>NC_138769.1:258592568-259792568 GCF_965119305.1 Pelophylax lessonae
GTGTCTTAGCATATTATACATAATAAGGTTTGAATCTCACCCCGTTCCCCATTTACATTTAGCGTGTCAGAGTGACACACCACAGCACCGATCGCTGCTCTGCGCGCCCCACCAACATTTGTAATGTTTTCACTAATATTTATTGCACAAATTTCACAGCCCGCCATCATAGTGTCCCTTGCAGACTGCCCCCCCCCCCGTCTCTCTAATCACAGTGCCCCCTTTTACACTCTCTGCCTCCCCTCCACAGTCCTACCTTCAGCATAAACAGATAGCTAATACTATTAGCAATGTGTTTAGGTTTGAGTAAGAGATTGGAGACATGCTACAGGAGATGGTCAGAGAATGCAGACATGATAAAAGAGATGATCAGAGACTGCAGACATGATAAAAGAGATGGTCAGAGACTGCAGACATGATACAAGAGATGGTCAGAGACTGCAGACATGATACAAGAGATGGTCAGAGACTGCGGACATGATACAAGAGATGGTCAGAGACGGCGGACATGATACAAGAGATGGTCAGAGACGGCGGACATGATACAAGAGATGGTCAGAGACGGCGGACATGATACAAGAGATGGTCAGAGACTGCGGACATGATACAAGAGATGGTCAGAGACTGTGGACAAGATAAAAGAGATGGTCAGAGACTGCAGACATGATACAAGAGATGATCAGAGACTGTGGACATGATACAAGAAATGGTCAGAGACTGAGGACAAGATACAAGAGATGGTCAGAGACTGCAGACATGATACAAGAGATGATCAGAGACTGTGAACATGATACAAGAGATGGTCAGAGACTGTGGACATGATACAAGAGATGGCCAGAGACTGTGGACATGATAGAAGAGCACTATGGGGGCCGGAGAGCACAGGGGAAGCAGAGAGCACTGGAGGAGCTGAAGGGTGGGGGGTCTGGAGAGCATTGTAGGGGGTTGGAGAGTGGGGGGTGGAGAGCAGGGGGGGCAGGGAAAACTAGGGGGACGGAGAGCACGGAGAGGAGGGGGGCAGAGAGCATGGGGGAGGGGGCAGAGAGCCCTGGGGGAGCCAAGGATCGCTGGGGAGCCAGAGAGCACTGGGGGGACAGGAAATCAGTGAGGGGGGGAGCCAGGGAGCTGGAGAGCACTGGGGGGGGCAGAGAGCATGGGGGGGACTGAAGAGCACTGGGGGGACTGGAGAGTGGGGGCTGAAGAGCACATGGGAGGGGGCTGGAGAGAGGGAGCTGAAGAGCAATGGGGGGGCTGGAGAGGGAGGGCTGAAGAGCACTGGGGGGGCTGGAGAGGGGGGCTGAAGAGCACTGGAGGGCTGGAGAGGGGGGGCTGAAGAACACTGGAGGGGCTGGAGGGGGGCTGAAGAGCACAGGGGGGCTGAAGAGCACTGAGGGGGCTGAAGAGCACTAAGGGAGGCTGCAGAGGGGGGCTAGAGAGGGGGGTCTGAAGAGCACTGGGAGGGCTGAAGAGCACTGGGGGGGGGCTGGACCGCAAAAGAAAAATGATTGTTGGATCGGAGGAGCGGTGTGACAGGTGCATATAGAGGAGTTTATCTTTTCATATTCCTCCTGCAACTGCCGAATGCCTGCAGGAGGGAGAGGAGGAGAATCAGGCATTGGGCAGAGGAATATGGAGAAATCAATTCCTCTATAATCAGCCGCCCCACCGCTCCTCCTATCCAGTCACACACATGAGGCTGCTCAATCCTCGGACATTCACCTTCTTCCCGCCCCCGCCAGCAGCGCAGCACAGACAGTACGGAGGGAGCAGCTGCCTTCACATAAGGAGATGGGCGACGTCAGTACCGGCTTGACACCCCCCCCCCCAGTGTGCAGTACCCGGGGCGGCCTGCCCTACGCATCCCCCGTTGGTACGCTGCTGTATGATGGCAGGTCAGGATAATGCAACCACCTTCCCACTGTCAATTGCCTATAGGGCGGGCGGGAAGTGGTTAAAGGGGGCTTTCAGGTTCCAATAAGCCCCCCCACCCACAGCCCCCCACAACCACAGCCCAGGGTTGTCGGGAAGAAGCCCTTGTCCCCATCTTGCACCACAAAGCACCCTTCCCATGTTAAGGGTAAGTGGCCTGATATGGTTCAGGAGAGGGGGGCTCACTGGTCCTCCCCCTATCCTGGCCTGCCAGGCTGCATGCTCGGACAAGGGTCTGGTATAGATTCTGGGGGGGGCCACGCTGTTTTTTTATTTTATTTTGGCGTGGAGTTCGTCTTAAAATCCATACCAGATCAGAAGGGCCTGCTATGAACTGGGAGGGGCGGGGACACTACGCCTTTTTTTCATGTTTTTATCGCTATTGCCGGGAGCCCACATTACATTACAGCCGCGAGCAAGTTTAAATTACATTTTTTTCCTTTAGAAATGTCAGTATTGCTGCAGCAAGATCCATACATATATTTGTAAAAATGGGCCACTTTACAGGCACAATAAGGGGACCCCCCCAGGCACGATATTTAAAGGAATTTTTCATTTTTATTGTTTCACTTTAAGCATTATTAAAATCACTGCTCCTGTAAAGACGATTGTTTAAAGAAAAAAAAAATTGTGCATTGATACATGCCCCCCCCCCCCCCCCCCAGGGCAGTACCCAGGTCCCCATGCACTTTTTATGGTAACAACTTGCATATAAGCCTCTAAAATTAGGACTTTTGATTTTTCATGTTCGTGTCCCATAGACTTTGATAGAGTTTGCATGTTCGCTTGAACTTTTTCCCTGTTCGAAATGTTCTGGTGTAAACCGAACAGAGGAGTGTTCAGCCCATCACTAGTCATTAACACTGAATTTGACAAGACAGGGTAGATAAGCCTCATAATAAAAATAAAATGGCATATTTTTAAAGCATTGAATCCGACATTCAGAAAACATTGTCTACAGGTAAATCTTCCTGGGACATGTGTTTTAAATGACAGTAATTGACTCATCACCAGAGAATGTTTTGTAAAATTTACATTCGCTGCTTTATAAATAGACTTTTTAGTGTACATTGAACCTTAGCAGACAGTTATGAATGAAATATCTGGTGGGTGGGGATTGGATTGCAATTTACATGCACCTCATAGAACCAGAAGTGGTTGCGGAATAAGCAAAGAAACAGTATACTGTACAAGCACAAAACATCATAAGGGAAGAATGAAAAGCGTATGTCTTAAAGTAATTTTCAAAAAAGCTCAGCATAACACAAGTCAATGAGTTTTGGGTGATTGTGCACTCTTTATCAGTCTTAAAAATTTATATATTGAGAAGTTTACAATTTATTGTTTTAAATTATTTTATTATTTTACTTGTAAATGTTGAATTTGGAAGCCTTTTAATGCATTTTAGGCCTGATAAATTTGTTACTAGGATTAGTTTATGTTTTTCTGACCCTTTTAAATTATATATTAGGTAAGTATGTAGTCGTATGACTACCATTCATCTTTCCCATTTGGGAGCAGCTTACCAACTAATCTCTTCAACTAAGTATCAAACCTTTCTCCGTTTTCACCTTAAAGATTGCCACCTCCCTTTATTTTTCTCTTAATTAGCAGGTAGACATTATTGCATATGCATCTGTATACTGTATATGCATATATTCCAGTACTACATACCATACCATATGTCCTTATCACTGGCTATACCATGGTCCATAACAGCACACATTTAGATGGTTAACAGTTTTCTCAATTGAAAAAAAAAAAAAAAATGACAGCTGCAACTTACATTTGATCAACAATTAGTTTTGTATTTAAAGTAATCACATTTGTTGCTCTAGTAAAATTCCGAAAACCATACCTTCAGTTTTGTTCTATAATGTTATATCAGAAAATATAATTTACAAAGTCACCCTATGGCAGAGTGCATTTTACAATCTGTACATTCATATTGTAAAAAAAAAAAAAAAAAAAAACACTTACTTTGTGGTCATAAGTTTCAGGACCCCTCTTTAAAATGTTTCTCCTCTTCTTCACAGTGGTAACTTCTGCAAAGAGGAGGTTGTTTGGCTTACTTGTTACATGACATGTAGGAGTGAAAAAACAAGAAAAAAAAAATCTACAAAATAGAAAGTTTAGCACAACTGTGTTTTAGAAGCTGAGTGTTGGGTATGATCAGTCAACAACTTCACTTGACGACAAAAGGAATCAGTATTTATACAGTTTGACCAAGCAATGTAAATAGGCCTTTTCTATGCTAATTCTTTGTAAACAGGTTGATGGTGAAATCTACATAAGCCTTATTTAAACTAGCCACACTATACTCCTACTACTTCCTACAAAGTTCTTGTGAAATTGTGTAATACTGGCTTGCTCAATACGATAGTGGAAGTCAGGGTCAGAAAGAAATTGCACAAAAGTTTAGGCTAGAGAAATACTAAAGGCTCAGCAATTTTTACCCTAATGCATTCACAGCATTAAGGTAAAAGATGCACAAGCGCTTGTGCTACCCCTTCCCTCAATCCCTTACCTGCTGTATTTGTCACTGTTGGGGTTTAGCTTGCTGGGTACTGTGTGCACACATGCATGGCAAAGGAGACATCTGCAAATATGAAAGCAGGGGGAGCAGTTTGGGGGTAACTCCAATTTCCTGGAAAAAAATGAGCAAATAAAAAAAAAAAACTATATATATATATATATATATATATATATATATATATATATACTTTTACAGGACCATAAAATATGAATATATATATATATATATATAACTATTTCTACACAACCCATGTTGTAATTTAATGCCACTAAAAACGACCTTTTTTAACATCACTATACATTCTCACAATGGCTCAAATCCTTTAGCTCCAAATTTAATGCAGCACACTGCACAACCCATTGGGAACTGATGCAGAAAAAAACTTCCTGTTGGTATTACACCCTGCGCCAATTATCTTGGTTTGCCTCCACCAATTCTTCACTACAGGTTGGAATGTTGTCAGGTAGGAAATCTGCTTCATATTTTATGGTGCTGTAAAAGCTTAACAAGTTTGTAGGGGAAAATGTTTTGAATTATCTCAGAAATTACAGGAATCTTACAGTCCCCTAATCCAGTACTGGCAATCCTGAACGTAGAGATCGAAAGTTACCCTACAGTATAATTACTTATATATTACTCGCTGCCAGAACTACCATAGTTAGGCACTGAAAAACGTAGATGGCACCTAATCCATCTGAAGCCATTGCTTTAATGAGAACCAGTTTTGTATGAAAAATCTTTGTCTCTGAACTCTAACTCACAAGCCACCTTTGTGAAATTATGGCAAACCTTAGGCTGGCCAAACTCAGTTCGAATCTCCCGCTGCACCGGCCGAGATTCAAACCGTGTGTGGGCAGGCTGAATGTACCAAGTTGATCATTGATCAAGTTGGGTACAACCAGCCTGCTGGATTCACTTGCGATCATTGCTAGTGGCTACTATAGCCACTAGCAATAATCACTGTCTTCTCCTGGCGGGGACAGCTTCCCCCGCCCACTCCCTGCCGAGAGCAGATAATTGCATGGCAGGAGGAATTCCCCTGTCAGCACTCTCAGTGGTTGCAGGAAAGAAATTTGCACTGTTTATAGCCTGCCTTAGTAGACTTGTGTAACAACAAGACCTTGGATTTAAGATAATTGCTCGTGGTGTTTTATTGTCTGCAAACTTATAGTGTAACTCCACTTTTGTTGAGTAAAAAACCTTCCCTCCTGGGAGATCTATGTACATTACAAGGATTTTAACAAACTCTGTTGCAGATTCTTAACTTTTGTTATTCAGAAGAAATCCCTGTGTGTTTTTCTGTATCCATATGGGAAAGTGAGTCTAATGGGAGTGGTTTCATAATTATCAATCAGCTATGCTCCTGCAGGGCTCTAATGAGGAAAGTTGCTGGGCCTGCATCCCTTTACCTGTGATTTCCTATGGGAAGTATCTCACCAAAAATTTAATTTTTATTGCATGGGATGCCTGAAATCTGACTTGAATCTTAGGCAGACTTCTGTGAAAACCAGTGAGCCATTCACACAAGCAGGAAATTATGTTTCTGGGGTGTGGTCAGTACACATTCTGTGTACGAACACCTCCAGGTAGCAATATTGCATTGCATTTTGAGAAAATGACAACAGCTGCAGATTGAAAGGGAAAGGTCATTTTTATTAACATTCAATTGCAATATGATTTGTCTCGCAATTGTATACACTATATTGTTTTTTCTTTCTTTTTTTTTTTCCCCACGAAAGTGGAGTTACCCTTTAATGCCTATTCACACCATGACATGTGGCAGCAATGTGTTCCAACATGTTTTCAAATGTGCTTCATTTTTAAAATTTACTATTTCATAGAGCTAAATGTCTCTATTAGAGGAATGCATTCAAAAAAATTCAGTATGATGTCCAACAACACAGCTTGAGAAATGTTACATTTGAAAGCCTATTTTTCTGCATTTATTGATAGATACAGGGTAACTTGACCAGCGTTAATGCACTGGCATAAATGCATTGGCTTACAAATTGTCATTTATGTGGATTTGGCACAACTAGCGCAGTTACTTTTTTTATTTTAGAAAATGACAGAGCTGCAGATTGAAAAGGAAAGGTCATTTTTAATAATTCAATTCAATTACAATATGACATGTGTCGCAATTGTATACGCTATATTATTTTTTCTTTACTTGCTATTTTTTTCCCCAATGAAAGTGTATTTACCCTTTAACCACTTCTGGACTGGGAGGATTTGCCCCCTTAATGACCAGGCCATATTTTGGGATTCCACACTGCGTTATTTAACGGACAATTGCACGGTCGTGTGACGCTGTACCTAAATAAAATTGATGTCCTTTTTCCTCACAAATAGAGCTTTCTTTTGGTGGTATTTGATCACATGTGCAATTTAATTTTTTTAGCTATAAACAAAAAAAGAGCAACAATTCTGAAAAAAAAAAAATATTTTTCACATTCTGCTATATAAAACATTCCCAAAAAAAAATTAAAAAATCAGATTTGTTTAACATTTGAGGCCAATTTGTTTTCTGCTACATATTTTTGGTAAAAAAAATGGCAATAAGCATATTTTGATTGGTTTGTGCAAAACTTATCGCGTCTACTAACTACGGGAAAGATTTTTGTCATTTTTATTGTTCTTTTTGTTTAACAACTAATGGCGGCGATCTGCAATTTTTACCGGGATTGCAACATTGCGGCGGACAGATTGGACCCCTGACTGACATTTTTGACACTTTTGGGGGGACCAGTGACATTACTACAATAATCAGTGCTAAAAATATGCACTGTTACTGTAATAATGACACTGGTAGGGAAGGGGTTAACACTGTGGGTGATCAAGGGGTTAAATGTGTACCTAGGGGTGTGTTTCTAACTGCAGGGGCGGCGTGGCTTGTGAAATAATCACAGAGACCTGTGTTTCTATATAGAAGGATCACAGGAGCTCTGTGATCTTTCCAGGGAGAAGAGCAGTCAGCTGTGTTTACAACAGTTGACCGTTCTTCTCTCTTAGCGGGGAACGATCGCAAGTGTCAGGCGGCAATCGGAGCCACCTGCCCCCTAGCTGCAGGCGCGTGACCGTCGTATACCTACGGCGGTTCGCGCAGGAGCGGCTGCCTGCCGCAGTATAACTGCGGCGGGCGGTCGGCAACAGGTTAATAGGAACTTTATGGCTGAACAGTATTGTTTTACTTGTTTACAATGGCTCTGGCAATTGTTCTTTTGTATCGTATTTGTACCTTTTGTACTAAAACCCAGTAAAAATGTACTTTCTCTAACTGATCTGGGTGCAAGGAAAATCTGTTGGAAGGAGAGCTGTGCAAGTTATAGCACGGTTTTTATCTGCACTAAGGCAAACCTGGGTTGACTGGTGTAACAAGAAAACCTTTGTTTTAAGAGTAGCACTTCACAGTGTTTTATTGTATTACTGCAACCTTTATGTAAACAATATGGCTGTATAGTATTGTTTTACTTGTTTACAATGCCTCTGCCAATTGTTCATTTGTAACCTGTTTGCATCTTTGTACTGACAACCCAA
Organism: Pelophylax lessonae; assembly: GCF_965119305.1. NCBI lineage: Eukaryota > Metazoa > Chordata > Amphibia > Anura > Ranidae > Pelophylax > Pelophylax lessonae. Next base: position 258,600,571 of record NC_138769.1, read on the forward strand.
TAAAAACAAAAAAAATGACCTTTTTTCAGTCTGCAGCCTCTGTAATTTTCTTTAACATTCAATGCAATACAACAAAAAATTTCCTATCAAATACTTACCCTAATTTGCCTTTCTTGATAGGCTCCATGGCAGCATACGTTTGGGTAGCCCTGCCCTGGATCCTACCCGATAGGGCCCCACTCCAAAATAATTTCAGGCTAGGCCAGAGGCCGCATTCGTTAACTAGCCTAATCATGACACTGGGAGGAAACTCCTGCTACCATGGAGCCCCTCAGAAAAGGAAATCTATGGTAAGTATTTGATAGGAAATTTTCAGTTTTCTTGAAAGGCTCCATACGTTTGGGAACTAACTAGCCTAAAAAAACAAGGGTGGGATGCCAAAAAAGGTAATGTTTCAAACATTAGCACTTAGCCAACAAGAAACCTTATGGATAGATGCTAACAGTATAAGGAAGCTAGGTACACCACAGTGAGCCAGAACAACCTTAATGGAAGACATCCCCAAATATTCATGGCACCCTTTTAAAAGGGAGCCCACGAAGCCTACAAAATCTTGGTTGAGTGTGTTGTCACTGCTTCCATAGGAATCAAACCTTAGGCTCTATAAGTCTTTTGGCTAGCTGGAATGACTCATCCAGCGATGATTCTGTATGAGTGATATATCTCTGTCCCGTTGGTTCTGTTAGAGAGAGATATTTCCTGAAACTCTAAGCAAAGCTATAGCTTGAGAGCAAAATTGAAGCATTCCAATATCCATGGCATGGAACCAGTTATCCTTAGTGTTCCTGTATATGGGAGGAACAAAAACTTTTGTTCTCAAAGCTACCTCAGATTGCAACCCAGTATGGATATACAGTAAACATTACCCATACTAGGCAGAATGTCAACGGGGATCCCTCATGTCATAAAGGCCCAGATCTCGGAAAACCTTTGTGTTATGAGGCAGGTGGAAGCCTGTCGTGCAGAGAAGGCTTACCGTTGCCGGTGGGCGGGTTGGAAACACGAGGTGAGTAGCACAGGCTAACCTGAGGTGCGGGGTCTAAGCATCCACCGGTCTTCACCAGAGCCTCTGATGGTGAGGATGGATTTGGCTGCAGGTGTATACCAGGTCGCAGTCTCCAGGGTCGCCCCACCAGGGGGTAACCGGTCAAGGTCCGAAGGTGGATGAGCCGACAAGGAAAATCCAGAAGAGTAGTCAAAACAAGCCGGGATCAGGACAAGCAGCAAACAAGCAAAGTCAGGGACGAGCCAAAGGTCAACAGGTATCAGACAGGAAATCAACAGGAAGCAGGTTCAGAACACAGGAGAGCTGAAGACAACACAGCAAAGTGCAGTGCTGCTGAGCTGTTTAAATAAGGCAGCCTGTTTGCCAATTATTGCAATTAGTCTGCTCTAGGTTAACCCTTAAGGTTGCAGACTCATGACAGCACATCAGTGTGCTCAGGAAGCGTTCCTAACACTTTGACTAAGGAAAAAAAGAACACTTAGAGCGGCTGCCTTCATGCTCGAACCTTTACTCAAAACTGGACTGAAAGTTGGTCTGAGAGAGGTGGAGATGTGAGGACGTGTGTCTGATGAGCTCCCGTATGCTCCCCTCCTGACCCGATTCAACCCAGCACGCTAGAGTGATCATACCGGCATGCAAGCAGGAAACTGGGCTAAGACACGTCCTGTTACCTGTACTGCCAGTGACCGATGCCAAGCTCCGAGGAAGTCAGGAGATATTCAACAATTCTTCCCGCAACTATAGACCCGCATTACCGAGTCAAAGATGGCGGTGGCAAGCGGAGGCGCACACATTAAACAGAGCATGCAGCCCGCAGAAAATGTGGAAAAGCTGATGGAGATGAGAATGCCTGGGCTACCGAAAGGTGAGACCGAAGCAGATACTGACATGCAAAGCAAGATGGAAAATCCTGAGATTAAGGATCTGCTAAGAGCGCTACCTACTAAGACAGAGATAGAGGCTTTAATAATGCGGCTTGAGGAAGCACATTTACGGGATATTCAAGAGATGCGCTCAGACATGTCCCAGCTCTCAAGCAAAGTAATCGCTTCATATTGAGGATCTAGAGGACAGGAGCCGTAGAGGTAATCTGAAGCTGAGAGGCCTACCAGAATCGGAGGGTGAAAACCTACATGATAAGGTGAGAGACGTTTTTTTAATAAAGTACTAGCCCTCACCTTACACCCACGGTTTCCATGGACATGGATAGAGTCCATAGAGTGACAGGTGCTAGGTATGCAAATCCAGGCAGACCTCGGACGTTGTATGTAAGATGCACTATTATGCACAGAAGGAGGAAATCCTCCGTAAAGCCTGGTATATAGGTATAATTGAGGTTGACAACGCCAGAATTAAAATCCTACCAGACCTGTCTAAGGCCACTTTGACCGGAGATCCCTACTGCACCCGGTGTTAGAGAGCACCAAACAGCATGGCTTCAAGTACCAAGGGATACCCACTACCAGTGACATTTTATAAAGGGAGGGATACATATACTCTTCGCACCCCTGCGGACTTGCCAGGACTGTTTAAATGTTTAAAAACAGAGCCAATACAAGTGGATAATTGGTTGACAATCCTTCCTAGGACAATGGGACGTCCAAACTGAAAGCAAGGGAAGGACCTGAGAGTGGGAGAATATGAAGAGCTATATATTAACTGTAGACCAGGATGGAGGAAAAGGGAAGAGGAAAGAAAGACTTTACTTTTGTCAAAAAGACATTCAGGGAACTTTCTCTGAGATAATGTAGAAGAGGAAAAAGTTTAATACCAATATTTGATTTTTTTTTTTCTCTCTCTCCAGGTTTTTACATGACCCATGGCCCATAGACAGTATCTGGAACTATATGATTTTTTTTTTTCCTAGCCATATGCTAGTGTAGATCCTAAATGAATTACTAGGCAGTGAAGAAAAAGGTCCTTTCTCCCTTTTTCCTCCCTTTTTTTTTGGGGGGGGGGGGGTACAGATAGAGTTAATTGAGTAAGATTCCTCGGCCTCCTCCAAACCACTCCCTTTTTTACTTTTTGTTTTTTTTTGGCACAAAAAGGTTTGAGTGTTCTTTTTTTTTTTTTTTTTTTTGCTTTTTTGGGTGTATTTTGGTGGGTTTTTTTTTCCCCTGGGTACGTTGGTAGGTGTTTTTTTTTTTTTTGTTTGCGTGTGGAGAATGTAACACTCAATAGTACACTGTACACTGTATTGTATTATTAGGCGCTGCCTGGACAAGTCACAAGAAGGGGCACCACTCCTCTTTTTTTTTTATTAAGCACCTGGAAACACTTTGTCACTGAACACAGACTATTTTTTTTGTTTATATATAGATATTACTTTTTACCACTTGAGATCAATGGGTGAGGTATAGGGAATAAGACACATCCCCCTTAAAGGGGTCAAAAAAAAATTATCACACAAAGGCTCAATGGATGAGCCCTAAAGAGGAGAGAGGAGGTGGAAGGGCTGAGAAGTCATTGGATATATGGGTATTCCTTTTTTTTTTTTCACATTCTTTTCTTTTTTTCTCATTAGGCTTACCTGTCTTACCTGGCTTTTTTTAGTATTAGAATACTGTGATAAATGTTTAATTACAAACGTTACAAATGTTACCTGCAAAAGAATGTGAAAATAGATAGATTGAAGATAATACTGAGTATACATTGATTATATATATATATATATGCCGGTAAGAAGACATGGGTAAAAAATGGTGCTGGATGGGATGGGAGGGGAGGGTGGGGGTTCTAGTCTCCATAGTAACCCAATATAGGAATATGCTCAAATACCAATATTATCTGGTGAGCAATCTAACAAAAGTTGAATTAGAGACTTCTCGCGAGTAGAGCGGTCAAGTTTTTTTTTTCTCTTTCTCTTTTTAAAATGGAGGCTATACAAATTTTATCAATTAACGCAAATGGTCTCAACATCCCAGAAAAAAGGAAAATTTTACTAAATGATTTAAGGACACTTAAAATAGACAGCGCCATGGTACAAGAGACACACTTCCGAGAGGATAACTTCCCCAGAATAGGAAACACTTTTTTCCCAATAGCATATCATTCAACCAATTTAGAATCAAAGTCTAGGGGGGTATCCATACCCCTGTCGAGAAATTTACAGTGGAAATGTTCACAGATTTTAAGAGACCCAAATGGGCGCTACCTGTTTATAAAAGGGACTATCGGAGGGGCCGAGATAACATTTGCTAATTTATACGTCCCTAACTCACAACAAGATAGCTTTATAGAGAAGAGTATGGATAAACTCAATGACTTTAGAGAGGGACAACTAATAGTGGGCGGTGACTTTAATGTCCCCCTGATTCCATCAGAAGATACGTCACAGGGTACATCCTCAATTCCTCCAAGAGTACGGAAACATATAGCAAAATCGTTATATAAGGGCAATTAATAGACGTATGCCGCCTGATGCATCCGGGAGAACGGGATTACTTGTTTTATTCGGCTTTACATCAACAATACTCCCGCATAGTCTATTTCCTAATCCCACATGGACAATTGCATGCAATAAAAGATACCACAATAGGTTTAATAACTTGGTCGGACCATGCCCCAATTGTTTTATCTTATGAGTTGCTTAACCACTTTTCGACCGCTCACATTGACACTACTGCGGCAATGTGGCACGATCCCGTCCAGCGACGTAGACCTACGTCGGGCGTGATCACGGCTCCCAGAGCGCGCTCCCGCGCGCCGCGGGAGCCAATTCTGGTCGGATTCGGTAGGGAACCGATCAGTCACCAGATACTGACCAATGATTTTTGGTCTGTATCTGGCGATCGGTTCCAGCCAATGGTTATCTCTCCCCTGCCTGTGTAATGTAAACACAGGCAGGGGAAATGATGTCACTGTTCCTTCTGGAGCACTTTCGGTTCCAGTAGAAGACTGAGACACATCAAAAACATGAGTTCCACCAACACTACACTGACACTACCTCACATAGGCACATTTAACCCCTTGATCACCTCTGATCACCCCCTGATCACCCCCCAAACCCCTCACAGTGAACACTATATACAGTGGTATACAGATCATTTACTGATCACTGTATAAGTGTCACTTGTGAGCCTAGTTTGCGCTTGCGCTAGGCCCAAATAGGGTTAGGGCACCCGCCACCTATCCCCTAAATAAATTTTAACCCCTTGATCTCCCCCAGTTAACCCCTTCACTCCCTATCACACAGTGCACTAATACAGTATATACAGTAGATCAGATAACTACTGATCACTGTATTAGTGTCACTTGTGACCCTAATTTGCGCTTGCACTAAGCCCAAATAGGTTTAGGCCACCCGCCATCTATCCCCTATAAAGGTTTAACCCCTTGATCTCCCCCAGTTAACCCCTTCACTCCCTATCACACAGTGAACTAATATATACAGTATATCAGATAACTACTGATCACTGTATTTAGTGTCACTTGTGACCCTAATTTGCGCTTGCGCTAAGCCCAAATAGGTTTAGGCCACCCGCCATCTATCCCCTATAAAGGTTTAACCTCTTGATCTCCCCCAGTAAACCCCTTCACTGTCCTGTCACAGTGTTCACTATATACAGTGATTACCGATCACTGTATTAGTGTCACGGGTGACACAACTTAGGCTAGTTAGCATCAGGGTCCCACTACACCACCGTTACTTAGCGTCAGTTACAGTCAAGTACACTAACACACATACACACACCTCCATTACTAGTATAGTGTTTGAACAGATCAATATCTGATCTGATCAGAACTATACTAGCGTCCTCATAATTTAGTGTTCCCAAAACACAGTGTTTGCCCAATCAGCACTGATTCCTGCTAGCACCTGCATTTAGCCCCCCTGCCCAGACCACCTTACCCAGGCAAGTGTAGTAATCAATAGATTACTGACACTTCCAAAAAACACAAATCACACAAAACCGCTGCGTTAGCAGAGTCAGGCCTGATCTCTGCTAGCGCTAGCAGTTTTTTTTTGTAGCGACCAAATAGTCCTCGACAACCAGGTGCTTTTATTACCTAGTAGTCACACTACTGTACCGGTAAATTTAGTTACTAAAATGACCAAACGTTGGTACAGTGGTGAAGAGGTCTACAGTACAATGGCCATGTCAGATGAGAGCGATGGGGAAGCCTCACTGGCAGAATCAGGGTCAGTATACGAACCAGATGACAGCAGCGGCTCCCTGACAGATAGCTCTGACAGAGGGGTCCCTGCTAAGGTCAGGCGTACCCGACCCCATTCTGGAGTTGCTGAGATGCAAGAACCGGGAGTTTCTCGTATGCAGCAGAGTGCCAGTACTAGTGCCGCTCACACTTCTCGTGATCTGGCAAGTACGAGCGGCCTAGTACACCCTGGACCTACAACCAGCACTGCAGTATCACCTGGTGACGTGGTGAGTCACCTAAGTGCAGTTGAAGCTGGTGCGGTGGCTAGCACGAGTAGTGGCCCGCAGCCACCGCGTATCCGAAGACAGGCCCGTAGAGCCCATAGTGTCCTCCCTGAAGTGCTGGCATATCCTAATTGGCAGTCCACAGATTCCACAGCGCCAGTACTTCCCCCATTCACTGTCCAACCCAGAATACAAGTGGAAACAGCTGGTTTTAATCCCATTAACTTTTTTGAGCTGTTTTTCACTGAAGATCTTTTCGGATCTATTGTGGACCAATCAAATTTATATGCTCAACAATTCATCGCCGCCAACCCAAATTCACCCCTTGCCAGACCATTCACCTGGAATCCTATTACGATTCCCGAGTTTAAAACCTTTCTGAGCCTTTCCTTCAACACGGGCATTACAAAAAAGAATGAATTGCAGTTATATTGGTCCACTGACCCAATTCATCAAATGCACGTGTTCTCTGCTGCTATGTCCAGGGCTCGATACGAACAAATATTTTGGTTCATGCATTTCAGCGACAATGAACTCTGTCGTCCTCAGGGAGACCCTGAATATGATCGGCTCCACAAAATGCGGCCCCTCGTAGACCACTTCAATCAGCGGATCGCAGCCTTGTTTACCCCCGAACAAGATGTCTGCGTTGACGAGTCCCTGATTAAGTTTACTGGCCGCCTTGCTATCAAACAGTACCTCCCCAGCAAGCGTGCCAGATACGGGGTCAAGTTGTATAAACTGTGTGACGGCCACAGGTTATACAGTTAGTTTCCGTGTCTACGAGGGAAAAGATAGCACTGTGGAGCCCCCCCGACTGCCCAGACTACATAGGGAGCAGCGGCAAGATAGTTTGGGACTTGGTGTCACCCTTATTCGGAAAGGGGTACCACTTGTACGTGGACAATATCTATTCAAGCGTGCCACTTTTTAGACACCTCTTTCAATTGCAAATTGGCGCTTGTGGCACCGTGCGATCTAATCGCCGGGGCCTCCCCCAACGGCTAGTAAATGCCCCACTGAGCTCGGGGGAGAGAGCCTGCTTGAGGTGCGAGGAATTGCTTGCAGTGAAGTGGAGGGACAAACGGAACGTTTTTGTTCTGTCCTCCATTCACCCAGACACGGCAGTCGAAATTACTACGGTCACCGGTGTTGTTGTTGAGAAGCCCCTCTGTGTCCATGACTATAACCATAAAATGGGAGGGGTGGACTTCAATGACCAGATGATGGGAACTGAATTAATTGCCCGTAAGGCCAGACGCTGGTACAAAAACGTGTCTGTATACCTATTTCAATTGCCTATTTACAATGCTTTTGTCTTATACAAAGCGTCTGCCGGAACATTATCTTTCTTTCAATTCCAAGAAGAGATAATCAGAGCCCTTCTGTATCCAGCTGGTGCTCCCGCCCCAAATCCCCAACCAGATGCAGTGAGCCGGCTGCATGAGAGGCATTTTCCGGAATTCCTCCCGAATACCCCTACCCAACGATACCCCCAAAAAAGATGCTGTGTCTGCAGCAAGCGCGGATTTAGGCGTGACACCCGGAATTATTGTCCCGACTGTCCTGACCGACCTGGTCTTTGCCACGGTGACTGTTTCCGTCGTTACCACACACTAGTGGATTATTAGCGTAGGGTACAGCACGGCACAGTTTAGGGCACATTTGCACAGGGTCTCAAAAGATGTTCGATGCCTATCGTCATTTTGAGAGACCCGAACCTGGAACCTGGAACTCTAACGTTTGAAGAAAAAAAAAATACATAAAAAAGCCAAAAATAGTTGTCGTCTCAGTCATTTTTTATGTTCTTCTACACATTCTACTGTACTTTTACTGTACTTTGTTTGTTTTTTATTCTTTTGTGACTTGTTTCTCTTGCAGGTGCTCGTTGACTGCCACATTGATTTTATATATTCTGACACAAACAGCGTTTGCGCTCAGCATATATGGATACCTTTGCTGGCAGCAGCTGTGGTGATTTTCTGATTTCAGCACCGCAGTTAAAATCCTATTTTGGTATACGTGGAATAGTGTCGTGTATACCCATCATTAAATTAAGTGGGTGGATGTTTGGGCGGTTAATGGTGGGTAATACTACACATTATTCCTGTGCTGATTTCTGATAGGTTCTCTTTTTTTTCGTTCAGCCCACAGGCTGCATGAAAAAAAAAACAAAAAAACCTATATGCCAAACAAGGGCCAGCAATGTACTGGTACATTGCTGGACTTTGAGTCGTTATACCAGGATGATGCCTGCAGATTTAGGCATCATCTTGGTATCGTTTTTTACAGCCAGCGGTCGGCTTACATGTAAAAGCAATCCTAGCGGATAATTGGCCGCTAGACTGCTTTTACATGCAGTGGGTGGGGACTCCCCCCCCTCCTGCCGCCTTCCACCGCCTTCCACAGTTTTTCTCGGGCTCTCCTATCCCACCGGTTAACCCGAGAGTGCAATTGGTGCTTCAGTTATCTAACCATAGAGCTGATTGGAGATGAAAATGGCTCCAATCATCTCTATGGCCTAAGATATCGGAAGCTATGAGCAATTCATGACTTCTGTTTCGCCAGAAATAAACAGCGCCATTGGGAAATTGGGAAAGCATTTTATCACACCAATTTTCGTGTGGTCAGATGCATTAAGGTCAGAGGAAAGATCTAGAGTCTAAAAGACCCCATTTTTTTTAAAAAAGAGTACCTGTCACTACAGATTGCTATCATAGGGGAAATTTAAATTCACTGTGAACAATAAAAATGATTAAAAAAAAAAAAGGAAAAAAAAAGTGTCAACATAAAAAAGCAAATAAAAAAAAAAAATCAAGCCCCCCTGTCCCCCCCCCCCCGTGCTTGCGCGCAAATGCGCACACAAGCGTTGGTCTAGTGTCATATGTAAACCGCAATTGCACCATGCATGTGAGGTATCGCCGCGAACGCCAGGTCGAGGGCAGTAATTCTTGCAGTAGACCTCCTCTGTAAGTCCAAAGTGGTAACCTGTAAAGACTTTTAAAGGCTTTTAAAACCGTACGCAGTTTGTTGCCGCTGCACGGGCGTGCACAATTTTTAAAGCATGTCATGTTTGGTGTCTATGTACTCGGCATAAGATCATATTTTAAATTTTACCAAACAATTAGGAATTATATAGTGTATTTCTGCATTAAATATAAAAAAGTGTTTTTTTTACGCAAAAATTGCGTTTGGAAAATGTGTGCGCAAATATCGTGTGACAAAAAAAATTGCAACATCCACCATTTTGTTCTGTAGGGCCTCTGCTTTAAAAAATATATAATGTTTGGGGGTTCAAAGTAAAAATATTATTTCATGTAAACAAAGAGTCACAGAAAAGGCTTGGTTTTCAACTGGTTAGAAGAGTGAGTGATGTGTTGCTAAGATTGAGCATAAAATGCCAGGACTGTTCAAACACCCCCCAAATGACCCCTTTTTGGAAAGTAGACACCCAAAGCTATTTGCTGAGAGGCATATTGAGTCCATGGAGTATTTTACATTTTGCCCTAAGTTTCAGGAAAATGACAATTTGTTTTTTTTTTGTTTTTGTTTTTTTACACACAAAGTTGTCACTAAATAATATATTGCTCACGCATGCCATGGGTATATGTGAAATGACACCCCAAAATACATTCTGCTGCTTCTCCTGAGTACATGGATACCCCATGTGTGAGACTTTTTGGCAGTCTAGCCGCATACAGGACCCCGAAAACCAATCCCCATCTTCAAGTTTTCTAATGGCGTAAATTGCTTATTTTACCTCTTCACTACCTGTCACAGTTTCAGAGGCCCTGACATTTCAAGATAGCACAAACCCCCCCCCCCCCCCCCCAAATGACCCCATTTTGCAAAGTAGACACTCCAAGCTATTAGCTGAGAGGCATGGTGAGTCCATAGAATAGTTTATATTTTGCCACAAGTTTCGGGAAAATTATTATTTTTTTATTTTTTTTGTTTTTTTGCACAAAGTTGTCAATAAATTATATAATGCTCACACACCATGGGTATATGTGAAATGACACCCTAAAATACATTCTGCTGCTTCTCCTGAGTTCAAAAACGAAGGGATTTCCAGTCACTACTTACCAACCAGCCAGCAACCAGCCAAATTAACCTGTCTAACAGTATGCATTAAAAACAGGGGTTTAGTTGCACACATTTGCAAATACATGCGTAAGCTGCAGGCCGCGCCAAGGCACCCTGATATCTGCAGTCCCTAACTCTACCTTTAAAGAGTCTCCACAATGGGAGCACATGCATTCTGATGAGATAGATGGAGGACAGGTGACTGGAGGGAGCCCACCCCTCCTTAAAGGTGCAGGGTCACACTGAGCACCCAGCACATAGCACAATGGCAGCGAAGGTGTCAGTGCGTTGCCTGACCAATATAAACGTTATACGATATTGCAAAAAGTGGTCACCTCCTCCATCTATAACTGGTCTAGATAGTAAGGAGCACTGGAAGGGCAAACGCAGATCAAAAACGAAGGGATTTCCAGTCACTACTTACCAACCAGCCAGCAACCAGCCAAATTAACCTGTCTAACAGTATGCGTTAAAAACAGGGGTTTAGTTGCACACATTTGCAAATACATGCGTAAGCTGCAGGCCGCGCCAAGGCACCCTGATATCTGCAGTCCCTAACTCTACCTTTAAAGAGTCTCCACAATGGGAGCACATGCATTCTGATGAGATAGATGGAGGACAGGTGACTGGAGGGAGCCCACCCCTCCTTAAAGGCACAGGGTCACACTGAGCACCCAGCACATAGCACAATGGCAGCGAAGGTGTCAGTGCGTTGCCTGACCAATATAAACGGTATACGATATTGCAAAAAGTGGTCACCTCCTCCATCTATAACTGGTCTAGATAGTAAGGAGCACTGGAAGGGCAAACGCAGATCAAAAAAGAAGGGATTTCCAGTCACTACTTACCAACCAGCCAGCAACCAGCCAAATTAACCTGTCTAACAGTATGCGTTAAAAACAGGGGTTCTCCTGAGTACAGGGATACCCCATGTGTGAGACTTTTTGGCAGTCTAGCCGCGTACAGGACCCGGAAAACCACTCCCCACCTTCAGGCTTTCTAAGGGCGTAAATTGTTCATCTCACTCCTTACTACCTATCACACTTTTGAAGGCCATGAAATGCCAAGATGGCACAAAACCCCCCAAATGACCCCATTTTGCAAAGTAGACACTCCAATCTATTTGCTGAGAAGCATTGTGAGTATTTTGCATCTCTCATTTTTTTTGGAAAATGAAGAAAAAACAGGAAAATGCATTTTTTTCCTATTTTTTCAATTTCTAAACCTTTGTGACAAAAAGTGAGATCTGCAAAACACTCAACATGCCTCTCTGCAAATAGCTTAGGGTGTCTACTTTCTGAAAAGGGGTCATTTGGGGGGGGTTGTGCTGTCTTGGCATTTCATGGCCTCCGAAACTGTGATAGGTAGTAAGGAGTGAAATCAACAATTTACGCCCTTGGAAAGCCTGAAAGTGGTGATTGATTTTCGGGGGCCTGTACTTGGCTAGACTGCAGAAAAGTCTCACACATGGGGTATCCCTGTACTCAGAAGAAGCAGCAGAATGTATTTTGGGGTGTCATTTCACATATACCCATGGCATGTGTGAGAAATATATCATTTAGTGACAACTTTGTGTAAAAAAACAAACAAAAAAAAATAATAATATATTTCCCGGAACTTGTGGCAAAATATAAAATATTCCCGTACACAGCTAGGCTCCCAAAAAGTCTCACACATGGGGTATTCCCATACTCAGGAGAAGCGGCAGAATGTATTTTGGGGTGTCATTCCACATATACCCATGTCATGTGTGAGAAATGTATCTTTTAGTGACAACTTTGTGTTAAAAAAAAAAATTGTAATTTTCCCAAAACTTGTGGCAAAATATAAAAAATTCCATGGACTCACCATGCCTCTCAGCAAACAGCTTGGGTTGTCTACTTTACAAAATGGGGTCATTTGGGGGAGGGGGGTTTGTAGTATCTTGACATTTCAGGGCCTCCTAAACCGTTATAGGTAGTGAGAAAATGCAACTAAAAATGTACGCCCTTTGAAATTCTGATGGTGGGGAATGGTTTTCGAGGTCCCGTACACAGCTAGGCTCCCAAAAAGTCTCACATATGTGGTATCCCTGTACTCAGGAGAAGCAGCAGAATATATTTTGGGGTGTAATTACATATATACCCATGGCATGTGTGAGCAATATATCATTTCAATGACAACTTTGTGTAAAAAAAAGAAAAAAAATATTTTTTTAGTCATTTTTCAAACACCTGTGACAACAAAATGAAATATTCAATGAGCTCAACGTGCCTCTCATGACATTCCTTGGGATGTCTACTTTCCAAAAAGTGGTAATTTGGGGGGGGGGGGGGGGTTGTACTGCCCTGCCATTTAAGCACTTCATGAAATGAGCTAGGCAGTCAGAAATTAAAGCTGCGTAAATTTCAGTATTTACACCATAGTTTGTAGACGCTATAACTTTTGCACAAACCAATAAAAATACGCTCATTGAGATTTTTTTGTCAAAGACATGTAGCTAAATACATTTTGGCCAAAAAATATGACATAAATTGAGTATATTTCATATTTTTGAAAAGACAAAGTTAAAAATGTAATTTTTTCTCAAAAATGTCGCGTTTTTTTATTAATATCGCAAAAAATAAAAAGCGCAGAGGTGATCAAATACCACCAAAAGAAAGCTCTGTTTGTGGGAAAAAAAAGGACATAAATTTAGTTTGGGTACCACATTGCATGACCGCACAATTGTCAGTTAAAATCACACAGTGCCGTAGCACAAAAAGTGGCCTGGATGTAAAACAGCAAAATCCTCCGGTGGTAAAGTGGTTAATAAGAGACAAGGGGGGAGAAATACTTGGAGACTAAATGAGAACCTCCTACAGGATCAAGAGGCTATGGCAGAGGTTAAAACAGAACTTTAATTTTTCTTCCAAACTAATACCACTTCAGACTCAGACCCTGGTATTATATGGGAGACTCACAAAGCAGTTATACGGGGTTATTCTCATTAAAGATGGGGCAAGGTTTAAAAAACAACGGACATCTCAATTAAACCTTCTATTTCAATCTTTATATAAATTAGAAGCGAAACACAAACATGCACCCTCATTTGAAGGAAGGTTAGAACTGATGAAAGTAAGGAACAGTATCAATGAACTTTTATTTTTTAAGGCTAAAGCAGCAATACAGATATACAGAAGAATTTTCTATGAAGCAGGAAATAAATGTGGAAAATTACTGGCCAAATCCCTTAGGGACCAAACTTTGGCAACATATATACCACATATAATAACAAATATGGGTCAGAAAATTACCTATCAAGGACAGATAGTACAAGAATTTAAAAAGTATTATGAATCCCTGTATAACTTACAAACCCCTAGAATACCACAATCTCAAACGGAAGAATATCTGCATACCTCTCAGATGCCTCGACTAACAGAAGAAGAGAGTAATATTTTAGAATCAGCAATCACACCAGCGGAAGTAATGGAAGCCATAAAAAACACTAAAGTGGGGAAAGCACCAAGGGGTTTACTACCCAGTATTATAAAAAATTAGCTCCATATCTGAGAGACTTCATGGTTGACATAACACTTTTATCTGCCATTGTTTCAGCTTATATCTATATGAACTCTTTGACCTCTGCGCACCTAAACCAGTCTCTGTATCCACCTGGAGCTGTAAGCCACCAAAATATTCTTCCTAGCCTAAAGCTCTGATCTTGGCAAACATCCCAGCTGAAGAGATAGCCCTTAGAGTACATGTCCTCATAGATCAGTCTTTACACAAGCTGGACTGAAAGGAGATCTCATCTGCAGCTGGCGAAGAAGTACAGAGCAATTAGTAAATCCCACCAAGAGGGTCTTGGTTCTCCTTCAAATCTCAGATGCAGCCCCCCCATCAAAGCATTGGATGAGTAAGGGATAGTCTACCCATGAGACATTGAATATGACAGGGACTGCAGAGATCTGCCCTCTAAGAGAGCGTTAGGATCAGTTGAAGTCTGGAATTCACCTGACTGGAGAACTGAAGCAAAAAACAAAGCAGTCCAAACTGAACAAACTTTATTCAAACCTTTTTGTAGAATTTAGAGATATTATAGATATGAGAAACAATAGCCAAGCCCGATCAGGCTCTTCCTGCCAGGGTGAGAAATAGGAAAAGATAAAAAAGGGAGGAGTATTGCTCTCTGTGACAGAATACCTAATCCGAGAGAAAGGACTTCAATCCGATACCCTGGCATCAAAGGCAGGAACCAAGGCCTTTTTGGCCAATAGGGAAATACTACAAAAGAAAAGCCGTAGTCTTTAGCAACAGACCCCCCCCCCAAAAAAAAAAAAAAAACTGTATATGAAACGGACTGGAAAGCATATGGTCTGTGAGACCTATTCTAATCTAACACAGCATCCACACCCAGGACTTGGCCCAGGCCCCTAGGGAAAAAATGCTTTTCAACATGTAACAGTAAGGAGATACTAGCAGATCTAACTCTAAAATCTTGTACAGAGATGAAATCCACTTGGAGGAACCTGGAGTAGGAACCACTTTTTACCCAATTCAAGTTCAACTCGAACATTGGCTGTTCGCTCGTTCATCGAATGACGAACAAATGGGCTTCTTCGCAGGAACTTCGAGTTCCCACATTATCATGGACTCTGTGACTTCTGAATTTAAATAAATAAATCACCGGCTGGCAGGGGGAATTGAACTCACAGCTCTTATGATCGCAATGCTGGTATTTTACCACCTATGCCACCAAGCCTGCTTAAGGTAAATACACTCTCCCTAACTTTTCACTGCACCTAAGCAATGGATTATGGGGCGATGTCAGAGCCCTACAAAAGAGCTGTCAAACTCAGATATAAGTTAGTTAGCGAGAGAGACCAAGGTTAATCAGCTGGCTCAGTAGCTTAGCTGGTAGAATAACGGGCTTGCCAATGAAAGGCTGAGAGTTTGATTCCCCAGGACAGTGGGAAATTAATATTAATTATGGATTTTATTTAAAACCTAATAATTGTCCTGCCCCTTCTGAAGTGACGTCGGTAATTTATTCACTGCAACTGAGCAGTGGATTATGGGGCGCTGGTGATGTCAGAGCCCTATAAAAGAGCTGTCAAACTCAGATAGAGAATTGTTAGGCAGAGAGATTCTTAGGTCACTAAGCTGCCTCAGTGGCATAGCTGTTAGATAAACAGGCTAGAAAATGAGAGGCTGTGGGTTCAAATCCTTGCCCAGCAGGTAATTAATAGTCATTTACATTTAAGCCTTAAAATGAGGACTTATGATTTTTCGTGTTCCTATGTTCGCTAGAACATTTCCCCTGTTCAAAATGTTCTGGTGCGAACCGAGCAGGGGGGTGTTCGGCTCATCACTACCCCTGATGTAGGACACCAATGTGATGTTGTTCAGCCTCACTGGAGACTAATAAGGCTGCTGTTAGGTGACAACAAGCAAAGAGAGCATAAAAGAGCTGGCCAGAAAACCAGAATGTTCAAAACAACTTCCCAATTAGGGAGTTCTAATGGAAAAACAACCTCCCGACAGTGGAGTTTCAATGGCAATAACTCAGCAGCACAGAATACTTATTACTATGCCATCACCCCAGCCTTCATCTGCCTGTTTGCAAGACATGAATCGCTGGGTGCATGATCCACATTGGAGAAAAAAAACCTTTCACGAGGCTATTTCCATTGGAGCACACCTCAATATAGGGATGGGAGAGGCCATGGTCCTCATCATCAGGTATTGAGACACTGACAGGTGAAGAGAGGAAAGTCAGGATTACCCAGCGTCCTACCACCAGTATGCTCTAGTGGCAAAAACAAAGTATCCTGAACCGTGAATAATTAAACTCTTAGATACAAAAGAATTTGTGTAGGATTCACATTACCCTTTTTGAAAGACAAGCCAGCCAATCTCTTGTAGGGTTCTGAGAACTCCCTGTGTACACTTGACAGGAATTCTTGTCTAGAGGAGGAGTTGATCGAGAACCCAAGCAGCAGACATATATGCTGCATGATGTCTTGACCCATGTAGAAACAGAGGTATGTTAGAAGACAGCTCTGGGAGTTGGAAATAGGCATCCCTCTGAGCAACAGTAGTACACATTGGCTAGCAGAACTTGTCTATTGTTGCTGGAGCAAACTATTCCCCCTGGCATAGGCTCGAAGGTGACTGATTAACCAAAATGGCCAGAAGTGCTTGACCTGAGAGTCCAACCCTCTGAGACCATAGCTGTATCTTCCTATCAGAAGAAGAGCAACCAGGTACCAATAAGATATGTATGGGTGGCACAATCTGAAAAGTGCCTGTAAGCAACCTCTCCCCCAGAAGTGGAGCTCTTTGCTGACTACTTGGTTGAGGGCTCTTTCTCTCTTCAATTATTTTTGGATTCCAAGCTGGAGCTGCAGAAGCAGACCTTTTTGGAGTTAGACCTTGACTCTTGAACTGCAGCCTTCTTTCATTCACTAGACATGTACTCTGAGGCAGGAGGCCAGACACAGCTCCTAGCTATCAAATGAAGCTAGCCCTTGAAGGGGACTGGTTAGACACTCACAATACAGATAAGATTGTCCCACTTGTCAGAATTATTCTTTAGTGGCAATATCCCCACTGATACAACAATCCTTGAGGTAGGCGTGGGAGGGGGGAGTGTGGCGCTTCTGTGGCATTTATGTTCCCACTGGGAGCCGCGGGGGCGCCGCCTTCCCCTTACCGTCACGTATCTCTCTTTCTCTGTTTATGCCTGATGTTATATGTGAGGAGTGGCTATAATGCCTTAACATATTGCCTTAATGTTCCTGTATCTCTGGCCTTTCCCTTTAGGCTACAGCTACTATTGCCGCATTGAGTTGTTTGGCTTTGTCAATTACTGGGTGAATGTTTGTGAATGTTTATGAACATTGTTTATGTCACCATGGTCAGAACGTCCCTTCCCCCCCCCCCCCTTACCACCCTTCCCCCCCCTTCCCTTTCTCTTATTGTTATATGCAGAAATTATCTGGTGCATTGCGTCAACTGTTTTCTTTGTATACCTGTTGCCACATACGTACCTTTAATGCTTCTTTTCATGTATGTTGTAAATTTCAATAAAAAATATTATTAAAAAAAAAAAAAAAGAATTATTCTTTAGGATAGAATTAATATTGTTCATCCCAACTTTCATTGCATTGGAAGAGAGGCTAGGGTTAACCACTTGCCGACTGCCGCAAGTACATTTACTAAGGCGGTCAGCCCCTTCTGGGCAAAGTGACGTAGTACTACGTCGCTCGCTCAGGAGCCTGTAGGGGGCAAGCGCGAGCCACCGGAGGCACGCTCCCGCCCCCGCTCGTTCACTGAGGTCCCCGCGCGAGTGGCCGGCGGACATATCCGGCTGGAGAGGGAGAAAGGCAGGCAGCTGATGTAAACAAAGCCGCCTGTCATTCTCCCTGGTGTAACAGCAGAGATCATACGATCCTGCTATGTAGGATCGTATGTCTCTGTGGTTACATCAAAAGCCACGCCCCTCTACAGTTAGAAGCACGCCCCTAGGGACACACTTAATCCATTGATCTCTAATAAAGTTCACCCCTTCCCTGGCAGTGTCATTTTTACAGTAACAGTGCATATGTATAGCACTGATTACTGTAGTAATGTCACTGGTACTCCCAAAAGTGTCAAAAATGTTAGTCAGGGGTCCGATCTGTCCGCCGCAATGTCGCAGTCCCGCAACAAAAATTGCAGATCGCCGACATTACTAGTTAAAAAAAAAAAACAATAAAAATGACATAAATCTTTTCCTTAGTTAGTAAATGCAATAACTTTTGCGCAAACCAATCAAAATACGCCCATTGCGAATTTTTTTAACAAAAATATGTAGTAGCAGAAAACAAATTGGCCTAAAATGTTAAAAAATTTTGATTTTTACATTTTTTGGGGGGGGGGGGGGGAATTTCATATAAAAAAATGTGGAAAATATTATTTTTTTCAAAATCGACGCTCTTTTTTTGTTTATAGCGCAAAAAGTAAAAACCGCACAGGTGATCAAATACCACCAAAAGAAAGCCCTGTTTGTGGGGAAAAAAGGACGTCAATTTCATTTGGGTACAGCGTCGCACGACCGCGCAATTGTCCGTTAAAGTCACACAGTGCCGAATCGCAAAATAGGGCCTGGTCTTTGAGCAGCCAAATCCTCCGGGGCTTAAGTGGTTAAAGTGGAGTTCCAGCTGTAAATTAATTTTTTTTTTTTTCAAACCCCCGGCATGTTTTTTTTTTACTCCAGCTAAAACTAAAGATATTAACGGTTGCTGTAGTATAGCAGTTTCTTAATCTCAAAGGAACCTTTATATTGTTCCAGCAGCGGGCTCCCATCTTAATTGTGGGCATGTGTAGCCCACTAGTGCCTTCTTCTGGGAATAGGTACTGCTGGTTACCCAGCATGCACCTCCGGATCTCGCGCATGGGCATAGGACACAGGGCGCAGCGCACGATTGTGTCTCTGGTTGCCATCACAACGGCGGCATTGTAGGAAGATCCCACCCCATTGTTAAAGCAACTAATAGTAGGCTAGACAATAGACTGAATAGCATGGCACGCAGATGAAGCTGCTGCTGTGCTGGGCTCAGATGAGATTTGAAATCTCTTCAAAATCTAATATATGTGTTACTGCGGCAAACTCTTCAGATCAAACTTTACACATATCTGTATATGATGCATGTGTAACAAAGAAAAACATTGTTAAAATATAAAATATTAATATATATTTATAATATATATATATATATATACACATGCACATAAATCTCAATCTCTCAATCTATAGATCAATTTATGTCCATGTACATATAAGTATATATTTTATATTTTAACAATGTTTTTCTTTGTTACAGTATTGCTAATTTACACATGCATCAGAACAAACAGATTGTTTTCTTCTTTTAATTTCCATTGTGATTTTAAAACTTACCATTGTAAGTCACTGATGTTTTTAGAAAATGTATATATTCTCAAGAGAGAATTAAGCTCTACTGTGAGAAGATATCTCAGGTTCCCCAACGAGCAGTCTCCACTATACATTAACAATAGCCCTAAACCACATCCATGCTGGTGGATTCCTCACCCTTAGGCTTTAGGTGATACTGTATCTTATATTGCTTGCCATTACCCTCTCAGATCA
This sequence comes from Pelophylax lessonae, assembly GCF_965119305.1. Lineage (NCBI taxonomy): Eukaryota > Metazoa > Chordata > Amphibia > Anura > Ranidae > Pelophylax > Pelophylax lessonae. Next base: position 258,620,165 of record NC_138769.1, read on the forward strand.
CAATCACCTTCCTATCCAAGAAATGTATCTACATAGACCTAATGTGCTTTGTTTTTGTAATTTGTTCCTGTATTTGTATGCTACCTTTATAATGTTGTTGTCTGTATCTTTGTATCTCTAATAAAAAGAGTTTGAAACAAAAAAAAATGTATGTATATTTTTTTTCTTTTTTTGAGTATTGCTGAAATGTTATGTACATGCCATCTAGTGTGCATACTGTTTGTACAGCCCTCCTGCTGCACACAATAGAACATCACACAAAGTTGATAATTCAGTTTGCTTTGTTCTCTATTGTCTGTTTATGGAACCGAGATGAGCTGCGATCCTGATAATCGCAGCTCATCTAGGGTCTTTCACAGATCATCTCCACACAAAGAGATTGTGTAATTGACATGCACAGAAATGGCCAGTTGATGAAGTTGCGATTTTAGCACTTTAATAGCGATCTCTTTCCTATTTCTTCCTCCCAGATTCACCAGCTCAGAGCTTCAGATTCGGGGCAAGAAGACAGAATCCTTATAGAAACTAGGGGGAAGAAGGAGGATTATTGACTTACTTCTTCCTCGATCAGACCCCCCAAGACAGTAAACATGTCCCCCTGCCACATACAGTATATATATAAATATATATATATATATATATATATATATATATATATATATATTAACAAATTAATAAAAAAAAAAAAATATATATAGAACCTTTTTTTAAAACCATATGTTCAGAGTAAGCAGATTCCCTATTTAAAATGTCGAATGTAAAAAAAAATGTTTTAGTTTTGTGTATATTATATATGTTTAGGAGAATACTGGAGTTCGTGAAATTGTTCCTGGAAGAACAGCTGCCAGCAATACTATTTCCATGACACCGGAGGAGAGAGTACGTACAATACAATGTCATTGGTGTATATATATCGATATAGAGTAATAGACATTTCTCAAATTTCACAAATGTAATGGACATTTTAAAATTTTCTATTATATTAATCATGTTCAAAATAATAGTTTTCATATTTTCTTTCAATATGTTTAACGAAATTTTAATTGTTAATATAAACAACTTATTTTGTTTTTGATTATTGCACAAAGAAATATGCTGATCAATAGGTTATGGGCTGAGTATCCAGACCCGGAAAATGATCCTTCATTTCATGTCAATCCAACAATGCCATCTACAAGTGATGGGTCTTCAGCAATAACAGATGAAGATACTGAAACATGTGAATGTTAAAGATGTATTCACATGCCGACACAAGTCGAGTCCATATGCCAAACGAGGACAATGCATCACGCAGGCCAATACATTCAGTTCTCAAATTGTGAATGAACATCATGTGAGGATAGCACAGATCATGCACCTTCTGGATGCAAACAAGAAAAGGTGATTCCGCAGTCCACAAAAAGTTGCCATCAAATTTAAATTATTTGAACACACATTACAACTGGAGTTCAACTTAAAATTAGAGGCTCCGCTTATCTGCTTCCCCCCCTCCTCTCCAGTGTCTCCAGTGCATGTGCTAAGCGTCATATCCAGAGGTTGTCTTTGGGAAATAGATGTATGAGTGCTGCCAGCATTGCTGCAGAGGTTGAAGGGGTGGGAGGTCAGCCTGTGAGTGCGCAAATCATACGCCGCACACAGCATCAAATTGGTCTGCATGGCTGTCGTCCCAGAGAGAAGCCTCTTCTAAAGAACAAGAAAGCCCGCAAACAGTTTGCTAAAGAGAAGCAGACTAAGGACATGGATTACTGGAACAATGTCCTGTGGTCTGATGAGACAAAGTTAAACATATTTGGTTCAGATGGTGTCAAGCGCATGTGGCCGCAACCAGGTGAGGAGTACAAAGACAAGTGTGTCTTGTCTACAGTCAAGCATGGTGGTGGGATTGTCATGGTCTGGGGCTGCATGAGTGCTGCCGGCACTAGGGAGCTACAGTTTATGTAGGGAACCATGAATGCCAACATGTACTGTGACATACTGAAGCAGAGCATGATCCCCTCCCTTCGAAAACTGGGGGGCAGGGCAGTATTCCAACATGATAACGACCCCAAACACACCTCCAAGATGACCACTGCCTTGCTAAAGAAGCTGAGTGTAAAGGTTATGGACTGGCCAAGCATGTCTCTAGACCTAAACCCTATTAAGCATCTGTGGGGTATCCAAAAAATGGAAGTTGGAGGAGCGTAAGGTCTCTAACATCAACCAACTCCATGATGTCGTCATGGAGGACTGGAAGAGGACTCCAGTGTCAGCCTGTGAAGCTCTGGTGAACTCCATGCCCAAGAGGGTTAAGGCAGTGCTGGAAAATAACGGTGGCCACACAAAATATTGACACTTTGAGCCCAATTTGAACATTTTAACTTAGGGATGTATTCATTTTTGTTGCCAGCGGTTTATACAATAATGGCTGTGTGTTGAGTTATTTTGAAGGGACAGCAATTTTACACTGTTATACAAGCTGTACACTCACTACTTTACATTGTAGCAAAGTGTCATTTCTTCAGTGTTGTCATATGAAAAGATATAATAAACGATTAAAAAAAATGTAAGGGGTGTACTCACCTTTTTGAGATACTGTATATATTTATATACTGTATATATATACCGTATTTATCGGCGTATAACACGCGCCGGCGTATAACACGCACCCAATATTTGGAGAGAAATTTCAGGAAAAAAGCTTAAATTTAACATAAACAGCTTTGAACTCCAATTTTCAGTGTCCAACAATGCAGCCCACCAGCAGTGTCCATATATCCAGCCTCAATATATGCAGCCCACCAGCAGTGTCCATACATGCAGCCCACCAGCAGTGTCCATACATGCAGCCCACCAGCAGTGTCAATGAATGCAGCCCACCAAGTGTCCATACATGCAGCCCACCAAGTGTCCATACATGCAGCCCACCAGCAGTGTCCATACATGCAGCCCACCAGCAGTGTCAATGAATGCAGCCCACCAGCAGTGTCAATGAATGCAGCCCACCAAGTGTCCATACATGCAGCCCACCAAGTGTCCATACATGCAGCCCACCAGCAGTGTCCATACATGCAGCCCACCAGCAGTAGAATTAAGCTCTACTGTGAGAAGATATCTCAGGTTCCCCAACGAGCAGTCTCCACTATACATTAACAATAGCCCTAAACCACATCCATGCTGGTGGATTCCTCACCCTTAGGCTTTAGGTGATACTGTATCTTATATTGCTTGCCATTACCCTCTCAGATCACAATCACCTTCCTATCCAAGAAATGTATCTACATAGACCTAATGTGCTTTGTTTTTGTAATTTGTTCCTGTATTTGTATGCTACCTTTATAATGTTGTTGTCTGTATCTTTGTATCTCTAATAAAAAGAGTTTGAAACAAAAAAAAATGTATGTATATTTTTTTTCTTTTTTTGAGTATTGCTGAAATGTTATGTACATGCCATCTAGTGTGCATACTGTTTGTACAGCCCTCCTGCTGCACACAATAGAACATCACACAAAGTTGATAATTCAGTTTGCTTTGTTCTCTATTGTCTGTTTATGGAACCGAGATGAGCTGCGATCCTGATAATCGCAGCTCATCTAGGGTCTTTCACAGATCATCTCCACACAAAGAGATTGTGTAATTGACATGCACAGAAATGGCCAGTTGATGAAGTTGCGATTTTAGCACTTTAATAGCGATCTCTTTCCTATTTCTTCCTCCCAGATTCACCAGCTCAGAGCTTCAGATTCGGGGCAAGAAGACAGAATCCTTATAGAAACTAGGGGGAAGAAGGAGGATTATTGACTTACTTCTTCCTCGATCAGACCCCCCAAGACAGTAAACATGTCCCCCTGCCACATACAGTATATATATAAATATATATATATATATATATATATATATATATATATATATATATATATATATATATATATATATATATATATATATATTAACAAATTAATAAAAAAAAAAAAATATATATAGAACCTTTTTTTAAAACCATATGTTCAGAGTAAGCAGATTCCCTATTTAAAATGTCGAATGTAAAAAAAAATGTTTTAGTTTTGTGTATATTATATATGTTTAGGAGAATACTGGAGTTCGTGAAATTGTTCCTGGAAGAACAGCTGCCAGCAATACTATTTCCATGACACCGGAGGAGAGAGTACGTACAATACAATGTCATTGGTGTATATATATCGATATAGAGTAATAGACATTTCTCAAATTTCACAAATGTAATGGACATTTTAAAATTTTCTATTATATTAATCATGTTCAAAATAATAGTTTTCATATTTTCTTTCAATATGTTTAACGAAATTTTAATTGTTAATATAAACAACTTATTTTGTTTTTGATTATTGCACAAAGAAATATGCTGATCAATAGGTTATGGGCTGAGTATCCAGACCCGGAAAATGATCCTTCATTTCATGTCAATCCAACAATGCCATCTACAAGTGATGGGTCTTCAGCAATAACAGATGAAGATACTGAAACATGTGAATGTTAAAGATGTATTCACATGCCGACACAAGTCGAGTCCATATGCCAAACGAGGACAATGCATCACGCAGGCCAATACATTCAGTTCTCAAATTGTGAATGAACATCATGTGAGGATAGCACAGATCATGCACCTTCTGGATGCAAACAAGAAAAGGTGATTCCGCAGTCCACAAAAAGTTGCCATCAAATTTAAATTATTTGAACACACATTACAACTGGAGTTCAACTTAAAATTAGAGGCTCCGCTTATCTGCTTCCCCCCCTCCTCTCCAGTGTCTCCAGTGCATGTGCTAAGCGTCATATCCAGAGGTTGTCTTTGGGAAATAGATGTATGAGTGCTGCCAGCATTGCTGCAGAGGTTGAAGGGGTGGGAGGTCAGCCTGTGAGTGCGCAAATCATACGCCGCACACAGCATCAAATTGGTCTGCATGGCTGTCGTCCCAGAGAGAAGCCTCTTCTAAAGAACAAGAAAGCCCGCAAACAGTTTGCTAAAGAGAAGCAGACTAAGGACATGGATTACTGGAACAATGTCCTGTGGTCTGATGAGACAAAGTTAAACATATTTGGTTCAGATGGTGTCAAGCGCATGTGGCCGCAACCAGGTGAGGAGTACAAAGACAAGTGTGTCTTGTCTACAGTCAAGCATGGTGGTGGGATTGTCATGGTCTGGGGCTGCATGAGTGCTGCCGGCACTAGGGAGCTACAGTTTATGTAGGGAACCATGAATGCCAACATGTACTGTGACATACTGAAGCAGAGCATGATCCCCTCCCTTCGAAAACTGGGGGGCAGGGCAGTATTCCAACATGATAACGACCCCAAACACACCTCCAAGATGACCACTGCCTTGCTAAAGAAGCTGAGTGTAAAGGTTATGGACTGGCCAAGCATGTCTCTAGACCTAAACCCTATTAAGCATCTGTGGGGTATCCAAAAAATGGAAGTTGGAGGAGCGTAAGGTCTCTAACATCAACCAACTCCATGATGTCGTCATGGAGGACTGGAAGAGGACTCCAGTGTCAGCCTGTGAAGCTCTGGTGAACTCCATGCCCAAGAGGGTTAAGGCAGTGCTGGAAAATAACGGTGGCCACACAAAATATTGACACTTTGAGCCCAATTTGAACATTTTAACTTAGGGATGTATTCATTTTTGTTGCCAGCGGTTTATACAATAATGGCTGTGTGTTGAGTTATTTTGAAGGGACAGCAATTTTACACTGTTATACAAGCTGTACACTCACTACTTTACATTGTAGCAAAGTGTCATTTCTTCAGTGTTGTCATATGAAAAGATATAATAAACGATTAAAAAAAATGTAAGGGGTGTACTCACCTTTTTGAGATACTGTATATATTTATATACTGTATATATATACCGTATTTATCGGCGTATAACACGCGCCGGCGTATAACACGCACCCAATATTTGGAGAGAAATTTCAGGAAAAAAGCTTAAATTTAACATAAACAGCTTTGAACTCCAATTTTCAGTGTCCAACAATGCAGCCCACCAGCAGTGTCCATATATCCAGCCTCAATATATGCAGCCCACCAGCAGTGTCCATACATGCAGCCCACCAGCAGTGTCCATACATGCAGCCCACCAGCAGTGTCAATGAATGCAGCCCACCAAGTGTCCATACATGCAGCCCACCAAGTGTCCATACATGCAGCCCACCAGCAGTGTCCATACATGCAGCCCACCAGCAGTGTCAATGAATGCAGCCCACCAGCAGTGTCAATGAATGCAGCCCACCAAGTGTCCATACATGCAGCCCACCAAGTGTCCATACATGCAGCCCACCAGCAGTGTCCATACATGCAGCCCACCAGCAGTGTCAATGAATGCAGCCCACCAAGTGTCCATACATGCAGCCCACCAAGTGTCCATACATGCAGCCCACCAGCAGTGTCAATGAATGCAGCCCACCAGCAGTGTCAATGAATGCAGCCCACCAGCAGTGTCAATGAATGCAGCCCACCAAGTGTCCATACATGCAGCCCACCAAGTGTCCATACATGCAGCCCACCAAGTGTCCATACATGCAGCCCACCAAGTGTCCATACATGCAGCCCACCAGCAGTGTCCATACATGCAGCCCACCAGCAGTGTCCATACATGCAGCCCACCAGCAGTGTCAATGAATGCAGCCCACCAAGTGTCCATACATGCAGCCCACCAAGTGTCCATACATGCAGCCCACCAGCAGTGTCAATGAATGCAGCCCACCAGCAGTGTCAATGAATGCAGCCCACCAGCAGTGTCAATGAATGCAGCCCACCAAGTGTCCATACATGCAGCCCACCAAGTGTCCATACATGCAGCCCACCAAGTGTCCATACATGCAGCCCACCAGCAGTGTCCATACATGCAGCCCACCAGCAGTGTCAATGAATGCAGCCCACCAAGTGTCCATACATGCAGCCCACCAAGTGTCCATACATGCAGCCCACCAGCAGTGTCAATGAATGCAGCCCACCAGCAGTGTCAATGAATGCAGCCCACCAAGTGTCCATACATGCAGCCCACCAAGTGTCCATACATGCAGCCCACCAAGTGTCCATACATGCAGCCCACCAAGTGTCCATAAATGCAGCCCACCAAGTGTCCATACATGCAGCCCACCAAGTGTCCATACATGCAGCCCACCAAGTGTCCATACATACAGCCCACCAAGTGTCCATAAATGCAGCCCACCAAGTGTCCATACATGCAGCCCACCAAGTGTCCATAAATGCAGCCCACCAAGTGTCCATAAATGCAGCCCACCAAGTGTCCATAAATGCAGCCCACCAAGTGTCCATACATGCAGCCTCGCAAGCGCAATGTCCAAATATGCAGCATCGCAAGCGCCATTGGAACTGACCTCATTTGTTTTAAAAAAAGACCGGAAAGCAGCGCCGAGAGCAGAAGGGGCGGGCCGGGCCGAGAAAGAAGGACGAGCTGTCATAAGAGCAGAAGGGGGCGGGCCGAGCCAAAGAGAAGGGATAACGAGCGAGCGCAGTCATCGGAAGTCCCGCCTCCTCTGCCAAGACGTGTGACGTCTGTCATAGGCGGGACTTCCGATGACTGCGCTCGCTCGTTCTCTCTTCTCCTCGGCTCGGCCCGCCCCCTTCTGCTCTTATGACAGCTCGTCCTACCTTCTCCTCGGCCCGGCCCGCCCCTTCTGCTCTCGGCAATGCTTCCTGGCCGTATTTTTTTTAATATAATAATTATATTTTTAGGAGGAAAAAGTGCGTGTTATACGCCGATAAATACGGTATATATATATATATATATATATATATATATATATATATATATATATATATATACGCACACACACACACACACACACACACAGTATCTCACAAAAGTAAGTACACCCTTCACACTTTTTGTAAATATTTTATTATATCTTTTCATGTGACAACACTGAAGAAATGACATTTGTATAACAGTGTAAATTTGCTGTCCCTTCAAAATAACTCAACACACAACCATTAATGTCTAAACCGCTGGCAACAAATGTGAGTACACCTCTAAGTGTCGTCAATATCCAAATTGGGCCCAAAGTGTCAATATTTTGTATGGCCACCATTATTTTCCAGCACTGCCTTAACCCACTTGGGCATGGAGTTCACCAGAGCTTCACAGTCTGCCACTGGAGTCCTCTTCCACTCCTCCATGACGACATCACAGAGCTGGTAGATGTTAGAGACCTTGCGCTTCTCCACCTTCCATTTTAGGATGCCCCACAAATGCTCAATAGGGTTTAGGTCTGGAGACATACTTGGCCAGTCCATCCCCTTTACCCTCAGCTTCTTCAGCAAGGCAGTGGCTGTCTTGGAGGTGTGTTTGGAGATGTTACTATGTTGGAATACTGCCCTGCGTCCCGGTTTATGAAGGGAGGGGATCATGCTGTGCTTCAGTATGTTACAGTACATGTTGGCATTCGTGGTTCCCTCAATGAACTGTCACTCCCCAGTGCTGGCAGCACTCACGCAACCCCAGACCATGACACTCCCACCACCATGCTTGACTATAGGCAGGACACACTTGTCTTTGTACTCCTCACCTGGTTGACGTCACATATGCTTGACACCATCTGAATCAAATAAGTTTATCTTGGTCGAATCAGACCACAGGACATGGTTCCAGTAATCCATGTACTTAGTCTGCTTGTCTTCAGCAAACTGTTTGCGGGCTTTTATCTTTAGAAGAGGCTGCCTTCTGGGACGACATACAGACCAATTTAATGCAGTGTGCGACGTATGGTCTGAGCACTGACAGGCTGACCCCCCACCCCTTTAACCTCTGCAGGAATGCTGGAAGCACTCGTATGTCTATTACCCAAAGACAACCTCTGGATATGACGCTGAACATGTGCAATTAACTTCTTTGGTCGACCATTGCGAAGCCTGTTATTAGTGGAACCTGTTCTGTTAAACCACTGTATGGTCATGGCCACTGTGCTACAGCTCAGTTTCAGAGTCTTGGCAATCTTCTTATAGCCTAGGCCATCTTTAAGTAGAGCAACAATTCTTTTTTTCTGATCCTCAGAGAGTTCTTTGCTAGGATGGGCCACGTTGAACTTCCAGTGACCAGTATAAGAGAGTGAGAGCAAAAACACAAAAATGTACCACACCTGCTCCCCATTCACACCTGAGACCTTGTAACACTAACGAGTCACATGACACCGGGGAGGGAAAATGGCTAATTGGGCCTAATTTTGACATTTTTACTTAGGGGTGTACTTACTTTTGTTGCCAGCGGTTTAGACATTATTAGCTGTGTGTTGAGTAATTTTGAGGGGACAGCAAATGTACACTGTTATACAATCTGTACACTCACTACTTTACATTGTAAGCAAAGTGTCATTTCTTCAGTGATGTCACATGAAAAGATATAATAAAATATTCACAAAAATGTGAGGGGTGTACTCACTTTTGTGATATACTGTATATACACTGCACAAAAAAATCAAAGGAACACTTTTTAATCAGAGTATAGCATCTGGGATATTATTTAATTCATTGTTAATCAGTTTTAGCTGTTTGGTGTTATTGAAAATAACAACAGGAGCACTAGATAGGCAACAATGAGACAACCTCCAGAACAGAATGGATTTACAGGTGGAGGCCACTGAATTTTTTTTCCCCTGCTCCTCTTTTCTGACTGTTTTTCACTAGTTTTGTATTTGGCTAGGATCCGTGTCACTGGTAGCATGAGGCAATACCTGGACCCTATAGAGGTTGCACAGGCATTCCAACTCCTCCAGGATGGCACATCAATAAGTGCCATTGCCAGAAGGTTTGCTGTGTCTCCCACCACAGTCTCAAGAGCATGGACGGGATTCCAGGAGACATGCAGTTACACTAGAAAAGCTGGACAGGGCCAAAGAAGGTCCTTAACCAATCAGCAGGACCGGTATCTGCTCCTTTGTGCAAGGAGGAACAGGATGAGCACTGCCAGAGCCCTACAAAATGACCTCCAGCAGGCCACTGGTGTGAATGTCTATGACCAAACAATCAGAAACAGACTTTATGAGGGTGGCCTGAGTGCCCAAAGTCCTCTAGTAGGCCTTGTGCTCACTGTCCGGCACCGTGGAGCTTGATTGGCATTTGCCATTAAACATCAGAATTGGCAGGTCCGCCACTGGCATCCTGTGCTTTTCACAGATGAGAGCAGGTTCACCCTTAGCACATGTGACAGACGTGAAAGGGTCTGGAGAAGCGGTGGAGAACATTATGCTGCCTGTAACATCATTCAGCATGCCGGTTTGGTGGTGGGTCAATAAGAGCCTGGGGAGGCATATCCATGGAGGAATGTACAGACCTCTGCAGGCTACACATTGGCATCCTGACTGCCATTAGGTATTGGGATGAAATCTTTGGACCCATTGTCAGACCCTACGCTGGTGTGGGTCCTGGGTTCCTCCTGGTGCACGACAATGCCCAGCCTCATGTGGCAAGAGTATGCAGCTAGTTCCTAAAGGATGAAGGAATTGATACCCACGCTTGCTTGACCTAATCCAATAGAACACCTCTGGGACAATATTTTTTTGGTCCAGCTGATGCCCATAGGTTGCACCTCAGTCTGTTCAGGAGCTCAGTGATGCCCTGGTCCAGATCTAGCAGGCAATACCCCAGGACACCATCCGTCATCTCAAAAGGAGCATGTCCCGTGGTTGTCAGGCATGCATACAAGCATATGGGGGCAATACAAACTACTGAGTATCATTTTGAGTTGCCGCAATGAAATTTCAGCCAAAGTGACTAGCCTGCTGCATCATTTTTTCATTTTGATTTCTGGGGTGTCTTTGAATTCAGCCCTCTGTAGGATTATCATTTTCATTACCATTAAACTATGTAGCATCCTTTCATTCCTGACTAATGATGGACGAACATCGGCCGGGGCGGTTCGGGAAAGTCAGCCTCAAATTTTCTCAAAAGTCCGCAAACCGCGAGTTCGCGGCAGGCCCCATTGACTTTAATGGGAGGCGAACTTTAAAAACCTTTAGGTCATATTTGCAGCCACAAAAGACGTACTAGCTGTGCTCAAATAGTGCCAGCACATGGACAATGTCATAACAGAAAAGTTGCCCTAAATTTCTTTTTTTTTTTTCATAAATCAGCCAGAACTGACAGCAGCCGGTAAATACATGTCAAATACATATAGGGTCCATTCACACATCTGTAAAATGGGTCCGCATCCATTCCACAATTTGGCGGAACCTTTACAGACCCATCGATTTTCAATTCCAGTCTGAAAAATTAGGCATTCACAAGATAAAGAAGTAAGTGTCGGCCATTCCAGGCCCCAAAAATTAGCCCACATGCGTTTACCTGACAGCTAAGAACGTTGTATTCTGTGGCTGAAGGTACATTAGGCATTCACAGGATACAGAAGTAAGTGTCGGCCAGTATTGGCCCCAAAAATTAGCCCACATGGGTTTACCTGACAGCTAAGAACATAGTATTTGGTGGCTGGAGGTACATTAGGCATTCACAGGATACAGAAGTAAGTGTCTGCCAGTATAGGCCCCAAAAATTAGCCCACATGGGTTTACCTGACAGCTAAGAACGTAGTATTCTGTGGCTGAAGGTACATTAGGCATTCACAGGATACAGAAGTAAGTGTCGGCCAGTATAGGCCCCAAAAATTAGCCCACATGGGTTTACCTGACAGCTAAGAACGTAGTATTCTGTGGCTGAAGGTTCATTAGGCATTCACAGGATACAGAAGTAAGTGTCGGCCAGTATAGGCCCCAAAAATTAGCCCACATGGGTTTACCTGACAGCAAAGAAAGTTGCATTCTGTGGCTGGAGGTACATTAGGCATTCACAGGATACAGAAGTAAGTGTCGGCCAGTATTGGCCCCATAAATTAGCCCACATGGGTTTATCTGACAGCTAAGAATGTAGTATTCTGGGGCTGAAGGTACATTAGGCATTCACAGGATACAGAAGTAAGTGTCGGCCAGTATTGGCCCCATAAATTAGCCCACATGGGTTTCTCTGACAGCTAAGAATGTAGTATTCTGGGGCTGAAGGTACATTAGGCATTCACAGGATACAGAAGTAAGTGTCGGCCAGTATTGGCCCCGAAAATTAGCCCACATGGGTTTACCTGACAGCTAAGAACGTTGTATTCTGTGGCTGAAGGTACATTAGGCATTCACAGGATACAGAAGTAAGTGTCGGCCAGTATTGGCCCCAAAAATTAGCCCACATGGGTTTACCTGACAGCTAAGAATGTTGTATTCTGTGGCTGAAGGTACATTAGGCGTTCACAGGATACAGAAGTAAGTGTCGGCCAGTATTGGCCCCAAAAATTAGCCCACATGAGTTTACCTGACAGCTAAGAATGTTGTATTCTGTGGCTGAAGGTACATTAGGCGTTCACAGGATACAGAAGTAAGTGTCGGCCAGTATAGGCCCCAGAAATTAGCCCACATGCGTTTACCTGACAGCTAAGAACGTAGTATTCTGTGGCTGAAGATACATTAGGCATTCACAGGATACAGAAGTAAGTGTCGGCCAGTATAGGCCCCAAAAATTAGCCCACATGGGTTTACCTGACAGCTAAGAACGTAGTATTCTGTGGCTGAAGGTACATTAGGCATTCACAGGATACAGAAGTAAGTGTCGGCCAGTATAGGCCCCAAAAATTAGCCCACATGGGTTTACCTGACAGCAAAGAAAGTTGCATTCTGTGGCTGGAGGTACATTAGGCATTCACAGCAAATATAATTGTCGGCCCTGAAAGGCCCCAAAAATTTGCCATTCAATGGACATGAAATGCCTTTCATGCTGCTGTATTTAGCGAAGACAAGGACCAGGAATTGTTGTGGGTGGATGGCGGTCTGGCGGATATTTGTGGCCTTGCATGAGGAATTTCAATGAAACATGGTCTACTGGTCACATGTGTTGTTGAATTCCTCAGAGATCCATGCCTCATTCATTTTTATAAATGTGAGGTAGTCTACACTGTCATGAGCTAGGCGAGTGCGCTTATCGGTCACGATCCCCCCTGCTGCGCTGAACGTCCTTTCGGACAGGACACTGGACGGGGGGCAAGCCAACATTTCCATTGCAAATTGAGCAAGCTCTGGCCAGAGGTCAAGCCTGCCCACCCAGTAGTCCAGGGGTTCATCACTCCTCAGAGTGTCCACATCGCTGGTTAACCTGATGTAGTCGGACATCTGTCGGTCTAGGCGTTCCCTGATGCTGGATCCGGAGTACAGCTGTCGATGGTTCGGCTGAAAGAAGGTACTCATATCTGAAGTGACCAAGACATCTTCAAACTGCCCTCTTCTTGCAGGCGCTGTTGGATTGCTACCCACAACTGTCTCTCTGTGACTGGAAATTCCTCTGCCAGCGCATGCAAAAGCAGAATGCAGCATTTCCCGCAGCAAGGCCTGGAAGTGCTGCATTCTGACCTCCCTCTGTGATTGTGGTAACATTTCTGCCATTGTTTTGTTTGTATCGGGGGTCTAAGTACGTTGCCACCCAGTACTGGTCCTTGGCCTTTATGCTTTTTATACAGGGGTCCCCCTTAAAACACTGGAGCATGAAGGCCCCCATTCGCACTAAACTGGAAGCGGTGTAGTGGCCTGCTTCCAGCTCATCATCCAGGATAATGTCATCCTCGTTCTCCTCCCCCATCCACAGATAACACCAGGGATCCCAGAAAGGTTTAAAGCATGCTCTTCTTGCTTCTCCTCATCCCCCCCCCCCCAGCACCATCCTCCTCTGACTCCTCTTCAGACTCCTGTTGTTGACTTGTCTCAGATGGAGGAGCTCCCACTGGGAATTCATCCAACATTGTGACTTCCTCATCTTCCTGCTCCTGCTCCTCGACGGCTTGATCAGTGACACCACGCTATGCACGCTCCAGAAATAAGGCGTAAGGTACAATATCACTGATGGCGCCCTGGCCATGACTGACCAGTTTCGTGATCTCATCAAATGGCCGCAGAATTCTGCATGCGTCGCGCATGAGCAGCCACTGGCGAGGTGAAAAAAACCCAAGCTCCCCAGAATCTGTCCTGCCGCAGAGTTCATACAGGTAGTCGTTAACTGCACGTTTCTGCTGGAGCAGCCTATCAAGCATATGCAACGTTGAGTTCCATTGCGTCGGGCAGTCACAAATAAGACGCCTGACGGGCGAGCCATGTCTGTGTAAGATCTTCTGAAATGGCCCGAGATTTTCCTGGCCTGCTGCAAGATGTCCTGGACCCCAGGGTTTTTGGCAACGAATCGCTGCACCACCAAGTTCAGAAAGTGTGCCATGCATGGCACGTGTGTTATTTTGCCCTTTTTCAGCGCGCTCAGCAGATTGGCACCGTTGTTGCACACCACTTTACCAGCTGTCAAATTTAGCGGTGTCAGCGGCTGAGCGTCCTGTGAACGCAAAGCTGAAAGGAGTGCAGGACCAGTGTGGCTCTTGGCTTCCAGGCACAACAGACGCAGCACAGCATGGCAACGTCTCACCTGGCATGTGGAATAGGTTCTGGGGATCCTGGGCAGCGCAGTGGAAGAGACGGTAGCAGCGTAAAAGGAGGAGTCAGGGGGCGTGTCCTGCACGGGTGCCGCCAAGGACGTCTTCCCTGTGAGCTCCGCCATCCCGGCTCACGAATCCGCCTCCATCGGCGGTATAACGGCTCAAATCCGCAAGCCACCCCAATATTACGGCTCCCGGCACTGTCCTGCACAGTTTGATGCCACTTTTGGGCCGATTCTTTAAGGTCCACCGCTCGTCGGCATCGCGGCCTACCTGTAAGGCCGAAGCCGCGGCCTCGATTTATACCCGGTCCCCGGCGATCGATCGCGAGGCCGACCTCGCGGCTCCCGGACACCGAATCTCGAGCCATCAGCAGGGACAGACTGCAGGGCCCTCCACCCCCCAGGAATTGACCACCACGGGGCACATGCACGAAGCTCTGCGTGTGGACATGACTAATTAGAGCTCCGTACCGCAACGGGACATACTGCCGCCTCCGCCAGTGACCAGCCACCTTACAGCCCGGACACCGCTCCAATAAGAAGGCCGTTAACCCCCACCGCGCCGCGATGGTGTCCGGCGGTGCTAAATCTAAAATTAAGAGCACAAACATCAGGGATGTTCTGGTGCGGGCTTCATCCAAGATGGCGCCACCACTCACCTCACGCTCCGGCTCCACAGCTTCCGGGGTCCCCAGGCTCCTCATGCCACATCCGGATGAGGGTGAGT
This sequence comes from Pelophylax lessonae, assembly GCF_965119305.1. NCBI lineage: Eukaryota > Metazoa > Chordata > Amphibia > Anura > Ranidae > Pelophylax > Pelophylax lessonae. The sequence continues at coordinate 258,635,370 of NC_138769.1, forward strand.
TGGATGCTGAAGCCTCATCATCACAAGGGTTCCCCTTCTATGACCCCTCACAGGCTGCCCTGATCCAGCGTTTTGAGCAGGTTCTCCATAAGGCCCTGCAGCAAACCTCCGATCAAATTACAGGCAGGCTCACTAAGGAAATTAGGCAGCTAGGCCAGCGTACCTCAGATCTTGAAAATAGGGCTGATGAGCTTGAGGTCTGCTTTGCTAACCACTCTGATGAGCTTGAGACCCTAAAAGAGGAGAATCAAGCCCTACAAGCCCAGCTTGAGGACCAGGAAAACAGAGCTCGGCGCTCTAATATAAGAATTAGAGGGATCCCAGAGACTGTAGTGGATCTGCAATCCACCATAACTGCTCTCTTTCAGGAACTCTCCCCTTCCATCCCTATCGAGCGACTTGAAATGGATCGCATTCACAGAGCCCTAGCCCCCCGCAAATCCGAGGGGCCACCCCGGGACATTATTGCCAAACTTCATTATTACAGAACCAAAGAGCAACTGCTCCAAGCAGCCCGCCAGAAGGAAAGCTTGGTGTTTCAGGGCCATACCTACCAGCTCTTCACTGACCTCTGCAAGGCCACCATCGTGAAACGGAGAGAGTTCAAACCCCTGTTACAAGTTCTCCAGCAACATCAGATCATCTACTCCTGGGGCTTCCCCTTTTCTGTGAGATTCACATATCAGGGACGCAAACACACCTGTAAATCAACTGCAGATCTCCAACACCTCCTCTATGAGTTACACCTGTCCTCCTCCTCTGACATCTCAAACTTTCAACAACAGCGCAGACGCTCTGCCTCCGGGTCTCCCCAGAAGGCCACCACCTCCACAGCTTCAACCCCTAAGCGAAGCCGCATCACTTCTCCTCAGCCTGAACTCGCTGACTCCATGGACTGACTGAGCCCTGCAACCCAGGAATCCTCTTGTCGCCTAATCCAACTGGATTGAACACCTGCAATCCAACGCTACTTATGACCCCTACCCCCCCCCCCTTTTTTTTTTCTTTGGTTGTTTTGGGACTATACGGCAGCCGCCCATCCTCAAGCATGCCGTTATCTCTGTTTATTAGACTTACGCGGAAAATTCTGTGTAGGTGTGTGCGTGTATATATGTGTATATGCATATATATGGAAGTGTGTATATATGTTGGCATGTATATGAGTGTATACATGAAGATAGAAACATTTTTTTTTTTTTTTTCCCTATACGCCTGTTTAATCGCTATGTTATACTACACCCTTGTGAACTTGATTACCTTGTTTCAATATCTCTGGTCACACTTATGTATCCTTCTGTTCCTCATACCCATTGGCGGCACTGTCCCCTGCGGGTAGTCACTGCTGCCCCCCACTTGCCCTTGGAACTCTCCACTGGGAGATTACCTGGGGCAACCCTATTCCCTCTGTGAGGGTGCCGGCCACCTGAGCAGACGGAATGTTTTTTACATTATTGAATATTGCACTACATCTTCCAACTTTTATGTCTCCTCTACTCCTCCTCTCCCCCTCTTTGCTGAATCCCCCTCTTCCTCCCTCCCCCACGTTTCCCTCTGTCCCCTTGCCTCGCCGGGGGGGGGACCACTGGCACCTATGTGGTTTTCACCACTAGCTTCCTCTACCTCCTTGATGAATGACCTCCCTGAATGTGCTGACCCTTAATGTTCAGGGCCTAAATTCTCTTTAAAAACGGCGCAAAGCCTTCCGCTACTTTGCTTCTATCAATGCTCATGTCACGTGTTTGCAGGAAACTCATTTTACCGCCTCCCATACGCCTAAATACTTAACTGCCTCTTATCCACAGTTCTTCACAGCCTCAGCTACAGTTAAAAAGAGAGGGGTTCTGGTAGCTTTTCATAAAACAACTCCGTTCACGCTCTACTCCTCCATCGTTGACCCTGAGGGTAGGTACCTGATACTCACTGGTTCGCTGCTAGATACAGACGTGACTATGGCTTCCTATTATGCACCCAACTCCAGGCCGCACTCCTTCCTCTCCCATTTCTTGCAAATAGTAGCGCAGCATAAGAGAGGCACGGTCCTGTTGTGTGGAGATTCTAATCAGGTAATTTACCCCTTTTTGGACAAAACCCCTATCTCGCCCCACTCAACCCCCCACAAGCTCTCATTTCAACAATTACTCCACCACCACTCGCTTGTGGACACGTGGCGTGAACTTAACCCTGTCCGGCGACAATACACGTACTACTCTTATCCCCACAAGACTTTCTCCCGCATAGACCACATCCTCACGTCGGTAGCGACCTCTCCGTCGCTCCTTCTCTCCTCTATCTTGCCATGGTCCGATCATAGTGCAGTCATCTCTACCTTTGATTCCCTAGTACCCAAACAACACGGCTTCTCCTGGTCTCTGAATGATACTCTTCTGACCCATCCCTCCCATAGACTAGAAGTAGCCACAGCAATCAAAGATTACGTCTCCCATAATGTCACCACGGATGTGACCCCACTTACGATCTGGGAAGCCCACAAGTCTGTACTTAGAGGAACCCTCATAAGTCTGGCCTCCCGCCGTAAGAAAGAACGAAAACTCCTCTATCAAACCCTAAATTCAAATTTTAACCAAGCTCATGACCAATTTCAGTCACACCCCACCCCCGATAACAAAAACTCTCTTGACAAAGCAAGATTAGAACTTGATCCCTTTCTCACTGAATCAGCTGAAAAGGCAATACGACGTTCCCAACATCAACTTTACACCAAGGCCAATAAACCTGATACCTTCCTGGCCCTTTCACTTCGCAACGCTAACTTGGTTAAGAAACCGATCCGCCTAAAGACCCCCTTGGGTGGGCACACTAGTAACCCTGTTAAAATACTCGAGACTTTCCGCTTACATCTCTCTAAATTGTACTCTACTACTATGCCTTTAGCAGACTCCCAAGTCACTGAATTCTTTTCGGATCTCTCCATGCCCTCCATGTCCTCCTCTCAACGGGAAGAATTGGACAAACCCATTTCGGAACAAGAAATCCGCATTGCAATTAAGTCCCTTAAACTTAATAAGAGGCCCGGTCCAGATGGCTTTACGGCTTCATATTATAAGCACTTTTCTGATCTCCTCACCCCTATGCTATCTGAAGCCTATAACTCGATTCTTAAAGGTCACTCCTTCGGGGCTGACTCTCTTCATGCAGCTATCACAATGATCCCCAAACCGCAAAACCGATGATTCGTCCTGGACAAAGTACCGCCCAATCTCACTCCTCAACATTGATATTAAACTGCTGACCAAAATTTTGTCCACCCGCCTTAACTCCATCATAGGCTCCCTTATCCACAAAGACCAAACAGGCTTCATCCCATGTAGACAAGCAGGGGATAATGTACGCAGGGCAGTTCACCTGGCTCACCATGCACGCACCCGCCGCATCCCTTCCTGCTTTATCTCTTTAGATATCAAAAAGGCCTTTGATACTCTATCATGGTCTTACTTACAATATGTATTGCGCGCATGGGGGTTCGGGCCTCATTTCCTGACTTGGATTTCGAGTCTATACTCCACCCCATCAGCCTACATCCGCTATGCGGGCTTCAAATCCCATACCTTCCCAATCCGTTGTGGCACTAGACAGGGATGCCCCCTTTCCCCGCTCCTCTTTGCACTCGCCATCGAACCCCTCGCCCTGAAAATCCGCTCCAACTCTAATGTTAAAGGTATAGAACTAGGGGGTCATTAACATAAACTATGCTTATTTGCTGATGACATCCTCCTGTTTCTCACGGCCCCCCTTACCTCCGCTCCTAATCTCCTAGCTATTTTAGATCAATTCGCTGGACATTCGGGTCTGATTGTCAACCCACAAAAATCCAAAGCCCTCAATGTATCTTTATCCTCTTCACTCCTTTCCCATCTACACTCGGTACTCCCCTTCTCCTGGGCTAATCATCATCTCTCCTACTTGGGCATTCAGTTCACCTCCGACCCACTGGAACTCTTCTCTGCTAACTACCCTCCTATGCTCCGACATCTTACCACACTCATGGACTCCTGGGCCTCCTTACCCCTGGCTTGGCTGGGACGAATCACGGTTGCCAAAATGGCTATTTTGCCAAAGATTCTATACCTTTTTCGGGTCTTGCCCATTCGAGTCCCGTCCTATTATCTACGCCAACTTCAGAGTCAAACCTTTCGCTACGTGTGGGGAAAAACCCGACCTAGGGTACCACGAAGGGTTCTGTATCTCCACAAACTCCAAGGCGGATTGGGTCTTCCGCAATATGCTAAGTATTATCAGGCTGCACAGCTGGCCCAACTTACAAAATGGCATGCGGCCCAGGAAGTTCCCCTTTGGGTAGCTTTAGACCCTCTCTCTATGGCCAATCTTCTGTGGCTGAAGCCCGTGGACCGTAAGTCAGTTGTTAATCCTGTTATACGTCACTCTTTACACCTGTGGGATACCCTGAAGTTCAAATACAAGCTCCAATCACCCCATAACCCTCTGCTGTCATACTTGCATAATCCATCCTTTTCCCCTGCGTGGGAATCCCCTACCTCATTTCATCGGTGGTTGGCTGCTGGTCTTATCCGAGCCCACTCACTTATAGTATCCAATTCGATCAGACCGTTCCCAACCCTCTGTGAAGCCCATGGTTTACCGAGCTCCGAAATATTTCGGTACCTCCAGATCAAACATTTTCTAGCACAATGCACCCACACTGATTCTACCTTACCTAATCTCACATCCTTCGAACATGTCTGCTTACATGACCCGCACTCCCGGGGCCTTATCTCCCTTCTCTATTCCAGGCTCTCGGACTCCCCCAACCGGACTCTGCCCGCCTACGCCAATAAATGGGAACAAGACTTGTCATTGCACCTAGACTATGTGGACTGGTCCAACATTTGGCAAGCGACTAAGGTAGCCTCCCAGAATATCGTGGCTTCTGAAACTAACTACAAGGTCCTAATGCGTTGGTACTTAGTACCCGCCCGCATAGCAAAATTTCTGGCATCCTACCCCTCGACTTGTTTTCGAGGTTGCCTAAACGCAGGCACCCACTTACACATATGGTGGACGTGCCCTAAAGTACAAGAATTCTGGGAGGCTATCTTCCGCATCCTTTCCACTCTGCTGGATACGTCCATCCTCCCAGACCCTTCTCTGGCCCTTCTGAATATGAAACCGGACAAAGTCTCCAAATCCCGACAAAAATTGTTCCTGCAGGTAACCACTGCAGCCAAGCAGACTATAGCGAGGGCCTGGAAATCCCCACACTTACCCATACCTGAGGTAAAGCACAGGATCACTAAGGCGATGATTCATGCCAAAATAGAAGCAGTGTTGCTGGACAAAGTGGATAAATATAACAGGCTTTGGCAACCTTGGGTTGATCATTTCCTCCCACCTGATTTTGATTCCTCTCTTTTGTTGCCGTGATACTCCTCCTTCAGCTTCATTATGTTCCTTATCTGATGCCAGTGCTCTACCCCCCGGCGACATCCCTCCTACCTTTTCTCTTTCCGTTCCCCCTGCTTCTCTCTTTTCCTCCCTCCATCCCTCTTTCTTTCTCCCTCTTCCCTCTCTTCCTCTGTACGTACACTCATGTGTTTACTAAATAAGTCCTAGACGTGATGTGCCTCAATAGCATGGTTATGCTTTTGCACTCACCATAATTCCTGTTTACGTTTTCAATCTGTATATGTAACCCCTGTATTTACCACTATAGTTGTTGACTTCACTTTAGTCGATCTGTTTTCTCAATAATATTTTACTTTGGAGGTGAGTGAGTCTCGGAGTCGCCTCTATCTATGTAATAGTGGGCGGGAGGTCGCATCGCCCAGCGCGGGCACAGCTTGTTCCCTTTACGGGGTGCCTGTGTGCCGGCGGCGACAGCCCCACCTCCTCTCATCCTGGTTACTCGCGGCTTGCTCTTGCAACCGCCTGTATGTACAGTTGGGTTTTGTATTTATGGTTCCTGTACCACCATGTTATTCTACACATTGCTGTATTTATTCTTCTGTTCATTGTTCTTCTGACGCTTCTCTTCACCTGTAAACCTTAATAAAACGTTTGAACAAGAAAAGGAGGAGTCAGCCGAGGAGGAGAGGGAGGATGGAGGAGGAGAAGAAGAGGCAGGCCTGCATGCAATCCGTGGCCGTAGAACCAAATCTATACGGGTGCCACGGGTTACACTCATGCCGTCAGAAGGTTCACCCAGTGGGCAGTAAAAGTGATATACCTTCCCTGTTTGCTAGACCAGGTGTATGTGGTCAGATGTATCTTGGCACCAACACTGTGTGCCAGAGATATATTCACTTGCCGCTGAACATGGCCATACAGCTCTGGAATGCCCTTCTGCAAGAAATATTTCCTGCCTGGGACCTTCCATTGTGGTGTTCCAATGGCCACAAATTTACGAAAGGCCTCCGAGTCCACCAGTTGATATGGAAGTAGTTGACGGGCTATCAGTTCCGACAAGCCAGCAGTCAAACGTTGGGCAAGAGGGTTATCCGGCTTCATAATTTTTTTCCGCTCCAACATTTGGGCCACAGAAGCTTGCCTTTTTCCAGAACAACGTGACAACGGCATCATGGAAGGTGGAGTGGAGGACAAATGTGAGGAGAGAGGAGAAGGAGAAGAGGCTGGATGGTGAGAGCCTGGAGTGTGGCTTTGTGGGTTCTGACGGTGTTGTTCCCACTGGGCTCGGTGATGGGAGTTCAGGTGCCTTCTTAAGGCGGTTGTCCCTAGGTGAGTGTTGAGCACACCCCGACTTATGCGTTGACTGCAAAGCTGCAGATGGCAACACTGTTGTCAGCAATGGACACATTAAAAAAAGCCCACACTGTGGAGCCATGTACCGGCATCCTGGGAGCGCCAGATGTGACTGTACATGGTTGATGGCTCGCTCCTGATACATTTGCAGTCTGCTTTGTACCTCTTGTGCAATGCAAGTTCTGCCTGCCTCTCCTCCCTATCTGCCGGTCCGTCTCTCCCTCTGAACTCCCCTCCTCTTTCTCTCTTGGGCACCCACGTGACGTCCATAGACATCATCATCTACGTCACCTTCCTCACCACTAACAATCGAGATCTCGGAGTAGGCAGCAACAGCGGGGACCAACCTCCTTGGGCTGATCTGGGTACTATCGTCAGACTGCTGAGTGGCGGCTGTTGCTACCTCCTCTTCTTGATCTGATGCCAACAATGGCTGTGCATCGCAAATGTCTTGTGATGGATCAGAAAATAATTCCAGAGACTCAAGCAGAGGGTATGTGGTGGTGGTGTTTGTGGTGGTGTCTTTGGGGGTGCACACAGCAGAGAGTGAAGAGGGTGCAGATAGAGAGGATGAGGAGGGTGCAGAAGAGGAAGGCAGAGTGAGCCACTCAACCAAGTCTGGTGCGTCCTTTGACGTAATTGAACGCGCCTTGTGAAACTTCACACTTTGGCTCCGGCCTACTGCTCCTGCCCTACCCCTACCACCCCTGCATAAGTGTCTGCCTCTTCCTCTGCCTGTCATGTTTTTAAATTACCCTGTGACAAAAGTCTCTAGAGAATCACTGTCACGTACCTTGTAGCAGAGCCTGACGTGCAGAGGGAGACCTCTCGTACAGCCCTGGCTCAGGCACCACTGGAGTTGCAACAGTGGATGCAAGAGCGCAGTGAGGTAAGAGTGCCTGCGCTGGTCTTCTGTTGGCAGTTGAGAAGAGTAGCTGATAAGTCACTGAACGCGGCTGGATTGCTGAGCAGCAGGAAGAAGCAGGTAAAGAGGTGCGGATGCACAGCGGATGCACAGCGGATGCAGGACAGCGTCTCCAGGCACTGGAAGGAGCTGGATGGGCAAAGACTGGAGCAGGGTCAGACAAGCCGGTTTCAGACACAGGTAATCAGATACAGTTCAAGCAGCAGGCAGAGAGTAGTCAGTGTACAGGCAGGGGTTGGCAGCAGGATATCAGGCAGGAAGCAGGTATAGCAGAGTCAAAGCAAGCCGGGATCAGGACTGGAGATAGCAACGAAGTCAGACAAGCCAGGTCAATACAGGAATCAATACAAGCACAGGAACAGACTCAAAGTAAAGCTGCAGATCAGACAGCAATGACACAGTGCTTCTGAGGTGTTTAAATAGGGCAGCCTGTTACCAATCATTGCAATTAGTCTGCACTAAGTTAACCCTTAGGTGGCAGACCCATGACATTGCCCCCTCCCGACGGGCAGCCTCCGGATGCCTAGCTGGTTTTCTTTTTCTGGATGGGCACGGAAAAAGGCACGAACTAGCTCTCTGGCATGGACATTACATTCTGGTTCCCAAGAGTTCTCCTCAGGACCATAACCTCTCCATTTAATTAGATACTGCAATTGGTTCCTCCTCCTTCTGCAGTCTAACACTGCTTCCACCTCATATTCCTCTTCTCCATCAACCAACACTGGTTCAGGTGGGCCCGCCCCCCTATTAGGAAAAGGATCTGGTGTTGCAGGTTTCAGAAGTGACACATGAAATACAGGGTGAATTTTAAACGAGTCAGGTAAGGATAGTTCATACGATACCTCGTTCAATTTCCTCTTCACCGGGAATGGACCAATAAACTTGGGTGCAAGTTTCTTCGAAGGACACGCCAGTCTGAGGTTTGCTGTAGATAGCCATGCTTGATCGCCCAACTGAAGACTTAGTTCCCCTCTTCTTTTCTTGTCAAATGCTCTCTTGTTGTCTGCCTGGGCTTTTGTTACTGCTTCTTGTAGTACTTGGTTATTGCGTTTGAGGAAGTCCACTGTGCTCTGGACAGCTGGAACTGTAGATTCTGGAATAAAATCGGGCAAAAAAGACAAGTGAAAACCATAATTGGCATAGAATGGTGATTGTCCTGTAGCTGAGTGACTGGCATTATTATAAGCAAATTCTGCTAATGGTAATAAAGACACCCAGTCGTCTTGAACGAAGGAAGTGAAACATCGAATGTACTGTTCGAGTGTCTGGTTAGTCCTTTCTGTTTGCCCATTAGTTTGAGGGTGATAAGCTGAGGAAAGGGATAATTCAATCTTAAGTACCCCACATAAGGCCCTCCAGAAACGTGATGTGAACTGCACACCTCGATCAGACACGATGTTTGCCGGGATTCCATGCAACCTAACAATCTCTTTAATAAATACTTGGGCTGTTTCCAAGGCAGATGGTGTATTTTTTAAGGGCAGAAAATGGGCCATCTTAGATAACCGATCGACCACTACAAAGATTGCTGTGCAACCTTCAGAAGGTGGAAGTTCTACTACAAAATCCATAGAGATCATTTTCCAAGGCCTGTCAGGGACAGGCAAAGGCTTGAGTAAACCCCAAGCCCTGCTTCTTGCAGTCTTGTTTCGGATACAGACAGCACATGAGCTCACGTATCTCTTGCAGAACCCTTCCAGATCTGGCCACCAGAAGGTACGTCGTACCAAATCGAGAGTCTTATGGATGCCGAAATGGCCTGCCAATGGGTGATCGTGAAGTAGCTTTAAAACATTCACCCGTAAATTTTCTGGCACAAAAATCCGGTCTTCCTGCCACAACAACCCTTCCTTAGACGACAAAGTGTTTCCGGCAGGGCCAGAGATGCCCACGGAGGCCAGCTTTATCTGTGAGAGTAGGTCAGACTGTATCATCAGGAAGTTACCTTCGGGTAAGATGGTATCTGGGGTTACTGATTCCTTGGGGTCATCATACATGCGTGATAAAGCATCTGGCTTAATATTTTTTGATCCTGGTCGGTAGGTTATATGGAAAGAAAACCTAGAAAAGAACAATGCCCATCGAGCTTGACGAGGCTTTAGACGCTTGGCAGACCTCAAGTACTCCAAATTTTTGTGATCCGTGTATATTAATATGGGATGTGCTGCGCCTTCCAACAGGTACCTCCATTCCTCCAAAGCTGTTTTGATGGCTAGTAGTTCTCGATCCCCTACATCATAGTTCTTTTCTGCTGGGGAGAGTTTGCGTGAAAAGAAGGCTACAGGATGCATTAAATCTTTAAGACCCTGACGTTGTGAAACAACTGCCCCTACTGCTGTTTCAGAGGCATCCACTTCAAGTATGTAGGGAAGCAATGGATCAGGGTGGCTGAGAATAGGGGCTGAAGTGAATGATTTCTTTAAAGTTTCGAAGGCGTCTTGAGCCTCTGGGCTCCAGCAGAACCGCAGGTTCTGTTTGGTCAGTTGCGTGATTGGGGTAATGATAGCAGAGAAGCCTTTAATGAATCTCCGGTAAAAGTTTGCAAACCCCACAAAACGTTGTATCCCCTTCTTATCTGTAGGTGCAGGCCAGTCCAATATAGCAGAAACCTTTTGGGGGTCCATCTTAATTCCTGCTGCGGAAATCACCAACCCCAAGAACTGGATGCTCTGCTGCTCAAATTCACATTTCTCGGGTTTAGCATACAGTCCATGTTGGCGGAGCCGGCCCAAAACGTGGTTGACATGTCTTCGGTGCAGGTCAAGGGACGTAGAAAAAATCAAGATGTCATCTAAGTACACGACTACAAAGATATCCAGAAAGTCTCTGAACACATCATTTATAAGATGCTGGAAGGTGGCAGGGGCATTGCACAACCCGAAGGGCATGACTAGATATTCAAAGTGGCCGAATCTGGTACGAAAGGCTGTCTTCCACTCATCTCCTTCGCGGATACGGACCAAGTTATAGGCCCCTCGCAAGTCCAACTTGGTAAAAATGGTCGCGGACCTTAATCTCTGGAATAATTCAGGCATGAGGAGAAGGGGATAGCGGTTTTTAACCGTGATTTTATTTAATTTCCGGTAATCCACACATGGTCGCAGAGACTGATCTTTCTTAGTAACAAAGAAAATTCCCGCCCCTGCAGGAGAAGTAGATGGGCGGATGAATCCCTTCTTTAGATTTTCATCAACATATTCCTTTAAGGCCTCTTGCTCACGTTCAGAGAGTGGAAATATTCGCCCAAAGGGGATCTCTGCCCCGGGAAATAGTTCAATCGGGCAGTCATATGGTCGATGTGGAGGGAGAGTGTCAGCCCCCTTTTTGCTGAAAACATCAACAAACCCATGATAGGCCTCAGGCACCAACTGGTGTATTTCGGAATCAGGGTCCGTGCATAACAGAGTCAATGAGGCGTCAGGGAATTCAGAAAAGCAGTGTTTTTGACAGTAGCGTGATTGGAAACTGACCTCTCCGGAACTCCAATCAATCTGAGGGTTATGGGCTTGAAGCCAAGGTAGGCCCAAGATGATGGGAAATAATGGAGAAGAGATGGCATCCAGGCTCAATAACTCCTTATGTTTAGTAGGAGTAATCACGGGTAACGGAGGTGTTTCCTGAGTAACTTGTCCTAATCTAATACATGAGCCATCTGCCAGGTAGACAGAAAGTCCTTGAGTCTTAGGTCGCAGAGGAATTTGCTGCTGAGTGGCAAAATTTAAGTCAATGAAACAACTGCATGCTCCAGAGTCAATAATGGCGTTAACTGAGATAGTTCCTTTTGGAAGCTGGAACGAGAGTGGGAGAGCTAGGTGAGTTGCATTAGCAGATAAAGTTGACAGGTTAGCAGGGAAGACAGATGGACACTTACGCATCTTAATAGGACAGGTCCTCACATAGTGGCCGGCTTCTCCGCAGTAAAGACATAGGTTGCCTAGTCGGCGGCGTTGTCGCTCTTCAGGAGACAATGCAGGACGCATTAACCCGAGTTGCATGGGTTCAGGGACATCTGATGCAGGGTTAATAGAACTTGAACTGGCTGGAGCTGAAGTTGTAAACATAGGATGAGCAGGAACTGGAGCTCTAGGCATCATCCATGTAGGACGAAACTGCGGGGAAGATCTTTCTGACCGACGCTCACGGAGCCGACGGTCAATCTGGATAGCCAGGGTGATAAGGCCCTCCAAGGTATTAAGTACTCCAACCCGGGCTAACTCATCTTTAAGACCTTCCGACAATCCAAGGCGGAACTGGTGTCGCAGAGCTGCATCATTCCATTGTGTATCCGCGCTCCAGCGTCTGAAGTCCGTGACATAGTCCTCAGCCGCTCTGCGGCCTTGCTGGAGCGCATGGAGAGCAGCCTCCGCCGTGACAGTTCGTTGGGGGTCATCGTACAGCTGGGCCATTGCGTCAAAGAAAGAGGACATAGCATGAATCTGAGCACTATTTTCCTCGAGTAGACGGTGGGCCCAGGTTTGGGGTTCCCCTTGAAGTAAGGAGATAATGAATCCTACTTTAGTAGATTCCAGAGAGAAAGTCCGGGGTTGCAGGGCAAAGAATAACTGGCATGCGTTGCGAAATGCCCTGAATTTGCTTCGATCCCCCGAGAACCTTTCAGGTGTAGGAACCCTGGGTTCAGGTGGTAGCATCATCACAGTGGGTGCTGTAGTAGTCAGCGTTGGTGCAGCAGCAGGAGAGGGAGCTGTGATAGGTCCTGCAGAGGTGGCTAAAGACTGCACACGTTCATCCAGCTGGACGTAGCCTTCCTGCAGGGACTTGACGGCTTGGTTGAGGGCTGTGAGATGTTGACAGATCTCATCCATTGCAGAGGTCCCTCTTGCAGGCTCAGACATGGCTGTCTGATACTGTCACGTACCTTGTAGCAGAGCCTGACGTGCAGAGGGAGACCTCTCGTACAGCCCTGGCTCAGGCACCACTGGAGTTGCAACAGTGGATGCAAGAGCGCAGTGAGGTAAGAGTGCCTGCGCTGGTCTTCTGTTGGCAGTTGAGAAGAGTAGCTGATAAGTCACTGAACGCGGCTGGATTGCTGAGCAGCAGGAAGAAGCAGGTAAAGAGGTGCGGATGCACAGCGGATGCACAGCGGATGCAGGACAGCGTCTCCAGGCACTGGAAGGAGCTGGATGGGCAAAGACTGGAGCAGGGTCAGACAAGCCGGTTTCAGACACAGGTAATCAGATACAGTTCAAGCAGCAGGCAGAGAGTAGTCAGTGTACAGGCAGGGGTTGGCAGCAGGATATCAGGCAGGAAGCAGGTATAGCAGAGTCAAAGCAAGCCGGGATCAGGACTGGAGATAGCAACGAAGTCAGACAAGCCAGGTCAATACAGGAATCAATACAAGCACAGGAACAGACTCAAAGTAAAGCTGCAGATCAGACAGCAATGACACAGTGCTTCTGAGGTGTTTAAATAGGGCAGCCTGTTACCAATCATTGCAATTAGTCTGCACTAAGTTAACCCTTAGGTGGCAGACCCATGACAATCACAGTATATCTGGAAAAAGGTATATTTTGCAGGACTAAAATACACTCTTAGAAAAATATAATGTTAAATAACACCCCACTTCAATATGTGGTATTGGGGGGGGGGTGCACTGGTTTATCACACCATTTGTTCAAAAAATTGGCCAGTGAGTTTGGCACTGTGTGTATCAGAGTTAACACAGCAAAAGAGGCAATATTGTTGCAGGACACAAATACACTTATGAAAGTATACTCAGATGACACCCCACTTCAATATGTGGTATTGGGGGGCCACTGGTTTATCACACCAGTTGTTCAAAAAATTGGCCAGTGAGTTTGGCACTGTGTGTAGCAGAGTTAACACAGCAAAAGAGGCAATATTGTTGCAGGACACAAATACACTTATGAAAGTAAACTCAGATGACATCCCACTTCAATATGTGGTATTGGGGGGGGGGGGCACTGGTTTATCACACCAGTTGTTCAAAAAAATAGCCAGGGAGTTTGGCACTGTGTGTATCAGACTTAACGCAGCAAAAGAGGCCACATTTTTGCAGGAACAAAATACACTCTTAGAAAAGTATACTGTTAAATAACACCCCACTTCAATATGTGGTATTGGGGGGGGGGGGGGGCACAGGTCTATCACACCAGTTGTTCAAAAAATTGGCCAGTGAGTTTGGCACTGTGTGTAGCAGAGTTAACACAGCAAAAGAGGCAATATTGTTGCAGGACACAAATACACTTGTAAAAGTATACTCAGATAACACCCCACTTCAATATGTGGTATTGGGGGGGGGGGGCACTGGTCTATCACACCAGTTGTTCAAAAAATTGGCCAGTGAGTTTGGCACTGTGTGTAGCAGAGTTAACACAGCAAAAGAGGCAATATTGTTGCAGGACACAAGTACACTTGTAAAAGTATACTCAGATAACACCCCATTTCAATATGTGGTATTGGGGGGCCACTGGTCTATCAAACTAGTTATAATACATTAAAAGTGCTTTTGTCACTGTTTGTAGTATTGCTGCAGCAACGCTCAGTCACCACACCAGTCACAATGCTGCACAGTGCACAATACAAATCCACTATAATATGCTTTCTATATTTCAGTATATTATACTGTGGACTACACCCCTATATAGTGCACTGCACACCAATACCAAAAAAATTGCAGCCCTTTAAATGACTTTTGTGGACATTAACAGAGCGATTTGTGTCACTGCAGATCTGTCCATAGAGCACACTGGATACCTGTCACTAAACTGAACAGAGACTGTGCACCTATACCAAATAAATACAGGCCCTTTAAATGACTTTTGTGGACATTAACAGAGCGTTTGTGTCAATGCTGCCGATCTCTAACTGCCCCTAAAGCACAGACTGGATACCTGTCCCTAAACTCAAAAGAGACTGAAGTAGACCTATACAGAAATACCAGCCCTGAAAAGGACTTTTGTGGATCTTAACAGAGCTATTTGTGTCTGGCAATCTATCCCTCATGAACACAGCAGACCTTTCCCCACGCTGACAAAAAGCAGAATGTGAAATGGCTGCCTGCTCTGGTCTAATTATAAGGTAGGGGGCATGTCCATGTGCTGAAATGTTTCAATTGGCTGTCCCGTTCCACCTGGTGTCGTGGGTCAAAGTTCTCCCCAATGTAAACTAATATGGCCGCCATGAACAACGCCATGTGTTCGTAAAATTGGCGGGTAGCGAACAAGCAAAATTTGCCGCGAACCGCAAGGCCATCTCTATTCCTGACACATTACCCAGTCCATATCAGTATAGATATCCAGCATTATATTTTTCCCCATTGAGATCTGATATTTTTTCAAAGTGTTCCTTTAATTTTTTTGAGCAGTGTGTATATATATATATATATATATATATATATATATTAATAAAACTGTAATAAAAAGTTAGCTAGAACAAAGTAAATAAAATAAACAGTCACATACATTTAAAATTAATTGAGACAAAGAAAAAGAGTCATTCACACTAACAAAAATAATAATTTAATCAAAAGCATCAGGCATTGACACACAATAAATATGTAAAAGAGATAATGGCGTTACTTTGAAAGACAAAACAGGGAAACAATGGATTTCATTGTCAGAAACCAAATCACACCACCCACTCCAAATAACACCACCGACACCTAGACGTCTGGGCACCTAGATGTCAGGATTAAACAATGAGATGTTATCAAGACAATGTGATTACTGAGAACAACGAGGGATGTCTGGAATACATTGCATTTTATGGAATAGAAATTGCATTTTATGGAATGGATATTGTTATGGGTGCATTGTGAGGGGGCCATATCCATTCCATAAAATGCAAGAAATTGCATTTTATATCATGGATATGGCCCCCATCACAATGCATCCATAAGAATGACGTGGCCCCCATCACAATGCACCCATAATGATATGGCCCCCCTCACAATGCACTCATAATGACATGGCCCCTAGAGATGGCCTTGCCGTTCGCCCGGCGGTCGGTTCGCGGCAAACTTTGCACGTTCGCTGTATGCCGATCACGCGAACATATGGCGATGTTCGCGGCCGCCATATTCTTTTACATTGTGAATAACTTTGACCCATGACATATCCATCAGGTGGTACAGGACAGCCTATTGAGACATTTCAGCACATGGACATACCCCCTACCTTATAAATAGACCTGATATGGCGGCCATTTTACATTCTGCTTTTTGTCAGTGTAGGGAGAGGTTTGCTGTGTGGAGCAGGGACAGATTGTCAGTGACACAGATCGCTCGGTTATAGGTCCATAAAAGTTCTTTTAAGGACTGGTATTTGGTATAGGTGTACTATCTATATTCTCTCTTTTGTTAGTGTAGGGAGAGGTTTGCTGTGTGGAGCAGGGACAGACTGTCAGTGTTGGTTCACACTGATACGATTCGGGAACACTGTGAATATATATCTGCGTGTTCCTGCATCGCATCCGCAGCACAGGCAGTTCACATTGCCATATGCGATACGCTGGGGGTGTCAATTCAAAGTTAACGACACCCCCAGCTCAGATCCTATATCTCAGTTCGATCTGACAGTTCGCACAGAATCGGATCGCACTGGTGTAAACCACCATGTGATCCAATTCTGCTGTGGACCAAAAAATTTGGAGCGCACTACTCCTAAAATTACATGTAATGTCTGAGCGGTGCAAATTCAGCCATACAGTTTGTATGGCTGAATTCGCACCGCAATCGCAGTGAACACGCACAGGACCCTTTTTTTGGTCTGCAGCAGAATCGGATCGCATGGTGGTTCACACCAGTGCGATCCGATTCTGTGCGAACTGTCAGATCGCACTGTGATATGCGATCTGAGCTGGGGGTGTCGTTAACTTTGAATGGACACCCCCAGCGTATGAACTGCCTGTGCTGTGGATGCGATGCGGGAACACGCAGATATATTTGCAGTGTTCCCGCATCACATCAGTGTGAACCGGCACTGAAAGGACTGGTATAGGTGTATTTGAAAGCATATTATATTGTATTTGGGTACTGCAGAAATTTTGCCCCTTTCGCTGCGTTAACTCTGCTACACACAGTAACAAAAGTTACTAGAAAATATTTTTCATAACTGGTGTGATAAACCAGTGGCCCCCCAAAACGACAGATTGAAGTGGGGTGTTATACTTTCATAATAGTGTATTTGGGTACTGCAGAAATTTTGCCTCTTTCGCTGTGTTAACTCTGCTACACACAGTGACAAAAGTTACTGGGAAAAAAAGTATTATAACTGGTGTAATATACCAGTGGCCCCCCAAAACGACAGATTGAAGCGGGGTGTTATATACCCTCTTCCACATATACTGTGCTTCTCTAGAGACTTTTGTCACAGGGTCATTTAAAAAATGACAGGCAGAGGAAGACGCAGGCCCTTCTGCAGGGGTGATAGGGGTAGGGCAGGAGCACCAGGCCGGAGCCAAAGCGGCAAATTGCAGAAGGTGCGTATGATTACGTCAAAGGACGCACCAGACTTGGTTGAGGGACTCACTCAGCTTTCCTCTTCTGCACCCTCCTCATCCTCTCTATCTGCACCCTCTTCACTCTCTGCTGTGTGCACCCCCAAAGACACCACCACCAACAACACCACCATATACCCCCAGCTTGAGTCACAGGAATTATGTTCCGATCCATCACAGGACATTTACAATGCGCAGCCATTCTTAGCATCGGATCAGGAAGAGGAGGTGGCAACAGCCGCCACTCAGCAGTCTGACGACAGTACCCAGATCAGCCCAAGGAGGTTGGTCCCCGCTGTTGCTGCCTACTCCGAGATCTCTAATGTTAGTGGTGGGGAAGGTGATGTCGATGATGGAGAGGCAACATTTCTGCAGTACCCAAATACACTATTATGAAAGTATATTGTTATATAACACCCCCGCTTCAATCTGTCGTTTTGGGGGGCCACTGGTCTATCACACCAGTTATGATACTTTTTTCTAATTGCATTTGTCACTCTTTGTAATTGTAGTATCACTGCAAAACCGCTCACCAGTCACAAAGCTGCACAATACAAATCCACTATAATATGCTTTCTATATTCATCCAGCATTGCGACTTCCTCATCTTCCTGCTCCTGCTCCTCGACGGCTCGATCAATGACACGATGCAATGCACGCTCCACAAAGAAGGCGTAAGGTATGATGTCACTGATGGCGCCCTGGCTGCGACTGGCAAGTTTGGTGATCTCATCAAATGGCCACAGAAGTCTGCATTCGTCGCGCATGAGCAGCCACTGGCGCGGTGAAAAAAATCCAAGCTCCCCAGAACCTGTCCTGCCGCACAGTTCGTACAGGTAGTCGTTAACTGCACGTTTCTGCTGGAGCAGCCTATCAAGCATATACAAGGTTGAGTTCCATTGCGTCGGGCAGTCACAAATAAGACATCTGACGGGCAGGTTGTGTGGCCGCCGAATGTCAGCAAGTCGAGTCATGGCTGTGTAAGATCTTCTGAAATGGGCTGAGATTTTCCTGGCCTGCCGCAAGACGTCCTGGACCCAAGGGTATTTGACAATGAATCACTGCACGACCAAGTTCAGGAGGTGTGCCATGCATGGCACGTGTGTAATTTTGCCCTGTTTCAGCGCGCTCAGCAGATTGGCACCGTTGTCGCACACCACTTTACCAATTGTCAAATTGAGCAGTGTTAGCCACTGATCAGAATGTGAACGCAAAGCTGAAAGGAGTGCAGGACCAGTGTGGCTCTTGGCTTCCAGGCTCAACTGACGCAGCACAGCATGGCATGTCGAATAGGTTCTGGGGATCTTGGGCGGCGCAGCGGAAGAGATGGTAGCATCGGAAAAGGAGGAGTCAGCCGAGGAGGAGAGGGAGGATGGAGTAGGAGGAGAAGAAGAAGCAGGCCTGCATGCAATCTGTGGCAGTAAAACCAAATTTACACGGCTTGACGGCCGTCAGAAGGTTCACCCAGTGGGCAGTAAAAGTTATATACCTTCCCTGCCCGTGTTTGCTAGACCACGTGTCTGTGGTCAGATGTATCTTGGCACCGACACTGTGTGCCAGAGATACAGTACATTCACTTGCCGCTGAACATGGCCATATAGCTCTGGGATGCTCTTCTGCGGGAAATATTTCCTTCCTGGGACCTTCCATAGCGGTGTTCCAATGGCCACAAATTTTCAAAAGGCCTCCGAGTCCACCAGTTTATACGGCAGTAGTTGGCGGGCTATCAGTTCCGACAAGCCAGCGGTCAATCGTTGGGCAAGAGGGTTATCCGGCGTCATCATTTTTTTACGCTTGAACATTTGGGCCACAGAAGCCTGCCTTGTTCTAGAAAAACGTGAGGAAGGCATTTTGGCAGGTGGATTGGAGGACAATTGTGAGGAGAGAGGAGAAAGAGAAGAGGCTGGATGGTGAGAGCCTGGAGTGTGGCTTTGTGGGTTCTGACGGCGTTGCTCCCACTGGGCTGGGTGATGGGAGTCCAGGTGCCTTCTTAGGCCCCTTTCACACAGGTGGACCATTCAGATCTGCCTGTCCGTTTTTTTGGCGGATCTTAACGGTCCCCCCATGCATGTCTATGGGGCATCGGATGTCAGCGGAGACATGTCCGCTGACATCCGATCCGATCTGTAAAATCTGGATGGATGGAAACCCTATTTTCCATATGTCCAGTGGATCGTCCCTAGGTGAGTGTTGGGCTTACCGCGACGTATGCGTTGACTGCAAAGGCTCCAGCATCAGGGAACGCATAGACCCACAGGTGTCTGACTACATCGGGGTCCGATGTGGAGGCTCTGAGAAGTGATGAACCCCTGTACTACTGGGTGGGCAGGCTTGACCTCTGGCCAGAGCTTGCCCAATTTTCAATAGAACTGTTGGCTTGCTCCTCGTCCAGTGTACTGTCCGAAAGGAAGTTCAGCTCAGCAGGGGGGATCGTGACCGATAAGCTCACTCGCCTAGCTCACGACAGTGTTGATTACCTCACATTTCAAAAAATGAATGAGGCATGGATCTCAGAGGAATTCAACATATGTGACCAGTAGACCATGTTTGATTCAAATTCCTGATGACAGGCCACAAATATCCGCCACCACCCATAAGAATTCATGGTCCCTGTCTTAAGTAAATACAGCCTTTTATGTCCGTTGAATGCCTAATTGCTACAGTCTGTCCCAGCTCCACACAGCAACCTCTCCCTACACTGACAAAAGACTTTTGTGGACCTATTAGCTAGCGACTTGTGTCACTATACAGTCTCCACGCAGCAACCTCCAGCCACAGAATACAAAGTTCTTTGCTGTCAGGTGAACACCTGTTGGCAAATTTTTGGGGCCTCTACTGGCCGACACTTACTTCTGTATCCTGTAAATGCCTAATGTACCTCCAGCCACAGAATACAAAGTTCTTTGCTGTCAGGTGAACGCCTGTTGGCTAATTTTTGGGGCCTGTACTGGCCGACACTTACTTCTGTATCCTGTAAATGCCTAATGTACCTCCAGCCACAGAATACAAAGTTCTTCGCTGTCAGGTGACGCCTGTTGGCTAATTTTTGGTGCCAGTGTAGTGGTGTGCCCCTTTATCCAGATGCAGGTGCAAGTCCCTTTAACTCGATTCCCCACAATCCTCTGGGCTCCCAGTATCCCCTTAGTTCCAGGACACACCCAGGGAGTATAAATGCCAGCTTCGCCCAGCTTCCTGGGCTCAGAGAGATCCTGCCTGATGGGACAGCAGTGACTGGGCAAGTGAGCTGTCCCCAGGTGCTGGGTCCTTATCTGCCAAGTCTGGTGTGCAGGCCACCAGCAGCGAGCATCAGAGCATGCAGCATCTATCCAAGCCCCAGTCACTGGAGAGGACTCTGTTACAGTCCATGTGGAGAAGCTGTCCAAGCAGTGGGTTGGTACTATCTACGGCCTCCAGAGCCTCCTGACCAAGGTCAGCATCAGCAGCGACTGTGTGAAGATTGTGCCAGCAGGAAATCCCTTCAGCTCACAGTCTGCTGAATGAACGATCAATCTCTTGGAACACGTGAGAATCTTCAGTTCTTTATCCTATCAGTAAACTGAACTTAGAACACTCCGTTGCCATCTAGTGGCCATTAGTAGAACTGCAATAGAATTGTTTTCACATGTTTTATGCCTGTTTCTCCCTTCCTCATATTGCTGTTTTGTACTGCAAACCCCTGTTCACATGATCTCCTGTGTAATCTATGTTCCACATACAGTAGTTAAGTAAAGTAGAAATTGCACATCATCACTGGTCTGATCATTTGGCTGATACCGTTACATAACACCTGTACTGGCCTACACTTACTTCTGTATCCTGTAAATGCCCTATTGTATCTCCAGGCACAGAATACAAAGTTATTTGCTGTTGGCTAATTTTTGGTGCCTCTACTGGCCGACACTTACTTCTTTATCCTGTGAATGTCTAATTTTTCAGACTGGAATTGAAAAGCAATGGGTCTGTAAATGTTCCGCTAAATTGTGGAACGGATGCGGACCCATTTTAAAGATTTGTGAATGGACCCTATATGTGTTTGACATGTATTTACCGGCTGCTGTCAGTTCTGGCTGATTTAGAAAAAAAATAAATACAATTTTTGGCTGAAAAAAATAAATAATTTTATGGCAACTTTTCCAATAGCAATAATAATAACATGGCCCCCTTACAAAGCACCAATAATGACATAGCCCCCCTCACAATGCACCCATAATGACATGGCTCCCCTCACAAAGCACCCATAATGACATGGCTCCCCTCACAATTTACCCATAATGACATTGCCCCCTTCACAAAGCACCAATAATGACATGGCCCCCCTCACAAAGCACCAATAATGACGTGGCCCCCCTTACAATGCACCCATAATGACATGGCCCCCCCTCACAAAGCACCAATAATGACATGGCCCCCCTCACAATGCACCTAGAATGACATGGGCCCCCTCACAATGCACCCAGAATGACATGGCCCCCCTCACAATGCACCCAGAATGACATGGCTTCCTGCCCAAAGAAGACCTGTCACATGTGCCCGTGGATTTTATAACCTATCCCAGGATGCACCACTGTTGTGCCAACCCCCTGGTATAGTCATAAAAGCCTGTGTGTTACTGGCTGGGTTTCCTCCACTGTCCAACAGGGTCTCCTATTGGATACAGTGGGGACACTCCCTCAGACCAGATAAATTACACATGGACACATGCAACAGGCAAAACTAACAATCAGGCTCCCCTGATAAGCAAGCAGAGCAAACTATGCTTTTACCTAGCACCTACCTAGGAGGGAGCTACATTAGCATAGAAAAAAAAAATATTCAGTCGCAAGGAATGTAAGAGGACACGTGGCCACACAATGCGATTAGAGAAGAAGTGATTTAACCTTAGGCTACACAGGGGGGTTTTTACAGTAAGGGCTATAAGATTGTGGAACTCTCTTACACAAATGGTGGTAACTGCGGGGAGTACATGGCTACTTTTAAAAGACTCTTGGACGTACATCTCAAAGATCAAAACATTCAGGGGTATGGGAAATAAATACGTCCACACACACCTACACAGGTTGAACTGGATGGAAAAAAAGAGGAAGAAAAAAGCATACACCATAGCAACAAGGTAAAGAGAGCAAGGGAAAAAAATGCTCAATGTTGTTTCTACTTGCGGGATTGCAGCAATTTATGTAAAGATGCAAATATGGGTGGAACTCCGATTTAAGGCAGGCTCACAGGCTGCAACTGCAGACAGATCTACCCCTTAGGGACAAGTCCAACACAAGGTTAACATTAGAAGACTCTACAGCCCCCCCCCCCAAAGGACGCACCCAATCATCTTGAGTACACCCCTGAAGGATACAGCGTTCTACAATGACAACTCCATGTATACCGCTAAGCTCATGAAGGCCACTTCAACCAGACAGGTGACTCATTATGCTGGAAAACCTCTTCCTTATAAGTGCACTAATCTGACACCCAGTGCAGGTAGAAGTGGCCTGATTGGGGTTTGAACTGAGCAACCCAGTACTGCAAGGTCATAGCTGCCCACTGTCCCATTTTTCATGGGACAGTCCCACCAAATAGGACCTTGTCCCAGCTAATTTACTCTGCCAGGACTTGTCCCGGCCAGTGGGGGAGCGTGGGGGAGGCAGGAGGGACCGTCTGACCTTTTATTCCCTAATATCTCTTGTCTTCCTGCACTTGGCTCCAGCTGCCATGATCTTTATGCTCAGGATGGCCGGCGGGCGCCCTGTAAATGGGGGAACTGTGGCGGGGGCTGGCCTCTGTGCCTGTCCAATAGTGTAATGTGGGTGGCGGTTTGGAGCCGGGCCCTGCCGTCCCTCGCAGTCAGTGACCGCCCAGCGAGCGCTCAGCACACAGCCTTCAGCTACAGACCAACGTTCTTCTCCAAGTTCCTCCTGTTGACAGTGAGTGTGTGCCGCAGCCGGCAGATTACTGTTGAATTTACAGATGTCACGGATTGTGTGCCAAAAGGGGGGACAAGGAGAGTCTGTCAGTACTGTAAGAGTGGAGAACAAAAAGACAGATATTGGAGAAAATGTTGGGATACCGGGATCTTTTGTACATTTTACCACTTACCAGTGCCAGACCCCAAGGGGCCATCCGGTAAGTGTGTGGGGCATCTGGTGACAGATTCTTTCTCCCTCTTCCTCTCTTGCATTTAAGGATGCAATCCTTCAGGCACCAAGCACTTTAATACACTGGATTGATTTGTTGCACAGTTGCACCAGCACTTTCAAGCTAAAAGGACTATAATTTATTCATTTTAGGCTTCATATGGATTATGCCATTGTGGTATTCATAATTGCATAGACACTTTGTTTGCACCTTCACTTTATAAATGTATTTGTTTGTGGTTTATATAATATATATGTTAGCACTGTCACTTTATGATATAATACTGAATACTTTTTAACAGAGATATATATTTTTTGTGATTCACCTTTGAATTTGCACAGAATTGTGAGTGCTGTCTCCTTTTGTTTTGTTTTAAAGAAATACTGACACTGCAGACTTCTCACATCAGAGCATCACTACACAGGTGTTTCATTAAACAGAAAGTTTAATTAAAAAAATGGCAATGCACATCAGAGCATAGTCATATTTTTATGTTTTCATTTTAGTTGTTGTTATTTTTTTTTTTAACATAAGTGGAGGTTACTTCCTAGCAGGTCGAATGGCATCTGGTCTCTTCTGCTGACCCTAAGTCAAACATACTCATATACCTTGGACCACAGGACAATGGATGCATCCACAGGGCGACCCAGATCCCAGAGGTAGGAACAGCAGAGCACACCATTATGCTGGGCACACTTTAGAGGTTACCCACTGTTAGCAGGGCATCCGACCTGGAGTAACTTCTCTCCATTGTCAGAGCTTTCATTGTTACAGGTGTCAATCTTCTGAGCATGTGTGCCATTCACCAACCCGCTGCTAGCTGGGGACTCGGTGACTACCGGAGCCATCCCGGAAACTTCTGGACACCACAGGATGCTCCCAATATCCGAAAGCCTGTCACGCATGAGACCAAGTCGCCACGTCTTCCTAAGGTAGGAAACTTTATCCAAAATGGTCCTATGAGTGAGGAGGACAAAATAGGAACATGGCCTCTGGCTCAGCCTGGAAATTTATGGGAGTGGGGTCCTATGGGCTCTGTTCAGTGCTACTAGCAAGTTAGTGTGCTGTAGTGGGCTATTGTGATTCTATTGTCAATGTAAAATATCAGTTTAGTGTGAATCTAGTGATAGTACAGCGTGAATGTAGTGCGACCCTTCATTTTTACTTTAGTGTCATTTTATTTTGTCATAGGAGGTTTCCTGCAGTATATTTCAGTGCAATACTGCATGTTTAACACAGTATATTTCAGTGCATTGGTGCCCATTTACCGTAGTATATTGAAGTGCGTTAGTACATGTTTAACCACTTAAGCCCCAGAGGATTTGGCTGCTAAACGACCAGGGGGTATTTTGCGATTTGGCACTGCGTGACTTTAACGGACAATTGCGCGGTCGTGCGACTCTGTACCTAAACGAATTTGACGTCCTTTTTTTCCCACAAACAGAGCTTTCTTTTGGTGGTATTTGATCACCTGTGCGCTTTTTACTTTTTGCGCTAAGTGTAAATTTTGCAAAAATAACAATATTTTTCACATTTTTTTATATGAAATTCCCCAAAAAAAATGTAAAAATCAAAATTTTTTAACATTTTCGGCCAATTTGTTTTATGCTACATATGTTAGGTAAAAAAAATCGCAAAAAGCGTATTTTTATTGGTTTGCGCAAAAGTTATCGCGTTTACTAACAAAGGGAAAGATTTTTGTCATTTTTGTTGTTTTTTTTTTTTAACGCGTAATGGCGGCGATCTGCGATTTTTTTGCGGTACTGCAACATTGTGGCGGACAGATCGGACCCTTGACTGACATTTTTGACACTTTTGGGGTTACCAGTGACATTTCTACAGTAATCAGTGCTATACATATGCACTGTTACTGTAAAAATACACTGGTAGTGAAGGGGTTAACTTTATTTGAGAGGGAGGGGCTCTGTGTGTCCCTAGGGGCGTGATTCTTACTGTGATTGGCTGTGGCTTGAGGTGTAAGGACACTGGGTTTTTACACCGAGGAGAATGACAGGCAGCTTGTTTACACAAGCCGCCTGACTTTCTCCCTCTCCCCCGACGATCGCCGAGTGACCGGCGGACATCGGGTCCACCGGTCACATGCGCGGGGGGTCCGTGACCGCGCGGGAGCGGGAGCGCGCCTCCACGGGCGCGCTCTCGCTCCCCAGACCCTCCCAGGCTAATGACGTTAATTAACGTCACTATGCCTGGCCGGGGCTGACCGCCGCAGTAATTTTACTTGCGGCGGTCGGCAAGTGGTTAATGCAGTATTTTTCAGTGTGTTAGTGCACTTTTACTGCAGTATACTGCAGTGTGTTAGTGCATGTTTAATGTAGTATATATCAGTGCATTGGTGTATGTTTAACACAGTATATTGCAGTGTATTAGTGTACCTTTAACGCAGTATATTTCAGTGCATTAGTGCATGTTTAATGCACTATATTTCAGGGTAGTAAATGTCATTGCGTAAGTGCACGTTTAATGCAGTACATTTCAGTGCGTTAGTGCACGTTTAACGCAGTATATTTCAGTGCATTGGTGCACGTTTAACACAGTATATTGCAGTGCGTAAGTGTACATTTAATGCAGTATATTTCAGTGCAGTATATTTCAGTGCATTAGTGCACATATAATGCAGTATATTTCAGTGCGTTAGTGCAATTTTAACGCAGTATATTTCAGTGCATTGGTGCATGTTTATTGCAGTATAGTTCAGTGCATTGGTGCACATTTATTGCAGTATAGTTCAGTGCATTAGTGAACGTTTACCAGTAGTATATTTCAGTGCATCAGTGCACGTTTACCACAGTATATTGCAGTGCGCATATAGCGCAGTATATTTTTGTGCAGTATATTTTTGTGCAGTATATTTCAGTCTGTTAGTGTAGGTTTAATGTAGTATGTTTCAGTTCAGTATACAGTGGGTATGGAAAGTATTCAGACCCCCTTAAATTTTTCACTCTTTGTTATATTGCAGCCATTTGCTAAAATCATTTAAGGTCATTCTTCTTCCTCATGAATGTACACATAGCACCCCATACTGACAGAAAAACACAGAATTGTTGACATTGTTGCAGATTTATTAAAAAAGAAAAACTGAAATATCACATGGTCCTAAGTATTCAGACCCTTTGTCCAGTATTTAGTAGAAGCCCCCTTTTGATCTAATACAGCCAGGAGTCTTTTTGGGAAAGATGCAACAAGTCTTTCACACCTGGATTTGGGGATCCTCTGCCATTCCTCCTTGCAGATCCTCTCCAGTTCTGTCAGGTTGGATGGTAAACGTTGGTGGACAGCCATTTTTAGGTCTCTCCAGAGATGCTCAATTGGGTTTAAGTCAGGGCTCTGGCTGGGCCATTCAAGAACAGTCACGGAGTTGTTGTGAAGCCACTCCTTCGTTATTTTAGCTGTGTGCTTAGGGTCATTGTCTTGTTAGAAGGTAAACCTTCGGCCCAGTCTGAGGTCCAGAGCACTCTGGAGAAGGTTTTTGTCCAGGATATCCCTGTACTTGGCCGCATTCATCTTTCCCTCGATTGCAACCAGTCGTCCTGTCCCTGCAGCTGAAAAACACCCCCACAGCATGATGCTGCCACCACCATGCTTCACTGTTGGGACTGTATTGGACAGGTGATGAGCAGTGCCTGGTTTTCTCCACACATACCGCTTAGAATTAAGGCCAAAAAGTTCTATTTTGGTCTCATCAGACCAGAGAATCTTATTTCTCACCATCTTGGAGTCCTTCAGGTGTTTTTTAGCAAACTCCATGCGGGCTTTCATGTGTCTTACACTGAGGAGAGGCTTCCGTCGGGCCACTCTGCCATAATGCCCCGACTAGTGGAGGGCTGCAGTGATGGTTGACTTTCTACAACTTTCTCCCATCTCCTGACTGCATCTCTGGAGCTCAGCCACAGTGATCTTTGGGTTCTTCTTTACCTCTCTCACCAAGGCTCTTCTCCCCCGATAGCTCAGTTTGGCCGGATGGCCAGCTCTAGGAAGGGTTCTGGTCGTCCCAAACGTCTTCCATTTGAGGATTATGGAGGCCATTGTGCTTTTAGGAACCTTAAGTGCAGCAGAAATCTTTTTGTAACCTTGGCCAGATCTGTGCCTTGCCACAATTCTGTCTCTGAGCTCTCTTCAGGCAGTTCCTTTGACCTCATGATTCTCATTTGCTCTGACATGCATTGTGATCTGGAAGGTCTTATATAGACAGGTGTGTGGCTTTCCTAGTCAAGTCCAATCAGTATAATCAAACACAGCTGGACTCAAATGAAGGTGTAGAACCATCTCAAGGATGATCAGAAGAAATGGAAAGCACCTGAGTTAAATATATGAGTGTCACAGCAAAGGGTCTGAATACTTAGGACCATGTGATATTTCAGTTTTTCTTTTTTAATAAATCTGCAACAATGTCAACAATTCTGTGTTTTTCCGTCAATATGGGGAGCTGTGTGTACATTCATAAGGAAGAAGAATGAACTTAAATGATTTTAGCAAATGGCTGCAATATAACATAGAGTGAAAAATTTAAGGGGGTCTGAATACTTTCCGTACCCACTGTATTTCAGTGCGTAAGTGCATGTTTACTGCAGTATACTGCAGTGCGTTCGTGCAGTTACATAGTTACATAGTTAGTGAGGTTGAAAAAAGACATCAGTCCATCCAGTTCAACCTATGATGAGTGTGTGTGTTTGCTTTTAACCAGTTGTACTGCAGTATATTGTAATGTGTTAGTGGAGTATGTCTAGTGAGCATTCAAGTTAAAGTGCACCAAACACCACTTTCCATTGATGAAAGTGCATCCACGTACACATTTCCCCATATTTGTTACAGTTTGGTAATCCCCCCCCCCCCCATCATATCTGGAAGGCCAATAAGGAGAGGCAGACGTTCCCATGGCACTGTGAGGGAGCCAGCAGCATCTGTTTCCACAGTCAAAGGTGGACATGGTTCGTCCTCAGGTCAGGCATAATTTCCTCTGTTTAGTGATATTGCCAGTGCTATCCAGCCACAGCATGCAGAGGAGGTGATGGACTGGCTTACTAACCATCCTCGTCCTCTTTATCTTCCATTGCCCTAGCAGAGACTAATGTGCAGTCCAAACACAGCGTCAGCCACTTGACAATGCACAGCTATTACTGAATTCAGATCTTGGTTCTGAGGTTGCGGAAGGTTGAGGCATACAGAGAGGGGTGTTCTGTTCTCACTACACGTATGCCCCAGGCGTGTGCAGCTTAACATACAGCTAAACCTTAATCCTGCAATAACCAGTCCTTTTGTAACTTAAATCTTTATTCCAGTGAACGAATAGTAGTCACATTATTAGGTTACAAGTCAGATGGAAATGCGAATAGGATTGTGAATAGAGTCAGGACTGATTAGATAGGATTGAGAATATGGTGAAACTGGAAATAAACAGACAAAGCATACAGTCAGTATACAAACATTAACAAACATATGCATTGAGTATATAACTGACAGTTCATAGGCATACCAGCGATGCTACAAAGGGGGTTCAGGAATCTTCCCACAGGAACCTCATATGCTGTCTGGCTGCCTCTATGAGGTAAATCTAGAATGGAAATTCTCCTCAGAGAAGGGTTGAACTAATCCAGCAATAGAGTACAGGAAGTATCATAAAGTGCTGTATAACAGTCTATGTCACAGTGGCATCTTGTGGACAAGATTGGTAATACAAGTTCCAATAGAATTAATTACTTCCTTATGCTGGAGTCATGACACTCCCGTCTGGTATCGTTAGATACCACTATTTATTCCTCAGATGACAACAACAAGATCGGTTCAGAAACTGGTCTGAGGAACAACTTGGTCTCCTTGTTTCTCTGGATCTTGACTTCCACTTTACATGGGAGTGATGACGTGAAACAATCAAGTGAGCGATGTGGTGGTGACCAGGAACTGTTAGAGGGTTTCTCTCTTCTGACTCTAGGTTGGCTTGCTTTAGATGACCACCTACCCTAAGTAGTCCATTTTGATCAAGGAATGGATCAAGTTTCCTCAGGGCACTGTCTCTAGGGATAGGTTTTCCGTTCAAGATACAGTCAATCTCCTTAGCATAGGCTTCATGCTGTACAGTGCGGATGATAAGATCCTGAGACTGCTGTAGCTCTAGTGCTGAACTGATCCTTTGGCAATGGTGCCATCCCTTGCGGTCACAGCTGTTTGAGTCACTTTTAAAGGAGCGAGCTATATGGATAAGACAAGAAATAGCTCGTACAAGTGTCTTCCATTTTGAGAATCTGGTAAATCTGTCAGATTTAAGCTGGCAACTTGAAGTTGTAGTATGAAATGTTGAGATCTCAGGACGGACGTCAGTATCTGAGTCTGGATCTATTAGTTCAACAGTGTCACTTTTAGGAAAAGTTTGTTCCGCATCGTACAAGAATGCAGGTCCTGTAAACCATGTTGTGTCTTTCAGGTTACATGCAGCAACAGCTCTTGTAGCATGGTCTGCAGGGTTGTAGTCAGTAGGTACATAGTGCCATTGTGTTGGAATGGTGGATCTCCTAATCCTCAACACTCTGTTGTTGACATAGACGTAGAAACGTCTGGTCTCATTGTAGATGTAGCCTAGAACTACCTTGCTGTCTGTTTAGAGTTGAACATCCTTGAGGTCAATGTCCATCCCTGAGGCTATTAGCTCTGCTAGTTCAATAGCTAGTACTGCAGCACAAAGTTCTAGCCTAGGTATAGTATGCTCGGGGTGTGGAGCAAGCTTTGCTTTGCCCATGATGAATCCTACGTGGCATCGTGCTGTAGTGTCAACAGTCCTTAGGTAGGCCACAGCAGCTATTGCCTTGACAGAAGCATCACAGAATATGCAAAGGTTTTGACTCTGTATCTCTGTAGAAGGTACAGGAGCATATGGGCGTGAAACATGGAGATCAGATAAGACTGATAGAGAGTCCCTCCACTCTACCCAAGAGTTCCTCTTATCAAGGGGTAGTGGGGCATCCCAGTCGGATGTTTCACAAATCAAGTCTCTAAGTAAGGCTTTGCCGTGAATTGTAACAGGTGCCGCAAATCCTAATGGATCGTACAGGCTATTGATTGTAGACAAGACACCTCTGCGAGTGAAGGGTCTTTCTTCTCCATTTACTTGGAAGGTAAAGGAATCAGATTTCAAGTCCCAAAGTAGACCTAGACTGCGCAGTACAGGTAAAGAGTCTGTACCCAGATCTAAGTCCTTTAGATTACTGGAATGGTCTTGAGCGGGGAAAGCTTCCATTACCTCTTTGCTGTTAGAAGCAATCTTGTGAAGCCTGAGATTGGAGCAAGCGAGCATTTCCTGCGCTCTTTTAATAAGACAGATTGCAGACTCACTGGAAGGTAAGGATTTTAAACAGTCATCCACATAAAAGTCTTTCTCTACGAATTGTCTTGCATCTGAGTCAAACTCAAGTTCACCTTCTTGGGCGGAATGTCTGAGTCCGTAGATAGTGACTGCAGGTGAAGGGCTATTGCCAAAGATGTGTACCCTCATGCGATACTCTGAGATATCTTTTGAAGGATCATTGTCTTGGAACCAAAGGAACCTTAGGAAGTTCCTGTCTTCCTCTCTGACCAAGAAACAATGGAACATCTGCTGGATGTCGGCTGTGAAGGCAATAGAATCTTTGCGGAAGCGTAAGAGCACTCCCAGGAGTTTGTTGTTAAGGTCTGGGCCTGTCAAGAGGACATCGTTTAAGGAGATACCCTTGTATTTGGCACTAGAGTCAAACACTACTCTGATTTGACCTGGCTTTTTGGGATGGTACACTCCGAATATAGGGAGATACCAACACTCTTCAGAGTCTTTAGGGGTGGGAGCCACCTCAGCATGACCGTTCTCAAAGATCTTCCCCATGAAAGAAAAAAATGTTCCCTCATCTCTGGCTTTCTTTGTAAATTACGTTTAAGGGAAGCAAAACGTTGTAACGCTTGTTCTTAATTATTGGGTAAGCGTTGTCTCTGTGGTCTGAAGGGAAGAGGTGCAACCCAGCTGTTTGTGCTGTCTTTGACTAGACCTTGCTCCATTATTTCTAAGAAGAGTTTGTCTTCAATAGACATTGCCACACGATTGTCATCTTTAGTTCTCTGAAAGACTGTGCACCCTAAATGGTCTTGGTCACTGTCACAGGCAAAGTTGTCACTAGTGAGGCTTGTGAAGGGACAAGATGAGTGGGTGGTGTAGGCTGATTCCTTAACAAGGAAATGGTTGTGGCATGGCTGGAAAAGAGAGGGACGTCCATTCTCTAGGGTATTTGTGAGCATGCTGCTAACGGAGTTAGGTTTGTGCAAGCTTCCTAGACAGACATCTCCTATGATGACCCATCCGAGGTCTAACTTCAGAGCATAAGGAGCGTTATTGGGACCATTAATTTGAGCTCTTGTTTTGTGGGCTTGTAAGATATCTCTCCCGAGGAGTAGGATAATCTGAGCCTGAGGATCAAGTTCTGGTATCAGATGTGCTATGCGTTTCAAGTGTGGGTGATTAGCCGCTACATCTGGTGTAGGAATTTCAGATCTGTGATCAGGGATCTGATTGCATTCGATAAGAGTTGGCAAAGACAAGCTAGATCGCCTATCGATGGACTCGATTTGGTAGCCAGATGCTCTCCTACCAGCCGTCTCCACTATTCCTGCACAAGTTTTCAAGGAGTAGGGAATGCTAGGGCCTTTAATGCCGAACATGTCAAAGAAAGTTGAGCTGGCTAATGACTTGTTACTTTGGTCAACCAGGATTACATAAAGCTTAATAGCTTTGTCTTTTTGGCCTGCTGGGTAGACTCTGACTAGGCAGATTTTGGAGCAGGACCTACCACCTATGGCTCCTTTGCATATCTCTGTACATTGTGAAGTGACCTCTGTTGTAGTTGTGGTGGTGTGCTCCTCCTCCCCGCCGTGCTCACTAGTGCTGAGGGTGTGTTGTAAAGTCCATGGAGCTAGCCCAGGATGTAACCCTGTGTTGTGATCTGAGCTGTCACATTCTGTGCATTTCAAACTGACCTTACAGTCCTTGGCGAGATGAGATGTTGAAGAGCAGCACCTGTAGCAGATGTGGTTCTCCTTGAGGAAAGCTTTGCGGTCCTGCAGGGTTTTCTCTCTGAAGGCTCTGCATTTTAGTAGAGGATGTGGCTTCTGATGCAAGGGACACTGCTTACCAGGATCTTGGACCTTTGTCTCTGAGTTAGAGAAATTGGCAGACCTGTGAAAGGAACCTGGAGGAGACACATTAGTTTTGTGTACTGCTACTGGAGGTTTGCAAGGGTTAAGTCCCACAGGAGCAGCACACAACAGCGTAAAATCAAAACTTGGATCATTTCTAGTTTTAGCTTGTTGGCACACAAAGTCCACAAAAACAGAAAAAGGAGGGAATGGAACATCATGTTGTCTTTTATATCGGGATCCGTGTGTAATCCACTGCTCTTGCAAGTTATAGGGTAACTTTAGCACAATGGGATTGACACCTCTGGCTGTGTCAAGGAATGCAAGTCCTTGTAAGTCTCCCTCGGATTTAGCTACTTGAAGTTCCATTAACAAGTCACTTAACTCTCTAAGTTTATGGTAGGCTTTGCTAGGTATTCTGGGAAAGTTATCAAGTCTTTTGAATAATGCATTTTCTACTGCTTCTGCTGAACCATAACACTCATCAAGTCTATCCCAGATTGTTCTAAGACCAGTGTCTGGGTAGTTTATATTTATTGTCCTGATTCGCCTGGCATGTTCGGCAGACTCATTTCCAAGCCATTTGATCAGGAGATCTATCTCTTCACTGCAAGATAGCCCTAAGTCTCTGATAGTGTTTTGAAAGGATGACCGCCAGGCTCTGTAGTTTTCAGGGCGGTCATTAAACTTTTCAAGTCCTTTGGTGACTAACTCGCGCCGTGCAAAGAACCTTGCAAAGTCTATGGTGGCTTGGTTAGCCTGTTGTGTGTTGTCATGGTAAGATGGCTGTGTGTAGTCATACCTTTTGCTGGCACCGAGCTGTCCGCTGATGTACCGTTCTGACTTGGGCGTTGGTTCTGGAGGGCGATTAGAAGGTGATTCTTTTATCTCACCTATGGGGAGTCTGTCGTAGGAGACGTCACTTTGCATGGATTTCTCCCGTTTGCAGGCTTGAGGCTTGTCACTGACTTGCGGCGGTACCGTGGAGTGTCTTTGGCTTGTCTCTTTGATGTCATCTTTGACACTGCTTGTTTTAAAATGTTGATTGATGTAATCTGAAGTTTGTTGTAGAGAATTTGGAGTTTCAGCTGCTGGATCGAGAATGTTGCTGCGTCTGCTGCATTCACTTCTCGGGTATACAGCTAATTCTAAGGCGTCTGCTTCAGCTACGGCTGCTGCTACTTCCTTCTCTACAGTCATTTTCTCTAGGGCTACTTCTAGGAGGGCTTCCTCGGCCTCTAACTTCACTTTCTCCTGTTTAATCTGCATTTCTTGCTCAGAAAAGGCTGCTCGGGCCTTGGCCGCTTCAGCTTTCGCATGTGCTATGGCGAGTGCATTGCTTGCGGAGGAAGATCTAGAGGAGCCGGAAACTCGGGACCTTGTCTTGAGTGAGGATGTTTGGCTATGTGACATGATGCTTGCAGGAATGCTTGACTGTGTAGAGACTGCTGTATTGCATATGCAGATGACTGCGCTGGCAGAGTAGCAGGCCTCTGTATAGTCTCTGTCCTAAATCCCACTTGCTGGATAGCCGCTGTTTCACTGTTCTGTTCTCACTACACGTATGCCCCAGGCGTGTGCAGCTTAACATACAGCTAAACCTTAATCCTGCAATAACCAGTCCTTTTGTAACTTAAATCTTTATTCCAGTGAACGAATAGTAGTCACATGAACAGGTTACAAGTCAGATGGAAATGCAAATAGGATTGTGAATAGAGTCAGGACTGATTAGATAGGATTGAGAATATGGTGAAACTGGAAATAAACAGACAAAGCATACAGTCAGTATACAAACATTAACAAACATATGCATTGAGTATATAACTGACAGTTCATAGGCATACCAGCGATGCTACAAAGGGGGTTCAGGAATCTTCCCACAGGAACCTCATATGCTGTCTGGCTGTCTCTATGAGGTAAATCTAGAATGGAAATTCTCCTCAGAGAAGGGTTGAACTAATCCAGCAATAGAGTACAGGAAGTATCATAAAGTGCTGTATAACAGTCTATGTCACAGTGGCATCTTGTGGACAAGATTGGTAATACAAGTTCCAATAGAATTAATTACTTCCTTATGCTGGAGGCATGACAAGGGGAGAACACTGCTAAACAAAAAATTGGTAGTCATGTTCCCCCAGCCACAGCGTATTGCCAATTTGGCTCCAGTGATAATGAGGATGGAGGGGATAATGATGATGATGAGGTCACTGAGGTGATTTGGGTGACGGATAGAGCAGAGGAGGAAAGTGAGGGTGAGGAACAACCCCAATGAGGCAGCCATCATGGAAGAGTAGAGAGCAGCCACCATATTCCACCAGATTGTGGAGCTGTTATCCCCCAGCTCACTTCCCACAGCTCAGCTGTCTTGGCCATTTTTAGCACATGTGCAGCCGATCGCACTGTTGCAATTTGCAAACTTTGCCTCAAGCAGATCAAGCATGGCAAAAACACCAGCCATTTGGGTACCACATGCTTGACAAGGCATTTAACCTCCCACCACTCGGCCCATTGGAAGAGCACCTGAAAGACACACAAAAGAGACGCAATTCTGCTCCTCCTCACTCCTCACGTTTACGGTCTACCGCCGCTATACCTCATGACCTCTCACAGACTCCGCACATTTTAGAGTGGCCTTTTATTGTGGCAAGCCCGATACATACCTGTGCAAAAATCATGCTCTCTAATCAGCATCTTGATATGCCACACCTGTGAGGTGGATGGATTATCTTGGCAAAGGAGAAGTGCTCACTAACAGAGATTTATACAAATTTGTGAACACTATTTGAGAGAAAAAGGCCTTTTGTGTACATAGAAAAAGTCTTAAATCTTTGAGTTCAACCCATTAAAAATGGGGGCAAAAACAAAAGTGTTGCGTTTATAATTTTGTTCAGTATAGGTCAAATGAGCTTTTCTACATTTGATCAAATTTTCAATTCCATTTCTTCCACATGCAAATGCATCCATAGTTTTCCTCCACTTAATCCTTAGGGTAAGTATGCAACCAAGAGAAGAAAAAAAGGTTATCGTGCAGTGTGTTTACACATAAACGCTTATACCAAAAAAGCCATGCACCATCCCTTTGAGAAATCAATATACCTGTGCTCAAAGTGGACAAAAGCTTACTAGAAATATCCATTTAATATTAGCCCAGAGTCCTCCTACTTGTGCCCTTCTCAGTTAAAGGGTCAGTCAGAAATTCAGCCACAGTACCCATAGTTAAAGGAGATGTAAGGCCAAAACACCACTCTGGTGTTTGATTCCTTAAAGGGACGGTCTTAATGAACTTAATGGTGTAAGTGTTTATGGTGCATGTGTTGGGAATGGTGTTTAAACACACTGCACAGTAACCTTTTTTCTTGTCTTGGTTGCATACTTACCCTGAGGATAAAGTGGAGGAAATAACTATGGATGCAGTTGCATGTGGAAAAATTTGAGAATTTGATCTAATGAGGCCCATGTAGAGCTCATTTGACCTACATTTATTAGCGGGTCAGAATTATCTGGTGAGAATCCCATTTATCTATCTATGCATTGGAAGAGTTGGGAGATGTCTGCATGACTTTTATGAAATGCGTTATTGACCTATGCATGGCTAGTAAGTAACATTTTCTGATGAGTGTCCTACCTGTTTGAGTATGCAATTGATGAGCAGTGAATGATCAATATTTGTGAGTAGATTGTACATAGCATTGGAGTTTGATGGGAATTTTTATACCACGCTTTGAGATTTTTCTCAGCTTTATAAAAGCATCATGTGACTGAGTGGAGTTGAAGAAAGTGGTATGTATTTAATGAAGGAAATCTCTATAGAGTGTGCTGCTATCTGGTTTTATATGGAAAAGCATTGTATGACTCACTTTTAAAAGGGATCAATAAACTCTGGTAAGCCTCCAATTCCACATGAGGGATAAGGGTGGTGAAGGATGAGCGCAGGATTGAAAGATTCCACTAAACACTGCAACCGCAACTAGACTGGTGGATCAAAATGTCCCACAGCCCGCAAGTCTGGTCAAAATAAATCACCTGGATCAAAACTGTAACTGAGGAACATGCCACCAGGTTTTGTCATTTCACTATAGCGAAACCCAGAAGCACAAAAGTCCAATGATGGATGCTCATCATAACCTAAAGAACCCAGGGCTCAATTCTGTCCCCAGTAGCAATGCCCACTGGAAAATAAGACTAAACGGCCTATAAAAAGTCCCCCAAGAGTGTTTGTCACTGCAAAGTCTTGGGAGTGCATGGTACTGGCAAAGTCTCAGGAGTGCCTGGCACAGTCTCACACACAGAAGAGGTCATCCCACACACAGAAGAAGTCATTCCACACACAAAAGAGGCCATCTCACTTGCAGAAGAGGAAGATTCAGAAGCAGAACCAGACTTGGAAGAGGCAGATTCAAATTAAAATTTAACACATACAGTAAAGCCAGGAATCTGGGGAGGCCATCTCAGACACAGAAGGGGCTGGCTTGGGGTATATATCTGAGGTATATCTCTGAAGTTGTTAGACTTGGTGTCTATCTCTGTAGTCACTAGGTCTAGATCAGTAACAGGAAGAGACAAGTACGTTGGCAGATCTTGAATATGAATTGCTGATTTAGTGGGGAAATCGTCTTTTTGGCTCACAGGTTTAATCTTTTTTTTTAATTTAATCATTTTTATTCATTTTTCAATCAAAATATAACAAAAAACAAAATATACATTTTCCATGGAACAGTTACCCTTTATACAGAAATGATCATGAAAAAGGAGACAAATAAATAAAAAAATTGCACCATAAGTGTTTGCCTACAATATTTTAAATGTTGTGCTACAGTTGTGCTTGTCAGGGAGAAATGTGGATAAAAACCCACATCATGATCAGTGAAAAAATGTGAATGTTAAACATTGTGATAGAGAAGAAAAAAAAAAGGTGTTTAAACCATATGATACACATTGTGATTTCCTCCTCGTGTCAAAAAAATATTAAAAATGCAAATTCAAACTTAATACAACGTGATAAGAATACAAACTCCCTAAGTTAAAAAAAAAAAAAACTTATTTAATTGCGGTGTGAGAAATCAGTGAAGAGAGAAAAAAAAAAAAAAGAAGGAGAGAAAATTTTCCCATAATAAGTCTCCTATCATCGTCATCCGAGTTAGAAAGGCACTTATCGTGCCTATCTCTGTGCCTTGGAAGAATGCCTATTATAGTTTAACCCCAAAGAAAAAAAAAAACGGTTCAAAATAGGGCCTCCAGGGTAGCCCAATACAAAGATCTAGTGCACTCTATAAGGAGCCACATTCAATTACATCCAATTGATAAGCCTCTGTACCAGTGAAATTCACCCAGGGCCTCCATTGGTCCCTAGTCTGGTCCTCCCAGTTCTTTAAAGTGGCAGTTAACTCCTCCATCTTTTAAATCTCATTAACTTTTGAGTACCATAATCTACTTCCCGGAGGTTGAGTTTGTCTCCACATGGCTGGAATACATGCCTTTGCACCATTATGAAGTTGGAGTGTCAGGGACATCTTATATCTGCGGATTGAACTTCTCGTGAGGTGGAGGAGACAATGCGCTGGATCGTCTCCCACCTTGACTGCAGTCAGTTGCTTAATGACTGCTGCAACTTTAATCCAAAAGGGTCGCAGTAGGGGGCAAGTCCAAAAAATGTGGAGCATTGAACCCGCCTCCGACCCGCAACGCCAACACCTGTCTGAGCAATCTGCTCCCATCCTATGCATCAACACGGGTACTCTGTACCACCTAGTTAATATTTTATATCCCACCTCCTGATATTTGCAGTCCATAGAAGATTTATGCGCCAGTGTTAGGATCTTATTCTTTTGTGTTTTCGTCAAAGTAATTGCAAGTTCCCGCTTCCATTGAGATAGAAATGACAGCTGTTGTTCCTCCAGTTCCTCCACCAAGATTAAAAAATATAGGGATAGAGTATGTTTGAGGGAATCCCCTGCTCTACATAAAGATTCAAAAGGAGTTAAAGCCCTTGGTATATAGCCCCTTTGTCCAACAGAAAGGAGGAAATGTCGTAATTGATATATACACAAGTGGTCCAGATCTAATCCGGGCCATGCAGCGATCTCCCCATGGGTGGGCACAGGGCCCTGCTGCCATACTTCAAGTAATTGAATCTTTCCAATTTGGGCTAGTCCATGTATCTCAGCACTTGTACATCCCGGGGGGAAATCCGGGTTGCCAAGTATAAGAGGGGAAGGCGCAGGAGCTATCTTTGGATGTTGTTGGACTCTCCGAGATTCTCGTAGAGTGGCACCTATCGTGGGGTTTGATAAGATAGGGTCCATATAGGCGAAATAGAGGACCAAGGGGCCGGGGGGGTCAACTGGCCAGTTGCACCTATCTCCAGACCCACCCATCTCTTAGAGGCCAAATTACAATGCCAGTCCAAGACACGGATGAGGTGCGAGGCGCGGTAATACCGGAGCATGTCTGGAAGGCCTACTCCCC
Organism: Pelophylax lessonae; assembly: GCF_965119305.1. Lineage (NCBI taxonomy): Eukaryota > Metazoa > Chordata > Amphibia > Anura > Ranidae > Pelophylax > Pelophylax lessonae. The sequence goes on from NC_138769.1 coordinate 258,674,263, forward strand.
CCTTTGATTTTGGAAGGGACAGGACTTGAAGCCTGATCCTAGGAGATCTGGAGGCCCATATAAAAGCACAAAACATTTTCCGGATCTGTTGAAAAAAAGACATAGGGACAGCAATCGGTAATGCCTGCAATAAGTACAGTAATCTGGACAAGATGTTCATCTTAAGCGCGCTACAGTGTCCAAACCATGTCAGGGTCAATGATTGCGATGTATGAAGGTCTCTCTTCACAATCCCCAAAATAGGGTTATGATTCTTCCTAAATAAATCAGCTGGATCAGCTGTAATCTGGATCCCCAGGTAAGCTAATGATCCCTCAGCCCAATGAAATGGGAATGAGACTCGTTAAGCATGTTCCTCTTGAAATGATGTCGATACATTGAGTACTGCCGATTTCGTGAGATTAATCTTGTAATTAGAGAGTATGCCATATTTGTTAATAGCAGCTAAGATGTTTGGTAGTGTTATTATCGGGTTGGTGACGAAAAACACATGGTCGTCCGTGAAAGCAGCCACCTTGTGCTGATCGCCAGCAACCCGAATGCCTGAAATGTCGCTAGATCGACAAATTGAGCACAAAAAGGGTTCCAACGTTAAAATAACTATAAGAGGTGATAGTGGGCATCCCTGCCGGGTGCCATTTAAGATTGGAAAGTAATCCGAGCACCATTCGTTTACTCGTACCGCTGCCAATGGTCTAGAGTATAGGGCCTGGATGCATTGCTGCATCCATGCTCCCAGGCCTATATATGACAGGGTGGCTCGAATAAAGCTCCAGGCCACCCTGTCAAAAGCCTTCTCCGCGTCCGTAGATAATAATACCATCGGAGTATGTGAAACTCGTGCTTCGTGTACCAGATCAATAGCCCTTGCCTCGCGATGCGGCACAAACCCCACCTGGTCAAAATGCACCAGGCGTGGGATGTGTGGCACTAGACGATTCGCAAAGATCTTTGCAAACAATTTGGTATCGCAATTTAAAAGGAAATAGGCCTATAGCTGCCGCAGAGCTGAGGGTCTTTCCCCTCTTTATGAATAAGGGCTATATAAGCCCTCAAAGAGTCAATAGGAAACATGGCACCCTCTCCTACATTATTAAAATGCTCCAGGAGGGGTTTACCTAAATATGCCAGAAATTGCTGGTAATATGGCAAAGAAAGCCCATCTGGTCCAGGGGCCTTATGGGGTTTAGATTGTGAGAGGGCAGATGATAATTCCTCAATAGTAATTGCCCCTTCCAAGGCAGATGCCTGCTCCGCTGTAAGGGTGGGCATTCCTGATTCTTGGAGGTAGATCTCTGATAATGCCCTCTCCTCGCTAGGGGAAGTTATTCTCTCAGGGGTTGTTATATTATAAAGAGAATGATAAAATGAATAGAACTCGTTTGAAATAGCAGACGAGGTATGAACCTCTCGTCCACTAGGCGTTTGTATATGAGATATATGTGTTCTCTTTCTTGGACCCCTTAAAGCCCGAGCAAGCATCGAACCTGGTTTATTTGAAAATTCATAATAGTGTCTCCTAGCCCATGCCATACCTCTAATCGTCTTCTGAAACAGGAGGCGATTTAATTCTTCTCTGGCTTGAGTTAAGGGGACAAGTTTTTCCACAGCTAGGGATTGCTTGTGTTGTTTACTAAGAGATTCTATCCGTGAGAAGAGGGCTGTGAATCTACTTTCCTGTTCCCTTTTACGTCGAGCTCCTATTCGCATAAGGACTCCACGAATTATGCATTTATGCGCCTCCCAAATTACAGATGGGGATAGTGAGTCATCCATATTATCTTTAAAATAATTAGAAATCGCAGACTCTATCTCCACCCTGACTTCCAGGAACTGGAGTAATGACTCATTGAGCCTCCAAGTACATGGTTTTACATGTCCAGATTCCCATGCAATAACTACGTGGACAGGAGCATGGTCTGATATAGAAAATGAATCGATATGCCAGGAGATAACCAAGGGGAGATCACTTTGAGGGAGTAAAATGCGATCTATTCGAGTGTAGACATTGTGGGTCGGAGAGTAGTAGGTATAATCCCCCTCACCTGGATGCATCAGTTGCCAAGGGTCAGTCAGGTCAAGGAGAGACAGTTCCAGCTGCAGTCGGCGTAACCGGGTATGGGAAATAGGGATGATCGAACGGTTCGGGTCCACCATCGGTTCGGCCCGAACATTGGGTGTTCGAGGTTCGGCCGAATTTAGAACTTTTTGCCCAAAAAGTTCGGAATTCGGCAACCAGAACCGCCCAAAATGCAATGCTTCAGGAAATGGGCTTTAAAAGCCCGTGATTGGACCAGAACCATTAGCAAAAGCCAATTGAGGGGGCAGGAGAATTCTAGGAATGTGATTGGAGTGACTAGGGGGTCCCTAGACCAATCATTAGTGAATACGCCCCCCAGTATATAAGATCGCCCCCGCCATATTCCCAGCATTGTTATACTGGACATGGAAGAGAGTGGAAGCAGTTCTGTTAATTTTACTTTAAAAGTGTCATTTAGCTATTTTTAGTGTGAGGAAAGGGATATCTAGTGTAGTTAGAGTGCTCCTTTACACTTAAGTTAGCTTCAAAAATTTAGTTTTTGTAGGGAAAGTGTTAAGTGTCAGGGGACCGTAGTGTAGTGTAGGGTTAACTGACAGTGACTGCTATGGCAGGGTGACAAAACCCTTCCATAGCAGGGTGACCGCTATAGAGAAATGATCATTTCTCTGAGTTGCTTCGGGACAGGTATGTGGCTTCTCACCAGCAAGCATTTTTTATGCTGCAGGGGCTGCCACTGCCAGTGTTTTTTTGAGGACATGTTTGATGTCAGACATGACATCTGAACATGTGTATAGGGGGTATATATAGACATATATGTCTGAATATATACCCCTAGACATATATAGGTGTAATAGTAGCAGAAATAAATGCTTGCGCTAATGAAATCATTTACAGTAATATATTTCTGCTACTATCACACCTATATATGTCTAGGGGTATATATTCAGACATATATGCCTATATATACCCCCTATACACATGTTCAGATGTTTTGCCTGCCTCAAAAGAACCCCAAAAAATGCCTGCTATTAAACCGGCAAGGTGTTACAGCAGAGAAGCCATATTCCTGTGCTTAAAGTTTTCTAATACAAACGATCTTTTTTTTTATGGTTCTGGACATGCTACAGAGCTGAAACTTCACAGGTACACCTTTTAGACCCCCCAGACACAAAATCACACAAAAAAAGTTCTTAAAAATTGTCATTTTTGATAAAAAAGCCAATGATTGAAAAATTATAAAAAAAAATAAAAAAAATAAAAAGAGATCTTTGGATTTAGTATCTGGGGGGTCTAAAAAGTGTACATGTGAAGTTTCAGCTCTGTAGCATGTCCAGAACCCCCCAAAAATTAGCATTTTCTTATAATGTTTATTAGAACAGGTATACGGCTTCTCTACGGCGCTTTTTCTTGCATTTATCGGGCATTTTTGGAGGCAGGCATGACTTTTTTTGGATTTAGTGTCTGGGGGGTCTAAAAAGTGTACCTGTGAAGTTTCAGCTCTGTAGCATGTCCAGAACCAGAAAAAAGATCATTTTTCAGTAGAGCAGGGATGGTGGGGCCCCTCTTTTACACTTATATGATCTTTTTTTGGGGTTCTGGACATGCTACAGAGCTGAAACTTCACAGGTACACCTTTTAGACCCCCCAGACACAAAATCACACAAAAAAAGTTCTTAAAAATTGTCATTTTTGATAAAAAAGCCAATGATTGAAAAATTATAAAAAAAAAAAAAAAAAAAGAGAGATTTTTTTATTTTTACTTTGGATTTCAGATCTGGGGGGTCTAAAAAGTGTACATGTGAAGTTTCAGGTCTGTAGCATGTCCAGAACCATAAAAAAAAGATCGTTTGTATTAGAAAACTTTAAGCACAGGAATATGGCTTCTCTGCTGTAACACCTTGCCGGTTTAATAGAAGGCATTCTTTTGGGTTCTTTGCAGTCAGGAAAAACATATATATATAGGTGGGATAGTAGCAGAAATATATTACTGTAAATGATTTCATTAGCGCAAGCATTTATTTCTGCTACTATCACACCTATATATGTCTAGGGGTATATATTCAGACATATATGTCTATATATACCCCCTATATACATGTTCAGATGTTTTGCCTGCCTCAAAAGAACCCCAAAAAATGCCAAAAAAAACGCTAGCGTCAAAAAAAAAAATGCCCAGGTGTGTTTTTGCTGGCATTTTTTGGGGGGTTTTGGAGGCAGGCAAAACATCAGAACTTGTGCACAGTACCACTATACACAAGTTCAGATGTTTTGCCTGCCTCAAAAGAACCCCAAAAAATGCCAAAAAAAACGCTAGCGTCAAAAACAAAATGCCCAGGTGTGTTTTTGCTGGCATTTTTTGGGGGGTTTTGGAGGCAGGCAAAACATCAGAACTTGTGCACAGTACCACTATACACAAGTTCAGATGTTTTTCCTGACTGCAAAGAACCCAAAAAAATGCCTTCTATTAAACCGGCAAGGTGTTACAGCAGGGAAGCCATATTCCTGTGCTTAAAGTTTTCTAATACAAATGATCTTTTTTTTTATGGTTCTGGACATGCTACAGAGCTGAAACTTCACATGTACACTTTTTAGACCCCCCAGATCTGAAATCCAAAGTAAAAATCAAAAAATCTCTTTTTTTTTTTTTTTTTTAATTTTTCAATTGGCTTTTTTTATCAAAAATGACAATTTTTAAGAACTTTTTTTTTGTGTGATTAATAGTTAATGGGGCATGACCCAGAACCCTAGGCACTTTTTAGGGGCATTTATTGGGTTTTGGGGCTTCAAAATGGTGTTTTTTGATTACCGAAGTTCGGGTCCCATTGATTTCAATGGGGTTCTGAAATCCGAACCGAACTTTCGTGAAGTTCGGGTGTTCTGGTCGAACCGAACTTTTCAAAAGTTCGATCATCCCTAATGGGAAATACATGAACTTCCCCTGGAAGAATCCAGGAGGGGTTCAGGTATAAAATTAAAGTCTCCACTCATCACAAGGTGCCCTTCTCGAAACCCCAAAACTACCGGAATCAATTGCTGTAAAAAAGATATATAATCTGAGTTAGGCAGATAAACATTTAATAAAGTTACCGTTGTCTGACCAGCCCTTTCCTTAATCAACAAAAATCTTCCACCTGGGTCTATCAGCTCCTCTTTAAACACCCAGGGCAAAAATTTAGATATGAGAATATTCACTCCTTTTGACTTAGGTATTGGTGAGGGAGCATGATACACCCAGGGGAAATCCCTATTATATAGCCTGGGAATGGCATCTTTCCGAAAATAAGTTTCCTGTAAAAATGCCATATGTGAATGACTGTGTTGTAAATCTGATAGAAGACGTGACCGTTTCTCTGGGGTGGCTAAACCTCTTACATTAAGGGTGGTTACCTTATATCCTGAGACCGCTCCTGCAGGGCTAGGTGACATGGCTACCCTGGAGGCGCAAAAAAAAAAAAAAATATATAAAATGATTTAAACCCCCCCCTCCCCCCAGCTATATACCTATACTGGTATTACTAAAATTGGTTATACCGTAACCGAGTGCAACCAGGCGCTTCCTAATGTCGGAGAAGTGACATTACGCCGTAAAACGCAGCAAAACGCCGTAAGATAAAAAGGTGTTCACGGGAAGCAAAAAAAATATATAAAAAAAAAAAAAATGAGAAAAGAGAAAAGAAAGAAAAGATAATAAGGAGATGTGACCATAGGGTGTCGGCATACAAAGCATCTTACTCATTTTTGAGCTACAACCCCCCTACACACACATTCAATACTTCATTTTTAAATAATCTGAATTGACAATTATATGTCCTCTGCAAGAGTCTCTTCTTCTAATGGTCCGGGACCCTCTCTCCGGGGATGTCTAAACCGGGACATGGGGGATCCCCTTGAGATCCGACTCCACGGATTGCTGAGCCAGTTGGGAATTGATTTTAGAGGGGTCTCTAAGAAAGAGACTAGCTCTGGTATCTGTTCATGCCATCTCAAAGCAAATGAGTTTCCATTTCGTGAAACCACCAAATGAAAAGGGTGACCCCAGTGATATGTAGCGCCCGCCTTTCGAATTTCAGCTAGCAATGGTTTTAATATGGCCCTCATCTGCAGAGTGCAAAGTGAGAGGTCTGCTAGGAGCCGTATTGGGGCTCCTTTAAAGTCTATAGGACCTTGATTCCATGCACGTCGCATAATATCTTCCTTAAGGGAGTAGAAATGTATTCTGACCAATACATCACGTGGATGGTCTTCTCCTACGCTGCGGGGTGCCTGTACTCTATGTACTCTGTCCATTTCAATCTCCTCTGTATGAGGGTGCTCCAACAATTTGTTAAATATCCCCAAAGCTGCCGTCTTTAATTCGGGGCCCAGAACTGTTTCTGGGACCCCCCACAGCCTAATATTATTTCTCCGGCTGCGATTTTCACTGTCATCCTGTTGGAGTTGCAAAATGGTTAGTTGATTCTGTATATGGACCTGTGAGTTTTCTATAGCATTAACTCTGGTTTCCAATATAGATTGGGCCACCCCCACAGCAGCTACTTTGTTATCTGTTTGTGTAAATTGCTGTTTTATGGCATTAATTTCAAGAGAAAGATTACTCACAATCGATGCTGCCATCTCATTTATATCCTGCTTTGTCAGTATTAGTAAGCGCAGTTCTCTCCATTCTGAAGACTGAGGGTTTTCTAGTTGACCAGGGGATGGATGATCATCCATCGTGTCTGCCTGTGGTTTGTCCATTATGGAGGTTGGCTGTGGGGAGCCTCGAGGGGAAGTAGAGGTATCCTTTGAATGGCCCTGTGCCAGTTTAGAAAGCTTTTTCAGCGAGGTATGGCCGGTGTTGAGTGGACGTGGCGGCGCCATCTCAGCTGGAGAGGAGACACACTGAGCTGCGGGACACCGGAGGAAGTATGTTGCAATGTCCGGTCTCCTACTGGTCTCCAAGGGCTTCGCCTGTAACGTTAGAATTCCATACCTCTTTAGAATTCCATACCGTCGTCACTTCCTGTGTGAAACAGCTGAGCAGCGCAGTAGTGCGCATGCTCAGAGCGCCGGATACGCAATTGAACAGCAAAGAATTTGAGAAGTGCGCATGCTCGGAGGGAATGAAGTTACCACGGCACTGTGTGAAATTTTATACTTGCGGCGGTTTATAAAAACACTTAGGCTACAACATGAATCATCTCCTCTCCTATCCCTGTGATTTCGCTGATCTGGGCTAATAAATATAAAAGCGGCGGCGGGTGTATGAGATGTAAATGACGCAGATCGCGGCTCCATAAGCCGCTTTTATATTTATTACCGGAGATCAGGGAAGTGACAGGGGAAGGAGCGGACATGAGCGATGATGTAGAGGAGGTGTTTTTATGTAACCGCCGCAAGTTTAAGTACCGTGAGAAATCCATACCCTCTGTAGGTGCACCGGAAGTGACGAGGGTATGGTTTTCTCACGGGTATGGTTTTTTCACGGAACACTGGGTTATCAGAGACTGACATGTGCAGAGGTTCAAGGCAGGGTCAGGTTAGCTGGCTGCATGAGGCCGGAGGACTTCTGTGGATTACAGAGCTCCCGAGGAACACACCCTTACGGCATCATTACTGAGCCACACCCCACTTGCCAGCAGGTTTAATCTGTTTAACGGAATTATATTTTCACAACATTTTAGTACTAGAATGGACTGAAAAATGTAACTTGTATATTATTTTTTGGGGGATTACAGAAGCCCCAGGAGTTACTAGATGTATATGTGAGCATAGAAGTGGAGAGAGAATCTGAAAGCACTACATCAGAAGTGAAATCCACATACTGTAGAAGGAAGATTCCCAAGGATGTGGGCACCAGGCACTCTGCCTCATTGATAGTCAAATCTTCAAGATCCATTTCTTCTGACAGATATTCAGGAAAGTAAACACAAGGTCTGGACAGAACATCTTTAGGGATAGGGGTAAGTGAAACAGAATTGCAGACATGAGCTGTTGCTAACAGAGACTGGAACTGAATAAATTGGCACTTAGAGAAACAAAACATATGCCAACAACTTACTAGTGTCAGTACACTGGTTAGCTCAGTAGCAATTAGCTAAATCAGTGTCCCATATATTTGCTGACTCACCAAATAGTGGGTGTAGTCCTAGTAACTCAGGCCGCATAGAGAAAAATTTTGGGATACCCCAATAAGGATGTTACATTAAAGCGGAGTTCCACCCAAATGTGGAACTTCCGCTCATTTGCTTCCTCCCCCCCTCCGGTGCCACATTTGGCACCTTTCACCTTTCACTTCCGGGAATGGCGCCCTGGTGAAGTGAGGACCCCTCCTCCACCGCCGAGCCAATCCAAATGCGCAGCGTGCTTCGTGCATGTGCAGTAGGGACCCACCCGTCAAGCCGCAAGGCTTCACTGCCTGGTTCCCTGACCAGCAGATGCGGTGGGAGCACCCGACAGCCGATGGAAACATCGGCTGCGGTGCTGACATCACTGGACTCCAGGACAGGTAAGTGTCCTAATAACTGGATTTTTGACTTGCCGTAAAATCCTTTTCTCTTAAGTTCATTGACAGATGCAGATTCCATATCTTGATATCCATAGGGTATACTGCCCCCTACAGGAGTAGGACACTAGGCAGAAAAAAAGTTCTGGCTACACCTATGGGCAGTCCCAGGGGGTATACCCTCTCTCTCCCTGCTATAGGATGTCAGTTATGTAACAAAGCAGTGTCAGAGAATCAAACCAACCCAACTCAAAATAGAGGGGCGGGTACTGCGTCTGTCAATGAGCTTAAGAGAAAAGGATTTTACGGTAAGTCAAAAATCCCGTTTTCTCTGTCGCTCGTTGACAGACGCAGATTCCATATCTTGATATCCATAGGGACGTCCCAAAGCAGTGCCATAAATGAGGGGTGGGACAACAGGAAAAAAACCCAATCCAGAAGGCCAAACAGAGCCAACCAGAAGAACCGAAGACTCATCGAAACAAGAAGATGAGACTCACCTGAAAAAACAGAACCCTCGAGGTAGACCAAAGGTCCCCTCAAACAACAGCCAGCAAAATCTTGCAGCACATTAACCTTATAAAATTTAGTAAAGGTATGAACAGACGACCAGGTAGCCGCCTTGCAAACCTGAAGCATCGACGCCTGATGGCGGAAAGCCCAGGAAGCACTAAGAGCCCGAGTAGAGTGCGCCTTAACAGGGAACGGAGGAACCTGACCCTTAATAGAATAAGCCTGCACCACCATCTGCCTGATCCATCTGGAGATAGTCGCAGGCAACCCTTTCCTAGGACCATAAGCGAATCAGAAAGGAGTCAGTAGTAGCCAACTACACCCTGATTGCCCAAACCGCATCCAAGGAGTGCAACGCAAACTCCCGAGGATGACTGGGCTTAGGACACAGGGAAGGCAACACAATATCCTTATTCAAGTGAAAACCGGAAACCACCTTAGGAAGGAAGGATGGATTCGGACGAAGAACCACCTTATCCCTATGAACCACCAGATAGGGGGAACGACAGGACAACGCAGCCAGTTCCGACACCCTGCGTGCAGAAGTTTTAGCCACCAAAAAGGCCACCTTCTGGGATAAGGTAAGCAGGGGAATCTCCCTAATATTTTCAAAGGGAGGTTTCTGGAGAACCGACAACACCAAATTAAGGTCCCAGGGCGGTAAGGGCGTGCGCACCGGAGGAACCAGGTGCCGAACCCCCTGGATGAAATTCCGCACCAGGGAATGAGTGGCCAGTGGCCTCTGGAAGAAAAGTGCCAAGGCTGACACCTGACCCTTGATAGTGCTCAAGGCCAGCTTCTGCTCAACCCCCCGTTGCAGGAAGGATAAGATCCGAACCATCGAGTAAGAGCATGGAGGAACCCTGAGGGACTCACACCACGCGATATAAGACTTCCATGTGCGATGATAGATCTTTCTGGAAGTCACTTTCCTTGCTTTAATCAGAGTAGGAATAACTGAAGCAGACAAACCCCTGTCCTTCAGCACCTGGCTCTCAACAGCCAAGCCTTCAAAGCCAGCGACCGTAAAGCAGGATGGAAGTTCGGCCCCTGAGACAGCAGATCCTCCCTGGGAGGAAGTCGCCAAGGAGTGTCCGCGACCAGCCTGACCAAGTCGGTGTACCAGGCCCGACGAGGCCCGTCCGGAGCCGCAAGAATGACTGGAATTCCTTCCGCCTCTATCCTGCGAAGAAGTTTCGGCAGCAACTTGAGAAGAGGAAAGGCATACAGCAGCTGATACTGCCCCCACGGGGCAACAAGCACATCTGTGGCGTCCGCCAGAGGATCGCGGTAGCTGGCTACAAACCTCTGCACTTTCCTGTTGAGTCGAGACGCCAACAGATCCACATCCGGGGTGCCCCAACGAAGGCACAACTGGTGAAACACCTCCGGATGAAGGGACCATTCCCCTTGATCCAAGGTCTGACGGCTGAGAAAATCCGCCTGCCAATTTTCCACGCCCGGAATGTGAACCGCGGAGAGAGCCGGAACAAAACATTCCGCCCAACGAAGGATGCCGGCCACTTCCATGGCCGCCAGAACACTCTTGGTGCCCCCCTGGCGATGGACATAAGCCACGGCTGTGGCATTGTCCGACTGAATCTGAACCGGGCAGCCCCAAAGACGCTCGGTCCAGTGAACCAGGCAAAGCCTGATCGCTCTCAGTTCCAACACATTTATCGGCAACCTGGATTCTTCCAGGGACCAGAGCCCCTGAGCAGACAGCCTGCCGAGAACCCCTCCCCACCCTGATAGACTGGCATCCGTGGTGACAATCGTCCAATAGATCGGAAGAAATGATTTCCCCTGACTGAGCATCGGAGACTGAAGCCACCAAACCAGGGACTCCCTGGTCCGCTCGCTCAGCCAGATCCGATTGTCCAGGGAATCGGGATTCCGGTTCCATTTGAGAAGAATCTCCTTTTGGAGGGTCCTCGTATGAAACTGAGCAAAAGGTACTGCCTCGAAAGATGCCACCATCAGTCCCAGAACCCTCATGCAGGTCCAAAGGGATGGCCAGTTGGCGGACAGTAACAGCTGAGTCGCCGACTGTATCTTCTGCAGTTTCTCCGCAGGGAGAAACACCTTGGCCAAGGAAAAATCAGGCCCAGATAGTCCAGCCTCCTGGAGGGAACCAGGGATGACTTATGCAGGTTCAAAAGCCACCCGAACTCTTCCAAAGAGGTCATGGTGATCTCCAGGTTTGACAACAGAGCCTGCGGAGACTCCGCACGGAGGAGGAGGTCGTCCAGGTAGCCCAGAACCGATATGCCCCGCTGCCGCAACAGCGCCAGAAATGGGGCCAAAACCTTTGTGAAGACCCGGGGAGCAGAGGCGAGACCAAAGGGTAAGGCCACAAACTGATAATGGTCCTCTCCCACAGCAAAGCTCAGAATACGTTGGTGTCCAGGGTAAATGGGAACGTGAAGATAGGCATCCTTGATGTCTATGGAGGCCAGAAAGTCCCCCTGATGCAGGGAGGCCACCACTGTGCGAATGGACTCCACCTTGAATTTTTTCACCCGGACAAAACAATTGAGCGCCTTTAAGTCCAGAAGTGGACGCACCTTGCCCTTTTTCCTGGGTACTGTGAACAGATTTGAGTAAAAGCCCCGAAAACGTTCCCCATCTGGAACCGGAACTACCAATCCATGTTGTAACAAGTCCTGCACTGCCCCCAACAGAGCCCTTAGGCGATCCGGGGACAGTCGCACATTGGAAGGGAAGAACCTCGCCGGTGGAACTGATCGAAACTCGATCTTGTATCCCGACTGTATGACCTCGTGAACCCATTTGTCTTGAATCCTGGAGAGCCACGGGTCCGGGAACCGGCGAAGACGCCCTCCCACCCCTGACATGGGTGGGGGCGTACCTTCAGGCCGAAGCGGACTTATCCTCAGGTCTGGAAGGGCCGGCTTTTTGCTTACCAGACCAGGGTCTCTTGAAACCCCCCGAGGGGGCCTTGGAGGACTTCGCCTTGTCACCCGCCCCGGAGGAACGAAAATCTTCTTGTGGGCTGAAAAGGAAGGTCCCCGTCTGCGACGAGGTTCCTTACTCTTGGCAGCCTGTGGGAGAAAGGTGCTCTTGCCCCCAGTGAGACCTTTGATAATATCATCCAAGGTAGTACCAAACAGGCGATCCCCCTGAAAAGGGAGATCAGTCAAGGCTTTTTTGGAAGCCTGATCCACCGACCAGCACTTCAACCATAGCATGCGCCGGAGGACCACCGACAAGAATGACACAAGTCCCGGCAGTGGAGCAGCATCCAGCGCGGCGTCACAAACAAACTGCAGCCCCTGCACCATCTGGTCCAGCAACTCCGCCACGGAAAGGGGGAGAAGCTTCTCCTCTCCAGGTCACGGCATAACAACTTGGCCCATTCCGTCAATGTTTGCGAAACCAGAGCAATGGTAAACACTGGTCTGAAGGCCGACCCCGCCAGGGAGAATATAGAGCGGGACACAGATTCCGCCCTACGATCAACCGGATCCCTAAAGGATGGGGAATCCTCTAACGGAATAACAGTAGCCTTATTTAGCCTGGAGACCGGCGGATCCACCGAAGGCGACACCGTCCATTTCTTAAGGAGGGACTCTTCAAACGGGTAGCGCCTAGTAATCCGTTTGGGCATCCCAGGGGGTCGTTTCGGATGGACCCACTCCTTCTTAATGATATAGTCAAAGCATTTGGGAAAAGGAAAAACCTTCGCCACCCTGGAGGGCTTGCGAGTGCCAAAGGCAACTTCCGTATCAGTCGCATCCGCAGCTGCAACCAGCTTTAGGGTCTCCCGGACAGACATAATCAGCGCGTCCACCAGCGCTTTGTCTTGCGCTACTGCGGAGGCAGAAAGGTCATCCTCACAATCAGAGGACACGGGACGCGAGACAGCAGCCCCAGAGGAGACACCCGCGTCAGCAGCGACTGGCTCAGAATCAGAATCTGAGGCATCAGACGAGACAGGGGTAGGCGGGGGTCGCTTTTTAACCCCCCGTCCCTGACAGGCCACCTCCACCCGGGACACAAATGACTCCAGGACCGCCGAAAGTTCATCAATGGTGAGCTGGGGACCGAAGGGCCCTGCGGCCACCTCGAGGGGATCAGGTGGGGACACATGTGCAGCAGGGTCCATGGTACACCAGGGGAACCCGTCAGCAAATTATGACAAAACAAAATTTTATTTTATTTTTTAAATGTCTCCCAGCGCTACAGCACCCCCCAGTGGCCAGGCAGCATGCCTAGAGACCCCCGCAGAGAGAGAAGAGAGACCCCCAAAAGGCTCACCACCCAATGCAGCAGAAGTACAAAGGACTGCTCTCAGCGCTGTCCTCATGGAAAGGAAGTCCTGTGGAGCGATGTTCCCGGGTCTAGGGAGGGGCTCCACCCCCTCACACGCCTCCAGGAACTCCCACTACAGCCCAGCTCTGAAGTAAAACGAGCTGGGTGTACCAAGATGGCCGCCGCCATGAATACACGAGGAGGCTACAAGAAAATGGCGGCCCCGCACGCTGCAGCGGGAAGGGGGGTCCCCGGGGGCCCGACCAACACCAACAGGCGATCGATCGGAAGGTAGGCCCTGGGAAGCCAGGGAGGAAGCCCTCCTGCACAACAGCCGTCCACATCGTCGGGACCCCCCATCCCCCGCCCCCTTAGCGGCCTGCACGGACTGCCAGCCACCCCACACACACACACACAAACACCCCCCCCCGAGGGGGGGGACACCACCGGAGGGGGGGTGCACAGAGGAACAGAGGGGAGCCCAGAGAAATGGGGGTCCGACCGTCCCAGGGAGGGGCCCGCATCCACCCCAGAGTCAGCCATGAGGGAAAGGAGGGAAACGTTTACTCACCATACCGGAACAGAGCGGGCGCCACTCCAGACAAAACCCCTCGCCGCCCAGTGGGGGAGGGGTGTCGGCCAAAAGGGAGGCTGCGACTCGGCGGGACGTTTAACCCGCGGGCCAGTCCCTGTCCAGCGGGACTATGTCGCGGCCGACCCAGCACGGAGCTAGGGCCTGCACGCGCTCGTAGGCCGGCTGGGGTGGGCACTGGATCTCAGCATCCAGCCCGTCGCCCAGATCCGGTATAATTGCTTGTAGATCTCACAGGAACAATTCGGAGAAAAAAGCTAGCTAAAAAAAAAAGATTTATCTAAAAAAAAACTTGCCAGGACCAGAGATCCCAGCAAGGAACTTAGGTCCTTACTCCTGACTAGGCAGAAAAAACTGACATTCTATAGCAGGGAGAGAGAGGGTATACCCCCTGGGACTGCCCATAGGTGTAGCCAGAACTTTTTTTTCTGCCTAGTGTCCTACTCCTGTAGGGGGCTGTATATGGATATCAAGATATGGAATCTGTGTCTGTCAATGAGCGACAGAGAAGTTAAAAGTTATCAGCTACAGTATGTGTAGCTGCTGACTTTTAATTTTTGGAGGGGGTAGGCTGGAGGCTGGAACACTGCTTTAAGGACCTAGCAGCTTTCATCATAGGATCTTTATTGCAAAATGTTTAAATAACAAAGACTAGGCTTAAAAACTCCACTATCAGCCTGGGATGAAGTCTCAGAGTAGGAAGTACTGTGAGCTTAAAAAATTGACCGGAAAAGAAATGTGAAGGAGTTAGCAATTGACCCTTAAAGAGGAGCTCCAGCTCCCCACCAAAAAAAAATGAACTACAAATACTATAGCTGCTGACTTTCAATATTAGGACACTTACCTGTCCAGGAATCTCACGATGTTGGCACCCCAGCCTATTTTTCAATAGGCTCTCGGGTGCTGCCACCTCCATTCCTTGTAAGGAAAACTGCCAGTGAACCTTGCAGCTTCACAGCTTGTTCCCTACTGCGCAAGTGCAAAGTGAGCTGCAATTTGTGAATGGCCTGGGGGTGGTGGAAGAATGAGGGGGGGCTGAAATTCCAGAGGACCTCGCTGGGACGAGATCACCCAGAAGTGGGGGCGGGTACCTGTCAAAAACAAGTACCTGCTCCTCCCTGAAAGGTGCCAAATGTGGCACCGGAGGGGGAGGAAGCAAAAAAGCGGGGCTTCCTCTTTTGGGTGGAAATCCTCTTTAATGCAAATAAATATTCAATAAGCTTGACAGAAAATTATTGCAGTGCTAAAATTTTTACCTGGGTGAGAAGTGAGGAAGGCGGAAGCTGTCGTTCCACCGGGGGATATCTGTTTATATGACTGCTGGAACCTGGAACAACATTACATGTATTTTTCTATTATTTAAGTGTTTCTGTTTTACAATCTCTTACCCACACACACATATGAAAACTCCTTAGGGGTCTAAAAGGGTCTCCCTCCCAAAAAGAAGAAAAACAGGCCACTAGGGAGAGCTCAACCTAACCCAGGGAATAGAGAGCTGGTATATAAGCCCTCCTCTACTTGTCCTGCACCCAGCTTAACACACACAACTCATATTGCATTGGAATAAATACATAAAACCCAGCATCTATCACAGATGAGTACTTTTTGTTATTAATGGACTCTTCAACAGTGAGCAGGTAGATAAACATTTAGAGAAGCTTTTCCAACAGAGTCAAAATGCTGAACATTTACCAGTCAGGAGCAATTACCACAGGTTTCCAAAAGAGCAGCATAAGATCAGTAAAAGCTCCTATATTGTGTGCACTGTATAGTGCTGCTCGGCTACTCTTACGGTGGCGAAAAACGGTTAGATTATTTTTATGATTCATACGGAGATTCTGAAAAATCAACTAGACCTGCTTTGACCTTTCAAAATGAAATCCATGTTTACAGTTATAAATTTGTTTGAGAAAAAATGTTCCATCCTGCTCCATTCGCTACGGTCAGTCAATACTACGATCAAAAACAACCATCAATATGACCCCACTAAACACTAAAAGATCAAAGAATATTTCTAAAAATCTAATTTTTTGAACAAAAGATGTTCTGAAAATCTAATTTGTGAAGAAAAATTCTACTAGTGTATGGCTAGCTTTAGAGGTGCCTTTATTTTCCACACAATTTTATCCATATCATCTGGTAAATGAATTGTAGTTGTCTCCAAGGACCACTGTCAATATAAACCAGCTCTTGCTGATCACTTGGGGAAAAATCTTTGCTCCCCCATGCATTGCAGGGGTTCATATTTGAGCATTTAAATGTAACAAGGCAACTTTTGTTTGAGTAAGCACATACAGTACCAGGTTGTGAAAGTATGTGAAAACACCTCATTCTCAATTATCGTCCCATCACGGTGGTGTCATGGGACATGTTAGGACATTAATGCACCTAGATGTAAATCTGTTGCACTAATTTGTTAGTAATTTTCCTACAGATTTAGACCAATAAAATAAGGAAAACAGGCAAGGAAATATTCTTGTAAATACATTTACTTTTTAAACTAATGCATTTAACATTTTAAAGTTACTTCCCACCCGTGTAGCACCGTATGGCTCTTATGTTGATCCAAACTATCATTTGGCTTTATTTATGCAGCAGTGTACCAGTAAAAAGCTTGGAAGGACATTTTATTTAGTATAACTGCTTCTAATCTTTTTACCAATAAGGTAAGATAAGGAAATGTTTCACTAAGAATGATGATCAAGAGCATATTACCTTCTCAAAAGTAAATATCCCAATATAGCTGCGCTAGATGCATAATCAAATGTTATATCAATAGCAATGTGATCCCCAATACTATTAAACATTTTTATAATCAAAAATATTGCAATGAACTATATAAAGCAAATCAAGTTTCTATTAAAAATGGACCAGTGCTCCACGCTCCTCAGTATGCTTCAATTAATCAATCAATTCTTTTGTGAAAGGACACCGGTGTGCCACCACCATTTCCACAGGCAACTCACTGGATCACCATGACCCTCCAATGTAATATGGGTAATGTAGTACTTTTGCCCTTTAAAACTGGTTGCCGACCGCCGCACGACTATATACTGCGGCGGTCAGCCCCGGCCAGGCAGAGCGACGTAGGGGTACGTCACTCCCTGTCACTGACTTGTGAGCCAATTGCGGGCGGGCGCGCGCCCGCCGAGGCGCGCGCCTGCCCCGGCTTGTTCACTGACACTGATCGCTCCGGTGAAGGGAGAAAGTCAGGCGGCTAATGTAAACAAGCCGCCTGTCATTCTCCCTGGTGTAAAAATGAAGATCAGACGGTTCTACTATGTAGGACCGTTGATCTCTGTTTTTACACCAATAGCCATGTCCCTTTACAGTTAGAATCCCGCCCCTAGGACACACTTAACCCCTCCCTCTCCAATACAGTTAACCCCTTCCCTGCCAGTGTCATTTTTGCAGTAACAGTGCATATGTATAGCACTGATTACTACAGTAATGTCACTGGTAACCCCAAAAGTGTCAAAAATGTCAGTCAAGGGTCCAATCTGTCCACCGCAATGTCGCAGTACCGCAAAAAAATCGCAGATCGCTGCCATTACGCGTTAAAAAAAAGACCAAAAATGACAAAAATCTTTCCGTTTGTTAGTAAACGCGATAACTTTTGCGCAAAGCAATCAAAATACGCTTTTTGCGATTTTTTTTTACCAAACATATGTAGCATAAAACAAATTGACCGAAAATGTTAAAAAATTTAGATTTTTACATTTTTTTGGGGGAATTTCATATAAAAAAATGTGAAAAATATTGTTATTTTTGCAAAATTGACGCTCTTTTTTTGTTTATAGCGCATGATCAAAAAATCGCACAGGTGATCAAATACCACCAAAAGAAAGCTCTGTTTGTGGTAAAAAAAAAGGACATCAAATTCGTTTAGGTACATCGTCGCACGACCGCGCAATTGTCCGTTAAATTCACGCAGTAAAAAATCGCAAAAAACCCTCTGGTCAGGAAGGGGGTAAAATCTTCCGGGGCATAAGTGGTTAAGGGAGGGAGGCCCCGGACCAGCCACTCTTCTCCTTCAAAAGAACTCACTCTCCCGATTCAGGCATTTACCAAAAAAGAAAGAACTTGCATAGTGTAAAATTCTCACTTTTTTAAAAGCTATCAGTTAACATTTCACAAATGCTCAATAATCCAGTCGTTTTTATTTCATCTTATCAGGCCATCATATTGAGGAAAGCTACCAGACTGTTTATGGTCACCCTTGGACTAAGCAATGCAGAAGTAGCACCTTGAAAAAAAATCCTAAGAGTCTGTATTTAGTTTTCTTCTCTTTTATAATTCATTTTATTGAGAAAAAAAATGAAGCATCCACGTACATATTATGTCAGCTCAGAAGTTCAGGGTATACAGAAGTCAGGAAGCATAATCATGTAGCAGTGTTGTTTTATAAGAAAGGATATGGTATTTTTAGGTAACAAAATGTATAAAACAAAGATTGCAAACAAACAATGAGCTGTTCTGCACACTGTCAAAGCGTGTGCATATACAGTATTTAGAAATTGTTGCAAAATAAAAGGCTGTGATGTAGAGAGTGAAAGTCATTACCACTTCTTCCCTTTCCCCTTTTTGCGTTGCAAAGAAGCATTTTATTCACCAAACATTTCCAACCATTGCTATGTATAACTTTGTCAGATGTCCAAATGAGAACTTTGGTTTTCCTGGTTTAAACAAGTAATATTCTTATAGAAACTTTCTTGGCTGTTCTAAATTTTAGTTTAGTTCACCAGAAATATGAAAAATGTGCTACCGTTAATTACAGATGTTTGGGATGAGAAATCTATGGAAAATAAGTTTAATGACTTGTGACCAAAAGGGTCTAAATTTAGAGCATCCCTAAATCAAATTAAGTATTTTTCCATCTGACACTTATTTATATAGCGCTTTTATGCAATGCTTGACATACAGTATATGTATTGTACATTCACATCAGTCTCTGTCCCCAAGAAGCTTACAATCTAAGGTCTGTAACTCACATTCATACATACACATACTAGGTCAAATTTAGACAGAAGCGAATTAACCTACCAGCATGACTTTTAGGTTGGAGGTATGGAGTATAGGGGAAAACTGAAGTACCTGGAGGAGACCCACACAGGCAGAGGGAGAACATGCAAACTCCTTGCAGATAGTGTTATGGTTGATATTTGATTTGACAACCCTAGTGCTGCTAGGCAGAAGTGCTAACCACTTAGCCACTGTGCATACCCAGCATAGTAAAATATGGGGTTTGGGTTCCTGGAGAACTGGGCTGACTTCTCAGTCGGCTACCAGCTCTTTAGTAAGGATGGGTTGCACCTTAATGGGGACGGTACAGCTCTTTTGGGGAGAAAGATGGCCACCAAGTTGGAGGGGCTTTTAAACTATGAGACGGGGGGAGGGCTCAGAAGTAGAATCAGTCAGGAGGGAGCAGAGGACTGAAGGCAGTTGTAGGGTCAGCAGCGACAGTAGGTCCACAACGTCAATTGGCGGGTCTGTGCGGGAAAACCTCAGACCAAACAGGAATAAACATAACCGCCAATCACGTTTAACTTCCGTAAAACTAAGAGGGGTATATGCTAATGCCAGGAGCCTAGCTAATAAAATGGATGAGTTGGAAATGTTAGTACATGAGGATGACATAGACCTTGTGGGAATAACAGAGACTTGGTTCGACCCCTCACATGACTGGCTGGCCAATATCCAAGGGTATTCGGTGTACCGGAAGGACAGGGTAGGAAAAAGAGGGGGAGGGGTATGTCTCTATGTCAAGAACAATATAAAGGGGATAGAAAGGAGTGACATTACGGATGGGATGAGCATGGATTTAGAATCTGTGTGGGTTGAACTCGATAGGGAAGAAGATAAGGGAAAAGTAGTTGTGGGGGTTTGCTATAGGCCACCTAACCAAGGAGAGGAGGTAGAGCTGGAATTTTTAGCACTAATGGGTAAAGTGGCAAAACTGGGATCAGTCATCATATTGGGGGACTTCAATTATCCCGACATTGACTGGGAAGAGGGGACTGCACACTCACAGAAGGCCCGTCTATTCATGTAAACCTTACAGGACAACTACATGTCACAGTTGGTGGATTCCCCTACCAGAGAAAACGCAGTCCTGGATCTATTGATCACTAATGACCCAGACATAATCTCGGAGGTAGGAGTCCAGGACAACCTGGGCTCTAGCGATCACAGGATGATCACATTTAGTATAAATAACAATATAACAAGGCAAGTGGTGAACATAAGAACCCTAAACTTCAGAAGGGCAAACTTTCCAAAATTGTACTCAGTGATGGAAAGAGTAAACTGGGACCAAACCTTGGGATCCCTGACCACAGAGGAAAAATGGGAATGCTTTAGGAACATATTAAGCAAATGCATCTTGCAGTGCATTCCTATGGGAAATAAATTTAGAAGAGACAAAGCCAAACCTGGCTGGCTAAACCGTAGTGTTAAAAAACTTATTAGGGGAAAAAAATTGGCCTTCAAGAAATATAAATCAGAGGGCACAGTATCGGCCTTCCAGCAATACAAGGAGGCAAATAAGAAAAGTAAACAAGAAATCAAGATGGCTAAAATCAACTTTGAGAGACAAATAGCGGAGGATAGTAAAAAAAAACACAAAGAAATTCTTTAAATATATCAACAGCAAAAAAACTAGGGCAGAGCATATTGCACACATAATTAACGACGATGGGAGGATGGTTACAGAGGACACTGAAAAAGCAACCGTGCTGAATGCTTTTTTCTCGTCAGTCTTTACGCAGGAAAAGGAGGGGTACACTGACCATGACTGTATGGTTAGTAGTAATACACAGGACTTGCCACTATGGCTAACAGAGGGTGAAATCAGGGAAAGATTGGATAAACTTAACACAAACAAATCACCAGGTCCGGATGGTGTACATCCGAGAGTACTCAAGGAACTCAGTAAGGTTATATCTAGACCACTGTTCCTGATCTTTGCTGACAGTATTAGGACAGGAGATGTACCAGGGGATTGGAGGAAGGCTAACGTGATTCCGATATTCAAAAAGGGCCAGAGGCATATCCCAGGATATTATAGGCCTGTCAGTTTGACATCAATAATATGTAAACTTTTGGAGGGGATGATAAGGGACTATATCGTAGAAAATGCTAAAGACAACAACATCATCAGCAGTAACCAGCACGGGTTTACAAATGGGCGTTCTTGTCAAACCAATCTCTTAGCATTCTACGAGGAGGTGAGCTGTGAGCTAGATAGGAGCAGACCAGTGGATGTGGTGTACTTGGATTTCGCTAAGGCGTTTGATACAGTTCCCCACAAGCGCTTAATTTATAAAATAAGGTCTGCAGGTATCGACAGCAGGGTTTGCTCTTGGATACAGAACTGGCTAGAAGGCCGTGTCCAAAGGGTGGTAATAAACAGCGCATACTCAGACTGGTCTGAGGTAGTAAGCGGGGTGCCCCAGGTCTCAGTCCTGGGACCAACCCTGTTCAATTTATTCATAAACAGCATTGAGGACGGGATCAGTAGTTCGTTATCAGTTTTTGCAGATGACACAAAATTGGCCAGGGCAATAACTGCACAGCATGAAGCAAATATCCTACTGAATGACCTGGACAAAATTACGGAGTGGGCAACGACATGGCAAATGAGGTTTAATGTGGAGAAGTGTAAGGTTTTGCACTTGGGGACTAAAAACATAAAAACACAATACACGTTAGGAGGGGAACCCTTGGGGGAATCAAAAATGGAGAAAGATCTGGGAGTCTTGGTTGATGATAGATTAGGCAACAGCATGCAATGTCAAGCGGCAGCTTCCAAAGCCAACAGAATATTAGCATGCATAAAGAAAGGGATGTATTCCAGAGATAAGACTATAATCCTTCCACTTTATAAAACTCTGGTCTGACCGCATCTGGAGTATTCTGTCCAGTTCTGGTCGCCAGTCCTCAGGAGGGATGTGCTGGAGCTGGAGAGAGTCCAGAGAAGGGCAACTAAACTGATTAGGGGGTTGGAGGACCTTAACTATGAAGAGCGGCTGCAATCGCTCGATTTATTTTCCCTGGAGAAGAGACGTCTGAGAGGGGACATGATAGCAATTTATAAATATCTTAATGGGGATCTCAGCTTAGAAAAAAAGCTGTTCATTCGAAGGAATTGCATGAGGACTCGAGGACATACAATGCGATTAGAAGCGAGGAGAAGCGTTTTAACCTCAGGCAACGAGGAGGGTTCTTTACTGTTAGGGCTACAAGATTGTGGAATTGTCTACCACAAGAGGTGGTTTCTGCGGGTAGTATGGTGGCTTTCAAAAGACTCTTAGACTTACATCTCAAGGATCAGGACATTAAGGGCTATGTTAGATGATTACAGCCACACACACCTACACAGGTTGAACTGGATGGACTATAGACTTTATTCAACCTCACCTACTATGTAACTATGTTCTGTGGAAATATCTTAACTGGGTACGTTTATCTCTTGTAAATATAACTGTATCAATATAGGATGCAGAAATTCCTTACAGTCCTACTCAGTCAGGTCTGGAATGTTTTCAGCTCTGTGTATACAAAGGAGCGTGGGGGAGCTCATGACCGTAATGGGGATTGTATTGACACAGCCCAAATGATCCACAATGGCTCAATAGTGATATGGACCATAAATATTTCGAAAGAATAAAGGTGGAAAAAGCACCTAGACCAGATGGCATCCACCCACGCATCCTAAAAGAAGTGAGCTCTATAATTTCAAAGCCTTTTTTTCTAATTTCCAGGGACTTGTTAACCACTTCTGGACCAGGAGGTTTTACCCCCTAAACACCAGGCCATTTTTTGCGATACAACACTGCATTATTTTACCTGACAAGTTCCTGCGATGCTGTACCCAAATAATGATGTACTTTTTCCCTACAAATAGAGCTTTCTTTTGGTAGTATTTGATCACCTCTGCGATTTTTATTTTTTGTGCTATAAACAAAAAAGAGCGACAATTCTAAAAAAAAAATATATATATATATATTTTTTACTCTCTGCTATAAAACATTCTCAAAAAAATCCCAATAAGTGTATATTAATTGGTTTGTGCAAAAGTTATCATGTCTACAATCTAGGGGAAAGATTTATGTCATTTTTATTTATTTATTTTTTTACAAGTAATGGCAGCGATCAGCGATTTTTAGCGGGACTGCGACATTGCGGCAGACAGATCAGACACCTAACTGACATTTTTTACACTTTTGGGGGTACCAGTGACATTACTACAGTAATCAGTGCTAAAAAATATGCACTGTTACTGTACTAATGAAACTGGCAGGGAAGGAGTGTAATGTTCTGGTACCTTTGGGTACTCTAATTACTCTTTCATAAGTGTATGCGCCCCACCATTCTCTTTTGGTAAGGTGCGCATACACCTTTAAGACTGATGCTGTCATCACTGAGCGCCGGACTGGATGGCTATTTAGATCGCCGGCTCTCACTCACATGTGTTCGTTCAAACTGCTTTGTGCCTTGATGCTAACCTGTCTTGAAGCTCTCATGCTTGCAAGCATACCTCGCTGTCGGAACCACGCTGCGCTGATCCCTGTATCCCGCTACCGGATCATCCGCTCTTGCCGAACCTCTCCTCTGCAACATTGCTATTAGTGATAAGTAACCCACAGGGGAAACCTCTATAACCTTTATACTAAAGCTTACACTATCTAGCTCTGCATACTAAGGACTATTACTACATCTGCATTATCTAAGATTGCTAGCTCTTGAGCCTACTACCACCTGTTATTGCACTGGGTTGATCTCTCTTGTATGTCCACCTGCTACTCTGTCATCTGCTACCATACATGATTGCTAAACCTATCTGCATCCCATCTGCTACTATCTTACTTTCAAGAACATTTCCTTTCAAGTGTCTGTCATCTACCATCTCTACCCAACCTGTCTCTTCAGCCTATCATCACTGTGTTACTATATACATAAGTCACTCTAGGAAACATCTTATTGAGTGTGTGTATTTACTTGCTGAATTGAGATCATCCACACATGATGAGTCATTGAGAGTTGGGATTGGTGTCTCAGCGTTTCTCTACATGACTACTGAAGTGGAATATTTCTGCAGCTGAAAATCCACATCATACATAAAACGCAGGAGCGTTACAGATTGAACGAACCACAAATGGATTCAGCAGAAATAACCACTCAGATGACACAATTAAAACAGCAAGTAACTGCGTTAATACACGCACTTGCTGAATTAAAAGAAGACAATCAGGCTCTGTCGCAGCAGGTAATTAGACTGACACAACTTACCACTGCCCAGTCCCCTGAACCCAAAATAAATCCTCCTTTGGTATTTACAGGCGATCCTCGAGCCTGGGCAGACTCTCTTTTTGAGAAAAGCGACCAGCTTCTCAACTCCTATGCCTTGTTCCTAGCAGAACTCACTAGCCTATATGATGATCCCAATAGGCAGAGTACTGCCGATCTTCAATTAAGATCCTTGAAACAAGGTGGGAGACCTGTAGAAGACTTTGTCGCAGAATTCAAGAGATGGACCCTTGATTCAGAATGGAATGATGCATCTCTGAAATCCCAATTTAGGCTTGGCCTATCAGAGGCCGTTAAAGACGAGCTCGCCCGAGCGGATCTGCCAAAAACCTTGGATGCATTGATACAACTCAGTATCACCATAGATAGAAGACTACGAGAAAGAAAGGCTGAGAAAATGGGAATGCCATTATCCAGTTCTTCTCGGAACTCGGCCGTTGACCCCGTTCCTATGGAGGTAGGAACCATACGCCCACCTCTATCAACTATGGAAAGAGCCAGAAGACGATCTGGTAATCTCTGCTTGTACTGTGCATCCCCGGATCACAAGATAAACGTCTGTCCCCTAGTCTACAAAAAGAAGGGTGAGTGTTCACATGTCCTCCTAGGGGGATTGACAACTTCAATCACTAACCCTTGCCTTTCTGTTTGCTTAACATTACAGTGGGACCAGAACAGGATTACTACTAAGGCCATGATTGACACAGGATCTTGTGGAAATTATATTGACATACGTTT
Source organism: Pelophylax lessonae (assembly GCF_965119305.1). Classification (NCBI taxonomy): domain Eukaryota; kingdom Metazoa; phylum Chordata; class Amphibia; order Anura; family Ranidae; genus Pelophylax; species Pelophylax lessonae. The sequence continues at coordinate 258,699,214 of NC_138769.1, forward strand.
TGCTGCTTTAAATAAAGTTCCTATTATTTCTAAACTTAAACCTGTCTCAGTGAGTCTTATTAACGGTGTTCCTTTATCCTCTGGTCCAATCACTGATCAGACACAGGCACTCCTAGTCACTACTAACGGGTCTCATATGGAAACCACTACCTTCGATCTAATACCTTCACCCCACTTTCCCATTGTTTTGGGACTTCCCTGGTTGCACACACATCAACCAACCATAGATTGGAAGGAACGGACCCTGACCTTCCTCTCTTGCTATTGCGAGGGTACGTGTAACCTCCCGTCTTTCGGGAAGATCCTGTCTGTGGTGACAGATGAGATTGCACCACTATGTTATCAGGATCTCTCTGAGGTTTTTCTTGAGAAAAATGCTCAAGCACTACCTCCCCATCGAGACTATGATTGTATCATTGATCTACTCCCAAATAGCAAATTGTCGTTCGGTCATGTTTATCCTCTTTCACAGGATGAACTTTCCCATCTCAAAGACTATTTGGATGAGAATTTGGAAAAAGGTTTTATTAGACCTTCCACTTCTTCCACAGCAGCAGGACTCTTTTTTGTCCGCAATAAGGACTCAAGTCTCAGGCCTATCATCGACTATAGGCAATTGAATGCTATTACAATAAAAGATCGCTATCCTCTACCGCTTATCCCTGAGCTCATTGAGCAGGTGCGTGGAGCTACCTATTTTTCAAAATTGGACCTGAAAGGAGCATACAATCTCATTCGAATCCGTGATGGACACGAGTGGAAGACTGCATTCAGAACCAGATACGGATTGTTCGAACATCTTGTAATGCCATTCGGGCTATGCAACGCCCCTGCAGTTTTTCAACGATTTATAAACGATATTTTCAGAGACTTACTAGATGTCTGTGTTGTGGTATATCTGGACGATATACTTATATATTCACGATCCCTGTCTGAACACATAAGACATGTAAGACTGTTATTATCGAGATTGCTTGCACACAACCTTTATGTGAAACTGAAAAAATGCTTGTTTCATAAAGAAGAGGTACTGTTTCTAGGCTACATCATATCCAAAACAGGAATCGAGATGGACATGAGTAAGATATCCTGCATTCAGGATTGGCCTACACCAACCACACGCAAGGCGCTACAGCGATTCCTTGGATTTTCGAATTTCTACAGGAAGTTCATTAGAAACTTCTCTGCCATTGTGAGACCCCTCACACAGCTCACTAGCATTAAAAAAACATTCAAATGGTCAGATGAAGCAAATATAGCTTTTCACCTGTTAAAGACAAGGTTTACTTCTGCTCCCATACTACGCCATCCAGACCCATCCCTCCAATACATTCTGGAAGTAGATGCGTCAAACATGGCAGTAGGAGCAATACTCTCCCAACGACCAACTCACACTTCACCACTTCATCCAGTCGCCTTTTTTTCTAAATCCCTAAGCAGTCCAGAGATAAATTACCCCGTGGGTGAAAAGGAACTGCTTGCTATAAAATTGGCTCTGGAGAATTGGCGACATCTACTCGAAGGCACCCAATTACCAATACTTATATACACGGACCATAAAAATCTCCAATATCTTCAGACTAACAAAACTCTCTCGCACCGACAGGTACGATGGTCACTATTCTTTCTAAGGTTTAACTTCCTAGTGACCTACACACCTGCAGATAAGAACAAAAAGGCGGATGCACTATCACGACTAACTGAAGAAAACTACTTCGAAATCCCTTCCGTTCCTATAATACCTCACAAACGCATTATTGGAGTTGTTCGTTCCTTGAAGGAAGAGGTTTTGCATGGTATAAGTTTGGATACACCCCCACCACAACTAAATACTGATGCAGAAGGCTTCCTCTACTACAACGACAAACTTTACATACCACCTACCATACGCACCAAGATCTTGGAATTATCGCATGATGTGCCTATGGCAGGACATATGGGTATGACAAAGACTCTTAATCTGATTACCAGGCAATTCTGGTGGCCTGACATGAAAACATCTATACAAAAATTCGTCTCTTCATGCAATGTCTGTGCCAGGTCCAAAATTGACACTACGAGACCATTCGGTCTACTATGCAGTCTACCAATACCCCAAACTCCATGGGAAGTTGTGTCCTTGGACTTTATAGTGGAATTGCCTCCTTCCAAAGGATTTAATACCATCTTAGTGTCAGTGGACCATCTGACAAAAATGGCACATTTCATTGCTATTCGCAGACTACCTTCGTCCAAACAAACGGCAGAACTCCTGATGAAACATGTCTTTAAGTTACATGGTATCCCAAAAACTCTTCTGTCTGACCGTGGATCACAATTTATTTCCAAGTTCTGGCAAGAACTATGTCACATACTACGGATCGAGCGGAAGCTCACTTCTCCTTACCATCCGCAGACCAACGGACAGACTGAAAGAGTCAACCAATGCATCGAGCAATATTTACGTTGTTACACTTCTTACCAACAGGATGATTGGGTGGATCTTCTCCCTCTGGCAGAATTTGCCTACAACAACGCAACCCACAGTACGACCAAGCAGAGTCCGTTCTACTTGAACTATGGGTTTCATCCCTCTATTCTTCCACCACGCATCCTTCCTTCAAATAACCCAGTAGCTTCAGACTATCTTACCCAAATAAAGGACTCTCTGGGTTTGCTTAATACTACCATTGCACACGCTCATAGTCAACAAAAGAAGTACTATGATCTTCGCAGAAGACCTTCTCCTCAGTACGCTATTGGGGACCTCGTTTGGCTCTCAACAAAAAATTTAAGACTGAAAATCCCTAGCAAAAAGCTTGGACCTCTGTTCTTGGGACCTTTCCCAATCAAGAAACTTATTGGAAAAGCTGCAGTACAGCTTACATTGCCAATAGACCTCAAAATACATCCCATTTTCCATGTGTCGCTACTGAAGCCCCATGTTCCTGACCAAGGAATAAGGCCTACTATCCCACCTCCTCCTCCTGTACAAGTTGAAGGTGGAGAAGAATACGAGATAAAAGAGATTCTGGATTCTCGTATCCACAGAGGAAGACTTCAGTACTTGGTTCGATGGAAGAACTATGGGCCCCAAGACGACACCTGGCTAAACACCTCTGACATACATGCCTCTAGATTAATCCGCAATGTTCATGCGAAGTACCCAGACAAACCAGCTCCAGAGGCCTTCAGGAGCCGGCCTTAAGGGGGGGGTACTGTAATGTTCTGGTACCTTTGGGTACTCTAATTACTCTTTCATAAGTGTATGCGCCCCACCATTCTCTTTTGGTAAGGTGCGCATACACCTTTAAGACTGATGCTGTCATCACTGAGCGCCGGACTGGATGGCTATTTAGATCGCCGGCTCTCACTCACATGTGTTCGTTCAAACTGCTTTGTGCCTTGATGCTAACCTGTCTTGAAGCTCTCATGCTTGCAAGCATACCTTGCTGTCGGAACCACGCTGCGCTGATCCCTGTATCCCGCTACCGGATCATCCGCTCTTGCCGAACCTCTCCTCTGCTACATTGCTATTAGTGATAAGTACCCCACAGGGGAAACCTCTATAACCTTTATACTAAAGCTTACACTATCTAGCTCTGCATACTAAGGACTATTACTACATCTGCATTATCTAAGATTGCTAGCTCTTGAGCCTACTACCACCTGTTATTGCACTGGGTTGATCTCTCTTGTATGTCCACCTGCTACTCTGTCATCTGCTACCATACATGATTGCTAAACCTATCTGCATCCCATCTGCTACTATCTTACTTTCAAGAACATTTCCTTTCAAGTGTCTGTCATCTACCATCTCTTCAGCCTATCATCACTGTGTTACTATATACATAAGTCACTCTAGAGAACATCTTATTGAGTGTGTGTATTTACTTGCTGAATTGAGATCATCCACACATGATGAGTCATTGAGAGTTGGGATTGGTGTCTCAGCGTTTCTCTACATGACTACTGAAGTGGAATATTTCTGCAGCTGAAAATCCACATCATACATAAAACGCAGGAGCGTTACAAGGAGTTAACACCAGGGGCGATCTTAAATGTGTTCCTAGGTGGTGCTTTCTAACTGCATTGGGGATGGGCTTGCTGAATGAACACAGACACCTGTGTTCATAAATAAGAGGAACGCAGGATGCCTGTGTTCATTACTGACAGAACAGCGGTCTGCCGTGTTTACAATTGCAGACTGGCATTCGGTCTCTATGGGGAGCGATCGTGGGTGCCCAGCAGATATCACAGCCACCTGACCCACTGATTGGCTTCCCCTATAGCCAATCGGCGCATACGCATGTGCGCTCCCACTAGCGGTCCTCCAAAACGACGTACAGTTATGTCGTTTTGTGGGACAGAGCCAACCTGCCGCAGTATATTTACTGCTGGTGATCGGCAAGTGGTTAAAGACTGGAATAGTACCACTGGATCAGTGTAGGGCCAATGTGGAACCTATATTTAAAAAGGGATCAAAGTCTTTGCCAAGTAACTATAGACCTGTTAGTTTAACTTCTACAGTCGGGAGGATACTCGAGAGTTTAATAAAAGACCACATAGATGAGTTCTTGCTGGAAAAAAATATTTTAAGCAACAGACAGCATGGATTCATGAAAGACAGAAGTTGTAAAACAAACCTGATTTCTTTTCATGAAGAGGTAAGTAAAACCTTGGACAGAGGGGTGGTTGTGGACGTTAGGTAACTTTGATTTTGCAAAAGCGTTTGAAACAGTTCCCCACACACGGCTAATGTGTAAGGTAAAGTCTACAGGCTTGGAAAGATCAGTTTGTAAATGGATAGAAAACTGGCTAAAAGATAGAAATCAGAGAGTAGTGGTTAAGGTTTCTTACTCGGAATGGTCTAAGGTTATCAGTGGTGTACCCCAAGGTTCAGTGTTGGGACCCTTACTTTTAAATATCTTTATAAATTATCTTGGGTCTGGGATTAAAAGTACCATTTCAGTCTTTGCCGATGACACCAAGCTATTAAGTGGAATATCTTCTCTACAGGATATCTCCAACTTACAATCCAACCTCAATGCACTGTTTCATTGGGCAACTATGTGGCAAATGAGGTTTAATGTTGATAAATGTAAATGTATGCACTTGGGGGCTAAGAATATGCATGCAGCACACATACTAGGGGGAGTACAACTGGGGGAATCCATAGCAGAGAAGGATCTGGGTGTTCTGGTAGATCATACGCTTAATAGCATGCAATACCAAGCTGTGGTTTCCAAAGCAAGCAAAGTCCTTGTATTAACAGAGGCATGGACTCCACGGAAAGGGATTTCATCTTGCACCTGTACAAATTATTAGTAAGCCCGGGACATCCTAAAACATTTAAAGTGAATATGGCTTAATGTAGCTTAACGTGTAATAAAGCGCCTAAATCTTAATCAATTGCCCTGAAACTTTGCCCAGTCTAAGTTTTTAATTTTCCTAATTAGGGTTGAGCGAACCCGGACTGTATTGTTCGTGTTCGTACCGGACTTTTGGGTATTCGGTACCCGGACACGAACCCGAACATTTCACTGTATGTTCAGGTACTGTCCGTTGTTCGGTAACGTTATTTGATTTTTTTGGCGCGGTTTTAATGCCGCGTTTTTTAACAGGTGCAAGGCAGCCAATCAGCAAGCGTTTAACTAGTGTGCCCTAGAATCCATCACAGCCATGTCTACTAATGGCATGGCTGTGATTGGCCAGTGCAGCATGTGACCCAGCCTCTATATAAGCTGGAGTCACACAGCGCCACGCGTCACTCTGCTATAACTATACTAGGGACAGGTTCCTGACTGCTGCTGCTGAGGGAGAGATAGGAGTTTACTGTAGGGCGAGGCTGGAGAGATTGTTTGTAGGGAAAGCAAAGGAAAAATCTGCTTTATCATACAGCGATCTACATTTATTTGATTGTGTGGGGTGCAGTGCACAATCTTTTTGCCCGGAGGGAGAGATAGGAGTTTACTTTAGGGCCAGGCTGGAGAGATTGATTGTAGGGAAAGCATAGGATAGGAACAATCTGCTTTAATCAGACAGCGATCTACATTGATTTGATTGTGTGGGGGTGCAGTGCATGATCTTTATGCCCTGACCTGAGCCAAGTGAGGAGGAGAATTTTTTTCTTTTTTATCAGTCTGTTAGGCGTGCGGTGCTGCACATTTCATGCAAGCTCAGTGCATATGTGTGCTTAATCTGCATTTAAAAAAGAAAAAACATTTTTTCCTTCATAATTAACTTTGACATACAGTCTTTAGACAGACACTGCTTTTCTAACCTGCTCTTCAAAAAGCACCAATGTGAGGGGAAAATAATTATTTTTCAGTGTTTAGGGTAAAAAAATTATTTTTCAGTTTTTCATTCAAATGGGTTTTTTTTTTTTTTTTATTCAATAGCGGAATAGAACAACAGTATCCAACCTGTTAGGCGTGCGGTGCTGCACATTTCATGCAACCTCACTGCATATGTGTCTGCTTAATCTGCATTTAAAAAAGAAAAAAATCATTTTCCCTTCATATTTAACTTTGACATACAGTCTTTAGACAGACATTGCTTTTCTAACCTGCTCTTCAAAAAGCACCAATGTGAGAGGAAAATAATTATTTTTCAGTATTTAGGGTAAAAAAATTATTTTTCAGTTTTTCATTCAAATGTGTTTTTTTTTTTTTTAATTCAATAGCGGAATAGGGCAACAGTATCCAACCTGTTAGGCGTGTGGTGCTGCACATTTCATGCAACCTCAGTGCATATGTGTCTGCTTAATCTGCATTTAAAAAAAAAAAACTTTTTTTCCTTCATATTTAACTTTGACATACAGTCTTTAGACAGACATTGCTTTTCTTTTTTTTTTTTTTTTTTCCCATAAACAATTTTATTGAAAATTATGTGTTGTACAATATACAAAGGAAAACATACTGAGAGTAAATGCTCCCACAGTGTATCAGGTCAAGAGAAGGCATGGTAACTCGTGAATCACATGTTAACAGACACAATGAATTATAATATAATACATGCTGTGTAAACGCAATACTGGGAAGATAAAACACGGAAAAGGGAATTGAGACCACAAAAAATCATAGTGATGAGGTAGGGTGTGTCAACAATCTGGGTCATAGACGGCAGAAGGTAGAACATATGGGTCCCCATTGTGCTGAAGTGGTTGCGTTAGAACTAATCCGTCCAGAGGGAAAAAGTATGCTGACTTCTGAGGCGTACAACAGTTATGTGTCTGAAACAGGGGTGGTAACATCCTGAATACAATCCGTGGGATTATAGGTAGTAAGCCTGAGAAAGATATAAAGGGATAGTAAAAGTAGAAGAGCTAGTAAAAAGAGGATAAGAGGGGGGATGGGGGAGAAGGGAGAGAGGAAAAAAAAAAAAAAGGGGGGGGGGGGACATTGCTTTTCTAACCTGCTCTTCAAAGAGCACCAATGTGAGGGGAAAATAATTCTTTTTCAGTGTCTAGGGTAAAAAAAATATTTTTCAGTTTTTCATTCAAATGGGTTTTTTTTTTTTATTCAATAGCGGAATAGAACAACAACAGTATCCAACCTGTTAGGCGTGCGGTGTGTAGCGGGCATTTCCTGCAACCTCAGTGCATATGTGTCTGCTTAATCTGCATTTTAAAAAGAAAAAAACTTCTTTCCTTCATATTTTACTGTGACTTACAGCGTTTAAATAGACACTGCATTTCAGATCTGCTATTCAACAAGCAGCAATTAATGGGACAATTATTTTTCAGTTTTACATTCATACATTACAGTGCGATACACCCATTGCATACTGTTGTATTGCGCATTGCAATAAAAAAAAACAATTTAGGGGCAAAAAAAGTTGATTGCGGCCCTGTCCGCGTATGTTACAATGAGATACACCCATTGCATACTGTTGTATTGCGCATTGCAATAAAGAAAACCATTTAGGGGCAAAAACAGTTGATTGCGGCCCTGTCTGCATATGTTACAGTGAGATACACCCATTGCATACTGTTGTATTGTGCATTGCTATAAAAAAAAACATTTAGGGGCAAAAAAAGTTGATTGCGGCCCTGTCCGCATATGTTATAGTGAGATACACCCATTGCATACTGTTGTATTGCGCATTGCAATAAAAAAAAAAGCATTTAGGGGCAAAAAAAGTTGATTGCGGCCCTGTCCGCATATGTTACAGTGAGATACACCCATTGCATACTGTTGTATTGCGCATTGCAATAAAAAAACAGTTAGGGGCAAAAACGGTTGATTGCGGCCCTGTCTGCATATGGGGGCAAAAACAGTTGATTGCGGCCCTGTCTGCATATGTTACAGTGAGATACACCCATTGCATACTGTTGTATTGCGCATTGCAATAAAAAAAAAAAACATTTAGGGGACAGAAAGATATTAATTTGCGGCTTAGTCTGTATCTGTACGCGTGAGATACACTCATTGGATACAGTTGTTCTAGTCCGCTATTCAATAAACACCCATTTAGGGAAAAATATTACATTGCGGCCTAGTCTGCATATGTTACAGCGCAACAAGGCACACAGGTCTCACATGGAGGCCCAGTTACTGGTGGTGAAGTGGTGCTGTTCCGCAGAGCGACTCATGCGTGCGTGCTGCAGCTGAAACTCCACTATGGCCTGCTGCTGCTCGCACAGTCTGGCCAGCATGTGCAAGGTGTAGTTCCACCTTGTGGGCACGTCACATATGAGGCGGTGAGCAGGAAGGTCGAAGTTACGCTGCAGCGCTGACAGGCGAGTAGCAGCAGGGTTAGAACGCCGAAAGTGCACACAGACCACCCGCACTTTCTGCAGCAGCTCTGACATATCGGGGTAATTTCTAAGGAACCTCTGCACCACCAAATTCAGCACATGCGCCAGGCAAGGGATGTGTGTCAAACCGGCTAGGCCCAGAGCTGCTATGAGATTTCGCCCATTATCGCACACCACCAGGCCGGGCTTGAGGCTCACTGGCACCAACCACTCATCGGTCTGCTGTTCAATGCCCCTCCACAACTCCTGCGCGGTGTGTGTGTTTTTTCCCCCAAACAGGCAAGTTTTAAAACTGCCTGCTGTCGTTTACCCCTGGCTGTGCTGAAGTTGGTGATGAAGGTATTACGCTGACCGGATAAGGAGGCGGTAGAGGATGAGGAAGTGGAGTAGGAGGCAAACTGAAGCGCACTGCAATCCTCGGTGGTGGAAGGACATGCGCCAAACTGCTATCTGCCTCAGGCCCAGCCGCCACTGCATTTACCCGGTGTGCTGTTAGGGAGATATAACGTCCCTGACCGTGCTTTCTGGTCCACGTATCCGTAGTTAGGTGGACCTTGCCACAGATGGCGTTGCACAGTGTATACCTGATTTTGTCACCCACATGGTTGTGCAGGGAAGGGATGGCTTGCCTGGAAAAGTAGTGGCGGCTGGGCACGACGTACTGTGGGACAGCCACTGCCACAAGGCTTTTAAAACTCTGCGACTCCACCAGACAGAATGACAGCATTTCAAAGGCCAGGAATTTTGAAATGCTGGCATTCAGGGCCAGGGATCGCGTGTGGGTGGGGGGGGGGGGTACTTCCTCTTCCACTCCAGTGTTTGGGAGATAGAAAGCTGAACGCTTCCACGGGACATTGTGGAGATGGTTGTTGGTGACCCAGGTGGTGGTGTTGCTGGCAGATCCTCTGTTTGCGGGGTGGCAGGTGCCGGTCTCACTACAGAGGTGGATGAAGAGGCCGAGACTGCAGCAGCAGAACAGGAAGCAGGAGGAGCCAGAGACCTTTCTTGGTTTTTGAGGTGTCTACTTCACTGCAGCTCGTGCTTTGCACTTAGATGCCTGGTCATGCAGGTTTTGCTCAGGTTGAGAAGGTTTATACCTCGCTTCAGGCTCTGATTGCACAGCGTGCAAACCACTCGTGTCCTGTCATCAGCACATTGTCTGAAGAACTGCCATGCTAGGGAACTCCTTTGAGCTGGCTTTGGTGTGCTCGGTCCCTTGCTGCATTGGGCAGTAGCAGGCATAGTGTCTAGGGCACGGCCGCTCCGCTTTTGCACCCTGCTCCCTCTTCTGCTGTGCTGGTGGCTCTGTGCGACCTCCGCCTCTTCCTCCAAACTACTCAGGTCACCTGCATTACGTTCATTCCATGTGGGGTCGAGGACCTCATCGTCCTCCACATCATCTTCCACCCAGTCTTCACCCCTGCAACCCTTGTCGGTCTCCACAATTCGGAATTCCGCAGCAGTTGGCACCTGTGTTTCGTCATCATCCGAGACGTGCTGCGATGGTCCTCCCATGTACTCATCTTTCTTGAGACATAAGTGGTTGGGCATCGGTGCACTCAATCTCTTCCCCTTCTGGGGCAGGGCTAGATGGATGGCCCTGGGAAACCATGCTAACAGAGTCATCAAAAAGAAGAAGAGACTGGTGCATGACTTGGGGCTCAGACTGCTTGGCTGATTTGCAAGGGGGTGAGGTGAAAGATTGATGGACATCGGCTGCAGGTGCCAACTCTGACCTTTCAGCAGAAGACTGGGTGGGAGACAATGTGAAGGAACTGGAGGCACTGTCAGCAACCCAATCTACTTCCTATCGCCTGTACTTGTTCTGGCCTCAACATTTGTAGAGGCGCATTAGGCCCTGCCAAATACTGCTGTAAGGTTCTGTCGCCTACTCGCAGCTGAGAAAGGTGTTTTACTTGTGCGTGTAGCTGCCACGGATCGACCACGTCCTCTCCTTGCAACAGGAGCTCCACCAGCAGCACCACGACCCAGCACTAACATGTTTGAGCAGTATTTGTGCACACGCCTAGACGTACTGAATGACGGGTCTGCCCCCTTCAACTTCTGGGTCTCCAAATTGGGCACATGGCCTGAGCTTGCCCTTTACGCCTTGGAGGTGCTGGCCTGCCCTGCAGCCAGTGTATTATCTGAATGTGTATTTAGCATGGCTGGGGGCGTCATCACAGACAAGCGCAGCCACCTGTCCATAGCCAATGCGGACAAGCTCACATTCATTAAAATGAACCAGGCATGGATCCCACAGGACTTGTCCGTACCTTGTGCAGAATAGACATGTATACCGGCCTTACCCAGCCATTGTTGTATTTTTGATCATTCTCACTCTTTTTGGGATGTACCCTAATTTAAAAAGAAATAAAATGAAAAACAAAAACCAGTGTTGGCTACCTCATCCTCCTCCACCGCCGCTTCCACCTACTATATAATATAATACATGCTGTGTAAAAGCAATACTGGGAAGATAAAACACGGAAAAGGGAATTGAGACCACCAAAAATCATAGTGATGAGGTAGGGTGTGTCAACAATCTGGGTCATAGACGGCAGAAGGTAGAACATATGGGTCCCCATTGTGCTGAAGTGGTTGTGTTAGAACTAATCCGTCCAGAGGGAAAAAGTATGCTGACTTCTGAGGCGTACAACAGTTATGTGTCTGAAACAGGGGTGGTAACATCCTGAATACAATCCATGGGATTATAGGTAGTAAGCCTGAGAAAGATATAAAGGGATAGTAAAAGTAGAAGAGCTAGTAAAAAGAGGATAAGAGGGGGGATGGGGGAGAAGGGAGAGAGGAAAACAAAAAAAAGAAAAAGGGGGGGGGGGGGACATTGCTTTTCTAACCTGCTCTTCAAAGAGCACCAATGTGAGGGAAAAATAACTCTTTTTCAGTGTCTAGGGTAAAAAAATTATTTTTCAGTTTTTCATTCAAATGGGGTTTTTTTTTTTTTTATTCAATAGCGGAATAGAACAACAACAGTATCCAACCTGTTAGGCGTGCGGTGTGTAGCGGGCATTTCCTGCAACCTCAGTGCATATGTGTCTGCTCAATCTGCATTTTAAAAAGAAAAAACTTATTTCCTTCATATTTTACTGTGACTTACAGTGTTTAGACAGACACTGCATTTCAGATCTGCTATTCAACAAGCAGCAATTAATGGGACAATTATTTTTCAGTTTTACATTCATACATTACAGTGCGATACACCCATTGCATACTGTTGTATTGCGCATTGCAATAAAAAAAAAACAATTTAGGGGCAAACAAAGTTGATTGCGGCCCTGTCCGCGTATGTTACAATGAGATACACCCATTGCATACTGTTGTATTGCGCATTGCAATAAAGAAAACCATTCAGGGGCAAAAACAGTTGATTGCGGCCCTGTCTGCATATGTTACAGTGAGATACACCCATTGCATACTGTTGTATTGCGCATTGCAATAAAAAAAAAACATTTAGGGGCAAAAAAAGTCGATTGCGGCCCTGTCCGCATATGTTACAGTGAGATACACCCATTGCATACTGTTGTATTGCGCATTGCAATAAAAAAACAGTTAGGGGCAAAAACAGTTGATTGCGGCCCTGTCTGCATATGGGGGCAAAAACAGTTGATTGCGGCCCTGTCTGCATATGTTACAGTGAGATACAGCCATTGCATACTGTTGTATTGTGTGCACACGCCTAGACGTACTGAATGACGGGTCTGCCCCCTTCAACTTCTGGGTCTCCAAATTGGGCACATGGCCTGAGCTTGCCCTTTACGCCTTGGAGGTGCTGGCCTGCCCTGCAGCCAGTGTATTATCTGAATGTGTATTTAGCATGGCTGGGGGCGTTATAACAGACAAGCGCAGCCACCTGTCCATAGCCAATGCGGACAAGCTCACGTTCATTAAAATTAACCAGGCATGGATCCCACAGGACTTGTCCGTACCTTGTGCAGAATAGACATGTATACCAGCCTTACCCAGCCATTGTTGTATTTTTGAAATGGAATGAGAAGAGGGAGAGCTCACAGCACAAGGAGACATCCAGCAAAGTGATCACTAAAGCCTCTCAGCCTTCCCTGTACTCTCAGTTGTCAGTGAAGGCAGAGAAGGACTGTTGGTGCAGAGGAGCAGAGGAGGCAGAATTTTCACGGATGATATTGCAGGTCTGTCAGCGTAGGATGCTCAGCTGCTTCCTCCAGCTGCTTGTTCGGCTCAGGCTGCCTCCCCCCCTACCCCATATCTCTGGGTACACTCTTGTTCCTCCAGCCCTGAATGCCATCCTATGTCTTTCTCTTCCTGGCTCTCCTACTCACTCACAGCTCTCAGACTCTTCCGTAGTCACTGTGAGCAAGGCAGAAGATAGAGGAGGTAGAGTGGCTCAGTATAAAAAAAGTTGGAGCCTCCTGGCTGTGAATCTGGGGCTTTGAATATACATCACTGGGCGGTCCTAGCAACCAGTGATTTGCTGGGGGACATTGGGCAGTGGCTACCAGAACCGGAAAGCTGATGGTACAGCAAACAGAGGATTCCCAGCCAGCTGTGATGCGGCCCCAGTTCGCAGGCAGCACAGTTTACAGATTCCCTTGGATGCAGCCCTTTCAGAGCAGCCCAGGGGGGCTGTCATTCTTTTGACACACCTCTATGAGCAGTACAGCCTGGCAGTCTGTGAATCTTGGTCCACCCACTGCAGCAAACAGGGATGGAAATACATCCCTGCTTGCTGGAGAACAGAACTACAGATGGGGTGTACCAAGACCGGTGGCTGGGGGAATAGGAGGCATAGCAGCCACCAGTCTTACAAGCAGAGCAACTACTCTGTTGTAATAAAAAAAAAAAAATTGCCCAGAGTTCCCCTCTAAATGTGAATAATCTGTGGTCTGTTTTACCAAACAACTTGAGATTTTTATAATATGTTGGCATAGATAGAGTCTTCTAGTGTGTACATCTTGTAAATAAAGCCACATTAAGTTCCCAAAAAACAAGTACAGCACTCCCTGACCCCCAGAGGCATAGTGTGGACCCCCAAAGGCAGGGAAGGCTGACATTTTTTTTTCGGGCAGATCCTAGGCCAATGAAAGGATGTGCGATCAAAGAAAAGTTGGGCGCCAGTCAGTTTAAGTACATTTTCAAATGCTTTATTGGAGAACTCCTTAACTGGAAGATAAGGTATATGGTTTAGAAAATCCATGTCAAAACTAGATTAGAATAGAACTCCAGACTCACCAGTCTCTTTCAGTATTCCACAGTGCAGAATCAAGAGGAGCACAGGCTGACACTCATTATTGGAGGAACAGCTTAATATGGATAGTTATGAGATCCTCAGTAGGTGAGACAGACTTGCTCCTTAGATCTATTCCAGTACCAGGTACCTCCAGTAGTTATCCAGCTTCTCTGGTTCTCCTTCTCAATCAGCTTGTGAGGCCCCTTCTAGGCTTGAGGCCTAGTCAAACCTTTCCCACACATAAGCATTCCCACCGCCAGGCCAAGCCTGGAGGTAGGCTGTACTAAGACTGAGCACATAGCAATTCTCATAAATATATATGCACTTCCCCAGAATGCACCACAAGCCAAGAAATCCCCAGTGATTGGCTGGTGAGCCACACACACACACACACACTCATTATATTCCCCTATTGGCTGTCCCACATTACAGCCACTACACAAAAGGTGGTAGGGGCTACACAAGCTTAATTTTATTCACTTGCTTTGTGGGAAACATCTAGGATAGGTTTGGGGAAGCTGAAAACTTGGATTTTGCAAAGTTTAAAGGCAATTGATTGAGGTTTAGACACATTATGGTACAATATTTGACAAACAATAGTTACATCTGAATAACTTTTGGTATGATTTATCAAAGGACCTGCCTTGAAATGTGTAAAGTTTGGGGGAATTGGATAACATCCAAGTTATTTTTTGTACTTTAAGCAACAGTAAGCTCCCCATAAACCAAGCTTAATGTCCCTAGTTTGCCTTGTAGGGGACCAAAATCCATGAAACTTCTATGACAGGTTTGGGAAGTTGCAAGACAGTTGATTGAGGTTTAGGCACATTATTGTACGTTAGGCTCTTTTTACATTAAGCCACATGTTTTAATACTGTAAAATAAAGATTAATGTGAATACACAGGCGTATACATATAGTAATTAGGGATGATCGAACTTTTGAAAAGTTCGGTTCGACCAGAACACCCGAACTTCACGAAAGTTCGGCCCGGATTTCAGAACCCCATTGAAATCAATGGGACCCGAACTTCTGTAATCAAAAAACACCATTTTTAAGCCCTAAAACCCAATAAATGCCCCTAAAAAGTGCCTAGGGTTCTGGGTCATGCCCCATTAACTATTAATCACACAAAAAAAAGTTCTTAAAAATTGTCATTTTTGATAAAAAAGCCAATTATTGAAAAATTAAAAAAAAAAAAAAAAAGAGATTTTTTTGATTTTTACTTTGGATTTAGTATCTGGGGGGTCTAAAAGGTGTGCATGTGAAGTTTCAGCTCTGTAGCATGTCCAGAACCATGAAAAAAAAAAAGATAATTTTTCAGTAGAACAGGGATGTGGTTCGGGAGCCTCCTTTAACTTTAACACCTATATGATCTTTTTTTCTGGTTCTGGACATGCTACAGAGCTGAAACTTCACAGGTACACATTTTAGACCCCCCAGACACAAAATCACACAAAAAAAGTTCTTAAAAATTGTCATTTTTGATAAAAAAGCCAATTATTGAAAAATTAAAAAAAAAAAAAAAGAGAGATTTTTTGATTTTTACTTTGGATTTAGTATCTGGGGGGTCTAAAAAGTGTACATGTGAAGTTTCAGGTCTGTAGCATGTCCAGAACCATAAAAAAAAAAGATCGTTTGTATTAGAAAACTTTAAGCACAGGAATATGGCTTCTCTGCTGTAACACCTTGCCGGTTTAATAGCAGGCATTTTTTTGGGTTCTTTGCAGTCAGGAAAAACATCTGAACTTGTGTATAGTGGTACTGTGCACAAGTTCTGATGTTTTGCCTGCCTCCAAAACCCCCCAAAAAATGCCAGCAAAAACACACCTGGGCATTTTTTTTTTTTGACGCTAGCGTTTTTTTTGGCATTTTTTGGGGTTCTTTTGAGGCAGGCAAAACATCTGAACTTGTGTATAGTGGTACTGTGCACAAGTTCTGATGTTTTGCCTGCCTCCAAAACCCCCCAAAAAATGCCAGCAAAAACACACCTGGGCATCTTTTTTTTTTTGACGCTAGCGTTTTTTTGGCATTTTTTGGGGTTCTTTTGAGGCAGGCAAAACATCTGAACATGTGTATAGGGGGTATATATAGGCATATATGTCTGAATATATACCCCTAGACATATATAGGTGTGATAGTAGCAGAAATATATTACTGTAAATGATTTCATTAGCGCAAGCATTTATTTCTGCTACTATCACACCTATATATGTCTAGGGGTATATATTCAGACATATATGTCTATATATTCCCCCTATACACATATTCAGATGTCATGTCTGACATCAAACATGTCCTCAAAAAAGCACTGGCAGTGGCAGCCCCTGCAGCATTAAAAAATGCTTGCTGGTGAGAAGCCACATGCCTGTGCCGAAGCAACACAGAGAAATGATCATTTCTCTATAGCGGTCACCCTGCTATGGAAGGGTTTTGTCACCCTGCCATAGCAGTCACTGTCAGTTAACCCTACACTACACTACGGTCCCCTGACACTTAACACTTTCCCTACAGAAACTAAATTTTTGAAGCTAACTTAAGTGTAAAGGAGCACTCTAACTACACTAGATATCCCTTTCCTCACACTAAAAATAGCTAAATGACACTTTTAAAGTAAAATTAACAGAACTGCTTCCACTCTCTTCCATGTCCAGTATAACAATGCTGGGAATATGGCGGGGGCGATCTTATATACTGGGGGGCGTATTCACTAATGATTGGTCTAGGGACCCCCTAGTCACTCCAATCACATTCCTAGCATTCTCCTGCCCCCTCAATTGGCTTTTGCTAATGGTTCTGGTCCAATCACGGGCTTTTAAAGCCCATTTCCTGAAGCATTGCATTTTGGGCGGTTCTGGTTGCCGAATTCCGAACTTTTTGGGCAAAAAGTTCTAAATTCGGCCGAACCTCGAACACCCAATGTTCGGGCCGAACCGATGGTGGACCCGAACCGTTCGATCATCCCTAATAGTAATCAATATGCGTCAGTTAACGTATAGCTCTTTGACTAATTTTAGGAACACAAACATTTGTAAATTCATATTTTTCGGCTGCAAGGGCAATCATTGTTCTCACAGCAAGTGTTATTCATCATGTGGACTTGAAAAGACATAATAAAGTGCCTTTGCTAATCTCTATCTAAAGATGATAATTGTCTGCTCATATACTTATACCTCCTAACATTTGAACTTCAGAATGAGGGACAATGGAAGAAGGACAAGACCTGAGGCCCGCATAGCAGTAAAATGTGGGCGTGGCTAATCACTTAGAAGTGGGAGGGGCTTAATGAATGTGGCTAAACCCAGGCTTGTACCTATAAAACATGCTTTGATTGCTTTGTCTGAGCCTACCTTAAAGAAGAACTTCATTAAAATAGTCAGGGACTGCATAGCAACCAGCAACTGTTGAGACGATAAAGGCTTTGGCGAGAAGTATATTATGTACAGTATTCTATATATAGTGCAGGAGAATGTAATGCACATAATGCAGAGTACAGGAATATGTAATGTACAGAATGCAGGGGACCGGAGTATGTAATGTACAGAATGCAGGGGACCGGAGTATGTCATGCACAGAATGCAGGGGACAGGAGTGTGTAATGTACAGAATGTAGGGTACAGAAGTGTGAAATGTACAGAATGCAGGGTGCAGGAGTATGTAATGCACAGAATGCAGGGGACAGGAGTATGTTTTGTACAGAATGCAGGGGACAGGAGTGTGTAATGTACAGAATGCAGGGGACAGGAGTGTGTAATGTACAGATTGCAGGGGGCGGCTCAATCCATTCCCCCCAAACCCATCCCTGCTCTCTCCACCACCCCAATCCCATTCCGGCTCCATCCACCACCCTGATCCCATTCTGGCTCCATTTACCACCCTGATCCCATTCCGGCTCCATTTACCACCCCGATTCAATCCCAGCTTTATCCACAAACCCCCCGACCCAATCCTGGCTCCATCCCCTGATCCCATACCGGCTCAATCCATCCCCACACCCATACTAGCTCCATCTATCCCCCCTCACCCATCCCAGACACCCATCCTAGCTCCATCCATCCCCATGTAATGTACAGAATGCAGGGGACAGTAATGTGTAATGTACAGAATGCAGGAGACAAGAGTGTGTAATGTACAGAATGCAGGGAGCGGCTCCATCCATTCCCCTGATTCTATCCCGGCTCCATCCACCACCCCAATCCCTTTCCAGCTTCAGCCATCACCCCGATCCCATTTCAAGTCCATCTCCCTCCTTAATCCAATCCCAGCTTCCTCCACCAACCCCCCTGATCCAATCCTGGCTCCGTCCCCTGATTCCATACCAGCTCCATCCATCCTCACACCCATACAAGCTCCATCCATCGTCCACACACATCCCAGCTCCATCCTTCCCACTGATCCCATACCAGCTTCACCCATTCCCCACACCCATCGCAGCCTTATCCTTTCCCCTGATCCCATACCAGCTCCATCTATCCCCCACACCCATCCTAGCTCCATCCTTCCCCCTGATCCCATAACAGCTCCATCCATCCCCCTGATCCCATCCTAGCTCCATCCTTCCCCTGATCCCATAACAGCTCCATCCATCCCCCTGATCCCATACCAGTTCCATCCATCCCCCACACCCATCCCAGCTCCATCCATCCCCCCTCACCTATACCAGCTCCATCCATCCCAGCTCTATCCATCCCAGACACCCATCCCAGCTCCATCCATCCCCCCTCACCCATACCAGCATCATCCATCCCCCCTCACCCATACCAGCTCCATCCATCCCCCATACCCATCCCAGCACAATCCATCCCAGACACCCATCCCAGCTCCACCCATCCCCCACACCCATACCCTACAGAATGCAGAGTGTGTAATGTAGAGAATACAGGGGACAGGAGTATAATGTACAGAATGTAGGGGACAGTAGTGTGTAATGTACAGAATCCAGGGGACAGGAGTGTGTAATGTACAGAATGCAAGGGTTGTCTCCATCCATCCCCCCCCCGATCCCATCCCAGCTGCATCCACCACCCCAATCCCATTCCGGCTTCAGCCATCACCCCGATCCAATCCTAGCTCCATCCACCAACCCCCGATCAAATCCCGGCTCCATCCCCCGATCCCATACCAGCTCTATCCTCCCCACACCCACATGTTCTGTGTTGTCTGTCCTATTTGTATACTGTGACCTGCAATCATAGCCACTATTTGACACAATAGGGTTTTTATATTTTTATACATTTTTGTAATAAAATTGGGCACCATTAACACCATTACCTGTCTAACGTCAATATATTAATCACTTTTTGTACCTCTGGGGAGTCTCTCCCTCCAGGTGTACATTTTTTGTTGTTTTTCACTGTATACATTGGTTATTTGACAAGTTTCTTAGTGGTGACATGGTTTTTGTTATAGATGATTGCTTTTTTTCCCCATCTTCTTTTTCTTGGCTCCCCCCATACCCATACCAGCTCCATCAATCCCCCCACACCTATCCCAGCTCCATCCTTCCCCTGATCCCATACCAGCTCCATCCATTCCTCACACCCATCCCTGCTCTATCCTTCTCCTGGATCCCATGCCAGCTCCATCCATTTCCACACCTATCCCAGCTCCATCCATCCCCCCTCACCCATACCAAGCCGCACCACCATGGGCATTCCGGGACTCAGCCCTGATTCACTGGGACTCCGGGACAGGGACCATTTTCCAGGATGGTCCCGGCGAATCAGGGACAGTTGGGAGTTATGTATAATTATCGATTGGCTTCAGTACTTTCAGAGTAATTGACTCTGAAAGCATACACATTAGGAACATCAGAGTAAAGTTCTTCTCTGTATACCAGTTTAGGTTTATTAGCTCAAAGTATTGAAGCCATAGGGTCATGTAACTGCTACTGGCAACTAGCATTTCTTTCCCTCACCATTCTGCTTCTTCTAACTTGTAGGGATTTTTCACCCAATCTTGGCCCTCCACTACCTAAATTTTACCAAACCCTTAGAGCGCATTCTCAGCACAGAAGCTGAGCTGTCCTCAACAGCTCCTGGTCTTGTACTAAATATGTGACTGGCTATCGCAGTGATCACTCTGTAAAACTCCTCTCTATACTCTATTTCTACTCCAAATTAAAAAAAAAAGATGACAATAGGTGAGTTATTCAGCACAAGCAACAATGTGTGGAACACAGGTGGTTGAGCTGATGACATTAGCATCTGCCATGAGTCTGACTGTGCAGAGCAGTCCCCTATTGGCAATAGGCAGCTAGGCCTTTAACATGGATCCTAGGCTTAGAGTCCCAGAGTCTGTATGTCTTAGGGAGATGTGGACATGAATCCAAAGTAACATTACTCCAAGGGTCCCCCCAGCATACACCCCACAAAGAGCAGTGTTCCCTCACAAGCCGGGGCCCATAGTCAGTATTTAGGAGGCTAGCCTGTAGTCCCCTTGAAAAGCCCCTATCGTGAGTGAGTTTGTCACAAGCTATATCTAGTGTCAGGGACGTGCTGGCTATAGTGCAGTCAAAGCTCTGAGGCACACACAAATGGCGTGGCCCTGCGGTTTCACATATGCACAGGTGTACACACATTCGCCACTGATACTAGTGCCAAGTGGCCTATATACAGTAAGTTCAGCAGCTGCACTAGTTGGTTGCTGTCTGATCTGCAGCTGTTTCCCATGTTTCTGTATCTGCTTCAGTGTTTGACTTCTGTGATTGACCCAGCTTGACCTGACCTCACTTGAACACTACCTGCCCTGACCTTGGCTTGATTCTAGATTCTGCTTACCTCCTGCTTATCTGTCTGATCTTGTGTTGCTGACCTTTGCCTGCATCCTGACCATTCTCTGCCTGATGTCCATGCCTGTATCAGACCGTCCGTTACTGAGCTGGCTTGTCTGAAATTGCATCCAGTAATTTGCCTGTCCTGCTCTGCATATTCAAAAACAAAGGGATTAAAAATCAGCGCTAGTCCCAAATAGACATGTGAATAAATTGATCAAAAATGAGCGTATGAGTTAGATTAAAAAACCACCAAATTCAAATAGCTCAATAACTGATAATGGCAGCCAGCACAAAAGGAAAAACCATATCCACAATGCATAAAGAAAAAACAGTGCAGCACCTATTGATAAATAGTGTATGTAAAAATGAAGACATAAATAAATTTAATATGAGCAAATATCATAAAGGAGATTGAAAACCAGCAGTCTCCCAAGAATTAGGCCCCTCGCAGAACTAACTTGGCAAAAATCTTTGCGGACCTTAACCTCTGGAACAGTACAAAGGGAAGAGGATAACTGTTTTTTTACTGTAATCTTATTGAGTTCCTGGTAATCCACACATAATCGCAGGGAGTGGACCTTTTTCTTCACAAAGAATATTCATGCCCCCGCTGAAGAAGTGGACGGAGGGATGAAACCCTCCTTCAGGTTTTCATCAACATACTTCAGGGCCTTCTGCCCTCATTCAGAAAGTTGAAAATTCCATCCCTAGGGAATTTTCGCTCCCGAGTAGTTCAATCAGGCAATCATATTGCCGATGCAGGGGAAAGGTGTCAGCCTCCATTTGCTGAAAACTTCCAGGTGTTTGTGGGATTCAGGAACCATTTGGCACGCATCACTATCAGTCCATACATAACAGGGTTATGGAAGCATTCAGTGATTCTGGCAGAAAGTGCTCCTGACAGTAGGCAGATTAGAAGCGGATCACTCCCGTACTCGTACAGTCCCGACTCAGGGACCACTGATGTTGCGACAGTGGCTTCAAGGGTGCAGCGAGGTATCAGTGCCTGTATGATCTTCCTCCAGTCGCAGAGATGCTTAGCTGGTGCGTCATCAGAGTTGGGCCTAGTAGCTAGAACAGCAGGTAACACAGGAGCCGCAGACCCTGGCCTGAGTAGGCAGAAGACAGCAGTTGCTTGGCAGACAGTGGCTGATTGCAGGTGCAGGAAGACTGACAGCACACAGCAGGTGGGGTGCCAGCAGGAACCAGGCAATATGCAGAGCAGCGCCTTAACCCCCCTATTTCACTCGATGGATATGAGTAAATTTTCCAGTTTCCAAAGTGTTCCCAAGTTAGTTCTGCGAGGGGCCTAATTTGGTCTGAATTCTTGAAGGGTATGAGTGGAAGATGGCTTTTCGTACCAGATTCACTTTGAATATCTGGTGATGCCCTTCAGTTTGTGCAATGCTCCTGCTACTTTCCAGCACTTCATTATTGCTGTATTCAGAGACTTTCTGGATATTTTGCTAATTGTATACCTGGATGATATCCTGCTTTTTTCTGTGTCTCTCGATGTACACCGGGGGCATGTCAAGAGTGTACTGTGCCACCTCTGCCAAGATGGACTGTATGAGAAGCATGAGTTTGAGTGGCAGAGCATCCAATTCTTGGGTTTGGTAATCTCAACAGAAGTAATTAAGATGGACCCTCAAAAGGTCTCTGCTATCCTAGACTTGGGAAAAAAATGGGGGACAGCGCTCAATAGTGTAAATCAAATTCAATCACTTCTATTAAAAAATTAAATAAATGAATAAATAGATATATGAAAATATATATGAAAACACAAATCACAAACCACAGTTAAATAAACCAAAAGGGTTCCCCCTAAAGTGCTTCAACTTTAAAGTGATTGTGCATATAATACTTTAAATCATATTAGATATACAGTCCTCGTATCTCAAAAGTGCAAGTGCAAAATGTGCAGCAAATAAGACTGAGTGATTGTTATTAAAGTGCTTCGTGTTCAGCAAAATTGCATTTCTTCATGCAAATGAGAGAATCCGTCACATGTGCTCAGCCCACTTACCAAATGACCCCTTGGGGTCTAGCGTAGGTAAATGGTGTCTTAATGCCCGGTGTCTTTAACTCCCCGCTGAAGATGTGTCCAGAATCTCCTACTGCTGATGTGGAAGAGGGTTGGATCGGTGATTCCGGTATCTACCCCGTTCGAGCGTAGGGTGGTTTCAACATATCATAAAAAAATGCAAGGAAGCTCATGGTGTAGTATGTATAACTCCGAATTTAATAAAGTAGTAGTCACTTACAGTTTAGTATCGAAGGAACAGCTGTAGAGCAGCACCGCAGCTAGTTTGCGTTCTGGCTGCGTTCCAGAAAACGGAAGTGACGTAGGGCGTAGCACGGGACCCAACGTGTTTCGTCATCAAACGTATGAAGTCATCAGGGATCACGTCCTAGACTTGCCTGCACCTACAGACAAAAAGGGGGTGCAGTGCTTTGTGAGATTTGCAAACTTTCACAGGAGATTTATCAAGGGTTTCTCTGCCATCACATACCAAGGGTTTCTCTGTCTCGCTCCCATCGCACAACTGACCAAACAGAGTTTTGGTTTCCACAGGACTCCTGAGGTACAGGCTGCATTTGAAACTCTAAAGGGACTTTTTACATCGGGCCTTATCTTGAGTCATCTAGATCCGTCTCTTCTATATGATGTGGATGCTTCTGAAACTGCAGTTGGAGCAGTTGTCTCGCAACGCCGGGGCCTCAAGGACTTAATGCACCCTGTTTCTTTCTTCTTTCACAAACTCTCTCTGGCAGAGGAATTATGATGTCGGGGACCGAGAATTGCTTGCCATCAAAGCTGCCCTGAAAGAATGAAGGTATCTAGTGGGAGGGGCAGCACATCCAATACTAACTTATACTGACCACAAGAATCTCGAGTATTTGAGAACTGCCAAACATCTGAGGGCCCCACCAAGCTTGATTGGCATTATTTTTTGCGAGATTCGTGTTCCACAATACTTACCAACCTGGATCGAAGAACGTCAAGCCAGATGCACTGTCTCATATACAGTATACATTGACTCTAAAGAACCTTCTAAGCTGGATACTATTCTGTCTGCAGGTACTGTACCTTTCTATTATTGCAAGCTGATCTCCTCCCGCAAATTAAGCAAGCTTCTGTGGGTGTTTCTTGTCCTGCTGGAGTCACATTGGTGTCCAGGGAAGGTTTGCTGTGGTACGAGGCTAAAGTATTTGTGCCAGAAAGCGTCCAGGTGTCTTAAAACTTTTTCATGACCACCCCCTGGCAGGTCACTTCGGAGTCCACAAGACTCTTGATCTAGTATGATGCACGTTCTGGTGGCCAGATCTGGACAGGAGCTGTAAAGAGTATGTGAACTCACGTATCATCTGTACCGCAAGAAGCAGAGCCTGGGGTCTACTCTAAACCTTGCCAGTTCCTGATAGGCCATGGAAAATGATTGCTATGGACTTCAGAGTAGAACTTCCCCCTTCTGAAGGGTGCACAGCTATTTTAGTGGTTATGGACCGATAAGCCACTTTTTGCCTCCAAGGAACACGCCCTCTGCCATGGAGTCTGCTTGAGTCTTTGTCAGGGAAATTGTGAGGCTGCATGGGGAATTGTTCTTGTCCTCTGTTTACCATCTGGAAACCAATGGGCAGATGGAGAGGGCCGACCAGACACTTCAATAGTGCATTTAATGTTTCACCTCATTCGTTCAGGACAATTGTGAGTTGCTTCTACCATTGGCAGAGTTCGCCCACAATAAGGCCAATTATTCAGCTAATGGACAGCCCCCATTCTTTGCCAACTACGGCTTTCATCTGTCTTTTCTGCCTGACTATGGTTCCAGCTGTTCAGAACACGGTTGACTTCCTCAGTAGGGATGATCGAACGGTTCGGGTCGACCATCGGTTCGACCCGAACATTGACTGTTCGAGGTTCGGCCGAATTTAGAACTTTTTGCTGAAAAAGTTCGGAATTCGGCAACCAGAACCAACCAAAATGCAATGGGCCAGGAAATGGGCTTTAAAAGCCTGTGATTGGACCAGAACCATTAGTAAAAGCCAATTGAGGGGGCAGGAGAATGCTAGGAATGTGATTGGAGTGACTAGGTGGTCCCTAGGCCAATCATTCGTGAATACGCACCCCCAGTATATAAGATAGCCCCTGCCAAATTCCTAGCATTGTAATACAGAGACATGGAAGAGAGTGGAAGCAGTTCTGTTAATTTTACTTTAAAAGTGTCATTTAGCATTTATTAGTTTGAGGAAAGGGATATCTAGTGTAGTTAGGGTGCTCTTTTACACTTTAGTTCGATGCAAAAATTTAGTTTCTCTAGGGAAAGTGTTAAGTGCCAGGGCGACCGTAATGTAGTGTAGGGTGAACTGACACTGACTGCTATGGCAGGGTGACCAAACCCTTCCATATCAGGGTGACCGCTATAGAGAAAAGATAGTTTCTCTCAAGTCACATTCGGTGCACTAATATGGCTTCTCGCCGGTCAGCCTGCTTTTTGGCTGCAGGCGTGTATAGGGATTTTTTGAGGACATGTTTGGAGTCAGGCATGACATCTGAACATGTGTATAGGGGGTAAATATACACACCCATGTATGTATATATACACCTGCACATATATAGGTGTGAAAGGAGCAGAAAACACTACTTGCGCTAATGAAATAATTAACACCAATATAGTTACGCTCCTATCACACCTATATATGTGTATGTGTAAAATACATATAAGTGTGTGTGTATATATATACCCCTATACAGAAGTTCAGATGTTTTGCCTGCCTCCAAAGAACCCAAAAAAATGCCCAAAAACCCGCTAGCGCCAAAAAAAAAAAAAACGCCCAGGTGTGTTGTTGCAGGCATTTTTTGGGGGTTTTTGGAGGCAGGCAAAACATCTGAACTTGTGTATAGTGGTATATATACACACATACTTATATGTATTTTACACTTACACATATATAGGTGTGATAGGAGCTGAGTCATATTAGTGTTAATTATTTCATTAGCGCAAGCATATATTTCTGCTACTATCACACCTATATATGTCTAGGTGTATATATACATATAAGTATATGTGTATATATACCCGTATACACAAGTTCAGATGATTTGCCTGCCTCCAAAGAACCCAAAAAAATGCCCAAAAAAACGCTAGCGCCAAAAAAAAAAACGCCCAGGTGTGTTGTTGCAGGCATTTTGTGGGGGTTTTTGGAGACAGGCAAAACATCTGAACTTGTGTATAGTGGTATATATACACACATACTTATATGTATTTTACACTTACACATATATAGGTGTTATAGGAGCGGAGCCATATTAGTGTTAATTATTTCATTAGCGCAAGCATATATTTCTGCTACTATCACACCTATATATGTCTAGGTGTATATATATATATATATATATAAGTATGTGTGTATATATACCCCTATACACAAGTTCAGATGTTTTGCCTGCCTCAAAAGACCCCAAAAAATGCCCAAAAAAACGCCTGCTACTAAACCGGCAAGGTGTGAAAATAGCGAAGCCATATCCCTGCTCTATGTGACATAATACAAACGATCTTTTTTTATGGTTCTGGACATGCTACAGAGCTGAAACTTCACAGGTACACTTTTTAGACCCCCCAGATACTAAATCCAAAGAATTTTTTTTTTTTTTTTTTAATTTATTTATTTATTTTTTTTTTCAATAATTGCCTCTCTATCAAAAATGACAATTTTTAAGAACTTTTTTTTGTGTGATTAATAGTCCCTGGGGTATGACCCAGAACCCTAGGCACATTTTAGGGGCAATTATTGTGTTTTAGGGCTTCAAAATTGTGTTTTTTGATTACCGAAGTTCGGGTCCCATTGATTTCAATGGGGTTCTAAAATCCGGGCCGAACTTTTGGGAAGTTCGGGTGTTCTGGTCGAACCGAACTTTTCAAAAGTTCGATCATCCCTATTCCTCAGCCGCAATAATATGTTGCTGCAAGAAGCAGTGACTAAAGCACAGGCAGATAATAAGAAGGCAGTTAACAGAAAGAGAAGAGGTGAACTGAATCTCCAGCCGGGAAACATAGTATGAAAAAAAGAAAATCAGCGCACTTGAACAGATTAAACAAAGTTGCTGAACACCAAGGTTCAATATATTAAAATCCAAGATCATAAATAAAACAATAAGGCCCCGTTCACACTGGGGCGACGCTACTTCCCGGGGCGACCTCACCTCGGAGTGGCTGGCACGGACTTCATAACATTGATATCAATGCAGGTCGCTCAAGGTCGCCCCAAAGAAGCTCCGGACCTTTTTTCTAAGTCGGAGCGACTTGTGTCACTCCTATTAGAACGGGTCCACAGCTTCTCTATGCCAGGCGACCTACGGCGACCTGTCAGTCGACCAGGTCGCCTGACAGGTCGCCCCAGTGTGAACGGGGGCTAAAAAGTGCAGCGCTCAAAACAATAATAAATATAAACATAATGATAGAAAGTCCCAATGTGAATGAAATGTGATCATGCACACAAATGTAAAATGTGCTCCGTGTAGTGAATTCAACACCCAGTAATGTAGTCTCCTCACCTTAAACGTAGCCCCTGTGTTACCAGACAGGCTAATATGGCATAAAACTTTCCCAGATGTCAGACTGTTCCAAATCCTGATAACACAATTCGTGCAACCAATATTCCACAACCAGGCAAGCTTAATAGATATCAGACCTCTTCCTCATAGAATCCAAGGGCACGATGGCAAAAAACTCCAATCTCCACAATAGGTCCACTCAGCCATAAAAGAAAAGGTCCTGACATAGTGCTTAATCCTTATAAACCATTTTACTGCTTAAAACTAGGGATAAGCTTCGAGTTTGAGTCGAGACTACGTTCATCTCGAACATCGGTCGTTCGTTCGTTCCTCAAATGACGAACAAATGTGCTTCTTCGCAGGAAATTTGAGTTTCCCATAATGCACTGCACGCGCGCCGTGTGTGCAGCGCATTATGTGATTTCCCAAAGCATGCACCCTGACCTCATGCTTTAGCCAATCAAATGATCTCTGTCATGATTGGACTAAAGGCAGGCTGCCTTTATCCAATCATGGCTCAGGGGCCAAGTACACGCCCCACACTACATATAGGGCTGCTCGCGCTGCCGCAGCATGTAGTGTCATTGTGCGGCGATCAGACAGGGACAGGCACACGATTCAGGCAGGGAGAGAGTAGTTGTTGTTTTGGAGTCAGACAGTGCAGAGAGACATTTGTGGCAGTGTAGGGAGGGCCAAGGTTCCTGTGTGAGGTAGGGATAGATTTGTTTTCTTTATATCATATCAGACTGTGTAGGGAGATCCAAGGTTCCTATGTGAGTTAGGGATAGATTGATTTCTTTACATCATATCAGACAGTGTAGGGAGGGCCAAGGTTCCAGTGTGAGGTAGGGATAGATTGATTTCTTTACATGCGATACCAGTACCAGTATTGTTCATCGGTCAGTTTATCCAACATTCTAAAATCTTTATAGACATCACTGCAGATATCAGCCACAGTAACCTTTGCTCAGTTGTGTTTTTTTCTATAGGGGTCACATAGCTGTGGTAATAGACATCACTGCAGATATCAGCCACAGTAACCTTTGCACTCAGTTGTGGTTTTTCTCTATAGGGGTCACATAGATGTGGGAATAGAGATCACTACAGATATCAGCCACAGTAACCTTTGCTCAGTTGTGGATTTATCTGTAGGGGTCACATACCTGTGTGAATAGAGATCACTACAGATATCAGTCACAGTAACCTTTGCTCAGTTGTTGATTTATCTATAGGGGTCACATACCTGTGTGAATAGAGATCACTACAGATATCAGCCACGGTAACCTTTGTTTATTTGTGGATTTATCTATAGTGGTCACATACCTGTGTGAATAGAGATCACTACAGATATCAGCCACAGTAACCTTTGCGCTCAGTTGTGGTTTTATCTATAGAGGTCACATACCTGTGTGAAAAGAGATCACTACAGATATCAGCCACAGTAACCTTTGCGCTCAGTTGTGGTTTTATCTATAGGGGTCACATACCTGTGCGAATAGAGACCACTACAGATATCAGCCACAGTAACCTTTGCTCAGTTGTGCTTTTTTCTATAGGGGGGTCACATAGCTGTTGGAATAGACATCACTGCAGATATCAGCCACAGTAACCTTTGCGCTCAGTAGTGTTTTTTTCTATAGGGGTCACATAGCTGTGGGACTAGAGATCACTGCAGATATCAGCCACAGTAACCTTTGCTCAGTTGTGCATTTATCTATAGGGGTCACATAGCTGTGTGAATAGAGATCACTACAGATATCAGCCACAGTAACCTTTTGCGCTCAGTTGTGTTTTTTTCTATAGGGGTGACATAACTGTGGGAATAGAGATCACTACAGATATCAGCCACAGTAATCTTTGCTCAGGTGTGGATTTATCTATAGACAGGCTAATATGGCATAAGACTTTCCCAGATGTCAGACTGTTCCAAATCCTGATGACACAATTTGTGCAACCAATATTCCACAACCAGGCAAGCTTAATAGATATCAGACCTCTTCCACATAGAATCCAAGGGCATGATGGCAAAAAACTCCAATCTCCACAATAGGTCCACTCAGCCATAAAAGAAAAGGTCCTGACATAGTGCTTAATCTTTATAAACCATTTTATTGCTTAAAACTAGGGATGAGCTTCGAGTTCGAGTCGAGGCTAAGTTCGACTCGAACATCGGTCGTTCGTTCGTCGAATGACAACAAATGTGCTTCTTTGCGGGAAATTTGAGTTTCGCATAGCGCACTGCACGCATGCTGTGTGTGCAGCGCATTATGTGATTGGCCAAAGCATGTACCCTGACCTCATGCTTTGGCCAATCAAATGATCTCTGCCATGATTGGACTAAAGGCAGGCTGCCTTTATCCAATCATGGCTCAGGGGCCAAGTACACGCCCCACACTACATAAAGGGCTGCTCGCGCTGCCGCAGCATGTAGTGTCATTGTGCGGCGATCAGACAGGGACAGGCACACGATTCAGGCAGGGAGAGAGTAGTTGTTGTTTTGGAGTCAGACAGTGCAGAGAGACATTTGTGGCAGTGTAGGGAGGGCCAAGGTTCCTGTGTGAGGTAGTGATAGATTTGTTTTCTTTACATCATATCAGACAGTGTAGGGAGATCCAAGGTTCCTATGTGAGTTAGGGATAGATTGATTTCTTTACATCATATCAGACAGTGTAGGGAGGGCCAAGGTTCCAGTGTGAGGTAGGGATAGATTGATTTCTTTACATGAGATACCAGTACCAGTATTGTTCATCGGTCAGTTTATGCAACATTCTAAAATCTTTATAGACATCACTGCAGATATCAGCCACAGTAACCTTTGCTCAGTTGTGTTTTTTTCTATAGGGGTCACATAGCTGTGGTAATAGACATCACTGCAGATATCAGCCACAGTAACCCTTGCTCAGTTGTGTTTTTTTCTATAGCACATGTGATTTCAAATTTTTATGGAATTCTTACCAGCAAGTCCCATTCCTGCACCAAGCAACAGTAACTACAAGGCCTTGTTTACTGTGTTCAGGCACCACCTTCCACAAAGGCCCAATTTTTGGCACTTGTATAGCACATGCTGTGACGGTGGCGGGTATCAGACCCCCTGCCCTTCTCACTAACTCGTGACTGAGGACCAGGCAATCTCACACCCTGCCGTCACTTGCGTAACAATGCCACTCTCAGCTGCACCTGGCACAAAGATTTTCCAGCTTGCGGGACCACAATCTAGATGCCAGCAGGCTGAGAGCGATTGTCACCGAGCTAATTAAGCAATTAACCCTTTCTCTGCCACCACCGCTACGTTTGAGCCCAGCGGACGCTCGTAATTTTAGAAATACCAATTATGACTTTAGAATAATCATCTGTAACACGCGCTGTCACCGCAGACAGGGATGTCCAGAGGATTTATTCTAGACAGTAGCGCTCTTCAAGAGACAGGTTCGTTGTTAGCTTGCATTAAGAGCTTAGGGACAAGATTAACACTTTTCAAAATAAGGTTTAATAATAAAAAGGTTAAAATTGGTGCAAATAAAATATTTACAGAAAAATGGGTTTCAAAGAAATAGAGACACAATTCAGCAATTTAGAAAAATAAGATAAAGAAATGAAAATACTTGCATTCAATGTCCTGAGTAGTATCAGAGTTTCAGAAGCTGAGCCGGTTCTCAAACGTGATAGATGTTCCTTCTTTGATGGTACAGGAGAACTGACTAACCCCATAGGCCTCTCTCTTTTTCTCTGAGACCGCAGGGGGTGTCACCAGAGGTCCCTGACCAATAAACACAATGGCCATGGGCGGCCCTAAGGTGTAGACAATTCCAAGGAACCTCCTGTTTAGACAGATTTATAACATAATTTATATCTTAAAATATGTAATGGTTACATTCTTTAAACTGCTAGTTTATCATTCAGCCTGTGATTTGGCTTCAAACGATACTAAACATGAGTATATTATCGCACAGGAAAATATCTTATTGCTACCTTCTATCCTATATGTGACAGGGTGATCATGCATGGTCTTGTTCCGTTCAGTATTTTATTTTGCATTTAGCTATATACTTTCTAGAGACATATCTTGTTTGTGTTTAAAGTTATGAGTTTGTGTGTCAATGAGTTCATTTTCCTAATGAACAATTTGGCTGTGGAATTTACGACGCGGCTCTGGTCAGCCTTACTGGACATCTGCTAAGATTTCCATCTGTGCTTGAGATAAGGGTCTTTGAAGAGCCGTTTCTTTGAAGCCTCTGCATTCCTAAGTTAATTAGTACGAGGAGGGGGCTGTGTGAGTGAGGACCTTTGTAAGTGTCATGGCAGAGCTCTGAAACAAAATGGTTGCTTGACAAAATGGTATATCCAGTGCAGGATACCATTACACATGCGATTTCAAATTTGTATGGAATTCTTACCAGCAGGTCCCATTTCTGCACCAAGCAAGAGTAACTACGAGGCCTTGGTTACGGTGTTCAGGCACCACCTTCCACAAAGGCCCAATTTTTGGCACTTGTATAGCACACGCGATTTCAAATTTGCATGGAATTCTTACCAGCAAGTCCCATTCCTGCACCAAGCAAGAGTAACTGTGAGGCTTTGGTTACGGTGTTCAGGCACCACCTTCCACAAAGGCCCAATTTTTGGCACTTGTATAGCACATGCGATTTCAAATTTTCATGCCATTCTTACCAGCAGGTCCCATTCCTGCAGCAAGCAAGAGTAACTGCGAGGCCTTAGTTAAGGTGTTCAGGCACCACACACGGCAAAGGCCAAATTTTTGGCACTTGTATAGCACATGCAATTTAAAATTTGCATAGCATTCTTACCAGCAGGTCCCATTCCTGCATCCAGCAAGAGAAACTGTGAGGGGTTGGTTATGATGTTCAGGCACCAGCAACACCAAAGGCCCAATTTTTGGCACCTGTATGACAAGTACATGCGATTTCATATTTGTGTGGATTTTTTTTAGCAGAAGGGCCCGTTCCTGCACCCAGCAAGAGTAACTGCGAGGGGTTACAGTGTTCAGGCACCATCAACAAGTAAGGCACAATTTTTCTGCCCCCGTATGACAAGTACATGTGATTTGAAACTTGTATGTATATTTCTATATAACATTTTTTGCTTTAGAAATGTCAGTATTGCTACAGAAGGCTACATACATCGTAGAGATGCACTACTTTACAGGCACATTCATTGGACCCCCAGGCATAATATTTGAAGGAATTTTTCATTTTTATAGTTTCACTTTAAGCCTCATTAAAATCAGTGCCCCTTTGAAAAGGATTGTTTTTGAAAACTTTTTTTCATTGCTACATGTTCCCCAGGTCAAGACCCGGACCCCCATACACTTTTTTGGGGCAATAACTTGCATTTAAGCCTTCAAAATGAGGCCGTTTGATTTTTGAGGTTCGAGTCCCATAGACTTCAATGGGGTTTGTTTGTTCGAACAAACTTTTCCTCTGTTCGTGGTGTTCTGGTGCAAACCGAACCAGGGGGTGTTCAGCTCATCACTGCTTAAAACACATGTAAAATTACCTGGAAAGGCACTGAGCACAGTGCACTAAGATCACCTCTTACAAGTTACATGATACTCTCGATGGATGGCGGGTGACGTCACCGGTCCCCCCCCCTCCCTTCGCTGAGGAAGTCCCGCCCAGGGATACAACGCATACAGAGGGGGAGGGGCCAGTGACGATTCACTACAAGGAGCACATTTTAAATTTGTGTGCATGATCACATTTCATTCACATTGAGACTTTCTATCATTACGTTTATATTTATTATTGTTTTGAGCGCTGCACTTTTTTATTGTTTTATTTATGATCTGGGAAACATAGTATGGCTGTCTACAGTGAACCTCAGGTTGGGGTATCCTTGAAAGAAACTCGCTCCCAGGTTTCTGAGTCTGTTTCCGGTGAATAGGAGGCTTGATGAGGTAATGTAGGAATTATTCTTACCAGACTCATTTAAAATCCACACAGTATTTCATGTTTCGCTTTTAATACCACTTAAGCCCCGGAAGATTTTACCCCCATTCCGACCAGGGGGTATTTTGCGATTCGGCACTGCGTGAATTTAACGCACAATTGCGCGGTCGTGCGACGCTGTACCTAAACGAATTTGACGTCCTTTTTTTCCCACAAACAGAGCTTTCTTTTGGTGGTATTTGATCACCTGTGCGATTTTTTGATCACGCGCTATAAACAAAAAAAGAGCGTCAATTTTGCAAAAATAGCAATATTTTTCACATTTTTTTATATGAAATTCCCCCCAAAAAAAATGTAAAAATCAAAATTTTTAAAAATTTTCGGCCAATTTGTTTTATGCTACCTATGTTTGGTAAAAAAAAATCGCAAAAAGCGTATTTTGATTGGTTTGCGCAAAAGTTATCGCGTTTACTAACAAAGGGAAAGATTTTTGTCATTTTTGTTGTTTTTTTTTTTAACGCGTAATGGCGGCGATCTGCGATTTTTTTTGCGGTACTGCGACATTGCGGCGGACAGATCGGACCCTTGACTGACATTTTTGACACTTTTGGGGTTACCAGTGACATTTCTACAGTAATCAGTGCTATACATATGCACTGTTACTGTAAAAATACACTGGTAGTGAAGGGGTTAACTTTATTTGGAAGGGAGGGACTGTGTGTGTCCCTAGGGGCGTGGTTTCTACTGTGATTGGCTGTGGCTCTAGCTGTAAGGACACTGATCAACGGATCTACATACCAGATCCGTTTTATCAGTGTCTTTGCAGCGAGGAGAATGACAGGCAGTTTGTTTACACAAGCTGCCTGACATTCTCCCTCTCCCCCGCCGATCGCCGAGTGACCGGCGGACATCGGGTCCGCTGGTCACACGCGCGGGGGGGTCCGTGACCACGCGGGAGCGGGAGCGCGCCCCCGGGGGCGCGCGCTCGCTCCCTAGACCCTCACAAGCAAGCAACGTAGCCCTACGTTAGTTTGCCTGTGAGGGGCTGACCGCCGACGTAGATAGTCGTGCGGCGGTCGGCAAGTGGTTAAAACCTGCAGTGCCAGATCCCTTTCCAGATAGAGGATCCGGGCCACCTAAACTTGTGCTTGTGAGTGGGAATGAGGAATACGAAGTAGAAGCTATTCTGGACAGTAGAAAAAGAAGGAATCAGCTGCAAATATTTAAATAGGTGGAAGGGGTATGGTTTGGAGAACTCCTGGAAACCTGAACGAAATGTCCATGCCAAGGAGACTATTCATACATTCTTCCACATTCATCAGCAGAAGGAAACCCAATTTGACATCTGGAGGTTGCCAGTAAGGAGGGGGCAATGTTAGAGATGTTCTGGCCCATAGGCATGTGCACAGGGTGTGTCCAGGCACACACTAATCACCGCGAACGCAAAACACTTGTAACAGTTGTACACTTGTAATAGTATAACAGCACCCAGCACAGGAAGGAAGATTGCACTGGGCTTTTTATCGTTTGGAGCACACGCCTGATCCCTGCACCCTGTACGTAGCACACGCCTGAACTCTGATCCCTGTACATCGCACACGCCTGAACTCTGCACCCTGTACATCGCACACGCCTTAACTCTGCACCCTGTATGTAGCACACACCTGAACTCTGCACCCTGTGCGTAGCCCACGCATGAACTCTGCACCCTGTACATAGCAGACTCCTGAACTCTGCACCCTGTAAGTAGTCAACGCATGACTCTGCACCCTGTATGCAGCACATGCCTGAACTCTGCATCCTGTTTGTAGCACAGGCATGAACTATATACCCTGTACATAGCCCACACATGAACTCTGCACCCTCTACATAGCACGCCCCTGAACTCTGCACTCTGTATGTAGGATGAGCCTTAACCCTGCACTCTGTACGTAGCACGCACCTGAACTCTGCACCCTGTATGTAGCACACGCGAGAACTTTGCACCCTGTATGTAGCACACGCCTGAACTTTACACCCTTTAGGTAGCACAGACATGAAATCTGCACCCTATACGTAGCACATGCCTGAGCTCTGCACCCTGTACGTTGCACAGGCATAAACTCTGCACCCTGTACGTAGCCCACGCATGAACTTTTCACCCTGTATGTAGCGCATGCCTAAACTCTGCACCCTGTAAGTAGCACACGCATGAACACTGTAGTTTATGTGTATTTACTGCTGAACTCTGCACTCTGTACATAGCACACACCTGAACTCTGCACCCTGTGCATAGCCCACGCATTAACTCTGCACCCTGTACATAGCAGATGCCTGAACTCTGCCCCCTGTACGTAGTCAACGTATGAACTCAGCACCCTGTACGTAGCACATGCCTGAACTCGGCATCCTGTATGTAGCACATGCCTGAACTCTGCACCCTGTTTGTAGCACAGGCATGAACTCTGCACCTTGTACTAAGCCCACACATGAACTCTGCACCCTGTAGGAAGCCCACGCATGAACTCTGAATCCTGTACGAAGCCCACACATTAACTCTGCACCCTGTACGTAGCACGTGCCTGAACTCTGCACCCTGTACGTAGCAATGCGCCTGAAGTCTGCACCCTGAACGTAGCATGCACATGAAGTCTGCACCCTGTACTTAGCATGCGCCTTAACTCTGCACCCTGCATGTAGCACGCGCCTCAACTATGCACCCTGTACATAGCACACACCTCAACTCTGCACCCTGTGCGTAGCCCACACATGAACTCTGCACCCTGTACATAGCAGACGCCTGAACTCTGCACCCTGTACGTAGCCAACACATGAACCCTGCACCCTGTATGTAGCACACACCTGAACTCTGCACCATTTGTAGCACAGGCATCAACTCTGCACCCTGTACTTAGCCCATGCATGAAGTCTGCACCCTGTATATTGCACACGCCTGAACTCTGCACCCTGTACATAGCCAACGCATGAACCCTGTATATAGCACCTGAACTCTGCACCCGGTTTGTAGCACATGCCAGAGCTCTGCACCCTGTTTGTAGCACAGGCATGAACTCTGTACCCTGTACGAAGCCCACACATGAACTCTGCACCCTGTACGTAGCATGCGCCTTAACTCTGCACCCTGTACGTAGCATGCGCCTGAACTTTGCACCCTGTAGGTAGCACGCGCCTGAACTTTGCACCCTGTACATACTACACGCCTGATCTCCACACCTTTTACGTAGCACGTGCCTGAACTCTGCACCCTGTATGTAGCACATGCCTGAACTCTGCACCCTGTAAGTAGCCTACGCATGAGCTCTGCACCCTGTAAGTAGCACATGCATGAACACTGTACTTTATGTGTATTGCACTGCTGAACCGTGCACTCTGTACGTAGCGCACTCCTCAAAACTGAACCTTTTTTTATCCATTCTTTCTTTACAGCACTACACCTGGACTTCTTTTTTCAATATCCACTTTTTTATATACTTTTTCATCAGCAGAGTTTTATTTCCCACAATGTATAATGTTAAAATGTATATATGTATGCAGGTATGTAGGTACATATATGAACATATGTGTGTGTGTGTATATATCTCTGTATACATTTCCTCTTTTACTGATCTATTTTTATGACAGGTTATGTAATCAGAGTACCTCCCTAGCAATGCTCTACATACGTTTGCTGCAATATGGTCTAGTTCAGTGTTTCACAACCTTTTTTCAGTCAAGGCACTCTTTAAAATTATCGACAATCCCAAGGCACCCTTCAAAATTATGGATAGTCTCAAGGCAGCCCATTCTAAAATGTAAAAAAACGATTGTTATATTTTTTCATAATGCGCAGCATCGATGAACCTAGGATACCCAACATTAGAGGTGATTTATTCTTCCGAAGCAAATACACTTTTGCACACTAGTACAGACTAGTATTCCAGTGTTCCTCTTCTCCCTCATTTTCTTTCCATTACTCAGCTAAAGTGACCCCCAGGGCTGAAGGAGAGGAGCAGGGGTGGGTCAAACAAGGATGCTGTGGAGGCGATCAACACCCTTCTTATCAACACTGATGGCATCACTGGTTGTTAGGATGCCGGTGGATGGAAGGTTGAAATGGTGCACAATAAAAACCTGTGTCTTTGTTTAACTTTGTTTAATGTTAGAAGGGTAGAGGTGCTACATTGATATATGTATTTCATGGTAACTTGTGGGCTTTATGTTAGAAGGGTAGAGGTGCTACATTGATATATGTATTTCATGGTAACTTGTGGGCTTTATGTTAGAAGGGTAGAGGTGCTACATTGATATATGTATTTCATGGTAACTTGTGGGCTTAGTGCTGTAAATTCTTTTTTTTATATTTTTCAATCAGCCGCTGTCTGCCAAGCAACTGCCGTCTGCTGCCTACCCAGCCCAGGGTCTGCTGCTTCTGTTGCTACCCGCTTTTCCAGCTACCAGGCCCAACTCTGGTGAC
This sequence comes from Pelophylax lessonae, assembly GCF_965119305.1. Lineage (NCBI taxonomy): Eukaryota > Metazoa > Chordata > Amphibia > Anura > Ranidae > Pelophylax > Pelophylax lessonae. The sequence continues at coordinate 258,736,867 of NC_138769.1, forward strand.
ACACCTGCTTCGCACCTCTGCGACCCGCAGAATATCATACAGGCACTCATACCTTGCCAAGCTCTTGCAGCCACTATTGCAACATTAATGGTCCCTGAGCTGGGACTGTAAGAGGCCTCCCTCTACATGTCAGGCTCAGCCACAAGATACGCGACAGTGTCAGAGCCAGTGTCAAGGTCAGAATTAGTGAGAATAAACAACAAATCATATACACATCTGTGATATTGCAGAGAACATCTGGATTGGTAGAAATTATTTTGGGCATTTTATGGTTGTGGGTTATGGTAATGACAAGAAATGTACAGGCAAGGTTAAAATATTATATATATATATATATATATATACACACACACACACACACACACACCTTTTTTTCTACTTTGAGGCGGTTTTCTTTTGATAATAAAAACAAAAATTAGGAGATATTTATTGAAATTTATCACCAAAGGAAGGCCCATTTTATTCTAATGGTAATTTACCTGGATACATTAAATAGTTGCAATGATATGTATAGTTTTACTAACACATGTTGACGTTGCAAAACTGCGTTCATACATTAAGCTTTGTTTAACCCTCTGTCCTGAAGAGGTTATAGATGGAGGACAGTGGAAACATACAGCAGACAGGTGAAAATTATTTGTAAGACAGGATATACTGTAACAGAGAAGAAGGTAATGATATATATATATATATTGTTATATATATATTTGTTTTGGTTTCTTGAAAGCAAAATTGGGAAATGAAAGTTTCTTGCTTAGAACACAAGTTCCCTCTGAATCCAGGGTTCCCGAAAAAGCTATATAACTCTTGATGTAGAAGTCGTTATGAAATGTCTAGTAGTGCATACATAATATGTTTAGCAGATAAATCGGGCTGTATGAAAAAGAGGCTTTACATTTTGTTTTTGTTTAGGTACAAATACCTAATACATTTCAAAGGTAACCTCTAATCGTTTTTATTTTTTAAATTCCATTCAAAATGGTGAATTTGATGTAAACATGGCAATCCTTTAACCTTCCTAGCGGTATTCCCTAGTGTGGCTCTGGGTTAAATTTCAGTGCCAAAAGCGGTAACCTGTATCCTGTAAGAGAGGGTACTCACCTTGTCCCCAAGATCAAGCAATGTATCCCGGCGGTGTGCAGCGGCCAGATCTTCCTCCCGATGCTCTGTGCCCCGACTTCCGGCTCCTGCGACGTGATGCTCAAATTCAAACAGTAAAACACACCAAACACACTGATACATTACAAAATAAAATAAATTCACATTAGTTTGCCCCCCCCCCCCCCAGTGCCCTTTCCTGCAGTTTTACTGTACTTTTTATGTATATATATATATATATATATATATATATATATATATATATATATACAGTGCTTTGCGAAAGTATTCGGCCCCCTTGAACTTTGCGACCTTTTGCCACATTTCAGGCTTCAAACATAAAGAAATAAAACTGCAATTTTTTTGTGAAGAATCAACAACAAGTGGGACACAATCATTAAGTGGAACAAAATTTATTGGATATTTCAAACTTTGTTAACAAATAAAAAACGTAAAAATCGGGCGTGCAAAATTATTCTGCCCCTTTACTTTCAGTGCAGCAAACTCTCTCCAGAAGTTCAGTGAGGATCTCTGAATGATCCAATGTTGACCTAAATGACTAATGATGATAAATAGAATCCACCTGTGTGAAATCAAGTCTCTGTATAAATGCACCTGCACTGTGATAGTCTCAGAGGTCCGTTTAAAGCGCAGAGAGCATCATGAAGAACAAGGAACACACCAGGCAAGTCCGAGATACTGTTGTGGAGAAGTTTAAAGCCGGATTTGGATACAAAAAGATTTCCCAAGCTTTAAACATCCCAAGGAGCACTGTGCAAGCGATAATATTGAAATGTAAGGAGTATCAGACCACTGTAAATCTATGAAGACCTGGCCGTCCCTCTAAACTTTCAGCTCATACAAGGAGAAGACTGATCAGAGATGCAGCCAAGAGGCCCATGATCACTCTGGATGAACTGCAGAGATCTACAGCTGAGGTGGGAGACTCTGTCCATAGGACAACAATCAGTCGTATACTGCACAAATCTGGCCTTTATGGAAGAGTGGCAAGAAGAAAGACATTTCTTAAAGATATCCATAAAAAGTGTTGTTTAAAGTTTGCCACAAGCCAGAGGCGTAACTAGAACCTTCAGGGCCCCGGTGCAGGAAACCATGAAGGGCCCCCTAGACCCCTGGCCGGGGCCCTTCCCTTCAAGCCTGGGACTCTTCCCACTGATCCTGGGGCCCTTTACTCTCGTTGCGGGACCCTTTCACAAGTTCTGCATTGGGCCACCTTCCTGCGATGTTGGGGCCTCCCCACAGTGGCGGAATGCCAGGGCCCGGTTGCAAGTGTGACCTTTACGATCCTGGAAGTTCACCCACTGGTGTCAGTTGGTTTTATTTTTTTGGTATTTTAATTGTATTATTTTTTATCATTTTATTTTATTTTTTTTACAATGTCACTGACTATGACTCTGTCCATTGAGAAAAGGAAGGAGCTGGCTGGTAAATTACCTATTTACCGACCCCTTCCTGGTTCTCTATTGTGACACATCCCCTGCAGCAGCCGGCAGGAGAGGGTAGGGAGCACAGTAGGGGGAGGCAGCACAGTGGGGGGGGGGGAAGCTCAGTAGGGGGGGGAAGCACAGTAGGGGGGGGGACCAGGGGAGCACACAGGGGCTCAGAGACAGCAGAACACAAGTGAACTGGATGGATAGGAGGAGTGGCGGGGGCAGCATACAGAGGAACCAATCTCCTCCATTTTCCCCCTGCAGCTACAGGAGGAAAAAGGAGGGCAGTGATTTCTCTACATGCGGCCCCTGCTGCCCCTCCTATCCAGGTGTACAGGGGAGCCGCATAGGGCCCCCTGGAGCATGGGGCCCGGTTGCGACCGCAACCCCTGCAACCCCTGTAGTTACGCCCCTGCCACAAGCCACCTGGGAGACACACCAAACATGTGGAAGAAGGTGCTCTGGTCAGATGAAACAAAAATCAAACTTTTTGGCAACAATGCAAAATGTTATGTTTGGCGTAAAAGCAACACAGCTCATCACCCTGAACACACCATCCCCACTGTCAAACATGGTGGTGGCAGCATAATGGTTTGGGCCTGCTTTTCTTCAGCAGGGACAGGGAAGATGGTTAAAATTGATGGGAAGATGGATGGAGCCAAATACAGGACCATTCTGGAAGAAAACCTGATGGAGTCTGCAAAAGACCTGAGACTGGGACAGAGATTTGTCTTCCAACAAGACAATGATCCAAAACATAAAGCAAAATCTACAATGGAATGGTTCACAAATAAACATATCCAGGTGTTAGAATGGCCAAGTCAAAGTCCAGACCTGAATCCAATCGATAATCTGTGGAAAGAACTGAAAACTGCTGTTCACAAACGCTCTCCATCCAACCTCACTGAGCTCGAGCTGTTTTGCAAGGAGGAATGGGCAAACATTTCAGTCTCTCGATGTGCAAAACTGATAGAGACATACCCCAAGCGACTTACAGCTGTAATCGCAGCAAAAGGTGGCGCTACAAAGTATTAACTTAAAGGGGCTGAATAATTTGCATGCCCAATTTTTCAGTTTTTTATTTCTTAAAAAAGTTTGAAATATCCAATAAATTTCGTTCCACTTCATGATTTTGTCCCACTTGTTGATTCTTCACAAAAAATTACAGCAGTTTTATATCTTTATGTTTGAAGCCTGAAATGTGGCAAAAGGTTGCAAAGTTCAAGGGGGCCGAATACTTTCGCAAGGCATTGTATATATATATATATATATATATATATATATATATATATAAATATATATATATATATATATATATATATATATATATATATATATACACACACATATATATATACACAAACACACACATATATATATATATATAATATATGTATACGTGTGTATATATATATATATATATATATATATATATATATATACACATATACACACATACATACATACTTTAACTTATTTATAGTTATTTATTATATTATAATTTACGATTTTGTGTTTTAAACTTTATCATATCCAAGATGTTATAAAGAAGAACGCACAGAAAAAAAAAATCATATGTAAATAGTTGGTTTGGGCTGCTCATTCTTAAGAATTACATGCAAAATAATGGTACCCCTTTCAGCACCTAAAATCGGAAAGAATCATACCGCCAGGGAGGTTAATTGACTTTTATTATAAGTAACTGCTCTAATTGTGCCAAATCCACATAAATTACAATTTGTGAGCCAATGCATTTATACCAGTGCATTAACACCGATCAAGTTACCTTGTATCTATTAATAAATGCAGAAAAAAAGGCTTTCAAATGTAACATTTCTCAAGCTGTGTTGCTGGACATCATACTGATTTTTTTTTTTTTTTTTAATGCATTGCTCTGATAGAGACATTTAACTCTATAAAATAGTAGATTTTAAAAATGCAGAACATTTGAAAACATATTGGAACACATTGCTGCCACATGTCATGATGTGAATAAGCGTTAAAAGGGTAACTCCACTTTCGTGAGAAAAAAAAAAAAATGGCAAATAAAGAAAAAACAATATAGCATATACAATTGCAACACAAATCATATTGTAATTGAATGATATTAAAAATTACCTTTCCTTTTCAAACTGCAGCTGTTATAATTTTCTGAAAATGCAATGCAATATGGCAGGGGTCTTCAAACTATGGCCCTCCAGCTGTTCAGGAACTACAATTCCCATCATGCCTAGTCATGTCTGTGAATGTCAGAGTTTTACAATGCCTCATGGGACGTGTAGTTCCGCAACAGCTGGAGGGCCGTAGTTTGAGGATCCCTGCAATATGACTACCTGGAGCTGTTCTGTACACAGAATGTGTACTGACCACACCCCAGAAATGTAATTTCCTGCTTGTGTGATTGGCTCACCAATTTTCCCATAAGTCTGCACTAAGATAGTCCGATTTCTGGCATCCCCTGCATTAAAAATGTCATTTTTGGTGAGATACTCTCAGTAGGAACACTTCTAAAGCTGGATACACACTATACAATTTTCTGAAGACTTTTTCCTTTAGATTTACCAAAACCATATACTATGAGGTCAGAACTAAACACTTTCAAATTGTATGCAATCAGACAGGCCATTGCACTACATAGTTGAAGGTGAAGGCCCGTACACACGATAAGAAAATCTGAAGGGAAATTTCGTCCGACGACCGATCTGCCGATTTTCGGATTGTTAGTATTGTGCTTTCGACAGCCGACTCCGACTTTTCGGCTGACAAAATTCTGAAAATTTTTGTCCTCCCGTCAACATACCTCCGATTTTCGTCTCATTAGTACAGATTTCGATGGGAAAAAATCTTATGAGCAAGACTAGGCATGCTCAGAGATGAAAGAACACATACAAAAAATCCAACACATGACATCACTTCTGAAGTAGAATTCTGTCGTACGGGAAAATTCGTATGAAAATAACCTCTTCACTTTCCACATGAGACTAGCATGCCACAAAAAACGGACGACAGATCTTTCGATAATCTGATAGTGTGTACGGGGCTTAAAGCCCCGTACACACGCAACGATTATCGGCCGAACGATCATCCGTCTTTTGTCCAGAGTGGTGTTTTGTAGGTTGGAATGTGCCTAGACTGCACACGAATTTTCTCGCCCAACAAAATTCTACTTCAGAAGTGATGTCATGTGTTGGTTTGCTTTCTTTGTGTTCTTTCTTCTCTGAGCATGCCCAGACTTGCTCATTAGATTTTTCCCTGTCAAAATCTGTACTGACTGACGGAAAATCGGCCGTTGTGTTGACGGCCAACAAAAATTTTATAGTCTGCACACCAGATTTTTTTCGGCCGAAAAGTCAGAGTCGGTTGTCGGAAGCATCATACTAACAAGCCGAAAATTGGCAGATCGGACGTTGGACGAAAATTCCCTGCCAATTTTCGACGCGTGTGTACGGGGCTTTAATCTAAAGGGAATCTACCAACAAAAGTTGTATAGTGTGTATCAAGCCTAAAGGAATGCAGGCCCAGCAGCTTTCCTCATTGGAACCCTATAGCTGTCACAGCTGATAGATAATTATGAAACCACTCCCATTAGACCCACTCAGAACAGAGGAACACACAGGGATTTCTTCAGAATAACAAAAGGTAGGAATCTGCAACACAGTTTGTTAACCACTTTACCACTAGAGGATTTTGCTGTCTTACGTCTGGGCCACTTTTTGCGATTCTGCGCTGTGCAAATTTAACTGACAATTGCGCGGTCGTGCGACGCCATACCCAAACAAAATTTATGTCCTTTTTTTCCCACAAACAGAGCTTTCTTTTGGTGGTATTTGATCACCTGTGTGATTTTTACTTTTTGCGCTTTAAACAAAAAAATAGCGTAAATTTCGAAAAAACAACAATATTTTTCACATTTTTTTATATGAAATTCCCCCCAAAAAAATGTAAAAATCAAAATTTTTTTACATTTTTGGCCAATTTGTTTTCTGCTACCTATGTTTGGTAAAAAAAATTCACAATAAGCGTATTTTGATTGGTTTGCGCAAAAGTTATTGCGTTTACTAACAAAGGGAAAGATTTCTGTCATTTTTGGTGTTTTTTTTTTTAACGCGTAATGGCGGCGATCTGCGATTTTTTTTGCGGGACTGCGACATTGCGGCGGACAGATCGGACCCTTGACTGACATTTTTGACATTTTTGGAGGTACCAGTGACATTACTGTAGTAATCAGTGCTATGTATATATATGCACTGTTACTGTAAAAATGACACTGGCAGGGAAGGGGTTAATTTTATTGGAGAGGGAGGGGTTAATGTATGCCTGGTGCTTACTGACGTGTGTGGGGGGAGGTGACTATGTGACACAAGGACAGATCCAGGGTTTAGCTATGTTGAACCCTGCAATCTGACCCTGCCTGTCACTTAGGAGATCCGCCCGCTTGTGTTTACACAAGCAGGCGGATCTCCACACTAGATCCCCGACGATCGGGGAAGAGCAGCGGCAATCACCGCTGCTCCTCCCCTGGCCCGACTCCCGCTGTGACTGAACACAGCGGGAGCGAGCCCCCAGCGGCACGCGCGCGCCACCGAGAAAGGGGAGTGTCTGACGACGTAGTACTACGTCATCAGACGATAACGAGCCACTTTGCCGCAGTAATATTACTGCAGGCAGACGTAAAGTGGTTAAAGACCTTGTAATGTACATAGATCCCCCCAGAGGGGAATGTTCTTTTCTCAACAAAAGTGGAGTTATTTTTTAAGCATAGTGAAGGCCAAGTTGTCGGTAATATTATGCAACTGCAGCATAATGTGTATTACAACATCAAAAGAGGAAATAACATTAAAAACGTCTTTTTAGGATTCACTTCCTCATAGAATGGCATAAAATATTATTCTGCTTCTCTTTTTATATAATGTTGCAAAACATTCTGAATTTAATGCACTGTATACTATACTTACCAAGCATGTTATAGTATCAAATGCTCATTTATTGAATACTGCTGCCTTTTATTGGAATGTGCCTTGTTACCTGAAAAAATGAAATTTATTTTTCCTGATTACCTTTACAGATTGAAAAATGGCTTAAGTATTTTAGAAATTACTAGCCTTGTTTAGGGTGTCCAAACAATCAAAGTGGTTTTTCGGCAATATACATACATATATTTTTAACAGCTAAGTGCATTTATTCTAGTTAATCCCTACAAGGGCTGCTGATAGAAATCATGGGGCCTCGTACAGCCTACCTGATGGGTCCCCCTTCAGCCCCACACTTAACCCCACCCCTGGTCCCTCCCTAGACCCCGCCTTGAAACCATAATCGCATGTAAAAATCGGACAGGCAGGTTGTACCTATGTTGGCCTATTACTTGGGTACAATCAGCCTGCCTTAGCCAGTCCCTGCTAACCTGGGCAAGATTGCAATCATCTATGGCTGGCTTTACTGACTTATATCAATAGTGACACCAAAACAGTGATCAGCTAAATTACTGTATAGTGTACACTATATTAATGCCACTGGCTGGGTTAACATAAAGGGGCAATGAAGGGGTTAACTGTGTGCCTAACAAGTGTCATATGGTTAACATGTGCTGCTTTTACTAACAGATCTGGCTGTTTTTTCAATAGCCAGATTTCTGATCTGTGTATGAAGCCCCGTGTTTGTAAACACAGGACATTGTGCTGTGATTGGCTACAGCTGATCAGCATGTCTCGGCCCTAAATCTTTCGCCAGGACCAGCTGACAACATTCGGCTGTAGCCAATGACAGAGTGGGCTAGCAGCAGGCACACGCATGCGTGTCCCTAACCTGGAACAGGCTGGATGACGTACATGTATGTAATCCAGCCTGCCTCTACCACCCTTCTGCAGAAAATGTACTGATGGCATGTGGCAAGCAGATAAAGGGAAAATGTTAGGGTTGGGTTCACACGACAGGTCTAATCAGGTCTGCCTGTCCATTTTACAGGCGGTCTTGCTCTGACCCTCCATTCACTACTATAGAGCAAAGAATCTAAATTAACTTGTGTCCATTTACACCTTCCTACACCAATCTGATCCGCTAACCAAAATGGAAGGGGAATCTGTTCCCCTCTAGTGGATCGGATTGGAGGACAGTTGGGTGTAAACAGACAACTAGTTTGTTTACACCAGCCATCCTTAGAGCAGGCCGGTGTTCCGTGAGAATAACCTACCCCGTGAGAAATGCCTACCCTCGTCACTTCCTGTCAGTTCCTGCTGAGCCGCTCCCCATTGCGCATGCTCACAGCTGAACCCGCGTCATACATCAGCTGTTGGAGAGCACGTCCCACACTTCTACTGCGCATGCCTGATCTCGGCTCCAGGAATTAAAGCGGCGATATATATAATTATATATATATAGTTATATATATATAGAAATACTTTTATATCAGTAGAGCAGCCCTGCATTATTTTCTTTTAATTAATATGTAAAGGGATTTATATGCATTGTTGATTAGAAAGATAAGGAATTGTTTTAATTAATATGTAAATGGATAAGGAATTCTTTTACTTAATATGTAAAGGAATTTATATGTATTGTAGATGAAAACGCCGCATTGTAGATTAGAAAGATAAGGAATTGTTGGACCCGCCGTCGCTATGTAAAGGAATTTATATGTATTGTAGATGAAAACGCCGCATTGTAGATTAGATAAGGAATTGTTGGACCCGCCGCCTTGATCGTTGCTTTAACAGTTCCCTGGACCTGCCTGTATAACTTCATGCAGCCGCAAGCGCACTGGGAAGCGGCTGCCAGCGTCTCAGCTGTTTGTGACGTACCTTGACAGGAAGTGACGAGGCTAGACATTTCTTACGGGGTAGGTTATTCTCACGGAACACCGGGCTGTGCATAAGCTGAGTGGACATGGATCTGTCATCTGCCCACTTCGCTCGTTGGGGGATTAGCGGACAGATCCCCCGCTGAAGAAGCAGATTCCGCTCCTTGTGAAAGAAGCCTTGATAACAGGCAGCAACACTGGCAGGTTAAGATTATCAGCATTATGATTACACACAGACAGCAGTCAGCAGGTTTTCTGTCACAGTGTGTCACATAGCATGGCTGTTGGTTGCTGACTTGTTAACCACTTGCTGACCGCCACACGACTATTTACTGTGGCAGTCAGCCGCTCCTGGGCAAAGCGACATAGACCTATGTTGCTCGCCCGCAAGCCTGTAGGGGCGAGTGCGCGCCGCTGCTCGTTCCCTGCCTTCCCTGAGCGTGTGACCGGCGGCTCCGATGTCCGCCGGTCACTCGCAATCTCCCTCAGGAGAGGGAGAAAGACAGACGGCTGATGTAAACACAGCCGCCTGTTATTCTCCCTTAGATCATGACAGAGGCTATGCGATCCTGCTATGTAGGATCGTATGTCTCTGTGATGATCTAACAAGCCACACCCCCTGACAGAATCACGCCCCTTGGGACCAGGGCCATCTTTACCATAGGGCAAACCGGGGCAACTGCCCAGGGCCCAATCTTTATTGAGGGGCCCAAAGCAGCTGCCACTTAAACCCGCGCTTTGGGGCCCCCGATGATGCAGAGCGCACGGAGGCTGCATTCTCGAGCAAGCCAGCAGAGAGGTGGCGGGACTGGGAGCTCCACTGATGCTCTGATCCCCGCCCCATGCATCCTGTATGTTCGATCAGAGCGGCTGTAGGGAGAGCAGTGATCGGAGAGGGAGCCCCGCCCCCAGACCTTTGTATTCCCCTGCCAGTTTAGAGGGGGGCGGGGGTCAGAGCATCAGTGGAGCTCCCAGTCCCGCTCCCTTGCTGCATCCTGTCTGGTAGGATTAGACAGTCGCACTTGCGACTGGGCCATGGTGTTCCGCCAATGTGGGGGGGGACCCTAAGACCCGGCATCTCCCCCTGTAGATTAGGCCGTTAGTTCACTATTCAGTAGGGGCGGAAGGGGGCAATCGGCAGCTCTGCGGTGCCCGTGAGCCGTGGGATCTCCCTCCGGCTAGCAGCTAACTTTCCTTTGTATGTACAGTGGAGAGGGGAGGGGCCTCTGTGGTTGCCAGCTGTCTCGATCTGCGGAGCAGAAGATCAGAACACTTGCTGCTACTTCTGCAGAACATCCCCGAGGCGGAGCCTGCTGAGGCATGCATTTTGATTGGGTTGGACTCTGGGAGGGGGTGTGGCCAGCCTCGAAGTTGATGGTGCCCAGTCCATGTTCTGGTGCAGGCAGGTACGAGGCTCAAGCTGCATGGAGAGAGAGACCCTGTGAGAGACTGCAGCGCACGGTGGAGGATTCCAGGTTGAAAATGTGCAGCAGGTGACGCTTCTCTAAGCAGCAAAATGTGACCATATGGAGACTAGAGGTGTACCGAACTGTTCGCCGGCGGACAGTTCCCGGCGAACTTAGTATGTTCGCGTTCGCCGCTGCGGGCGAACATATGCGATGTTCGGTCCGCCCCCTATAATACATCATTGAGGCAAACTTTGACCCTGAATTTCAGCAGGCACATTTCCAGCCAATCCGCATACCTCCCTCCCACACCCTCCCACCTCCTATAAATAAGCAAGGGCAGCATCCATCTTAGATCATTCTGAAGCAGTGTGTGTTAGTGAGAGCAGGGAGAGCTGCTGCTGCTGCTGTTAAGCTAGGGACAGTTAGTCAGTGTTCCTGGTCTTGCAGTGTTCTTGGTCCACTACTGCTGTAAGGACAGCATCCTGACAGCACCCCAAAAAGCCCTTCTAAGGGCTGGTATTTGTGTATTTTTTTTATATATATACATATATATATATATATATATATATATATATATATATATCTAGTGTCCCCAAAAGCCCTTTTAAGGGCTGGTAATTGAGGATTTATATATATATATATATATATATATATATATATATATATATATATATATATATAGTGTCCCCAAAAGCCCTTTTAAGGGCTGGTAATTGAGGATTTATATATATATATATATATATATATATATATATATATCTAGTGTCCCCAAAAGCCCTTTTAAGGGCTGGTAATTGAGAATTTTTTATTTTTATATATATATATATATATATATATATATATATATATATATATCTAGTGTCCCCAAAGGCCCTTTTAAGGGCTGGTAATTGAGTTTTTCCTTTATATATATATATATATATATATATATATCTATTGTACACTGCAGTTGCCTGCCCGCTGTGTGTGAGAGGCCACAGACCCACCACAGACTGTACTGTGTGCACACCACACTCATTTCGGGTGGCACAGGCACAGTACCTTGCATTTTAAAAAATATTTTTTTTTTCCCTCTGTCATAATTGCAGTGAGTGCTGTGTCAGGTCCACAGAGTGCACTGTGCCCACTGCAGTGCACTGCCCACCACTGATATATATACGGTGGCACAGCATCTTGTTGCAAATTGAAAAAAAAAATATTTTTTATTATTGCAGTTGCCTGGGCTGCCAGTGATTGTCAGGTCCACAGAGTGTACTGTGCCCACTGCAGTGCCACTGCGTGCCCACCCACCACTGATATATAAGGTGGCACAGCAGCTTGCAAAGTAAAAAAATATATATTTTTTTTATAATTGCAGTTGCCTGGGTGCCAGTGACTGTCAGGTCCACAGAGAGTGTACTGTGCCACTGCCCACCCACCACTGATATATAAGGTGGCACAGCAGCTTGCAAAGTAAAAAAATATATATTTTGTTAATAATTGCAGTTGCCTGGGTGCCAGTGACTGTCAGGTCCACAGAGAGTGTACTGTGCCACTGCCCACCCACCACTGATATATAAGGTGGCACAGCAGCATGCAAAGTAAAAAAATATATATTTTGTTGATAATTGCAGTTGCCTGGGTGCCAGTGACTGTCAGGTCCACAGAGAGTGTACTGTGCCACTGCCCACCCACCACTGATATATAAGGTGGCACAGCAGCTTGCAAAGTAAAAAAATATATATTTTTTTTATAATTGCAGTTGCCTGGGTGCCAGTGACTGTCAGGCCCACAGAGTGTACTGTACCCACTGCCCAACACTCCTATAGGGTGGCACAGCACCTTGCACTCATAGTACAACACATTAAAAAAAAAAATGACAGGCAGAGGCAGGCCACCCCACAAGGGCCGTCGTGGTCGTGGTGCTGTGATTTCCTTAGGCCGTAGAATAATGCCCAGTGTTCAGAGGCCACCACAGACCCTGAACTCAAAAAATTCTGAGGACATAGTTGACTGGCTTACACAGGACACCCAATCGTCTACAGCTTCCGCTGGGAACCTTAATGCACCATCCTCCTCCAGCTCAGCTTCGGGCACCTCTCAATTTACCACTCGCCAGCCCGCCGGCACCACCACCAACACTAGCACCACAGCCGCTTCACTTGATCCGTCAGAGGAGTTATTTTCACATCAGTTGGAAGAAATAAGTGATGCACAACTATTAGTGCCAGAGGATGTAGATAACGGGGATATGTCTCAGTCAGGCAGCATTATACACATGGACGTACATTGTGATGATGATGATGATGTTGTACCTGCTGCTGCTGCCTTTGCTGAGTTGTCAAGTGAAGCGGCTGATGATGACGATGTGTCTGTGGATGTCACCTGGGTGCCTGCTCGAAGAGCAGAAGAAGAGGGGGAAAGTTCAGATGGGGAGACAGAGAGGAGGAGGAGGAGACGAGTTGGAAGCAGGGGGAGGAGGTCATCGCAAGGAGCTAGTGGCGCAGTCAGACAGCATGTAGATTCGGCACCCGAGGTCAGCCAGACAGCACGCCAATCAACGCAAGCTGTTGCCACCACCAGAATGCCGTCCTTGCAAAGCTCAGCAGTGTGGCATTTTTTTTGTGTGTCTGCCTCTGATATCAGCGATGCCATTTGTAACCTGTGCCAAAAGAAACTGAGTCGTGGGAAGTCCAACACCCACCTAGGTACAACTGCTTTGCGAAGGCACATGATCTCACATCACAAACGCCTATGGGATCAACACATGAGTAAAAGCAGCACACAAACTGAAAGCCACCATCCTCCTCCTGGTCCAGCATCTTCAGCCACGTCAACCACTGCTGTCCTCCATGCCCCCTATCAACAACCCGCCCCTCCGCCTCTCACCTTCAGCAGTTCCTGCTCACCTGCCCACAGTCAGGTGTCTGTCAAGGAAATGTTTGAGCATAAGAAGCCAATCTCACAGAGTCACCCCCTTGCCCGGCGTCTGACAGCTGGCTTGTCGGAATTCTTAGCCCGCCAGCTTTTACCATACAAGCTGGTGGAGTCTGAGGCCTTCAAAAAATTTGTCGCTATTGGGACACCGCAGTGGAAGGTACCCGGCCGAAATTATTTTTTACAAAAGGCAATCCCCAACCTGTACTCTATTGTGGAAAATGAAATCATGTCACGTCTGGCACACAGTGTTGGGGCAAGGGTCCATCTGACCACTGATAGCTGGTCTGCAAAGCACGGTCAGGGCAGGTATATCACTTACACTGCGCATTGGGTAAACCTGCTGGCGGCTGCCAAGCATGGAATGCGTGGCTCTGCTGCAGAGGAGTTGGTGACACCGCCACGACTTGCAGGCAGGCCTGTTGCCACCTCCTCTACTCCTCCTACTCCATCCTCTTTGCTAACCTCCTCGGCTGAGTCCTCTTCTGCTGTTGCGTCTTGCTCCACATCAACTGCACCCCCCAGCTCCCCAGGGGCTATTCCACATGCCGGATATGACAGTGTCACGCTGTCTTGGGGTTGACTTGCCTGAAAGCAGAGAGTCACACCGGACCAGCACTACTGTCCGCCCTGAACGCACAGGTGGATCAGTGGCTGACCCCGCACCAACTGGAGATCGGCAAAGTGGTGTGTGACAACGGAAGCAATTTGTTGGCGGCATTGAATTTGGGCAAGTTGACACATGTGCCGTGCATGGCACATGTGTTGAATCTGATTGTGCAACGCTTTGTGCAGAAGTACCCAGGCTTACAGGACGTCCTCAAGCAGGCCAGGAAGGTGTGTGGCCATTTCAGGCGTTCCTACATGGCCATGGCGCACTTTGCAGATATTCAGCGGCGAAACAACATGCCAGTGAGGCGCTTGATTTGCGACAGCCCGACACGTTGGAATTCAACACTGCTAATGTTCGACCGCCTGCTCCAACAAGAAACAGCGGTCAACGAGTATTTGTATGACCGGGGTGCTAGGACAGCCTCTGCGGAGCTGGGTATTTTTTTGCCACGTTACTGGACGCTCATGCGCAATGCCTGTAGGCTCATGCGTCCTTTTGAGGAGGTGACAAACCTAGTCAGTCGCACCGAAGGCACCATCAGCGACATCATCCCATATGTTTTTTTCCTGGAGCGTGCCCTGCGAAGAGTGCTGGATCAGGCCGTAGATGAGCGTGAAGAGGAAGAGTTGTGGTCACCATCACCACCACCAGAAACAGCCTTACCATCGCTTGCTGGACCTGCGGCAACACTGGAAGAGGAGTCTGAGGAAGAGGAGTCAGAGGAGGAATGTGGCTTTGATGAGGAGGAACACCAACCACAGCAGGCATCCCAGGGTGCTCGTTGTCACCTATCTGGTACCCGTGGTGTTGTACGTGGCTGGGGGGAAGAACACACCTTCAATGACATCAGTGAGGACGAGGAATTGGACATGAGTAGCTCGGCATCCAACCTTGTGCAAATGGGGTCTTTCATGCTGTCATGCCTGTTGAGGGACCCTCGTATAAAAAGGCTGAAGGAGAACGACCTGTACTGGGTGGCCACGCTACTAGACCCCCGGTATAAGCAGAAAGTCTCTGATATGTTACCCAATTACCAGCAGTCGCAAAGGATGCAGCAGCTACAAAATAAGTTGAAAAGTATGCTTTACACAGCATATAAGGGTGATGTCACAGCACAACGGGAATCCAACAGGGGAAGAGGTGAAAGTAATCCTCCTCCAACCACCACAACAACGCCGGCAAGGACAGGACGCTTTACAGACGTCTTGTTGATGGAGGACATGCAGAGCTTTTTTAGTCCTACGCATCGCCACAGCCCTTCGGGGTTCACCCTCAGAGAACGACTCGACCGACAGGTAGCAGACTACCTTGCCTTAACTGCAGATATTGACACTCTGAGGAGCGATGAACCCCTTGACTACTGGATGTGCAGGCTTGACCTGTGGCCTGAGCTATCCCAATTTGCCATTGAACTTCTGGCCTGCCCCGCTTCAAGTGTGCTGTCAGAAAGGACCTTCAGCGCAGCAGGAGGTATTGTCACTGAGAAGAGAAGTCGCCTAAAAAAAGTCAAAAAAGGTCAAAAAAGTCTTGATTACCTCACGTTTATTAAGATGAATGAGGCATGGATCCCGAAGGGACTGACAGTGGGGGATGCATTTGACTAAAAAAGGCCTGGTGATGACTGAGATGCCTTGGGCTAAAAATGGTCCACACGCTGCTGTATTTAATCATTCTCTGCATGCCGGATGACTTACGTGACGTCTCCGCCACCAACTAGGGTTCAAGCCGCAATGTTTTAGTGCACTTTCTGCCTTGAAAACCTCAATTTTTCAGGCCGCTGCTACAGCAGCGGCTGCAACAATACCTACTTTTTCATGCATGTGTACATGCCTAATTTTTCTGGCCTCTGGTGCTACACTGTGGCTGCAAAAAAACAAAAAACAAAAAAAAAGGCACATACATGTGTCAATTCCCCTTCGTGATCGTTACCTTGTCGTGGTGAAGGGGCTTGCGTATCACAATGAAGCGATCACCTCTAGGAGTGTGTTGGCACACCCCAGATGATAAGGTCGTTGCTTCATTGTGAACAGACCAAAAGCGATCCGCGGGATAATTTTTCATAGAAAAAACATTCATTTTCTTTCATTCTTTCTGCGGAGCTGGGTATTTTTTGGCCGCGTTACTGAATGCTCATGAACAATGGCTGTAGGCTCATGCGTCCTTTTGCGGAGGTGACAAACCTGGTGGTCAGTCGATCCCAAGGCAACATCATCGACCTCATCCCATATGCGTTTTTTCTGGAGCGTGCCCTGCGAAGAGTACTGGATCAGGCTGTAGATGAGCATGAAGAGGAAGAGTTGTGGTCGCCATCACCACCAGAAGCAGCCTTGTCGTTGTCAATTGCTGGACCTGTGGCAACGCAGAGAGAGGAGTCTGAAGAAGAGAAGTCAGAGGAGGAAGGTGGCTTTGAGGAGGTGGAATACCAGCCACAGCAGGCGTCCCAGGGGGCTTGTTCTCACCTTTCGGGGACCCTTGGTGTTGTACGTGGCTGGGTGGAGGAAGAGACCTTCAATGATGTCAGTGAGGACAAGGAACGGGACATGGCTAGCTTGGTATCCAACCTTGCGCAAATGGGGAGTTTGCGGTTGTGCAAATGGACTGACTGACTGTTAAATGGGGAGTTTGGTCTGTCAGAGTTTGGTCTGTCACTGTGAAGCGGGCGACGGGCGTAACCCTTACACTACTTGACCGATAAAACATCATACCTGATCGTATTCACACACTGGATGTTTTAAAGCACGTTATTCCAAACAATTTAGGAATGTTAGATGATTTATGCCCTTTATGGATCAAAACCCGACTCTGCATCAACTACGTAATTTTCCATGGGAGTTTTGCCATGGATCCCCCTCCGGCATGCCACAGTCCAGGTGTTAGTCCCCTTTAAACAACTTTTCCATCACTATTGTGGCCAGAAAGAGTCCCTGTGTGTTTTAAAATTCGCCTGCCTATTGAAGTCTATGGCGGTTCGCCCGGTTCGCCGGTTCGCGAACATTTGCTGATGTTCGCGTTCGCCGTTCGCGAACGGCGAATCTTAGGTTCGCGACATCACTAATGGAGACCTTGAGATTCCCTGGATTTCAGTTAAGGGTGGAGGTGTGCACACCTCCACCCTTATCCAAAATCCAGGGAACCTCAGTGTCTCCACCACCAGCCAATGTAAGGTTTTGTAGTCAGTAATCAACATTACAGATTTCATTGATTATTATTGTGACTAGGACTACAAATCAGTGGCGGCCCGTGCATAGGGGGCACCAGGGCGCTGCCCCCCCCCCCTACCCCTAAAGAAAAGAAAAAAAAAAGAAGAAAAAAAAACGAACAAATAAAGTTTTGAAAAAAAAATTGTGTTCGCCGATACCCCGGCCTATGTGGTGGCTATGGGGGGTGGGGTGGGGTTTACGACCCAGAAGAGGCGCCAATTGGCTGCCTTCTGGGGGCGTAACCTAGGCGCAAGTCATTGCGCTTGGGCACCCCCACTTTCCTGATATCCTGGCTGTGATTGGTCCAGTCTACAGCCTGGACCAATCATCATCCAGGACATCCCATGGCCCCATTCTGACCCCGCTGACATCGCGTGGACCGGCATTGCAGAGAACGGAGAGGAGAGGAGAGGAGACCGGAGAAGAGGAGAGGGAGAAGCCGAGCCTCCAGGTAAGTGCACTGCTCTGTCGGGCACGCACGCATAGCTCTGCATTGGGGGATGTATAGTTGTGGTCACTGCACTGGAGGCACGCACGCATAGCTCTGCATTGGGGGATGTATACTTGTGGTCACTGCATTGGAGGCACGCACGCATAGCTCTGCATTGGGGGATGTATACTTGTGGTCACTGCATTGGAGGCACGCACGCATAGCTCTGCATTGGGGGACATATACTTGTGGTCACTGCATTGGAGGCACGCACGCATAGCTCTGCATTGGGGGATGTATACTTGTGGTCACTGCACTGGAGGCACGCACGCATAGCTCTGCATTGGGGGATGTATACTTGTGGTCACTGCATTGGAGGCACGCACGCATAGCTCTGCATTAGGGGATGTATACTTGTGGTCACTGCATTGGAGGCACGCACGCATAGCTCTGTATTGGGGGACATATACTTGTGGTCACTGCATTGGAGGCACGCACGCATAGCTCTGCATTGGGGGATGTATACTTGTGGTCACTGCACTGGAGGCACGCACGCATAGCTCTGCATTGGGGGACGTATACTTGTGGTCACTGCACTGGAGGCACGCACGCATAGCTCTGCATTGGGGGATGTATACTTGTGGTCACTGCACTGGAGGCACGCACGCATAGCTCTGCATTGGGGGATGTATACTTGTGGTCACTGCATTGGAGGCACGCACGCATAGCTCTGCATTGGGGGATGTATACTTGTGGTCACTGCATTGGAGGCACGCACGCATAGCTCTGCATTGGGGGACTTATACTTGTGGTCACTGCATTGGAGGCAAGCACGCATAGCTCTGCATTGGGGGACATATACTTGTGGTCACTGCATTGGAGGCACGCACGCATAGCTCTGCATTGGGGGACATATACTTGTGGTCACTGCATTGGAGACACGCACGCATAGCTCTGCATTGGGGGATGTATACTTGTGGTCACTGCATTGGAGGCACGCACGCATAGCTCTGCATTGGGGGACATATACTTGTGGTCACTGCATTGGAGGCACGCACGCATAGCTCTGCATTGGGGGATGTATACTTGTGGTCACTGCACTGGAGGCACGCACGCATAGCTCTGCATTGGGGGATGTATACTTGTGGTCTCTGCATTGGAGGCACGCACACATAGCTCTGCATTGGGGGACATCTACTTGTGGTCACTGCACTGGAGGCACGCACGCATAGCTCTGCATTGGGGGACATATACTTGTGGTCACTGCATTGGAGGCACGCACGCATAGCTCTGCATTGGGGGATGTATACTTGTGGTCACTGCATTGGAGGCACGCACGCATAGCTCTGCATTGGGGGACATATACTTGTGGTCACTGCATTGGAGGCACGCACGCATAGCTCTGCATTGGGGGATGTATACTTGTGGTCACTGCACTGGAGGCACGCACGCATAGCTCTGCATTGGGGGATGTATACTTGTGGTCACTGCATTGGAGGCACGCACGCATAGCTCTGCATTGGGGGACATATACTTGTGGTCACTGCATTGGAGGCAAGCACGCATAGCTCTGCATTGGGGGACATATACTTGTGGTCACTGCATTGGAGGCACGCACGCATAGCTCTGCATTGGGGGATGTATACTTGTGGTCACTGCATTGGAGGCACGCACGCATAGCTCTGCATTTGGGGACATATACTTATGGTCACTGCATTGGAGGCACGCACGCATAGCTCTGCATTGGGGGATGTATACTTGTGGTCACTGCATTGGAGGCACGCACACATAGCTCTGCATTGGGGGACATATACTTGTGGTCACTGCATTGGAGGCATGCACACATAGCTCTGCATTGGGGGATGTATACTTGTGGTTACTGCATTGGAGGCACGCACACATAGCTCTGCATTGGGGGATGTATACTTGTGGTCACTGCATTGGAGGCACGCACGCATAGCTCTGCATTGGGGGATGTATACTTGTGGTCACTGCATTGGAGGCACGCACGCATAGCTCTGCATTGGGGGACATATACTTGTGGTCACTGCATTGGAGGCACGCATGCATAGCTCTGCATTGGGGGATGTATACTTGTGGTCACTGCACTGGAGGCACGCACGCATAGCTCTGCATTGGGGGACATATACTTGTGGTCACTGCATTGGAGGCACGCACGCATAGCTCTGCATTGGGGGATGTATACTTGTGGTCACTGCACTGGAGGCACGCACGCATAGCTCTGCATTGGGGGATGTATACTTGTGGTCACTGCATTGGAGGCACGCACGCATAGCTCTGCACTGGGGGATGTATACTTGTGGTCACTGCATTGGAGGCACGCACGCATAGCTCTGCATTGGGGGACATCTACTTGTGGTCACTGCACTGGAGGCACACACGCATAGCTCTGCATTGGGGGACATATACTTGTGGTCACTGCATTGGAGGCACGCACGCATAGCTCTGCATTGGGGGATGTATACTTGTGGTCACTGCACTGGAGGCACGCACGCATAGCTCTGCATTGGGGGATGTATACTTGTGGTCACTGCATTGGAGGCACGCACGCATAGCTCTGCATTGGGGGATGTATACTTGTGGTCACTGCATTGGAGGCACGCACGCATAGCTCTGCATTGGGGGACATCTACTTGTGGTCACTGCACTGGAGGCACGCACGCATAGCTCTGCATTGGGGGATGTATACTTGTGGTCACTGCATTGGAGGCACGCACACATAGCTCTGCATTGGGGTATGTATACTTGTGGTCACTGCATTGGAGGCACGTACGCATAGCTCTGCATTGGGGGACATATACTTGTGGTCACTGCACTGGAGGCACGCACGCATAGCTCTGCATTGGGGGATGTATACTTGTGGTCACTGCATTGGAGGCACGCACGCATAGCTCTGCATTGGGGGACATATACTGGTGGTCACTGCACTGGAGGCACGCACGCATAGCTCTGCATTGGGGGATGTATACTTGTGGTCACTGCACTGGAGGCACGCACGCATAGCTCTGCATTGGGGGACATATACTGGTGGTCACTGCACTGGAGGCACGCACGCATAGCTCTGCATTGGGGGACATGTATACTGGTGGTCACTGGCTGCACTGGATGCACGCACGCATAGCTCTGCATTGGGGGACATATACTGGTGGTCACTGGCTGCACTGGAGGCACGCATGCATAGCTCTGCATTGGGGGACATGTATACTTGTT
Source organism: Pelophylax lessonae (assembly GCF_965119305.1). Classification (NCBI taxonomy): domain Eukaryota; kingdom Metazoa; phylum Chordata; class Amphibia; order Anura; family Ranidae; genus Pelophylax; species Pelophylax lessonae. The sequence goes on from NC_138769.1 coordinate 258,758,008, forward strand.
GTCACTGCACTGGAGGCACGCACGCATAGCTCTGCATTGGGGGACGTATACTGGTGGTCACTGGAGGCACGCACGCATAGCTCTGCATTGGGGGACGTATACTGGTGGTCACTGGCTGCGCTGGAGGCGCGCACGCATAGCTCTGCATTGGGGGACGTATACTGGTGGTCACTGGAGGCACGCATGCATAGCTCTGCATTGGGGGACGTATACTGGTGGTCACTGGAGGCACGCACGCATAGCTCTGCATTAGGGGATGTATACTGGTGGTCACTGGCTACACTGGAGGCACGCACGCATAGCTCTGCATTGGGGGACATGTATACTGGTGGTCACTGGCTGCATTGGAGGCACGCATGCATAGCTCTGCATTGGGGGACGTATACTGGTGGTCACTGGTTGCACTGGAGGCACGCACGCATAGCTCTGCATTGGGGGACGTATACTGGTGGTCACTGGCGGCACTGGAGCCAAGCACGCATAGCTCTGCATTGGGGACATGTATGCTGGTCACTGCATTGGGGACATGTATGCTGGTCACTACATTGAAAGGGGGCATTTATACTGGTCACTATATTGAAGGGGTCATGTACTGTGGGGTTTGTGCTAGGGGCCTGTACTGTGGGGTTTGTGCTTGAGTTGTTTGTGCGGGGTTTGTGCCTGAGGGGTTTGTGCTGGGGGGGTCTGTACAGTGGGGTTTGTGCCACTCTCAGTCCATGTATCCCATAATAGGATGTCTCTCACAGTATATCCCATAATAGGGCCCCTGTTCCCTATTATGGGATATACTAGTACTGATGGACCCCTTAATATGTGATATATTGGGAGAATTGGTTCACGCAAGCAAAATACAGGGGACAAAATGGGTGGAGTCTATAAGGGGTGGGGCTTCTGAGAAATGGGAGGGGTCAAAATGGAAGGGCGGGGTCTTGCGTCCCCCCCCATCTTAAAACTTCACCAGCCGCCACTGCTACAAATGAAGATGTTCCTAATATGTATGAAGATGTAAACAATTGCTAAAGTCACCATATATTGGACTGCTTTTTTTATTTATTGTTAATGTGAACGTGGATATTTATTTGTGTTTATTATTATTATAGGTTATAATAAGCTACAATAATAAATCCAAATAAATATCTGTATGTTCACATTACCATGAAAGTAATATAAAAGTACAGTCACAGTATATATGTTCACTTTAGCAATTTTTCACATCTTCATGCATGTTATGATAATATCTCAAATAGCATCCTAATGTCCTAGTGACAATAATAATACATGCAGTATAATCACTAGCCCTGGGCACTCAGAAAATGTGCTCCAAATCTATCATGGAGTGTCCTGGGACCCAAGTGATGTACATGTCACAAAATTTGAACAGTAAACTTTAGATACAAGGAAAGCTTCCCCCAACAAATAAATATGTTAATGGAACGCTTCTTGTAGAACCACACCGAAAATAAATGAATGCCCCGTCCCTAATTAAAGTACATGCCCCGCCTACAATGGCTTTCTGGACATGCAGGAAACCAGGATGTCCCTAAAAAATATTTTTTAAGTGTTGGCAACTATAGGGGCCTCTGACCATGGCAGGTATTGGCTTCAGAATACAAGTCGCTCTCCTTGTACTCTGAAGCCAATACCTGCCATGGTCAGAGGCCCCTACCCCTCTCCACTGTATAGACTCGGGAAGTGAACTGCTAGACTAAGAGAGATCCTGCAGCTTTTGGACACCACAGAGCTGCTGATCGCCCCCTCCACTGCATAGTGAACTGCAGCTGAAGTGAACTGAGATACAGGGAGAGATGTTCAGGTGAGTGGCCATGGGATGAAAGTTGGGGGTGGGATACAGAGATGCACTGGGGGTTGGAGGTCCACGTCAAGTGGGTACAGAGCAGAGATGTGGTAGGCCCCTTTCACATTGACGGACTGATTAGGTCTGCCTGTTTGTTTTTCAGATGGACCCGATCCATCTATCTGTTGCTCTCTGTGGAGCAGCGGATCTTAGCAGACATGTGTCTGCTGACACCCCCTGCCATTCAATCCAATCCTGTCTGCTAAAAAAAGATTGATGGGGGTCCATTCTCTATCCATCCGGTGGATTGGATCAAATGACAGGTGGCCTGTTTCTATCGGACAGCTCCATAGAGAGCAGCTGGCTGTCCGTGTCCGCTCTGCATTAGCAGAGCAGACATGGACCTGTCATCCGTTTGCTCAGCGGAGAGATCCCCCGCTGAGCAAGCAGATCCCACTGACGGGTGGGTGTGTGTGTTTGTGTGCTGGGGGTTACAAAGGCTTGCTGGGCATGTGGAGGCATACTGGGGGATAAAGAGGATTCTAGGAGGTGTGTGGGGGTACGGAGGATTCTGGGAGGTGCAGAGGTGTGTGGAAGGTGCAGCAGTGTGCTGGGGGGGGGTACCAAGTTGTGCCAGGGGTACATGGGTTATTTGGGAAGTACAGACACGTGCTAAGGGGTGTAGAGATGTGAAAAGGTGAATGGCATTAGATGGTTCTTGTAGACTTATGCCCATTTTAAATGGCCCACACCTAATTAAGATACATTCTCCGCCTACAATGGCTGGCTGAACACACAGAAAAAAAAAGGTGTCCCTGAAATTTTTTGGGAAAAGTTGGCAACTATGCAGGTAGGGGGTCATGCTACAGAACACGTGAAAGGGTGCTTGCACCTGGGCCCTGAAGGTTCTAGTTACGCCTCTGAGAAGGCTTGCCTGCCTGTAGTGAGAGCAATGATCAGAGTGGGAGCCCCGCCCCCAGACCTCTATTCCCCGCCCCCTGCAGCCTACATGCTCGGGAATTAGCAAGCAAGATGAGAGTGGGAGTACCATCCAGTGACCTCTGACATTCTATAATGAGCCCAGCTGGCCAGGTATGTCCTTACACTAATAGAATGACTACTTTTCTAAAACCCTGAGCTGTGTTATTCAACTGTAAAGTGTGCATTGTTGAAAGTTTTCTGCCCCCCTCCTGTACCATGTCCACAGCCTCTGACCCCCCTCCTGTACCATGTCCACAGCCTCTGACCCCCCTCCTGTACCATGTCCGCAGTCTCTGACCCCCCTCCTGTACCATGTACACAGCCTCTGACCCCCCTCCTGTACCATGTCCGCAGTCTCTGACCCCCCTCCTGTACCATGTCCGCAGCCTTTGACCCCCCCTCCTGTACCATGTCCGCAGTCTCTGACCCCCCTCCTGTACCATGTCCGCAGCCTCTGACATCTCCTGTACCATGTCCGCAGCCTCTGACATCTCCTGTACCATGTCCGCAGCCTCTTACCCCCCTCCTGTACCATGTACACAGCCTCTGACCCCCCTTCTGTACCATGTCCGCAGCTTCTGACCCCCCTCCTGTACCATGTCCGCAGCTTCTGACCCCCCTCCTGTACCATGTCCGCAGCCTCTGACCCCCCTCCTGTACCATGTCCGCGGTCTCTGACCGTCGCTTGTACCATATCTGCAGTCCCTGACTGTCTCCTGTAGTATGTCTGCAGTCTCTGAGGCTCTCCTGTAGTACTTTTACAATCTCTGACCCTCTCCTGTAGTAGGTGTATTAATATGCCGCTTTACTTGCGCAATTATTTGGGATTGCTCCACTGCTCAGTCAGTGGTAATATTGTGCAATTAGCTGTAGCAATCAATAATCAGTTGACAGTAGTGATCCGCTGTAATCTCTAGCAACCAATCAGTGAGCAGCAATAATGTGCAGTAACCTTTAGCAACCAATTGGCAAGCAGAAATAATGTATTGTAACCTCTAGCAACCAGTCTGTGAGCAGTAAGGATAGACTGTAACCTCTGGCAACCAAATGTAATCACTGCATGATCTGCTGCAGTAAACTGATTTTGAGTCTACCTGCTATTTTTTTGTATGTCCCAAGAACGGAGGTGGGGGGGGGGCCCAAGAAAATTTTTGCCCAGGACCCAATCAATATTAAAGACGGCCCTGCTTGGGACACCAATAAAGTTAACCTCTTCCCTGCCAGTGTCATTTTTTCAGTAACAGTGCATATTTATAGCACTGATTACTGTAGTAATGTCACTGGTACCCCCAAAAGTGTCAAAAATGTCAGTCAGGGGTCCGATCTGTCTGCCGCAATGTCGTAGTCCCGCAAAAAAAAAAAACGCAGATCGCCGCCATTACTAGTAAAAAAAAAAAAAAACAATAAAAATTACATAAATTTTCCCGTAGTTAGTAAACGCAATAACTTTTGCGCAAACCAATCAAAATACGTTTATTGCGATTTTTTTTTTTTTACCAAAAATATGTAGCAGAAAACAAATTGGCCTAAAATGTTAAAAAAGTTTGATTTTTACATTTTTTTTGGAGAATTTCATATAAAAAAATTTGAAAAATATTGTAATTTTTTCAAAATTGTCGCTCTTTTTTTGTTTATAGCGCAAAAAGTAAAAATCGCACAGGTGATCAAACACCACCAAAAGAAAGCTGGTTGTCAATTTTATTTGGGTACAGTGTCGCACGACCGCGCAATTGTTTGTTACAGTCACGCAGTGCCGAGTCGCAAAATAGGGCCTGGTCTTTGAGCAGCCAAATCCTCCGGGGCTTAAGTGGTAACTTATGACCAATCAGCACCAAACAGCCATGCTATGTGACACACTGTGACAGAGAACCCACGGACTGCTGCCTGTGTGTGTGTTATAGATGGTGACATAGCGATGTACAGTGCAGTAATTCCATAGTTGCCAATATTCCAAAAAAGTTTTTAGGGACACCTTTTTTTCAGTGTTTCCATAAAGCTGCTGTAGGCAAAGCATGTACTTTAATTAGGGGCAGGACATTCATTTATTATGGATGTGGTCCTACAAGAAGGTTAATCGTGTGCTTCCATCAGGGATCTGACAGCAATTAAATAGTTAATCATGTCCAGCCACCAGGCTAGCAAGGATCTTCTAGCAATGATAAGGTTAATCATGGCTCTAGCCACCAGAGATCTTAGGCTAATAAGATCCCTGGTGGCTAGAGACATGATTAACCATTTCTTTGCTGTCAGATCCCTGATAGAAGCACATGATTAACCCTTTTTTTGATACCAGATCCCTTGTGGAAATGCATGAATAACCCTTTAATCTAGCTATTAAAAGGGTAAATGTGCATTTCCACCAGGGATCTGCTAGCAATAAAATGGTTAATAATCTTGACTTCCAAAACACAGATCTTCTACAAACAAAGGGTTAATCACACATTTCCAATTCAACTGCCAGCAATAAAAGGGTGAATGTCCAGTCACCAGGCATCATCTTCTAGGAATGAATGGACACAGCACTGCCTCTAATCCCCCTCCCCAACAAAATACTGCCTGAAATGTGCCCCCCTTCTCTCATGACAATTATGTGGCCAAACACCTCATCTCTATTATTGTAGTTACCTTCACACCACCTTCTTCCACATTCTCTTATGCTGACAGGAGTACAGTACGTGCTGAGGGCAGACCTAGAATGTTTAGCTGCCCACCTGTGCATAGGTAATGCTTCTATTCAGAACTTGAAGCCTATACCTGCCTTAGTAAAAACATTCCCCTTCTGTACAGCGGCGTCTAATGGAGAGGAGAGGTACTGCAAGCCTACATCAATAGACTGTCAGGCTGAGCTGCTGTGTGCTTGGCTGGAATCTGTATTTCCAGGACAACTGCCGGGAAAAAGATGAGGCGGGACATTGAGAACTTTCCCTCTCCTCCTGGACACGATCAGCTGCCTGCCTCTCGCTCTCCATCTCTCTCACACTCTGATTACTGAGTGGGGAGCTGAATGAAGGAAGATTAGTCCACCAAGGTATGACAATTGGAGCAGACGGCTGGAACTTTAAACAGCTGGGACATGTAGAGCTGGCATGGAATGCACTGCGCATGTGCCCGAAAATGAAAAAAAGTCCCTCCACTCTCACCAACACAGATCACCAGAGAGGGGCCCAGAAAATAGTAATAATAATCCCCCCTAAGCTAGAGGTAGTGGCTAAGCGGGGGTGCAATTTAGAAAGTCAGTTTTTTCAAAATTCTGCACTGACTCTGAGGCTGCCGGGCCCCCCTGCAGAGCTCAGTAGGACGGGCCCAGTACACAACAGGGCCGGTTGTACTGGCTTATCAGCGGCCCTGAAATTCCCTACAATAATAAAATGCTATCATTCCCTAGATATAAGGAGATGCCTGCACAAAGGAAAAACATGCACTTTGGCTAATGTGATCATGTGATTATTCAAGTCTTTAGATCAATATCTAGGCTAGGGCCCTTAAAATTGATAAGGTTCAGAAATATTTAGACAGAATAAAGGTGAATAAAGCATCTGGAAAACTTGCCCTAAAAGAATTGAGCTCTGTCTTTAATTAATGGCATAGTACCACTGGATTGGCGTAAGGCCAGTGTGGGGGCCTATATTTAAAAAGGGTTAAGTCCTTACTTAGTAACTATAGACCAATGGACTCAGAAGTGGGACTCAGAAACAAGCATGAACAGGTGCCCCGCGGGGGCATCTGGCATAGAGGAGGGGCCTGGTGCACCCACTGGTACCCCAGAAGAAGAGGATCGGGGCTGCTCTGTGCAAAAGTATTGCACAGAGCACGTGAGTGTAATATGTTTGTTATTTTAATACAGAAAAAAAAGATTTTGTACCACTTTAATAAGACCAGATAGATGATTTTTTGTTAGAAAAAAAATATATTTTAAGCGATAGACAGTATGGATTCATGAAAAATAGAAGTTGCCAAACAAATCTGCTTTCTTTTTACGAGGAGGTAAGCAAAAATGTAGACAAAGTACTATAAAACACTTTAAGATGGTACCTGATCCCTAATAGACTCCACAGAATCTGTCCCAACTCTTTCCCCAACTGTTGGAGATGTGATGACATTGACGTGTCATTCCTACACATATGGTGGTCTTGTCCACGGATTCAACCCTTTTGGGAAGAAGTCCACCGCATTACGCACCAGATCTCAATTATCCCTCTGGACTTTACCCCTGCACAACTTCTCCTACACCACTCCAACACTCCTAGAAAACTATACTTCAAATCCCTAGCCATGCATATGATAAACGCAGCGAAACTATGCATATCTTGTCACTGGTGGACCCCGACCCCCGTCCATGAGAGAATGGCTCCTCAGCATAAAGACAACTGCGGGAATGGAGGAACTCATTCACCAATCCAAAGACACCCCACAAAAATACAATAAAATCTGGGTTTGCTGGCACAACAACAGAAGAATATAACCAACTCAAAAGATGAATCAAAACCCTGACACAAGACGGAAGAGAGTGGAGGCCCCCTACACCCCCCCTTTTTTTTTTTGTTTCTTTGCATCCTCCTCTCCCCTTCCCTTTCCCATCTCTGGACACCTCAGCACCTACGACTTAATCAGTGCTGCCCTCAAGTATCATTAGCCTCAGATTACTCATAAATAGCTAAGAGGTAAATACAGAATACTCCCACTTCTGCCTACTGGTCCACTAAGAAAACCTACAAAAGAGGGGCGTGGCTAGCGGGACATGTGAGCGGACGTGCTTTTGGCGGCTCTGAGCTCTCCTCGCTGTAATCCTGCTCCATCCTTGGAATCCTACGCTCCTTTTTCGTTTTTTCTTGCTGCGGGAGTTCGGTGCAGTGTTCTGGGTGCCTCCGGTTGCCATTTCGGTGGATGGGCAAGAGGAAAAAGCAGCCTCCGGCCAGGATGAGCGTTACCACCCGGTCCTGCCAAGATGGCCGCCGCTCCACCATGCCTCTGCCTTCCCCGGCCTCCACTCCGGATCTGTTTGGGGAGGCATCCGGAGCCTCTCCACCGCATTCACCGGGTGCCTCGGCTCCTCCGGAGCTTCTCTCCCAGACGTCCCCCAGCGCGGATGGGATGGATGACGATCCGGTGCAGGAACCCACCCTGAAGGACGTTCTGCAGGCCCTCAAGGTAAATCATTCCGATCTTATGGGGAAGGTGGCAGAGCTCAAGCTGGACATTACTATCATGCGCCAGGACATGAGCAAGGTCCGGGACCGGGTTACTGAAACGGAACGTCGCATTAGTGACTTGGAGGACACTGTACACCCCCTGGTCCCTGATTTGAGACAGTGCGGGAAGAGGCTTAAAAGTGTGGAGGACAAGATGGACGATTTGGAAAACCGTTTACGCCGTAATAACGTACGGCTGGTGGGGCTGCCAGAGCGGGTTGAGGGGTCTGACCCTGTGTCCTTCCTGGAAAGCTGGTTCCAGGAGGAATTTGGCCAAAATTCCCTGTCCGCATGCTTTGTGATTGAGCGGGCTCACAGGGTACCAGGTAGGCCTCTCCCTGTGGGCAGCCCCCCCCCCCGCACAGTGATAATTCGCTTCTTGAACTACAGGGACAGGGACTCTGTCCTTCGTTCTGCCAGGATTAAAGGGAACCTGAAGATTAACAATGCGGTGGTCTCTCTTTACCCGGATTACTCTCCTGGGGTCCGCACTCTGCGGGCTAAGTATCAACAAGCCAAGCAGATGCTCCGGGAAAGGGCTATGCAATACTCCATGATGTTCCCTGCTACCCTTCGAGTCACCTATCAAGATAAAGCGCATTTTTTCCAGTCTCCTGCTGCTGTTGTTTCCTGGTTGGAGTCCCTGCCTCGCCAAGACCGGGGGTCTGGACACCGAGCCCCTGATACCTGATCTGTCTTCTCGGATGCTGTTTTGGTTCAGTTTGGTGATGGCCGTCTCCCGCCCAGGACCACTTGGACTCTTTTTTTGGGAGTGTTAGGATGCCTTCCAGCCCTTCTGGTGAGGGGAGCTCCCCCTCCTAGAGCTAGGGGCTGCCTTGTTTTTGATTTCCCCTTGTTCTACATTTTTCTTTTTTTTCCCCTTGACTTGTTGAACACTACGGTTGTGTACTTTCCTTTGGTTACATGCTGGGGACACTGCCCAGGTTGGTCTTAGCCGACTGACCCTGGCTGGCCACGTTCTCTCGCTTCCAGTACAAGTTTTTGGGATAAAGCCCACGCCTAGTTTGGTTTTTTTTGTTCCTTTTCTTTTGGGCGTCCGGGCAGGGGATTCTGAGGGGTTATTTTGTTTTTTCCCCCCTCCTTTTTTTTCTCCCTGATTGTTTGTGTGCTGGGGGGCTGGGGCTGTTCTTTTTGTGAGCCCTGTCCCCCCTCTTGTCTTATGTCTTTTCTGTTTGGTTGGGTGTGTGTTTGTGTGTATGAGGTGTATGTGTGTGACTGTTTTTCAGTGGCCTTCCTCTGCCTCCGGGATCACGCTGCAGTACCTGGGGATTTGGTTTGTTGGGTTTTACAGCCCTTCATTGCTTATTTGATGATTTATCTATGTCACGGGTCACGTGTGTCTCCTGGAATGTGAGGGGTCTGAACTCAAAATTTAAGAGGGCCATGTTGTTTGATTTCCTGAAGAGCCATAAGCCGCATGTACTGTGTTTGCAGGAGACGCACCTGACTGGCTCTCGCACCCGTGCGCTACACAAATATTGGGTCTCTAGTTCCTACCACTCCACTTACTCTAATTACGCTAGGGGGGTCTCCATACTGATCCGTAAGGGGTTGCCCTTCGTGTGTTCCAGGGTGCTCACGGACCCGTTTGGCCGCTACATATTTTTACATTGCCGAATACATGCGGTACAGCTCCTCCTGGTGGTGGTGTACGTGTCTCCTCCTGTTACGGCTGCCTTCTTCTCGGACCTGAGTGTGGGGTTGGCTGAATTTCCCTGTGTTCCTACTCTCCTGTTGGGGGACTTTAATTCGGTCCTGGACCCTATCCTGGACCGCTTGCGGCCCCTCCAACATGAGACTAGGCTGTTCAGTCAGTGGTGTGCCTCGTGTAACTATGTTGATGTCTGGCGCCTGCGCCACCCGGTGGCGAAGGTTTATTCTTGCCAATCTAGAACGTACAATGCTCTTTCCAGGCTTGACTATGCCCTGACTTCCTCTGACATGACACCTTTGGTTCACTCTGTGGACTACGTTGCTCAGACGCTTTCGGACCATTCTATACTTACGGTTGAATTGATGCTGGGCCACAGGGTCGCTTTTCGGACGTGGAGGCTCAGCCCTTTATGGGTCTCTGCGCCTGAACTGCGGGACCTGGTCCTCCAGGATATGAATTCCTACTGGGAATTTAATGCTCACTCCTCTACCGTGGGGTCCCGCTGGGATGCCTTTAAGGCCTCTACTCGGGGCGCCTACATCTCCCGCATCGCGGCCCATCGCTGTTCCAGCCGGGCTGCTTTGCGTGAGCTGGAAGGCTCCCTGGCTACTGCGCGTGCTCGTTACGCTGCCGACCCTACTCCGGTGCTCCGGGATGCCCTGGTTGGGGCTCATACGGCCCTTAAACTACACTTGATTGACATGACTCGTAAACAGCAACTGTATCTTGCTGCTAGACTGCATGAACATAGTGGGAAGAATGGTAAACTTCTGGCCTTTCTCTCCCGGGCGGATTACGTGGACCGATCGATTGCCCAGATTAGAACGACTGATGGTTCGGTAGTGGCGGACCCACTGCGAATTAATGAGACATTCCGCTCCTTTTACTCTGATTTATATTCGGAGCGGGGGGCGGTTGACGAGACCAAGCTTGTGGGGTTTTTGGACTCGTTGGTCTTTCCGGTGTTGTCCGATGCCCACAGGCTGATGTTAGATGCTCCTTTGACAACTAAGGAGATCGAGACGGCTATTGGCTCCCTGCCATCTAATAAGACACCAGGACTCGATGGCTTGCCCGCGGAATGGTACCAGGAGTACCCCGGGGATCTTGCCAGTAGATTGCGGGACCTTTATAAGGTGGCCCTGGATGAGGGTGAACTCCCGGCATCTATGCGGGAGGCACTCATCGTGGTACTGCCCAAACCGGACAAGGACGGCTTACTGTGTGACTCATATCGACCCATTTCGCTGCTTAACAGTGATGTGAAGATTCTTGCAAAACTTTTGGCTACCCGCCTCGCTAAAGCTATAACTACCCTTATCCATCCCGATCAGAATGGGTTCATGCCTGTGAAGAGCACGTATGATAATATTCGCAGGCTCCATATACACCAATACACTGCAACTAAGGAGGCGAGGAGTGGCCTGGTGTTGTCTCTCGATATTCGGAAGGCCTTTGATACTGTGAGATGGGACTTCCTTTGGCAGGTTATGTCGAAAATGGGGTTTGGCCTCCAGTTCATCAGATGGGTGCGTCTGCTCTACTCACGGCCGCTAGCCAGAATTTGTACGAATAAGGATGTGTCTGCGACCTTTTCCCTCCACCGTGGTACTAGGCAGGGCTGCCCTCTGTCGCCGCTACTGTTTGCCCTTGCCATTGAGCCGTTGGCTCTGGCGGTGCGACAGACGGTGACGGTGGGTGGTATCCTTTGTGGTGGCCTGGAGGAGAAAATTTCGCTGTACGCGGATGATGCCCTCATATATCTGGATGGCACCGAGTCCTCCTTTGAAGCCTTGCGGGGAGTGGTGGAGGAGTTCGGCGGGGTGTCCGGCCTTAGAGTGGGATGGGATAAATCGGTGGCTTTTCCGCTTGGCCCACCCGCGGATTATAGTTTTTTGCAGCGTTTTGGCGTTTCCCTCTCTACAGCGTTTAAATACTTAGGAATACAGGTACACACGGATCTCCAGGTCTATAGCTCTTTAAATGTACAGCCTATTATCGCCCACATGGAGGTTCGGTTGCGTACCTGGTCTTCCCTGCCACTGAATCTCATTGGCAGGATTAACATTTTTAAGATGATTTACTTACCTAAATTCCTTTATGTTTTTCGGGCTTCCCCAGTTTTTCTACCTAGGCGGTTGTTCAACAAAATTGACTCTGCCCTTACCTCCTTTTTTTGGCAGGGCTCCCGCCCTCGCATAGCCAGGTCCTCTCTCCAGGCCTCCAAATTCCAGGGGGGCCTGGCGTGTCCAGACCTTTATAAATACTTCCTTGCGTCCCAGCTTACGTACTTGTATGATGGCCTCGGCGATTCTCCGGGTAACTCCTCCACCATTCTCGTATTGGCCATGCATGGCTCGCGGGCACAGGCTACGGATGCCCTGCACAGATCTGTCCCTAGACGCTGCTCCCGTAACTCTCCTATGGAGGGAGGGTGGTTGGCCTGGCATGCTGGTAATAAGTTGTTAGTGGAGACGCCTGCTGTGTCTCCCAATGCCCCATTATGGGATAATCACAACTTCCCCGAGCTCTATGGTCATCCGGATTCGGGCTGGTGGTCTGGACTTGGGGTGACCCATGTCTCTCACGTCTTTCGGTCGTCTCATTTTGTTTCCTTTGATGACCTGAAGGCCCACCATGGTGTGTGCAACCGTTTTTTCTTTAAATACCTGTTATTACGCCACGCCGCCCGTGCACAGTTTGCGGGACTGACCCTGGAGCTCGGGGAATCCCCGATGGAGCTGTTATTGTCTATTGAAGGGATTAATAAAATGGTCACTACGTTTTATATGAGGCTGCAGGCGGCGGGTGCTGACCCGTTTAAAACGGTCATGGGCCGGTGGGTCGCGCTCTTGCCCGACCTGACAGAGGAGACATGGGAGGAGGCCACGGAGGTTTGTTTTCAGGATCTTATTAGTTCGAATAATAGGTTAATACAGTTTAAATTTATCCATCATCTGCATTATACACCCCAGAAGTTGGTCCGTATGGGGGTAGCCCCGGGAGCCGCTTGCCCCAGGTGCGGCTGTCCTGCTGCGGACTTGCTCCACATGTTCTGGTCCTGTCCCCATGTTAAAGGTTACTGGACATCTATTTTTGCCTTTTTTACTAATAAACTGCACCTGTCGGTCCCTCTTACTCCTGAGGTAGGCCTGCTGGGTGTGTTGAATGACATTGTACATCGTGTACGTCCTAGGATCCTGCTCCGCATCTTACTGTTCTATGCCAGGAAACTTGTTTTGTTACATTGGAGGAGGGCTGAGCCGCCTACCATACAGGAGTTCTATATTTTGGTGCGCAGTGATGTTCCGCTTTATAAGCTAATTTATAAGAGTAGAGGGTGTCCTAAAAAGTTCACTAATGTCTGGCAGCCCTGGCTTGATGTGGAAGACTCGTATTGGGCAGATGCCCCTTTGCCCTCCAGCTTATCTCTCGACTGAGTCTGAGTAGCCCCGGAAGTTATGCGGTTTATATTTGTTTTATTACATGAGTTGTTTGTTCTATACCCCCCCCCTTATCTTGGGGGGTGGGTACCTGGAGGTAGGGGATGGTGTGTGATTGTGGATGTGTGGGTGTGTATGGTATGGTAAGTCTTGTTGGTATGTTCCTTTCTCCTTCCCCCCCCCCCCCCATCTATGTGACAACCGGTTGGGAGTATAGCCTCGCAGTTGCTTGGCCCTCCTGGCTCTTTGTGGTACGCATCCCATTTCTTCCCCTTCCCCCCCTTGTTTTGGGCCGTTAGGCCCCTCTCTATTCCCCCCCCCTTCCCCCCCCTTCTGTGGTGTTAGGTTAAGATGTCTTCTGATACCCTTGTGTAATTTACATGCTTGCCTTAGGCTCCGTTCACATCTAGGCGTTTTGGGGCGTTTTTGGGGCGTTTTTCTGCTCTAGGATCAGCTCTCAAAACGCCCAACAAGACAAATCCTATTCATTTCAATGGCCCCTGTTCACATCTGAGCGTTTTGACGCTGTATACAAAACGCCCAACGCTCAAAAAAGTACATGAGCTTCTTTTTGGGCAGATTACAGGCGTTTTCCATTGATCTCTATTCAATCTAAAAACACCTGCACAAAAATCGCGGTAAAAATCGCGGTAAAATCGCGGTAAAAAACGCCGCAAAAATCGCGGTAAAATCGCGGTAAAAAACGCGCGAAAAACGCTACGCTCAGGTGTGAATGTAGCCTTACACTTGTTTTATGGGCAATGTTGCCCTTGTGTTTTCTTTTTGTTACTGTTATGCAAAAAAATTTTAAATAAACACCTTTCAAAAAAATAAAGAAAACCTACAAAAACTCACACTGGTAGCCGACAGGGCCACCTATCATGGTCGAGCACAGATTGCTCCCATTGGGGTGCCCCACTGGGAGGGGAGCCCTACACGGCTCAACAAAACGTAGATATCTAATCTAAATTACTTAATATCTATACATAGACTAAACTTAGAATATTGAAGGAATCCACACCCCCCCCCCCCCCTCCACACTCAGTTCATCGGCATTTCCTTATTTGTGGTAAATAATAGCCACTCAACATCGTTTTTTCATGGATTCCCTAAGTTTCACACTTATGCGATGCGGGAAGGCTGCGAATTCACAGCCTGTTCTCGCACTGCAAACGCACCCCTGGCAGTTCACACTGCCATATGCGATACGCTGGGGGTGTCAATGAAATCTTAACGACACCCCCAGTTTGATCGCATATCGCAGTGCGATCTTTACAGTTCGCACAGGATCGGATCGCACAAGTTTGAACCACTGTGCGATCCGATCCTGATGCGGCTGCAAAAAAGGGTCCTGTGCGTCTTTGCTGCGGGTGCAGTGCGAATTTAGCCATACAAAGTGTATGGCTGAACTCGTACCGCACAGCCGATCGCATGTAATGAAGGAGCAGTGCGCTCCGACATTACATGCGATCGCCGCACATATGTGAACCGGCACTTAACCTCTACATAACAACAAGATTAGGACTTGACTTCAAATGTTTACCTGGTTATCCGCTTCATGCCTTATACATGGTTAACTTACATAATGTATAACTGTTATTGTTTATATTTCTATGCCAAATATCAATAAAACTTGAATAAAAAAAATGTAGACAAAGTAGTGGCTGTGCATATAGTGCATTTTGATTTTGCAAAAGCATTTTACATCTTTCCCCACACAAGGCTAATGTTTAAGGTAAAGTCTACAGGCTTGGAAAAATCAGTTTGTAAATATATTGAAAACTGGCTAAAAGACCGTATTCAGAGAGTAGGAGTTAATGATTCTTACTCTGAATAGTTTTTGCAGATGACACCAAGCTATGCAGTGGAATTATGTCTTTACAGGATGTCTCCAATTTACAAGCCGACCTCAATGCACTTTCACAAAAAGGATATTGGGGAACTGGAGAAAGTGCAGATAAGGGCAACCAAACTGATAAAAGAGGTATGGAGGAGCTCCGCTATTTGCTTCTGAGAAGGGGAAATTGAGGAGAGATATGATCAACATGTATAAATACATGAGTGGTCTATATAGTAACCTTGGTGTGGAGTCATTCAGAAAGGCTACTTCACAGTAAGAGCTGTAAAAATGTGAAATAGATTCCCTCAAGAGCTGTTTCACGTACCTGGTGGAAAAGCCTGATATAATAAGGGAAGCCTCTCTTACACCTCTGACTCGGGGCCCCTGATAAAGCAGATGTATAGTGCAGTGGTACAGAGTGGCACGAGTGCCTATTGGTCTTGCTAGGCTGGACAGACTCTCAGGATCAAGCAGACCATAGCAGAGCAGGAATGCTGGATGGACACCAGTGAGCAGGAGACTGGAGCAGGCTGGTACTGAAGATAGCGGACAGGCACAGGCTGGTAGCAGCGGTGATCGGCACCGGTGGAATATATAGGAAGATGAAGTGGGCGCTGGTGTAAATAGGCATTTTTATATTTTGGGAAATATTCTGTAAAGTGTATGTTATCAAGTGAACACACTTATATTAATGTT
The DNA here is from genome assembly GCF_965119305.1 of Pelophylax lessonae. Taxonomy (NCBI): domain Eukaryota; kingdom Metazoa; phylum Chordata; class Amphibia; order Anura; family Ranidae; genus Pelophylax; species Pelophylax lessonae. The sequence goes on from NC_138769.1 coordinate 258,773,627, forward strand.
AGTAGTATGTATTGGACACACATCAATATCCTCAAAATGCAAAATAAGTGAAAAAATATGAAATCAATGGTAGGTATCTGTATCATTCATGTAGAACATATATACTGTAATACAGTGACCCAATTAATGTAAACCCATAAATAATAAACAACGATGAACAATCAATCACAATATTAATGCAATATGTGACAATTGTGGTGAATAATACACAATATGTGACTGTTGTGATAAATCATATACAATGTTGTGCAGGCATTAAATACTCTGTGCTGCAAATAAAATATAAGCAAATCTGTGGTGATTCACAAGGAATTGTGCGAACAGTGACTGTAGTCCTTGCAAACAAATAATATATCTCAAATTTTTTTTACTTCAGTTAAGGTGCTCCAACTTGTGCTCTTGTGATAATGGTAGTCAATACTGCTTACCAGATGGCCTCAGGTCACACAGACCTAGAACGCTTTTAATCCCTTTACCAGGATGGATCAATCCTACACCAAGCTCCTCCACATCAAAAGTTGTAAGGTTAATAACCCCAATGGGACTGGATGGTTTGTAAAGGGAACTCTCCTTCTCCCTCCTTCTCCTTAAAACAGAGCCCTTGGGTGTGGGTCTCAGGCTGGTGTATATAGAAGACAGTGGGAAGCCCCAGGATGCATTAGACTACCTGATGACGCGATACTGACGCGAAATGCATTGTGGTCCATTGTAAACCCAGATACAGAGAGAGCCAGCAACGTAATTTCCTTCCTGCTTGGAACGCACGCCACCGCTGCCACGCTACTAGGGCTGTAGTGGAGACTCTGAATCAAAACAGAGCACCAGAAACATACCAGTACAGACCCTCTAAATACACACAGCGGTTTCACCTAGTGCCAGGACAGGCATTATATTTTGTAAGCAGCCATTTTTTTACTTTTAATATTTTATTTCAATATAACGGTACCATTTTTCCCATATACACCTGCTTGAGATCCATAATCTAAGGTCCTAAGGAAAGGAGGGGAAACAATCCTGAGCACATCCCTATTCAGTCCCATTGAAAAACCTGCCACATTCCTGGAGTGGAGGAGTTCAGTGTAGGACTGATCCATCCTTTAAAGGGATCAAAAGCTATTTAGGTCCTGGTGACCTAAGGCCATCTGGTAAGAGGCAAAAATTGCTTATTTTATCAAGAGCACAAATTGAAGCACAAAGCACTTTGAAGATTGCATTTATTATTCACAGACTGTTTCACCTGCCGCACAATAATTTTGTGAATCACAGATTTTATTGTCTAAATATATGGTTTACATTATTTATATTGATATTACCACCATTTTGTTTTTTCAACTAATAATCACAACTGTCACCCATTTGTTATTATTTAGTTATCACAAAAGTCCCTTTTATTGCACATAGTTTGTGACAAATTATTTGGTTACTATCAAAAGTTTATTTGCATTTTTTACACAACAAGGTATTATTAGTTGGGTTTTTACCTATATTTATTTACTGGTTGCACTTTATTGGATAAACGATATCAGCATATATATCAGGATTTTATCCAAATTGTAAACAGTCACACTAACCTTTTTTCACAACCATTACGGCCACACAAGCAATTCCATACGCCCACATTATTACCAGTGCCCATTTTTCATTGTTATCATATTCATTTTTTTTGGTACTCTTACCATTTAAATAAAAAGGGCAGCAGGTATTTCTACTTACATAGGGCCATTTATTATAAAAACCAGGCGCCTTCACTTTGAGAATCAATCCTTAAAACAGAGCCCTTGGGTGTGGGTCTCAGGCTGGTGTATATAGAAGACAGTGGGAAGCCAAATATAGTGTAATACTGCTTTATTAAAAATGTATAATGACAAAGTAAAACGTGGTTGCTTACAATCTGTAGTGCCCTCTTGGCACTCGGTGAACGCGCTAGCTGCTAGTATAGGGTTATGGAACAATCAAATCTTGTCCCTCTGCACTATATTGGAATTTCCTATGCAGCCCTTGTAGCGTGGCAGCGGTCAGCGTGTGTTCCAGACAAAGCAGAAGTGACATCGCTGGCTCTCTCTCAGTGTTTCCGGGTGTATCGTAGACCACAATGCATTTCACTTTACAGCGTCATCAGGAAGTCTTGTGCTGCAGCATCTTATTTTGTATGGTCGAAACGGGGAGGGTCCGAGGCTTTGTAAGCCGCAAAATATAATGCCCATGTATGTGACACACTATGCTCTAAATATATAAAAAATTAAGATCAAAAAATAAAATACAGCAATATAAAACCTGGATATGAATATAAGACCGGTACTAGTGTGCTGCTGGAGATTGGCATATAATGTATTCCTTTTCATTAATACGCCAATCATTTGCTAAAAAATATGTGGATATACATGACATTGTCATTTGAATAAATGTAACCATCATGTACAGCAATAAATGCTATAAGTCATGCAGGTAGATGGCTTTGAATATTACCCTAAATTAGCAAACAGCGCCATCACTTACAAACAATGAACAACATATGTCAATTTCATAAAATTATTTTTTGTTATCCTTTAGTAAATCGAACAACTTACTGACAATATATGCCTAAAACAATTTTTAATACATTTACATATGGTACCTGCAAGGGAGTTCATTTTAAAGTAGCACCAGTTATAACCATTAGATAGGGACAATAATATAATCAATATTTAAAAATAGATAATAAATACATTGGGTTATTAAAGGTATCAACATGTCACACCCAGTATAAATAGAAAATTGCCATTTTTAATACCCTTATTCCATTGCATATACCCCTTAACCACTTAAGCCCCAGCCCTATTTTGGACACTTTTTGTTCACAAGTTAAAATCTATTTTTTTCCTAGAAAATTACTTAGAACCCCCAAACATTATATATATATTTTTAGCAAAGACTCTGGAGAATAAAATGTCGGTCATTGCAATATTTCTTGTCACACGGTATTTGCGCAGCGGTCTTTAAGACGCCATTTTTTTGGAAAAATTACGAAAAATCACATTTCACTGCATTTAAAAAATACTAAACAGTAAAGTTAGCCCATTTTTTTGTATATTGTGAAAGATGATTTCACGCCGAGTAAATAGATACCTAACATGTTACGATTTAAAATTGTGCACACCCATGGAATGGCGACAAACTACGGTCAATAGAAATCTCAATAGGCGACGCTTTAAATTTTTTTAACGGTTACCAGTTGAGAGTTAGAGTGTAGCTCTTTTTTTTTTTAATTATTGGTCACGCTCTGGCGATCACGGCGAGACCTCACATGTGTGGTTTGAACAGTGATTTCATTCGCGGCTCGACTTCTGTATACGTTTTTTTTCGTGCGCGAGCTAACGGTGAGGGGGCGGCTAAAATTTTTTTTTCCTATTTATTTTTTTTTTTACTTTATTACAGGTTTTTTAAAAAAAATAAAAAATCTGATCACTTTTATTGCTGTCACAAGCAATGTAAACATCCCTTGTGACACCAATATGCAGTGACAGAAAGAATGGATTCTGAGCCAGTGGTTAGACTGGGTATTGCCAACATCCCTGGATAATGGAACAAAAGCAGAAATTCCCCTGGGGTATGGGACTTTAATGGAAATAACCAGACCTTGAGTAGTAGGTATATTTCAACAATTTATTATTGTACAAACAAGTTATGAAAGTTAACCGCTTCCATACAGAGCAGTTAGACCCCCTTCCTGCCCAGACCAATTTTCAGCTTTCAGCACTCTCACACTTTGAATGGCAATTGCTCGGTCATGCTACACTGTAACCAAACAAAATTTTTATCATTTTTTTTCACACAAATAGAGCTTTCTTTTGGTGGTATTTGATCACAACTGGGTTTTTTTTTTTTTTTTCGTGATATAAGCAAAAAAGGGCAAAAGTTTTGAAAAAAAAAAAACACTTTTTTTTAGTTTCTATTATAAAATTTTGCAAAAAATTAATTTTTCTTCATACATTTGGGCCAAAATTTATACTGCTACATATCTCTGGTAAAATTAACCCAAATTAGTGTATATTATTTAGTCTGTGTGAAAGTTATTGAGTCTAGAAGCTATGGTACCAATTACTGAAAATTGATCACACCAGATGTACTGACGGCCTATCTCCTTTCTTGAGGCCCTGAAATGTCAGGACAGTACAAATACCCCCCAAATGACCCCTTTTTGTAAAGTAGACAGTCCAAGGTATTTAGTAAGAGGCATAGTGAGTTTTTTGAAGTCATAATTTTTTCCCACAATTCTTGGGAAAATGAAGAAAATTTTATTTTTTATTTTTTTCCCCACAAAGTTGTCAATTTATAAGCTATTTCTAACACATAGAATGTACACAGCAAAAATAACCCCCAAAAATACATTCTACTACTCCTCCTGAGTATGGTGATACCACATGTGTGAGACTTTTACACAGCATGGCCACAAAAAGAGACTACACATCCAAGTAGCACCTTCAGGCAATCTAGGAGCATAAATACACATAAAACTTTCTTACTACCTATCACACTTTTGAAGGCCCTAGAGCACCAATACAATGGAAAAGTCCACAAAATGACCCTAATTTTGGAAAGCAAACACTCCAACATATATTCTATGAGGCATTATGGGTCATTTGAACATGTCATTTTTTTCCACAAGTTTTTGGAAAATGTGGGAAAAAAATAAAAACTTTTTTTTTTTACACAAAGTTGTCAATTTATAGGATATTCCTAACACATAGCATGTACACAGCAAAAATGACACCCCAAAATACATTCTGCCACTCCTCCTGATTATGGCAATACCACATGTGTGAAACTTTTTCACAGCCTGACCATATAGAGGGGCCCAACATCCAAGGAGCACCATCATGCATCCTAGCCACTTGCCTAGGCCTATTTTTGACATTTGGTGTTTACAAGCTAAAATCAGTTGTTTTTGCTAGAAAACTACTTAGAACCCCCAAACATTATATATATTTTTTTAGCAGAGACCCTAGAGAATAAAATGGAGATTATTGCAATATTTTTTATCACACCGTATTTGCGCAGCGGTCTTCCAAACGCAATTTATTTGGAAAAAATTCACTTTTTTGAATAAAAAAATAAGAAACCAGTAAAGTTAGCCCAATTTTTTTACATAATGTGAAAGATAATGTTACGCCGAGTAAATAGATATCCAACATGTCATGCTTCAAAATTGCGCACGCTCATGGAATGGCGACAAACTTTGGTACTTAGAAATCCCCATAGGCGACAATTTTAAACATTTCTACAGGTTGCCATCTTAGAGTTACAGAGGAGGTCTAGGGCTCAAATTATTGCTCTTGCTCTAACGATCGCGACGATACCTCACATGTGTGGTTTGAACACCGTTTACATATGTGGGCGGGGTTTCCGTATGCGTTCGGTTCTGCGCGCGAGCTCACGGGGACAGGGCGCTTTAATGTTTTTTTTTTTTTACTATTTATTTTATTTATTATTTTTTATTTTTACACCGTTTTAAAAATAAAATAAAAAAATGGTAATTTTTATTTCTATTACAAGGAATGTAAACATTCCTTGTAATAGAAAAAGGCACGACAGGACCTCTTTTTTGTGAGATCTGGGGTCAAAAAGTCCTTAGATCTCCCAAGTACACTAAAAGATAGAAAAAAATTAAAAAAAAATCCGCCACTGGGACCACCCTTATCGGAAAGCCAACGTCCACCGTTTAAAAAAATACCAGGGTTATGGCAGCTATATACTGCCATAACACCGGTATTTAGGTTTAAACGGAGGACGTATATAAACCTTTTTGGACTTGGACATGGTGGCTGTATGAAGGGTGACAGGTACTCGGGTACTTTGCTGGGCAGGTGACAGGTACTCAAGTACTCCGAGGGGGGCGCGCATTGAGGAGGGAACGCTGGAGCCGCTCATGTGATCGGCTGTGATTGACACAGCCGATCACGTGGTAAACAGCCAATTTCATTGGCTGTTTACCGTGATCGGGTTTGGGCTCAGTCCAAGGGACGAGCCTCAACCCCGATCGCCGCACTGCGCGCCCCCGGGGGCGCACAGTAGCGGGGAGATCCGGCCGCCATCATATGACGTCCGCCCGGATCGAGAAAGGACTCCTGCCGCCGTCATTTTACTATGGCGCGGTATAGAAGGGGTTAAATTCAGAGAAATAACAATGTATAAACAACACTTTAAAACAACAAGTGGCCATATGTTACGTCTATAGGACCGGAGATGGCTGAGACTTCCAAGGATGACCAGACTCGTTTCGGTCAACCGCCTTTTTCACCGGTCAGATAGGAACAAATCTCAGACTGCGGATACGAAAAATAGCAATCAGTAACAGACAATGATAGTTTATCAACCATATATATATGCATAGAAGTTGTACAGCGAAAAATACAAAGTGTTTACTGTAACATAGCTATAGCTTCAGTATGATTGTTCACAGTACAAATGTTGTATATCAAGGTACGTACCACATAAAAAAGTCCTGGACGAGTAGGGCCACAATTATTAAAAACAGGCAGGTGAACACCTGGGCATCAAATAGTAAAGAATTGCCCGCTGAGCACGAGAGGGGGAAGAAACGAAGGTGAGAGCTGAAGCAGTGATAGATCCAAGCAGAATGTCCTGTGAGCGGACTCTGGGCAGTAGCAAGCATTATCTGTCTTGTTGCCTTACCTGGATATCAAGTAGAAGAGTGTATAATGGCAGCCCGCAGTCAGGTATGAGTGCGCCCACCATATAAAGACGCCGGCGCAACGCGCAGAGCATGGGTAGTCTCCGCCCCTGGGCGTGTGTATGGACCAATCAGGGTCCTCCGTGTCCGTAGCACATGGCGCCGCCCACGCCATCGGCGTCAGCTGCGGCGTGTGTTCTGGTCACGCCAGCACACGTCATCCGGCCACCACGTCAGCCTGTCCAATGACGCAGCTCGGAAGCCGGTAGGGGGCGGACGGGAGCCCCGAGCAAAGACGCGGAAGGCGGCGGGAGGGGGGGGGGTCCCCTCCCGCTCACCCGGGTAACGATCGAGCGGCTCCCGAGCCACATTGGTCATTACCGACGGAAAGCCGACCGTCGGCTGTAAACCATGGTACCGGGATGGTGCCTCTAGCTAGAGGCATCACCCCGGTATAACACCGCAAAGTTTGCCGACGTAGCCCTACGTCACTTTGCGGTAAGTGGTTAAGAAGTTCTTTTAAACATGTAGTACCTGCAATGGCATTTATTTTAAAGTAATACCAGTTACCACCACTAGATGGGGACAAAATGTTTTTTACACATACAGCCTTTGGTGTATTAAATGAATCCATTGTAAATGTATTAAAAATTGTTTAAGGCATATATTGTCAGTAAGTAGATGCATATTGTAGTGATATTTTCGTATTAGTGGTAGTATTAATTAATTATTACTATAATGCGAGTTATTCTTGCAACGACCCAGTTCTTCCAGAGAGATGCATACAAGGTACATACAAGATGGATGACAGGACATTTCTTTCACCTTCAGAGAACCCAGCTTCTCCTGTCATAACTTAGCCAAAACAACCCATTTTAACCTTTTTTTCCTCATTGAGGATGAGTATAAGCAATTTGATTGGCCAGTTTTATTAGGCCTTTGATCTGCTTTTGTCTTTCTGGGTGGATAATGCCCCCTCTGGCTATGGAAAACTGCAGTCATAAAACCCTTCAGGAAATGTCCTAATTTGCATCAGGAAATTTCCTAATTTGCATTCTTTGACTACTAATTAGGTTGGCTCTCAAAGGCTGAGGTGGTCTTTCATAAAACTCTTCAGGAAATTTCCTAATTTGCATTCTTTGACTATTAATTAGGTTGGCTCTCAAAGGCTGAGGTGGTCTTTCATAAAACCCTTCAGGAAATGTCCTAATTTGCATTCTTTGACTACTAATTAGGTTGGCTCTCAAAGGCGGAGGTGGTCTTTCATAAAACCCTTCAGGAAATTTCCTAATTTGCATTCTTTGACTACTAATTAGGTTGACTCTCAAAGGCTGAGGTGGTCTTTTATTAAAATTAACATAGCACAGGGTCATTACCTGCCCCTTTGATATGTAAAGGTCAACCTGGTCTGGTCAGTCTCTGTTCTGGTCAACAAGTCCACTTTGAAATGCCTAATCATTATAAATTTTAAATTAGCTGAATAAGGGAGAGAAATTGAGAGAGAAGAGAAACACTGGAATAGTAGTCAGTAACAATGTGCAAAGATGTATTTGCTTTGGAAGAAAGGAATCACCTTTAAAGTTGGGTGTCCTACATTTGTGGATTTTGCTGCATTATGAAGAACTGCTAGTTTAGTTTTTGAACATTTTAGAATGGGGCGCCTTGAGATTGTACATAGTTTTAAAGGGGGGCCTTGACTGGAAAAAAGGTTGAGAAACAATGGGTTATATCACAGGGGAGCAGGCACCTGTGTATGTTTACTATACATTGAATGTAGCTTATGCTGCTATTGCACTAGCAACATTTAATAACGTCTATTGATCACCTCTAACTTGACCTTTCTTTTGCGAAACCGTTAAAACTGTGGCTTGAGTTCCACAATAATATAGTATTATACCACTACAATATTAATCACCAACCATGCCTCTTTCCTCTCCCCAGGTAGAAGAAAAAAAGATGTTGTCCCTTTCCTATATGGTGGAGATGTTTGATGGTATAAGTCGTTCCCTCCCTCCCCCCCCCCCCCCCCCCTGCTTTTTTCTCATGTTTTAAATTCTAATGTGCATCGTTCAGCTGCTTCTCCTGCATGTTGTTATCAACTGTAAACTTCTTTTCACATTATGAACATTCAAAGGGGGAGATATAGAGTTCCCCTGGAAACTTTAGATTTTGATCTCCAGTCCCCAAGAGTCTGTAAAGGTAAAAAGATCTTTCCAAATGGCAACCACCCTAACCTATACCTGGTCTCTTCAGCACATGGAAGGACAACATATGTCAAAAAACAGAAATTCCCAGCTCACTTACCAGCCAGCCTGCAACAAACCGAATTGACTAATAGTTCACATTACAAGGGGTTTTGTTTGCACACGTTTTTGCAAATATATGCCTAAGCTGTAGCAGCCACATCATGGCACCTCAGTGTACTGCAGTCCTAACTCTATAATTTGAGAGTCTCCAAAGTTGGAGCACATATATAATAATGAATAGGTTAAGAGCAGGTATGCCTGGAGGAGGCCCACCCCTCCTTAAAAGGTACAGGGATGCACTAGACACCCAGTAATAGTACAATAGCAGTGACGATATCCAGTGCACCCCTGCACCAATTCACCAACTAAACAAATAAATCGGTGGAGGGACCCATCAAATCTTATGTAGATATAGAATACTATGTGCTACCAATTATTTTAGGAAATAGGAAGCAGCTTAACAATGTGTCCCCACATCAAAAATACAAATATGAAGTGGCGCTATGCTTCATAAACTAAAATAAAAACAGTAATATTACATGTGTCTGATCTCTCAAGGTGGATATTGAATAATGTGAACAATAATATTTGAGCTACTGATTTTGTACTCAAAGTGCCAGTCCTGCGATGAACTTCTTATCAAGATGTGCAAAAAAACGCAAATAAAAATACAATTATTTAGTCTTATTACAATCCAGCATTAAAATAGTACCCTACTGGGTATTGTAACCAAAAACGCCAGTGCTGCAAATAATGCAAAATTGTGCAAATAAGCAAAAATAGGTTAAACATCAATTAATGCAGTGATAAAGTGAGAAAAACAATACAATTTGATGACTTGATTTTCATATAATAGTTTCCATTACAGAACAAAATCAGTGTGTCCAATGATATCCGTTGTGCAAATGTCATCAAATTCCTCAGTGATGTGATCACTCTCCCTTGCACCTCAATCCTTACTGTGCGTGCTAGTAGCTCACCTCATTTCCTAGACCAGAAGGTCTAAGAGCATTTAGGGTGTAAGCAATTTCTCTCCATGGGTGGCTATATCATATCCTTTCTTCTAATCGGCAATGCGAAGGTTTATGAGTCGGTCTTACTCTCTCCCACTATCCACTCTCCTCTCCTCCAGTGAGTGATATGGTTATACAAGAAAGCAAATCCTCATTGTGTAGTATTCCAATTAAAATGTATTATATAAAAAAATGTAGTAACTTACATTTAAAATTGATTACAACAGCATCAGAAACATGAACTTCCGGGATCGGCCGAAAAACCCGGAAGTGATGAACCCAACTCCTTCCCAACTAGCTGCATCAAAGCCCATGTGACTTCATCAGGGGTGGAGTCGGGTGGGTAATGAACAGTTTTGCTGTTATTAATGACAGCTGGTATCCCAAATCACCAGCCTCACATAATATCAGTTTTTATTCAGTCTGCTCATCCTAATGTTATAAGGGATGCCGAGGATTAAAACATGAATCACTTACATACCGTTTATTGTACTAATATCAGAACAGTGATTCAAGTATGTTAGCTTAAAAGCGATCCTAATAGGGGAAACAATCAAATGTATTAGATACATGAAAATAAACCGGGGAAGAAATAAAATTGAAGTAAAAAGTATCCAGACATCATTATATACAGAAGGTGCTAGCACCCTATTTAATTGCAATCATACTACCTCTAAAAAAGGGATGCCCAATCAATATGTTTTTTTTTTTCTTTACACAATAATTATTATCAAAAGGCCACTAAAAATTACCACTCAATAAATAAAATAGTAAACAGTAACGTAAAAAAATGTAAATATATCTAAAATGATGTATCCTTTAAATATTTAAATAGGAAACGGGGAATGATTGATACACAAAAGTCAGGCCAACATGCCCAATAATGAAGACAACAAAAAGGAAGAAGAACCCCCCCTAATGGGACTTTAATGACCCGATAGCTAGATATAAACATTTAATGAGTATATCACAAGATATCAAAATACAATATACATTTTATTGAAAAAAATGCTATTAAAAAAAACAAAGCATAAATGCCCAAGTGCAAAAGGTTCTAGATGTTCCACAGGCTGCCATCACAACTGGGCGACCATGGGAAATACCCGACGCGTTTCAGAAAGAAATTGTAGTATTACCAAACCTCCCATAGGAGACAAGAACCAGCAAGACCTGCCAGGGTGCACAAAAGGGCAAAGGAGAAACACGGAGGTAGATGCAGAGGATAATCTGGAAGAGTGAAAAGAAAGAAGGGTGTATGTATGTATATATATATATATATATATATATATATATATATATATATATATATATATATATATATATATATAACATTTTTTTTTCATTGTATACGATGGAGAAGGTTTATTAGCAGAGGACACATGTGCAAAATGCATATATGCAAATGAACACTCCCGTAGATAACCTGCAGCATATTATATATTTAAAGAAAAGGGGCATATCCATATATATTAATAGAGTGTATTCTAGCTCATTTTATTGTATTTTCTTTATATTATTTATATAACTTGAAACGCATTGGGTGTTTCCCATGGTCGCCCAGTTGTGACGGCAGCCTGTGGAACATCTAGAACCTTTTGCACTTGGGCATTTATGCTATGTTTTACTATACATCAGCCTCATTTGTTTTTAATAGTAATTTATAAAATGTATATTGTATTTTTATACCTTGTGATATACTCATTATATGTTTGTATCTAGCTTTCAGGCCGGTAAAGTCCCATTAGGGGTTTCTTCTTCCTTTTTGTTGTCTTAAATATTTAAATAGAGATGTTGGCACTATATAAATCCTACACAATAATAATAATTCTGAGCTAAAACTAAGAAGGGAGAAATCTGATAGTAAAATTTGGGGAATGGGGGGAAAGGGGGTTTATAGATTAAAAGTCACTGATTAAACAATTGAGATCAAACTCTATGTTGTGTCCAAGAGGCGTGAGGATCTGTAATTCAAAAATCCATCTTGATTCACTTTTACTGAGGGTATTCACTTTATTACTCCCTCTCCAATGAAGTTTGTATTTTTCAATACCCCGAAAAAATAAATCGGAATGATCTTTATTATGATACATTGCAAAGCATTTAGAAACACTATGGATAGCTTTTATTTATATTTTGGACGTGTTCTCTTAACCTTTTCCATAGGGGTCTTTTTGTCCTCCCCACATACTAAAGGGGATGTGAGCATCCCAATACATATACTGCTCCTACAGTCTTGCATGATATGAAATCTCGTATTTTCAAATTTTTTCCAGTTGAACAATAATATTTGATCTTCTGATTTTGTACTTAAAGTACCAGTCTTGCAATGAACTTCTCATCAAGATGTGCAAAAAAAACGCAAATAAAAATAAAAATTTTTAGGGTTTTTTACAATCCAGTATTAAAACAGTACCCCTACTGGGTATTGTAACCAAAAACACCAGTGCTGCAAATAATGCAAGAATTGGGCAAATAAGCAATAATGGATTAAACATTAATCAATACAGTGATAAAGTGAGCAAAACAATACAATTTGGTGGCTTGGTGAGAGTTTCCAATATAGAACAAAATCATTGGATCCAGTGATATTCGTTGGGCAAATGTCATCAAATTTCAAATGTCTGTAAGGGAGTAAAATCTTGTTTTCTCTTTTTTATTCCCTTTTGTGTGAACATATGCGTAAAATTTCTTACAGGGAAAAAAAAAAAAAAAAAAAACACTTTCATTGATGAAGGACTTTTTCTTGTTGGGGGGGGGGGGGGTCTATTACATTTTTAACTACTAGGTCTCTCAGGGTGGGGGCCTTCCTGTGGATTCATTTTGGTACTTCTGGAAGCATTGTTTCTAGTTGTTTATCAGCTTTTAATATATTCCAATATTTCTTTTTTTTTTTTCTTTCTATCTGCTTATATTGGATAATTAAATCTAAGATAATGGATCATCATGTCCCTCGTAGTTAGTCTTCACCTTGTCTTGTGCCAAGTCCCTCCTATTGTTCTTTTTAACCTCTTGCCGACCGCCCTCCATAGTATTACTGCGGCAGAGCGGCTCATCTGCGCAAAATCACATAGTACTATGTGATTTAGTGTACGAGGTGTCAGTGGTGCACACGTACCGCCAGAGCCGTGCTCCCACTGTGATTAGACACAGCGGGAGGCAGGCCACGGGAGGAGCAGGGACGATTGCCGCTGCCCTCCCGCGATCGTCGGAGAAACCAAGAGAAAACCCGCCTGCTTATGTAAACAAAGCAGGCAAGTCTTCTTTCAGACAGGCAGGGAAAGATCAGCAGTTTCAGCTAAGCTGAAACTGCAATCTCTCTGTACCTCTCACAGAACCTTCCCCCCACACAGTGAGTAATCATATTTAGGCATACATTAACCCCTTTGATCACCCCCAGTGTTAACCCCTTCCCTGCCAGTGTCATTTATACAGTAACAGTGTATATTTTTTTAGCACTGATTAATGTCACTGGTCCCCAAAAAGTGTCAAAAATGTTAGTTAGGGGCCCAATCTGTCCGCCGCAATGTCGCAATCCCGCTAAAAATCACTGTTCGCCACCATTACTAATAAAAACAAAAAAATAAATAAAAATTCCAAAAATCTATCCGTAGATTGTAAACGCTATATCTTTTGCACAAACCAATTAAAATACACTTTTTGGGATTTTTTTTACAAAAATATGTAGCAGAATATAAATTGGCCTAAACTGATAAAAAAAAAATGTGGTTTTTACATTTTTTTATTAGGAATATTTTATAGCAGAAAGTAAAAAATATGGCATTTTTTTCCCAAAATTGTCGATCTTGAAAAAATGAGGTTGAAGGATTATAAGAGGTGCATGGAAGTCAGCCAGCCCCCAGTCTGATGTACTCACCCTGTCATCAACCAAGTAGACCTGTCTCATGATACAAAGAACAGGGGTTTAGTTGACACACATTTGCAAATGCATGTGTAAGCTGCAGAGCCACTTCACGGCACACTGTTTTATCTGCAGTCCTAACACTCCTAATATGTGTGTCTCCACACTGGGAGTGCATGGCTGCTAATGGATGGATGGGGGAACAGGTGGGAGGGAGAAAGCCCAAACCTCCCCCAACCCACCCCCATCCATGACTGGTCTGTTGTCTCAAAACTCAAATAACTAAGTTGTAACGATGGTACAAACTGGAAAGGACCAGCTGAGAAGCATTACACCTCCATCCCCTTGGTGGATGCAGTATAAAGACAGATTGGGATTTTATATATGGGGCATGGCCTGTAAAGCACAATGCCTTTCAATCCCTAATTTCCTATTTGGGACTTTGTGTGAGACAAGCAGGTCATGCTATTGGTCTCCATCCCTGTATACGGAAAAACTAAGGTCAAATCAGACTGCATCAACCAAAAATGCACGAAAATTGCACGGTGGGACTTTATATGAGGCACCAAGCTGTAGGCAAGGATGAAAAATGAGTGATCTTCCTCATTCGTTTGTGGTTCAGTGTGCATATTACACATTTATTGCATGGGTAAAATCCCTTTAGGTCCCTGAATACTGATATTTGAGTTCTAGGTGGATCTACCGCATTATTTACTAGTTTGTCTCTCAAATTGGTGACTTTCCTTGAATTAGGGTGTGAGTACTGCCCAGCTAAGATTTTCATTAACATTTATCAGCGCTGCAATTTTATATATATATATATATATATATATATATTGTGAGGGATTAGCTCGGTGGCGGGTGTGGATGACCCCTTGGGGGGTGCGTTTTCCCAGAGAGGTAGCCGACAAGTGCTTGCAAACAAACAGTGTGGTTTATTAAATGGTGTTTTCTTCACCAGGCTGTATGCAGCAAAACATCCAAAATAAAATAAAACAGAAAATAAATCCTTGCCTCTGTGGACGGCTACCTTCTCACAACTGGAACCTGCCTAAGTGTCTGTCTCCAACCTACCGTCGGGCAGACTTCCTTGTCCTACAGTGGACACTCAATAGTCCTTTTATAATAGCTTCACAGGGCAACACAGTCCTTTTGTTTCTTTCACATCAACAGTTCGTCTTCTCACCTTTGAGACGTATTCACCCTTGGTTACCGTCCCGGGCACACATCACTCCGGGGGGTCTTCTCCCAGGCCCACACATCCTGTCGGGAGGCACACGCTGACTGTCCTCCTGCTCCCAGCCCACATGGCTTCAGGACACAGCTTCTGGAGGCAGCAAACAATAGGAATTTCTCTGAACAAATTATAGAGCCTTAACTCCCTCATTCTGAACAGGTGAAGGCCTTTCAACTCCCTGCTGGCTAGCTCTGTAGCCAACACCCTAAATTAATTAATGGACTTTCTAAGTCAGGTGGAAATGTATCTCCTTCCTGTGACTACATTCCCAGATTTAGCTGACTTCCTGTTACATACCCCCCCCTCTTGTTTCAACCCTAGGGTTGGGACACATATTTCCAGGCACGCATGTGTCAGGCACTGCTGACTCACTGATAAGCCTCCTATTATCCTCAAGCTTCCGGATGAAACTGTTTTGTCCTCTTCATTGACGGATTTCTCATAAATGCCACACAGTTTGTCTCTCATCTCATATACACATTCTTCAACTGCATTTTTGGCATCATTTTGCTCCTTCTCGTTTCTGTCATCTTCATTGACAGCTTTCTCATAAATGTCAGACAGCTTGTCCCTCATAACCGTCTGTCCAATCCACCATGGAGGACCGTGATCCATAGGCAACTCAATTGGGCTAGTCTTAATGTCTTCAACATTCTTAAGACGCCTCTCTCTGCAATCCATAAATGTTTTCCACAAAACTTTGAGAACCTTTGCTTCACTAAGCTTTGTTCCAAGTAGGGACTCTTGACATCCCTCTGTGACTTGAGTTGCCTCTCCATACATCTGTACACAATCATTGACTTTTTGTTGTAAAAGGGAATGATCTTCCTTCTTGAGCTTTGCTTGCTCTAAGATGCTGTGCAGAGGATTTTCCAATTGAGACAACAGGCTGTCACACATTTCTTCAAAGTGACCCCTGTTCCTTTTCCCAGAGATATCAATATCATTCACCAAACATTTCATATTCATAGGCAGATCTGAAGCATTTGCACTCATCAACTTCTTAAACTTTTCGCCCTCCTGAGCGAGTCGCAGTAAAGGCCTACTATTTGATTTGATATTCAGTTTATATTTCTTGCCAAACTCTTCACAGAAGAAGCCAACCAGAACATCATCAACTTTCCTTCCACCAACATAGGGGTCAAAGGCAACAACACAGTTGAACCCAGCGATCTGGGTGGTATCCATTATAGACCTCCTCTCTGCATCAGTGAAGAAGCATGGAACTGCAACACATTCTTTTACAGGTTTCTTCAATGCACTTTCTGCTGAACTATTTGACCGCTCAAGGTCACCTAGTTCTTTTTCTCTATCTGAATTCCACATGGAATGCATCTCAAGATCACGATCAAACTTCTGCCACCCGTCTTTCACCAGTTCCATTTTGGAAACACTCCCTGAAAGGCACTTATTCATTTGCTTCACGTTTTCACCAACAGCCTTAGTTTTCTCCACTAGGTTTTCAGCCTGAACTGAGAAATCACCACATTTCTTACTCAGCTCCTTTGTTTGCTGAAGTTCTAATGATACATTTTCCAATGCTTGAAGTTTTTGAAGGAACGGTTTATTCCAAAGGGGTGATTCAAGCCACATGTCGTCACATTTCTGAGGCTCACTCAGGACAGACCCCAAAACACTGATCCTTTTAAAAACTGCATCAGGCACACTATCCCCTCTTTGGGACAGATCCTCTGTTGCCTGGAATTCCTCTTCCAGTTCCTGCAACGGAATCTTCATCTCTTCTACTTGCTGTTCTAAGGCTCGCTTAGACTTTTCTAGCTCCTGAACGCTTTTCACAACATCATCCTTGGAGCTGACCAATTCTTCCATTTCTGTACGCAGCTGTTTAACACTTTCTAGTTCAGCCTTACACTCTAGAGCTTCCTCCAAAGAGCGAGCCAAGAACAGGGCTTTGCTCTCGTTATCACGCACCTCCGTTTCTGCACGTGCGCGTTCTTCTGCATATTTTGCAGACACAGTCTTCTCTTCACCAAGCATCTGATCAAACTTCTTTTTCACATCTTCAACACACTGTAATGAACCAACGCTTTCTTCCATGCGTTTTTTCATATCCGCTATCTGAGCTTGCAATGTTGTGACTTGTTCTGATAGGTTTTTCTTTGCTTCCGCCTCCTCTTTTAATTGTTCCAGGAAGCCATTTTTCTCATCTTCCATTTGTTTGAGCTTTGTACTAAAACTCAGCCTTTGACACCTCTCTTCCTGTAAGAGTTCCTGCGTGTCTTGCAGCTGCGATTCCAAGATAGAAAAATCTTCCGCAATTTCTCTAGATTTGCTGTCTGCTTGAGAAAGCTGATTTGTAACATAGTCCAACTCAACCTGCAGTCGGTTTGCCTTCTCTGACAGCTTAGCACACAATCGGTCACCTTCTGACACCTTGACTTGCGATTCCAGAAGCTGTGCCTCTACTTTTTCCCTCTTATGTTCACAATCTCCTTTTCCCTGCATAAGAGCCTTCACCTCATTGGCTAGCATCTGGGAATAAGAATGTAATTCTGCCACACAGGCTTCTTTCTCCTTTAACTGCTGCTGGACACGTTGGGCTTCCCCTTTCCAACTTTCACAGTCCGCACGCCATTCATTTACCACATTGCTCAAAGTAGTGAGCTCATACACAGTACTCAGTAATTTAGCCTCTCTTTCACTTTTCTCGTTGTCGCTGAGAGACAATGTCGTTTTCAGAGCGACATTCTGTTCCTGCGACTCCTGCAGGTCTATTTTTGTAGCTCCCAAAGACTGAAGACTTTTTTCCAGCTGATTACGCAACTCCAACATATCAGCCATACTTTGCTTCTGCAAAGTCTGAATTTCACTTTCCTTTTCCATGAGGATGGTATCTTTCTCCATTATAGTCTCTCTGCGTTTTTGCAACTCGACCAAAAGAAGAGCAGTGGATTCTTCCCACTGTGACACATGAGACTTGAGTAGTTCATTTGTTTCCTGCAAGTTTCTATGCTCCATTTTAAGCAATTCCAAGGCTTGTTCCTTTTCTTCCATTTTCCGTTGCAAGGCATCCAACTCAGCCCTGCACACATACTCGGTTTCCTCCAAACCGATTGCCTCCATTGGCTGCTGGCGTCTCTGTTTCCAGCCTGCCATGCTCTCTTGATGAGCCTTTTGTTGAGCTGCAAAGCTCTGCTGAAAATCCGCATTTGCCTGCTGTTGAGCTGCATTTGCTTGCTGTTGAGCTGCATTTGATATAATCAGATGTTTCAACATCTCCTCCATTTTGAGTTTACTTTTCATCTGAGCACACTGCGTCTCCATAGCAGTTTCATCAGTGTTGCTAGGGACAACAACCTTCCTCTTTAGTAGACTCTCTTTAGGCATGGATGGGGCTGGTTCAGACGGCAACATCCCCTCCATCCATAGAATCCGGTCTCTCATTTCATCTATCTTTGCATTTTTCAGGCGTTTGGACCGCCCCATCTTCAATAACTCCACAAACAAATTTTTCACAGTCCAGCAAACAATTTTCAGACCACTGTCTCTTCAACACATGTAGTTTTTCTCTCTCTTGCAGGATCTCTTTTCCTGCGCACACAGTTTGTGCAGTCACTTGCACCAGACACAACAAAGTTCATCAAATAATTTTGAGACCGCTGTCTCTTTAAAACACTTTTTTTTTTCTGTCAGGATCTTCTCTCCTGCACACATAGATTGTGCAATCTCATGCACCAGATAAAGTTCATCAAACATTTGCACTTCCTTGCAGGGATCTCTGCTTATGCCCGCATCCTCCACCATATGTGAGGGATTAGCTCGGTGGCGGGTGTGGATGACCCCTTGGGGGGTGCGTTTTCCCAGAGAGGTAGCCGACAAGTGCTTGCAAACAAACAGTGTGGTTTATTAAATGGTGTTTTCTTCACCAGGCTGTATGCAGCAAAACATCCAAAATAAAATAAAACAGAAAATAAATCCTTGCCTCTGTGGGCGGCTACCTTCTCACAACTGGAACCTGCCTAAGTGTCTGTCTCCAACCTACCGTCGGGCAGACTTCCTTGTCCTACAGTGGACACTCAATAGTCCTTTTATAATAGCTTCACAGGGCAACACAGTCCTTTTGTTTCTTTCACATCAACAGTTCGTCTTCTCACCTTTGAGACGTATTCACCCTTGGTTACCGTCCCGGGCACACATCACTCCGGGGGGTCTTCTCCCAGGCCCACACATCCTGTCGGGAGGCACACGCTGACTGTCCTCCTGCTCCCAGCCCACATGGCTTCAGGACACAGCTTCT
Source organism: Pelophylax lessonae (assembly GCF_965119305.1). Taxonomy (NCBI): domain Eukaryota; kingdom Metazoa; phylum Chordata; class Amphibia; order Anura; family Ranidae; genus Pelophylax; species Pelophylax lessonae. The sequence continues at coordinate 258,792,910 of NC_138769.1, forward strand.
GGAGGCAGCAAACAATAGGAATTTCTCTGAACAAATTATAGAGCCTTAACTCCCTCATTCTGAACAGGTGAAGGCCTTTCAACTCCCTGCTGGCTAGCTCTGTAGCCAACACCCTAAATTAATTAATGGACTTTCTAAGTCAGGTGGAAATGTATCTCCTTCCTGTGACTACATTCCCAGATTTAGCTGACTTCCTGTTACAATATATATATATATATATATATATACTAAATATTTATTGGACTCCAGCCAATCCCTGGAGAGGTTTTCACAGTAGGTGATGGGAGAGCACATAAATAGTCTGGGGCCTGAGGCAGGGAGAGCAGAGGTCCTGGGTCCAGTCCTGCTGGAGGAGACCCCTGTGCAAGGGGCTCTGCCCCTTGGGTCAGGTTTACTGGAGGGATCATCTAGAAGACATTGAGGTCCCAGCTAAGGCTGTAGCTAGGGGGGCTTATTCGCTTAGCCGAGTTCTGGGGTTCATTTGGGTTGGGAGAAGCTCCCCGGATAGTACCAGAAGGGAGATTGAGGAAAGTCTAGCTATCCTATGATGGTGGGAGTCTTCATCTCCCTTACTAGAGAGTGCCTGGTTAATATCAGAAGGAGGCAACCGATAATCCTGTGGCCATTTGAGTAAATGACTCAGGTGCTGGAAGTTAGTGACTGTGTGCAATTTGGTCTTTTGGACAAAGTCCTAGCCACCTGTCTGCATTAGAGTTCTGTGGGACATTGTTTTACAGTTCAGCAACCCCTAAAAGTACACTCCTAGTGAGCAAAATGTTGTGTGCCTGGTTGTGTGTGTACTAATTTGGGGAAGAGGATTCATTTCACCAGGGGCTCCTTAGGGATTATGCTACATTCATCTCTGGAGTATTAAGAAATTCACGTTTGTCTTTCCAAAGCATGATTGCCCTAAAATGTCCCCCATTTGGTAATAAAAGCAGACAGGAAAAAACAAGAGATGAAAACAGACAGACGTTGTTCTAGAATAGCTAGTGTAGCATAGGATTGGCAGGTAGAAGTGCCCATGACCAAGAAACAGCTAGGTCAGTAAACAAGAGAGCTGCATTACATGAGGCAACCAGGAAACAAGTGGCAGGAGTCAAGCCAAGGTAAACTGAAAGAGATTATTATTCAGAAACTGGAAGGTATGCCAAGCTGTTACAAATAGCGATTAGAATTCAGATATTACTAAACAAGCCTGGTCATTGCAAGGGGTAATCAGGAACAAGGAACCGGCTGACACAATGAAGGCAATTCAGCTCAAAATAGCTTTCCTCAGAAGAAGCCCAAAAGATAAGTTTACTCTTGGAAACATGTTATATGGTCCAGTGCTGCAGCTGCTGCCCGCTAGCCGCCCCTCCCTAGCTTATTAGGTTTTTATTGATTTTTTAAAAGTACAAACAAGGTAAAGCTCACAACGTTAAATGTCATAATGCCAGCAAACTAAGAGTGAAATTACATCAGAAGTGTGTATCAATATAGGTCTTTAAATATTTGTGTAGAAGAACACTCCTATGGATTTTTGTGGATTGGAATATGGTTTAGTATGGGTTTGTATTGTACCAGTCTAGCCATGGAGTTAAATTTTTCCCAAAGGTAAGAAGAGTGTCAGGTCGTAAAGCTAGGGATCTTTCATTCATGTAATGTTGCTGAGTGATGCGGACAGTTTGAGGGGTTAGGGGCTAGCTCTTTCTTCCAATTTCTCCTTATGGTTAGTTTGGCTGATGGCAGGAGATTGGCCACCAGTTTGTGGTAGCAGGGAGGAAAGCTATTGATGCCTATATTTAATATAACTAGGCTGGGAGATGGTTCTGTGAGGATGACTGTCTTGTCTGATAGTATTTTGAAATATTTTCCGCCAAAAGCTGTGTATATTTTTACACCAAAATATATGGTACAGGTTACCAGTTTGACCACAACCCCGCCAACATGAGGAGGATTGAGCAGTAAACATTTATTTTTTTTTTTTATCAGAAACCAAGTTTATTGAAGAAAACAAGAAATTACAGATTGCACACAGTTCACATCATTCCCAAATACAGGCACATTCATATAACTGAAACAACAACAATAACAAAATATACCCCACCTGCTAGGAATTTCTCCCAGCTGAGGTAAATGGTATATCACGGCTATCCAGTTCAAAGCCCCCTCCGCCTCCCCCAAACTCCAAAAATCCACAATCATTGCATCAGGCGGTCCAAGACCAAATCTTTAGGAGCCAGGCCAGGAACTGCCAGCCAACCCCCCCATATCTTATCATATCTATGCGGGACTCCTCTGTGTTAGTAGATAAAGCGTTCACATCTCAAAGTATTACCCATTGCCTGGACCCACATCTCCAACGTAGGCAGAGATGGGGCAATCCAGTGCTGTAGAATGACCTTCCGGGCCTAAAATAGGGACCTGGTAACTGCCCATCTAATATTAACATCTTGTGTGAAGTTCTCCACCACACCGAGAAGGCAGGGCTTTGGGTCCAAGGAGATAGGTAGCATTAATGGTCCGAACCACCGCCGTCCAATACCTGTGGAGCTTAGGGCACCGCCATAGTAGATGAATGAGGTCACCATTGTCCCTGTGGCAACGAGTACACAGCGGGTCCGCCCGCAGACCCAACCTGCGCAAACGTGCCGGCGTGCGATGCACCCGGAGAATTATGTACAGTTGTGAAAGTCTTTGCGTCACATTCAATGAGCAGTGTCGCACCGACTCCAATGCCTCCTCCCACTGGTCATCAGTAAGGTCGCCCACATCAGCATCCCACTGTACCCTAGCCGGACAAGGAAACCATTCCAGGTAAGAACTCAATAACATAGTATAACACTCAGAAATAAATCCTTTGGTGGAATCAAAATGTCTCATCATATAAAATACCGGTGTCAGGGACAGGTCTGGGGACTGCAGAGAAGGCTGGGCTCCAATGGCATGCTGTAGCTAGAGGTAGGAGAACTGCATACTCTGGGGTATATCAAATCTGGCCTGCAGCTGCGCAAACATCAGCAACCTGCCATGATCAAACACCTGGCGAAGGTGGGAAACCCCCTCCCCCTACGCCATAGAGCTTCACAGGGCAAATCTGACAATTCTGGATATGTCAGATTAAGCCATATCGGGCTGAACTCCGTGAAGCCAGTCACCCGCTGAAGTTGCTTTGCCTTAGCCCACACCATATGCATCAATCTATACGTGGGGACAATCATGTTTGATTTTGCCATTAACTGCAATTCCAGGACCCCCGGAAGGTCATCAGCACCCACCGCCTGTAATATTACCGCGAGCGTGGAGTCCCTCTTCCCCCCACCCCTGACACCAAGGGCTCCCAGCATGTGTTGCAGCTGTGCTGCTAGGTAGTAAATCCAGGGGTAAGGGAAAGCTAGCCCCCCATCATCTTTAGGGCGTTGTAATTGTTCCAGTTTAATCCTAGCTGTACCCGTCTTCCACAGCAGATAGCGGAAGAGGAAGTTGACCAGCCTAAAAATCTTAAGAGGGATAACCACCGGGGTGTTATGAAGCAAATATAAGAGTTGGGGCATAAGAATCATTTTTACCAGGTTGGCCCTCCCTGCTACCGAGAGCCAAAGTTTGGACCATATTCCTATCTTATCTCTAAACCGCGATAGGAGTGGGAAAATATTCAGTCTACAGTATGCTGCGATATCCGCTGAAATAACAATGCCCAAATATTTGAACTGTTCCACCACCGGGACGGGGCAAAAGGTGGCCAATTGGGGGTCAAGTCCCTGGTCCAATGGCAACAGGGCCGATTTATACCAATTAATGGTGAGGCCAGAGAACTCACCGAACGCTACAATAATGTGCATCACCGTCCGCAGGGATGGGCCAGTGTTGCCCAACAGCAGCACCATATCGTCAGCATAAAGCAATATATTCTCATGTATAGTCCCATAGCAGAAGCCCACCACAGAGTCATTGGCTCTAATGCGGGCTGACAGGGCTCTATGGCCAGAGCGAACAGCAAGGGGGACAAGGGGCATCCCTGTCTGGTCCCTCTCCCTAGGTGAAACGGTAAGGACTGCCGACCTCCCTCCCTGATGACTGCCTGTGGAGCCCGATAGGGGAGTCGCATCCATGCAATGAACGTGGAACCAAAACCAAACTTCTCCAGAACTGCCCATAAATACTCCCATTCCACGCTGTCAAAGGCTTTGTTAGCATCAAGAGATAGGAGAGCCCGGGAACCCATATTATCAGACACTGTTAATGTTGACATAATGTTGACAGATAATGCATGTTGACATTTAGTCTTCTAAGGTTTACCACTGTCGATTTGTTAGGCATGAACCCTGCCTGGTCACCGTGCACTATAGTGGCAACCACCTTGTTCAGACGTCGGGCAAGAACTTTAGCCAAGATCTTGACGTCAGACTGCAATAGGGAAATCGGTCTATATGAATTAGGATCCATAGGGGGCTTATCAGGTTTCAAGAGCAGGATGACACTGGCTCCCGACATGGAAGGTGGCAACCCCCCACACCGGAGAGCCTCATTTAAGACCCTTAGCAGCCTAGGCATGAGAGCCTCCGAGTAGGTCTGGAAGACCTCCATAGGAAGGCCGTCATCCCCAGGTGCCTTAAAGGTAGGGAAAGAGCTGGCCGCCTCCTGAAGCTCCTCCACCATAATGGGAGCATCCAATTTCAGTCTATGCGTTGCAGATAAAGTGGGGAGGTCAATCTCCTTAAGATAGTCAGATAGTGCAGAAGCACTGTACGAGGCCTTGGTAGAGTAAAGATTAGAGTAAAATCGAGCCAACTCTTCCATGATCAGCTCAGGGGAGTTGATCAGGCCCCCAGCGGACCCACGAAGAGCCCCTATAACAGGCGCCGCCGGGCACACATTTACAATTTTCACCAGGAGATGACCAGTCTGCTCCCCCTCCTCATAGAAAGTAACCTTGGAGAAGAACCTTTTCTTTTCCGCTTTGGATGAAATAAAATTGGTCAGGGCATCCTGTGATGACAGCCACGCTGCCCTAGAGGCATCCGTGGGCTGCTCCTCATATGTCTCCTCCCACTCCCACACATGACGGGTCAACACCTCCTCCAACTTTCGTGAAGAGGTCTTATTCACGGCTGCAATAAACACCCCACGTAAATAACATTTTAACGCATCCCACTGTAACAGAACGTCTGAGTACAAGTCATTGTCAAGAAAGAAATTAGTTATGGCCCTGCCAATGTCACAGTCAGGAGGGAGAATTTTTAACCAATAAGCGTTGAGACGCCACGGAACCCTAGGTAGGGGGGAATCAGGTCACATCTCAATCTAGCAGATCAGAGCCGAGTGATCCGATACCCCTCTAGGAGCATAAAGCACCTTAGTCACTACTTCACAGGATCTTGCTGTACCAACACAGAGGTCTATGCGGGACAGGGTCCCATGTGTCCCAAAGTAGCATGAAAACTGGACCGCAACGGGGTGATGCAGCCTCCAGACATCCACCCAGGACATTTCCTGCAGAAATCTGGCCAAAGGGGTACCACGAGCACCCGGTCCAGCCCTGGGAGGAGGGTGTCTGTCCCTGGAGGGGTCCAACACCCTATTAATGTTTATAATACAATAATAATAATTTCTTTCCAGACCTGCCTGCACACTTACACTCCTGACGAGTGGGCAATACGACCCGCGAAACGTGCGTCGAATTTCCAAGATATATGTATTGATGTGCATATTGTTACTGTTACGAGACATTTTAATATATTTTTATGACTATGTTCTGTTTTGTGTATGTCAAACATTCATGTTGTATTACTTTGTATATTGGTTCTACACAATAAACCAGATATATTTCAACTTGAGTGTCATGACTATTGGGTCCACCTCATATAAAGTCCCGCCGGGCATTTTCTTCTTTTGTATGCATTTAATTGGGATGGAGGTGTACTCCAATATGAAATGGCATTGCAGGTCCAATATATATTTTTTCCTGTTTGCATTTCCGGTTGGAAGACACCCACATGCCCGCTCTTGGTCCTGCACTCCCCCATCTTTGCCATGCCACACCCCAGCATGGTAAATGGACATTTCATACACTAGCATCATCATACTATTTACAATTGTGATGATTGTTCAACATTGTCATTGATACATGCTGGGATACAGTCCTTGGCTTTAGGTGCTCCCTCTGGTGGTTGCCTTCAGCCTGACTGGGAGCTGCGATGCACTATTAGGGGAGCATCGCTCCCCTGCTGTCCCCTCCTGACCATTCAGGTGGGGCCACCTGTGCATCGGCATCATGGTTCGACGATGCACGCAGTACGTCCACTTTGCGGCATCATGCGTTGTTACCTGCGGTGAGACCATCACCCAGGTGAATGGATGCCTTTGTTTATCGCAGGTGTCCACATATGGCTCCACATGCTGTATGGCAGGCAATTGTCTGCAATCAAAACACCTGAGACATGAAGTTGGGGGCGGGACCTATGATGCCTTGCAAGACATTTAAGGTGAGGATGAGTGATCACAGACAGTCCAATCTTTCAACACAGGGTGGATACCAAACAACAGCATTAATTTCTTTATGGTAAGCACACAGACACTTTTTTCACAGCACTTTCCATTCACTTTCCACCTCTTTTTCTTCCCTTTTTTCCGCTTTTCTTTCCCTTCTCATGACTTTATTGTATCACTTCACATATGCACTTCATGGTGATTTATTTATATTGGTTTTATTCAGTCTTATAACCAATCTTTTCATCCTTATTTACTTGGGTTACTTTTATCTACCTGGGCACCTTTCTTTACCCTTTGGTTATTTATTTTCATTCCCTGGTCCATACTCAGGTCTCTGATGCATCCAATATATATGACTATTATCATTTTTCGGCTGCTATCCTACAGGAAGCAACTGCTTACTTACCCACATGTATACTTTTTCATTTAGAGACTGGCCAGGTGTTTGATTGATACACTTACAACACCTTCTCATTGCTCTCCTTGAGTCGATTGCAATGCCTCTGGATCCTGCCCCCTCAGCTCCCATGTTGGACTTTTTTGCCGCCGCTGTATGGAAGCACTGGCTTTAAGCACAATGACGCGGCTATATTTGTGAGTATGTTGTCTCCCCACATGGGTTCTATTTTTGAGTATTCATACTCCAATAGCCACCAACCCTGCATGTTTATAATAGAATAATAATAATTTCTTTCCAGACCTGCCTGCACACTTACACTCCTGACGAGTGGGCAATACGACCCACGAAACGTGTGTCGAGTTTCCAAGATATATGTATTGATGTGCATATTGTTACTGTTACGAGACATTTTTAAATATTTTTATGACTATGTTCTGTTTTGTGTATGTCAAACATTTATGTTGTATTACTTTGTATATTGGTTCTACACAATAAACCAGATATATTTCAACTTAAGTGTCATGACTATTGGGTCCACCTCATATAAAGTCCCGCCGGGCATTTTCTTCTTTTGTTTTCAACACCCCATTTAAGTCCCCCATAATGTACAACAAAGCAGAAGGTTTATATCATAGGTAAAAAGGCGCTGGTAATCTTAATATATCACGTGTTATAAAAATTAATAGGTGATTTAAAGTGTAATATATGTGATTAAAAATTGCTACAAATATATATATGATCTACTATTGGTGCAATTAGCAAAGAAAAGTGCATACCAGTGCAATTTCAATTCAGAAGTGTTTGTGCTTCTCAAAGTAAATTAATCCACAAAGGTGTGGATCAGTGAACCAATAAATAGATATATAAAGAATTCCATACAAAAATCACATAAGAATATATAAAAATATAAATATATAAATGTGCTCCAAGTAGTGTTTAAAAGTCCAGGCAATAGCATGCAATCAAAATTGTACTTGGTGGATTCTTATTAATCCCTTCACAGTGCTCCAGGTGCTGGGATGTGACAACCGTCAATTAAGAAGTGCTTGTGCTTCTCAAAGTAAATTAATCCACAAAGGTGTGGATCAGTGAACCAATAAATAAATATATAAAGAATTCCATACAAAAATCACATAAGGATATATAAAAAAATCACATAAGAATATATAAAAAAGTATAAATATATAAATGTGCTCCAAGTAGTGTTTAAAAGTCCAAGCAATAGCATGCAATCAAAATTGTGCTTGGTGAATTCTTATTAATCCATTCACAGTGCTCCAGGTGCTGGGATGTGACAACCGTGGCCACATGGATCCATAGACTAAAAACATTAAAACCCATGGGGTTAAATGCAGACATAGACCTTAATTGCTTTTTAAATAATTTTTAGGAATTTAATTGAATATATCCCTTGCCTTTAGATAATATATCTCATATTTATATTTTATATCCATTTTATATATATATTTTTTAATACAAATTATGGATTTTTATATAGATAATATTATTTAAAAAAAATTTATAATGTACACTGTACCTTTTTAATACGCATATGTCCCTATAAATTAATATCTATGTCCATAAGAATGATAAAATAAAAAATAATTGTTCCTATATATGGCCACTAGATGGAGTTATAGTCCCGAATTACACTAAAAAGAATGTAGGAAAAATTAGATGACCACTAGATGGCGTCAATTAAAGATATATATTTTTTTATTTTATAATGTCTAATTTCAATTTTAATTTATAATGTTTTATTAATAAAGATTTAATACTAGATATAAATAGTTTTATAATTGTGGGAAATACATTATGTGTTTTTAAGAATTATTGGATGTGAATTGCTGTTTGTATAATGCAGGGAATAGGAATATACCCGGGCGATTTGCAGCAAATGTCAAATACACATAAAATAAAAGGGTCACGTAATAAATCGATACCATCCTGTTAAATATACAGATCGGCACTTAATGTCAATAAAAATAAATGAATGGCGCTACAAAAGCAAAATTAAACACCGGCCAATCATAATAGAGATAGCGATACTTAAGATGTGACTGACAGGGCCAGCATAGACTGCCTGAGGACGCTCGTTAAGCGAAATGCATTGTGGTCAATGCTAACCCGGAAGTAACACACAGAGGCATTCGGAACAGAGGCTGGGATACACATCCACCGCCGCAATACAAAGAAAGGGGGAAAGGAGATACAGGGTGCTGCAGATCCCCGGAGAATATCTTCCTAAGACCCAAAAAAACGATTTTGTACTGCCGAATTGCCCAGTGCCAGGAGGGCACAACAAATAGTAAGAGGCTAATTGTCACCTTATAGTGTATGTTTTTTGGAGAATAAAACAGTATTTCACTATTGGAGGCTATTTGTTCTTCTATATCTTTATGTGTATGGGGGGACTACATGGTCCAACTCGAGTAATATAGGAGCCAGAGATCCAAGCAATCGAGGAGAGGTCTGATCCACCCAATAAAGGGATCACAGGCATTGGGGGTCCTTGTGACCTGCTGCTAGTTGGTAAGAGGCCACGGTTGTCACATCCCAGCACCTGGAGCACTGTGAATGGATTAATAAGAATTCACCAAGCACAATTTTGATTGCATGCTATTGCTTGGACTTTTAAACACTACTTGGAGCACATTTATATATTTATACTTTTTTATATATTCTTATGTGATTTTTTTATATATCCTTATGTGATTTTTGTATGGAATTCTTTATATATTTATTTATTGGTTCACTGATCCACACCTTTGTGGATTAATTTACTTTGAGAAGCACAAGCACTTCTTAATTGACGGTTGTCACATCCCAGCACCTGGAGCACTGTGAAGGGATTAATAAGAATCCACCAAGCACAATTTTGATTGCATGCTATTGCCTGGACTTTTAAACACTACTTGGAGCACATTTATATATTTATATTTTTATATATTCTTATGTGATTTTTGTATGGAATTCTTTATATATCTATTTATTGGTTCACTGATCCACACCTTTGTGGATTAATTTACTTTGAGAAGCACAAACACTTCTGAATTGAAATTGCACTGGTATGCACTTTTCTTTGCTAATTGCACCAATAGTAGATCATATATATATTTGTACCATTTTTTAATCACATATATTACACTTTAAATCACCTATTAATTTTTATAACACGTGATATATTAAGATTACCAGCGCCTTTTTACCTATGATATATACCTATTTATTGTTTTATTACAATTAAAAGGGCAGCAGGTTCAACAATCTTTTATTTAAAGGGCCAGGCGCCTTCTCTTTTCTTTTTATTGCTATTTTAGATACTCTGTATCTATTGAATGGCAGCCGGCTCTAAAGCAACTGAGAAAATGGATGTATTTAACTTATTAAAAGAAAGAACCTATAACTCTAGTGAGATCTTCCAACAAAGATCAATTAATGAGGTTAATATGTCCCAAAATTTTAAACAGCTACAATATAATTTGGAGAGACAAATAAGAACCTGGTGGGATATCACTACCTTTGATAGGTACATAGAGGAAGATATTACCCCCAGACGCCTTAGATGGGATGTCAATCCCAATGATGGAATAGAGGACAAAACCTCTATGGAGGAATGGTTCAAATTTTTCAATAATAAAGAGAAACAACTAATGGAACTCTTAACTAAAAGGAGGAAAACCAAACTCAGTATTATAGAATCAAAAATACAAAATATTAAAGAAAAACTAGCTCCACTCAACGAGACCCAAGAATATAAAGATAAAATAACAATGATGCAAAAACATATCGCACAATATGACATTGAGATAAAAAGGAAAAAAATAAAGAAATACCAACGTGACATAGAAGATTACAAAAAGGGTGTGGTTTACAAATGGCAAGAAGTAATAGGTACTAATTCAAGGGAATCATCCCCAGAAAGGGAACCTAATAGCCTGGACATAAGATACAACCTTATGAAAGACTTCAGGGTAACACCACATAGAAATATAAGGAGAGAAGAGATGACTCCCATCATTTGTGAAGATGACGAGGGGGACACTACTGCCAATACCATCTTGATACCCACAAGTAATAGATTCTCACCCTTAAGGAATAGAGAAGAATTCTCTACTCCTAGATATATGGAACACCCAAAAATAAGGGAAAATCATAACTATGAACGGAGGAACTCCAACTCTACACCCTATACACCCCAACATACCTTCCAACAACCCCAATTTAAGCCGGTGAGAGGGAGAGGCAGAGGGAGAGGAAGAGGATGGGGAAGAGGGAGAGGATATAAGAAAAATAACTATCAATATGATAATTATAACAATTACCAACAACAAAGAGGAGGAGAAAGACAGACAACATATAGAAATGACCAAGAATATTATCAACCGCCGGGCAGATTAAGACAGGAACCCTCGGGAATGTATAGAGAGAGAGAACGACTCCCTTCCCATCAGGAATATAGGAACAACCAACATCATTACCCATACCCCTCAGATGGCCAAAGACCAGGACCTTCAGAACACTATATCTACCCTCATCCCAATGATGGACAAAAGCCAGGTCCCTCGGGACAATTCAAGCAACAGGGGGAAGAGAGGTCTTGGAAAGACAATTATTGGGCCAACATGCGGGAAAACGCAAAAAAAGAGGATGTAGAGGAGGGAGAAAGAAAATGGAAAAGGGACGTCTAGAGCAAGGGATATTCAATTTAGCAGGGGTGGAACTTACACCATCAGAATTGAAAATATTACAAGAGGGACTGAAATTTGCCCCTGCTAAATCTCTAGATCATTTTGAGACTTTTATCGATCTAGAAAAGTTTACACGAAAACTTAATATTAAGAAATTTTTTGCGGAACAACACAAGAAAGGGATAGGAGGAGAGGAAGAAACAGAATACCAACATACCCAACTTCGGAATAAATCAGTTTTTAATCCTAAATCCAGTACCTACCAATATATCCAAGTGTTCAGGAATATTGTTCAAAAAGAGGTACAGATGATGAAAAGGAAGCCAACTAAAAATACAAAGGAAGTTTGGGAAGCCATCAGAAGTTTGGAAGAAAAGAAGAATATCATTATTAGAGCAGCTGATAAAGGAGGGGGTCTAGTGATTCTCAAAAAAGAAGATTATATCAAGGAACTGGATCGTATTGTAAATGATGAAGATACATATGTTAAATTACCTGGAAATCCTACAAATAAATTGAAAGCCAAAATGATACAGTGGATTAATAAAGGGATGAAAAAGGGCCTCCTGAACAAAAAAGAAGGAAAATACCTGAATATTAAAGCCCCTCGTATGCCGGTGATATATCAAATCCCCAAGATTCATAAAAATCTACAGCAGCCACCGGGAAGACCCATAATCAGTGGCATAGAATCTTTATATGCTAGGATGGGTGAATATTTGGATACATTTTTTCAGCCTATAGCTGCTATTGGAAAATCCTTTTTAAAGGATACCAAGGAAACATTAACCTCACTAGTGGACATAAATATCACCGAAAACACAATATTGGCATCGATCGATGTGGAATCATTATATACGAACATCAGACAGAAGGATGCATCAAGGGCTATCAAATGGGCCTTAGAAAAATACACCAATTTAAAGGAACCACAAAGAGATTTCCTATTGGAAGGCCTGAATATGGCTATGTCAAATCATCATTTTTGGTATAAGAATGAGTACTATAACCAAATAAAGGGTGTAGCTATGGGAGCACGTTATGCTCCCAGCGTAGCAAATATATTTTTAGCCAAATGGGAAGAGGAGGATATCTACTCAAAACTTCCACAACAACTGAAGTATTACCGCCGATATCTTGATGATATCTTGGTTGTGTGGGAAGGATCGCAAGAATCCCTGGAACATTTCTTCAAGAAAATGAATAAAAACAAATATCAGATCAAATTTACAGGTAATATGGACAAAAATACAGTGCAATTTCTCGACTTGGAGATCTTTAAGCACAACGGCACTTTAAACACCAGAACCTTCTTTAAAAAGGTGGATACTAATGGCTACATCTCTAAGAGGAGTTGCCATCACCCGGCTTGGATACAAGCGATACCAAAAGGGCAATTCACCCGAATTAGAAGGAATTGTACAGATTTAAAAGACTACAATACACAGACAGATAAATTAATAGAAAGATTCAGAGAAAAGGGATACAAAGAGAAAGACCTGAGAATCACACAAAAGAAAATATCCGAATTGAAGAGAGAAGACCTCCTAAAGAATAAGAAGAAAAAGAAGAAAGAAAACCCAAACTTTGAACCAGCTTTTATTACGGGATTCAACACCCAATACAAAGAGGTTGAAAAATGCATAAAGAAAAATTGGCACATCCTATTAAGGGATGACACTTTAAAAACACTCCTCCCAAAGAATCCAAAATTTATTTAGAAAAGAGCCCCGGGACTACGGAATATCCTATCAAAAAATGTTCCAGACCCACCAAAAAAACCACAAATGTTTTTTGCAAAAAATGGCTTCTATAGGTGCAGAAGATGTAAAGCATGCAGGACAAGCAGATTTAAGAAAAGGATTGAACACAAGTTCTTCTCCGCGGATAATCGGGAATTTGAGATTAAAAAATTCATCACCTGCGATACTAGATTTGTTACATACATGTGTACTTGCCCTTGCGGATTAAAATACATCGGACGCACGACCCGCACTTTAGCAATTAGGATAGGAGAACATGTCGATAACATAAAGAAAGGCTTCAAAAAGCACAGCCTGTCCAATCACTTCAGAATTTTCCACAACCAAGATCCCTCCCTCCTTTGGTTCTGTGGAATTGACAAAATATTCAGTCATTGGAGAGGCTCAGATATGCGAAAAATGATATCGCAGAACAAAACCACATGGATCCATAGACTAAAAACATTAAAACCCATGGGGTTAAATGCAGACATAGACCTTAATTGCTTTTTAAATAATTTTTAGGAATTTAATTGAATATATCCCTTGCCTTTAGATAATATATCTCATATTTATATTTTATATATCCATTTTATATATATATTTTTTAATACAAATTATGGATTTTTATATAGATAATATTATTTTAAAAAAATTTATAATGTACACTGTACCTTTTAATACGCATATGTCCCTATAAATTAATATCTATGTCCATAAGAATGATAAAATAAAAAATAATTGTTCCTATATATGGCCACTAGATGGAGTTATAGTCCCGAATTACACTAAAAAGAATGTAGGAAAAATTAGATGACCACTAGATGGCGTCAATTAAAGATATATATTTTTTTATTTTATAATGTCTAATTTCAATTTTAATTTATAATGTTTTATTAATAAAGATTTAATACTAGATATAAATAGTTTTATAATTGTGGGAAATACATTATGTGTTTTTAAGAATTATTGGATGTGAATTGCTGTTTGTATAATGCGGGGAATAGGAATATACCCGGGCGATTTGCAGCAAATGTCAAATACACATAAAATAAAAGGGTCACATAATAAATCGATACCATCCTGTTAAATATACAGATCGGCACTTAATGTCAATAAAAATAAATGAATGGCGCTACAAAAGCAAAATTAAACACCGGCCAATCATAATAGAGATAGCGATACTTAAGATGTGACTGACAGGGCCAGCATAGACTGCCTGAGGACGCTCGTTAAGCGAAATGCATTGTGGTCAATGCTAACCCGGAAGTAACACACAGAGGCATTCGGAACAGAGGCTGGGATACACATCCACCGCCGCAATACAAAGAAAGGGGGAAAGGAGATACAGGGTGCTGCAGATCCCCGGAGAATATCTTCCTAAGACCCAAAAAAACGATTTTGTACTGCCGAATTGCCCAGTGCCAGGAGGGCACAACAAATAGTAAGAGGCTAATTGTCACCTTATAGTGTATGTTTTTTGGAGAATAAAACAGTATTTCACTATTGGAGGCTATTTGTTCTTCTATATCTTTATGTGTATGGGGGGACTACATGGTCCAACTCGAGTAATATAGGAGCCAGAGATCCAAGCAATCGAGGAGAGGTCTGATCCACCCAATAAAGGGATCACAGGCGTTGGGGGTCCTTGTGACCTGCTGCTAGCTGGTAAGAGGCCACGGTTGTCACATCCCAGCACCTGGAGCACTGTGAATGGATTAATAAGAATTCACCAAGCACAATTTTGATTGCATGCTATTGCTTGGACTTTTAAACACTACTTGGAGCACATTTATATATTTATACTTTTTTATATATTCTTATGTGATTTTTTTATATATCCTTATGTGATTTTTGTATGGAATTCTTTATATATTTATTTATTGGTTCACTGATCCACACCTTTGTGGATTAATTTACTTTGAGAAGCACAAGCACTTCTTAATTGACGGTTGTCACATCCCAGCACCTGGAGCACTGTGAAGGGATTAATAAGAATCCACCAAGCACAATTTTGATTGCATGCTATTGCCTGGACTTTTAAACACTACTTGGAGCACATTTATATATTTATATTTTTATATATTCTTATGTGATTTTTGTATGGAATTCTTTATATATCTATTTATTGGTTCACTGATCCACACCTTTGTGGATTAATTTACTTTGAGAAGCACAAACACTTCTGAATTGAAATTGCACTGGTATGCACTTTTCTTTGCTAATTGCACCAATAGTAGATCATATATATATTTGTAGCAATTTTTAATCACATATATTACACTTTAAATCACCTATTAATTTTTATAACACGTGATATATTAAGATTACCAGCGCCTTTTTACCTATGATATATACCTATTTATTGTTTTATTACAATTAAAAGGGCAGCAGGTTCAACAATCTTTTATTTAAAGGGCCAGGCGCCTTCTCTTTTCTTTTTAAAGCAGAAGGTTTGTCCAAAGTAAAACGCACCAGCTCCCTCAACACGTCCAGTGAAAAGGGAGGAGGAACGTACACCATAGCAAACACATAGGTGCGTGAATACATCATGCAGTGCAAAAACACAAATCTACCCTCCGGGTCACACAGGGCAGATAACTCTCAGTAGTCCAGGGACTTATGTATTAAAACACACACCCCCCTGGAGTAGGAGGTATGGGTAGAATGGTAAATACGTTGGGCCCATGCATATTTCACACAGCACACAGTCTGAGCTGTGAGATGGGTTTCCTGCAGCCCCACAATAGCTGGGAGATATTTACGCAGTACAGTGTTCATCATGGCTCTTTTCAAGGGGTCACCCAGCCCCCTGACATTCCATGACACTAAAGGGACAGTAGCCATGGTTCAGAGGTTACTCCATCAGAAAACGGGCAGTGTGGCAGGAACTGCACCCCCAGACAGGGCCGAGGGGTGCGCCAAGGCAACACAAGGTGGCAGCGTGAGGTAGTTGTCTTTGGGGCCAGAGTAGCTCGTACAGTACAAGGGAAGTCTGTGCAATCAAAAAAGGAAAGTGCAACTGCAAAAAGAAAAAAGAAACAAGCTTGCCAACGGGGCAAGGTAACAATCCACAGTACTGTTACCACAGGAGTGGGTAGCTTAAAGCAACATTCCATACTCCAGGCAGTAATGCAGAGATCAGGCCTCTAAAGTGGTAGACCGCATCAAGGATCCTGCTCCTAATGTTGTCAGGCACGCAAAGAGGGCTCAATGACATCTAGCCACTCAGCTGCTTCTCTAGCTGTATTGAAGAAGTGGGTTTGACCCCTAGCAGTGACTCTCAGGCGAGCAGGGTAAAGCATAGCATAGGGCAGTTGTATCTTCTGTAAACGTTGCTTGACCTCATGGAATTTAGCCCTTTTGGACCTCCGCAAAGAAGTCCGGGTATATGGACACTCGCACCCCATTGAACTTAATTACGGCCTTTTCCCTGGCCAGCCGGAGCACCTTCTCCCGGTCTCGGTAGTGTAGCAGGCAGGCCAAGACCGGCCGAGGATCATTGCCTGGAACAGCCCGTGTGGGGGTACGGTGCTCTCTCTCCACAGCAAATATGGGGGAGAACACATCCCTCCCAAAAGTGTCAATCAGCCATTGCTCCACAAACTCAGTGGGGTCCCTACCCTCAACCTTCTCAGGGAGTCCCACTTTGCGAATATTGTTTCGCCTGAGGCGGTTTTCTATATCATCAGCCTTTACCTGCAGAGCCCATGCCAAGGCCAAGTTAGCTTGGGTGTCCCCTATAAGCGCAGGCAGCCTGTCCTCCACATCACAAATTCACCCCTCCACCGCAGTTGTGCGCTTCCTCATTTTCTGTAAATCATGGCGTAACAGGGAGACCTCCTCCGCTAGGCCCCCCAGACTCTCCTTTACTGTGTTCACTGAAGCAGTGCAGTGTTGGACTGCTGCAAGTATCTGACTTAAGGTGGGCTGGGGGTCTCCCTCCTGCATATCCTCCAGGGGCATAGATGAGTTATCAGTCACCGAGGTGGAGGGCTCAGGCTCTGCTGTATGGTCAGTGTCCATAGGAGATAGCATGGCCGCCCCTGTGTCCACGCCATATTGGGCGCTGGTAAACTGTGCATATGTGAGCTTCTGGGCATAGTAGAGCATATCTTTAGGGGCATCTTTGCGGGAGGTTTTGCCAGCCTTACTGCTCGGGTCTTTCGACTTATCCGCCCCTCGTGGTGTCCCCTTCAGCATGCCGGCCGCAGCGCCATTTTGGATGTCTGAGGCCTCGCCGTCTTCCCGGCCTTTCCGGGTTATCTTGGCGGTTAGCGCGGGCAGAAAGGTATCCTGCGACTCCCGAGGACAAAAGGAGACGGATAGTGCAAGTCTTGAGCGGATGGGTGACCGGAGGAAGGATCGGTGAAAGGATCACAGGCGGGAGCTCCGTACAGCGTGTCCGCTCACATGCCCTGCATGGCCACGCCCCCGAGCAGTAAACATTTCAGCTAGCTTAAATGGGGTGAGGTACCATCTAGTAGAATTTTTTTTAAAAAAAGTTCCCAGTGATTCACGCAATGCGTGATATTATATGAGTATTTTTTTTTATAACCAAATTTTTATTGAATTTTTGCAAGAAGGTTAGATACAAACGTTGTATTGGCATAATAAAGAATAGAACAATTATCACATTGGTCACAGCTTTAAAACAAGAAACATGAACATAATAACAGGTCGAGTCAAAGCAATTCAGGTGAACCTTGCCGGTGACATATGAGTGTGTTGAGCTTCCACCCTATGAGGGCCAAACATTAAGGTACACCGGGCTCTGACTACCCCACATGGGAACCAACTGTAGTCAGGACCGGGTACAACATGGGGAGTATTATAGGTTGGGGTCATCAATGATTAACTAGTGGTAGGCCAATACGCGGGGGAGCTACGAGAGAAGGGAACATGTACCGGCAAGGTTCCACAAAGGAAAAAAACAAGAGGAAAAGAGGAAGATGTTCTGATAAGTAGGTGGACCTCTGATGCAAAAAACGTGTGGGAATGTCCCCAGTCCGTGGGGGTGCATTGAATTCCCCAAGCAGAATAAATTTGGGGTGATGTAGGTTATCTGGGGAGCGTATTACAGGAGACAGTTACATTGAGACCGGTGGAAGTTCATAGGTTAGCACTCCTATGATCAGATAGCCAGGGTGCCCAGTGATCGTAGAAGGAGGTGGTGGTCATTGTGCATAGTTGCAAGCCTAGAGGGGGTAAAGTACCATTTATGGAATAGTTTTTGTAAAGATTCCCAATGGGATATGCACCTTGAGGCTTTTAATGGTATGAGCAGTGCTCGGTGCTACACATGTGGGGGTTGGGAGCTGGGCACCATCGAAGACCAAAAGACCATAGATGAAGAGGATGCATTTTGTGTCGATTGTAAGAGCGTAGTATATATGAGGGATATGCCTTTAACTGCAGGTTTGGGAGTGTTGTAGAATTTCATGATTGGATCCAATATGGAAGGTTCAGACGTCAATTGAATTTTGGAGAGGAGTGAACGAATCCTTAGGTATGGAAAAGGGGAGTTGGGCGGCAAATCAAAGTAATTTTGAAGGTCACAGAAGGACTGTATGCCAGAGCTCGAGAGGATGTGGTTCAGGTTGTTTAGACCTTTGGCAGACCAGGTAAAGATGGGGAGGTCCGGGGATAGCAGCCCCAGAGCTGAGATAGGAAGGTGGGTGAGTATAGACTGTGGTAGTCCTTTCGCAGACTTAGTCGTGGCTAACCAAACCCTTTTCGCTGTATTGACAGATCCTAGATGATTGTGTTGGGGTTTAAAGTTAAGTAGCATAGCTGTGAGGAGGAGTTGTGGATCCACTCCTATAGTTGCGGTTTCAATGTGTTTCCACAATTTTGTTGAATGTGGGGACCACCATTCTCTAATTTGATCCAATACAATCGCTCTATAGTATTGCTTAATGTCCGGGGCTCCCAAGCCTCCTCGAGAAACTGGGGTAAGGAGAAGTGATTTTTTTATCCGAGGCTTTTTGTGTTGCCAGATAAATGTATTGATTAAACCTTGCAGCTTATTGATTTGAGAAGTCAAAAAAGGAAGCGGGATGGTTCGAAGGAAGTACAAGACATGGGGAAGAAGGTACATTTTTGCTTGGGCGATCCGACCTGCCCAAGAGACAGGAAGGTGGTCCAAGTCCTTCGAGAGTTGCGTCAGCCTTCCTACGAGGGTATCAAATTATATTTTAGGATGTTGCGACTTGGGGAGGTCAAAGTATGACAAAGACGCGTTAGCGGACCATTGGTATGAGGTAGTGGAAGAGATGGTGCGTGCCACGTCAGGAACTATACCGATATTTAGCATAGTGGATTTAGAGTGATTCAGTTTGTACAGGGATATTGAACTGAACGTATTTAGTAAGTAGATGACTTGCGACAGTGATTCAGCAGGGTTAGTGAGTGTGAGGATGACATCGTCAGCGTATAGACGACGCCGGAAATCGTTTGCGACGTTCTGATGGCTTGTGCCAAAGGTTCCATAACCATAGCAAAAATCAAGGGGGGAAGTGGGCATCCTTGGCGTGTGCCATTCGTTATTGGGAACGGGTCAGAGGTGATCCCAGAAGTCCAAACCCGTGCACTGGGAGAGGAGTACAGATTCATAATAGCAGTGAGAAAAGGGCCTGATAATCCGAATTTGGAGAGGACTTCTTCTATATATTTCCAGTGGACCCTGTCGAACGCCTTCTCCGCGTCCAGGGAAAGGAAGAGAGAAGGCGTCCGACAGTGCTCTGCGTGTTGGATCAGGTCGACGAGACGGCGAGTGCTATCCGCCGCCTGCCTACCTGGTATAAAACCCACTTGATCTGGGTGAATGAGTTGGGGAAGGATTGTAGAGAGGCGTTGAGCTATCAATTTTGCATATAGTTTGGTGTCCGTGTTCAACAGGGAGATTGAACGATAGTTGGCAGGACTGTCAGGGGATTTACCTGGTTTGGGGAGGGTGACTATCAGGGCCTCTAATGATTCCGTAGGTATGTTGCCAGTGGAGACGTAGTGGTTGTATGCTTTGCAGAGATGTGGAGCGAGTTGGGGGGCAAAGTGCTTATAATATTCATTAGAATATCCATCTGGGCCAGGAGCCTTGTGGAGGGGAAGAGATTTAATAGCCGCAAGAACTTCTGCCTGGGAAAAAGGGGCAGATAAGGATTCTAATTGTGTAGGTGATACATGCAGGAGTTGGACAGAAGAGAGGAAGTGGGAGATATCCGTTGATGAGGGGGGAGGGGATGGATCTGTATCTTTTAAGTTGTACAGTTTTGCATAAAAAGCGCTAAATTCGTTAGCAATGTCCAGGGGGTTGCGCAGACGATTACCCGCGGAGTTCGTGAGGTATTGGATTTTGGTTTTGGCTGTCTGACGCTTGGACAGTTTGGCAAGGAAGGCGCCCGCTTTGTTGGCAGAGGTATAGAACTGCAGTTTAAGGCGTTTAATGTATAGATCAAAATTTTGATGAAGGTGGGTACTTAGTTGGGAACGAGCAGATTTCAATTCCGCGTGTGTGATATCAGACACATTTTGTCTGTTGATTTTTTCCAAGTCCCTAATACGAGTAAGAAGGGAATTCGTGGTGGCTGAGCGTTTTTTGTGTTCCTAGGCCCCTAATTTGATGAACAACCCTCGTAGGAAGGCTTTATGCGCATTCCAGGTAATGGAATGATCAGTTACAGAGTCACCGTTTAGTTCAAAAAAGGTCTCAATCTCGGATCGAATCTCGGATTCATATGTGGGGTTTGTGATTAAAGAGGAATTCAGTCTCCAAATGGTGTGTGGTGGCGAGGCACCCCGTTCTAAAATTTTGAGGGAAATTGGTGCGTGGTCCGACCACGTTATAGAACCAATAGTGGCTTCTGTGACCAATTGCAAGGTGTGTTTATCGGTCAGAAAGTGGTTGATTCGAGAGTAAGACTGTTGAGGGTGGGAGAAAAATGTGTAGTCCCGTTCATCACCATGTAAGCACCTCCAGGGATCATACATGTCCTCATTTGTCAGGAGGGCAGCAAGGGCTGAGGGTCTGCGATTTATAGGGTTGGAGGTGTCTAAATTAATATCTACAATATCATTAAAATCGCCACAGAGAAGAATTGGATCTGATCTGAATGGTGCCAATTTGGCAAATAGGAGAGAGTAAAATTTCTTTTGGGGTGTGTTGGGGGCGTACACTTACTAGGGTCATTCGAGAGTGCCCAAAGGTAGCGGATAAAATTAAGTATCTACCTTCGGGGTAGATTTCACAATGGTGTAGTGTAAACGTGATGGAGTCTCGTATGGTGATCAGTACCCCTCTTTTTTTCTTTGGGGCGTTGGCAAAGAAGCAGTGAGGGAATTGTTTGTGAGAGCATTTTGGAGGATTGGATTGTAGAAAGTGTGTTTCTTGTACACAAATAACATGTGTTTGAGAGGATAGGGCTTCCTTCCATAAGAGGTGTCTTTTAAATGGGGAATTGAGGCCCTTAGCATTGATAGAGGTGATATTGAGTGTCATGATGAGTTCTGTAGGTGGATACTAGTGAGTGGAAGAACGGGACCACAGGCTCCCGATCCTCTTGGAGAGTGAAACGGGAATTATCAAACTGTAATACACGTAACAGTCAACAAACTAATAAACAAATAATATGAGATATCAAAGGATACTGCACAATAGTATCTATGCGGTAAGGATTACGATTAATGACTAGACAATACCAAATTGGAGATATAAAGAGGCGTAAAACTGCTTCTAAGCCTGTGACTCAATGCAATAAACCAGTAGGAGGAAAACGTAAAAGCAAGAGTAAAAGAACAATTGACAAGTGTGCTTGGCACACTATACCTCGAGGGTGTGGGTAGAGTGGTGATTCAACGACCACGCCGGATCCAGTAGTGGCATGGAATACGTTGAAAGGGGAAGCCATTAGGTTTTGTTCCTGTCAGGAGAGGGACCACGTTGAGAGGAAGTGTTAGGGTGAGACTTGCCACGGTGAGGGGTGAGAGGGGGAAGCGGGAGGAGACCCCAATTTGTCAGCTTCTTGTATCCATCTTTAGGTGATAGGATAGGGACCATTTGTTGCTGGTAAGTTACCAGGAGTTTGGTAGGGAAACCCCATTTGTATATTATTTTTCTTTCTTGAAGGATGGACGTGATAGGTGTGAAAGCCATACGCATCTCCATTGTGGCCGGTGACAAGTCGCTGAAGAGAGCCAAATCAGTGTATGGGGCCAGCAGGGGTTTCGACACCCTAGCTGTGTGGAGAATTTGTTCCTTCACATGGAAAAAGTGAATTCTTGCCAGCACATCCCTGCGGATGTCAGCAGGTAGGTGAGAAGGTTTAGCGATGCGGTGGGCTCTGTCAATAAGTAAGTAGCGTGTATCCAAGCGTGGAAGGAGCACGGAGAACAAACGCTGCAGATACGGGGTCAGCTCATTAGGTTTAACAGATTCAGGAATATTTCAGAATTTTATATTATTACGCCTGGAGCGATCCTCCAGGTCTGCAAGTTTCATTTTGATGCGATGTAGATCTTCTGCTTGGTAATCTTGAGTATCCAATACTTCATTGTGTGCTCTAGCGTGTTCCTGAACAGTGTCTTCTAAGTTGTCAGTTCTGACCTCCAGGCAATCAATTCTGTCTTGAAATTGTGATAGGGATAATTGAAGCTCCCTGTGCAGATCTTTCTGGAAGGTGAGTAGCATGGATTTAATAGCAGCCTCCGAGGCTGGATTATCTGAAGCGGGAAGTGCTGCCAAAGCTGGAGCTCTGTCGCTGTCTGTGTCTGTGGACCATAACTGCTTCTTAGGAAGTGGGCCTTTGTATGGAGATTGGGCAGGGGAGGAAGCGAGCCTCTTACCTCTGTCTGATGTGAGTCCCGACGTGGGGATGTCAGGTGGCGCTGTAGTGTCCATCTCTCCAGCACTGATGGATGTGGGAGGGTTGCTTGATGGAGGCGATGCCTTGGAATGTTGCTCCTGGGTAATGGAGGGAGTTGGAGACCGGCCGGTCTCGTTGTCGGCACCATGATGTGGAGGCCGCATATTGGTGGCGTTGAAATAGTCAGTGAGGCGGCGAGGTGCAGGCGGTTTGTGACTGCGGTGCGGCATACCCCGATGCCTTGCCTGTGTGAGGGTGGTCAATGGGGTGATGTGCGACTTGGGGTTGTGGCTTCAGGTTGCAGTGGATCCGGAACGTGGAGCGGAGTGCCTGACTCACGCAATCATCATGGTCTGCGGCAGACCACGCACCCATGTGAGAAGAGAACTTAAATGTTGGACTAAATGTAGACGTGAGCAAGAGATTAAAAAGTTAATGTCATTCTAGCGGGAGATCCTGCTATATCTTGCTTGCTGGAGACTGAGCCTGGAGATAGTCAGGTGGTTGCAATGTACAGGGTAGGCAGTTGGATATACGTCCCTGCAGCAGGTAGGATATAGTGCGGGCAAAGAGCCTGGATGCGGCTGCTGAGGTATAAGGTCAGTTGGGGTATAATGCTTACCCGGCGCCCGGCGTGTGGAGCACAGTGGTAGGAGAGGCCGCGGCTTCTAGGACATCTAGGCCGCAACCTCGGGCGCCACTCTGCAACCGTTTGTCGCGTCCCAGAAGATGGATGGCGGTCCCGGGGTACCCCGGCAGGTGGAGGGAGTCCTCGGATTGCAGTTAGGGAGACTGTAGGAGCCTGGATAACCGCCGCTGGTCCGGACGTCGGATCGCGGCGGCCGCTAGGAAAGGCCGCGGCTTTGGAGGGGATGTAGGCCCCAAATCCGGATCCCCGGATTAGCGCTAGCGATACTCCCAAGATTTGTCCCGACCTGTATAGCGGGTCTCAGGGGGTATTCCTCGACGGTGTGGAGGCAGTGGATGGGGTTTGAGCGGTGGATGGCGAGGGATTAGAAAGCTGGTGAGACGGAGCTCCCCTCCAAAGCGACCAGCTTGCTCGGCTTCTGGTCACGCCCCCCAAACTATTATATGAGTATTTTATAGTTTGTAGCCATTGCTTGTCGGTATAGGACATGTGTAGATCGTCTTCCCATTTCAGCATGGCTTTGGTTTTAGAGAATTCACTTTTATTTATTTATTATTATTCAGTAAGGAATATATGAGTGAAATGCCTTTGTTGGGTTTGGTGGAGTGTGATAAGAAACGTAGCACTCTAGGATGTATGCGTACTTGTGATATGGGGGGTAGATGCTAAGAAATGGTTAATGTGTAGCAGTGTATAGTATGAAGAAGTTGGTATATTAAACCTCTGTAGAAGTGCTTTTTGGGTATTAGGTCTAACATCAGACAAAAGTTCTTCTACTTGGGTGATGCCATGTCTCTCCCAATTACTGAGGCATAAGTTAGGAAATATAGTGCAAAAAAATACAGGTGTATTTCCACGCTCCTTTGGCAAAGGTTGAATAAAGTGATATTGTGCAATCTAGTGTTGATAAATAAATAAATCAAAGTGTGAAATAGCAGCTGCTGTATGAATTAGTGAAATAGTGTTGGTGAGTATTTGGTCTGGAGACCAAAGTACAGCGCTTGCTCGAATAAATTACAATACTCCAATAGTTAGTAAAGTGCAATAGTGTAAATTAGATAAGCACAAATGATAAAAAAATATATACAATAATTCAATAATTGTGAATAAATACGTGCAAAAATCTTATAATTATCCCATCAGATGATAATTAAAACAATAATAGTGTCCTTCCAATAAATGTTCAAAATTCATATAAGGTGCTTGTGTTCAGATTTGATATATAGGGTTCAGATATTCCTTGTTCCAAATAAATAATGTGGTTGGGTCACTTACCAGAAATGGTGGGTTCTGAATGCCTTCTGGCACCAGAACCAATCAGGCTTAATGAGCCCCCTGGGCTCAGACGGGTCTCCTCACGATATCCCCTGGGCTGGCAACAGTCCCTCAGGATCCGGTTGTGTGCATAGGAAAAAGAAGAATGCTCCAGATAGTGCAGTATAATAGTGAGTTTATTGACCCTAAATAGGGTTAGCAGCTTTAAAAAGATTTTCCAAATGTTTGCATTGGTGGTCAGCGGTACGGTACGGGCTGCACGTCCTCTCGGAACAGCTTCCGACTTCCGGTTCTGGCTTGCGAACCACACAAACATAACGTGCCCTCGCTATGCAGTCCCAGCTGGGGACTGCATAAGGCATTCAGAACCCACCATATCTGGTAAGTGACCCAACCACATTATTTATTTGGAACAAGGAATATCTGAACCCTATATATCAAATCTGAACACAAGCACCTTATATGCATTTTGGACATTTATTGGAAGGACACTATTATTGTTTTAATTATCATCTGATGGGATAATTATAAGATTTTTGCACGTTTTTATTCACAATTATTGAATTATTGTATATATTTTTTTATCATTTGTGCTTATCTAATTTACACTATTGCACTTTACTAACTATTGGAGTATTGTAATTTATTCGAGCAAGTGCTGTACTTTGGTCTCCAGACCAAATACTCACCATAAGTTAGGAAATAGCAGCTCCAGTACCTGTATTGGGAACGCAGTACTTCACCTTGAGAAGGACACTCAACAGATTTGTTGAGTGCTCTCCAAGCCAGTATGAACGCCTTAGTAGTGATGGGTAGGTGTAATGTTCTGGTACCACTGGTACCCTTGTTCCATATATTTCTCCTTTTCTAATTGCGTCTCATCTTGTTACACAAGAGACGCATATACCTTTAAGCCGGATGACATCATTGCCAAGCGCCGCTATGAGCGGCTATTTAAATCGCCGGCTTTCTCTCACTCATCGCTCGTTCAAACCACATGTTCACCGCACCTTCTCCTGTGAAGTCAGAGCTGCTGGCATTTCCCTTTGCTGAACTGAAGCCGGAACCTCGCTGCTGATCCGTACCTCGCTACGGGATCACCTCTCACCATTGGACTCTATCCTTACTAACCTATCTATGTGATAAGTACCCCACAGGGGATTCCTTACTAACTGCACTCCTACTGTCATCTACTGCAACTACCAGGACTATCTATATCTATCTATCTCCTATCATCTGCATAAGACTGTTAGCTCTTGGGACTACCTACACTATCCTTGCACTAGGTTATTCTGTCTGAAGTATACTCCATCTGTGTCCTCTTACCATCTGCATTATACTTGACATCAGAACCTATCTGCCTATTATTACCACCTGCAACTCTCCTAAGTGCCCACTATACAATTGCCTGTCTCTCATCTATACTTGGCTGGGATGGCTTAAGGCACACCAGTTAAACGATTGTTGATTGGCTGTTGAAAGCCCGCCATGAAAAGAGCGCCAAAGCATGCAAAACCCGGAAATAAAACGACCGAACACGGATTTTTACCCGAACATACAGTAAAGTGTCCGTGTCCGTGTTCGGGTACAAAAAATCCAATTATTCGGTACGAACACGAATAATACAGTCCGTGTTCGCTCAACACTATACTTGACATCAGAACCTATCTGCCTATTATTACCACCTGCAACTCTCCTAAGTGCCCACTATACAATTGCCTGTCTCTCATCTATACTTCTCATATATTCTATCCCTCCATCTATACATCTGATTGAGTATATGTAAATTGTATACAGGCTGTGCACTATGATGAAGTCCTGAGAGTTGGATATGTTGTTCAACAGATCTCTACAAGGATACTGAGTGTAATAATTCTGCAGCTGTAAATCCATCCATTAACAAAAACGCATGAACGTTACAGATTGAACGAGCCCTAAAAAAAAATATGGATTCAGCAGAATTACCCACTCATGTATTACAATTAAAACAGCAAGTAGATGCATTGATCCTTGCCCTTACAGAGGTACAAAACGAAAATCAGGCCTTGAGACAGCAGGTTGGCCGTCTTGCACAGCTTCCTACTGCTCAGCCCCGTGAACCTAAGATAAACCCTCCTTTAGTGTTTTCAGGTGATCGGAGCAAATTCCGTGAATTTAAAAACGCATGCCGATTGCTTTTTCTATTAAAACCTCTAACCTACACCACTGACCAAATTAAGGTTTGCACCACTATCTCCTATTTGACGGGTGAACCCCGGGCCTGGGCAGACGCTCTCTTTGAGAAGGATGACCCACTCCTCAATTCCAACCCTTTGTTCCTAGCACAACTTGCTACTTTGTATGAAGACCCCAATAAGCAGAGTACTGCTGATACCCAATTAAGGGCCTTAAAACAAGGGAGGAGACCTGTTGAAGATTTCGTGGCAAATTTTAAAAGATGGTCCCCTGATTCAGGGTGGAACGACACATCTTTACGAACGCAGTTCAGACTCGGCCTATCTGAGGCCGTAAAAGACGAGCTCGCCCGAGCGGATTTACCTGGCACTCTAGAGGGACTGATACAGACCAGTATCAATATTGACAGACGACTACGAGAAAGAAAGGCTGAGAAGATGGGCTCACCATTTCCCAGTCCTTCTCGGATGTTGCCTGCTGACCCTACTCCTATGGAAGTAGGAATGATACGCCCACCTCTGTCCTTTTCTGAACGTGCCAGGAGGAAAACCGAACATCTCTGCATGTACTGCGCGTCCCCGGATCATTTGATAAGCGGCTGTCCCCTTGTCCGCAGAAAAGAGGGTGAGTGTTCAAATGTCTTACTAGGGGGACTTACAACTTCCTTTTCTAATCCTTATCTTTTTGTTCATTTAACATTGCAGTGGGACCAAACTAGGATCACCACCAAGGCTATGATCGACACAGGATCTTGTGGAAACTACATTGACATTTGTTTCGTCTCCCTTCATAAAATACCTATTGTTTCAAAACCCAAACCTGTTTCCGTTAGTTTTATTAACGGTACCCCTTTATCCTCTGGTCCTATCACCAGTCAAACACAGGCACTCCTTGTAACTGCTGACGGGTCTCATGTGGAGACCACCACCTTTGATGTATTAACTTCACCACATTTCCCAATCATTTTGGGACTTCCCTGGTTACACATACATCAACCAATCATCGATTGGAAAACGAGAACGCTAGCCTTCTCTTCTCCCTATTGTGAAACGACATGTAATCTCCCCACATATGATAGGATCCTGTCTGTAGTGCCGGATAACATTATACCCAAGTGTTATCAGGATTTATCGGAGGTTTTCCTTGAAAAAAACGCTCAAATGCTACCTCCCCATAGGGACTATGATTGTTGTATCGACCTACTCCCTAATAGCAAGTTGCCTTTTGGTCATGTTTATCCTCTTTCACAGGATGAACTCTCTCATCTAAAGGAGTACCTGGATGTGAACTTGGCAAAAGGATTCATCCGACCTTCTACTTCCTCCACTGCTGCTGGACTCTTTTTTGTCCGCAATAAGGATTCGAGTCTGAGGCCTATCATTGATTTCAGACAATTAAATGCCATTACTATAAAGGATCGTTATCCTTTGCCTCTTATTCCTGAACTTATCGAACAGGTGCGTGGAGCTTCTTTCTTTACAAAGTTGGACTTAAAGGGAGCATATAATTTAATTCGAATCCGTAAGGGGGATGAATGGAAGACGGCATTCAGAACCAGATACGGACTGTTTGAGTACCTTGTGATGCCTTTCGGGCTATGTAATGCTCCCGCAGCCTTCCAACGTTTTATAAATGAGATATTCAGAGATTTGCTTGACGTTTGTGTTGTAGTATATTTGGACGATATACTCATCTATTCTCATTCCTTACCTGAGCACATAAACATGTGAGACTTGTGTTGTCAAGACTACTTGCACATAACCTATATGTTAAATCAAAAAAATGTTTATTTCATAAAGAGGAAGTACTATTTCTAGGATATATTATATCTAAAGACAGAATCAAAATGGACATGAGCAAGATATCCTGCATTCTGGATTGGCCTGTGCCAACCACTCGCAAAGCATTACAAAGGTTCCTAGGATTCTCTAACTACTATAGGAAATTCATAAAAAATTTCTCTGCGATTGTGAAACCTCTCACACAACTCACAAGCACGAAAAAAACATTCAATTGGTCAAAAGAAGCAAATGGAGCATTCTGTCTGCTGAAATCAAGCTTCACTACTGCCCCCATACTATGCCATCCTGACCCATCCCTTCAATACATCTTGGAGGTAGATGCGTCAAATATGGCAGTAGGAGCAGTTCTCTCACAACGACCAACAAACACCTCACCGCTTCACCCAGTTGCTTTCTTCTCAAAGTCGTTAAGAAACCCCGAGGTGAACTACCCAGTAGGTGAAAAGGAGTTACTAGCCATAAAACTGGCGTTAGAAAATTGGAGACATCTACTTGAGGGTACTCAATTGCCAATCTTGATATATACCGATCACAAAAACCTTCAATACCATCAGACTAATAGAACTCTTTCCCACCGGCAGGTACGGTGGTCGTTATTCTTTCTGAGGTTTAATTTCTTAGTGACTTACACGCCTGCAGAAAAAAATAAAAAAGCGGATGCGCTTTCACGACTAGCCGAAAGGGATTGCACCGAGGTTCCCTCAGTTCCTATAATACCACTTGAGCGTATTATCGGTGTCATTCGTTCCCTGAAGGAGGAAATTTTGCACAGCATAGGACTGGATTCTCCTCCACCACAACTAACTACTGACGCAGAAGGCTTCCTCTACTACAATGATAAATTATACATACCCCCTACTATGCGAACCAAGATTTTGCAATTGTCGCATGATGTACCTCTGGCAGGACATATGGGTATGACTAAAACTTTCAATCTACTTACGAGGCAGTTTTGGTGGCCAGACATGAAGACAACCGTAAAAAAGTTAGTTTCATCTTGTGATATATGTGCAAGGTCTAAAATTGACAATACGAAACCATCGGGGTTACTTTGTAGTTTACCGATACCCCAGGTCCCGTGGGAAGTGGTATCCTTAGACTTCATAGTGGAACTACCACCTTCCAAAGGATTCAACACCATCTTGGTGTCAGTGGACCATCTGACCAAGATGGCACATTTCACTCCTATCCGAAAACTACCTTCATCTAAACAAACAGCGGAATTACTCCTGAACAATGTCTTTAAGTTACATGGTATTCCAAAAACACTGCTGTCTGACCGTGGATCACAATTCATCTCAAAGTTTTGGCTAGCTCTATGTCAGATACTACGAATAGAGCGTAAACTTACTTCTCCCTACCACCCTCAGACCAACGGACAGACAGAGAGAGTTAACCAGTACATTGAGCAGTACCTGCGTTGCTATACTTCGTACCTACAGGACGATTGGGCGGATCTCCTCCCGCTGGCAGAATTCGCCTATAACAACGCGACTCATAGCACTACTAAACAAAGTCCATTCTACTTAAATTATGGGTTTCATCCCACACTCCTTCCACCACGTATCTTGCCATCAAGTAATCCAGTGGCATCTGATTATCTTGCCCAGATAAAGGATTCTCTGGGACTACTCAACAATACCATATCACATGCTCATAGCCAACAAAAGAGGTACTACGACCTCCGTAGGAAACCCTCTCCCCAATATGCCATTGGGGATCTTGTTTGGCTTTCTACAAAAAATCTAAGATTAAAGATCCCTAGTAAGAAACTTGGGCCTCTATTTCTGGGACCATTCCCAATACAGAAGCTTATTGGAAAAGCGGCTGTACAACTCACATTACCAACAGACCTTAAGATACACCCCATCTTCCATGTGTCCCTACTGAAGCCCCATGTTCCTAACCAAGGAATAAGGCCTACTATATCACCGCCACCACCCGTACAAGTGGAAGGTGGAGAAGAATTTGAGATAAAAGAAATTTTGGATTCCCGTTTTCATAGAAGAAGACTCCAGTATCTTGTACGATGGAAGAACTATGGGACCCAAGATGACACCTGGCTGGATACCTCAGATATACATGCCCCTAGACTGATTCGCAATTTCCACTCGAAATATCCAGAAAAACCAATTCTAGAGGCCTTTCGGAGCCGGCCTTAAGGGGGGGGTACTGTAATGTTCTGGTACCACTGGTACCCTTGTTCCATATATTTCTCCTTTTCTAATTGCGTCTCATCTTGTTACACAAGAGACGCATATACCTTTAAGCCGGATGACATCATTGCCGAGCGCCGCTATGAGCGGCTATTTAAATCGCCGGCTTTCTCTCACTCATCGCTCGTTCAAACCACATGTTCACCGCACCTTCTCCTGTGAAGTCAGAGCTGCTGGCATTTCCCTTTGCTGAACTGAAGCCGGAACCTCGCTGCTGATCCGTACCTCGCTACGGGATCACCTCTCACCATTGGACTCTATCCTTACTAACCTATCTATGTGATAAGTACCCCACAGGGGATTCCTTACTAACTGCACTCCTACTGTCATCTACTGCAACTACCAGGACTATCTATATCTATCTATCTCCTATCATCTGCATAAGACTGTTAGCTCTTGGGACTACCTACACTATCCTTGCACTAGGTTATTCTGTCTGAAGTATACTCCATCTGTGTCCTCTTACCATCTGCATTATACTTGACATCAGAACCTATCTGCCTATTATTACCACCTGCAACTCTCCTAAGTTCCCACTATACAATTGCCTGTCTCTCATCTATACTTGGCTGGGATGGCTTAAGGCACACCAGTTAAACGATTGTTGATTGGCTGTTGAAAGCCCGCCATGAAAAGAGCGCCAAAGCATGCAAAACCCGGAAATAAAACGACCGAACACGGATTTTTACCCGAACATACAGTAAAGTGTCCGTGTCCGTGTTCGGGTACAAAAAATCCAATTATTCGGTACGAACACGAATAATATAGTCCGTGTTCGCTCAACACTATACTTGACATCAGAACCTATCTGCCTATTATTACCACCTGCAACTCTCCTAAGTGCCCACTATACAATTGCCTGTCGGATCCGGGACAGGTTTTCCGGCCGACCAGCCAGCATGGTAATAGAATAGGCGATGTAATTTGACACTTCAACTTACTGTGCTCCCTGCTAGTTGATTCACTTAGTCCCCAGTAACACCGAGCTCCAAATACTGAGTGTGGGGGAAATAAGGGCCGGAGAGCGGCGGAGATCCGGGGAGTGTGACATCCATATATACATAGAGAGAGAGAGAGAGGATATTATGGAGGAGCCTGCCGTCTGCACACACCGGGTGGATTGGGAAGGTGTACCTTTTACCCCATAAGTCATCAGTGCAGGCGTTTGCTGGAGGCTGTAGTCCGGTTTACTGAGTTCATTGGCTTTACATCGTGGAGATTGCTTCATGCTTTTTGACCCTGTGGGGTCAAGTTCTGGAGGTGAGAGGCAGATAATGCCGGGTGACGGGATCTTATGAGCACTGAAGTCACACTTATTGTCTATTCACCGGATCACTAGTGGACTTTGTTTTTACCGTCTTTTTACCACCTTATGAACTTCTTTTTATTCATTATATGTTTTTTATTATTATTGGCTTTTAAAAAGATTGTTATTTATTGCTATTAGACTGCGCTACACTATTATATATCTATCCTTACTAACCTATCTATGTGATAAGTACCCCACAGGGGATTCCTTACTAACTGCACTCCTACTGTCATCTACTGCAACTACCAGGACTATCTATATCTATCTATCTCCTATCATCTGCATAAGACTGTTAGCTCTTGGGACTACCTACACTATCCTTGCACTAGGTTACTCTGTCTGAAGTATACTCCATCTGTGTCCTCTTACCATCTGCATTATACTTGACTAGGGTTGAGCAGACACCTAGATGTCCGTGTTCGACGGTTTCGGCCGAACTTTAAAAAAAAGTCCGGGTCCGTGTCCCGGACTTTTACCGAACTTTTCCCGGACACCGAACCCCATTGAAGTCAACGGGGACCCGAACTTTAAGGCACTAAAATGGCTCTAAAACACCAAAGGAAAGGGCTAGAGTGCTGCAAATGGCAGCAAAACGTAATTAAGAGCAAGGCAAGTGCTCTGCAAACAAATGTGGATAGGGAAATAACTTAAAACAACAAAAAAAAAACAGAAAAATAAAACAATGTTCTTCTTCATCTCTGAAGGACGCCCATATGGAGTAGGAGGGAGGTTGAGGTGGTGGTGGATGTGGCGGTGACATAGGCATGCGCACAGGGTGTGCCGGGTGTGCCTGGGCACACCCTAATCACCTAGGGCACATAGCATTGCCAGTGAGGAGATGGGAAAGATCTCCCTCGGACCTGCTCTGCTCTATTTCTCTTTGCCTACAGGTACATGGCCCCGATACATTACTCTCCCTGCTGGCAAACACATGCATGTGTATTTCAACTTTGGGGTGCACACCTTAATGCAATAGGCTGCGCACACCTATGGGCGGTGTAGGTGGAAGCGGCAGTGGAGGAGGACCAGGGCCGGATTAAGAGCATCATGGGCTTGGTGCTGAGGATTTTGAAGGGCCTTAAGGGCCGTGCCTTGCCATGCACCCAGAGGAGGAAGGGTGCAGCCATGCATGCCTAATTCAACATGGGATGCTGTCTCTGAAGCCCATAAACACATCCATGCATCGGCAACTGTCCCTCCTTGTCCGGCCTTCGCGCTGTGTGGGGAGGTTCTGAGGGTGCTGCCTGGGGAAGCGAGCATAGAAGCCAGACTTCTGTGTTTACAAGTGACAGAAGAGCGGTAACAGTGAATATGGCCAACCCGGGGCCTATATAAAAGGTAGGGGCCTGGAGCTGCAGCTCCAATAGCCCCTACGTTAATCTGGCCCTGAGGAGGAGGACGAGGTAGCCAACACTGCTTCTTTTCACAAATTTTAAATGAGGGTACACCCCAAAAGAGTGAGAAAGAGCAAAAATGGAACAATGGGTGGGTAAGGTCGGTATCCATTGCTATTCTGCATAAGGTACGGAAAAGTCCCGTGGGATCCATGCCTGGTTCATTTTAATGAACGTGAGCTTGTCCACATTGTCTCTGGACAGGCGGCTGCGCTTGTCTGTTATAACGCCCCCAGCCGTGCTAAATACCTGTTCAGATAATACACTGGCTGCAGGGCACGCCAGCACCTCCAAGGCGTAAAGGGCAAGCTCAGGCCATGTGCCCAATTTGGAGACCCAGAAGTTGAAGGGGGCAGACCCCTCATTCACTACATGTAGGCGTGTGCACACATACTGCTCCACCATGTTGGTAAAATGCTGCCTCCTGCTAAGACGTTCCATCTGAGCTGCTGGTGCTGCTGTTTGTTGTGGCGTGCTGACAAAGCTTTTCCACATTTCGGCCATGCTAACCCTGCCTTCTGAGGTGCTGGCGGTGCCCTGGTTGCGTTGGCGACCTCCTCCTCCTCCTCCTCCTCCTCCTCTGCCTTGTGCTTCCACTGCGGCCCCGCTGTCAGATGGGAATGCCAGCAGCATGGCGTCTACCAGCGTGCGCTTGTACTCGCGTATCTTGCGATTGCGCTCCAGTGAGTGAATTAAGGACGGTACGTTGTCCTTGTAACGGGGATCCAGCAGCGTGGCCACCCAGTAATCAGCACAAGTTAGAATGTGGGCAACTCGGCGGTCGTTGTGGAGACACTGCAGCATGTAATCGCTCATGTGTGCCAGGCTGCCCAGAGGCAACGAAAGGCTGTCCTCTGTGGGAGGTGTATCGTCCGTGTCCTCTGTATCCCCCCAGCCACGCACCAGTGATGGCCATGAGCTGGCCTGGGTGCCACCCTGCTGTGAACATGGTTCCATCTCCTCCTCCAGCTCCTCCTCCTCCTCATCCTCCTCATCCTCCAGAACTGTGCCCCTGCTGGACAATTGTGTCCCTGGCGTTTGTGTGTGCAGGAACCCACCCTCGGAGCCCCTTGCGAATGACTGCCCTGAAAGCCTTGGAAATGTTACCTCTTCATCCTCCTCCTCCTCCTCTTCCATCATCGCCCGAATTGTTTTTTCAAGGAGGCATAGAAGTGGGATAGTTAAGCTGAGAACGGCGTCATTGCCACTGGCCATGTTGGTGGAGTACTCAAAACAGCGCAACAAGGCACACAGGTCTCGCATGGAGGCCCAGTTATTGGTGGTGAAGTGGTGCTGTTCCGCAGAGCGACTCACGCGTGCGTGCTGCAGCTGAAACTCCACTATGGCCTGCTGCTGCTCGCACAGTCTTTCCAGCATGTGCAAGGTGGAGTTCCACCTTGTGGGCACGTCACATATGAGGCGGTGAGCGGGAAGGCCGAAGTTACGCTGCAGCGCTGCCAGGCGAGGAGCAGCAGGGTGAGAACGCCGAAAGTGCGCACAAACGGCCCGCACTTTCTGCAGCAGCTCTGACATATCGGGGTAGTTTTTAAGGAACCTCTGCACCACCAAATTCAGCACATGCGCCAGGCAAGGGATGTGCATCAAACCGGCTAGGCCCAGAGCTGCTATGAGATTTCGCCCGTTATCGCACACCACCAGGCCGGGCTTGAGGCTCGCTGGCAGCAACCACTCATTTGTCTGCTGTTCCATGCTCCTCCACAACTCCTGCGCGGTGTGTGGTTTGTCCCCCAAACAGGCAAGTTGTAAAACTGCCTGCTGTCGTTTACCCCTGGCCGTGCTGAAGTTGGTGGTGAAGGTGTTACGCTGTCCGGATGAGGAGGCGGTAGAGGATGAGGAAGCGGAGTAGGAGGAGTTAGGAACAGGAGGCAAACTGAAGCGCCCTGCAATCCTCGGTGGTGGAAGGACATGCGCCAAATTGCTATCCGCCTCAGGCCCATCCGCCACTGCATTTACC
Source organism: Pelophylax lessonae (assembly GCF_965119305.1). Classification (NCBI taxonomy): domain Eukaryota; kingdom Metazoa; phylum Chordata; class Amphibia; order Anura; family Ranidae; genus Pelophylax; species Pelophylax lessonae. The sequence goes on from NC_138769.1 coordinate 258,828,872, forward strand.
CAGTGTGCCGTTAGGGAGATATAACGCCCCTGACCGTGCTTACTGGTCCACGTATCGGTAGTTAGGTGGACCTTGGCACAGATGGCGCTGCGCAGTGCACACCTGATTTTTTCCCCCACTTGGTTGTGCAGGGAAGGGATGGCTTGCCTGGAAAAGTAGTGGCGGCTGGGCACGACGTACTGTGGGACAGCCACCGACATAAGGTTTTTAAAACTGTGCGTCTCCACCAGACGGAATGACAGCATTTCAAAGGCCAATAATTTTGAAATGCTGGCATTCAGGGCCAGGGATCGCGGGTGGGTAGGGGGGTACTTCCTCTTCCTCTCAAGTGTTTGGGAGATGGAAAGCTGAACGCTTCCACGGGACATTGTGGAGATGGTTGTTGGTGACCCAGGTGGTGGTGTTGCTGACAGATCGTCTGTTTGCGGGGTGGCAGGTGCCGGTATCACTACAGATGTGGCTGGAGCGGCCGAGACTGCAGCAGAAGAGGAAGCAGGATGAGCCAGAGACGTTTCTTGGTTTTGAAGGTGTGTATTCCACTGCAGCTCGTGCTTTGCACTTAGATGCCTGATCATGCAGGTTGTCCTCAGGTTGAGAAGGTTTATGCCTCGCTTCAAGCTCTGATTGCACAGGGTGCAAACCACTCGTGTCCTGTCATCAGCACATTTTCTAAAGAAATTCCACGCTAGAGAACTCCTTTGAGCTGACTTTGGTGCGCTCGTTCCCTTGCTGCGTTGGGCAGTAGCGGCGTAGTGTTTAGGGCACGGCCGCTCCGCTTCTGCACCCTGCTCCCTCTTCTGCTGTGCTGGTGGCTCTGTGCGACCACCGCCTCTTCCTCCAAACTACTCAGGTCACCTGCATGACGTTCATTCCATGTGGGGTCGAGGACCTCATCGTCCTCCACATCATCTTCCACCCAGTCTTCACCCCTGCCCTCCTTGTCGGTCTCCACAATGCTGAACGCCGCAGCAGTTGGCACCTGCGTTTCGTCATCATCGGAGACGTGCTGCGATGATCCTTGCATGTACTCATCTTGAGAAATAAGTGGTTGGGCATCGCTGCACTCAATCTCTTCCACTTCTGGGGCAGGGCTAGGTGGATGGCCCTGGGAAACCCTGCTGACAGAGTCATCAAAAAGAAGAAGAGACTGCTGTATGGCTTGGGGCTCAGACTGCTTGCCTGATTTGCAAGAGGGTGAGGTGAAAGACGGTTGGACATCGGCTGCAGGTGCCAACTGTGACCTTTCTGCAGTAGACTGGGTGGGAGACAATGTGAAGGAACTGGAGGCACTGTCAGCAGCAAACCAATCTACTATCGCCTCCACTTGTTCTGGCCTCATCACTTCTAGGGGCGTATGATGCCCTACCAAATACTGATGCAGGTTCTGTCGCCTACTCACACTTGAGGAAGGTGTTTCACTTGTGCGTGTAGCTGACACAGATCGACCACGTCCTCTCCTTGCAACAGGAGCTCTACCAGCAGCACCACGACCCAGGCCACGGCCCTTATTTGACGGTCTCCTCATATTTCTGTAATTTAAGATCTTGCCCTAGAAAGGTTTTTATTGAATAGCGGAATAGGAAATATGATCCAAAAAAGTGTATGTATCTCGCACGTACAAAACCACACTAGGCCCCAATTACTATTGTTTGTACCCCTAAAAGGATGGTTGAGCAGTAGGAGGAGGAGTATGGAACAGGCAGCACCCTCAAATCTTCAGAAGTATGAGATGAACCCCAAAAACTTGGAAAGGTGGATCTCACACGTACCGACACAGACTATCACGCAATTTAATTGATCCCCAAAGGTTTTCATTGAATAGCGGAATAGAAAATATGATCAAAAAGAAAGTGTATGTATCTCACACGTACACCACCACACTAGGCCCCAATTACTATTGTTTGTACCCCTAAAAGGATGGTTGAGCAGTAGGAGGAGGAGTATGGAACAGGCAGCACCCTCAAATCTTCAGAAGTATGAGATGAACCCCAAAAACTTGGAAAGGTGGATCTCACACGTACCGACACAGACTATCACGCAATTTAATTGATCCCCAAAGGTTTTAATTGAATAGCGGAATAGAAAATATGATCAAAAAGAAAGTGTATGTATCTCACACGTACACCACCACACTAGGCCCCAATTACTATTGTTTGTACCCCTAAAAGGATGGTTGAGCAGTAGGAGGAGGAGTATGGAACAGGCAGCACCCTCAAATCTTCAGAAGTATGAGATGAACCCCAAAAACTTGGAAAGGTGGATCTCGCACGTACCGACACAGACTATCACGCAATTTAATTGATCCCCAAAGGTTTTAATTGAATAGCGGAATAGAAAATATGATCAAAAAGAAAGTGTATGTATCTCACACGTACACCACCACACTAGGCCCCAATTACTATTGTTTGTACCCCTAAAAGGATGGTTGAGCAGTAGGAGGAGGAGTATGGAACAGGCAGCACCCTCAAATCTTCAGAAGTATGAGATGAACCCCAAAAACTTGGAAAGGTGGATCTCACACGTACCGACACAGACTATCACGCAATTTAATTGATCCCCAAAGGTTTTAATTGAATAGCGGAATAGAAAATATGATCAAAAAGAAAGTGTATGTATCTCACACGTACACCACCACACTAGGCCCCAATTACTATTGTTTGTACCCCTAAAAGGATGGTTGAGCAGTAGGAGGAGGAGTATGGAACAGGCAGCACCCTCAAATCTTCAGAAGTATGAGATGAACCCCAAAAACTTGGAAAGGTGGATCTCACACGTACCGACACAGACTATCACGCAATTTAATTGATCCCCAAAGGTTTTAATTGAATAGCGGAATAGAAAATATGATCAAAAAGAAAGTGTATGTATCTCACACGTACACCACCACACTAGGCCCCAATTACTATTGTTTGTACCCCTAAAAGGATGGTTGAGCAGTAGGAGGAGGAGTATGGAACAGGCAGCACCCTCAAATCTTCAGAAGTATGAGATGAACCCCAAAAACTTGGAAAGGTGGATCTCACACGTACCGACACAGACTATCACGCAATTTAATTGATCCCCAAAGGATTTAATTGAATAGCGGAATAGAAAATATGATCAAAAAGAAAGTGTATGTATCTCACACGTACACCACCACACTAGGCCCCAATTACTATTGTTTGTACCCCTAAAAGGATGGTTGAGCAGTAGGAGGAGGAGTATGGAACAGGCAGCACCCTCAAATCTTCAGAAGTATGAGATTGTGTTCACTGTACCCCACAAAGATTGTGTTCACTGCACCCCACAAAGATTGTGTTCACTGCACCTCAAAAAGGATTTTGTTCACTGCACCCCACAAAGATTGTGTTCACTGCACCCTAAAAGGATTTTGTTCACTGCACCCCAAAAAGATTGTGTTCACTGTACCCCCCAAAGATTGTGTTCACTGCACCCCACAAAGATTCTGTTCCCTGTACCCCACAAAGATTGTGTTCACTGCACCCCACAAAGGATTTTGTTCACTGCACCCCAAAAAGATTGTGTTCACTGCACCCCAAAAAGGATTTTGTTCACTGCACCCCAAAAAGGATTTTGTTCACTGCACCCCAAAAAGATTGTGTTCACTGCACCCCACAAAGGATTTTGTTCACTGCACCCCAAAAAGATTGTGTTCACTGTACCCCCCAAAGATTGTGTTCACTTTACCCCACAAAGGATTTTGTTCACTGCACCCCAAAAAGATTGTGTTCACTGTACCCCCCAAAGATTGTGTTCACTGCACCCCACAAAGATTCTGTTCACTGTACCCCACAAAGATTGTGTTCACTGCACCCCACAAAGGATTTTGTTCACTGCACCCCAAAAAGATTGTGTTCACTGCACCCCAAAAAGGATGTTGTTCACTGCACCCCAAAAAGGATTTTGTTCACTGCACCCCAAAAAGATTGTGTTCACTGCACCCCACAAAGATTTGTTCACTGCACCCCAAAAAGATTGTGTTCACTGTACCCCCCAAAGATTGTGTTCACTGCACCCCACAAAGGATTTTGTTCACTGCACCCCAAAAAGATTGTGTTCACTGTACCCCCAAAGATTGTGTTCACTGCACCCCACAAAGATTCTGTTCACTGTACCCCACAAAGATTGTGTTCACTGCACCCCACAAAGGATTTTGTTCACTGCACCCCAAAAAGATTGTGTTCACTGCACCCCAAAAAGATTGTGTTCACTGCACCCCAAAAAGGATGTTGTTCACTGCACCCCAAAAAGGATTTTGTTCACTGCACCCCAAAAAGATTGTGTTCACTGCACCCCACAAAGATTGTGTTCACTGCACCCCACAAAGGATTTTGTTCACTGCACCCCAAAAAGATTGTGTTCACTGCACCCCAAAAAGGATTTTGTTCACTGCACCCCAAAAAGGATGTTGTTCACTGCACCCCAAAAAGGATTTTGTTCACTCCACCCCAAAAAGATTGTGTTCACTGCACCCCACAAAGATTGTGTTCACTGCACCCCAAAAAGGATTTTGTTCACTGCACCCCAAAAAGATTGTGTTCACTGCACCCCACAAAGATTGTGTTCACTGCACCCCACAAAGGATTTTGTTCACTGCACCCCAAAAAGATTGTGTTCACTGCACCCCCCAAAGATTGTGTTCACTGCACCCCACAAAGGATTTTGTTCACTGCACCCCAAAAAGATTGTGTTCACTGTACCCCCAAAGATTGTGTTCACTGCACCCCACAAAGATTCTGTTCACTGTACCCCACAAAGATTGTGTTCACTGCACCCCAAAAAGGATTTTGTTCACTGCACCCCAAAAAGGATGTTGTTCACTGCACCCCAAAAAGGATTTTGTTCACTGCACCCCAAAAAGATTGTGTTCACTGCACCCCACAAAGATTGTGTTCACTGCACCCCACAAAGGATTTTGTTCACTGCACCCCAAAAAGATTGTGTTCACTGCACCCCAAAAAGGATTTTGTTCACTGCACCCCAAAAAGGATGTTGTTCACTGCACCCCAAAAAGGATTTTGTTCACTCCACCCCAAAAAGATTGTGTTCACTGCACCCCACAAAGATTGTGTTCACTGCACCCCAAAAAGGATTTTGTTCACTGCACCCCAAAAAGATTGTGTTCACTGCACCCCACAAAGATTGTGTTCACTGCACCCCACAAAGGATTTTGTTCACTGCACCCCAAAAAGATTGTGTTCACTGCACCCCACAAAGATTGTGTTCACTGCACCCCACAAAGGATTTTGTTCACTGCACCCCAAAAAGATTGTGTTCACTGTACCCCCCAAAGATTGTGTTCACTGCACCCCACAAAGATTCTGTTCACTGTACCCCACAAAGATTGTTTTCACTGCACCCTAAAAGGATTTTGTTCACTGCACCCCAAAAAGGATGTTGTTCACTGCACCCCAAAAAGGATTTTGTTCACTGCACCCCAAAAAGGATGTTGTTCACTGCACCCCAAAAAGGATTTTGTTCACTGCACCCCAAAAATATTGTGTTCACTGCACCCCACAAAGATTGTGTTCACTGCACCCCACAAAGGATTTTGTTCACTGCACCCCAAAAAGATTGTGTTCACTGCACCCCAAAAAGGATTTTGTTCACTGCACCCCAAAAAGGATGTTGTTCACTGCACCCCAAAAAGATTGTGTTCACTGCACCCCACAAAGTTTGTGTTCACTGCACCCCACAAAGGATTTTGTTCACTGCACCCCAAAAAGGATGTTGTTCACTGCACCCCAAAAAGGATTTTGTTCACTGCACCCCAAAAAGATTTTGTTCACTGCACCCCAAAAAGGACGTTGTTCACTGCACCCCAAAAAGATTGTGTTCACTGCAGCCCAAAAAGATTGTGTTCACTGCAGCTCACACACAGAAAAATGGATGTGGATCACTGACACCTGCCTATCTCCTATCCCACACCACACAGCAATATCGATTGTAGTTTGTAGAACACAGTTTCCCTGAAATTCAGCAGCAGCAGCCTCTCCCTAACAGGATTGAGAAGAGATCGTAGATCAGGATTGAGTGCAGAGTCACCCCACCCCCCACACAGCAATATCGATTGTACTTTGTAGAAGACACTGACCCTATAATTCAGCAGACTCTATCCCTAAAATGCCTACAACTCGCCCTGCCTAAACACTCCGACCTGTCCCTCAATTCTATCCGGACACAAATGTTTTTTTCCTGCCTGTCTTTCCCTAATCAGCAGCCAGCACGTTGATGTGTGCTCTGTCCCTGATCTAAGCAGCAGAATGAAGACGCTGCGGCTGCCTGGAACTTATAAAGACTTGGTCACGTGCTTCAGACGGCCAATCACAGCTACTGAGACATTTGCAGGCATGGCTGGGATGGCTTAAGGCACACCAGTTAAACGATTGTTGATTGGCTGTTGAAAGCCCGCCATGAAAAGAGCGCCAAAGCATGCAAAACCCGGAAATAAAACGACCGAACACGGATTTTTACCCGAACATACAGTAAAGTGTCCGTGTCCGTGTCCGGGTACAAAAAATCCAATTATTCGGTACGAACACGAATAATACAGTCCGTGTTCGCTCAACACTATACTTGACATCAGAACCTATCTGCCTATTATTACCACCTGCAACTCTCCTAAGTGCCCACTATACAATTGCCTGTCTCTCATCTATACTTCTCATATATTCTATCCCTCCATCTATACATCTGATTGAGTATATGTAAATTGTATACAGGCTGTGCACTATGATGAAGTCCTGAGAGTTGGATATGTTGTTCAACAGATCTCTACAAGGATACTGAGTGTAATAATTCTGCAGCTGTAAATCCATCCATTAACAAAAACGCATGAATGTTACAGTAGGGTAGTGAGTGACAATGGTTGCAAGACATCTGCCAGCAGCATGAGGCTCAAGTTTGAAGTTTTAGATAGGTGTTGTTCAATGTCAATCCATAAAGGGGTCTCCCCTGTGTTGAACCAATATTTCAGAATAGTCAGGTATGTCAATCATCCCCATGCCGCCCACCTTTCTGTGTTTGGTGAGAAGCTCACGTGAGCATCTGGCCTTATTCCAGTACCTGTTTGTTTTTTAAAGCAGCCCGGCCTCGTCATTCATAAACAGAGCTCTGTGTATGAATGAACTACAAGTCTCGACAGCCTTAGCGGCTGTAGGTTTGTAGTTCACAATGAACTACCACGGCACTGTGGGTCACTGTTGTAGTTCATTAAGTTTCCTGTCAGCAAGCATAGGCTTACCCGTACGGGATGTACAGGTAAGCAGATACACTGACAGTGTGCTCGAGACCTGCATGGCATCAGAGATCTGATCGCTGGTGCAATGCTTTACAGGTGCTTAATACAAAAAAGAATAATAAATGCACATTTTTTTATCTGCAAAAAGATTAGCATTATTATTTTTTGTACAAAGGTGAACTTATTCCTTAGCATAGTCATCAAAAATAAGAACACGTTGAGTGCCAGGAAGTCAACTTGCCAAATAAAGTTGCAATTGGCATTGTGAGTTTAGGGGATGATGCAACATCACTGCCAACTTTTCAAAAGGACTCCAGCAATAGCAGCCTATATATAATATTTCTCTTAGTACAGGCTTTCTAGATAGATAGGTAGATAAATTATATTTATTCAGGATTTATATAGCGCTAACAGTTTACCCAGCGCTTTACAACATAAGGGCAGACAGTACAATTACAATACAGAAGGAATCAGAGAGCCCTGTGTCAGAGCTCACTTCTACTACTTACTAGGGATGATCAAACGGTGCTGCCCTAGGCATTCCCTACAGATGTAGGCATCATTATTTCTTTGCTTTCCTTGGCTTGGGCAAACCCTCTATGAGAGACATAAAAACCCTTTGTCCAGAATTACCCTGAGTATGTGGCCTCCTTTATGTTCCTGCTCGCTCCACCTCTGCTGCCAAGTCTTATGTCCATTAGAGTACACAGAGTATGAGTACTGCAGTTGACTATGCCATTGAATTCCGTACTCTGGCAGCGGAGGTTGGTTGGAACAATGAGGCTCTGGTGGTCACTCTAAAAACATTAAAGATGAGATTGCAGCTCAAGATATACCTAGGAACCTTGAGGGATTGATCTTGTTTGCTATTCTCATTGGTACCAGAGAGAGAGACCTTCCTTTTGAGTAATTGTAATTTTTAATTTTTTTTTTAAATAACAAACATGTTATGCTTACATGTTATGCAGTGGTTTTACACAGCGCAGCCAGGATCCTCCGTTTCTCAGGTCCCTCTTTGCTTCTCCTGGTCCCTCGCTCCTGTCGAGTGCCCCCACAGCAAAAAGCTTGCTATGGGGGCACCTGAGCAGAGCTGCAGCTCCGTGTGTCCATTCAGACATGGAGCTGCCGTTTGGCCCCATCCCCTCTCTCTCCTGATTGGCTGACATTGATTGACCGCAACAGGAGCCAATGGTGCCGCTGCTGTGTCTCAACCAATCAGGAGGAAGAGTCCCGGGTGGCTGAGGGACTCGTGGACATCGCTGGATAGAGAGGGGGCTCTCTGTCAAGCGATGTCCACGAGTCCCTCGGCCGTCCGGGACTCTCACTCTTGATTGACTACACAGCCATGGCACCATTGGCTCCCACGTCTGTCAATCAAAGTCAGGTAGCCAATCAGGAAAGAGAGGGAGTGGGGCCAAACAACAGCTCCATGTCTGAATGGATACACGGAGCTACAGCTCGACTCAGGTGCCCCCATAGCAAGCTGCTTGCTGTGGGGACAATCGACAGGAGGGAGGGGCTAGGAGCAGCAAAGAGACCTGAGAAGAGGAGGATCTGGGCTACTCTGTACAAAACCACAGGCAATTATATGTTTGCTATTTTTTTTTTTATTTAATACAAGACTTCACAATCACTTTAAGCTAAAACACCTTCTGCCTTTACATTCCTTTAGGGAGCGCTTATTGGAGCCTCCTGTACGTTTTGGCTCTAAATCTTGCATTTCCACCCATGCCTCCCTCACCTCCCATGACTCCTGGGCCTGAGTCCTCCAGTGAAGAAGAGCCCATGCAGCTGGGTTTCACACGTCTCTGCTGAAGAGAGGGCCTTTAGGAGGAGGGAGATATTGTGCCTTTACTGTGGCCAGGCAGGCCAGCTATTGAAGATTTGTCCAATGCGCCCAGGCAATGCTGCACCTGAGGTCCTGTAGGGTACAGACCTTAGGTGGTATCCTTGCATCCCCAGAAGAATAAGCCTCTAGTTCTGGTTACCCTTTCCTGGTCATAGTTTTCCATCGATGCCCAGGCACTAATCAATTCTGGGGCTGCAGGCTTGTTCATTCATTGTTCAGTGCCTCCCCACTTGCCATTGAGGCTGTGGCAGTACTCACCATCACTGGGAGTGAAATACAGATACTTAATGGTTTGGATTGCTTCAAATGGGTTCTGTGTTTACTTATGATAATGTGTACTGAACTTCAATGTCAGAGACAGGCTCTCCCTATTGTTTGTGTATTGAGGTGAGACATGTATTCTGTTAAGCCTGTCTGTTCCATTGTTAAATGTTAAAGAACTCACACATTGTTCTGTCCAGATGGCTAGATAATTAGTTCAGGTTAATTATATTTCTATATACAATTTCATCTGCATATGATGTAATCAGGCAACCCCTGACCTGATGGGGTAATTTGATCAGGAGGGGGATGTGCTCATGTGTGTATAAATTGAGTGTGAAACTGTTCAATAAAGTAGAAGATTCCAGTACAAGCTAAGTTGTCAGCTAGCTTTGTATGGGGGCAGCTGGGAAAATCTGATATCTATGTTCACCACTGGGAGGAAGCCATATACTGACGGAAGTCCACAAGTACAGTGTGGGTTGCAGTTCCATTACAGAGGCTATTGATGGGAGACCACTGCAGCCTGTCCATGTGAGCAATGAAACCGCTCCATTGGCCATGGATGTAGGGGCTCTACACCATGAGATAATCCAATTGCAAGTAATTTCCTCACCTCATTACCCAATTGTCATTGGTTATCCTTGGTTACAGAGACATATTCCCTCTTTTGATTGGCATAGTGCCGAGGTTCTGTCATGGTCGACACAATGTACTAATACATGCAGATGGTGATTAAGGTCATGTGCACATCTTCAGTCTCTTCATTGCCAGAAGAGTACAGTGAATTCAGTGATGTCCTTGACAAAGGTCAGGCCAGTATTTTGCTGCCACATCAGCCCTATGATTGCACAATTGACCTTCAACCTGGTGCCATTCCTCGTCGTGCCCAGGTTGACTCTGTGTCTCAGAGGATAAGGCAATGGAGGAGTATTTTGCGGATTCACTATCCGGGGGGTTCATCCACAAATCCTCTTCTCCTACCGGCGGTGGCTTTTTCTTTGTGAAAAAGAAGAGTGGTGAACTCAGGTCCTGTATCAACTATATGGGTCTCAATCGCATTACTGTAAACGCTTATCTGATCCCAGTGCTTATGGAATTATTTGACTGCCTCAAGGGAGCAACTGTCTTTACTAAGCTTGATTTGAGAGGGGCATATAATCTCGTGAGGATTAAAGAGGGCCACACATGGAAAACTGCATTTAGTACTAGGACTGGCCATTATGAATACATCATAATGCCCTTTGATCTCTGCAATGTTTTTGCAGTTTTCCAGGAATTTATCAACAATGTCTTCTGGGATATGCTACAGCAATGTGTGGTGATTTACCTCAATGATATGGGATGGCAAGCATCTATATTAAAGATTTAATAAATAACTTACACCAGACAGCTTTCTTGGATAATAACTTGGCCACGGCCTTTATTTATTGGTTTATAAATTAATTAACTCATTAATCCATCAATCAATAATTTTTCACTTTTACCATTAGCATAACTTTGCAATACATAACACAACTACCCAGCTTTGACGCTCGGGTTATCACTTAACCATATAAAGACACCTCCATATTTTTGTCCCCCTTTCGAAAAAGGTGACCCTACCACATAAATTTATAAGGCCATGACTTAATAATATTTGGGCGGGCGGGCGGGAAGCTCCGCTCCGGCTGATCTTCTGAGGCGACTGACTCCACGCCCTCGCTCCCACTCCTATATATAGCCTGCCTCGGTTCCAGAAACTTCGGTCACCTGACCTTCCGCAGGCAGCTATTTTTAGCCAATCAGAATCCTCCAACCTCCGTATCTCCCGCCTAAACGCTCTATACAGGGGGGAGCTAGAAACTGCCTATCTGCAGCCCTCCCATGAGGAAAAAGTAGGAAAATGGGGTCCTTGAAACCCCTTTCCCTTTTTCCATTCATGGGATGGCAAGCATCTATATTAAAGATTTAATAAATAACTTACACCAGACAGCTTTCTTGGATAATAACTTGGCCACGGCCTTTATTTATTGGTTTATAAATTAATTAACTCATTAATCCATCAATCAATAATTTTTCACTTTTACCATTAGCATAACTTTGCAATACATAACACAACTACCCAGCTTTGACGCTCGGGTTATCACTTAACCATATAAAGACACCTCCACTAAGTCAGGAGGTACTAACCTCCTGACTACCCCACCAGCCCGCGGCCAATTCTATAGCTGTCTGTAAGCCTAAATTCATTATATCCAAACCTATATCCGAAAGATGTATCCCATCTTTCCAATACAGGCCCGGAATACCCCCTTCCAAGTCCATATGCCTAAAGGATATGCCATAACCTATACTCATGAATTTCTCTATTCTATGATTGATTTTTCTCCTCATCTTCTCAAACACCTTTCCTACGTTATCTTGCAACCAAATAAGTCGAGGGATGATCTCAGAAAATACTACAACCGTACCAGGTGAAAAGGCCTTCCATTTTTTGATAACAAAACATATTTTAAAGAATAGCCTCACTGTTTTTATTCTACCGATGTCATTACCTCCTAGGTGGATTAACAGTATGTCCGGTAATGGCCAACCATAACTCAGTCTACCTAGCTCGGTCATCAGATTGTCCCAGATCATCCCTCCCTTACCACACCAATATAATTCAAATAAACTTGGGTCCAGATCCAGATTGGTTCCATAAATTCTTTCTGCAGCTCTTTTGTGGGCCCAGCGGACATAAGAGTGCCCAACGATCCAAACTATTAACTTCTTACCTGGAATTAGAATGCACATAGTTAGATCTGACATATCTCTGATAGACATTTGATTTCCACCTGCCAATTTTCTTTATGTTATCACCTCCCATTCCTAAGTTTGCCGCAGCCGTGGCTGCCCCAATTCTGAATGAGTGGCAAGATAAGCCTTTATTGCACAGCCCTAAGACAGCTAAAATTTTTTCGAAGATCCTTCGAAACTGAAACCCAGTCAGGGGAGACGAATCTCTATGAATAAAGAGCCGTGCCTCCTTTCCAGGCCTCACCTCCAAGTATGTCTTCAATGTTTTTATCGGGCATATGGATTCCACTGTACACTTTCTTAGTAATATCCATGTCCCCTTACCTGACTGGTCTGTCTTAGACTTGCGCAAAAATAATTTTAATTTATCCTTTTCAAAAACTACATCCTCAAATAACAAACCACCCTCATCTCTTTTCGATCTAGGAACCAATTCTGATATTCGAAAGGCTGCAAAAAAACAAACAGAAAATGCTGCTCTCAACAATTTAACTTCATATTCTGAAAAACATACTCTATCAGCATATTTACAAATATCTATTAGGTTATTCACAGAGATTGGGCCTTGATAATTTATCCTAGTTTGTTTCTTTTTGTATCCTTTTAAAGCTTGCTGTACCGAAAAGAAGGATAATATAGACTCAAAACCCTTCAGTTTCATAAAATACGATACTCCATATAAGGTTTTGTTAACATGTGACCAAGACCATTTCTTTTGAAGTAAAGATTCGAGGAAACACAATACCAATCTCTCTGAAATTGCCATCCGTCCATTATTGGTCTCATGTAAGAATGATAACCACAGTGACCAGGAGCTGCAATAGCTTTTCCATGTTGAGTACGCCAGGGAGTTACGAATATTCTCTTGGACTAAACTAAGTCCCATAGATGCCCGGGACATTTCATACCCACTTTGTTGGCCTCCGGCACCAGTTCGAAGAATTTGCTCATCTGTAAACGTGAGAGAGCGTCAGCAATAACATTTAGTTTACCTGGAATATAGCGAGCTTTTAACCAAATGTTATACAACAGGCACCTGGAAACTAAATATCGAATCATTGAAATAACTGGTTGTGATCTAGAATTTAAACAATTTATTGCAAATAATACTCCCTTATTATCCGTACTCAATAGGATTCTCCTGTTCTGAAACTTCCGTCCCCAAATCTCTACTGCCACTATGACTGGAAATATTTCCAACAATACAATGTTTTGTAACAGACCTTTTACTTTCCATTTTTCCGGCCATCTCTCCGCACACCACTCATTTCTCCAAATGGCCGAGAACCCGATAGAACCTGCTGCATCCGTGAACAAACAGAATTGTGAGTCTGTAATGAATTCTTCTTGGATCACTGTTCTACCATTAAATGTTTGCAAAAATTGTGTCCATATCAGCATATCCTCACGAATATCCTGAGTCAGCCTAATATGCGAAAATGGACTTTTCAATCCTGCCATTTTAAGATACATACGCCTTGAGTATATTCTCCCAACTGGCAGGATTCTAGTAGCAAAGGCCAGATTACCCAAAAGCTTTTGCAGTTCTTTCAGCAAAACCTTTTTCTTCCTAATCAATATTAAGATGAGATTGTACATTTTATCCAACTTGTTCTTAGGTAATCTAAATTCCATGCTATTTGAATCTATCAAAATACCCAAAAATTCTAATTTTTGAGAAGGAGGTACAGTTTTTTCTTCAGCTAGTGGGATGTTGAACTGGGCACAAATATCTCTGAACGAGTTTAATAGCTGTAAACAGCCACTAGAATTTTTTGGGCCCAGAAATAAAAAATCGTCCAGATAATGCATTGTATATTTGGAACCTGATTTTTCTTTCAAAACCCATTCCAGAAAGGTGGCGAATGTTTCAAAATATGCACACGATAATGAGCACCCCATAGGTAGAAACATGTCAAAATAAAATTTAGCTTTAAACATGAAACCTAGCGAGTTGAAACAACTCGGGTGAATGGGTAACAACCTAAATGCTGACAAAATATCAGCTTTGCCCATCAGTGCTCCCTTGCCCAGTTCCCTCAACAAAACTATCGCCTGTTCGAATGAAGCATATTCCACCGAACAATCGTTCGGGTCTATCTGGTCATTAAGGGAACTGCCCAAGGGAAAAGATAAGTGATGGATTAGCCTAAATTTATTCGGCTCTTTCTTCGGCAGGATACCCAAAGGAGAAATTCTAAAGTTATTAAATGGTGGATTACAGAATGGGCCTGCAACCCTACCCGCTGCAATTTCTTTATTTATTTTGTCTTCTACTATATGCGGTAATTCCTCAATTGACTTTAAATTTCTCACCTTTATACAACCTTTTCCTTCAAAGATAGGTAGTCTAAAACCCTCTGCAAAACCCTCATAAAGTATGTTGGCCCTCTGTTGATCTGGGTATTTGCACAGCCATGTTTGCATTTCTTGCAGGTTCACCAGGAGTTTGCCCCTTAAGAAATGGCTCTTTTCCTGATTGAGTATTGGCTGCCATCTTTTTAAAACATTTAGACACGCTATGCGCTCCAGCGCAAAAAGCACACTCGTGTCTAAAACGGCAATTATGTAGCCACTTACAAGTAGAATCATTAAATGCAAAGCATATACCTTTCTTATAACTTGTAACCTGATTTGCTCCCATACTCACTGGTCTGGCAATTTGTGGTCTCTGTGGGATTAATAGGTTAAGCCACAGACCCACATCTTTACAACCCCACTGTAGCTCTTTATGCACAGACAACTTTTGCCGGAAAGATTCATCGTATGAAAACCAACCAACACCTCCAAAATTCTTGTATGCCTCAAGAATGATTTCCACATGATGGAAAAGGCCCACTGCTTTACTAGGCTGTTTTTCACACAATACACCTGCAAATATGCAGAAAGCCTGCAGCCAGTTACTAAAAGTTTTAGCAACCGGTCTTCGCCTATCCTCATCATTTTTCTCCGGCTTTAGGAATTCCTTGCTAGATGGAAGTAGGGATAAGATATCCACGAATTCCCCATTCCAAATCTTTTCTTTAATACCTGCACCCAGGTGAAAGCCCAGAGGAGAAGGTGAACAGGGCATACTTTCCTTCAACACAATTTCAGGTACTTTCTCTCTGAAACCTGTTGATCTCTCTGGCACCAATTTCCCCTCCTCAGGGTTTTGCCACACTGAAGATACATTCCCAGGTTGTACTTTACTGTGTAGACTATTTAAGGAATTGACTATAAGATTTAAGGACTGGTTCAAGTTTTCAAATATAGCCACATTTAACTCACCCGGCCCGGCAGTACCCGGTTCCTCCAAAACCTGCATTTCTTCTGCCGGCCAATACAAAGGGCTGTCTTCTCTATCGCTCCTCCGGCAGCTGCCACTGAGGCCAGCAGTGGACCTACCTCCGACAGCTCCGGCCTCTGTTACTTCATGTTGCCACAACGCTGCACCCGCCTCTTCTTCTCTCGCTGCTTCTTGACTTCCCCGCCTTCTTCCAGCCTTCCGTTCTTCCACCGGTGGGCTGTATTGTCTTCTTGGCGTCCTTCTTCTCTTCAGCCGCTCTTCGGTAGTTGCGGTACTCTCTTGTTGTTCCAGTCCCGGTCCTGTAGCGTTCCGGTCCGTCATGTCTTCTCCTGCAGTCGCCTCCTTTTTGCCCCGCCGTCCTCCGCTCGGCCTGCCTCTCTTCCCGCCTCTTCTTCCGTCACCGCTGGCTTCTCCCTCCGCTGTCCTCTTCTTTTCTTCAGGCAAGTCTCTTCTTTGCGGTCGTCCTTCTTCCGTCTCTTCTTCTGCCGTCAGCTCCAAGCAGCGCCGCAGCCACTTCTCTCCTCCCTCAGCTTCAGCCTTCTCCAGCAGCTGGCGAAGTAATGTCTTCATCCTGAAGCTCCGCTCCGGCTGATCTTCTGAGGCGACTGACTCCACGCCCTCGCTCCCACTCCTATATATAGCCTGCCTCGGTTCCAGAAACTTCGGTCACCTGACCTTCCGCAGGCAGCTATTTTTAGCCAATCAGAATCCTCCAACCTCCGTATCTCCCGCCTAAACGCTCTATACAGGGGGGAGCTAGAAACTGCCTATCTGCAGCCCTCCCATGAGGAAAAAGTAGGAAAATGGGGTCCTTGAAACCCCTTTCCCTTTTTCCATTCATTCTAATATATATACAAAATCCCTTGAGAACCACCACACAGACTTTTCCCATGTGCTACAGAGGATAAGATAAGATATAAGATAAGCTCAGAATGGAGCTTGTCTATTCAGAACACAGTTCTTCTGCTGTGTGGAGGGGGATGTGTACCTTTCCTCTAATCGGCTCTCACACGCTGTAACTGCAGCTTCTCCGCTCCCTCCTCTCTGCTCCTGACAGATGAAAAAATAATTTTAGCACGATCTGCCCTTTTGAAGGTGGGTAGAGAAAAGGAGACTGCAGATAAACAAGTAAAACCTATGTAGGAGGATTTGTTTCATCTCTGTGTATCACCTGAGGCTGTTCACTTCACTGGGTATATGTGAGGATTTACAACCACTTTAATGTAATTGTGCCGGGGTGGACTCGAGGCAGGGGGGATTCTGGGCTGCTCTGTGCAATTCAATTGCACAGAGCAGGTAAGTATAAATATAATATTATTTTGCACCTGTTATGTAGCTGTACCTTGAAAATATTGCGTATCAGTCCAAAATTCAAGTAAAACATTTTCCCCTAGATTGTTCTCTTTTTGGGGATCACTTTTAAGGATACTTAATATTTGATTTTATCGCTTTAATTGTTCCATATCTTGTTGGTATCACAAAGTCGCTCCCTTTTTTTTACTTAGGGCATTTACAATCACTTTAAACACAGAAAACCAGGCAAACTCAAGAGAAATTTCTTTGAGGATTGAGTGGGGGTTTGTTATTGGGGGGAACTTGAATTGTTTTACTGAATGGCCTAACTACTTGCACAAGTCTATATGGTCCTGTGAGGCACAAACTGGCAGTGGTGGAAAGTGTGTCACCTTCTCACATGCTCACAAACTGGACAAACTTTGGGTGGAATAAAGGTTACAGTCCTAGGTCCCCATTTTACTTGATAATTAGACCACGCTAAATAGTCAGCTGTGCACAGGCCTTCTTTGGGTTTTACCCAGGTATTAGGCTCCGTTCACATCTAGGCGTTTTGGGGAGTTTTTCTGCTCTAGGATCAGCTCTCAAAACGCCCAACAAGACAAATCCTATTCATTTCAATGGCCCCTGTTCACATCTGAGCGTTTTGACGCTGTAAGCAAAACGCCCAACGCTCAAAAAAGTACATGAGCTTCTTTTTGGGCAGATTACAGGCGTTTTCCATTGGTTTCTATTCAATCTAAAAACGCCTGCACAAAAAAACGCCTGTAATAACGCCTGTAAATCACGGTAAAAATTGTGGTAAAAATTGCGGTAAAATCGCGGTAAAAAACACGCGAAAACGCTACGCTCAGGTGTGAATGTAGCCTTAGTGTAGTTATTTTATTTGAGATGTTTGTTTGTCATACTTTCTAATCAAGGGCTCATATGTTGTGGCTGCAGCTTGTTGTGTCATAGCGAATCAATTCCCCTATGTCCATCCATTCATTTCACTTAATTTGTCCCTATTCGCAAAAAAGGAAAATGCAACTTCCTGTTCTGGGTCACACAGTGTCCAGTGCATGCATTGCCATCTACTTTTACAGCTGCACCAGTGAGCTCTCAGTGTGTCTTTTATTGCTTCACTGCATATGAAATCTTATTACTGTGATGCTCTCACCGCACTTATCATCCCCACATTTACAGCCCGACCAGGGGTTCATGTAGAAACAAAAACTTTTCACATCCATTTAGTATTTTTAATATCTTTTATACTGAGGAACTATTCAGTTAAACTCAGAGTTGTATAAAGTACTCGAAACCCATACTTGAGTAAAAGTACAAGTGCTCAATCTAAAAGTGACTTGAGTAGAAGTGGAAGTGCTCGATCAAAAAGAGACTTGAGTAGAAGTACTAAAGTATTCAACATTTTTTGTACTTAAGTATTGCAAGTAGTTTTTTTTTTAAATTTTGCTACTCAAGTACTGAAAGTAAAAGTACCAGTAGTTTTGAAAAAAAATTGCTACTCAAGTAAAAGTACAAGTACTGTGTTATGTAGTTATTAAACAAATAAGTCAAAAGTTTGAACATCATATTGTTTTTTATTATTTCAAATGCAGCTTTTATTCATACATACAGTAGCATTTATTTTCTTATGCGCTGATAATACACATGTTTTGAGCTTCATGAAACCTGCCATCTACTGTTCTGGCAGTGGTAATTTTTATAATTGTAACGAGTAACTATGCAGCACAAAAAAAAATATCAGAGTAGAAGTATTGAAATCATTGAAAAAATGTAGTGAAGTAAAAGTGGAAGTAGGAGAAAAAAATTCTACTCTAGGAAAGTACAGATACCGCCTTTCGGTACTTAAGTACAGTAGTAAAGTAGTTCTACTTAGTTACTATACATCCCTGGTTAAACTAGACCAATGAATTCAGTATGTCCAGCAGTAAATTGCCAGTAACCCAAATTCATTTTATGCTCAGTCATTTGACTGGAAGCCCATAACAATTGACCAATTTTAAATATTTCTTGGCCTTACCCTAAACATGGGAATTACAAAAAAATTAACTGGTCCACAATGACAATTACCTGTGCCATCCCTAATGTCACCCTGCATACAATGGGCTTTACAAAATTAGGCCATTTTTCAATAAGGATTTTTCCAAAACAATTTCTCAAATTTATACTCGTGTAGTACTGCCCCCCTTAGGGACCGCTGAATATTAACTCTGTGGGCTCCCCTGGTTACCAACACATGGTTATAAGTAAATACATTTCCTACATTCCTCTTGGCTCTTCACTTCAATAAACAGTCCAGGGGTATTGGGTTTTTTGCTGTTAATTTTGTAATGGGGATAGGAGAAGGGACTAGTGGGATACTCCAATTTAACTATTCACAATATCTGAGGACTTCTATTCACAACTCTGCTTGTAGATATGGAACAGCCAGGCTGTTAATTCATCCTGACACTTTAGATGAATGGGGTTAAGTCTCTTGCTTTCTTTATCCTTTCTCACAAGACAACTAAATGAACAATATCTTTTCTTCAGGATACTCTCCCTAGCATCCTCTTTCTGCTGACACCTGTCTACAGACTATCCTATGAGCAGGGGTGGCCCCCTCAGGTCAGGCCCCTTGACACGAGTTCCTGTACTCACGATACTGCAGAAACAGGATCTCCAGTGTCTCCCCTCTCAGTGAGCTTCCTTGGACCTCTGGGTTCTGCTCCTGTTGACCACTCCTCCGGTCCTCAGAACGACCTCCTGCAACCTCATGGCACCTCTACAGAGGAGGAGGCAGCCGCCCCCTCCCACCAAGACTCCACTCCCCAATGAAAGACCCCGAGCACATGTGCTCCTGGCTTTTATGCAGTATTCCAGAATGCTCTGAGGCGACCTGTCCTCTGCCAAACATCAGGACTGTATCAAAAGCCTATGCACCCATTCATCAGGTTTCCTTCCACTGTCCAACATGCCTCCCTATTGGACCAGCGTGAAACACTCTCTAGACTGAATAAATTGCATACTGAGCACAATGAGCAGATCTCACTAACAGATCCTGCTCTCTGGTAGGCAGAGAGCAGTATAGATTTACCTGCAGCCCCTCTGGTAAGCAGACAGAGCTCAAAACTATACTCTCTCACTAGCACCTACCTAGTGCTACACTTACTCCCCACCAAACTGAGCCATGTCCTCACTGGCTCTGGGCAGTCGCCCCTACAAAAAATTCTTTGTACAAAAATTTTACGGAGTATCCCATAAACTTGGAAAAGGCAACTAACATATGTACAGGGCCATGGGGCATACCCTATATGTGGCCAGCTAATACAATAAATTACGTGGAAAAATATATGACTCTGCTGTACAAATATTCACACATTTATTTACATATACCAGGTGCATTTAGACCAATGCACCCCTGCCAAACAATCTGCTTGACAGGTTAATACATTACCCTATCTAGCTAACTGAATACAATATTTACATTGTATATAAATTTACATTGAGTAGTGGAGGGCCTATCCAGATCCGGAATTCCTATGCAAGCCTGCAAAGGAAACAAGAGTTAAGCACAAAAATGTACAACGTTACCTATTCACGGTGAGACTGCCCTCTCCTCAGAGGCGACCTTCTCTCCAACATTATCTCTAGCTGTGACATTCCTGTAGAGATCTTCAGCACTCCAGGCCCCCTAAGGGCATGCTTGACTCTACATTCTGTTGTGTACCTGTAATAGACAACAAACAGATCTTACCAAGCTGACTATCTAACACTTCACCATTGATTCCTACCGAGAATCATGTTTTTGACTAAATAATAGGCACAGTCCCTCTCAGACACCAGGGCACTGACTCTCTCTCTCCTATTAGTCAGATCCACAAGTTCAGAATGAAGAAATGCGGAGTCCACCCGACTGGTGTTCAGTGTCCTCTCCTCCTGTAACACAGAGGCAACACATCTTCTTCTAGTGACAAGCTATTTTGCTAGAGCCTAATCAAAATTGTCTAACCTGTGAGTCTCTCCAAATCTATTCAAGGGGTCCTTCACTCTGACATCCCCTTCTCTGAAGAGACAATGAGCCACTACCTCCTTTTCCCAAGGTAGCAACTCACACAAATTTCTTTCAACCAGCCCGCTGGCCTGACAAGATCTTCACAAAGTGTCCTTTGAGCAAAGTATCTTTGTAAGGCATCCTCTTCCATCCTTCAACCAACCTGGCCCACTGGCCCAAGTTCTAAGCAGAATGTCTTTAACAGCATTTAGTGATCCTGGCCCGTTGGCCCAAGAGATCTTTGACAGAGTATCCAGTACACATGGCTTCTTGTAGCAAGCTGTAGCACAAAGCCAATTGTCTACTAAAGTTCCTTCAACAGGAAGTCTTTGTGGGTTAGAGGGTCGGCCCTCTTCCACATAGAAAACTGCACGGTGGTAGTTGCTTTGTTAGGTCCCCAACTCCTCTTTCAAGGATAGAAGGGAAAGAGGATTTGGAAATAGGGCTTCCAGCCCTAACAACAACTTTGAACTCAGTAAAACTTATTCCGGCACTCTAGTCCCTTTCACTGTAACATAACACTCAGGCTAACTAGCCTCTTAACAAATTAACAAATCAGCTCTCCTGATAAGAATACTGACTCTGCATCCTCAACAATAGTAATTGGGATGAGGAATGCGGATTGTTTTCCCCGCAGGGTCCTGAATTCTAACAGCCGAAGCCTGCCCTGTTCCATTTGGGTGGTAAACGTCCACACGGTCTATGTGGATGGATGGTCCCAAGTTACAGCTAGCCTTCATAGATAGCCTTTACAGATGAAGGTGTCCCACAACTCAGGCCTCTTCTGGTTGCGTTATGGTTTGGGGATGTAAAGAAAATCCCAAACCACTTCATCACACCATCCCTCTCTCTTTGCCTCTATCTCCGCCATGATCTCCCGAGGATCGTAGGGGTAGTCATACCCATATTCCTGGGCCACCTTCTTCTGGATCAGGCGCCAGAATCGAGAGAACCTGGGAAGTCTTTGTCTGTCTCCTCACCCAGGTAGGGAGTATAGGGTCTCCTCCCTCTTGATAAGATTGGCATAGGCCTTATTCTGATCCCGAGCCCGGGTGAAGGTGCGAGGTGGGGATAAATCTGGGACCCTTGTGGCATAGGCCTCAAAGAACCCCAAATTCCTGGCACACTGCATACCAATGACAGCCCCCTCTGTCTCCTCACTGAGTGAACTAGGACTTGCAGAGCTCCTCCTCTTTATTCCCCAGTCCCATTCAGTCACCTCTTCAGACTTCCACACATCGATTCCCTCTTCCAGGAACCCAAACTGTTATAGGAAGCAGGGTGACCCTAGGAGCAGTGCGTTCTGCTTCTGCAGGGATTACTGGCCCTCCTTGTGGCCACGACTCGGCCTGCACAATCTGTGTGCATCTCACTTCCAAGATATGGGTCTTCCTGGCCTGGCATACCATGGTGTAGGTCTGCGCTTCTGGTCCCAGGCCCAGCAGTGCTCTCAACACTCCTCTTCCTCTGCCCACAGGGATCTACATCGTAGACGCCAGCAACTCTCGCAGATCACACTCAGTCTTCTGGGCCAACAATCAGTCCGCACTGCCATCATCAGCATATCACCGCAATGCCCACACTGACTCTACGCCCGCAGCTGCATGGACACATTCAGGCATCAACTACATACCAGCCTGAGATGCTCCTTGTCCCCTCCGCTGCAAAAAGGCAGTCTCCTGATTGGGCACCAATCAACCCTTGTGTCCCACAGGGGTGAGTTGGGTGATTTTGCTTGCTCCTCAGGTACTCTGCCAACATGTGGGATAGCCCCTGCGCTTCGGCTTACTCCGCCATCTGCCATCTTGCTCCTCCACAAACGTGTCTGCTCCTCAGCTACACCCGATGGTGGAAGTGATGTCTCAGCTCTCTTCCTCCACTCAGATTGGGAGCTTGCGGGCGGTGACTCCGCCCATGGCTCTAGACTAGCTGACTCTCTGGCAGTGGCTCCTCCTATAAGGCAGAGCTCCCGCGCGGTGCAGTTACCCCTTCGCCACTGCTACGACTCTGCTCAGCCACCCCGAATGGTATTGCATTGCAGACTGTGTTCACGAACACACACACACATCTGCCTCTTCCATCTGTACTTGAGCCCCAGTTGCACTTCTTCCTTCACAAGCGAACCGATCTCCTGCACTGCCATTAAAAATTGTCTCGCTGTCATTGACTGCACAGCCAACAGTTTTCTTCACAGTACATGTACAGACATGACCCCTGACGCACCGATCCCTGCGTTCCATATCACTGCTTTCTCGATCAACACTTGAAAGCACACTTGCACCGATTACTGTAAAGCAGACACAGTTCTCCTGCACAATACAGTGCATCCTTTCTCCATCAACTCTACAGCACTTTACTAGAGAAACACAGTTTCTTTGGTAAATGTCCAGTCATTGCCCATAGCAACCACTGCTGTGATCATGACTTATCAGCACACTTTTACTGATCACTGTAAAACAGATATTACTTTCTTCACTGCCACTCCAGCATATTACTTGGAAAAACAAGGCATTACTTGGTGAAACTACACAGCCGTTGCCAGCAGCAACCGTTGCTGTAAACCAGGGGTACATCCTGGACAAGACCCCAAATGTAGCACTGCCCCCGTAGGGACTGCGGAATATTAACTTTGCGGGCTCCCCTGGTTACCAACACAGTTATAAGTAAATATAGTTCCTAAATTCCCCTTGGCTCTTCACTTCAATAAACAGTCCAGGGGTATTGTTTTTTTTTTGTTTATTTTGTAATGGGAATAGGGGAAGGGAATAGTGAAATACTCCAATTTAACTATTCACAATATCTGAGGACTTCTATCTTCACAAATCCGCTTGTAGATATGGTACAGCCAGGCTGTTAATTCCCCCTGCCACTTTAGATGAATGGGGTTAAGTCTCTAGCTTTCTTTATCCTCACAAGACGACTAAATTATATCTTATTTTCAGGATACTCTCCCTAGCATCCTCTTTCTGCGGACACCCTTCCACTGACTATCCAATGAGCCGGGGTGGCCCCCTCAGGTCAGGCTCCTTGACACGAGTTCCTGTACTCACGATACTGCAGAAACAGGATCTCCAGTGTCTCCCCTCTCAGTCAGCTTTCCTGGACCTCTGGGTTCAGCTCCTGTCGACCACTCCTCTGGTCCTCAGAACGACCTCCTGAGACCACATGGCACCTCTACAGAGGAGGAGGCAGCCGCCTCCACCCTATGGGACTCCTCTCTCCAACGAAAGACCCCGAGCACATGTGCTCCTGGCTTTTTATACAGTATCCCAGCATGCTCCGAGACTACCTGCCCTCTGCCAATCATCAGGACTGTATCAAAAGCCTATGCACTCATTTGTCAGGTTTCCTCCCACTGTCCAACATGCCTCCCTATTGACCAGCATGAAACACTCTCTAGACCGAATGAATCGCATTCTGAGCACAATGAGCAGACCTCACTAGCAGATCCTTTTCTCTGGTAGGAAGAAAGCAATATAGATTTACCTGCAGCCCCTCTGGTAAGCAGACAGAGCTCAAAACTATACTCTCTCACTTGCACCTACCTAGGAGGGTTCTACACTCGCAACAGGCATCAAACAGCATCTCCCTAGTAAATGTGCCAGATAAGAGTGAAGTTATATAAACTTTGTGAGAGTGCCACAAGGTACAAATGACTTGACATGACCATGTTTACGTAGGAAAGGAATAGCTTTTTGGAGCCCCCTGGATTCCCAACTTACATGGGTAACTGCGCAAAAATAGTATGGAACCCTTACTCCATCAGGGATATTACCTCCATGTGATCAATTTATATACCAGTATGCCACTTTTTCTAACACTTTTTTCTGCAGCAAACTGTAGCTTGTGGTAGAATGTGACCAAATCACAAAGGCTTTCAACAAAAACTGGAACCACAAAGCTAAAAAGGGGAAATCAGCATGTTTGCACAAAAGGGAACTTTTGGCACTTAAATGGAAGAAAAACCAAGATGTCTATGACCTTTCTTACTTCCACCAAGACACCTCAGTAGGAATTCAGGAAAGGTCTGGTCAAAAAAACGGCTTGGGTAACAAGGGGATGAAACAGTCCGGTCTTAAAGTGGTTAAGGAGGTTGTGTATGTGGACTGGACTCACCCTGAGAAAGTGTTTGCTCCACCAAAGAGATTCACTCAGTAATACTCTATAGACAAATATTTTGCTAGTGGAGTTCATGCCCTCAGTTGATGCGACATTCTCTTATCTCCATCAGAGGGCTCGTATAATTCAAAAAGACGACCCTCAATCACCAATAAGTCAATACCTAAACCACCAAATTCGAATGAAACACGCCGAATGGTAAGCACTAATACTTCTACCACTAAAAAAACACTTGATAACAAAATTGTCAATATCACTGACACCACACACACTATGGCCTTGGAAGATCCAGTTCAGGATGATTCATCATGAACTGCCCATTCCACAATACCCCGATCAACCTCACGATGTGATGATGATGACAGTGATATTATTAATTTATCAACATACCAACTTACACAATATCAGAAGTCAGTCCTACGGAAAGGACTCCGTTTCTGTGTCAGGGACTCAGACGCCGCTGTGCAACCAACGATCCATCTAGGCGAATGCGCATGCGCGGGTGCGTGTGCACGCAGACGTGCCGGTCCCCCACAGAGGAACCTATGATGTGGGGGACCGGTAACTTCTGGCCATAAAATGTGCTTTGGAGGAATGGCGATACTTACTGGAAGGGGCTGCTCATCCCATCATGATTTACACAGACCAAAAAAACTTAGAATATCTCAGGACAGCTAAACTCCTGAGACCCCGTCAGGCCCGATGGGCTTTGTTCTTTTCTCGATTTAGCTTTCACCTAACCTACAGACCAGGATCGAAGAATGGGAAGGCAGACGCCCTTTCCCGGATGTTTCCAGACGTTCCAAATATGACTGAGCCTAACACCATTCTTTCGGCTCAAAATTTTTTACTTATCCAGACCGATTTACGGTCAGCAATCCAGCAAGCTTCCGTCCAATGTATAGAGCCGGGTGTCTCTTCCTTGAGACGACGAGAAGGATTGTTATGGTACCATGAAAAGATCTTTGTCCCAGCACAAGCTAGACTACGGGTCTTGGAAACCTTACATGAACACAACCTGGCCGGTCACTTCGGGGTCAAGAAGACGTGTGAGCTCATTCAGCGTCTCTTCTGGTGGCCAAATCTGGTCCGGGACTGTACCAACTATGTAAGTTCATGTGTCACGTGCCAGCGGAACAAGTGAGCCAAAACTAAATCCTGGTGTCTACTGAGACCACTGCCAATCCCTGAACAACCATGGAAGGGAATCTCTATGGACTTCATAGTGGAACTGCCACCCTCGGAAGGGTTTACCACCGTCCTGGTGGTCGTAGACTGTCTCTCAAAGATGGCTCACTTTCTGCCCATGATGGGCACACCCTCTGCAGTTGACACAGCCGATGCCTTTATAAAAGAAGTGGTTAGGCTATACGGACTCCCGGACAGCATTGTCTCAGATAGAGGTGTTCAGTTCACTTCCAAGTTCTGGAGAGAACTCTGTAAGTCTCTGTCTATCGAGGTTTGCCTATCGTCTGCCTATCATCCACAGAGTAATGGGCAAACTGAACAAACCAATCAGACCCTTGAACAGTATCTGCGTTGCTTCTGTACTTGCTCTCAAGATAACTGGGTCCCGCTTCTTCCTTGCGCGGAGTTTGCATATAACAACTCTTTGCACTCTGCAACTAACCAGACTCCATTTTGGGCAAACTACGGGTTCCATCCCTCCTTTTTACCCAAAATCTTACCGGAGACATCAGTTCCTGCAGTACAGGACCGGATAACTACCATTAAAACCAATTATCGACTGCTACAGGATAACATCGCAAAAGGTCAACAGGAGTACAAAAGATTCCACGATCTCGGGAAAAGGGAGAATCCTGCATTTAAGATTGGGGATGAAGTCTGACTCTCCTCAATCAACTTAAAGATCTCGTGCCCCTCTAAGAAATTAGGGCCAAGGTTTATCGGACCCTTCAAGATCAGGAGGATCATCAACCATGTGGTCTTTGAACTGGCCCTACCAGGCTCCTACAAGATTCATCCTGTGTTCCATGCTTCCCTGCTGAAGCCTGCAGTGCCTAGTCCCTTCCCAGGGAGGGAAGAGCCGCCTCCACCCCCAATCATGGTGGAGGGGGAATCGGAATTCGGGGTCGAGTCCATCCTGTATTGTCGGAAGAAGGGTACTTTAACACAATACTTAATCAAATGGAAAGGTTACCCCCCTGAGGACAATTCGTGGGAACCTGTAAGTAACATTCACGCCCCTAAACTCATAAAAGAATTTCATGACAAATTCCCTGAAAAACAAGCCCAGTTGGCTGCCCTTTGGGGGGGGCACTGTCAGGGACTCAGACGCCGCTGTGTAACCAACGATCCATCTAGGCGAGTGCGGGTGCGCGTGCACACAGACGTGCCAGCGCAGTGCGCGTGCGTCATGACGCACATTGTACCAACCCAGCCTCCTCTTAAGGATCGCTCACCCTGTCATCCGGCGCTGGATTATCGTCAGCTTCCTGTACCTTTGACCTGAGTTCTGTTCCTGCTTGCTTGTGTACCGACCCCGGCTTGCTCCACGGACTTGTCTCTGCCTGATAACTTGTGTACCGACCCCGACTTGCTCCACGGACTTGTCTCTGCCTGATAACCTGTGTACCGACCCCGTCTTGCCCCAAGGACTTGTCTCTGCCTTGCTGTTACTTGGACTGAACACATGTGTATGACCCTCGGCCTGGCATTTACCACTGCACTGCTTGCTTTCACTGGAGCCTCTCAGAAGGAACCCAGATATCCCTCTCAGCCATCCACTTGTACCACCACAATCATCCAGTGCTACTTGGGTCGCATCACCTCCTGTCTCACTCTCAGGGGTGATTCGCACCGAGCTGCAAGGGAAGCCCTCTCAGCACTTCGGCCTCCACCCAGTGATCTGACATTCTGTCCTGACATGAACTTTAATAAATTCGAAGTCAAAAAAGATCTTAACCTGTTCGCGCACAAACTTCTCCTTCAGAGCCAGCATGCACCCATGCAGCATGCAACCCAATGCCCTTCAACCAAAATCCAAACAATTAGAAGAAAAAGCATTAGATGCCCTAATCTCTTTACTAGAAGAGCAAGAAAACTTAAACCTTATTGATAAAATTGATTTAGAGGCTCTCTTGAACAAACAAGACAGCACTGACCATAGCATCGGAGATGGATTCATCATTTCGTAAGAAATCGGATACATTTCCGGCTCTGAGCCTGAATACTAACTTGGCCGCCTTTGTCGTGCTGACTTCAGCTAAAATTGAGAAGCTCAAACCCTCGCGGTCCTTCTCGAATCTGACTTTCAGGGAAAAATCTGCTCTTGCCCACCATTAAGCCCTCTGATAAAGGGGGAAATATCGTGGTAATTAGAGTTGAGTGGACACCTGGATGTCTGTGTTCGGCGGGTTCGGCCGAACTTGAAAAAAAAAGTCCGGGTCCGTGTCCCGGACTTTTTCCAAACTTTACCCGGACACCGAACCCCATTGAAGTCAATGGGGACCCAAACTTTCAGGCACTAAAATGGCTCTAAAACACCAATGGAAAGGGCTAGAGTGCTGCAAATGGCAGCAAAATGTAGTTAAGAGCATGACAAATGCTCTGCAAACAAATGTGGATAGGGAAATAACTTAAAACAACAAAAAAAAACAGAAAAATAAAACAATTTTCTTCATCTGTGAAGGACGAGGCCCATATGGAGAAGGAGGGAGGTTGAGGTGGCGGTGGATGTGGCGGGGGTAGGTGGAAGCGGCAGTGGAGGGGGACGAGGTTGCCAACACTGCTTTTTTTCAGTCATTTTAAATTAGGGTACACCCCAAAAGAGTGAGAAAGATCAAAAATCTAACAATGGCTGGGTAAGGTCGGTATCCATCTCTATTCTGCACAAGGTACGGAAACGTCCTGTGGGATCCATGCCTGGTTCATTTTAATGAACGTGAGCTTGTCCACATTGTCTCTGGACAGGCGGCTGCGCTTGTTTGTGATAACACTGGCTGCAGGGCACGCCAGCACCTCCAAGGCGTAAAGGGCAAGCTCAGGCCATGTGCCCAATTTGGAGACCCAGAAGTTGAAGGGGGCAGACCCGTCATTCACTATATGTAGGCGTGTGCACACATACTGCTCCACCATGTTGGTGAAATGCTGCCTCCTGCTAAGATGTTCCATATGAGCTGCTGGTGCTGCTGTTTGTTGTGGCGTGCTGACAAAGCTTTTCCACATTTCGGCCATGCTAACCCTGCCTTCTGAGGTGCTGGCAGTGCCCTGGTTGCGTTGGCGACCTCTTCCTCCTCCTCCTCTGCCTTGGCCTTGTGCTTCCACTGTGGCCCCGCTGTCAGGTGGGAATGCCAGCAGCATCGCGTCTACCAGCATGCGCTTGTACTCGCGCATCTTGCGATCGCGCTCCAGTGAGTGAATTAAGGACGGTACGTTGTCCTTGTAATGGGGATCCAGCAGCGTGGCCACCCAGTAATCAGCACAAGTTAGAATGTGGGCAACTTGGCGGTCGTTGTGGAGACACTGCAGCATGTAATCGCTCATGTGTGCCAGGCTTCCCAGAGGCAACGAAAGGCTGTCCTCTGTGGGAGGTGTATCGTCTGTGTCCTCTGTATCCCCCCAGCCATGCACCAGTGATGGCCATGAGCTGGCCTGGGTGCCACCCGGCTGTGAACATGGTTCCATCTCCTCCTCCTCATCCTCCAGAACTGTGCCCCTGCTGGACAATTGTGTACCTGGCGTTTGTGTGTGCAGGAACCCACCCTCGGAGCCACTTGCAAATGACTGCCCTGAAAGCCTTGGAAATGTTACCTCTTCATCCTCCTCCTCCTGTGCCACATCCTCTTCCATCATCGCCCGAATCGTTTTTTGAAGGAGGCATAGAAGTGGGACAGTTAAGCTGACAATGGCGTCATCGGCACTGGCCATGTTGGTGGAGTACTCAAAACAGCACAACAAGGCACACAGGTCTCGCATGGAGGCCCAGTTATTGGTGGTGAAGTGGTGCTGTTCCGCAGAGCTACTCACGCGTGCGTGCTGCAGCTGACACTCCACTATGGCCTGCTGCTGCGCGCACAGTCTTTCCAGCATGTGCAAGGTGGAGTTCCACCTTGTGGGCATGTCACATATGAGGCGGTGAGCGGGAAGGCCGAAGTTACGCTGCAGCGCTGACAGGCGAGCAGCAGCAGGGTGAGAACACCGAAAGTGCGCACAGACGGCCCGCACTTTCTGCAGCAGCTCTGACATATCGGGGTAATTTTTAAGGAACCTCTGCACCACCAAATTCAGCACATGCGCCAGGCAGGGGATGTGCGTCAAACCGGCTAAGCCCAGAGCTGCTATGAGATTTCGCCCGTTATCGCACACCACCAGGCCGGGCTTGAGGCTTGCTGGCAGCAACCACTCATTTGTCTGCTGTTCCATGCTCCTCCACAACTCCTGCGCGGTGCGTGGTTTTTCCCCCAAACAGGCAAGTTTTAAAACTGCCTGCTGTCGTTTACCCCTGGCTGTGCTGAAGTTGGTGGTGAAGGTGTTACGCTGACTGGATGAGGAGGCGGTAGAGGATGAGGAAGCGGAGTAGGAGGATTTAGGAACAGGAGGCAAACTGAAGCGCCCTGCAATCCTCGGTGGTGGAAGGACATGCGCCAAATTGCTATACGCCTCAGGCTCTTCCGCCACTGCATTTACCTAGTGTGCCGTTAGGGAGATATAATGCCCCTGACCGTGTTTACTGGTCCACGTATCGGTAGTTAGGTGGATCTTGCCACAGATGGCGTTGCGCAGTGCACACCTGATTTTTTCCCCCACTTGGTTGTGCAGGGAAGGGATGGCTTGCCTGGAAAAGTAGTGGCGGCTGGGCACGACGTACTGTGGGACAGCCACCGACATAAGGCTTTTAAAACTGTGCGTCTCCACCAGACGGAATGACAGCATTTCAAAGGCCAATAATTTTGAAATGCTGGCATTCAGGGCCAGGGATCGCGGGTAGGTAGGGGGGTACTTCCTCTTCCTCTGAAGTGTTTGGGAGATTGAAAGCTGAACGCTTCCATGGGACATTGTGGAGATGGTTGGTGACCCAGGTGGTGGTGTTGCTGACAGATCGTCTGTTTGCGGGGTGGCAGGTGCCGGTATCACTACAGAGGTGGATGAAGAGGCCGAGACTGCAGCAGAAGAGGAAGCAGGAGGAGCCAGAGACCTTTCTTGGTTTTGAAGGTGTCTACTCCACTGCAGCTCGTGCTTTGCACTTAGATGCCTGATCATGCAGGTTGTGCTCAGGTTGAGAAGGTTTATGCCTCGCTTCAGGCTCTGATTGCACAGGGTGCAAACCACTCGTGTCCTGTCATCAGCACATTTTCTGAAGAACTTCCACGCTAGAGAACTTCTTTGAGCTGGCTTTGGTGCGCTCGGTCCCTTGCTGCTTTGGGCAGTAGCAGGCGTAGTGTCTAGGGCACGGCCGCTCAGCTTCTGCACCCTGCTCCCTCTTCTGCTGTGCTGGTGGCTCTGTGCGACCACCGCCTCTTCCTCCAAACTACTCAGGTCACCTGCATGGCCTTCATTCCATGTGGGGTCGAGGACCTCATCGTCCTCCACAGCATCTTCCACCCAGTCTTCACCCCTGCCCTCCTTGTCGGTCTCCACAATTCTGAGTGCCACAGCAGTTGGCACCTGCGTTTCGTCATCATCGGAGACGTGCTGCGATGGTCCTTCCATGTACTCATCTTGAGAAATAAGTGGTTGGGCATCGCTGCACTCAATCTCTTCCACTTCTGGGGCAGGGCTAGGTAGATGGCCCTGGGAAACCCTGCTGACAGAGTCATCAAAAAGAAGAAGAGACTGCTGCATGACTTGGGGCTCAGACTGCTTGCCTGATTTGCAAGGGGGTGAGGTGAAAGACGGTTGGACATCGGCTGCAGGTGCCAACTCTGACCTTTCAGCAGTAGACTGGATGGGAGACAATGTGAAGGAACTGGAGGCACTGTCAGCAGCAAACAAATCTACTATCGCCTCTACTTGTTCTGGCCTCAACATTTGTAGAGGCGCATGATGCCCCACCAAATACTGCTGCAGGTTCTGTCGCCTACTCACACTTGAGGAAGGTGTTTCACTTGTGCGTGTAGCTGGCACAGATCGACCACATCCTCTCCTTGCAACAGGAGCTCTACCAGCAGCACCACGACCCAGGCCACGGCCCCTATTTGACGGTCTCCTCATATTTCTGTAATTTATGATCTTGCCCTAGAAAGGTGTTTATTGAATAGCGGAACAAAACAACAACAGTATCGCACGGGTGTATCTCACAGTCAAATATGCAAAGTATGCCGCAATTTAATTTTTTTCACCCCAAAAGGGTGTATATTGTATAGCGGAATAGAAAAAAGGATATAAAAGGTGTATCTCATGCGTACAAACACAGACTAGGCCCTGATTACAATTTTTTGTACCCTAAAGCGAGGATAAGGAGTAGGAGGAGTTCGGAACAGGAGGCAAACTGAAGCGCCCTGCAATCCACGGCGGTGGAAGGAGATGCGCCAAACAAATTTAAAAGGTGTATCTCACACGTACCAATACAGACTATGCCGTAATTTAATTTTTTACACTCCAAAAGGGTGTATATTGAATAGCGGAATAGAAAAATTTTTACAAAACGGTGTATCTCACACGTACAAACACAGACTAGGCCCCGATTACAATTTTTTGTACCCTAAAAGCAGGATGAGGATGAGGAGGAGGAGTTCGGAACAGGAGGCAAACTGAAGCGCCCTGCAATCCTCGGCGGTGGAAGGAGATGCACCAAACAATTTTAAAAAGGTGTGGGTACAGTGAGGTAAAGTGGCGCTGCCTAATATAAAGTGCTAAAGAAATGGAATGTTTTCCAGTGTAAAGTGCTATAGTGTTATTTGAAAGCAAAAAACCAATTGCCGGCAATAGTACAAATTGTCCACTGGTTTGGTGTACTAAAGTGTTCAAGTGCAGATATAAATAAATAAATAGTAGTGCAAATAAATTTGTGTGTGAAAATAAATATATGTAAAAAAAGCACACTGTCTGGTGTGTAGTGTTTAGCTAATATAGGTAAACGATACAATGAAAAAGTAAATCATAACTATGCTGATACTAAATAAATATGACAATAAAAAATAATTAAATATAAATATAAATGTGACAGTAAATAATGTTCATGCAGCAAATTAATAGTCCCAAAAAGACAGCAAAGAACCGAAATCGGTAGACCAACAGTCTTTTCTATTGCTGGGTGATTCAGTGGGGTGTGGAGAAAATATTCCAATAATCGGTGAATAACAGAAATCTCAGTGACATTTAAAGTGATTTAAATCCTTTTGGGGTGATGTGAATGGTGAGTGAAACACACAGGTGCACCCCTCCAATTGCTCCCGCACTCACCGGAGGTATGCACCCCTGCAGGGGTAACAAGCCTTAATGCAGCGTGGTCTGTGAGGCTCCTTGCAGAGGGGGGGGGGAGAGGGGGGGGGGATATCCCCCTGTTGTACCAGGTAATAGGATCTCCTTTCAAATGATGATGGTATGCAAAGAAGAATATGCCGATATAGTGAAGTACCGTTTAAAAAATACTTTATTGTAAATGATTAAAAGACAGGTACTCACATTAGTTCGATAGTAACAGGCAACAAAAGTAGTAGGGGCCACGAGTCCCTCACTGGCGGCCGCTTCCGGGACGCTGTGCGCTTCAGCGACCGGATCTGCGTTGCAGTGGGGCGGAAATGACGTTATCGCGCACGACGCGTTTCGTCAGAGCTGACGTCATCAGGTGCGGTGATGACACCTGACACCTGTGAGTACCTGTCTTTTAATCATTTACAATAAAGTATTTTTTAAACGGTACTTCACTATATTGGCATATTCTTCTTTGCATACCATCATCATTTGAAAGGAGATCCTATTACCTGGTACAACAGGGGGATATCCCCCCCTCTCCCCCCCCTCTGCAAGGAGCCTCACAGACCACGCTGCATTAAGGCTTGTTACCCCTGCAGGGGTGCATACCTCCGGTGAGTGCGGGAGCAATTGGAGGGGTGCACCTGTGTGTTTCACTCACCATTCACATCACCCCAAAAGGATTTGAAGCACTTTATATGTCACTGAGATTTCTGTTATTCACCGATTATTGGAATATTTTCTCCACACCCCACTGAATCACCCAGCAATAGAAAAGACTGTTGGTTTACCGATTTCGGTTCTTTGCTGTCTTTTTGGGACTATTAATTTGCTGCATGAACATTATTTACTGTCACATTTATATTTATATTTAATTATTTTTTATTGTCATATTTATTTAGTATCAGCATAGTTATGATTTACTTTTTCATTGTATAGTTTACCTATATTAGCTAAACACTACACACCAGACAGTGTGCTTTTTTTACATATATTTATTTTCACACACAAATTTATTTGCACTACTATTTATTTATTTATATCTGCACTTGAACACTTTAGTACACCAAACTGGTGGACAATTTGTATTATTGCCGGCAATTGGTCTTTTGCTTTCAAATAACACTATAGCACTTTACACTCGAAAACATTCCATTTCTTTAGCACTTTATATTAAGCAGCGCCACTTTACTTCACTGTACCCACACTTTCTCAATATAGCCTTTGGGCTGTGTTTTGAGGTAGGCTGCAGCCACATTCTCCGTCCAAAAGCACGGATTTCTCATTCCCCAATTTTAAAAAGGTGTATCTCACACGTACCAATACAGACTATGCCGTAATTTAATTTTTTACACTCCAAAAGGGTGTGTATTGAATAGCGGAATAGAATTTTTTTTATAAAACGGTGTATCTCACATGTACAAACACAGACTAGGCCCCGATTACAATTTTTTGTACCCTAAGGGCAGGATGAGGAGTAGGAGGAGTTTCGGAACAGGAGGCAAACTGAAGCACCCTGCAATCCTCGGCGGTGGAAGATGCGCCCCAAAAATTTGGAAGGTGTATCTCTCACGTACCGATAAAGACTATGCTGCAATTTAATTTTTTTACCCCAAAGGGTGTAGATTGAATAGCGGAATAGAAAATATGATATAAAAAGGTGTATCTCACACGTACAGACCCAGACTAGGCCCCGATTACGATTTTTTGTACCCTAAAGGCAGGATGAGGAGTAGGAGGAGTCAGAACAGGAGGCAAACTGAAGCACCCTGCAATCCTCGGCGGTGGAAGATGCGCCCCAAAAATTTGGAAGGTGTATCTCACACGTACCGATACATACTATGCCGCAATTTAATTTTTTTTACCCCAAAAGGGTGTAGATTGAATAGCGGAATAGAAAATATGATATAAAAAAGGTGTATCTCACACGTACAAACCCAGACTAGGCCCCGATTACAATTTTTTGTACCCTAAAGGCAGGATGAGAAGTAGGAGGAGTTCGGAACAGGAGACAAACTGAAGCCCCCTGCAATCCTCGGCGGTGGAAGATGCGCCCCAAAAATTTGGAAGTTGTATCTCACATGTACCGATACAGACTATGCCGCAATTTAATTTTTTTTACCCCAAAAGGGTGTAGATTGAATAGCGGAATAGAAAATATGATATAAAAAGATGTATCTCACACATACAGACCCAGACTAGGCCCCGATTACAATTTTTTGTACCTTAAAGGCAAGATGAGGAGTAGGAGGAGTTCGGAACAGGAGGCAAACTGAAGCACCCTGCAATCCTTGGCGGTGGAAGATGCGCCCCAAAAATTTGGAAGGTGTATCTCACACGTACCGATACAGACTATGCCGCAATTTAATTCTTTTTACCCCAAAGGGTGTAGATTGAATAGCGGAATAGAAAATATGATATAAAAAGGTGTATCTCACATGTACAGACCCAGACTAGGCCCCGATTACAATTTTTTGTACCCTAAAGGCAGGATGAGGAGTAGGAGGAATTTGGAACAGGAGGCAAACTGAAGCACCCTGCAATCCTCGGCGGTGGAAGATGCGCCCCAAAAATTTAGAAGGTGTATCTCACACGTACCGATACAGACTATGCTGTAATTTAATTTTTTTTCACCCCAAAAGGGTGTAGATTGAATAGCGGAATAGAAAATATGATATAAAAAGGTGTATCTCACACGTACAAACCCAGACTAGGCCCCGATTACAATTTTTTGTACCCTAAAGGCAGGATGAGGAGTAGGAGGAGTTCGGAACAGGAGACTGTCATGGTCTTACCTCCTTGCTGTTCTCCTTCGTTTGACATGTGCTGGCGGCCATCTTGGTTTCTGGGTTTCTTGTAGCCTCCCACCCTGCGGCTCCTCCTTCCCACTGGGAGGAGCTGGATGCCTAGCTCATATATATAGGAGGTCTGTGGCTCAGTTCCCTGCTTGGTCCGCCTGTGTTCACATGCTACTAAGACTGCTGCTACTTCTGGTTCCTGTTCCTGGCTTCGTCTGACTACCCTGTTGGTTCCTGATCCTGGCTTCGTCTGACTACCCTGTTGGTTCCTGATCCTGGCTTTGTCTGACTACCCTGTTGGTTCCTGATCCTGGCTTCGTCTGACTACCCTGTTGGTTCCTGATCCTGGCTTCGTCTGACTACCCTGTTGGTTCCTGATCCTGGCTTCGTCTGACTACCCTGCTGGTTCCAGACCCCTGGCTTCGCAAAGACTCTGCATCGGTTTCGCCATCCGTTTGGACTTTTGCTTTATAGCTTGTTTTTCAATAAAGCTGTCTTATTTTCACTTATCTGTTGTTGTACGTCTGGTTCATGGTTCCGTGACATTAGGACCAAGCCATGAATTCTGACGGTACAGGGCCATCCTCGCTACCCACGCTGGTTGCCAGACTTGATCAGCAGGATCACCTGTTGGGTCGGGTCGCCGTGGCGTTGCAAACCCTGCTTGAACGCACGGTACCACAGGCCATGAATTCTGACGGTACAGGGCCATCCTCACTACCCACGTTGGTTGCCAGACTTGATCAGCAGGATCACCTGTTGGGTCAGTTCGCCGTGGCGTTGCAATCCCTGCTTGAACGCACGGCTCATTTCGCTCCCGTTGCCGATGGGTCGGTTGTCGCTCCTGGGTCCGCTCCGGTTGTTGCGCCAGAGTCTATCCCGACACCTGTTGTTGCGCCTGCGTTGTTTCGGGGTATGTCCGGTTCTGCCCCCCTTCCACAGCGCTTTGGGGGAGAGCCAACTCAGTGCCGAGGTTTCCTTAACCAGGTGGGCATTTATTTCGAGTTGCTGCCACATGCCTTTCCTACTGAGAGATCAAAGGTGGGCTTCCTGATCTCGCTGCTCTCGGACAAGGCCTTGGCCTGGGCCAGCCCTTTATGGGAGAACAACAATCCGGTGGTTGCCGAGTTTTCCGGTTTTGTTGCTTCTCTTCGGAAGGTATTCGATGTGCCGGCTCGTGCTGCCTCTGCTGCGAAGCTCCTTATGTCCATCAGACAGGGTTCACGATCCGTAGCTGAATACGCCATTGAGTTTCGTACCCTGGCAGCAGAGGTGGGCTGGAATAATGAGGCTCTGGTCGCTGCTTTCTCTCATGGTCTCTCGGATGCCTTGAAGGATGAGGTTGCAGCTAAGGACCTACCAGTGGAGCTCGAGTCCCTTATTTCTTTCCTGATTTTGATTGACACCAGACTCAGGGAGAGACCTTCCTTTAAGGAGAGTCTGCGGAGGCCTCCTAACAGATTGGCGCCTACGTTTGCTGTCCCACCCGTGCCTCCCTCTCCTCCCACGCCTCCTGGGGATGACTTGTCTGGGGGTGAACCCATGCAGCTGGGGTTTGCTCGCCTGTCCGAGGGGGAGAGGGTACTCCGGAGACGCG
Organism: Pelophylax lessonae; assembly: GCF_965119305.1. NCBI lineage: Eukaryota > Metazoa > Chordata > Amphibia > Anura > Ranidae > Pelophylax > Pelophylax lessonae. The sequence goes on from NC_138769.1 coordinate 258,866,511, forward strand.
AGGGCCGATGCATGTACTGTGGTCTCGGTGGGCATTTTCGGTTGGCATGTCCGAACCGTCCGGGAAAACGCTCGCACCTGAGATCCTGTCAGGGGCAGATCTTGGGTGGAGTCTCCTCGTCCCCGGTTTCCCGTGTTGACAAACCACTGATCACTGTTGTCCTCTCCTGGGTCGGGGGCTCGGTGACGACCCAGGCGTTGGTGGACTCTGGTGCTGGTGGTTTGTTCATTGATAGTGTGTTCGCTGCCACCAATTCCATTCCTCTGCAGGCTCGGGGTTCACCTCTGGCTCTTGAGGCGATAGACGGCAGACCCCTTCTGCCGCCACACGTGACTCATGAGACCCTTCCAGTGGGGTTAGCCATTGGTGCCGTTCACAGAGAGTCGGTCTGCTTCCAGGTTATTTCGTCTCCACACTACTCGGTGGTCTTGGGGTACCCCTGGCTCCAGAAGCATAATCCGATTTTCGATTGGAGATCGGCCGAGATCCTCTCGTGGTCACCGCAGTGTGGGGCTAGTTGCATCCATGGGCCTGTCAAGTTGCTGTGTACTTCCTCGGACTCTCTGTTGCCCCCTGAATACGAGGAGTACCGGGATGTATTCGATAAGGTGCGCGCGGTTGCCCTACCTCCGCACCGCCCATACGATTGTGCCATCGAGTTACAATCTGGTGCCGTTCCTCCTCGTGGCAAAGTCTATCCACTGTCGGTAGCAGAGAATGAGGCCATGGAGGAGTACGTGAGGGAGGCGCTTTCACGCGGTCACATTCGCAAATCCTCGTCCCCGGCAGGGGCTGGATTTTTCTTTGTGAAAAAGAAGGGCGGTGAGTTGAGGCCTTGCATCGATTACAGGGGTCTCAATCGCATCACGATCAAGAACGCTTACCCGATACCCTTGATTTCCGAGCTGTTCGACCGTCTTAAAGGGGCTACGGTCTTTACCAAACTCGACCTGAGGGCGGCATATAACCTCGTAAGGATCAAGGCGGGCGATGAGTGGAAGACCGCGTTTAACACCAGGACCGGTCATTATGAATCCTTGGTTATGCCCTTTGGGCTGTGCAATGCGCCCGCAGTCTTTCAGGAATTCATCAACGATGTTTTCCGTGACCTGTTGCAGCAGTGTGTGGTGGTCTATTTGGATGACATCCTGGTATATTCTGAGTCCATGGAGACCCACATTCTGGATGTCAGACGAGTGTTGCAACGGTTACGAGAGAACAAGCTGTTCGGTAAGCTTGAGAAATGCGAATTTCACCGATCCCAGGTAACCTTCTTAGGTTACATCATTTCCGCTGAAGGGTTCTCCATGGATCCTGAGAAGGTTTCGGCTGTCTTACAGTGGCCCCAGCCCAGTGGTCTTCGTTCCCTGCAGCGCTTTTTGGGCTTCGCCAATTATTATCGGAAGTTCATCAGGGACTTTTCCATGCTAGCCAAACCTCTCACGGATCTGACCAGGAAGGGCAGTAATTCCCAGGTCTGGCCGCCCGAGGCCATCCGAGCTTTTGAGGCTCTAAAGTCCGCCTTTGTGTCGGCTCCGATTCTGTCGCATCCCAACCCTGGGTTGCCCTTTGTCCTCGAGGTGGACGCGTCCGAGACGGGAGTAGGCGCCCTTCTGTCTCAGCGTAGAACACCAGAGGGTCCTCTGCTTCCTTGTGGGTTTTACTCCCGGAAACTGTCTTCTGCTGAGTGCAACTACCAGATTGGTGACAGGGAGTTATTGGCCATCGTGCAGGCTCTTAAAGAATGGAGGCACTTGCTCGAGGGTTCGGTGGTTCCGGTCCTCATCCTGACGGACCACAAGAATCTGACCTACCTTTCTGAGGCCAAGAGATTGACACCACGTCAGGCCAGATGGGCTCTGTTCTTGTCACGTTTTAATTACGTGGTCTCCTACCTACCCGGTTCCAAGAACATCAGGGCGGATGCCTTATCACGGCAGTACTCCGACCTGTCCAGGGAGGAGTCGATTCCGACTTCGGTCATACCTCCGAATCAGATCCTGGCCGCCATTCGCACCAGCCTGACCTCTCCCCTGGGTGAGCAGATTTTGGCGGCTCAAGCCGGTGCTCCCTCTGGGAGACCCAACGGCAGATGTTTTGTGCCTGAGGAGTTGCGCACTCGGTTGTTGCGAACCTACCATAACTCCAAGACCGCGGGGCATCCTGGAAAGAATCAGCTGTCCTGGGCTGTTTCACGTCTGTTCTGGTGGCCTTCCCTACGTTCCGACATCGCCGCATATGTAGCGGCATGCTCCGTTTGTGCCCAGAGTAAGTCCCCTCGGCACCTTCCGGTGGGTCTTCTGCAACCTTTAGCCACCGGGGAGCGCCCATGGTCACACCTGGGGATGGATTTCATTGTGGACCTCCCTGCATCCCGAGGCCATACGGTCATTCTCATGATTGTGGATCGGTTTTCCAAAATGTGCCACTGTGTTCCTCTCAAGAAGTTACCCTCTGCACAGGAGTTGGCCACGATTTTTGCCAGGGAGGTCTTCCGGTTGCACGGTTTGCCCAAGGAGATTGTGTCGGATCGGGGGAGTCAGTTTGTGTCCAGGTTCTGGCGCGCCTTTTGCTCCCAGTTGGGGATTCATCTCTCCTTCTCCTCGGCCTACCACCCTCAGTCCAATGGGGCCGCAGAACGATCCAATCAGGCCTTGGAGCAATTCCTTCGTTGCTATGTCTCCGATCACCAAGACAATTGGGTTGACCTCCTGCCTTGGGCTGAGTTTGCCAGGAACACGGCGGTGAACTCGTCCTCTGGGACGTCTCCCTTCTTGGCCAACTATGGGTTCCAACCTGCCGTGTTACCGGAGGTATTCTCTCCCCAGGATATTCCGGCTGTGGAGGATCACCTTTCCGTTCTACGTGCTTCTTGGGTACAGATCCAGAAGTCCCTTGAGGTCTCTGCGCAGCGCCAGAGACTCCAGGCTGATCGCAGACGAGCGCCTGCTCCTTCCTACCAGGCCGGAGACCGTGTATGGTTGTCCACCCGCAACCTCAACCTTCGAGTGCCCACTCCCAAGCTGGCGCCTCGCTTTGTTGGTCCCTTCCGAGTGCTTCGCAGGGTAAATCCGGTAGCCTATGCCCTTGCGCTTCCTCCTGGCATGCGGATCTCCAACGTGTTTCATGTCTCCCTGTTGAAGCCACTGGTGTGTAATCGTTTCACTTCCTCGGTTCCTCGGCCTCGTCCGGTCCAAGTGGGCAATCGTGAGGAGTATGAGGTGAGCAATATCCTGGACTCTCGCCTGGTCCGCGGTCGGGTGCAGTTTTTGGTTCATTGGCGTGGTTATGGTCCTGAGGAGCGTTCCTGGGTTCCCTCCGCAGATGTCCATGCTCCTGCCTTGCTCCGAGCCTTCCATGCACGCTTCCCTCAAAAACCGTTCTTTACTCCGCGGAGGAGGGGCCCTTGAGGGGGAGGTACTGTCATGGTCTTACCTCCTTGCTGTTCTCCTTCGTTTGACATGTGCTGGCGGCCATCTTGGTTTCTGGGTTTCTTGTAGCCTCCCACCCTGCGGCTCCTCCTTCCCACTGGGAGGAGCTGGATGCCTAGCTCATATATATAGGAGGTCTGTGGCTCAGTTCCCTGCTTGGTCCGCCTGTGTTCACATGCTACTAAGACTGCTGCTACTTCTGGTTCCTGTTCCTGGCTTCGTCTGACTACCCTGTTGGTTCCTGATCCTGGCTTCGTCTGACTACCCTGTTGGTTCCTGATCCTGGCTTCGTCTGACTACCCTGTTGGTTCCTGATCCTGGCTTCGTCTGACTACCCTGTTGGTTCCTGATCCTGGCTTCGTCTGACTACCCTGTTGGTTCCTGATCCTGGCTTCGTCTGACTACCCTGCTGGTTCCAGACCCCTGGCTTCGCAAAGACTCTGCATCGGTTTCGCCATCCGTTTGGACTTTTGCTTTATAGCTTGTTTTTCAATAAAGCTGTCTTATTTTCACTTATCTGTTGTTGTACGTCTGGTTCATGGTTCCGTGACAGAGACAAACTGAAGCACCCTGCAATCCTCGGCGGTGGAAGATGCGCCCCAAAAATTTGGAAGGTGTATCTCACACGTACCGATACAGACTATGCTGCAATTTAATTTTTTTTACCCCAAAAGGGTGTAGATTGAATAGCGGAATAGAAAATATGATATAAAAAGGTGTATCTCACACGTACAGACCCAGACTAGGCCCCGATTACAATTTTTTGTACCCTAAAGGCAGGATGAGTAGGAGGAGTTCGGAACAGGAGGCAAACTGAAGCACCCTGCAATCCTCGGCGGTGGAAGATGCGCCCCAAAAATTTGGAAGGTGTATCTCACACGTACCGATACAGACTATGCCGCAATTTAATTTTTTTTACCCCAAAAGGGTGTAGATTGAATAGCGGAATAGAAAATATGATATAAAAAGGTGCATCTCACACGTACAGACCCAGACTAGGCCCCGATTACAATTTTTTGTACCCTAAAGGCAGGATGAGGAGTAGGAGGAGTTCGGAACAGGAGGCAAACTGAAGCACCCTGCAATCCTCGGCGGTGGAAGATGCGCCCCAAAAATTTGGAAGGTGTATCTCACGTACCGATACAGACTATGCCGCAATTTAATTTTTTTTACCCCAAAAGGGTGTAGATTGAATAGCGGAATAGAAAATATGATATAAAAAGGTGTATCTCACACATACAGACCCAGACTAGGCCCCGATTACAATTTTTTGTACCCTAAAGGCAGGATGAGGAGAAGGAGGAGTTCGGAACAGGAGGCAAACTGAAGCACCCTGCAATCCTCGGCGGTGGAAGATGCGCCCCAAAAATTTGGAAGGTGTATCTCACACGTACCGATACAGACTATGCAGCAATTTAATTTTTTTTACCCCAAAAGGGTGTAGATTGAATAGCGGAATTGAAAATATGATATAAAATTGGTGATTTTTCAATAGCACATGTGAACACAGCAGTGTCTTATGTTTTATGTCACGGTCAGCTCAGCAGCAGGCTATGAAGGGGAAAAAAAAAATTCCCCTTTAACTTTGTAATTTTTAAATAGCAGATTAGTACAGACTATGTCACAATTTATTTTTTTTTTTAACCCAAAAGGGTGTATATTGAATAGTGGAATAAAAAAAAGTATATAAAATTGAAAATCACTCAAAAGCACATGTGAACACAGCAGTGTCTTATGTCACGGTCAGCTCTGCAGCAGGCTATGAAGGAGAAAAAAAAAAATTCCCCTTTAACTTTGTAATTTTTAAATAGCAGATTAGTACAGACTATGTCACAATTTATTTTTTTTTAACCCAAAAGGGTGTATATTGAATAGTGGAATAGAAAAAAGTATATAAAATTGAAAATCACTCAAAAGCACATGTGAACACAGCAGTGTCTTATGTCACGGTCAGCTCTGCAGCAGGCTATGAAGGAGAAAAAAAAAAATTCCCCTTTAACTTTGTAATTTTTAAATAGCAGATTAGTACAGACTATGTCACAATTTATTTTTTTTTAACCCAAAAGGGTGTATATTGAATAGTGGAATAGAAAAAAGTATATAAAATTGAAAATCACTCAATAGCACATGTGAACACAGCAGTGTCTTACGTCACGGTCAGCTCTGCAGCAGGCTATGAAGGGAAAAAAAAAATTCCCCTTTAACTTTGTAATTTTTAAATAGCAGATTAGTACAGACTATGCCACAATTTATTTTTTTTTAACCCAAAAGGGTGTATATTGAATAGTGGAATAGAAAAAAGTATATAAAATTGAAAATCACTCAATAGCACATGTGAACACAGCAGTGTCTTATGTCACGGTCAGCTCTGGAGCAGGCTATGAAGGGGAAAAAAAAAATTCCCCTTTAACTTTGTAATTTTTAAATAGCAGATTAGTACAGACTATGTCACAATTTATTTTTTTTTAACCCAAAAGGGTGTATATTGAATAGTGGAATAAAAAAAAGTATATAAAATTGAAAATCACTCAATAGCACATGTGAACACAGCAGTGTCTTATGTCACGGTCAGCTCTGCAGCAGGCTATGAAGGAGAAAAAAAAAAATTCCCCTTTAACTTTGTAATTTTTAAATAGCAGATTAGTACAGACTATGCCACAATTTATTTTTTTTTAACCCAAAAGGGTGTATATTGAATAATGGAATAGAAGAAAGTATATAAAATTGAAAATCACTCAATAGCACATGTGAACACAGCAGTGTCTTATGTCACGGTCAGCTCTGCAGCAGGCTATGAAGGGAAAAAAAAAAATTCCCCTTTAACTTTGTAATTTTTAAATAGCAGATGAGTACAGACTATGCCACAATTTAATTTTTTTTAACCCAAAAGGGTGTATATTGAATAGTGGAATAGAAAAAAGTATATAAAATTGAAAATCACTCAATAGCACATGTGAACACAGCAGTGTCTTATGTCACGGTCAGCTCAGCAGCAAGCAGGCTATGAAGGGAAAAAAAAAAAATTCCCCTTTAACTTTGTAATTTTTAAATAGCAGATTAGTACAGACTATGCCACAATTTATTTTTTTTAACCCAAAAGGGTGTATATTGAATAGTGGAATAGAAAAAAGTATATAAAATTGAAAATCACTCAATAGCACATGTGAACACAGCAGTGTCTTACGTCACGGTCAGCTCTGCAGCAGGCTATGAAGGGAAAAAAAAATTCCCCTTTAACTTTGTAATTTTTAAATAGCAGATTAGTACAGACTATGCCACAATTTATTTTTTTTAACCCAAAAGGGTGTATATTGAATAGTGGAATAGAAAAAAGTATATAAAATTGAAAATCACTCAATAGCACATGTGAACACAGCAGTGTCTTATGTCACGGTCAGCTCTGCAGCAGGCTATGAAGGGGAAAAAAAAATTCCCCTTTAACTTTGTAATTTTTAAATAGCAGATTAGTACAGACTATGTCACAATTTATTTATTTTTTTAACCCAAAAGGGTGTATATTGAATAGTGGAATAAAAAAAAGTATATAAAATTGAAAATCACTCAAAAGCACATGTGAACACAGCAGTGTCTTATGTCACGGTCAGCTCTGCAGCAGGCTATGAAGGAGAAAAAAAAATTCCCCTTTAACTTTGTAATTTTTAAATAGCAGATTAGTACAGACTATGTCACAATTTATTTTTTTTTAACCCAAAAGGGTGTATATTGAATAGTGGAATAAAAAAAAGTATATAAAATTGAAAATCACTCAATAGCACATGTGAACACAGCAGTGTCTTATGTCACGGTCAGCTCTGCAGCAGGCTATGAAGGAGAAAAAAAAAAATTCCCCTTTAACTTTGTAGTTTTTAAATAGCAGATTAGTACAGACTATGCCACAATTTATTTTTTTTAACCCAAAAGGGTGTATATTGAATAGTGGAATAGAAGAAAGTATATAAAATTGAAAATCACTCAATAGCACATGTGAACACAGCAGTGTCTTATGTCACGGTCAGCTCTGCAGCAGGCTATGAAGGGAAAAAAAAAATTCCCCTTTAACTTTGTAATTTTTAAATAGCAGATGAGTACAGACTATGCCACAATTTAATTTTTTTTAACCCAAAAGGGTGTATATTGAATAGTGGAATAGAAAAAAGTATATAAAATTGAAAATCACTCAATAGCACATGTGAACACAGCAGTGTCTTATGTCACGGTCAGCTCAGCAGCAAGCAGGCTATGAAGGGAAAAAAAAAAAATTCCCCTTTAACTTTGTAATTTTTAAATAGCAGATTAGTACAGACTATGCCACAATTTATTTTTTTTAACCCAAAAGGGTGTATATTGAATAGTGGAATAGAAAAAAGTATATAAAATTGAAAATCACTCAATAGCACATGTGAACACAGCAGTGTCTTACGTCACGGTCAGCTCTGCAGCAGGCTATGAAGGGAAAAAAAAATTCCCCTTTAACTTTGTAATTTTTAAATAGCAGATTAGTACAGACTATGCCACAATTTATTTTTTTTAACCCAAAAGGGTGTATATTGAATAGTGGAATAGAAAAAAGTATATAAAATTGAAAATCACTCAATAGCACATGTGAACACAGCAGTGTCTTATGTCACGGTCAGCTCTGCAGCAGGCTATGAAGGGGAAAAAAAAATTCCCCTTTAACTTTGTAATTTTTAAATAGCAGATTAGTACAGACTATGTCACAATTTATTTATTTTTTTAACCCAAAAGGGTGTATATTGAATAGTGGAATAAAAAAAAGTATATAAAATTGAAAATCACTCAAAAGCACATGTGAACACAGCAGTGTCTTATGTCACGGTCAGCTCTGCAGCAGGCTATGAAGGAGAAAAAAAAATTCCCCTTTAACTTTGTAATTTTTAAATAGCAGATTAGTACAGACTATGTCACAATTTATTTTTTTTTAACCCAAAAGGGTGTATATTGAATAGTGGAATAAAAAAAAGTATATAAAATTGAAAATCACTCAATAGCACATGTGAACACAGCAGTGTCTTATGTCACGGTCAGCTCTGCAGCAGGCTATGAAGGAGAAAAAAAAAAATTCCCCTTTAACTTTGTAGTTTTTAAATAGCAGATTAGTACAGACTATGCCACAATTTATTTTTTTTAACCCAAAAGGGTGTATATTGAATAGTGGAATAGAAGAAAGTATATAAAATTGAAAATCACTCAATAGCACATGTGAACACAGCAGTGTCTTATGTCACGGTCAGCTCTGCAGCAGGCTATGAAGGGAAAAAAAAAATTCCCCTTTAACTTTGTAATTTTTAAATAGCAGATGAGTACAGACTATGCCACAATTTAATTTTTTTTAACCCAAAAGGGTGTATATTGAATAGTGGAATAGAAAAAAGTATATAAAATTGAAAATCACTCAATAGCACATGTGAACACAGCAGTGTCTTATGTCACGGTCAGCTCAGCAGCAAGCAGGCTATGAAGGGAAAAAAAAAAAATTCCCCTTTAACTTTGTAATTTTTAAATAGCAGATTAGTACAGACTATGCCACAATTTATTTTTTTTAACCCAAAAGGGTGTATATTGAATAGTGGAATAGAAAAAAAGTATATAAAATTGAAAATCACTCAATAGCACATGTGAACACAGCAGTGTCTTACGTCACGGTCAGCTCTGCAGCAGGCTATGAAGGGAAAAAAAAATTCCCCTTTAACTTTGTAATTTTTAAATAGCAGATTAGTACAGACTATGCCACAATTTATTTTTTTTAACCCAAAAGGGTGTATATTGAATAGTGGAATAGAAAAAAGTATATAAAATTGAAAATCACTCAATAGCACATGTGAACACAGCAGTGTCTTATGTCACGGTCAGCTCTGCAGCAGGCTATGAAGGAGAAAAAAAAAAATTCCCCTTTAACTTTGTAGTTTTTAAATAGCAGATTAGTACAGACTATGCCACAATTTATTTTTTTTAACCCAAAAGGGTGTATATTGAATAGTGGAATAGAAGAAAGTATATAAAATTGAAAATCACTCAATAGCACATGTGAACACAGCAGTGTCTTATGTCACGGTCAGCTCTGCAGCAGGCTATGAAGGGGAAAAAAAAATTCCCCTTTAACTTTGTAATTTTTAAATAGCAGATGAGTACAGACTATGCCACAATTTAATTTTTTTTAACCCAAAAGGGTGTATATTGAATAGTGGAATAGAAAAAAGTATATAAAATTGAAAATCACTCAATAGCACATGTGAACACAGCAGTGTCTTATGTCACGGTCAGCTCAGCAGCAAGCAGGCTATGAAGGGAAAAAAAAAAAATTCCCCTTTAACTTTGTAATTTTTAAATAGCAGATTAGTACAGACTATGCCACAATTTATTTTTTTTAACCCAAAAGGGTGTATATTGAATAGTGGAATAGAAAAAAGTATATAAAATTGAAAATCACTCAATAGCACATGTGAACACAGCAGTGTCTTACGTCACGGTCAGCTCTGCAGCAGGCTATGAAGGGAAAAAAAAATTCCCCTTTAACTTTGTAATTTTTAAATAGCAGATTAGTACAGACTATGCCACAATTTATTTTTTTTAACCCAAAAGGGTGTATATTGAATAGTGGAATAGAAAAAAGTATATAAAATTGAAAATCACTCAATAGCACATGTGAACACAGCAGTGTCTTATGTCACGGTCAGCTCTGCAGCAGGCTATGAAGGGGAAAAAAAAATTCCCCTTTAACTTTGTAATTTTTAAATAGCAGATTAGTACAGACTATGTCACAATTTATTTATTTTTTTAACCCAAAAGGGTGTATATTGAATAGTGGAATAAAAAAAAGTATATAAAATTGAAAATCACTCAAAAGCACATGTGAACACAGCAGTGTCTTATGTCACGGTCAGCTCTGCAGCAGGCTATGAAGGAGAAAAAAAAAATTCCCCTTTAACTTTGTAATTTTTAAATAGCAGATTAGTACAGACTATGTCACAATTTATTTTTTTTTAACCCAAAAGGGTGTATATTGAATAGTGGAATAGAAGAAAGTATATAAAATTGAAAATCACTCAATAGCACATGTGAACACAGCAGTGTCTTATGTCACGGTCAGCTCTGCAGCAGGCTATGAAGGGAAAAAAAAAATTCCCCTTTAACTTTGTAATTTTTAAATAGCAGATGAGTACAGACTATGCCACAATTTAATTTTTTTTAACCCAAAAGGGTGTATATTGAATAGTGGAATAGAAAAAAGTATATAAAATTGAAAATCACTCAATAGCACATGTGAACACAGCAGTGTCTTATGTCACGGTCAGCTCAGCAGCAAGCAGGCTATGAAGGGAAAAAAAAAAATTCCCCTTTAACTTTGTAATTTTTAAATAGCAGATTAGTACAGAATATGCCACAATTTATTTTTTTTAACCCAAAAGGGTGTATATTGAATAGTGGAATAGAAAAAAGTATATAAAATTGAAAATCACTCAATAGCACATGTGAACACAGCAGTGTCTTACGTCACGGTCAGCTCTGCAGCAGGCTATGAAGGGAAAAAAAAATTCCCCTTTAACTTTGTAATTTTTAAATAGCAGATTAGTACAGACTATGCCACAATTTATTTTTTTTAACCCAAAAGGGTGTATATTGAATAGTGGAATAGAAAAACGTATATAAAATTGAAAATCACTCAATAGCACATGTGAACACAGCAGTGTCTTATGTCACGGTCAGCTCTGCAGCAGGCTATGAAGGGGAAAAAAAAATTCCCCTTTAACTTTGTAATTTTTAAATAGCAGATTAGTACAGACTATGTCACAATTTATTTTTTTTTTTAACCCAAAAGGGTGTATATTGAATAGTGGAATAAAAAAAAGTATATAAAATTGAAAATCACTCAAAAGCACATGTGAACACAGCAGTGTCTTATGTCACGGTCAGCTCTGCAGCAGGCTATGAAGGAGAAAAAAAAAAATTCCCCTTTAACTTTGTAATTTTTAAATAGCAGATTAGTACAGACTATGCCACAATTTAATTTTTTTTAACCCAAAAGGGTGTATATTGAATAGTGGAATAGAAGAAAGTATATAAAATTGAAAATCACTCAATAGCACATGTGAACACAGCAGTGTCTTATGTCACGGTCAGCTCTGCAGCAGGCTATGAAGGGAAAAAAAAAAAATTCCCCTTTAACTTTGTAATTTTTAAATAGCAGATGAGTACAGACTATGCCACAATTTAATTTTTTTTAACCCAATAGGGTGTATATTGAATAGTGGAATAGAAAAAAGTATATAAAATTGAAAATCACTCAATAGCACATGTGAACACAGCAGTGTCTTATGTCACGGTCAGCTCAGCAGCAAGCAGGCTATGAAGGGAAAAAAAAAATTCCCCTTTAACTTTGTAATTTTTAAATAGCAGATTAGTACAGACAATGCCACAATTTATTTATTTTTTTAACCCAAAAGGGTGTATATTGAATAGTGGAATAGAAAAAAGTATATAAAATTGAAAATCACTCAATAGCACATGTGAACACAGCAGTGTCTTATGTCACGGTCAGCTCTGCAGCAGGCTATGAAGGGGGAAAAAAAAATTCCCCTTTAACTTTGTAATTTTTAAATAGCAGATTAGTACAGACTATGCCACAATTTAATTTTTTTTAACCCAAAAGGGTGTATATTGAATAGTGGAATAGAAGAAAGTATATAAAATTGAAAATCACTCAATAGCACATGTGAACACAGCAGTGTCTTATGTCACGGTCAGCTCTGCAGCAGGCTATGAAGGGGGAAAAAAAAAAATTCTCCTTTAACTTTGTAATTTTTAAATATCAGATTAGTACAGACTATGCCACAATTTAATTTTTTTTAACCCAAAAGGGTGTATATTGAATAGTGGAATAGAAGAAAGTATATAAAATTGAAAATCACTCAATAGCACATGTGAACACAGCAGTGTCGTATGTCACGGTCAGCTCTGCAGCAGGCTATGAAGGGGAAAAAAAAAATTCCCCTTTAACTTTGTAATTTTTAAATAGCAGATGAGTACAGACTATGCCACAATTTAATTTTCTAACCCAAAAGGGTGTATATTGAATAGTGGAATAGAAAAAAGTAAATAAAATTGAAAATCACTCAATAGCACATGTGAACACAGCAGTGTCTTATGTCACGGTCAGCTCAGCAGCAAGCAGGCTATGAAGGGAAAAAAAAAATTCCCCTTTAACTTTGTAATTTTTAAATAACAGATTAGACCTAAATGGGGTGGGTGCAGCCGTACTGGGTGAGAGGATGGCCAAAAAGTTAGAGGGGCTTTTAAACTAGGGAATGGGGGGGAGGGTACAGATGTAGAATTAGCCAGTGGAAAGCAAGTTTCAGAGGGCAGAAATGGGGGCATTAGCGGTAGGGTGTTCGGAGCCCCTATACCCAGGGTGGGTACGGGGAAAAATCAAGAGAGCAGCCTAAAAACATCAAAATTACGAGGCTTATATACCAATGCCAGAAGCCTGGCCAACAAGATGGGAGAGCTGGAGCTGCTGATGTTTGAGGAGGACTTAGATTTTGTGGGGATAACTGAGACTTGGTTTGACAGCTCTCATGACTGGATGGCGACCATTCAGGGGTATTCCCTTTATCGCAGAGATAGAGAGGGTAAAAAAGGGGGAGGGGTATGTTTGTATATTAAGAACAGTATACAGGTAAATATGAGGGATGATATTAATAATGGAGCTATGGACGAGGCAGAATCCCTATGGGTAGAGCTTCAAAGGAAAGGCACGGTGGGGAAGGTAATATTGGGCGTATGCTATAGGCCCCCAAACCAGAGGGAGGAGGGTGAGGTGGACCTCATGTTACAGATAGGATTGGCAGCAAGGATGGGAAATGTCATTATAATTATCCTGATATAGACTGGGCAGAAGGAACCGCGCATTCAGCCAAGGCTCGGCAGTTCCTAAATGTTTTGCAGGACAATTTCATGGGTCAGATGGTGAATGCACCGACAAGAAACAATGCGGTACTTGACCTACTGATTACCAACAATACAGACCTGCTCACGGATATAGAAATACGGGACAACTTAGGGAACAGTGACCATAGGTCAATTGGTTTCAGTATTAATTACAGTAATAGGAAACACAAGGGTAATATAAGGACACTGAATTTCAAAAGAGCCAATTTCCCTAAACTGCGCTCACTGCTAGAAAATATCAAATGGGATAGAACCCTGGGAACAAAGAACACGGAGGAAAAATGGGAGTGCTTCAAGAGCATACTTAACAAGGGGGTGGGCCAGTGCATTCCACAGGGAAATAAATTTAAAAGAGCAAAACTAAACCCTGGGTGGCTAAACTCCAACATAAAAATGTATATTAGAGCTAAAGAAAAGGCCTTCAAAAAATACAAGACTGAGGGGTCATTGGCAGCATTTAAGCATTACAAAGAGTGTAATAAGAAATGTAAAGATGAAATCAGGGCGGCTAAAATAGAACACGAGAGACATATAGCGGAGGAGAGTAAAAAGAACCCCAAGAAATTCTTTAAGTATATAAACAGTAAGAAAGCGAGGCCAGAACACATTGGCCCCATAAAAGATGATAAAGGAAAAATGGCCACTGAGGACAGAGAAAAGGCGGAAGTGTTAAATAATTTCTTTTCTTCAGTCTTCACAAAGGAATCGGGGGGCTACATGAACCCCGCTTGTAAGGCCGAACTAAATAATACACCTCAGGAAGTGCCGCCATGGCTAACAGAGGATAGACTTAGAGCTAAACTAGAGAAACTTAACATAAATAAATCCCCGGGACCGGATGGCTTGCACCCAAGGGTTCTAAATGAGCTCAGTCAGGTGATTGCCAGACCATTATTCTTGATCTTTAAGGATAGTTTACAGACAGGTATGGTGCCAGCTGATTGGAAAAAAGCCAACGTGGTACCAATATTTAAAAAGGGGCCGAGATATATCCCGGGTAACTATAGGCCGGTCAGCCTAACATCTGTAGTCTGCAAAATTTTGGAGGGGATGATAAGGGACCACATACAAGACTTTAGTAATGAAAACGGTATTATAAGTAGTAATCAGCATGGATTCATGAAAAATCGTTCATGCCAAACCAATCTATTAACCTTCTACGATGAAGTGAGCTGCCACTTAGATAAAGGTAAGCCTGTGGATGTGGTGTATCTGGACTTTGCAAAGGCCTTTGACACCGTTCCCCACAAACGCTTACTGTACAAACTAAGGAAGGTAGGTATGGACCATAAGGTGAGTACCTGGATAGAGAACTGGCTCCAGGGGAGAGTACAGAGGGTGGTGATTAATGGGGAGTACTCGGATTGGGCGGGTGTGGAAAGTGGGGTCCCCCAGGGTTCTGTCCTGGGACCAATCCTGTTTAATTTATTCATAAATGATCTAGAGGAGGGGATATCTAGTACAATCTCAGTATTTGCAGATGATACTAAATTAGGCATGCCAATATCTTCTATGCAGGATGTGGAAATCTTGCAAGCAGACCTGAACAAAATAACGGGGTGGGCAACTACATGGCAGATGAGATTTAATGAAGAAAAATGTAAAGTAATGCACTTGGGGGCCAGAAACCAGAAAGCAAGCTACTCACTAGGGGGGAAACCTCTGGGTGAGTCTAGGATGGAAAGGGACCTGGGGGTACTGGTAGACAACAGGCTTGGAAGTGGCATGCAATGCCAAGCCGCTGCAAGCAAAGCCAACAGAATACTGGGTTGTATAAAAAAGGGGATTCACTCCAGAAATAAAGAGATTATTCTTCCACTCTACAAGACTCTGGTCTGGCCACATCTGGAGTATGCTGTCCAGTTCTGGGCACCGGTCCTCAGGAAGGATGTGCTGGAACTGGAGAAAGTCCAGAGAAGGGCAACAAAAATAATTAGGGGAATGGAGGACATCGGCTATGAGGAAAGACTACAAGCACTGAACCTATTCTCTCTGGAGAAGAGACGCTTGAGGGGGGATATGATATCAATGTACAAATACTGTACTGGCGACCCGAGCATAAGGAACAAACTATTTAGAGTAAGGGAATACAATAAGACACGTGGCCACTCACTAAAACTAGAGGAAAGGCGGTTTAACCTTAAAGTGCGTAAGGGGTTCTTCACTGTAAGAGCGGTAAGGATGTGGAATTCTCTTCCGCAAGCAGTCGTATCAGCGGGGAGCATTGATAGTTTCAAAAAACTATTGGATGGACACCTTAAAGACCACAACATACAGGGGTATACAATGTACGGTTAAAAGCAAACACACACACATAGGTTGAACTGGATGGACTTGTGTCTTTTTTCAGCCTCACTAACTATGTAACTATGTAACTATGTAAGAACAGCAATCTGTAGTAAAATATAGCTGAACGCTGCACACAACAGACTGATAAAAATATATTTTTTTCTCCCTCCTCAGTGGGCTCAAGTGAGGGCAAAAAGATCGTTCACTGCACCACCCCCCCACACTGCAAAATCGATGTAGATCGCTAACGGACGATTGTTCTGTCCCTGCCTAATCTCTCCAGCCTGTCCCTAAAATGCTCAAATAACTTTCCCTGCCTACACTCCGACCTGTCCCTGCATTCTTTTCGGGCACAATTTTTCACTGTCTGTCCCTAATCAGCAGCCAGCACGTATGATGTGTGCTCTCTCCCTACACTACAGCAGAATGACGCACCGCGCTGTGGCTCTCGAACTTATAAAGACATGGGTCACATGCTTCAGATGGCCAATCACAGCTACTAATACATTAGTAGGCATGGCTGGGATGGCTTAAGGCACACCAGTTAAACGCTTGTTGATTGGCTGTTGAAAGCCCGCCATTAAAAGCGCGCCATTACATACAAAACAGGAAATAAATTACCGAACACGGATTTTAAACCCGAACATACAGTAAAGTTTTCGGGTCCGTGTCCGGGTAGCAAAAATCCAATTATCCGGTACGAACCCGAATAATACAGTCTGTGTTCGCTCAACACTAGCGGTAATGTCAAACGACCAATATAAAAATATGTGTCAGAGAATCCTAGATAACACCAATTGGTACAAAAAAATTTCCAAAACAACGATAGATAGATTTCACATAGAATTCTATACATTAGTAGATAACGCCTACTTGTTCAACATACTGGACAAACCTACTTGGGAATTCATCAGGGTTAAATACCCAAAAATTACAACTTTTAAATAGCCTCCCCAAAGTACATAAAAATACTCATGATCCCCTGGGAGACCAATAATGGAAAAGGCAATATCACTGAGAACTTAAGTAGATATATTTATTAAGAAATTGTCTCCTTTCGTCCTAAGCCTACCCTCCTACATAAAGGACACTATTCATCTCCTGCAAATACTTGAGGATCTGTACGTGCCCCCGGATGCCCTGCCTGTGGCCATTGATGTGGAAGCTCTATAAAGCTCCATCCCCCACCAGCAGGGCATCCGGGCTGTTAGTCAGGTTCTACTACAATGAAATCATGATCCATCACCCACACATAACTTTATTTTGGAGGCTCTAGAATTTATACTGACACACAATGTGTTTTCCTTTGATGGCTGCCACTTCCTCCAGGTACAGGGCGTTGCGATGGGGACTTGTTGTGCCCCATCATACGCCAACCTGTACCTGGGGGAGTGGGAGCGCTCTTTATTATCTAATGAACATTTGTCCCAATTCACACAACATGTACTTTCATGGAACCGCTACATCGATGACATACTGGTGGTCTGGACAGGTACCAAGGAAGCCTTACTAGAGTTCACCAAACATATAAACATCAACACATATAACTTAAACTTTACCATGACTTATGCCAAGTAGCAGATTAATTTCTTGGATGTCACCATAGAGGACAGTGAGGGCTGAGTTTCCACCACTCTTTTCCGCAAACCCACTGCAGCGAACACAATATTACATGCCTCAAGCTCCCACCCCAAATTAGATCAATACTATATGGACAGTACCTGCGACTACGCAGGAACTGTTCAAATTAATATTCTTTTAAACTCGAGGCAGACAATCTAAGACAGAGACTTCTCCAATGAGGTTACTCTAATACCTGTTTAAAAAAGGCCTATCGTAGAGCTACCCTACCAACTCGACAGGAGTTTGACTCAAAATCACCAATTCTCCATCAAGCTCGTATCGTAACAAAATACACATGACAACACAGACAGATACACAAAATCATCAGCAAGCATTGGCAATTGCTTACAATAGACCCCACCCTCAATCCCTTTGTTGCAGACAAACCTCAGATAACATATCGAAAGGCACGGTCACTAAAAGATCATCAGCCACCAGTGAGTTTGTGGGGGAATATAGGTGTGACCCTTGCAAAAGGCCTTGCACTTTCAGGTGCGGGGTTGTAACCTATGTAGATATATGAACACCAATAATAACATCCTATTACCTAATGGATTAAAATACAAACCTTTACACTATGCCAATTGCAGGACTGTCGGTGTCATCTATCTCCTCCTCTGCTGCTGTGGTTGCTTTTAGGTTGGTAAAACTAAACAAGAATTTATAAAAAGAGCACAACGCCACATTTCCACTATACGCATATGTAATCCTGACCTTCCCCTTGGGAGACATGTGCGCGACACTCATAATGGCAATTTTCCATACATTCAGTTTACCATCCTGGATAGGGGGCACCCCAGCAGCAGAGGAGGAGACTGGGACAAGACTCTCCTACAAAAAGAATCCAAATGGATTGACCAATTACGTGCTACTATGCCTCCCGGCCTCAATGACAGAATTAGTTTTAAACCCTTCTTAGAGGGCTTCTCCTCAGGGAGCTGGGAA
The DNA here is from genome assembly GCF_965119305.1 of Pelophylax lessonae. Classification (NCBI taxonomy): domain Eukaryota; kingdom Metazoa; phylum Chordata; class Amphibia; order Anura; family Ranidae; genus Pelophylax; species Pelophylax lessonae. Next base: position 258,884,765 of record NC_138769.1, read on the forward strand.
CCCTAAGAATCTTTGCAGTATCCCATTACACTCGAGGGTCATAAACATTATGATATATGGATCTACTTACTTCTATAATATACTTACTGACTTACTGTTTGGTCCTCTCTATCACCCTTCCTGTCAATTTTCTAAACCTCTAAAAGGGTATTATTACGTTTTTCCCCTCGGGGGTATTTACATGCAGTACTTATATGGTTTGTACATATACTTTCCTGACAGGTTTAGTAACTATATACTTTTTATTCTTTTTTCTCACCGAGTAGATACCTCAATGACTCACATTATGTGACCCGAGAAGATGTAATATCTGGCCAATATTGGTATACCATACATATTGTATATGACTTACATGGCACAAATAAGGGATTTATTTGTTATCGCTTGTCTGCTCATTTCTCATTATTGTTTGTCCTCTCTTGTAACTTTTCATGATATAACATTATGATGTAACTTTGTGAACATGCTTACTGTCCATGTAATATGCTGTACATGTGTATTTGCATTGCATTGGTGGCTTATCATCTCATCCTTGTCCACTTGCTTTCAAACTCTCACCCTCCCCTATCCCCCCGGCGCACACAGGGGATAGGATCAGTTCTTTTTCCTCGTCTCTTGTTACATTCCTCTCCGGGGTCGAGCGCCAACTTGTGGACCGCTCTCCACGGCGGGCTTGACTGCGCTGGCGTGCCTGGAGCGCAGGCCCTCGTCCAACGTCCTTCCCTGGGCGGGGCTATGCGCTCCAGACACGGGGGACCTTATTGGCCAGTCGGACTTGCCCGCGCCATTGGCCCCTACGGCGCATGCGCGGGCATCTCTTTAACCGGTGCGGTCGGGACTGTCTGTTCTCGCCGTGCCGGCGGAAGTATGCAGGGATCGTGGCAGCTACCAGGTAACGATCTGCTATTCCTCTCCCTCACCTCACTCATTTTTGTCTCCAACTCCTTTACAAGCATTTTTGATCAATCTTCTAATTTCCAGCCCCACCTATTCACAGCGATCCTCCGATTTTTTACCTTGGTTAGTATTATGCATCTCATTTTAAGCACTGTCTAGCTCTCCTCCCCCTCACTCATCACACCTTCAGCATGTCACTGGAGGGTCGCAGCCGTGCCCGACCCCCATTTCTTTGCACGGACGTTTTGGGGATTTCACCACTATGTCTCACATTCTCCCTCTCTCTTTTTTTCACTTCTTTTCCATCCTTCTTAACTTCCACCCACCCACCTTACCCTTTCCTTTTCTCCTTTTTTCTTTTTTCACACACACACCACCTTGCTCATCCCATTCACTCTCACATTTCACCACTTTCTTTTTCATAGTTACATAGTTACATAGTTACATAGTTACATAGTAGGTGAGGTTGAATAAAGACAATAGTCCATCTAGTTCAACCTGTGTAGGTATGTGTGGCTGTAATCATCTCCCATACCCCTGAATGTTCTGATCCTTGAGATGTAAGTCTAAGAGTCTTTTGAAAGCCACCATACTACCCGCAGAAACCACTTCTTGTGGTAGAGAATTCCACAATCTTGTTGCCCTAACAGTAAAGAACCCCCCCGCGTTGCCTGAGGTTAAAACGCTTCTCCTCTAATCGCATTGTATGCCCTCGAGTCCTCATGCAATCCCTTCGAATGAACAGCTTTTTTTTAAGCTGGGATCCCCATTAAGATATTTATAAATTGCTATCATGTCCCCCCTCAGACGTCTCTTCTCCAGGGAGAATAAATCGAGCGATTGTAGACGCTCTTCATAGTCAAGGTCCTCCAATCCCCTAATTAGTTTAGTTGCCCTTCTCTGGACTCTCTCCTTTTCTTCTTCCTCTTTTTTTCTCTCCCCCCCCCCCCTCTCCTCCTTTTCTTATTTCTTCCCCGTTTTTCTTTTCTCCCCCCCCCCTCCTTCTTCCCTTCCTTTTCTATTTTCTCTTTTCCTCCCCTCCCCCTTTCTCCTTTTTCTTTTCTCCTTTATTATTTCTGCACTCTCTCTCTTCTTTTTCCTTTTCTTTGTTCTCATATCACATCTCTTCTTTTTTTCTGGGACTGATTTATCAATATTGCCATCCTCTGATATATATATACTGTATATATATATATATATATATATATATATATATACACACAGGTCCGTTTACTCTGTGGAAGTGGAATCCCTTCCTTAATTACTCCTTTTCCCAAAACTACGTGTAAGGACTATACGTGAATTACAGGTAATTCACATTCTATTACAATTTATTATTCCTTATATCTATCAGCTACAATCTTTTGATATAGTCTTTTCTCCTCCCTTTTTTCATATCATATCTTAATATATGGCAATCCCCACACCTCATACTATTTTATTTCTCCACTCAGATATTCTTGTGTCCTTGGCCACTGGCCATGTGAGATCCTTGCGGGATAGGTTCCGGAGGGTTTTTCAAGCATACAATTAAGAACTTACCACTCCCAGCTGGCCATACTCCCGCTGCTTCTACCCTTTACCATTATTTTGTCTTCCTTCCCCGCCCCCCCCCGCAATTACGTAGGGGGTGCCTTGTCTGGTCTCTGCCCTTTACCCTATTCTGGCGCACTCCTACTTAATACTGCGGCTCTTTTAACCGCAACAGCTATCTATACATGCGGTCATACGTATACACACTTCTACACATTTTCACTACATTAGAGATAGCTAATGCAATGCATATATACATCCACTCGATTTTTGTATTGTATATGATCATGATTCTATGAATTTAAAATAATTTATAGTTTCTCTATCTACAACCAGAAATGTACCCCAAACCGACCTTTTGGACAAAGGGTTATTACCCGAAACGCGTCAAGGTTTCACTTTGGGAGATCACTCATGGTCTTCGTCTCTTCAGTTTTCTGTTTGGTGTATTCACACCGCATGTATATTGTATCGTTTTTTTTTTTATCTTACACTATATGTCATTTGTAACAATTTTCTACCCTTTTGAATACATTTATGTATTTACTTTTTTACATTCGTGCATATAGTCTTATTACCTCTTTGAATGGTCTCCTGCCTAAAAAGTCCCGAACCCAGGGGAACCCTCTTTTTTCCACTACAACTATATTAGGGATGTTGGCAGGTTTCCATTTGGACACCACCACCCGAGCTTAATCTACATTTATCTCAAAAAGAAGCTGGGCTTATTTGCTCAGTGGATGAAGTCCCTGTATTTATGGATGCTTCTGACAAATGTTTTGAAACCTTGCAGAAGGCATTTTCTGCCTTGGTGCATGCTGCCTTACAGCTGGTGGTTGCAGCTTCCAGAGTCTGCCAGAGCCTTAAGGTTAAAGTAAGGCTAATCTATCTGGGGGTTAGAATCCACAAGCAGTAATATTGACTTGGGAGAGCATCTGGCAGATTTCCCTTGATATTTGTCTTGCTGTGGATGCCTTGAAGTATTCCACCAGCCACCAGGGCCCCCGGACCTCTGGCTACTGACACACCAGCGGCTACCACACGAGAGTAGATTAGATGAACATCACATTCATCATTTATGCTGGTCAATATTTTGTGTGGCGGCCATTATTTTCCAGCACTGCCTTAACCCTCTTGGGCATGTAGTTCACCAGAGCTTCACAGGTTGCCACTGGAGTCCTCCTCCATGACGACATCAAGGAGATGATGGGTGTTGGAGACCTTGCGCTTCTCCACCTTCCATTTGAGGATGCCCCACAGATGCTCAATAGGGTTTAGGTCTGGAGACATGCTTGACCAGTCCATCACCTTTACCCTCAGCTTCTTTAGCAAGGCAGTGGCTGTCCCGGAGGTGTATTTGGGGTCGTTATCATGTTGGAACACTGCCTTGCGGCCCAGTCTCCAAAGGAAGGGGATCATGCTCTGCTTCAGTATGTCAAAGTACATGTTGGAATTCATGGTTCCCTCAATGAACTGTAGCTCTGCAGTGGCGACAGCACTCAAGCAGCCCCTGACCATGACACTCCCACTAACATGCTTGACTGTAGGCAAGACACACTTGTCTTTGTACTCCTCACCTGGTTGCCGCCACACACGATTGACACCATCTGAACCAAATAAGTTTATCATCTGACACACCTATCTGTAATCATCTGCCACATCTGCCAGTGATCATCTGCCACATCTGTCTGTAATCATCTGCCACATCTGTCCATGATCATCTGGCGCACATCATCTGCCACATCTATGATCATCTGTCTATGATCATCTGCCACATCTGTCTTCGATCTGCCACATCTGTCTTTGATCTGGCACATCTGTCTTCGATCTGCCACACCTGTGTGTGATCATCTGCCACACCTGTCTATGATCATCTGCCACATCTGTCAGTGATCTGCCACATGTGTCCCAGTCAACATCTGCCATATCCATCTGTGATCAGCCACATCTGTCCCAGTCAACATCTGCCACATCCCATTGATCAACATCTGTCACAGGGCCTTCAAAAATGTGATAGGTACTCAGGAAAAGAAATGTGTTATTTATCACTTTGGAACGCCTGATGGTGCTACTTGGATGTTGGGCCTCTGTATGTGGCCAGGCTGTGGAAAAGTTTCACACATGTGTTATCGCCATACTCAGGAGTGGCAGAATGTATTTTGGGGGGAAATGTTTTCTATGTACATACGTGTTAGAAATATCTTATAAATTGACACGTTTGTGTAAAAAGAAATAAGATTTAATTTTCTTTCCACATATTCCAAAAACTTGTGGAAAACAATTACATGTTCAAAAAGACTAATTTTGCCTCCTAAAATATTCATTGGTGTGTTTTCTTTCCAAAATAGGGTAATTTTGTGAGTAATTCCATTGTCCTGGTGTTCCAGGGCCTTCAAAAACGTGATAGGTACTCGGGAAATAAAATGTGTAATTTATGGCTTTAGAATGCCTGACGGTGCTACTTGGATGTTGGGCCTCTGTATGTGGCCAGGCTGTAGAAAAAGTCTCACACGTGGTATTGTTATACTCATGAGGAGAAGCAGAATATATTTTAGGGTGTAATTGCAAGTTTATTTATGCCATGTGTAAGAAATAACTTATTAATATGACAATTTTGTGGGAAAAAAAATCTTCATTACCCAAATTATTGAGGGCAAAAAATTGCAACTTCAAAAAACTCACTATGCTTCTTACTAAATACCTTGAACTGTCATATTTACAAAAAGGGGTCATTTGGGGAGTATTTGTACTGTCTTGACATTTTAGAGCCTCAAGAAATTAGATAGGTAGTCAGTAGGGTTGAGCGGACACCTAGATGTCCGTGTTCGACGGGTTCGGCCGAACTTTAAAAAAAAGTCCGGGTCCGTGTCCCGGACTTTTACCGAACTTTTCCCGGACACCGAACCCCATTGAAGTCAATGGGGACCCGAACTTTAAGGCACTAAAATGGCTCTAAAACACCAAAGGAAAGGGCTAGAGTGCTGCAAATGGCAGCAAAACGTAATTAAGAGCATGGCAAGTGCTCTGCAAACAAATGTGGATAGGGAAATAACTTAAAACAACAAAAAAAACAGAAAAATAAAACAATGTTCTTCTTCATCTCTGAAGGACGAGGCCCATATGGAGTAGGAGGGAGGTTGAGGTGGTGGTGGATGTGGCGGTGACATAGGCATGCGCACAGGGTGTGCCGGGTGTGCCTGGGCACACCCTAATCACCTAGGGCACATAGCATTGCCAGTGAGGAGATGGGAAAGATCTCCCTCGGACCTGCTCTGCTCTATTTCTCTTTGCCTACAGGTACATGGCCCCGATACATTACTCTCCCTGCTGGCAAACACATGCATGTGTATTTCAACTTTGGGGTGCACACCTTAATGCAATAGGCTGCGCACACCTATGGGCGGTGTAGGTGGAAGCGGCGGTGGAGGAGGACCAGGGCCGGATTAAGAGCATCATGGGCTTGGTGCTGAGGATTTTGAAGGGCCTTAAGGGCCGTGCCTTGCCATGCACCCAGAGGAGGAAGGGTGCAGCCATGCATGCCTAATTCAACATGGGATGCTGTCTCTGAAGCCCATAAACACATCCATGCATCGGCAACTGTCCCTCCTTGTCCGGCCTTCGCGCTGTGTGGGGAGGTTCTGAGGGTGCTGCCTGGGGAAGCGAGCATAGAAGCCAGACTTCTGTGTTTACAAGTGACAGAAGAGCGGTAACAGTGAATATGGTCAACCCGGGGCCTATATAAAAGGTAGGGGCCTGGAGCTGCAGCTCCAATAGCCCCTACGTTAATCTGGCCCTGAGGAGGAGGACGAGGTAGCCAACACTGCTTCTTTTCACAAATTTTAAATGAGGGTACACCCCAAAAGAGTGAGAAAGAGCAAAAATGGAACAATGGGTGGGTAAGGTCGGTATCCATTGCTATTCTGCATAAGGTACGGAAAAGTCCCGTGGGATCCATGCCTGGTTCATTTTAATGAACGTGAGCTTGTCCACATTGTCTCTGGACAGGCGGCTGCGCTTGTCTGTTATAACGCCCCCAGCCGTGCTAAATACCTGTTCAGATAATACACTGGCTGCAGGGCACGCCAGCACCTCCAAGGCGTAAAGGGCAAGCTCAGGCCATGTGCCCAATTTGGAGACCCAGAAGTTGAAGGGGGCAGACCCCTCATTCACTACATGTAGGCGTGTGCACACATACTGCTCCACCATGTTGGTAAAATGCTGCCTCCTGCTAAGACGTTCCATCTGAGCTGCTGGTGCTGCTGTTTGTTGTGGCGTGCTGACAAAGCTTTTCCACATTTCGGCCATGCTAACCCTGCCTTCTGAGGTGCTGGCGGTGCCCTGGTTGCGTTGGCGACCTCCTCCTCCTCCTCCTCCTCTGCCTTGTGCTTCCACTGCGGCCCCGCTGTCAGATGGGAATGCCAGCAGCATGGCGTCTACCAGCGTGCGCTTGTACTCGCGTATCTTGCGATTGCGCTCCAGTGAGTGAATTAAGGACGGTACGTTGTCCTTGTAACGGGGATCCAGCAGCGTGGCCACCCAGTAATCAGCACAAGTTAGAATGTGGGCAACTCGGCGGTCGTTGTGGAGACACTGCAGCATGTAATCGCTCATGTGTGCCAGGCTGCCCAGAGGCAACGAAAGGCTGTCCTCTGTGGGAGGTGTATCGTCCGTGTCCTCTGTATCCCCCCAGCCACGCACCAGTGATGGCCATGAGCTGGCCTGGGTGCCACCCTGCTGTGAACATGGTTCCATCTCCTCCTCCAGCTCCTCCTCCTCCTCATCCTCCTCATCCTCCAGAACTGTGCCCCTGCTGGACAATTGTGTCCCTGGCGTTTGTGTGTGCAGGAACCCACCCTCGGAGCCCCTTGCGAATGACTGCCCTGAAAGCCTTGGAAATGTTACCTCTTCATCCTCCTCCTCCTCCTCATCCTGTGCCACATCCTCTTCCATCATCGCCCAAATTGTTTTTTCAAGGAGGCATAGAAGTGGGATAGTTAAGCTGAGAACGGCGTCATTGCCACTGGCCATGTTGGTGGAGTACTCAAAACAGCGCAACAAGGCACACAGGTCTCGCATGGAGGCCCAGTTATTGGTGGTGAAGTGGTGCTGTTCCGCAGAGCGACTCACGCGTGCATGCTGCAGCTGAAACTCCACTATGGCCTGCTGCTGCTCGCACAGTCTTTCCAGCATGTGCAAGGTGGAGTTCCACCTTGTGGGCACGTCACATATGAGGCGGTGAGCGGGAAGGCCGAAGTTACGCTGCAGCGCTGCCAGGCGAGCAGCAGCAGGGTGAGAACGCCGAAAGTGCGCACAAACGGCCCGCACTTTCTGCAGCAGCTCTGACATATCGGGGTAGTTTTTAAGGAACCTCTGCACCACCAAATTCAGCACATGCGCCAGGCAAGGGATGTGCGTCAAACCGGCTAGGCCCAGAGCTGCTATGAGATTTCGCCCGTTATCGCACACCACCAGGCCGGGCTTGAGGCTCGCTGGCAGCAACCACTCATTTGTCTGCTGTTCCATGCTCCTCCACAACTCCTGCGCGGTGTGTGGTTTGTCCCCCAAACAGGCAAGTTGTAAAACTGCCTGCTGTCGTTTACCCCTGGCCGTGCTGAAGTTGGTGGTGAAGGTGTTACGCTGTCCGGATGAGGAGGCGGTAGAGGATGAGGAAGCGGAGTAGGAGGAGTTAGGAACAGGAGGCAAACTGAAGCGCCCTGCAATCCTCGGTGGTGGAAGGACATGCGCCAAATTGCTATCCGCCTCAGGCCCATCCGCCACTGCATTTACCCAGTGTGCCGTTAGGGAGATATAACGCCCCTGACCGTGCTTACTGGTCCATGTATCGGTAGTTAGGTGAACCTTGGCACAGATGGCGTTGCGCAGTGCACACCTGATTTTTTCCCCCACTTGGTTGTGCATGGAAGGGATGGCTTGCCTGGAAAAGTAGTGGCGGCTGGGCACGACGTACTGTGGGACAGCCACCGACATAAGGTTTTTAAAACTGTGCGTCTCCACCAGACGGAATGACAGCATTTCAAAGGCCAATAATTTTGAAATGCTGGCATTCAGGGCCAGGGATCGCGGGTGGGTAGGGGGGTACTTCCTCTTCCTCTGAAGTGTTTGGGAGATGGAAAGCTGAACGCTTCCACGGGACATTGTGGAGATGGTTGTTGGTGACCCAGGTGGTGGTGTTGCTGACAGATCGTCTGTTTGCGGGGTGGCAGGTGCCGGTATCACTACAGATGTGGCTGGAGCGGCCGAGACTGCAGCAGAAGAGGAAGCAGGATGAGCCAGAGACGTTTCTTGGTTTTGAAGGTGTGTACTCCACTGCAGCTCGTGCTTTGCACTTAGATGCCTGATCATGCAGGTTGTGCTCAGGTTGAGAAGGTTTATGCCTCGCTTCAAGCTCTGATTGCACAGGGTGCAAACCACTCGTGTCCTGTCATCAGCACATTTTCTAAAGAACTTCCACTCTAGAGAACTCCTTTGAGCTGACTTTGGTGCGCTCGTTCCCTTGCTGCGTTGGGCAGTAGCGGGCGTAGTGTCTAGGGCACGGCCGCTCCGCTTCTGCACTCTGCTCCCTCTTCTGCTGTGCTGGTGGCTCTGTGTGACCACCGCCTCTTCCTCCAAACTACTCAGGTCACCTGCATGACGTTCATTCCATGTGGGGTCGAGGACCTCATCGTCCTCCACATCATCTTCCACCCAGTCTTCACCCCTGCCCTCCTTGTCGGTCTCCACAATGCTGAACGCCGCAGCAGTTGGCACCTGCGTTTCGTCATCATCGGAGACGTGCTGCGATGATCCTTGCATGTACTCATCTTGAGAAATAAGTGGTTGGGCATCGCTGCACTCAATCTCTTCCACTTCTGGGGCAGGGCTAGGTGGATGGCCCTGGAGAACCCTGCTGACAGAGTCATCAAAAAGAAGAAGAGACTGCTGTATGGCTTGGGGCTCAGACTGCTTGCCTGATTTGCAAGGGGGTGAGGTGAAAGACGGTTGGACATCGGCTGCAGGTGCCAACTGTGACCTTTCTGCAGTAGACTGGGTGGGAGACAATGTGAAGGAACTGGAGGCACTGTCAGCAGCAAACCAATCTACTATCGCCTCCACTTGTTCTGGCCTCATCACTTCTAGGGGCGTATGATGCCCTACCAAATACTGCTGCAGGTTCTGTCGCCTACTCACACTTGAGGAAGGTGTTTCACTTGTGCGTGTAGCTGGCACAGATCGACCACGTCCTCTCCTTGCAACAGGAGCTCTACCAGCAGCACCACGTCCCAGGCCACGGCCCTTATTTGACGGTCTCCTCATATTTCTGTAATTTAAGATCTTGCCCTAGAAAGGTTTTTATTGAATAGCGGAATAGGAAATATGATCCAAAAAAGTGTATGTATCTCGCACGTACAAAACCACACTAGGCCCCAATTACTATTGTTTCTACCCCTAAAAGGATGGATGAGGAGTAGGAGGAGTATGGAACAGACAGCACCCTCAAATCTTCAGAAGTATGAGATGAACCTCAAAAACTTGGAAAGGTGGATCTCACACGTACCGACACAGACTATCCGGCAATTCAATTGATCCTCAAAGGTTTTTATTGAATAGCGGAATAGGAAATATGATCAAAAAAAGTGTATGTATCTCGCACGTACACCACCACACTAGGCCCCAATTACTATTGTTTGTACCCCTAAAAGGATGGTTGAGCAGTAGGAGGAGGAGTATGGAACAGGCAGCACCCTCAAATCTTCAGAAGTATGAGATGAACCCCAAAAACTTGGAAAGGTGGATCTCACACGTACCGACACAGACTATCACGCAATTTAATTGATCCCCAAAGGTTTTAATTGAATAGCGGAATAGAAAATATGATCAAAAAGAAAGTGTATGTATCTCACACGTACACCACCACACTAGGCCCCAATTACTATTGTTTGTACCCCTAAAAGGATGGTTGAGCAGTAGGAGGAGGAGTATGGAACAGGCAGCACCCTCAAATCTTCAGAAGTATGAGATGAACCCCAAAAACTTGGAAAGGTGGATCTCACACGTACCGACACAGACTATCACGCAATTTAATTGATCCCCAAAGGTTTTAATTGAATAGCGGAATAGAAAATATGATCAAAAAGAAAGTGTATGTATCTCACACGTACACCACCACACTAGGCCCCAATTACTATTGTTTGTACCCCTAAAAGGATGGTTGAGCAGTAGGAGGAGGAGTATGGAACAGGCAGCACCCTCAAATCTTCAGAAGTATGAGATGAACCCCAAAAACTTGGAAAGGTGGATGTCACACGTACCGACACAGACTATCACGCATTTTAATTGATCCCCAAAGGTTTTAATTGAATAGCGGAATAGAAAATATGATCAAAAAGAAAGTGTATGTATCTCACACGTACACCACCACACTAGGCCCCAATTACTATTGTTTGTACCCCTAAAAGGATGGTTGAGCAGTAGGAGGAGGAGTATGGAACAGGCAGCACCCTCAAATCTTCAGAAGTATGAGATGAACCCCAAAAATTTGGAAAGGTGGATCTCACACGTACCGACACAGACTATCACGCAATTTAATTGATCCCCAAAGGTTTTAATTGAATAGCGGAATAGAAAATATGATCAAAAAGAAAGTGTATGTATCTCACACGTACACCACCACACTAGGCCCCAATTACTATTGTTTGTACCCCTAAAAGGATGGTTGAGCAGTAGGAGGAGGAGTATGGAACAGGCAGCACCCTCAAATCTTCAGAAGTATGAGATGAACCCCAAAAACTTGGAAAGGTGGATCTCACACGTACCGACACAGACTATCACGCAATTTAATTGATCCCCAAAGGTTTTAATTGAATAGCGGAATAGAAAATATGATCAAAAAGAAAGTGTATGTATCTCACACGTACACCACCACACTAGGCCCCAATTACTATTGTTTGTACCCCTAAAAGGATGGTTGAGCAGTAGGAGGAGGAGTATGGAACAGGCAGCACCCTCAAATGTTCAGAAGTATGAGATTGTGTTCACTGTACCCCACAAAGATTGTGTTCACTGCACCCCACAAAGATTGTGTTCACTGCACCTCAAAAGGGATTTTGTTCACTGCACCCCACAAAGATTGTGTTCACTGCACCCTAAAAGGATTTTGTTCACTGCACCCCAAAAAGATTGTGTTCACTGTACCCCCCAAAGATTGTGTTCACTGCACCCCACAAAGATTCTGTTCCCTGTACCCCACAAAGATTCTGTTCACTGCACCCCACAAAGGATTTTGTTCACTGCACCCCAAAAAGATTGTGTTCACTGCACCCCAAAAAGGATGTTGTTCACTGCACCCCAAAAAGGATTTTGTTCACTGCACCCCAAAAAGATTGTGTTCACTGCACCCCACAAAGATTGTGTTCACTGCACCCCACAAAGGATTTTGTTCACTGCACCCCAAAAAGATTGTGTTCACTGTACCCCCCAAAGATTGTGTTCACTGCACCCCACAAAGGATTTTGTTCACTGCACCCCAAAAAGATTGTGTTCACTGTACCCCCCAAAGATTGTGTTCACTGCACCCCACAAAGATTCTGTTCACTGTACCCCACAAAGATTGTGTTCACTGCACCCCAAAAGGATTTTGTTCACTGCACCCCAAAAAGATTGTGTTCACTGCACCCCAAAAAGGATGTTGTTCACTGCACCCCAAAAAGGATTTTGTTCACTGCACCCCAAAAAGATTGTGTTCACTGCACCCCACAAAGATTGTGTTCACTGCACCCCACAAAGGATTTTTTTCACTGCACCCCAAAAAGATTGTGTTCACTGTACCCCCCAAAGATTGTGTTCACTGCACCCCACAAAGGATTTTGTTCACTGCACCCCAAAAAGATTGTGTTCACTGTACCCCCCAAAGATTGTGTTCACTGCACCCCACAAAGATTCTGTTCACTGTACCCCACAAAGATTGTGTTCACTGCACCCCACAAAGGATTTTGTTCACTGCACCCCAAAAAGATTGTGTTCACTGCACCCCAAAAAGGATTTTGTTCACTGCACCCCAAAAAGGATGTTGTTCACTGCACCCCAAAACGGATTTTGTTCACTGCACCCCAAAAAGATTGTGTTCACTGCACCCCACAAAGATTGTGTTCACTGCACCCCACAAAGGATTTTGTTCACTGCACCCCAAAAAGATTGTGTTCACTGCACCCCAAAAAGGATTTTGTTCACTGCACCCCAAAAAGGATGTTGTTCACTGCACCCCAAAAAGGATTTTGTTCACTCCACCCCAAAAAGATTGTGTTCACTGCACCCCACAAAGATTGTGTTCACTGCACCCCAAAAAGGATTTTGTTCACTGCACCCCAAAAAGATTGTGTTCACTGCACCCCACAAAGATTGTGTTCACTGCACCCCACAAAGGATTTTGTTCACTGCACCCCAAAAAGATTGTGTTCACTGTACCCCCCCAAAGATTGTGTTCACTGCACCCCACAAAGATTCTGTTCACTGTACCCCACAAAGATTGTGTTCACTGCACCCTAAAAGGATTTTGTTCACTGCACCCCAAAAAGGATGTTGTTCACTGCACCCCAAAAAGGATTTTGTTCACTGCACCCCAAAAAGGATGTTGTTCACTGCACCCCAAAAAGGATTTTGTTCACTGCACCCGAAAAATATTGTGTTCACTGCACCCCACAAAGATTGTGTTCACTGCACCCCACAAAGGATTTTGTTCACTGCACCCCAAAAAGATTGTGTTCACTGCACCCCAAAAAGGATTTTGTTCACTGCACCCCAAAAAGGATGTTGTTCACTGCACCCCAAAAAGATTGTGTTCACTGCACCCCACAAAGATTGTGTTCACTGCACCCCACAAAGGATTTTGTTCACTGCACCCCAAAAAGATTGTGTTCACTGCACCCCAAAAAGGATGTTGTTCACTGCACCCCAAAAAGGATTTTTTTCACTGCACCCCAAAAAGATTTTGTTCACTGCACCCCAAAAAGGACGTTGTTCACTGCACCCCAAAAAGATTGTGTTCACTGCAGCCCAAAAAGATTGTGTTCACTGCAGCTCACACACAGAAAAATGGATGTGGATCACTGACACCTGCCTATCTCCTATCCCACACCACACAGCAATATCGATTGTAGTTTGTAGAACACAGTTTCCCTAAAATTCAGCAGCAGCAGCCTCTCCCTAACAGGATTGAGAAGAGATCGTAGATCAGGATTGAGTGCAGAGTCACCCCACCCCCCACACAGCAATATCGATTGTACTTTGTAGAAGACACTGACCCTATAATTCAGCAGACTCTATCCCTAAAATGCCTACAACTCGCCCTGCCTAAACACTCCGACCTGTCCCTCAATTCTATCCGGACACAAATGGTTTTTTCCTGCCTGTCTTTCCCTAATCAGCAGCCAGCACGTTGATGTGTGCTCTGTCCCTGATCTAAGCAGCAGAATGAAGACGCTGCGGCTGCCTGAAACTTATAAAGACTTGGTCACATGCTTCAGACGGCTAATCACAGCTACTGAGACATTTGCAGGCATGGCTGGGATGGCTTAAGGCACACCAGTTAAACGATTGTTGATTGGCTGTTGAAAGCCCGCCATGAAAAGAGCGCCAAAGCATGCAAAACCCGGAAATAAAACGACCGAACACGGATTTTTACCCGAACATACAGTAAAGTGTCCGTGTCCGTGTTCGGGTACAAAAAATCCAATTATTCGGTACGAACACGAATAATACAGTCCGTGTTCGCTCAACACTAGTAGTCAGTACATCAGGATTGATCAATTTTCAATGATACGTAGCTTAGCTTGTAGACTCTATAACTTTCACACAAACCTATAATCATACACTTCTCAGGATTTGTTTTACCAAAGACATGTAACATAATACATTCTGATAAAAGTGTTTTTATTTCGGAGCAGAGGGTATAGTGCTATGATTAATCCCTGTTCAAATGTGATATGTGGCCAACCTAACCGAAAAACTAGCATAAAAAAGGTATTCTGCTCAGAGGTCAGAACAAAAGGAAAGTTAGATGGTCGGCAAATTATGGAATGGGGACACGGTGTCAAGTGTAAATCATAGCAGTTTATTAATAAGATATGGTGTGACAGTTCACTACCATGCAGTGTACAAAAATAATGGGGTTACATCAGTATAAACAGAACCAGTTTGACAAGAAACAAGACAAACAACATAAAACAGATAACAGGGTACCGGCCGGTGCACTATATGGTAATCAACATCAGGGGATGAAAACAATGTCTGTAAATGACAGTATGTTGTACTTTGGGGGGTTCCCCGTGTGGGTAGCTGTCCCGTGATGGGTTCCTGTGGTGGTTTCAGGCACTTCCAAGGTGACTGTAGGATTTTACGATCCAGTGATTTAGGAAATATTCCTGTTTTCCTTTTTATATTTGTAATTTAAACAGTCACTTTGAAGTGTTGGTTTGTGTAGGAGGATCCGGGTGGGTTTTCTCCTTATTATGCCTGAGTAGGGGTGCTGTATGACAGGCTTGCAGGGATGGCTGCTCGGGAGGTGTGGAGCTGATCGCGTGTAAGGATCTGGGAATGTATGGGGACTTAGGCAGAGTTAGGGGTAAACCTGTAACTCTGACGGCTGCAGTGCCGTTTCTTCACCCCTCCTATTCCTTTTTTTGTTGTGCAATCTCCATTGCTTCCTTGTAGAGTAGAGGGGGGAGGGGGAAGGGCAGAGTGGCGTTGCAGCGGTTGGTCAGGATGTTTCGGTATTATATGTGAAGCATCAGGGGTATGTGGGGACTATGCAGAGTATGGCTACTTGTTCTGGGGTAAGTGTGTTAGAGCTGCCGTCAATCGGGGGAAAGCAGCGGCGCTTTATCCTGTAATAGGATCCCTTTAAGCCACGATCCAGTCTCGATCTGCCAAAAAACTCTGTCAGCCAATTGGCTGATTCTTCACCCCTTAAATTGGCACACAAATTGTCCCCATATGACTATGCCATCAGACAAAATAATCCCATCCTCAGGCAACACAGCCACACACATACAGTTCTATTCAAAATTATTCAACCCCCACTGAAATTGATTGTTTTGGCCAGTTTGACATTGATTTTGATCATTCAGTCATCCTGCTTACAATTAAATCAAAGAGGCACGTGTAGGTCAGACAAATATAACATAACATTTATAATGAAATAACCACAAATGTCTTTTCTGTGCTCACATCATTATCAGTTTTATTCAACCCCCAAGTGACATTCAATCTTAGTACTTAGTACAACATCCTTTTACAGTTATAACAGCTTTTAAACGTGAAGCATAGCTTGACACAAGTGTCTTGCAGCGACCTACGGGTATCTTCGCCCATTCGTCATGGGCAAAAGCCTCCAGTTCAGTCACATTCTTAGGCTTGTGCACTGCAACTGCTTTCTTAAAGTCCCACCAGAGGTTCTCAATCGGATTTAAGTCTGGTGACTGTGATGGCCACTCCAAAATGTTCCAGCTTTTAATCTGCAACCATGCTCTAGTAGACTTGGAGGTATGCTTGGGATCATTGTCCTGTTGAAAGGTCCAACATCTCCCAAGCCTCAGGTTTGTGACGTACTGCATCACATTGTCATCCAATATCTCCTGGTACTGAAGAGAATTAATGGTACCTTGCACACATTGAAGCTTCCCTGTCCCTGCAGAAGCAAAACATCCCCAAAGCATTATTGACCCCCCGCCATGCTTCACAGTAGGCAAGGTGTTCTTTTCTTCATAGGCCTTGTTCTTCCTCCTCCAAACATAGCGTTGATCCATGGGCCCAAACAGTTCTAATTTTGTTTCATCAGTCCACAGAACACTATCCCAAAACTTCTGTGGTTTGTCCACATGACTCTGCCACTCTGCCCTTCCCCCTCCCCCCTCTACTCTACAAGGAAGCAACAGAGATTGCACAACAAAAAAAGGAATAGGAGGGGTGAAGAAACGGCACTGCAGCCGTCAGAATTACATGTCTACCCCTAACTCTGCCTAAGTCCCCATACATTCCCAGATCCTTACACGCGATCAGCTCCACACCTCCCGAGCAGCCATCCCTGCAAGCCTGTCATACAGCACCCCTACTCAGGCAAACCGCACATAATAAGGAGAAAACCCACCCGGATCCTCCTACACAGACCACCACTTCAAAGTGACTGTTTACATTACAAATATAAAAAGGAAAACAGGAATATTTCCTAAATCACTGGATCGTAAAACCCCACAGTCACCTTGGAAGTGCCCGAAACCACCACAGGAACACATCACGGGACAGCTACCCACACGGGGAACCCCCCAAAGTACAACATACTGTCATTTACAGACATTGTTTTCATCCCCTGATGTTGATTACTATATAGTGCACCGGCCGGTACCGTTATCTTTTTTATGTTGTTTGTCTTGTTTCTTGTCAAACTGGTTCTGTTTATACTGATGTAACCCCATTATTTTTGTACACTTCACGGTAGTGAACTGTCACACCATATCTTATTAATAAACTGCTATGATTTACACTTGACACCGTGTCCCCATTCCATAATTTGCCAACCATCTAACCTTCCTTTTGTTCTGACCTCTGAGCAGAATACCTTTTTTATAACATAATACATTCTGGCCTAAATTTATGACGAAACATGATTTTATTGGATTTCTTTTGAAACAAAGTAGAAAGAATTGTTTTTTCAAACTTTTCACTCTTTTTCGCTTATATCAGTGGTGAATAAATACCACCAAAAGAAAGCTCTAATTGTGTGAGCAAAATGATAAAAAAAAATCATTTGGGCACAGTGTAGCATGCCTGGGTCATTTTCATTCAAATTGTGAGAGCACTGAAAGCTGAAATTGGTCTGGGAAGGAAAGTGGTGAAAGTGCCCAGTATTGAGGTGGCTAAAGGGGGCTTCCAGATTTCAATAAGCCCCCTTCCTGCAGAACCTCACGACCACTGGCCAGGGTTGCCCTTGTTGTCCCCATCAAACATGTTGGGGGAATGTGGCCTGGTATGGTTCAGGAGGGGGGTGTTCACTTATCCCCTCCCTTTCCTGACCGGTCATGCTGCATGCTTGGATAAGGGTCTGGTATGGATTTTAGGGGGGACTCTACGCCATTTTCTTAAAAAAATGCAAAACGCTCAGGAAAACCGCATATGTGTGAACCTAGCCTAAGTTCATTGCCACCCGCCTGTTCAAAATGATTGGCATACTTGTGGACACAACCAGCTTCATTGCTCAGAAGTCCACAGAAGTTAATATATGCTGGCTCTTTAGCATACAAGTTTCACTCTTTTATATGGGCAGAGGAGTGGTTGTGGCCCTCCAATACTGAAAAGGTTTTTGACTCTTTGGACTGGACCTACATGCATGATTTCACTGGAGTGTATGGGATTTGGACCTAGTTTCCTGAAGTGGGTAGATATCATAAATAGATCCGCCCAAGCATCTATTAAGCTGGGAATTCGCTGGTTAGAGATCTTAGAATTTATAACCTTAACCCCTTTCCGCCCACACTATAGCCAAAAGACGGCTATAGCGCGGGCTTCCAGTGCCAGGACAACGTCTATAGACAATCTCCTGTGATTGGGCTGCTTGTGCGCCGCCGGCTCTGTGATCAGCGAGTCCTTCGGTCTCAGCTGATCACAGAGCAGGGTAAGGGGCCAATCACAGCGGCCCTTTACCATGTGATCAGTTGTCAGCCAACGACCGCTGATCACGGAAGTAAACAAAATCAGGTTATCAGCTTTATTCCTTTATCAGCATGAGGAGAGAAGAAGAAAGCCAGTAACCAGCTTCTGTTAGAGGGACATCAGTCCCAATCTGTGCCCACCAGTGCCGCTAATCAGTGCCCACCAGTGCAGCCAATCAGTGCCCAAAAGTGCCACTTATCAGTTCCCATTAGTGCTGCCAGTGTCCATCATCGGTGTCACCTATTAGTGCCACCTACCAGTGCCAATTTTCAATGCCCATCAGTTCCACCTCTCAGTGCCCTTTAGTGCCTCCTATCAGAGCCCATCAGTGCCACCTATCAGAACAGCCTCATCAGCACACATCAGTGCTGATCAGTGAAGGATAAAAACGACCTGTTTGCAAATTTTTATAACAAACTATGACATTTTTTTTCAAAATCTTTGGCCTTTTTTTGTTTATTTAGCAAAAAATAAAAAACCAAGTGGTGTTTAAATACCACCAAAGAAAGCTCTATTTGTGTGAATTTTTTTTAGTTTGGGTAACCACTCAATTGTCATTCACAATGCGTCAGTCTGAAAGCTGAAAATTGGCCTAGGCAGGAAGAGGGTATAAGTGTCCAGTAAGCAAGTGGTTAAAGAAAAAATGGCATTATAGGCCAATTAAATGTTCCTTTTTTTTTTTAAGACCCTGATTTTTCTTTGCAAATCACAGGGACTACCTTGGATAATGTTACGGAAATAGGTGCCGCCAGCCATTCACTCTGACTGCACAGCAGTACAACTTCAGCTGACCCTTGCTGTCAGTAAGTAACCCTAATCACAGCCACACCAGTCAGTGCACCTAATCACCTCTGTCCACTCAGTGTCCCTGATCACCACAAACGTCATATTGATCATCCCCACACTAGTGCAGTGTTGCCTTTGCCTGCCACCTGTACTAACCCTGGCCTATTTATTGACCACATTTCTTCCTACTGCCGGGACTGATCCTTTGCCGGTTTGCTGACGGTTTGCTGACCATCTGCACATCCCACTGACTACATTCTTACAAGACACTAGGCCAGTTGGCATGACATTCCTGGGGGTAGCCATGTACCAGTAGGGACTGAGATTGCTATAGGTGTCACTACACTAAACTATATTTCCTGACCACTGATACAGATTTTAAATTTTTTTCCACATTTTTCAAAGGCTAGTGGCAATAAAATTAAGCCTTCAGAAGACACCTTTAAAAAAATACCTTGGGGTTTTTACTCTCCAAAATGTGGTCATTCGTGGGCGTTTATTCTGTCCTGGTGTTCCAGCGCCTCCAAAAAAAATGTTATTTTACAAAAGTAGTGAGGAAATTAGATGCATAATTTATGTCCCTAGAACACCTGAAGGGGCTTTTGGATTTTGTGCCCCTCTATATGACTAGGCTGTGAAAAAGTCTAACACATGTTATTTACTCCCATACTCAGGAGGAGTAGCAGAATGTGTTTTGGGGTGTAATTCCAAGTATGCCAATGATGTGTGTTAGAAATATCCTACTAACTGACAAATTTATGTAAAAAAAAAAAAAAAATACATTTTCATTTTCTTTCCTGCATTTTTCAAAACTTGGGGTGAAAAATTATAATTTTCAAAAGACTCACTATGCCTTTCAGAAAATAACGTGGCGTTTGCTTTTTGAAAGGAGGTAATTTGTGTTTTATTTTCCCACTGTTCTTGTGCTCCAAAAATGTGATAGGTAGTCAGGAAATTAGATGCGTAATTTACATGGAATTAAGAATCTGCTAATTGAATCTTGTGGAAACTCTTGCCTATAGAAAAGTTAACAGAATACTCTTGAGTATCCTCCTATATTATGCTAGGAAAGCAATTGTCCTTCTTTGGAAATCTGCTGCTCCCCCATCCTTGGATAGCTGAAAATCTCTTAATACAGTCCCGTTGCATTAAGCTATAATAAAGTTAAATAGAAGTGTTAATTGTTTATCATTAACAATTAACAAAAAGTAAATGGACAGAAGTGAAATCCAAATTCATATTTGGTGTGACCACCCTTTTCCATTAAAATGGCATCAATTCTTCTAGGAACACAGTTTTTTAAGGAACTCAGCAGGTAGTTTGTTCCAAACATTTTGGAGAACTAACCACAGATCTTCTGCGGATGTAGGCTCTCTCAAATCCTTTGGCCTCTTCAGGTAATCCCACATACACTCGATGTTGAGATCAGGGTTCTGTGGGGGCCAAAATGTCACTTCCAGGACTCGGTGTTCTTCTTTACACTGAAGAGGAACAACCACTGGACAGTTTATACTGTGACCTTTGATGCACCTGTGCCATAATTGAGTGGGGGCTTGTTTCCTTATCCCCCCAAATCCCTTCTTCCTGTCAGGTGTATTGGGGTGATTAATAGAAAAAAAAAGGATTTAAAAAGCCATGTATATTCCATCTTATACATATAAGATTTTGAACAGTGAAGCTTCCATTTTGTTTGAAGGTGAAGGAAAGTTCATATATGTTCTGTTGCAAAATGTCTGTTACAAGAGAGAGTAGAATTTCAACAGAGGTCTTTGTATCCCTTTTGTCATAAATAAAGTGATCCATTGACATCTCCTCAGATAAGGGTCAATTAACGAGACACCATACTAGTCACTTATTTTAGCCAGACGTTAGTCTGTCTGTATTTAACAATAGCCTAGTATCAGATATATGAACTATATATTTTTAAGATACATTATTATGTGTGAGAAGATATTAGCAATAATTATGTCATTATATTATGTAAGGCATATACATATTTAGAAATTATCTGTATGATATGTTGGGTTTATATTCTTGCTAAATAACAAATCTTACTTAGGTAAAACTAATTCCACTTAAATTACTTCATTTTAAGGCATGTGGTAGGAGTGTTTATACAAGAATTGCTTTAGAATGAGCTAAGTAATAGATCTTCCAATCCTAGCCTAAATGTCTGACAGTAATGTCAGCATTCAAATAATTAATGGATCTTCACTAACCAGACAGGTCAAAGGTCATCAGATAAGAATACGTTATAATTATTTTAAACACTGAATTTAATGAACGGTACAATACTGCCCTCTTTGGATGAAATACCAAATGCAGTCTTGGTATAATTTAGATATTTCCAATATAAAAATATTATATTGTATTAAAAATATAATTATTGAAATGGCATTACTTGCCAGGGTGAATGATGGAGATTAGTTGGACATTTATGTATGTACTGAGAGTATGGACAAGTTTTTATGTTGTGTTTTATGGTTAATCTTGAACATAGAGAAATCATCCTTTAACTTTATTATACAAAGTATTGGGTTAATTATTAGGAGAGGTGTGACTATGACCTCACCAGTTAAGGTATAGAATATCCCAACCAATGGGGATAATGTTTCATCCCTCTGGGTTTAACCTATGGTAATTTTAATAGCCCTTTGTTCATACCATATAAAAGGAAGAACCCAGATGAGAGACGGGACACATTACATTGCCCAACATACATTAAACCAACATCACACACACTACTACATCCCTCGATATACTCATCCAGACATACTCCATCTTGCTCCATCATTCATCTGAAACTTTGAGGGACGCCAAATGAAACTCCTCCCTCACTGTCCACCATCTTAAGAAAGGCATCCATCTTAGGACTCTGGTAACGACCATTTGAAGCTAGCAGCCATCTTAAGTGTGGTAAATATTCCTTGCTATGTTATTTGATTTTATTCAATATTGTTTATTTCCTTCCTTATATGTTTTATATTGCATATTTAAGGGTAATAAGATTACAATCCCAGCCGTATAAACCATAGTAGATTTTTCTTTAAAAAGCTGATTTTTGTTTTTATACATTTTTATTAATATCAGATGCAGCACATTATTGTGAATTTAGTCTTCCGTTTTGCATGGCTTATTCTCGCTCCATCTGCAGTAAAACGCCTTTCGGCTATGCAATTCACAGACAATTGTGGTCTGTTTATATAGAACACTTACCTATGGTTTATGCTATACCTGGGAAGAAATGGTAATCTTGCTTTCAGTTTCACTTTCATTATTGAGCTAAACATCACATTGCATTGATTGTTTTAAGTTTGTATTTTAGGTAGTTAACTTTTTGGGTCACTTCCTGTTTGATCATTTATTGTGAATACATGTCTTGTGAATAAATATTTTATATATATTCCATACTGTAGACTGTACTCACTAAGATTGGTATATGCTTTTAAAAAGAAATTAATCAATTAAAAAGAATTCGCTACATATTGATTTGTGGAAATAAGCGGAGACTCTCCTTCTTCACAGATCTTTGCTTATTGACATAAATAGACACTGTTATATTCAGAGCAGTATAAATATTCTGACATAATGGAGGCACAGCGAGATATTATTAAATATTCTTACATTCCCCCATTCTATGAGTGGTGAAGAAATCATTCCAAGAGGATGGTTTCCTCATCCATGTGGTATACTGATAGACATCTCGGAGCTGTGGGATCTTAAAGTGCCCCCACCTACTTAAGGAATAAAGGTAAGGAGCAACGGATGGCAGTGGTCACTAATGTATTTCTGGGGTAGGCCCCCTTCTTGGATGCACAAGTTTTTCAAGTCATGTAAACCTTCTAAGCACCCCCTAAAAGCTCATGCAGTATACATAAGATTCCTGAAGAATCCATATCTTGGTGAAAGTCATTGCATCAGTGCTCAAGCCACACGGTTCTTCTGTTATGGTTTTACGAATTATACCTTGATGGTGTTTTTTTAAGATTTTGTAAACATATGTTAAGTATGGGCAGTTTTGGGACTTTGAATAAGACACACGCTGGGTAAGGCTCTGTGTCTCTATCCCTGTGATGGAAATTAAAGAATAAAGATTGGGACTTTAGATGAGGTGCATGAGAACAATCCGGCCCTGAGTAAACCATACTCAGTCTGCTAACAAACCGAATCAATCTGTCTAACAATACACCCTGTAATACAGGGTGCCGTGAAGGGGCCTTGCAGCTTACACATGCATTTGCAAATGTGTGTTAACTAAACCCCTGTTTTTAACCTATATTATTAGACAGGTTGATTCAGTTTGTTAGCAGACTGGTCGGTGAGTATGGTTTACTCAGGGCCGGTTGTTCTCATCTAAAGTCCCAATCTTTTTTCCTTAATTTTGTAAACATAATAAAATGATTTTATGATATGTAAAATTGCTATTTGTGGAGTATTGATTTTGGCACATTGAAATACCTATTTCCTGTTAATGTACTATGCATGTGCACCCTTTTGTTCTCTTTCTGTCTGTGCTTTAAAATGGCTCCTAAATCTCTATCTGGTATCAGACCATTTTTTTCGTTTAATAAACTCATTAGGCTATCTACCATTTGAAACTCTTGTGATTTTTATGTTTTTTCTTTATTTATTTTTTTTCCCTGAACAGGTCATGCAACAAGCTGTGGTTTTAGATTATTTTCAAACGAAAATCTTCATCTAATAAAACCACATTTAATCACTTATGGATGGGTATTTGAAACAGAGCAACTTATGTCTGAACCTAATCAAGGAAGGTTTAATCGTGACGTATAGGCACAGAGTGAAAGTAGGACATAAAGTTTAGAAATAAGTAAAGGTCATGTCAAATTAGACCTTTTAGATTTCAGTCCTTTTTTACCTTTAGGATGAGGGTAAATTTCTCATTTTCAGGTTTGAGCAATACTGGTTTTAGAAGACAAACTATAGATTGGATCAGTAAAATTAAATCTTTTTTATTACATGCACAAGTAAACAACAGCAAGCAAATGGATGCTCTTAAAGTATACTCTAAAGGGAAAAAAAATTTAAAATGTTTACATCCCATACAAAAATATACCAATAGTTCATTTACTTTAAAATTTGAATACTGTACTTCAATTGTTTTTTTGCCAAAGACAAAGGTTGCATGTGACACGATTCCCTTAAACAGAGTATAACAAGTTAATTGTTTCAGAGAGTAATTAGCTACAGGATCGAAAAGTTTCTCTTAAAGCATTTCCAAGGTAGAATTTAATTAACAGACATTTTTAATAAAAACAATGCTAATAATTACTGAAACAGGAGGCTATTGATGAGATTTCTATGATGAGAAAATCAGAATCCATCCTTTTTCATCAACACATTATACAATCTAGAAAGAAGTGGGGGTAAAACTGAGTGAATCAATGATAGAAAAGATCTGTTTCTCATAAATAACAGCATGCAATGTCAAACTGCAGCTTCTAGAGCAAGAAATATATTTCATGTATAAAAAGCAGTATATGAATTTATTCATTCTTGGGAAGAGGTAATTCATGGTAGATATAACAGCTTTGTATAAATATAAAAAAGTATTGCAAACGTTGTTCACTTTAACTGCCAAGTTCCCCATTTACTGTACATAAGCTGACCCATGCAGACAAGGGGCATCGGTAGTTTAAAATACACTGTCATTTGTAAAATATTGTTAAATGCAAATGCTATACCTGTAGACCTCTTCTAACAAACCATTAAGCCTGGCTGAAATACTCCCAGTGTCTAAATACCCATGTCTTAACTTATTTTAAGGACATGGGCTACAACAAATTGCCACCAAGCTCCCTCTTCGAAGACAACTACAGAGATAATCACTTTAGTTGTCCTCAAAGTACAAGGCTCAGTGGCTGTTTTGATGTAGCTTGTGCAGAAAATAAGCCAGAATGTAGAAATATAAACCTAGGGTGTATTTTGGCCAGGCTTCATTTTCCAACATATGTGACTATTAAATACAAATATGCATGCTCCTGATAATTAGTTTTTCTACCCCAACATTTTTTACTTACCGTTTCAATAATACAATGCAAAAGAATGTGTTTTATGTTTTACATAATTCAATACCTCACAGGCATACATTATTATTTCACCTAACTATTCTAAAATTGCAGGATTGGGTTGCATGTCTTGTTCCACATTTGTAGTACAATGGCAAAAGGTTTATACAGCCATCTGCTATGGACCATTGATCTATGTGCTAAACATTTGCTTTTAGATATATGTTTGTATTGGCCTACCATTGAAGATATTTACAATTTCCAGTGCAGAGAAAAAGCAGTTGTCTATCTAGAGTAAATTATAGCAGCAAGTTATTGATAAATAGATTCGTCACATTTTCACTCCTGCACTACTTTATACAAAATATAGCATACCTCAGTTTACTCCATGCTATGAATGCAAAACCAAGTCATCTTCCTTCAAACTCCAGATATTCGGCAAACCATGGTCAATCTCATCAATTATCAACCACAGCCATTTGGTAGGTGTCACAGTCACTAGTCAGTGTCAGGGTTAATAGTCGTCATTAGGTATAAAGATGAATAGATCGTCGCTGCTCCAGACCAGCCCAAGTGAACAAACCATAACATGTCTCCCCCACACCACACACCCTGATGCATTTCGCCCCACCCACTGGGGCTTAGTCATAGCATGAAGATGGAGGACACTCATTATTGTTTGTTCACCTGGGCTGGTTGTAACTAGCAGCAATTTTTTCCTCTTTACATTTACTATCTCTCTGGATTGGCATTAGGATAAGCCTGAACCCCATGCTCTGGGACACAGGGATATACTTTCCCCTCTACTTTGAGTGGCACCAAAAGCAATATAATAGGTCACAGTGGTCATCACATTTTGAAGTCAGTAGGTATTAGAGTCAATGCTTTGCCTCCCCTCTCCTTTTTTCTGCTTCTGCCTATACTTTTTCCTGTTTAAATGGCTCCTTAAAATGTCTAATTATGGGATTATATTGGGTCATTGAAAACCTCTACAGCTGAATAAGTCATAGCAAGGCAAAACCCTAACGGTCCATTTAAATTTAAAAATAAAGTTTAGATTTTAATATGTAGCTACACTTTGTAGGGTTTCCATTGTTTCTCATTCAAATCTAAAATATCCCTAATTCATATGCTCTGTTAGTTTTGGTTAGGATTGCCGGAAAAGAAAAAATGATTTTGACATAATAA
Organism: Pelophylax lessonae; assembly: GCF_965119305.1. Lineage (NCBI taxonomy): Eukaryota > Metazoa > Chordata > Amphibia > Anura > Ranidae > Pelophylax > Pelophylax lessonae. The sequence goes on from NC_138769.1 coordinate 258,910,897, forward strand.
TAATAGGTCATTGCATATTCTCACCTCATGTAAGTCCTCTTTCTTACAAATAAGTTCAAGAGAACGAGTTAATAAATAGTATAAAAACAATAGGAAGGCAGCACCAATGCCACAGTGGTATAGAAATACTACCCTGCTTGAAATTAAAAAGGAAATCATATTTGAAATCGCACTAGTTGAACGGAGCCTAAAGGATAAGTTCACCTGTAAACTGCAATGTCAGACTCCTGAACACTCTCCCTCCAGCTTTCTGTCCATACTTCTGTACAGGTTTTTAGTAATCCTTTCAGTAGATCCTGGTGAATGAATGTTGTCGATGTGCAGGTGAAGCCTATTTTAAATGTGACAGCTGCTGTAGGGAACCCCCCCCCCCCAAACTCCCCCGCTATGAAAATTCTGGCCTCAGGGGGTGTGCTGTGCTGGAATATGTTACAACCTAAATACAGGTGTAACATGTTCCAAAGGTGAACTTATCCTTTCAGGAATGTTTTGGTTATTAGTTTCCTTTAGCAAGATTTTATTTGACTCAATGCCACTTTGCTGCTTACGCTAGGAGCTTTCCTAAAGATGGCCCTAGGCAGCATTAGAAGGAAGTATTGGTGCTAATTAAGGGTTCTGTAATATGTAAAAATGTCATAATTTTCATGTAAAAAAAACATAATTATGTTTTTTTTTTTTCATTTATACTGATGGGCTCCTTATGAATTATATGTTAATTAGACTGCTCCCTGGATGTATTGATACTCCCGGTCTGTAATTTAGACACTTTTTATTAGCAGTTCCTGGTACGCTATAAATGCACTATTGCAGTTAATCCAATTAGAGGCTTGACAAAGAGGAAACCCCCAAAATGTGCCATTTAGTGCCTAGCAACCAACCCAGGCTTGGAAGTAAATGCAGAGTAGAGCCCATGGTTATGGAGGATACAACTAGCAAGCCTGACTGCCAGCCACGACAGATTCGGATATCCTCTAGAGACCACAGCACGGAAGCATATTTATAAGAAGTGTTCAAGTGGAATCATTGTTTCTAAGTTTATTAAAGGTATTCACCATTAAAATACTACTTTGCAGTCCCTGTTTTTATATCTAAGCAGTTCAGAGGCTTTCAGCACGTTGAACCCTTAAGTGTCCAAGGTGTGCCCAATCTTGTTTTCGCTTTTGTGAGTATTGATACTGAGCCTTTGTGAGTGTCACATAATATGCCAGGCCCCCAAAATGTTTTATTTTTATTTTTTTTTGTTAGTACATTGTTTGCTGAATATCTGACTGAAGTTTGAAGGAAAATAATAGAGTTTTGTATGAAGAGCAGGCGCTAAACTGACCAAGAGCTAAAGTGCAAAAATAGTGGCACCAACAAGAAGTCCTTTTCGAGTGATTTTTAATTCCACATGGTGCAGATCAACTTTTATTCAGCAGATCTATTTTAAGACATCTGGATCAAAATGTTGGCGGCTGCTGCAATAAAAGACATGAAAAGGAATGAATAGTGGTTCTGTTAACACTTTTGTATTTACAGTATATTGGTAACCGGAGGCTGAAGCTTGCTCAAACTAGTGGTGTATGACTTTGTGGTATAAACTCAACTGAAGTGTTGTGTGGTCTGTCATGGTACATCATCCTGATACAAATATATAAAACTTTTTTTTTTGTCTACACCTGCACTACTTTTCACTTTTAAATTCATATCCCTATTTGCTTTAGCAGGGACACATTATGAATTGGAACACAGCAAACTGTGAACACTAAGCAGGCCTTAATAAAAGGTTTGTTAAATACATACTAAACATGTCCCAAATACACACACTTTCTTTTCAACACTAGTCACCACTGGATTTAGATTAGCAACCCTACCCACAAGTATGCAGTCAAAAAAAGTTTTTAAAATATAAATTTTTTTTCTCTCTCTTCTGAATTGTGTGCAACAGGAGCAGCATAGTACAGAAACCCAATGATTGCTACAATTTTCTACTTTGCGGGTATGTGTAATATAAGGCCCTTCAGAGTGCACTATAACTAAAGGCTAAGTTTACCTCTTGCATAAAAGTGGCTACAGACAAGGGGCCCCAGTAGGAATTAAAAAACAGAGCAGTTTACCATACCTGGAGGTTACACTTAACCCCTTCCGCCCGCCACCTACCGGCCCTTTGAATGGATCTAAATGCCTGGAGGTGGAGGAGGGCATTCTGATCATGTGACCACTGATTGGCTGTCACATGACCGGAAAGCTCTTGATCACATACATCAGGACCTTTCAATTATGTGTTAGTTGCTGTGCTTGGAGCGCAAAGTGACCGGCGCCCTCAACACAGTAACTTTTTTTACAAACAGATGCATATATGCAGTCGTTTGGCATTAATGCCCATTCGGTGAGAGGCTGCATATGTGCCATGTCAGTGGGAAGAGGTTAAGCTATGACAATGATACCTGGTATCTGTACTGGGTACTGTAACACTGTATCAGTCAATTCAGTCTCTGCATTCCCTTTTTAATCAGATTATTGGAGATTAAATGCAGACTTAGCGTGTCCACATGCATTATTGTGCAATGCTGTAAGGCAGTCTATTTTGGAATTTTCCGTTTTTAACAGACTTGCATCATTTTTTTCCAATGCAGCACATTAAAATGCACATATGCTTCATATCTGTGTGTTGTGCACTAAACGCTATGTGCATTGTTGCAGGCTGATTATGTGTTTTGGGGTGCAATTCAAAATGAATGGCATAACAACTCACCGTACTTAGTTTTATGCATTACTGCTTGTTGCAGTAACAGACTGTATATTGAACATTACCAAAATGCAAAATCTCAGTGTGGTCCCCAATAATACCTTTCTATATAGTTTATTTACAGAACACTCACCAGTATTTACAGTTATTTGCAATAAAGAATTTTTTAGGCCAAACCCTCTTATCCTATGAAATATAACATGAGTCTAGGAGTGTATTGTTTAGTTTACAAACATAATGCAAGGCACAATTTGTAAAAAAGTAATATTCCCAAGTGCAAAATGACCATAACAAAAAACAAAAACAAAAAAAAACAAATCGTTGTTAAAAAAATTGTCCATTCCTTTTGAAGTTCTTTACCAATGAAGACAACTTTTTTTTTTTTTTTTTAACATAAACTTAGTGCAATTAATCAGCAGACTATCAAGGTATTTCATAGGCACTTCACATCAGACAGGTATTAGTGCAACAGTAGCCATCTCATCCTAATAAATATCCTTTTGCGATTTCCAACTCAGAAGTGATGACTTATTGCATGTCCAATAAGGATTATTGTGAGGATAACAATGTTGTTTCCTTTAGAAGAAAAAAGTTAATTACATAACTGTATATTTATAAGGAAAAAAATAATTCCAGGGCTGCACACTTGAACAAACTAAGAAGGTTTGATCACTACTGTTTTTAAAAGGATAAACAAGTAAGACACGATATACAATGCAATAAACATATGTGGGCAGGCATTCACAAACTCCTTCATAAAATGCTATTTTCCTAGCTCTAATTTTGAGCTTCATTCAATATTATCAGTCATTGACCCAGAATAAGCATACACAGCCACTTAGGTCTTGAGCAGTAAAACCAAATTGAAAAGGATTAAAAGAGGTGCATGGAAGCTAGCCAGCCCCCAGTCTGATGTACTCACCCTCCAGTCTGCCACCAACCAAGTAGACCTGTCTCAATATACATAAAGATAAAACAGGGTGCCTTGTCGTGGCTTTGCAGCTTACATATGCGTTTGCAAATGCGTGTCAACTAAACCCCTGTTCTTTATGTATATTGAGACAGGTCTACTTGGTTGGTGGCAGACTGGAGGGTGAGTACATCAGACTGGGGGCTGGCTGGCTTCCATGCACCTCTTTTAATCCTTTTCAATTTGGTTTTTCCGATACAGGGATGGAGACGCTGGGCATACCTGCCGGTGTCTCATTTAAAGTCCCACATAGCCCACATTGTCTAGGTCTTGAGCAGTATACTTTTTTTCAGGTAATTTACCTTAAGTTGTTGAGTAACTTGCATTTTTCAATAGATCAGTTACAAAAGCATACACATTTCTTTTGTGACAGATGTCTTTTACCACACCAGAGTATTATGCTCGTCCTATACTACCTGATTTGAAGCTAAACTGAACAACACTAGGCCAAAATGAAAATGAACCAGGTAGATCATAGGATAAAAAAGCTAGGAATTTGTGAATAAAACTTAATTTTCAACATAACATAAAACACACATCTACATGAAATACTGTACATTTAAAGCAAAGCCTGGTACAAAACTACAGCAAAACTGGAGCATGATAAGTGAGGTAATTCTTAGAATTGTAAATGAAAAAGAACTCTGATGACCATGACTGTGCTGTGGAAATTGCCTAAAGATATTTTGAATAGTCCAAAGGCATACTGAAGCATTACAAAAACTAGCTCTTTTTCATACTCCATACATGGGTAACTTCAATTTCTCGCCTTCATGCAACTGGCCCATCAAAGTGTTCTTGTAGTCATTTTCAAATTGATGGTAAAAATTGTAACCAAGCAAAAATTTGCAAAAAAAAAAAAGATTACCCTGGGCTTTGGGACTGCTGGAACAGTAAACAAAAATATGCCAGCAAATAAGCAGGCACCTCCAGATGCCTTCATACTAGGGGTGTGTGAAACAAATTTGTATTGTAACGTCTTAAAGTTTTAGAGAAAAACTGGATATTTCTGTGTATTTTTGCTTTCATGGCAAAATGCTTTGAAATGAGAGACAGCAAAATGAAGGTCGTTGTTGTGTGTTTTAGGGGACAATGTGCTTTAATGGCCTCTGAGTATTAGGGAACTTTCAAATATTTTTTAAACTTTTCTTGTAACTAAAAAAAGGAGCCCCAGCTGGGAACATGAGGTTGGATACTGTACTAAACATAGCATATTGTAATGACTGGCAGTTTGTGGTTCCCTTCTCGTAATGTGTACCTGCTGCACATTTATTGTTAGAATTGCACTTTTGTTTTCCATATGTTGTAACTGTTGCCCAGTTCTTCAAAAAAAAAAAATGTGTCTTGCATGTTGTAAGATTTTCTGCCTACATATGGTTATCACCTGTTTCTTAGAGAATTCCCAGAGAACTATGAGTACCTAAAGAGACAGCACAGACAAAACTTCTTGCTTGGGGGCTTACTTTTGTCTGACTGAGCCCTCAGATTGAACTGACGAAAAAAGGGGCAAGTCGATTCTCTCACTACTTCATTTGTGAGTTTAAAAGTCAGTGTAATTTATTGAGCTTTATATTCGCATGCAAGATTTAACTGACAAAACAATTAAAGCATTTTTAAAAACATTTTCTATTCATTGCTATAAAGAGAAAATATGTATAACACCATTCAAATTCACCCAGAACATTCATTGTCATACTTAATCAGCAGAGTAAAGTCTAAGCAATTACTAAACAAATTAGTTTTCTTACCCATAACTTCTGCAATATTGCCCCCTAAAAGACATAAAAAAAAATGAAAGATTTATGAAGATGAATTACAAAATAAAGAAATGAATATAGCTCTACAAAAAGCCAACAAAGATATTCAGTAAATATCTTAAAACATAAGGCACGTAATAAACAGGATGTTTGACATTTGCTTTGAGCTCATTAAGGGACACAATGACACAAGATTATACTGCTGCTAATAGCATAATTGGATGCTGGCAAACAAAAAAGCTGCTAGCCAATGAGTTATATCATGTTTCTTTTTTGTGCAAAGGCAGCATTAGGAGCGATCCTAAGACAAAAGAGGGATGGCACCTGTGTCTTTTAATGAAATCTTAGAAAGGAGTTTTACAGTAAGTCAACAGTGCTGTTTTCCTAATTGAATATTATTCTACTGGTTGAACTAGAAGGAATTTTTCAACCTACCTATGTACTTATTAAGGGACGCAGGGTGAGAAGTATTTCTGAGACTACACGGACATCCCAAAGAAGTCTAATTGAGAAATGGGCAACACAGTAAATACTAAAAACTAACATGCTCACAAACATGGGTGCTGGTTAACTGGGTGCTAGCTGAAGCTCAAAAAGCTGCCTTACATCCGAAATTGGCATTGGATGAGGCCTAAACATTCACCTTGTAAAACTTAAAGGATGTATGAACAGAAGACTAGATGGCAGCCTTCCAATCTTGGAAACAGATGCCCTTATGCTGAAAAGCCCTCTGAAACAGTTATCGACCCAGTGGAATATGCCTTGACAATAAAAGTAGAAACTTATACTTAAGCCTAAAGGTCTGAATGATGAGCTGTCGAAGACACTTAGAAATGGTGGAACCAAGCTGTGCTGTTCCTTACAGGAGCCTTCAAAATTAGAGAAGAGAGTCAATCTGCCTGAAAGCAGACCTGGCTGAGAGTGAAACAGTTCATACTACATTTAAACAATGAGCAAGAAAATTAAGACAAGATTGTCTTAAAACAATTAAGATAACCTTATATCTATGTAGAATAAGAAAGGGTTCTCCACAAGAGGGCCCCAAACTCAAAATCAAATTGAAGAGGTAATGACAATAAGGAAGGCAAACTTGTGGGTGATTATTGTCAGAGGAATAACTAATTGGTTCAAATGGTGGTTTTTGAAGACCTGACAAAGCCAGATTGAGACAGAGTCATCCAGAATTTGAAGAACCAGATTGAGATCACATAGAGTCAAAGGTGGATATACAGGTGGTCAACACCCAGTACAAAAAGGCTTTTTACCAAAGAATGGGATGCTTGGATCTTTGAAAGGACTGCCAGGGCCGAGCTCTGTTCTTTGATAGTATTCAAGGTCATATATTGATTCAAATTGGATTAGAGAAAGATCAGAATGCATCCCACTGAGTACTTCCTTGGATAAAACTTCCTGTTCTCACACCATATGAAGTACACTTTCCAGGTGCAATAGTAAACCTTATGAGAGTTGGATGTCCCAGCTTTAAAGAACATTAACAACAACGGATTTAGATGGGATATCAGCTTCAACAGCCACACTGTCACAGCCAGCAGCTCAAGTTTGGAACCAAAAGATTTGGGTAATTTACCACAATAGTGGTTTGGAGAGTTTCCTGCAGCAAGCAAACAAAACAAGGTACTGGAGAATGCCGATACAGTTCCAAGCGTAATATGTCATATTCCAGATAGCCTTTACCCCTCAGGTTGGCATAGTCCCAAAGGAGGTTCCAGGGACAGAATTATGTCAGCAGGCATATCAGGCATAAGCGCCCCCCTTCAAAAAACAAAAATTTTAATCTGGCTGGAGTTGGGCTTTGATGGTTATTATAGTTTTGTAAGGTTTTAGATAAAAATAAAATAGATCTTAATGTAAAAAAATCATATTACTTCCGTTGAAACTATATACTGTAAATGATAAATTAGACATATTTGCTAATTTTTGTGCAGGCTCTGTTTACTGTTTAGTAGACCTGCACATGTTTAGTAGACCTGCACAATCTTATACCATGATGGTCTTATTTAAATGAATTGCATAAATCCCCTAATGATTCTGATGCCCGATTGAATACTAACTACTTTATACAATTTACTTTACAAAAAATAAAGGAACAGAGCGCACACCGCCCTAGTGTAACACCATTTATTTGAAGTTAATAGAAGCCATAAAAACAGGTACTCACAAACAGATAGGAAGTCATGCATGGAAATAAATATCCCCCGATGATGTTTACAGGGCTCTCTCCTCCTAGCCTCGGCGGCTCAGCTGTTCGTCCTGCACTAGTCAGTGAGTATCGTACGGCTAAGCCAACCGCCTCGGATTACTCAAGGAGACTCGATGTGGTGAGCCTGCGCACGGTCCAGCCGCCGCCGCACACCCTCCAAGAGCCGGATGCTATAGCCGCTCAGAGAAACTGACAATGCGGTTAAGCAGAGGGAGACTCCCCGATCGGGACCCAGAGCATGACTTGCATGGGGTTGCTAAGGACAACGTTTCGGAGGCGTAGCCTCCTTCTTCAGATCTCAACCTCCAGGATCTGCGCAGGGACTGGTAATGTGTGTTTTCTCTATACAATTTACTTTAACCACGGGCTGCAATGCGGCATGATCTGTCACTGACTGTGTCCACTGGACACAGCCAAAAACAGATCACTGTACCGGGCCACTGCTGGTACCAAGTGATCGTTGTGACCAATCACAGCAGATCACATTATAATTGTAAACAATGAATGGCTTAGATTCATGCCATTCATTGCAATTGCATTGCTAGCTGTGATTGTACCATGTGATCACTGTCACCAAACAGGGCCAATCAAAGTCCATCTGTACCATGTGATTAGCTGTGGCCAATCACAGCTAATCACAACAAAACACACAGAATGAATCAATTTCATTCAATAAAAATGGTTGCTTATAACCGTGAAATTCAATCAGTGAAGTGACAATCATGTGTAAAAAAAAAAAATCCTGATCACTTCCCCAGAGTGATACAATGTTACTATGGTAACCATGTATTGCTATGGTCACGGGGAATTAAAAAAAAAAAATCTTAAAAAAAAGAAAAGAAAAAATTCAAAAAAAGAATTATTCTTTTTTTACATACTGTCACCAGCCAGTGTCCCTGATCACCACCACACCAGGTATATTAATACGCTGTACTGCACTGGTGACAGTATGTAAAAAAAAAAAGAAAAAGAAAATTGTAAAAAAAAAAAAGACTTTTTAAAACTTCTTCATTTCCCAAAAAATTGTGACAAAAAATTACAACTTCAAAAAACTCGCAATGCCTCTTACTAAATACCTTGGACTGTCTTCTTTCCAAAAAGGGGTAACTTGGGGATATCTGTACTGTCCTGGTGTTTTCGGGCTTCAAAAAAAATAAGATAGGCCATCGGTACATCAGGATTGATCAATTTTTATACACACACATATATATATATATATATATATATATATATATATATATATACACACACATATATATTTATATATACACACACCATAGCTCGTGGACTCTATAATTTTCGTAAAGACTAAATAATAAACACAGATTTGGGGTATTTTCACTAAAGAAATGGAACAGAATAGAGTTTGGCCTAAATTTGTCAAGAAAGATTATTTTGTTTTAGTTTTTATTCATGTATATAGCAAAAAAATCCAGTACGGATTAAATACCACCAAAAGGAAGCTCTATTTATATGAAAAAAATTATTAAACAATTTATGTAGGTAGAGTGTTGTATGACCACGCAATTGTCGAAGTGTGACAAAAGCTGAAAATTGGCCTGGGCAGGAAAGGGGTAAAAGTGCTTTCTGATTCCATAATTTTCTTTAGATCATATGACATCCAGGAAGCTTCTTATCCCATTATGCCCTGCCTCGCTGCATCACAGAATAGGGTGTGTTCACCACTCTTGACCCCACCTCCCTTATTATTAGACCACCTCTTGTTTTATTTCCACCCACGTTCCTACTTCTTCCGTTAGGGTGACCATACACTTGTGCAATCTGATTGTACAATCTCCTTTAGATGTACCATCAACTATGTAGTGCAAGAGCCTGCCTGATTTGATAAAACTGAATGGATTGTTCAGGTGGGTCCTCCTATTCCAAAGTTTTGATAAATTCGCACGATTCCCCCGGAACCGGAAGCAGTGTGGGAGGAGCAAGCAACTGCGAGCAGCGAGGAGAGCAGCGAGGAGAGCTGTGTGGAGGAGAGCGTGGAGGAGAGCCGGGTGACACGTGCGGGGGAGCCGCACTAGGTCACCAGAAGCCGGCGCGGGTGCAGGGGACCGGGACAGAGAGCGGCGGCTGCGCTGCGGGACCAGGACAGAGAGCGGCGGGACCGGGTCAGAGAGGGACCGTGACTGAAAGCTGCGGCGGTGGACGGCGGAGCGGCGGAGGACGGACACCGCACAGTACTGAGGAGGTGAGTGTTCCCGGAAGCAGGGGAGGACGGGCAGCGGCGACTGGTAAGTATCTGTGCAGCTGTGTGACGGTGCTTTGGGACCTGTGACTGACTGACTGACAGACCTGTGACTGACTGACCACATAGGGATCTGTGACTGTGACTGACTGACCACATAGGGATCTGTGACTGTGACTGACTGACCACATAGGGATCTGTGACTGACTGACCTTGCTTGCGACCGTCAGCGACTGACAGACTGCTCTGCGACTGACAGACTGCTCTGCGACTGACAGACTGCTCTGCGACTGAACGACGGTGCTCTGCGACTGACCGCGGTGCTCTGCGACTGACCGACAGTGCTCTGCGACCGACCGACGGTGCGCTGCGACTGACCAACGGTGCTCTGTGACTGACCGACCGTGAGTATTTTAGAGACTGGTGAGTATCTTAGCGACTGGTTAGCATCTTGCGAGGGTTAGCATCTTGCGACTGGTGAGTATATTTGCAACTGGTGAGTATCTGGTGAGTATCTGCGACTGGTGAGTATCTGCGACTGGTGAGTATCTTGCGACTGGAGAGATTCTTTGCGATTGGCGAGTATCTTGCGACTGGTGAGATTCTTTGCGACTGGTAAGTATCCTTGCGACTGGTGAGTATCTTGCGGCTGGTGAGTATCTGCGACTGGTGAGTATCTGCGACTGGTGAGTATCTGGCGACTGGAGAGATTCTTTGCGATTGGTGAGTATCTTGCGACTGGTGAGATTCTTTGCGACTGGTAAGTATCTTTGCGACTGGTGAGTATCTTTGCGACTGGTGAGTATCTTGCGACTGGTGAGTATCTTGTGACTGGTGAGTATCTTTGCGTCTGTTGCTATCTTTGCGACTGGTAAGTATCTTAGCGACTGGTTCGTTTATTAGCGACTGGTGAGTACCCCAGGTTTAGTACCAGGGGAGTTAGTGGTAGTGTAGGTAAGGAAGAGCAGGTCGTTAATATTATCCCCATAGAGTAGTGGGTAATAATGTCCGACAGGATTGGGGATGCCACTCAGTGCACTTCTTGCGCCACGTATGAGTTTCTTGATGAACCAATCGAGGACGAATACTGCTGTGCAAGATGTGAGCAACTTGTTGCTCTGGAAGCCCACATCGTGGATCTAGAGAACACAGTGGCAAGACTGCGTCGCATCTACAACCTGGAAAGGAGCTTGGACATTACCCATCAGGCGCTGGCAGGGGCCAGCATAGAGGAGGGAGGAATGGAGGAGAGGCAAGCAGCAGAGGCACCTAGCTGGGTGACTGTTAGGAATGTTAGTGGGAGGAGTGTCAGGGAGGCCAGTCCTGAGTTGGTACATCCTAACATATTTACCGAGTTGAAGGTTGAGGGGGATATCAACTCAGGGGTGGCAGGGCTGGAGCATGCACCCTCCCCCAGCTGCCAGGGGAGGGACGGCTCCAGGAAGAAGGGGGGCCATAACTCAGGAAAGGTTAGAAAGGTTGTGGTAGTTGGGGACTCAATTATCAAGAGGACAGAGAGGGCAATCTGTAAAAAAGATCTCGCTAACCGAACAGTTTGTTGTTTACCGGGCACCCGCGTTCGGCATATCGCAGATCTGGCAGACAGATTGTTGTGCGGGGCTGGGGATGACCCAGCGGTCATGGTGCATGTGGGCACTAATGACAAAGTTAAAGGTAGGTGGAGGATCCAAAAGAACGATTTCAGGGACTTAGGTAATAGATTGAGGAAAAGGACCTCCAAGGTGGTTTTCTCTGAAATACTGCCGGTACCTCGAGCCACACAGGAGAGGCAGAAGGAGATTAGGGAACTTAACAAGTGGCTGAGGAACTGGTGTAGGAAGGAGGGGTTTGGGTTCCTGGAGAACTGGGCCGACTTCTCAGTCGGCTACCGGCTCTTTAGTAAAAATGGGCTGCACCTTAATGGGGGCGGTACAGCTCTTTTGGGGAGAAAGATGGCCACCAAGTTGGAGGAGCTTTTAAACTAGGAGACGGGGGGGGAGGGCTCAGAAGTAGAGTCAGTTAGGAGGGAGCAAAGGACTGAAGACAGATGTAGGGTCAGCAGCGACAGTAGCTCCACAACGTCAATCGGTAGGTCTGTGCGGGAGAACCGCAGACCAAACAGGAATAAACATAACCACCAATCACATTTAACTTCCGTAAAACTAAAAGGGGTATATGCTAATGCCAGAAGCCTAGCTAATAAAATGGATGAGTTGGAAATGTTAGTACATGAGGAGGACATAGACCTAGTGGGAATAACGGAGACTTGGTTCGACCCCTCACATGACTGGCTGGCAAATATCCAAGGGTATTCAGTGTACCGGAAGGACAGGGTAGGAAAAAGAGGGGGAGGAGTATGTCTTTACGTCAAGAATAATGTAAAGGTGATTGAGAGGAGTGACATTACGGAAGGGATGAGTATGGAGTTAGAATCCGTATGGGTAGAACTCCATAGGGAAGGAGAAAAGGGAAAAGTAATTGTAGGGGTTTGCTATAGGCCACTTAAACAAGGGGAGGAGGTAGAGCAGGAATTTTTAGCACTTTTGGGTAAAGTGGCAAAGCTAGGATCAGTCATCATATTGGGGGACTTCAATTATCCCGACATTGACTGGGGAGAGGGGACTACACACTCACATAAGGGCCGTCTATTCACGGAAACCTTACAGGATAATTACATGTCACAGTTGGTGGATTCTCCTACTAGAGAAGACGCAATCCTGGATCTATTGATCACTAATGACCCAGACCTAATCTCGGAGGTAGGGGTCCAGGACAACCTGGGCTCTAGCGATCACAGGATGATCACATTTAGCGTAAATAACAATATAGCAAGGCAAGTGGGGAACATAAGAACCCTTAACTTCAGAAGGGCAGACTTTCCAAAATTGTACTCATTGATGGAAAGGGTAAACTGGGACCGAACCCTGGGATCCCTGACCACAGAGGAAAAATGGGAATGCTTTAGGAACATATTAAGCAAAGGCATCTTGCAGTGCATTCCTATGGGAAATAAATTTAGAAGAGACAAAGCCAAACCTGGCTGACTAAACCGTAGCGTTAAAAAACTTATTAGGGGAAAAAAATTGGCCTTCAGGAAATATAAATCAGAGGGCACAGTATTGGCTTTCGACCAATACAAGGAGGCAAATAGGAAGTGTAAACACGAAATCAAGATGGCTAAAAAAGACTTTGAGAGACAAATAGCGGAGGATAGTAAAAAAACCCCAAAGAAATTCTTTAAGTATATCAACAGCAAAAAAACTAGGGCAGAGCATATTGCACACATAATTAACGATGATGGGAGGATGGTTACATAGGACACTGAAAAAGCAACCGTGCTGAATGCTTTTTTCTCATCAGTCTTTACACAGGAAACGGAGGGGTACACTGACCATGACTGTATGGTAAGTAGTAATACACAGGACTTGCCACTATGGCTAACAGAGGGTGAAATCAGGGAAAGGCTGGATAAAGTTAACACAAACAAATCACCAGGCCCGGATGGCGTACACCCGAGAGTACTCAAGGAACTCAGTAAGGTTATATCCAGACCACTGTTCCTGATCTTTGCAGACAGTATTAGGACAGGAGATGTACCAGGGGAGTGGAGGAAAGCAAACGTGATTCCGATATTCAAAAAGGGTCAGAGGCATATACCGGGAAATTATAGGCCTGTCAGTCTGACATCAGTAGTATGTAAACTTCTGGAGGGTATGATAAGGGACTATATCGTAGAGTTTGCTAAGGACAACAGCATCATCAGTAGTAACCAGCACGGGTTTACAAATGGGCGTTCTTGTCAAACCAATCTCTTAACATTCTACGAGGAGGTGAGCTGTGAGCTAGATAGGGGCAGACCAGTGGATGTGGTGTACTTGGATTTTGCTAAGGCGTTTGATACAGTTCCCCATAAGCGCTTAATTTATAAAATAAGGTCTGCAGGTATCGACAGCAGGGTTTGCTCTTGGATACGGAACTGGCTAAAAGGGCGTGTCCAAAGGGTGGTAATAAACAGCGCATACTCAGACTAGTCTGAGGTAGTAAGCGGGGTCCCCCAAGGCTCAGTCCTAGGACCAACCTTGTTCAATTTATTCATAAACAGCATTGAGGACGGGATCAGTAGTTCGATATCCGTTTTTGCAGATGACACAAAATTAGGCAGGGCAATAACAGAACAGCATGAAGCAGATATCCTGCAGAATGACCTGGACAAAATAACGGAGTGGGCAACGACATGGCAAATGAGGTTTAGCGTGGAGAAATGTAAGGTTTTGCACTTGGGGACTAGAAACATAAAAGCACAATACACGTTAGGAGGGGAACCCTTGGGAGAATCAAAAATGGAGAAGGATCTGGGAGTCTTGGTTGATGATAGACTAGGCAACAGCATGCAATGTCAAGCGGCAGCTGCCAAGGCTAGCAGATTATTAGCATGCATAAAGAAAGGGATGTATTCCAGAGATAAGACTATAATCCTTCCACTTTATAAAACTCTGGTCCGACCTCATCTGGAGTATTCTGTCCAGTTCTGGTCACCAGTCCTCAGAAGGGATGTGTTGAAGCTGGAGAGGGTCCAGAGAAGGGCAACTAAACTAATTAGGGGATTGGAGGACCTTGATTATGAGGAGCGTCTGCAATCGCTTGATTTATTCTCCCTGGAGAAGAGACGCCTGAGGGGGGACATGATAGCAATTTTTAAATATCTCAATGGGGATCTAAGCTTAGAAAAAAAGCTGTTCAGTCGAAGGGATTGCATGAGGACTCGGGGGCATACAATGCGATTAGAGAAGAAGCGTTTTAACCTCAGGCAACGTGGGGGGTTCTTTACTGTTAGGGCTACAAGATTGTGGAATTCTCTACCACAAGAGGTGGTTTGTGCAGGTAGTATGGTGACTTTCAAAAGACTACTAGACGTACATCTCAAGGATCAGAACATTCAGGGGTATGCGAGAGGATTACAGCCACACACACCTACACAGGTTGAACTGGATGGACTATAGTCTTTATTCAACCTCACCTACTATGTAACTATGTAACGGACATTGAACAGATATTATACAATCAGATTGTAGTACATAGAAGGGAGTGGATGAAGACAGCAGCTGTCAGGCCCCTTTCAGATCTCCACATAGCGGGAACTCACATTCCTGCACGCATTTTATTGGGACTGTTTCTACTCTTCATGCAATGCCCTATGCACCAAAAACACCCCAAAGAAGCTCCAGAACCTTTTCTTGGAGTGGTGCGTTTTTACCTTGCTTTTTGGTGCATTTGGAACACATTTGTCACATGACAAACGTGCGCCTGCTACCCACCCTTGGGGTACCATTAACATTTAATGGTAATGCAGAATTGCAGCTAGTTTCCAAAACACATGGCAAAGCATGCATTTTATATGCGGTTTGCCATGCCCTTGAAAAGGTGCAGATTTGAATGGAGCTTCATTGTTCTTGTGTAAACACACTAATTTTACTTTGAGGTCCCATTCACACCCAGCGTAGTGAGAGCATACGTTTTTTGGCTCGTTTTTCCGGAACATGCAAAGAGCAGAGCATTGAATTCAATTTTCCCATTATGACATGATGGAGGGGCTCTAAAGAGTATGCAGACTTTCCATTTTGATGTAAAGTAAGCTTTAAAGTTCGCCTCTAGGCAATCAAACTTTCATACACAACTGTAGCTGCCAATTGATCTTTAGGCCCCTTACACACGGGGCCGGCTTCATTGGAGTATGCTTGCTGAGCAGGGAATCTGTCCACTGATCATCGCTGAGCAGGTGGATAGCTGGTCCATGTCCGCTCTGCTTATGCAGAGCGGACACAGACACAGCCTGCTCTCCTCTATGGCCAGTCAGATGTAAACTGAATGCCTGTCTATTTACACCCAATGGCCATCTGATCTGATAGATGGATGGGGAATGGATCCCCATGTGTTTTTTCAGCGGATAGGATTATATCAGATATCGGCAGAGGTGGGGGACTCGAGTCACATGAATTGACTTAAGTCAGACTTAAGTCACCAGTTTGAGGACTTGAGACTTGCTTGACTAAAATTAATAAAAGACTCGACTTGACTTTGACTTGGTATTCATGACTTGAGGCTTGACTTTGACTTGGTATCCATGACTTGAGACTTGACTTTGACTTGGTATTCATGACTTGACTTTGACTTGAGACATTTGACTTTACTTTTTTAAGTTATTAAATATTTGCATTTTCTCAAGATGTGTTAAAGCAAAATGAATGTGCCTGTTATGTTTCTGACACCACAGTCACTTAAAACACCTCAGTGTGTTCTGATTTTTAGGACACTGGCTGTTTAACAATGGAAATACGTAACATGTTTTTAGTGACTGTGGTGTTGAAACATGACCGGATGAAGGATTTTGAGCTGTTTGGGCATTCAAAGTGTTTCTTTAATATGCCAAGAAAAAAGCACTAAGCAGCTTTGTTAATGTTGAAAATAAAACAAAACCTTTCTTGACCACTGACTTTTAAGTGATTTAAAGGTGAAAATTGGGGTAGATCAGTATTTTGACTTGATTTGTGACTTGACTAAAATAAATTACTTCACTTGAGTTGCTTGACTTCTAGCAGGGACTCGACTTGACTTGCTTGCTTTTCGCCACAGTAACTTGTGACTTGCTTGAGACTTGAAGGTTAAGACTTGAGACTTGCTTGTGACTTGCACATGTGTGACTTACTCCCATGTCTGGATATCGGCAGGTGTCAACTGACACATGTCCATAGACTCCTGCCGCTCCATAGAGGAGAATAAAGGGGCTGATCGAGTCTGCCTCGAAAAACTGACAGGCGGACCCCATCGGCCTGCTAGTTTGAAAGGGGCCTAAGCAGGGCCGGCATTACCTATAAGCAAGGTAGGCACTGGCCTAAAGCACACATCAGTCGGGGGTGCCTCTGCCTCGCTCAGTGCCAAGCAACACAGTTACCCCACCTCCCACTCACCCGCCCACTGGCTCGCCCGTTGCACATCCCCCGCCTGCTGCACATCCCCTGTCCACTGTATTCTGTATATCCTGAAAGAGGATGGAGAAGAAGGTAGGCTAGTTCTGCCCCACCTCCTCCCCATGTTCCCCCTATGCCTGCCCACAACCCCCATGTGCAGCCAATCGGTACCTGGAAAGGGGGTGTGGGCGGGAGATTTCAAAGCAGCTGGTGCTCCTGTCCTGATGTCTCCCTGAGCCTCTGAAGACAATGCAGCCTTGGGTGAGTGATCTCTCCCCTCTCTTCCTTCCATGTGCCATAGTTTTCCTGCCTTCCATGTAACATAGTGATCCTGCCTTCCATGTAACATAGTGGTCCTTTGTTCCATGTACAATAGTAATCCTTCCTGCCTTCCATGTGCCATTGTGATCTCTCCCTCCTGCCTTCCATGTACCATAGTGATCCCTCCTTCCTGCCTTCCATGTGCCATAGTTGTCATTCCTTCCTGCCTTCCATCTGCTATAGTGATCCCTCCCTGCCTTCCATGTACCATAGGGATCCTTCCTTCCTGCCTTCCATGTACCATAGTGATCCTTCCTGCCTTCCATGTGCCATAGTGGTCCCTCCTTCCTGCCTTCCATGTACCATAGTGATCCTTCCTTCCATGTACAATGGTGATCCTTCCTGCCTTCTATGTGCCACAGTGATCCTTCCTTCCATGTGCCATAGTGATCCTTCCTGCTTTCCATGTGCCATTGTAATCCCTCCTTCCTGCCTTTCATATGCCATAGTGATCCTTCCTTTCTTCCAAGTACCAAGGTAATGCTTCCAGCTTTTCATGTACCATTATGATCCCTCCTTCCTGCCTTCAATGTACCATAGCGATCCCCCCTTCCTTTGTTCCATATACCATAGTAATCCTTACCATTATTTCCCCCTAAGGGTTGGTTCATACTGCACTACTTATTCTCTGGCTCCATCCCAGGTTCCATCAGGTCCTTCAAAGTCCTCTATTTTAAGCTTTCTGTCTATTTTCGGTGTATACAAAACAAGATGTATTGGAAGCAATTTTCTAAATGATTGTTTTGAGGTTTATTATGTATCCCTGAGACTCCAGCTTGTGGCACAGCAATCAAAGCATATTTTATAGGAAGGAAGCCTAGGTTTTGTTTAACCTTGGCCCTTAAGCCCCCCTGATCATGTTTTACCACATCCACTTTTTGCTGCAGCAGGTCACTGTCTCCCTTAAGTGTCCCTCATTCTCAAGTTCAAAAGTTGGGAAGCATGCGTATACATGGGCAGGGCAAAGGGAGGTGCGGCAAAAAAAGATTTTTGCCTAGGATGTCCTTGCACCAGCCCAGGGCCAAAGGGTTTTCCTATTGGTTTTGCATCAGTGCTGCCAGTATTACATGTATCAGAAGTACACAGAATGTGAAAACAAGATGGCCCAAAAGTATTGAAGCTGCTACAGCCAGAGCTTCCTAGAGTCCCTTGGAAATTTAACTAAGGACAGAAACTAATTAACCCCAAGAAGTTGTCAGACCATCTCAACAATGTCAATCTTAATGCCCAAAAGGACAGAAGATGGGCAGTACCTTCCACGTTGTTGAGATGGAACAGTCACAGTGTACAGGCAGGAGATGAAAGGCAGACCTGATGTCGGCCTTCACCAGAAGGGTAGAAGCACCAGAAAACTCAGCTAAGAAATTGCTGTATCAAAAGTGGAGTATTAGTCCAGGGATTTCTCCTGATAATACCCTCATAACTGACAAGCCTGTAGGGAAAGAAAAAAAAAGTACAAGTTGGAATTTTTTTTTTGGTACTTTTTCGGGTACCACACCAAGTGAGGAAACCCACAAGGAGCATTAGGGGTCACGTGAAAGGGATCCAAAATCCCTGAATAAATCCAGATTGCAGGATTCAAGCCTCCCCACTGAGAGGGTACTGGTCTAGCCAGTGAAACATTCACTGGCATCCTCTGTCTTAGAAGGGGCAAACTTGGACTTGGTTTGGCAGGTGGTGTATTCCCTATGCAGAAAGAGTTGACTGCTGGGTGGGTACTACCGCCAAGGGAAAAGTTGTGTTTAAAGTGACATGCGGTGTACCGCACACAGAGACTCTCGATAAACAGCCAGCAGTTGCCAATTGGTATACTGCTGACATTCTATGCAGGTGACTGGAAAGAAGCTGGCCTGTGTAGGCACATGAGTAATAACCATATGCAGAGTAAAAGTTAGCGCAAGAGTAAATAATGTTGGAAGCTAGCAACGCACGTCAAAATACATATACCATAGACTAACATTTCGGCAGTCAAAACACAGTTCTTTCCTGGCAGCCATTTAGGCAAAACTGGTATCAAAATTAAACAGCAATGCATAGGCACAGAATACCTTGCAGCCAGTTCCCAAAATTCAAGGAAGCTGTTTGAGTTTTCACCCTCAGTATTAACATCAATATGTGTTTATTTGTCAACTCTCTGTGTATCAAAAAGCACCCGCGTCAGCACATCCGTGAACTGACGGTGCCATCTTTAAAATGTAATTATTTAATCACTTGTGCAAATCGACAGGGAAATTAATTATAGTGGGTCACCTAGGTGAGAACCAGATGCTGGAGGATGGGGTGGGTGCCACAGTTGGTGTGACACTCAACTATAGTAAAAATAAAAACTTATTGGACTGCTTCAAAAATGCATTAGTGGCTCTGAAACAGCTACACCTGACTTATCCCAGACCACCCTATAATCATACTTACCCAGCAGAGTTTGAGTGGGAAGATTGACGATTGCCTTCAGAAAGACCTGGAGGGAGAATCTGGAGTCCAGAAGTTGACCCTGTGTGTCAGAGGTTGCGCTGTGACATGCAGGGTAATAGTAAAGGAGCCTCCTGCCTCAAGTGACACAGAAGCCCTGTCAGAGAATCTAAGGCATGTCACTTGGGGAGGCTGTAACTCTTTTAGGGGTCAGACATGGTATGCAGGCTGAGGCAGGGATGCAAAGAGTTAATGATCAGTGCCTCCTGCTGTATGGAAAGGAAGGCAGAGTGAGGGGCTAGCAGAGAAGGAGAGGAGCTAGCGCCCTCAGCGCCAGTAGCTCCAGAGGGGGTCCTGCGTCTGGCTGTATTAGTAGTGACCCTGGAGGGTCTGGATGGAGGGAAATTGCATTGAATGACCCTAGAGGAGGGTGGCTTGGCAGCGAGGGATGGTCAGCAGGTGTAGGAGCTGAGGGGACAGTCTCACCATAAGAAGAGAAAGCAGTCAGTCAGCCCGGATAAAAGTTCTGTGTCCATGATGGTACAGGAACGCTGAGGAAGGATAACTCCTGTGAAATTTGGTAGTGAGGGGCCTGTGAACAGAGGAGGGATACTCACCTAGCAACTCTTGTAACAAGTGAATCTCCTCAGAGCAGATGGATGTGCCCCAGTGAAGCCTTTTCCTAGAGTTCAGGCTCCACCCAGTCACCTCAGGTCTTTGTAGCCAATCCCAAGGGAGTTACTTAAATTCTCTTTTAGGTTCACACCCACAGTGACGCCATGCTTCCAGCAGTCAAGGCTCCCTTTCCCTAAAGGAGGTTCATGGGGCCTTCAGTGTACATGGATTTACTTTTGATCTCCTAATGTCTCCACTGAAGTTGCCCTAGCATATCAGAAACAGGGCATCCCAATTTGCTCCTTTCCTGGCCACGGTTAGCCAGAATCTGACAGCTCTAAACTCAGAAGTGCTGAGTTTTTACTCTGCAGAGGAGTTCAGGGAACGGATGTTGTGCCTCTTGCAGCCCCTATGGTCACAATGAGACAATTTGTGAGTAGAGATATAACACATTCCACAATGGAAGAAAAAGCCTCAACGGTAAGGAAAATAGCTGCCGATTTGCCTGACATGACCTGTCACAGAGCCGAGTCGTATAGGAGGACTGTAAACGGCACACGCAGAAAACATGGGCTGTGTTAAGGTTTGCCTGCTAAAGATTTGCCTGATAGCAATTGGTCATCTTTTAGGGGTCAGACATGTTGCCAGATGACAATAGACTGACACACTTAGCAGTGGCGTAGCCCCTTTAGAGGATCAAGGACTGCTTACATTCGTGGCTCAAAGGGGTACCTACAACACTATTGGGTCCCGACCTCTGACTTGAGCAGGGGCAGCCAGGCTGTGTCCGGATGCTCACTGTAGGTAGCTATGGATAGCATTACTATCAACCCAGCAAAACACTGTAATGCTCTGACTTTTTATGTCAATGGACTGGATCTACAGCTGCAGAGTTCCACTCAGTAGTCTTGTAGAGAAATGTTAAATCACCTGATCCAACTCTCTTGACTCATCATAGTGGTTCAGCCTGGTTCAGTATGCACATGTACAAACACTCAGTAAGTGATGTTATGAGAGTGACAGGTACTAAATGCAAGTAGCAGTGATATAATACACTGATGGTATAGGTTCTGAGGAATGGTAGCAAATGGTGATGAATAGTAATCTCAAGAGCTAGCAATCTAGTACATGCAACAGGTGGTAAATAGCAGTAGGCAAGATGTACAAGAGTTTATAGGCTAGTTCAGTAATGCAGGTTTAGGTATTAGCAAGCAGGATGTATGAGAGCTAGCAATCTAATTCAGCAATGCAGGTAGTAGATATTAAGAGCAAGATGTATAGAGCTAGCAATCAGTTCAATAATGTAGGTAATAGTTAGCAAGCATTGTTGATAAGGAGGGGTCCCCTGTGGGGTACTTATCAAAAGCCAGGAAGCAATTAGGAGTAGAGCGAGGTAGCGAGGCTCCGGTCAATCCAGGAGTGGGGTGTGTCTGGAAGATTCAGCAGCGTCAGGTTAGGCATCTATCAGGAGCGGTTGCACGAACGATGTGTGAGTGCAGACCGTCAGTTGAAATAGGCGCCCTATGCGGCGCCTGATGATGACGTCAGCGCTGTGAACCATTACCACAGCTGTATGCGTTCCACCTGAGTGGTGGAACGCAACCCGGAAGTAAAGAGGCAGAAAAGGCATTGAATATACCAAGGATCTTACAGTACCCCCCCGTAAGGCCGGCTCCAGAAGGCCTACAAAGCTGGCTTCTCAGGGTGTTTGATGTGAAACCTCTGAGTAAGTCTGGAAGCATGAACATCTGAAGCATCTAACCAGGTGTCATTTTGAGGTCCATAGTTTCTCCACCTGACTAGATATTGAAGTTTCCCTCTATGGATTCGAGAATCCAGAATCTCTCGTACCTCATACTCTTCTCCTCCTTCTACTTGTACCGGGGTAGATCTAATCTCCTGATTAGGTATATGAGGTTTTAGTAGAGATACATGGAATATGGGGTGTATCTTTAAGTCCATCGGTAATGTAAGACGGACTGCAGATGTTCCAATGAGTTTTTTCGATCTCGAAAGGCCCCAAAAATAAAGGTCCAAGTTTTTTGCTGGGGATTTTCAATCTCAGATTTTTTGTGGATAACCAAACCAGATCCCCAACAGTATATTGGGGAGAAGGTCTTCTACGGAGATCGTAGTACCGCTTCTGCTGGCTGTGGGCATGAGAGATGGTGGTGTTGAGTAAATCCAATGAATCCTTTATTTGTGTGAGGTAGTCAGTGGCTACCGGATTACTTGAAGATAAAATACGTGGAGGAAGGAGTGTGGGATGAAACCCATAATTAAGGAAGAATGGACTTTGCTTGGTAGTACTGTGGGTTGCATTATTATAAGCAAATTCCGCTAGAGGAAGAAGATCCGCCCAATCATCCTGTAAATAAGAAGTGTAACCGCGCAGATACTGTTCGATACATTGGTTGACCCGCTCAGTTTGTCCATTAGTTTGTGGATGGTAAGGTGAAGTAAGCTTTCGCTCAATACGTAATATACGGCATAAGGATTGCCAAAACTTGGAAATAAATTATGAACCCCTGTCTGATATAAGAGTGTTTGGGATTCCATGTAATTTAAATACATGTTTAACTAATAGTTCCGCTGTCTTCTTGGAAGAAGGTAATCTGCGAATGGGAACAAAATGTGCCATCTTAGTCAGATGGTCCACTGACACTAGAATGGTGGTAAATCCCTTGGAAGGTGGTAATTCCACTATAAAGTCTAGGGACACAACTTCCCATGGAACTTTGGGTATGGGTAAACTCTAGAGTAATCCGAATGGTTTTGAAGTGTCGGATTTATACCGGTGTCACATGAGGAAACGAACTTCTGTACGGATGTTTTCATTCCAGGCCACCAAAATTGCCTGGTGAGCAGATTTAATGTTTTGGTCATACCCATATGTCCTGCCATAGGTACATCATGTGATAGTTCCAGGATCTTAGAACAAACATCAGGAGGTATGTAAAGTTTATCATCAAAGTAGAGAAAGCCTTCTGCATCGGAATGTAAATGAGGTGGTGGTGAGTCCAATCTTAGACTATGCAGAATCTCTTCCTTCAAGGAAGGAACAACGCCCACGATACGATCTTGTGGTATTATAGGACGTGAGGGGATTTCTACACAGTTATCTTCAGTTAACCGAGATAATGCATCAGCCTTCTTGTTTTTCTCTGCTGGTTTGTAGGTCACTAGGAAATTAAATCTTAAAAAGAATAATGACCAACAAACTTGCCGATGGGAAAGTGTTTTATTGGTTTGAAGGTATTGGAGATTCTTGTGATCAGTATATATGAGTATTGGTAACCGAGTACCTTCAAGCAAATGTCGCCAATTTTCAAGTGCCAATTTTATGGCAAGTAGCTCCTTTTCACCCACTGGATAGTTGAGTTCAGGAGCACTTAGTGCTTTAGAAAAGAAAGCAACAGGGTGTAGAGGAGACGTACTTGTTGGTCTCTGAGAGAGAACTGCTCCTACGGCCATATTGGATGCATCCACCTCTAAGATGTATTGTAAAGATGGGTCTGGATGACGTAATATGGGAGCAGATGTGAAACTTGTCTTTAATAGGCTGAAAGCTTGATTAGCGTCTTCAGACCATTTGTACGTCTTTTTCACACTTGTGAGTTGAGTTAATGGTCTTACGATGGTAGAGAAGTTTTTTATGAATTTCCTATAGAAATTTGAAAACCCAAGAAATCGTTGTAATGCCTTACGAGTTGTTGGTATAGGCCAGTGGTTCTCAACTCCGGTCCTCGGGACCCACCAACAGGCCAGGTTTGCAAGATAACTAAATTACATCACAGGTGATCTCATTTGCTGCTCAGTGATTGCAGTATTCTAGTCTGCATCCCCCAAGGTAATACTTAAAATCTGGCCTGTTAGTGGGTCCCGAGGACCGGAATTGAGAACCACTGGTATAGGCCAATCTAGAATACATGATATCTTGCTTTTATCCATCTGGATGCCGTTTTTTGATATGACGTATCCCAGGAATGGAACTTCTTCCATATGGAATAGGCATTTCTTCAATTTCACATATAGATTGTGTGAAAGTAATCTAGCAAGAACAAGTCGCACATGTCTTACATGTTCAGACAACGATTGCGAGTAGATAAGTATATCGTCCAGATATACCACAACACAAACATCAAGTAGATCCCTGAAAATATTGTTTATGAAACGTTGGAATGCTGCGGGAGCGTTGCATAATCCAAAGGGCATTACCAGGTATTCAAACAGTCCATACCTGGGTCTGAATGCCGTCTTCCACTCATCCCCTTTACGTATACGGATGAGATTATATGCACCTTTTAGGTCCAACTTAGAAAAGTAAGTGGCTCCACGCACCTGTTCAATCAGTTCAGGGATTAAAGGTAAAGGATAGCGATCCTTTATTGTGATGTTGTTTAATTGCCTATAGTCAATGATAGGCCTAAGACTTTGATCTTTATTGCGGACAAAGAAAAGTCCTGCAGCTGTGGGAGAGGTAGAGGGTCTGATAAAGCCCTTAGCTAAATTCTCATCCAAGTATTGCTTGAGATGAGAAAGTTCATCCTGAGATAGAGGATATACATGTCCAAAGGGTAATTTACTGTTAGGGAGTAGATCGATGGAACAATCATAGTCCCGGTGTGGAGGCAACGCTTGAGCATTTTTCTCAAGAAAAACTTCGGACAGATCCTGATAACATGGTGGTGGGGTTTGATCTGACAGCATAGAAAGGACATTTTGGTAGGATTGGATTTTACACGTTGTCTCACAGTAGTGAGAAGGGAAAGTCAGTGTTCGTGTTTTCCAATCGATGTTAGGTTGATGCAAGTGTAACCAGGAGAGTCCCAGAATAATTGGGAAGTGTGGTGAAGGTAACACATCGAAAATGTTTGTCTCAACATGCATCTCATTTGCAGTAACTAGAAGTGCTTGAGTTTGTTTAGTAATTGGACCAGAAGATAATGGAACACCATTAATTAAACTAACAGAGACGGTTATTGATTTTGAAATAATAGGTATTTTATTTAAGGTAACAAAATTAGTGTCAATATAGTTCCCACAAGATCCTGTGTCGATCATAGCCTTGGTAGTGATCCTATTTTGGTCCCACTGCAAAATCAATTGAATGAAAAGATAGGGATTAGATATAGAAGTCGTTAACCCCCCTAATAATATATGTGAACACTCACCCTCTTTTTTGCGGACAAGGGGACAGACGCTTATTAGATGATCAGCTGAAGCACAATACATGCAAAGATTCGAGGATTTTCTCCTGGCTCGTTCAGCAGTTGATAGTGGAGAACGTATGATCCCTACCTCCATAGGAGTAGGTTCAGAAGACGAAAAACGAGAAGGATTGGGTGGTGAGACTCCCGTTTTCTCAGCCTTCCTTTCTCGTAATCGTCTGTCAATGTTGATGCTAAGCTGTATTAAAGCATGCAAAGTGCCAGGTAAATCCACCCGGGCGAGCTCATCCTTTATGGCTTCGGATAGACCAAGCCTGAACTGGGTTCGTAGAGATGCGTCATTCCACCCTGAATCAAGGGTCCATCTCTTGAACTCCACTACAAAGTCCTCAACAGGTCTCCTTCCCTGTTTTAAGGCTCTCAGTTGACTGTCAGCAGTACCTTGCCGATTTGGATCTTCATAGAGGCGAGAGAATTCTGCTAGAAACGCAGGATATGAGTTGAGAATAGGGTCATCTTTCTCAAAAAAGGAATCTGCCCAGGCCCGTGGATCACCTGACATATAAGAGATAGTAGTACAGACTTTAATGCGGTCTGTATTATAAGTGCGAGGTTTTAAACTGAAAAGCAATTGACATGCGTTTGTAAACTCACAAAATTTTTTCCAGTCACCAGTGAACACTTGTGGAGGGTTTATCTTGGGTTCACGGGGTTGAGCAGCAGTAAGTTGCGATACACGGGCTACCTGTTGTCTTAAGGTATGATTTTCCTTTTGTACTTCAGTGATGGTATGAACTAATGTTTCTACTTTTTGAGTTAGGTGCATGACATGAGTGGCCATATTGTAATGTTCCGGTACCTTTGGTACCCTAAATTACTCTTTTCACAAGTGTATGCGCCCCACCATTCTCTTTTGGAAAGGTGCGCATACACCTTTAAGACTGAAGCTGTCATCACTCAGCGCCGGACTAGATGGCTATTTAAATCGCCGGTTCTCACTCACATGTGTTCGTTCAAACACCCTTACCTGGATGCTAACTTGGCTTGAAGCTTTCGTGCTTGCAAGCATACCTCGCTGACGGAACCTCGCTGCGCTGATCCCTGTATCCCGCTTCTGGATCATCCGCTCCTCCTGAACCAACCTTCGGCTGTATTGCTATTAGTGCTAAGTACCCCGCAGGGGAACCCTCTATAAACTTATACTAAGCTTACACTATCTAGCTCTGCATAGTAAAGACTATTTATCACATCTGCATATCTAGATTGCTAGCTCTTAAGACTACTGCTACTTATTCCTGCACTGGGTTGATCTCTCTTGTATGTCCACCTGCTACTCTGTCATCTGCTACCATACATGATTGCTAAACCTACCTGCATCCATCTGCTACTGTCTTACCTTCAAGTGTCTCTCACCTACCACCTCCACTCAACCTGTCTCTTAAATCTTCATCACTGTGTTACTACATACATAAAGTCACTCTAGGAACCAGCTTGTTGAGTGTGTGTATTTACTAGCTGAATTAAGACCTTCCACACATGATGAGTCATTGAGGTTGGGAATGGTATCTCAGCATCTCTCTTACATGACTACTGAAGTGGAATATTTCTGCAGCTGAAAATCCACACCATACATGAAACGCAGGAGCGTTACAGATTGAACGAACCCACAAATGGATTCAGCAGAAATAACCACTCAGGTGACACAATTAAAACAGCAAGTAACTGCGTTAATACACGCACTTGCTGAATTAAAAGAAGACAATCAGGCTCTGTCGCAGCAGGTAATTAGACTGACACAACTTACCTCTGCTCAGTCCCCTGAACCCAAGATAAATCCCCCTTTGGTATTTACAGACGATCGCAAAAAATTTTGCGAATTTAAAAACGCATGTGAGTTACTTTTTTTGCTAAAACCTCGTACCTACCTTACTGATCACATTAAGGTTTGTACTATTATTTCTTACCTAACAGGCGATCCTCGAGCCTGGGCAGACTCTCTTTTTGAGAAAAACGACCAGCTTCTCAACTCCTATGCCTTGTTCCTAGCAGAACTCACTAGCCTATATGATGACCCCAATAGGCAGAGTACTGCCGATCTTCAATTAAGATCCTTGAAACAAGGAAGGAGGCCTGTAGAAGACTTTGTCGCGGAATTCAAGAGATGGACCCTTGATTCAGAATGGAATGATGCATCTCTGAAAACCCAATTTAGGCTTGGCCTATCAGAAGCCGTTAAGGACGAGCTCGCCCGAGCGGATCTGCCAAAAACCCTGGATGCATTGATACAACTCAGTATCACCATAGATAGAAGACTACGAGAAAGAAATGCTGAGAAAATGGGAATGCCATTACCCGTTTCCTCTCGGATTCCGGCCGTTAACCCCGTTCCTATGGAGGTAGGAACCATACGCCCACCGCTATCAACTATGGAAAAAGCCAAAAGACGATATGAAAATCTCTGCTTGTACTGTGCATCCCCGGATCACAAGATAAATGTCTGTCCCCTAGTCAACAAAAAGAAGGGTGAGTGTTCACATGTCCTCCTAGGTGGATTGACAACTTCATTCACTAACCCTTACATTTTTGTTTGTTTGACATTACAGTGGGACCAGAACAGGATTACTACTAAGGCCATGATTGACACAGGATCTTGTGGAAATTATATTGATATATGTTTTGCTGCTTCAAATAAAATTCCTATTATTTCTAAACTTAAACCTGTCTCAGTAAGTCTTATTACCGGTGTTCCGTTATCCTCTGGTCCGATCACCGATCAGACACAAGCACTTCTAGTCACTATTAAGGAGTCTCATAGGGAGACTACTACCTTCGATTTAATACCTTCACCCCACTTTCCCATTGTGTTGGGACTTCCCTGGTTACACACACACCAACCAACCATAGATTGGAAGGAACGGTCCTTGGCCTTTCTCTCTTGCTATTGCGAGGATACGTGTAACCTCCCGTCTTCCGGGAAGATTCTGTCTATGGTGACAGATGAGATTGCACCACTATGTTATCAGGATCTTTCTGAGGTTTTTCTTGAGAAAAATGCTCAAGCATTACCTCCTCATCGAGACTATGATTGTAGCATTGATCTACTCCCAAATAGCAAATTGCCGTTCGGTCATGTTTATCCTCTTTCACAGGATGAACTTTCCCATCTCAAAACCTATTTGGATGAGAATTTGGAAAAAGGTTTTATTAGACCTTCCACTTCTTCCACAGCAGCAGGACTCTTTTTTTGTTCGCAATAAGGACTCAAGTCTCAGACCTATCATCGACTACAGGAAATTGAATGCTATCACAATAAAAGATCGCTATCCTCTACCGCTTATCCCTGAGCTCATTGAGCAGGTGCGTGGAGCTACCTATTTTTCAAAATTGGACCTGAAAGGAGCATACAATCTCATTCGAATCCGTGATGGACACGAGTGGAAGACTGCATTCAGAACCAGATACGGATTGTTCGAATATCTTGTGATGCCATTCGGGCTATGCAACGCCCCTGCAGTTTTCCAACGATTTATAAACGATATTTTTAAAGACTTACTAGATGTCTGTGTTGTGGTATATCTGGACGATATACTTATATATTCACGATCCCTGTCTGAACACATAAGACATGTAAGACTTGTACTATCGAGATTGCTTGCACATAACCTTTATGTGAAACTGAAGAAATGCTTGTTTCATAAAGACGAGGTACTCTTTCTAGGCTACATCATATCCAAAACAGGAATCGAGATGGACATGAGTAAAATATCCTGCATTCAGGATTGGCCTACACCAACCACACGCAAGGCGCTACAGCGATTCCTGGGATTTTCAAATTTCTACAGAAGTTCATTAAAAACTTTTCTGCTATTGTGAGACCCCTCACACAGCTCACTAGCATAAAAAAACCATTCAAATGGTCAGAAGAAGCCAATAAAGCTTTTCACTTGTTAAAGACAAGGTTTACTTCCGCTCCCATATTACGCCATCCAGACCCATCCCTCCAATACATTCTGGAGGTAGATGCGTCAAACATGGCAGTAGGAGCAATACTCTCCCAACGACCAACCCACACTTCACCACTTCATCCAGTCGCCTTTTTTTCTAAATCCCTAAGCAGTCCCGAGATAAATTACCCCGTGGGTGAAAAGGAACTGCTTGCTATAAAATTGGCTCTGGAGAATTGGCGACATTTACTCGAAGGCACCCAATTACCAATAATTATATACACGGACCATAAAAACCTCCAATATCTTCAGACTAGCAAAACTCTCTCGCACTGACAGGTACGATGGTCACTATTCTTTCTAAGGTTTAACTTCCTAGTGACTTACACACCTGCAGATAAGAACAAAAAGGCGGATGCACTATCACGACTAACTGAAGAAAACTACTTTGAAATCCCTTCCGTTCCTATAATACCTCACAAACGCATTATTGGAGTTGTCCGTTCCTTGAAGGAAGAGGTTTTGCATGGTATAAGTTTGGATTCACCCCCACCACAACTAAATACTGATGCAGAAGGCTTCCTCTACTACAACGACAAACTTTACATACCACCTACCCTACGCACCAAGATCTTGGAATTATCTCATGATGTGCCTATGGCAGGACATATGGGTATGACAAAGACTCTTAATCTGATTTCCCGGCAATTCTGGTGGCCTGACATGAAAACATCTATACAAAAAGTCGTCTCTTCATGCAATGTCTGTGCCAGGTCCAAAATTGACACTACGAGACCATCCGGTCTACTATGCAGTCTACCAATACCCCAAACTCCATGGGAAGTTTTTTCCTTGGACTTCATCGTAGAATTGCCTCTTTCCAAAGGATTTAATACCATCTTGGTGTCAGTAGACCATCTGACAAAGATGGCACATTTCATTGCTATTCGCAGACTACCTTCGTCCAAACAAACGGCAGAACTCCTGATGAAACATGTTTTTAGATTACATGGTATCCCAAAAACTCTTCTGTCTGACCGTGGATCCCAATTTATTTCTAAGTTCTGGTAAGAACTATGTCACATACTACGGATCGAGCGGAAGCTCACTTCTCCTTACCATCCGCAGACCAACGGACAGACTGAAAGAGTCAACCAATGCATCGAGCAGTATTTACGTTGTTACACTTCTTACCAACAGGATGATTGGGTGGATCTTCTCCCTCTGGCAGAATTTGCCTACAACAACGCAACCCACAGTACAACCAAGCAGAGTCTGTTCTACTTGAACTATGGGTTTCATCCCTCTATTCTTCCACCACGCATCCTTCCTTCAAACAACCCAGTAGCCTCAGACTATCTTACCCAAATAAAGGATTCTCTGGGTTTATTAAATACTACCATTGCACACGCTCACAGTCAACAAAAGAAGTACTATGATCTTCGCAGAAGACCTTCTCCACAGTACACTATCTGGGACCTCGTTTGGCTCTCAACAAAAAATTTAAGACTGAAGATCCCTAGCAAAAAGCTTGGACCTCTGTTCTTGGGACCTTTCCCAATCAAAAAACTTATTGGAAAAGCTGCAGTACAGCTTACATTGCCAATAGACCTAAAAATCCATCCCATTTTCCATGTGTCGCTACTGAAGCCCCATGTTCCGGACCAAGGAATAAGGCCTAATATTCCACCTCCGCCTCCTGTACAAGTTGAAGGTGGAGAAGAATACGAGATAAAAGAGATTCTGGATTCTCGTATCTACAGAAGAAGACTTCAGTACTTGGTTAGATGGAAGAACTATGGGCCCCAAGACGACACCTGGCTAAACACCTCTGAAATACATGCCCCTAGATTAATCCGCAATTTTCATGCGAGATACCCAGACAAACCAGCTCCAGAGGCCTTCAGGAGCCGGCCTTAAGGGGGGGGGGTATTGTAATGTTCCGGTACCTTTGGTACCCTAAATTACTCTTTTCAAAAGTGTATGCGCCCCACCATTCTCTTTTGGAAAGGTGCACATACACCTTTAAGACTGAAGCTGTCATCACTCAGCGCCGGACTAGATGGCTATTTAAATCGCCGGTTCTCACTCACATGTGTTCGTTCAAACACCCTTACCTGGATGCTAACTTGGCTTGAAGCTTTCGTGCTTGCAAGCATACCTCGCTGACGGAACCTCGCTGCGCTGATCCCTGTATCCCGCTTCCGGATCATCCGCTCCTCCTGAACCAACCTTCGGCTGTATTGCTATTAGTGCTAAGTACCCCGCAGGGGAACCCTCTATAAACTTATACTAAGCTTACACTATCTAGCTCTGCATAGTAAAGACTATTTATCACATTTGCATATCTAGATTGCTAGCTCTTAAGACTACTGCTACTTATTCCTGCACTGGGTTGATCTCTCTTGTATGTCCACCTGCTACTCTGTCATCTGCTACCATACATGATTGCTAAACCTACCTGCATCCATCTGCTACTGTCTTACCTTCAAGTGTCTGTCACCTACCACCTCCACTCAACCTGTCTCTTAAATCTTCATCACTGTGTTACTACATACATAAAGTCACTCTAGGAACCAGCTTGTGGAGTGTGTGTATTTACTAGCTGAATTAAGACCTTCCACACATGATGAGTCATTGAGGTTGGGAATGGTATCTCAGCATCTCTCTTACATGACTACTGAAGTGGAATATTTCTGCAGCTGAAAATCCACACCATACATGAAACGCAAGAGCGTTACACATATCTGCTGGATCCATTTTTTGGGTTCGTGCAATCTGTAACGCTCTGACTTTTTATGTCAATGGACTGGATCTACAGCTGCAGAGTTCCACTCAGTAGTCTTGTAGAGAAATGTTAAATCACCTGATCCAACGCTCTTGACTCATCATAGTGGTTCAGCCTGGTTCAGTATGCACATGTACAAACACTCAGTAAGTGATGTTATGAGAGTGACAGGTACTAAATGCAAGTAGCAGTGATATAATACACTGATGGTATAGGTTCTGAGGAATGGTAGCAAATGGTGATGAATAGTAATCTCAAGAGCTAGCAATCTAGTACATGCAACAGGTGGTAAATAGCAGTAGGCAAGATGTACAAGAGTTTATAGGCTAGTTCAGTAATGCAGGTTTAGGTATTAGCAAGCAGGATGTATGAGAGCTAGCAATCTAATTCAGCAATGCAGGTAGTAGATATTAAGAGCAAGATGTATAGAGCTAGCAATCAGTTCAATAATGTAGGTAATAGTTAGCAAGCGTTGTTGATAAGGAGGGGTCCCCTGTGGGGTACTTATCAATAGCCAGGAAGCAATTAGGAGTAGAGCGAGGTAGCGAGGCTCCGGTCAATCCAGGAGTGGGGTGTGTCTGGAAGATTCGGCAGCGTCAGGTTAGGCATCTATCAGGAGCAGTTGCACGAACGATGTGTGAGTGCAGACCGTCAGTTGAAATAGGCGCCCTATGCGGCGCCTGATGATGACGTCAGCGCTGTGAACCATTACCACAGCTGTATGCGTTCCACCTACCTGAGTGGTGGAACGCAACCCGGAAGTAAAGAGGCAGAAAAGGCATGGAATATACCAAGGATCTTACAAACACAGCCACAAATAGTACCCAGCAAGTTGTCCCCTATCTGCTCTCCCCTCGCATAAATCTGCATTATCACTTTACCACTATTCCCCCTTCTGCAAGCATTCTAATACTTTGGTTCATTCATCGTCTGTCATAGTTTTCTGCAAATAACTTCCCAGCAAATCTATATGCGCTGTTTTATTTCCCTCTTTCTTTACTTATATTGTTTTTACTCCTCTCTCTAAGGCCTCATGCACATCTCCTAGATGCCTTTGCTCCTAAATAGGAAAAGACAGCTAAAAAAAAAAAAAAAAAACGCATCTAAAAGTAATGTTTACATGCGCGTTGATACGATTTTCACATTTAATACAGTCTATTGGCCAGGAAAAATAGTGTATACGGGTCATTAGAGCGCATCAATGCACATGAACGTGCTGGTGTAATGCGCATTTGACTTTTTTTCTAACCAACTGCTCCCCTCTTGAACGTGATTTTGGCACATTCGGATTACTGCCTCAAAATACCTGTAACCTGATATGTGTGCATGGAGACTTAGGGTAACATAGAGTGGTGTGTAGTGACAGAAAAAAAAAAGTCAAAGGCCTGTAAAATCTGCATTGCACATCCTGTGTGCATGAGGCCTTACACCACTGTTGCCCAAATCTCAATTAATGTTACAAATAGGGAGTGTACAGCT
Source organism: Pelophylax lessonae (assembly GCF_965119305.1). Taxonomy (NCBI): domain Eukaryota; kingdom Metazoa; phylum Chordata; class Amphibia; order Anura; family Ranidae; genus Pelophylax; species Pelophylax lessonae. The sequence continues at coordinate 258,944,465 of NC_138769.1, forward strand.
TGTAGAACAGTGTGAATTTGCTGTCCCCTCAAAATAACAACACACAGCCATTAATGTCTAAACCGCTGGCAACAAAAGTGAGTACACCCCTAAGTGAAAGTGTCCAACTTGGGCCCAAAGTGTCAATATTTTGTGTGGCCACCATTATCTTCCGGCACTGCCTTAACCCTCTTGGGGAATGGAATTCACCAGAGCTTCACAGGTTGCCACTGGAGTCCTCTTCCACTCCTCCATGATCATCACGGAGCTGATTGATGTTAGAGACCTTGCACTCCTCCACCTCCGTTTAAGGATACCCCACAGATGCTCAATAGGGTTTAGGTCTGGAGACATGCTTGGCCAGTCCATCACCTTTACCGTCAGCGTCTTTAGCAAGGCAGTGGTCCTCTTGGAGGTGTGTTTGGGGTCGTTATGTTGGAATGCGGCCCAGTCTCCAAAGGGAGGGGATCATGCTCTGCTTCAGTATGTCACAGTATATGTTGGCATTCATGGTTCCCTCAATGAACTGTAGCTCCCCAGTGTCGGCAGCACTCATGCAGCCCCAGACCATGACACTCCCACCACCATGCTTGACTGTAGGCAAGAAACACTTGTCTTTGTATTTCTCACCTGGTTGCCGCCACACACGCTTGACACCATCTGAACCAAATAAGTATATCTTGGTTTCATCAGACCACAGGACATGGTTCCAGTAATCCATGTCCTTAGTCTGTTTGTCTTCAGCAAACTGTTTGTGGGTTTTCTTGTGCCTCATCTTTAGAAGAGGCTTCCTTCTGGGACAACAGCCATGCAGACCAATTTGATGCAGTGTGCGGCATATGGTCTGAGCACTGACAGGCTGGCCCCCCACCCCTTCGACCTCTGCAGCAATGCTGGCAGCACTTATACGTCTATTTCCCAAAGATAACCTCTGGATATGATGCTGAGCATGTGCACTCAACTTCTTTGGTCGACCATGGTTTCATCTTCAGTGGATATAGCCTCTGACACTGCTCTGCGTGGTGTGATTTTGTTCCACTCTTTATCTGGTCTCTTCCATAGTTCGGTAACTGTAGTGGGTTTCTCTGCCATAATGTTGTAGGCAAGGATTTTCCAGAGGTTTTCGATTGGGTTTAGATCGGGACTCTGGGCTGGCCATTTCATTATTTCAACATTTTCAGCTTCAAGGAACTGCTTTACATGTTTTGCTGCTTAACGGGGCATTGTCATGCATGATAATTTGCATTTATTTGCAATACATTTGCATTCGCTCTGCCATGTAGCTGTATAAGAGACCCAACTCCTGCTGCAGAAAACATCCCCAAAACCATGACGCTTCCCCTCCACCTTTCACTGACTTCTTTACACGCTTTGGGCTCAATTTTTCCCCAGTTTGACAACGAACATAATGTTTCCCATCGGACCTGTCAGAGCATTAATAGAAGGAGGACCTTCAGACAGAACAGGGAACCCAAAGATTCTTAGGTTTTGCCAACTTCTACCGGAGTTTCTTTTAAAGGTTTCTCAGCTATCATTGCCCCAATTGCTCAACTCACACGACTCCATACTCGTTTCCTCTGGAATCAGGAAACCTAAGTAGCCTTTGAACAACTCAAAACCTTGTTTACCTCTGCTCTGCTGTTGCAACACCTGGACCCAGCACTCCCTTTCCTTCGTGAAGTAGATGCTTCTGAAGTGGCAACAGGAGCCGTGCTCTCACAGGGTCTGGCCCTAAAAGTTCTATTGCACCCAGTAGCCTTCTGCTCTAAGAAATTAAACCACGCCAAAAGAAACTACGACATAGGCGACCGAGAGCTCCTAGCTAATAAAGTGGCCTTCGAATAGTGGAGGTATCTATTGGACCACCAAACGTCTAAGACCGACAGGCTAGATGGGCATTATACTTCCAAAAACAGGAAGGTGGACGCCATGTCCCGGATGTTCCCTGAAGCTACGAAACCTGCTCCCCTGAGCATCATTCTTTCAGCCCAGAACTTTTATTGATTCAACCCAGCTTTAAAATCGGTCATTGAATGAGCCTCTGCTTCGTGCCCCAAATCTGAACAGGCCTTGTTAAGGAAACGAGATGGATTACTCTGGCATCAGGATAAGGTCTTCGTACTTTAGGAGGCAAGGCTTCAGGTCTTCAAGACATACTACGACCACCAGTTAGCCGGCCACTTTGGAGTTCGTAAAACAAGTGAGCTCATCCAATGGTCCTTCTGGTGGCCCAACCTTGGTCGGGACTGTAGAGCCCATGTCAGATCCTGCTCAGTGTGCCTACGTAGCAAGGGCGACAAGACAAAGCCCTGGGGACTGCTGAGACCCTTATCTATTCCTAACCGTCTGTGGGAAATGATCTCTATGGATTTTATTGTGGAGCTTCCGTCCTCTGAGGGTTTTACTGCCATCATAGTGGTGATACACCGCCTGTCTAAGATGGCCCAATTCTTACCCTTGGTAGGCACACCTTCAGCAACTGAGAGTGCACACACATTTATCAAGGAAATTGAGAGACTCCACAGTACCCAGTAGCATTGTTTTAGATTGGGTGTACAATTTACCTCCAAGTTTTGAGGAGCTCTCTGTAAGGCCCTGAAAATAGAACTTTGCCTCTCATCGACCTATCATCCCCAGAGCAACTAATCAAACCTTGGAGCAGAACATCCACTGTTTCTCAGCCTTTTCACAGGATGACTGGTCTCTGTTTTGGGCCAACTATGGATTCCACCCAATTGCCTTGCCTGAAACTATATTCCTGAATCGGTAGTACTTGCTGTTCAGGACAGACTTGCCTTTTTACAGAAAAACTACCAAACCCTCCAAGAATGCATAATGAAGGCTCAAAACGATTACAAAAAGTGTGACAAAAAACGAAGGGGGAATCCCTCCTTTAAAGTCAGGGATGAGGTATGGCATTCTACGGCCAATCTAAAACTCCCATGCCCATCGAAGAAGCAGGGGCCAAGGTACATCCGGCCATTTCCAGTCAAACGTGAGGTAAACCCAGTGGCGTTCAAATTATTCCTGCCTGATTCTTGAAGGATTCACACAGTTTTTCATGCCTTTTTCCTTAAGTCGGCCATTCCGGATTCATTCCGGAACTACCCCTGCCATCAGTAACTGTTGGAGAAGAAACAGAATACAAGGTGGAGTCAATATTGTATTGCAGGAAGCAAGGCAGGCAAATCCAATATCTGATCAAGGGGAAGAAAGCTCCTGGGAACCGAAGATCAACACCCATGCCCCTAGACTCCTTCGGGAATTCCATGCAAGATATCCGAGAATGATGGCCCAGTTGGGTGCTTTCGGAAGCTGCCCGTCGGGGGGGGGGGGGACCGCCAGGGCACCAATAGCAGGAGGACTCTAGGACCCAGTATCTGTCAGAGCAGGAGGAGGACTCAGGGGCCCAGCTTCTCCGCCAGCACCTCACATGGGCCTTTATAAGGAAGCCAGTCCTGGTCTGACGTGCTGTTTGATCTTCAGCTATTGCCAATGGTCCCATGTTTCCTGTGATTCTTGATTACTGACATAACTTGTTTCAGACCGGTCTCCTGCCCGCTTCCTGTCCTTGACCTTGGCTTATTTAACGGATCTCCTCTGCCTGCTACCTGTCCTGACTTCGGCTTCCACCGGACCTAGTCTTCACTGCTACCCATCTGGCACCGAATCTTGGCTTCAACCGACTACCCTCTGTCTTAGTGACCCTAGTTACCTACTACATCTCACAGGTGTCACCTGCCTGCAGCAGCCCAGCAGCACATCAGCGGTGTCCCTTATCCTTTTCTGCAAGCAACTCTGCAGGCGACCTGTGCTACTTTGGACCCGACTACTCCCGTCTCACCTACAGGGGAGTCTGGAACTTAACTGCAAGGGAAGCCCTCTCTCCATTGGCCTCCAGCACTTTGGTACCTGATAGAACTACCAGGGTTGCAGTAGTTGCACTTGCGCCTGGGCGCTGGACTCCCAACATGGTGGGGAGGGCCCGTCTTCCCCTTTTGCCCCTGAGGGGCCTGTTGTCACCGGTTCTGCCACTGTGAGGGGCCTGGCCGCCACCGGTTCTGCCTCTGTAAGGGGCCCGGCCTCCCAGCCACTGTGGAGAGGCTGAGCACTGTCACTGCAGACCGGCCTGCAGCCATGTAGGGAGGGAACACTGAATGAGAAAGTCAGCTAACGACCAACAGAGTGAAGGGGGAGGAGCTCTCCCCTCTGCAAGGAGACCCCATGACAGAAGAGGCATCCCTGGGAGGCACGTGAATAGATATACTGAGGGGGAATCGACTGACAAAGTAAGTGAGCAAGTAATTGCCACTGCAACCGATCCAATCCTCCTCCACCGCTGCCTCTTACTGGTCCCAATCCCCCCCACGACCGATCTCATCCCTATCTCCCCCACATCACCACTACCACTGATCTCATTCCTATACCCTCATTACCTCTGCGGCTGAGATTGGTGGTGGGTGGGATGAGGTCAGTAAGAGGTGGTGGTGGGGGGAAGGATGACACCAGCACTGCCACTGATCCCACCCCCATCACTGCTGCCACTGATCTCACCACCACTGCTGCCACTGATCTACCTCCCCTCACCACCACCGCTGCCACTGATCCCACCCCTCTCACCATCACTGCCGTCACTGATCCCACCCCTCTCACCACCACTAGTCCCACCCCTCTCACCCCCACTGCGATCACTGATCCCATCCACAGCTGTCACTGATCCCACCCCCTCTGACAACTGCTACTGTCACTGATCCCACACCCCTCATCACCACCGCTGTCAATGATCCCATCCACTGCTGCCACTGATCCCACCCAACTCACCACCACCACTGCTGCCAATGATCCCATCCCCCTCACCATTCCTGCTGTCACTGATTCCACCACCAGCGCTGCCACTGATCCCACTCCCCTCACCACCATCGATGTCACTGATCCCACCACCACTCTGCCACTAATCCCACCCCACTGGTCCCACCCCCCTCACCACTGCCATCACTGATCCCATCCAGTGCTGCCACTGATTCCACCCCCTCACCACCACTGATCCCACCAATACCACGGCCATCGATCCAAACACCCTCTCAATTACCATTACCGCTGTCACTGATCCCACCCCCCTCACTAATATCGCTTGCTGTCACTGATCCCACCGCTGCCACTGATCCCACCCCTCCCCACTACCGCTGTCACTGATCCCACAACCACAACTGCCACTGATACTAGCCCACCACCACCACCACCACCAATGATCCCACAACCACCACCGCTGCCACAGATCCCACCCCCCTCACCAGCACCACGGTCACTGATCCCATTCTCTTAGTACCTTGAAATTTATGAAATTGTAGGTTGTTCTCAAAATTTGATCTCTATATACGTATATATATATTACACATTTATATAAATTTTTTTTCTAGATCAGTTTGGTCTATATGTCTTGGGTGGTTCATCCTTGCCACAGCCCCGGATCAGATGTTTGCTTTGGCGCTCTCACTTCCCTCCTAGATGCTGGGTGTATTGTTGATGCTGACATATAAGTGATTAGGCTATTTTTTACTTTTTTTCATGAGATTTTTTGCATTCTTATACAAACCTATATTTACAGGTAACTTTTTGCATCAAGCTCCTGATAAGTGGACAGAGATCCACGAAACGTGTAGAGCCACATAGATGCATATATATATATATATATATATATACTATTCAGAGATCGACCATGTACTTTTCTATGAAATATTATTAAACCAATGCAATATGAATTGTTTTACTATATGAATTTTGTCTGTTAGCTCTTTTCACACATGTCTGCATCACATTTGGAAACTGATGTTATATATCTGTATGAATTACTGAATGTGCAATAAATTACCATGTTTTGATTTTATCTATGTGTATTTCAGTTAGTGACCTGCCTCACTTAAAGTCCCATGACCTCTGCTCTAATTTTGCAACTTTGATATGCGTTAGTAAAACTGTACCTACTTTGTGTATCCAGGTGGATTATACCCTGTTTTTTTCAGGACAATGTATCTTTCTCTCCAGTCAGAAGAGAGAGAGAAAACACATGGGCATGCTGCACATTGACTGATCACTGTGATATCTAATCAGAGGCTGTTACAGTGATCAGATGACCATGAACCAGGTACCAGTAGTATGAGACCCAGTGCCCTTGATGATGGCCCGGCCTTTGTGCTGGGAGCATGCTGTGTGAAGACATACATATATATATATATATATATATATATATATATATATATATATATATATATATATATATATATATATATATACAGCCCTCAAAAATTCCACTCGCCTGCTCGCATTTTGCGAGTGGATTGATGAGCAGGGCGAGTAAGAACAGGGCTGTACTGTAGGGGGAATTTGCAGCTCCTCCGTTCAGCCTGCCTCCCCTGTCACAAGGCTGTGTGTGTGTGTTTCATAGCCCAGTGAGCAGCTCCCCCCCTCCAGGAATGGGAGAGGCTGTATCTGCTCTGCCTTCTCCCGCCCCTTTCTCTCTCCCTGTGCCCGCCCACACACTCAGTGCAGCCCGTGCGTGCTGTCTGTGAAGGAGATGTGTGGGCGGGAAAGTTTCATTAGCAGCCAGCAGCTACATGGTGAACTGAGTAAGATGAGCACTGTGACTGGACTTACTCCTCCCTACCCTGTCACCCCTCCCTCTGTCCCTGTCATCACCCCCTCTGTCCCTGTCATCTCCCCCCTCTGTCCCTGTCACCCCCCCTCCACCTGTCCTGTCATCTCCCCCCCCTCTGTCCCTGTCACCCCCCCATCCACCTCCCCTCCCCCTGTCCCTGTCATCACCCCCCTCTGTCCCTGTCATCACCCCCCTCTGTCCCTGTCATCTCCCCCCCTCTGTCCCTGTCATCAACCCCCTCTATCCCTGTCATCTTCCCCCCTCTGTCCCTGTCACCCCCTCTGTCCCTGTCATCTCCCCCCCCTCTGTCCCTGTCACCTCCCTGTCCCTGTCATTACCCCCCCGTCCCTGTCACCTCCACCCCTCTGTTCCTGTCACCCCCCCCCTGTCCCTGTCACCCCCCCTGTCCTTGTCACCTCCTGTCTCTCCCTGTCACCCCCTCTTTGTCCCTATCATCTTCCCCCCTCTGTCCCTGTCATCTTCCCCCCTCTGTCCCTGTCATCTTCCCCTGTCTGTCCCTGTCTCCCCCTCTCACTCTTCCTGTCACCCCCTCTCTTTCTCTCTGTGTCACCCCTTCCTTCTCTCTCTCCATTTCACCCCCTCTCTCTCTCTCCCTGTCACCCCCCTCTCTCTCTCCGTCACCTCCTCTCTCTCCCTCCCTGTCACCCCCCTCTCTCCCTCTGTTCCACCCCCCCTCTCCCTCCGTGCCTCCCCCCCTCTCTCCCTCCGTGACACCCCCCCTCTCTCCCTCCGTGTCACCCCGCCCTCTCTCCCTCTCTGTGTCACCCCCCTCTCTCTTCGTGTCATCTCCCTCTCTCCGTGTCAGCCCCCTTTCCCTCTCTCTGTGTCAGCCCCTTTGCCTCTCTCCCTGTCACCCCTTTGCCTCTCTCCGTGTCAGCCCCCTCTCTCTCCCCGTCACCCCCTCTCTCTGGCAACCCCCCCTTGTCTTTCTCTGTCAAACCCCCTCTCTGTTGAACCCTCTCTCTCTCGGTTGTTGTTGTTAATATTTATTTTTGTAACTTAATTCTGAATAAAACATTTAACAGTGTAACTTTATGAGATATTTTACAAGGGCGTGTTTAGGGGCGGAGCAGGGTAGGGTTTGGGTGGGACAACAAGTGACAAGTAACCCTTAAGGCCTGGCTAGTACCTCAAGACTTGAAATTTTGAGCCCTGTATATATATATATATATACATACATACATACATACATACACACACAGTATCTCACAAAAGTGAGTACACCCCTCACATTTTTGTAAATATTTTAATATATCTTTTCATGTGACAACACTGAAGAAATTAAACTTTCCTACAATGTAAAGTAGTGTACAGTTTGCATATTACTCAACACACAGCCATTAATGTCTAAACCGCTGGCAACCAAAGTGAGTACACCCCTAAGTGAACACTGTTCTACAAGCTGTACACTCACTACATTTGTGTGCTTGTCCCGAAGGATATTTTCACATGAAATGTCATGATTGGTTCTTGAAAGCTGTGTACTAACGAATAGATTATCGGACGACCGCTCCGAATGCAGTTTTTTTGTCTAATATTCTCATTATGTGTACAGGCCCTAAGTCAAACATTGATCTAAAGTCTTGAGTATAGACCCAAGGAAAAATATGTTCAGTGTACCAAGTATCTTTACTCAAGAAACAAATAAATCTAGTAAAAATAAAGTTAGGCATTTTCTCTGCAGAACTGAGGAAAAGGCATTTAACTTCCTAGGACACTAGCTAAAATCTGAAGCATGATGATTAGGGTCGGTGTTTTATGGGGGCTGGCCTTCAACATTTTTTTATTTTTGTCAGTGTCCAAACCTCCTCTAGAAACCAGTATATAAACTGAGCACTGTATCTAAGAATTTGTACATCCCAGTGTACCTCAAGCGACAGTAAACTGACATTGCACTAACACCTTACTGCAGCACAACAGTGTGAACCTAGCCTAATGGTTAAATGCTTGTTTTGTCTAGGTCCTCTAGGGCAGTGGTCCTCAACTCCGGTCCTCAGGGCCCACTAACAGTCCAGATTTTAAGTATTACCTTGGGGAGATGCAGACTAGAGTACTGCAATCACTGAGCAGCAAATGATATCACCTGGGATGTATTTCAGTTATCTTGCAAACCTGGCCTGTTAGTGGGCCCTGTAGGCCAGGGATGAGGACCACAGCTCTAGGGGAATGGGAGAGAGTCAGAGAGGGGAGAATAGCCCTGGATTTTGAGGAAACAAGGAAATAGGGTAGGTAGAGCTGCATTTCCATTCCCCCTTGACAAAACAAGTATTAAACATTATTTGTAACCTAAAGCTCTATTAAACCTGAAAACAAACATTTAATATACAGTATATTGCAGCTTACAATCATTAAATGTGGTGGCTGCACTAGTTTTCTCCTTTGGGTTTTTTTTTTACCTATATTTTCCCTTGGCAGTTGTTGCTGGAGGTATTTCAAGTAGCTGGAGTTCACCTTAAATTTATTAGTGAAGTCCTTGTAAATGTGCTACTGTATCCTAAGCTGGCTATGCAATATTAGAAAGGGGGCTAAATTAGCCCCTCTTTCTTATGGGATGGTGGAAGGGATAGCTGGGAGTATAGGGTTAAAGTAAGGCTTAGGTAATAAGGCCCATATATTTCCTCAGGCTAGTTTTCCCGCCAGGAGGGGTTACTAGGCAGGTTAGTGGGGTCTCTAGGTGACTTAGGTGGTTGTTAGGCAGTTTAGCATATTGCAGAGGGCTCTCAGCGAATGAGCCCCTTCTCCCCGCCCGCTCGCCTCAGCCTATGAGGTGGAGGTTACCTCACAAGAAGGCTTATTTAAGCTGCTGCCCGTCTCAGGGGGCTCAATCTTCAGGAATCTTTTACCTGTTTTCCCCTCCCCCCCTCCCCTGGTTTTGTCGCGGCTTCACATAAATTAACTGGTTTGGGTCACCTCTGTTTCAGAGGGGGACGTGTAATTTTATTTATATTTATTATTTTGTGTTTATTATTGATATGGTATATGGTTGGATGTTGATCAATTTGATCTGCTGTAAATGACAACCCGAGTTGTTTATGACTGGGTTGGTCTGTATTTTATATATATTTTAAAAAAATGGTCTATGTTTATATTTGATACCAGTTAATAAAGTAAGCCGCGGCCTTTTATCCAAATTGGTGTCTGAGTGCCTTATTATTATTATTATAAAAAAAAAAAAAAAAAAAGGTATATGGTTTAGATATACTTGCTAAGTTTGGTTGTTTTAAAAAAAAAAAAAAAAAAAGGTAAGCATTACTCCTTCCTACCATCCCATAGTATGATTTTGTTAAAAAAAAAAATCTTTGGTTTAAGAACATTCATCTGATTATATAAATGTTAGTGGGGTCATATCGACATTTGCTTTCGACCACAGTGACAAGAAAATTCAAAGGAATAGGATGGAACTTTTTATTGAATGAATGGATGAATTTCTAGCAAATAATGAGGTTTCCATTCACGAAAGCTTATTCATTCCAAAATTGAATATTAACAGCAAACAAAATTTTGAAGTACCTTCAAATGACAATCGTCAAGTCAATGAATGCACTGACATTTTTGTATGAATGCTCAAATGAACATCCATTCAAAAATCTGCTAGTGCTTGGCCAACTTAAAACTACCCTCTCCCCAGGTTGACAACGCTGCAAGTGTAAAAGTTGTCTCTGCTGCTCCTCCACTCAGAGCATTACATTTTTGTCTATGAGTTTTATACCAATTTAACTTGGAGTTTAACATCTTTATTTATCAAACTTTTTAGATGTTTTGGTGACCGTCGTCTTCACACAATAACGGGAAATTATAGTGCAACTTACCATTACATGTAGGTAACGGAGGATCCCACTGGCTGCTGGCATTGCACTTCACAGTGTTATTGCCATTCATTGTAAAGCCCAGAAAACACTCAAATGTGACTGCAAAATTGTGATAGTATCGACCAGAAAACCCAGATAATTTATTTGCATTGGCCACATCTGGACTTGCACATTCAACAGCTGTAAAAAAGCAAAATACAATCTTTGGTTAATTAAAAAAAAAAGATGTTGTACCTGATGAATCAGTAAAACAGCTCAAAACAAAAGTTATACATTCAAATAAAATTCCAGCCAAAACCTTTTTGGATGGAGTAGGCAAGGTTTAGATCCACTGTTGGAAGAATCCCTACCCAACTGAGCCAAATGGCGCAATAAAACATGATAGAGGATCTATTATTCCCCATTCCACTCAAAAATAAAAGTAATACAGTAGATGAAGTTATACAATATAAGTTCTGCCAAAAGATTTACTAAGGATTGCAGTCACAGAATTGACAACAAGATTGAAGTGTTCTGCGCAATTGGGAATCAGGGTGCAACCTTCCAAAAATTCAGTGGTATTCATATGACAAGTTAAAAAGAAGGACACTGGGAGTAAAAACAATGAGTGGTCACTAAAATACTGGATTTCTGATTTTCTCTGAAAATCTCTATTAAATATGTAATGTTAAGTTTTTTTGCAATAAATCATAAAAAAACAGAAATATATCTGTCCTACCCATTTATTTATAGTGCCTATATCCCTTTAATTTGGCTATAACTTTCTTTGTTGATGGAACTTTTGTGGTACCAGATACAGCAAACTTGTATCATAACCAAAGGTGTAGCTATAGACCTAAAGACAGGGAGCAGTAGAGCTGTTGGCTATGACTAGGGATCAGTTCCAAGCATATAACTTGCCAGGTAATATGGGGCAGAAAAAAATTAAAAACTAAGCAATTGAAGACTGGGCTATTTCAACCACTTTTCAATCTGGACCATTTTTCCATTTTCAGTACTGTCACACTTTGAATGACAATTAGGTATACAAACCTGTACCCAACTTAATCTTTTTATACAGATAGAGCTTTCTTTTTTGTGGTATTTAAAAACCACTGAGTTGTTTACTTTTTTACTATATAAAGTAAAAAAAAAAAAACTCACATGTTTGAGAACCAAGCGCCAGGACAGAGGAAGCATCTACAAAATGACCACATTTTTGAAAGCAAACACCTTAAGGTATCTTCTAACAGACATGGTGAATCTTTTAAAAAAAAATATTTTTTTGCTACAATGCTTTGGAAAAACGCAGGGAAAAAATACATATTTTTTATTTTATTTTTATTCTACTACTCCTCCTGAGTATAGCATTACCACAAGTGAAATATTTTCACAGCCTAGACCCATAGATGGGCCCAAAATGCAAACAGCATTCAGGCTTTATAGGGGCATAAATTACGCAGTCTGTGGCTGATGTGGTGGTGGTGGTAATTGGAGACACTGACTGGCTGCACTATTGGGGCTCAAGCACACGTGAGGTTAAACTGTGGTTCTACTGCCCTCAAATGCTGCGATCCCTTTAGCTGCAGAGGCTGGGGGGGGGGGGGGTACACATGGGTTTGTGAACACACAATTTGGCAAAATTGTAATTTAACATTTAAAAAAATATAAATGACACCTTTGAGTTCAACCATCTTTCTAAAAAAACTGGCAAATTATTTCCAGCCTTTTCTTGTGGGGGATACCGGAGTACAGAGCCCCTACATCAAAAGTAGCCAGTAATGTACCTTCTGGTATGTGTACTTCTTATAACATATTTAAAGGGATTGTAAAGCAAAGTATGCTTTCCAAGTGCGAGGGAAGACTTTGTAGGAAGCCAATTTCCTAGAACTCAAGAGAAAAGGGATGACTAATCTGAGAGGCCCTGTCCATCAGTACTTGGGCTTTAATAGCCATACATTAAAGCCAACGACAAGAAAAATGTTAGACCGACCCATGGACAGAAGATCCAGATAATCTGAGAGGGCCTACTAAGATTTTTGTTGGATTTGAATACCATGTCCATTCTGAGCCAGTTTGCTGAGGATCACCAGAATACCCTATATTCAATTTTATGGAGTGGGAGAGAAAAGTAATTTAGAGGGAAAACCATAGATCAGGTTGACATTATCAGTCACCAGACCATCCAATGCAAAGAGTAGAGAATCCCCGATTGTGAAGACAAATCTGTTCAGTTTGTTGTTAAACCTGGAAGCCAGAAGGTCCATATCCAGTGTTCCCCATCTGCTAAAAAAAAAAAAAAAAAAAATCAAAAGCACCTATGGGTGAAGAGAAACCATTCCCCATGGTCCAGCTGTTGAGAACAGAGAAGGTCCACCTACCAATATTTCACAACTGGGATATGCGCAGTGGTCAGGGCTAAAGAGTTTGGGGCAAGTCAGAATAAGGTCCACTTCTCTTTAAACAACGCAACTTCTGGTGCCTCCTTAATGGTTTATGTAAGCCACTCTGTGGCATTGTCCAACTGAAACCTGGTCAGGTGACTTTGCAACAGAGAGTTCGAGCTTTAAAATGACAACTAAATTGTCCTCAGATGCAGAATATTGATACAGATTTAAACTTCCTCCAGCAGCCAAGCCCTCTGCATTGAGAGGGTACCCAGGACTCCTCCCATACCTGAAAGGCTGGCATCAGTCATGATCTCCAACACCAGTTAGGAGATCAACCTGGTCAGGATAGACCTGACCCTGCTGTTCAGAAGTACAAACTGAGTTGCAATGATCTGGAATGAGACTGGGCATATCAGACATTTTTCAGATATTTGTAAAACATTTTGAAAACCTTTTTTTTTATTTTCCTTCCACTTCACAATTATGTGCAACTTTGTGTTGGTCTATCACATAAAATCCTAATAAAATATTTTTACATTTTTGGTTGTAACTTGACAAAATGTGGAAAATTTCAAGGGGTTTGAATACTTTTTCAAGGCACTATACACAATCCTATAACTACAGTTAATCCAGAGGAAGGCAAAAAACCCAAATGAAGCATAATCCAAAAAATTCCTTCCTCCCCCCAGGAGACAGTCAGATAATCTCTGGAGGCATCACCCAGGAGGCAGTCAGATAGTCCTGTGATCAATTATCCGTATGTTATTACCTATAAATGTCATTATTCAATTACATTTTTTGTATATAGGAATGTGTCCAGCTCTTTTTTAAAAATTATCTCCTGAGCTGGCTAGAACTACTTCAGGGAGTCTATTGCACATCTTCACACCTCTTACTGTGAAGAAGCCTTTCAGTAGGTGAAGGCTAAATTGCTTTTCCATCAGAAATAGAAAACCATGTCCCCTTGGCCTCTGTAATGACCTGAAAGTGAATAACTCTACACCATGAATGGGACACATGCGAGCTAAGTTTTCAGTGGCACATGTGAATTGTACAGGATGTGACTTCTGTGATCCCACAGTGGATTTGGTATGTGCTTTGCCTGATGTTACAAAGATTAAGTTTTACTACTGCCTGGTAGACATGTGCAATTGGTTTTGTTACAAATACAAATTCGGAAGAAATTTTCGTGATTTGGAGAATCGGAAGTATCCGAATTTCCGAATCATGACAGTAATGAACATCAACTAACCTGAAACAAATATAACGAAAAACAACAAATTCATTTGTATTCATTTGTTTCAGTCGGATGACATAATGCCATAGTTTGGGCCTTTTGCTAATGTTTGAAGCATCCGAAGTAAAGTAACATAACGAATCATCTGAATTTATTTGGATCCATTCGTTTTTATTCTAGAGAGCATGAATATTCATTTTGTTTTTGGGTTGAACTTGAGAGACCATTTGTTTAATTTGTATGTGCATGGCCCAACAAAGTCAGTTGGGTATAGGGAATTGAATTCAACTTATTAACTTAAGGAATGAATACGCATTCGGATTCGCACAGACACCAGAGGGAGGCCTCTGAGGAACCGACAGCACCAAATTAAGATCCCATGGCGATAGCAGAGATCGCACCGGAGGCACCAAGTGTCGCACCCCCTGGGTGAAACTACGCACCAGCGAATGGGCGGCCACTGGCCTCTGGAAGAAAATAGCCAAGGCCGAGACCTGACCATTGATAGTACTCAAGGCCAACTTTTGATTAACTCCCCGTTGAAGGAAGGCCAAGATCCAAGCCACCGAATAGGAGCGAGGTTGGATCCCAAGGGACTCTCACAATGCAATATACGACTTCCACGTACGATGATAAATCTTCCTGGAAGTCGCCTTCCTCTCTTTCAGCAAAGTGGGAATCACTGAGGCAAATAAACCCCTGTCCTTGAGAGAGCAGATCCACCCTGAGAGGAAGTCTCCACGGGGCGTCTGCGACAAGCCTGACCAGGTCGGCGTACCAGGCGCGACGAGGCCAGTCCGGAGCCACAAGAATGACCAGAATCCCTTCCGCCTCTATCCTGCGAAGAAGTCTCGGCAGCAACTTGAGAGGAGGAAAGGCATATATCAGCTGGTACTGGCCCCAGGGGGCCACCAGCCCATCTGCGGCATCTGCCAGAGGGTCCAGAGAGCGGGCCACAAACCTCTGTACCTTCCTGTTGATTCGAGATGCCAACAGATCCACGTCCAGAGAGCCCCAGCGAAGGCACAACTGCTGAAACACCTTCAGATGCAGGGATCACTCTCCGGCATCCAAGGCCTGGCGGCTGAGGTAATCCGCCTGCCAAATTTTCCACCCCCAGAATGTGGACCGCTGAGAGATCCGGGACATGGCACTCCACCCATTGTAGAATGTCCGCCACTTCCAGGGCCGCAAGGACACTCTTGGTGCCCCTTGGTGATTGATGTAAGCCACGACCGTGGCTTGTCTGATTGAATGCACACAGGACAACCCTTCAGACGGTCGGTCCAGTGAATCGGGCAAAGCCGGATCGCTCTCAGCTCCAGGATATTGATCAGCAAATGAGATTCCTCCAGGGACCAGACTCCCTGAGCCGAGTCCTGATTGAGAACTCCCCCCCCCCCACCCAGACAGACTCGCATCCGTGGTGACAACTGTCCAGTACATAGGGAGAAAGGATTTTCCAGACTGAAGCATCGGGGACCGAAGCCACCAGACCAGGGACTCTCTGGTCCTGTGGCTTAACCGAACACGAGAATTCAGAGAATTCGGGTGTTTGTTCCACTTGAGAAGAATCTCCCTTTGAAGAACCCTCATCTAGAACTGAGCAAAGGGGACCGCCTCGAAGGAGGACACCATCATACCCAGGACTCTCATACAGGTCCTTGGACATCAACAAACTAACCGCTGACTAGATCTTCTGGAGTTTTTCTGGAGGAAGAAACACCCTGGCAGAGGATGAGTCCAAGGTCAGACCCAGATAGACCTGTTCCATGGAAGGGGTCAGAGACGACTTTTGAAGGTTCACGATCCAACCGAACTCCTCCAGAGTACGCATGGTGACCCCCAAGTTTTCCAACAGCAACGCGGGGGACTCCGCACGGAGAATCAGATCCTCCAGGTAGCCCAGGACCGATATCCCTCGCTGTCGCAACAGTGCCAGGACCGGGGCCAACACCTTTGTGAAGACCCAAGGAGCAGACGCGAGATCAAAGGGTAACACCATAAATTGATAGTGATCTTCTCCCACGGCAAAAACTGAGAAACCGTTGGTGAGCAGCACAGATCGGAATGTGAAGGTAGGCATCCTTGATGTCTATCGAGGCCAGGAGGTCCCCCTGATGTAGGAAAGCCACCACCGTGCGAATGGTTTCCATCTTGAACTTTGGAGCACGCACAAACACATTCAGTGCCTTTAGGCTGCACATTGCCCCCCTTCTTGGGAACCGTGAACAGGTTGGAATAAAACCCGCGAAAGTGTTCCACGTGTGGAACAGACACTATCACTCCTTGCTGTAGCAAGTCCTGCTCCGCCCCATAGTGCGCTCACAAGCGATTCAGGGAGAGGCGGACATTGGAAAGGAAAAACCTGACCGGAGGAATGGTTTGAAACTCGATCTTGTATCTGGACCACACAACCTCCCGGACCCATTTGTCTCGGATCTGGACCAGCCACACGTCCAAGAACCGGCAAAGGCGTCCCCCCACCCCAGACACGGGTGAGGGCGCACCATCAGGCCGACGGGGCCTTGTCCGCAGGTCTGGCAGAAGCGGACTTCTGTTTCCCAGCCAAGGGACGCTTTGGAGCACCCGAGGGAGCCTAGAAGGGCTTCGACTTATTGTAATGCTCCTGCGTTTTATGTATGATGTGGATTTACAGCTGCAGAAATATTCCACTTCAGTAGTCATGTAGAGAAACGCTGAGACACCAATCCCAACTCCCAAGACTCATGTGTGGATGATCTCAATTCAGCAAGTAAATACACACACTCAATAAGATGTTCCTAGAGTGACTTATGTATATAGTAACACAGTGACGATAGGCTGAAGAGACAGGTTGGGTAGAGATGGTAGATGACAGACACTTGAAAGGAATGTTCTTGAAAGTAAGATAGTAGCAGATGGGATGCAGATAGGTTAGCAATCATGTATGGTAGCAGATGATAGAATAGCAGGTGAACATACAGGAGAGATCAACCCAGTGCAAGAGCAGATGGTAGTAGGCTCAAGAGCTAGCAATCTTAGATAATGCAAATGCAGTAATAGTCTTTAGTATGCAGCGCTAGATAGTGTAAGCTTTTAGTATGAAGGGTATAGAGGTTTCCCCTGTGGGGTACTTATCACTAGTAGCAATGTAGCAGAGGAGAGGTTCGGCAAGAGCGGATGATCCGGTAGCGGGATACAGGGATCAGCGCAGCGTGGTTCCGACAGCAAGGTATGCTTGCAAGCATGAGAGCTCCAAGACAGGTCAGCATCAAGGGACAAAGCACATTGAACGAACACATGTGAGTGAAAGCTGGTGATTTAAATAGCTGTTCAGTCCGGCGCTCAGTGATGACAGCATCAGTCTTAAAGGTGTATGCGCACCTTACCAAAAGAGAATGGTGGGGCGCATACACTTAGGAAAAAGAGTAATTAGGGTACCCAAAGGTACCAGAACATTACAGTACCCCCCCCTTAAGGCCGGCTCCTGAAGGCCTCTGGAGCTGGTTTGTCTGGGTACTTCGCATGAAAATTGCGGATTAATCTAGGGGCATGTATGTTAGAGGTGTTTAGCCAGGTGTCGTCTTGGGGCCCATAGTTCTTCCATCGAACTAAGTATTGAAGTCTTCTTCTGTGGATACGAGAATCCAGAATCTCTTTTATCTCATATTCTTCTCCACCTTCAACTTGTACAGGAGGAGGAGGTGGGATAGTAGGCCTTATTCCTTGGTCAGGAACATGGGGCTTCAGTAGTGACACATGGAAAATGGGATGTATTTTGAGGTCTATTGGCAATGTAAGCTGTACTGCAGCTTTTCCAATAAGTTTCTTGATTGGGAAAGGTCCCAAGAACAGAGGTCCAAGCTTTTTGCTAGGGATTTTCAGTCTTAAATTTTTTGTTGAGAGCCAAACGAGGTCCCCGATAGCATACTGAGGAGAAGGTCTTCTGCGAAGATCATAGTACTTCTTTTGTTGACTATGAGCGTGTGCAATGGTAGTATTAAGCAAACCCAGAGAGTCCTTTATTTGGGTAAGATAGTCTGAGGCTACTGGGTTATTTGAAGGAAGGATGCGTGGTGGAAGAATAGAGGGATGAAACCCATAGTTCAAGTAGAACGGACTCTGCTTGGTCGTACTGTAGGTTGCGTTGTTGTAGGCAAATTCTGCCAGAGGGAGAAGATCCACCCAATCATCCTGTTGGTAAGAAGTGTAACAACGTAAATATTGCTCGATGCATTGGTTGACTCTTTCAGTCTGTCTGTTGGTCTGCGGATGGTAAGGAGAAGTGAGCTTCCGCTCAATTTGTAGTATGTGACATAGTTCTTGCCAGAACTTGGAAATAAATTGTGATCCACGGTCAGACAGAAGAGTTTTTGGGATACCATGTAACTTAAAGACATGTTTCATCAGGAGTTCTGCCGTTTGTTTGGACGAAGGTAGTCTGCGAATAGCAATGAAATGTGCCATTTTTGTCAGATGGTCCACTGACACCAAGATGGTATTAAATCCTTTGGAAGGGGGTAGTTCCACTACAAAGTCCAAGGACACAACTTCCCATGGAGTTTGGGGTATTGGTAGACTGCATAGTAGACCGGATGGTCTCGTAGTGTCAATTTTGGACCTGGCACAGACATTGCATGAAGAGACGAACTTTTGTATAGATGTTTTCATGTCAGGCCACCAGAATTGCCTGGTAATCAGATTGAGAGTCTTTGTCATACCCATATGTCCTGCCATAGGCTCATCATGCGATAATTCCAAGATCTTGGTGCGCATGGTAGGTGGTATGTAAAGTTTGTCGTTGTAGTAGAGGAAGCCTTCTGCATCAGTTTTTAGTTGTGGTGGGGGTGAATCCAAACTTATACCATGCAAAACCTCTTCCTTCAAAGAACGGACAACTCCAATAATACGTTTGTGAGGTATTATAGGAACAGAAGGGATTTTGAAGTAGTTTTCTTCAGTTAGTCGTGATAGTGCATCCGCCTTTTTGTTCTTATCTGCAGGTGTGTAGGTCACTAGGAAGTTATACCTTAGAAAGAATAGTGACCATCGTACCTGTCGGTGAGAGAGAGTTTTGTTAGTCTGAAGATATTGAAGATTTTTATGGTCCGTGTATATAAGTATTGGTAGTCGGGTGCCTTCGAGTAGATGTCGCCAATTCTCCAGAGCCAATTTTATAGCAAGCAGTTCCTTTTCACCCACGGGGTAATTTACCTCTGGACTGCTTAAGGATTTAGAAAAGAAGGCGACTGGATGAAGTGGTGAAGTGTGAGTTGGTCGTTGGGAAAGTATTGCTCCTACTGCCATGTTTGACGCATCTACTTCCAGAATGTATTGGAGGGATGGGTCTGGATGGCGTAGTATGGGAGCAGAAGTAAACCTTGTCTTTAACAGGTGAAAAGCTTTATTTGCTTCATCTGACCATTTGAATGGTCTTTTAATGCTAGTGAGCTGTGTGAGGGGTCTCACAATGGCAGAGAAGTTTCTGATGAACTTCCTGTAGAAATTCGAAAATCCAAGGAATCGCTGTAGCGCCTTGCGTGTGGTTGGTGTAGGCCAATCCTGAATGCAGGATATCTTACTCATGTCCATCTTGATTCCTGTTTTGGATATGATGTAGCCTAGAAACAGTACTTCGTCTTTATGAAACAAGCATTTTTTCAATTTCACATAAAGGTTGTGTGCAAGCAATCTCGATAATACTAGTCTTACATGTCTTATGTGTTCAGACAGGGATCGTGAATATATAAGTATATCGTCCAGATATACCACAACACAGACATCTAGTAAGTCTCTGAAAATATCGTTTATAAATCGTTGAAAGGCTGCAGGGGCGTTGCATAGCCCGAATGGCATTACAAGATATTCGAACAATCCGTATCTGGTTCTGAATGCAGTCTTCCACTCGTGTCCATCACGGATTCGAATGAGATTGTATGCTCCTTTCAGGTCCAATTTTGAAAAATAGGTAGCTCCACGCACCTGCTCAATGAGCTCAGGGATAAGCGGTAGAGGATAGCGATCTTTTATTGTAATAGCATTTAATTGCCTATAGTCGATGATAGGCCTGAGACTTGAGTCTTTATTGCGGACAAAAAAAGAGTCCTGCTGCTGTGGAAGAAGTGGAAGGTCTAATAAAACCTTTTTTCAAATTCTCATCCAAATAGTCTTTGAGATGGGAAAGTTCATCCTACGAAAGAGGATAAACATGACCGAACGGCAATTTGCTATTTGGGAGTAGATCAATACTACAATCATAGTCTCGATGGGGAGGTAGTGCTTGAGCATTTTTCTCAAGAAAAACCTCAGAGAGATCCTGATAACATAGTGGTGCAATCTCATCTGTCACCACAGACAGGATCTTCCCGAAAGACGGGAAGTTTACACGTACCCTCGCAATAGCAAGAGAGGAAGGCCAGGGTCCGTTCCTTCCAATCTATGGTTGGTTGATGTGTGTGTAACCAGGGAAGTCCCAAAACAATGGGAAAGTGGGGTGAAGGTATTAGATCGAAGGTAGTGGTCTCCATATGAGATCCGTTAGTAGTGACTAGGAGTGCCTGTGTCTGATCAGTGATCGGACCAGAGGATAAAGGAACACCGTTAATAAGACTCACTGAGACAGGTTTAGGTTTAGAAATAATAGGAACTTTATTTAAAGCAGCAAAACGTATGTCAATATAATTTCCACAAGATCCTGTGTCAATCATGGCCTTAGTAGTAATCCTGTTCTGGTCCCACTGTAATGTTAAGCAAACAAAAAGGTAAGGGTTAGTGATTGAAGTTGCCAATCCCCCTAGGAGGACATGTGAACACTCACCCTTCTTTTTGTAGACTAGGGGACAGACGTTTATCTTGTGATCCGGGGATGCACAGTACAAGCAGAGATTACCAGATCGTCTTCTGGCTCTTTCCATAGTTGATAGAGGTGGGCGTATGGTTCCTACCTCCATAGGAGTGGGGTCAACGGCCGAAATCCGAGAAGAACTGGATAATGGCATTCCCATTTTCTCAGCCTTTCTTTCTCGTAGTCTTCTATCTATGGTGATACTGAGTTGTATCAATGCATCCAGGGTTTTTGGCAGATCCGCTCGGGCGAGCTCGTCTTTAACGGCCTCTGATAGGCCAAGCCTAAATTGGGATTTCAGAGATGCATCATTCCATTCTGAATCAAGGGTCCATCTCTTGAATTCTGCGACAAAGTCTTCCACAGGTCTCCCACCTTGTTTCAAGGATCTTAATTGAAGATCGGCAGTACTCTGCCTATTGGGATCATCATATAGGCTAGTAAGTTCTGCTAGAAACAAGGCATAGGAGTTGAGAAGCTGATCGCTTTTCTCAAAAAGAGAGTCTGCCCAGGCCCGAGGATCGCCTGTTAGGTAAGAAATAATAGTACAAACCTTAATGTGATCAGTAAGGTAGGTACGGGGTTTTAGCAAGAAAAGTAACTCACATGCGTTTTTAAATTCGCGAATTTTTTTGCGATCGCCTGTAAATACCAAAGGAGGATTTATTTTGGGTTCAGGGGACTGAGCAGTGGTAAGTTGTGTCAGTCTAATTACCTGCTGCGACAGAGCCTGATTGTCTTCTTTTAATTCAGCAAGTGCGTGTATTAACGCAGTTACTTGCTGTTTTAATTGTGTCACCTGAGTGGTTATTTCTGCTGAATCCATTTGAGGTTCGTTCAATCTGTAACGCTCCTGCGTTTTATGTATGATGTGGATTTACAGCTGCAGAAATATTCCACTTCAGTAGTCATGTAGAGAAACGCTGAGACACCAATCCCAACTCCCAAGACTCATCATGTGTGGATGATCTCAATTCAGCAAGTAAATACACACACTCAATAAGATGTTCCTAGAGTGACTTATGTATATAGTAACACAGTGATGATAGGCTGAAGAGACAGGTTGGGTAGAGATGGTAGATGACAGACACTTGAAAGGAATGTTCTTGAAAGTAAGATAGTAGCAGATGGGATGCAGATAGGTTAGCAATCATGTATGGTAGCAGATGATAGAATAGCAGGTGAACATACAGGAGAGATCAACCCAGTGCAAGAGCAGATGGTAGTAGGCTCAAGAGCTAGCAATCTTAGATAATGCAAATGCAGTAATAGTCTTTAGTATGCAGCGCTAGATAGTGTAAGCTTTTAGTATGAAGGGTATAGAGGTTTCCCCTGTGGGGTACTTATCACTAGTAGCAATGTAGCAGAGGAGAGGTTCGGCAAGAGCGGATGATCCGGTAGCGGGATACAGGGATCAGCGCAGCGTGGTTCCGACAGCAAGGTATGCTTGCAAGCATGAGAGCTCCAAGACAGGTCAGCATCAAGGGACAAAGCACATTGAACGAACACATGTGAGTGAAAGCTGGTGATTTAAATAGCTGTTCAGTCTGGCGCTCAGTGATGACAGCATCAGTCTTAAAGGTGTATGCGCACCTTACCAAAAGAGAATGGTGGGGCGCATACACTTAGGAAAAAGAGTAATTAGGGTACCCAAAGGTACCAGAACATTACACTTATCGGCTGCCCCTGAAGGACGAGAATACTTCCTGTGAGCCGAAAAGGACGGACCCCGCCGACGGCGAGAGTCCCTACCCCTGGAAGCCTGCGGGAGAAAGGTACTCTTACCCCCCGTAATACGCCTCATGACCACCGCTGGAAACGACAGACGACCCAAAAGGGAAGCAATATCCAGCGCAGCACCGCAAGCATACTGCAGTGCCTGCACCATCTGGTCCAACAGTTCCTCAAATTTAGGAGGGACAGGCTGGCCCTCCACGTCCCGGCAAAGCAGCTTCGCCCATTCAGTCACAGTTTGGGTGACAAGGGCCAAAGCAAAAGCAGACCTTGCAGAATTTATAGCATGCACTGCCCCCTTTGCAAGGCTGAGACCTGCCAGTGTCATGGATTGTTCTCAATCATCGTCTGGGAAGACCAGGTGATGTCAATCTCAAAGGTTTTAAATGCCCAGACTCATCTGACCTTGCCCCAACAATCCGCACCATGGGATAAGCAGTTGTCTAGAAAACTGAAACTGAAAATAGTTGACGCTCACAAAGCTGGAGAAGGCTATAAGAAGATAGCAAAGCGTTTTCAGATGTCAATATCCTCTGTTCGGAATGTAATTAAGAAATGGCAGTCATCAGGAACAGTGGAAGTTAAAGCAAGATCTGGAAGACCAAGAAAAATATCAGACAGAACAGCTCGCTACATTGTGAGAAAAACAATTCAAAACCCACGTTTGACTGCACGATCCCTCCAGAAAGATCTGGCAGACACTGGAATTTGGTACACTATTCCACTATAAAGAGATACTTGTACAAATATGGTCTTCATGGAAGAGTCATCAGAAGAAAACCTCTGCTACGTCCTCACCACAAAAATCAGCGTTTGAACTTTGCAAATGAAAATATATAGATGTAATGTTCTGGTACCTTTGGGTACCCTAATTACTCTTTCATAAGTGTATGCGCCCCACCATTCTCTTTTGGTAAGGTGCGCATACACCTTTAAGACCGATGCTGTCATCACTGAGCGCCGGACTGGATGGCTATTTAGATCGCCGGCTCTCACTCAGATGTGTTTGTTCAAACTGCTTTGTGCCTTGATGGTAACCTGTCTTGAAGCTCTCATGCTTGCAAGCATACCTCGCTGTCGGAACCACGCTGCGCTGATCCCTGTATCCCGCTACTGGATCATCCGCTCTTGCTGAACCTCTCCTCTGCTACATTGCTATTAGTGATAAGTACCCCACAGGGGAAACCTCTATAACCTTTATACTAAAGCTTACACTATCTAGCTCTGCATACTAAGGACTATTACTACATCTGCATTATCTAAGATTGCTAGCTCTTGAACCTACTATCACCTGTTCCTGCACTGGGTTGATCTCTCTTGTATGTCCACCTGCTACTCTGTCATCTGCTACCATACATGATTGCTAAACCTATCTGCATCCCATCTGTTACTATCTTACTTTCAAGAACATTTCCTTTCAAGTGTCTGTCATCTACCATCTCTACCCAACCTGTCTCTTCAGCCTATCATCGCTGTGATACTATATACATAAGTCACTCTAGGAAACATCTTATTGAGTGTGTGTATTTACTTGCTGAATTGAGATCCTCCACACATGATGAGTCATTGAGAGTTGGGAATGGTGTCTCAGCGTTTCTCTTACATGACTACTGAAGTGGAATATTTCTGCAGCTGAAAATCCACACCATACATAAAACGCAGGAGCGTTACAATAGACAAGCCTGATGCATTTTGGAAACAAGTTCTGTGGACCGATGAGGTTAAAATTTAACTTTTTGGCCGGAATGAGCAAAGGTACGTTTGGAGAAGAAGGGGTACAGAATTTAATGAAAAGAACCTCTGTCCAACTGTTAAGCATAGGGGTGGATCAATCATACTTTGGGGTTGTATTGCAGGCAGTGGCACAGGGAACATCTCACGAGTAGAAGGAAAAATTGATTCAATAAAATTCCAGCAAATTTTGGATGGTAACTTGATGCCATCTGTGAAAAAGCTGAAGTTAAAGAGAGGATGGCTTCTACAAATGGATAATGATCCTAAACACACCTCAAAATCCACGGGGGATTACATCAAGAGGCGTAAACTTAAGGTTTTGCCATGGCCTTCACAATCTCCTGACCTCAACATAATTGAAAATCTATGGATAGACCTTAAAAGAGCAGTGCGTGACAGACAGCCCAGAAATCTCAAAGAACTGGAAGACTTTTGTAAGGAAGATTGGGCAAAGATACCTCAAACAAGAATTGAAAGACTCTTGGCTGGCTACAAAAAGTGTTTACAAGCTGTGATACTTGCCAAAAGGGGGCAGTACAAGATATTATCTCTGCAGGGTGCCCAAACTTTTGCAGACACCATTTTTTTGTTTTCTGTTATTTTGAAAGTGTAAATGATGGAAATAAAATCTAACTTTTGTTGACATATAAGAATGTCTAATCTGTAATTTGATGCCTTTTGGAGATTTTTCCATCTTTCCTTGGCTTCTTTATGCACATTAATACAATTTTTTACCTGGGGAGCCCAAACTTTCGATCACCACTGTATGGGTGCCGAAGGCAACCCGCGTCCCAGGAGTGATGACAGCCGCATCCTCCAACTTTAGGGTTTCGCGCACCGAAACAACCAGTACGTCCACCTGCGCCTTATCCTGCACAGCAGAAGAGGCAGAAAGCTCATCCTCACTATAAGAGGAGGCACCTCGCGGGGTACCCGACCCGGTCGGGGTACCCGCGTCTGCGGTGGCTGGGTCAGACTCAGAGTCCGAAACATCAGAGGAGACAGGGGTAGGGGGGCCAGTTTCTGCACACCCCGCCCTCTAAAGGCCACCTCCACCCGGGACACAAAAGCTTCCAGGACCACTGAAATCGCATCAGTGGACAGTTGCGATCTGCATGTGTCAGCAGTGGCTCAGAAAAGGAAACCTGAGCCAGAAGCTTCCCGGGCTGAAGAGGGGCTCCTCCCCAAAAAAACGCCTCCAGGCACACCCACAGGCCTTCCCAGCAAAAATCCACTGCAAAATGGCCGAAAACCACCCCCCCAAGATGGCCGCCTCCATAACTGCAGAAAAGGCTACAACAAAATGGCGGCCCCGTGCGGCAATCGGACCCCCTCACGGAGACCCCCAGCCAGCCCTACCACGTCATCCATCCCTGGAGGGCCTGACCGAGGCTCCCCGCACACCAGCGATCGAGCAACGCGAACGGTGCACCCCCTGGCCCCCCATGCGGCCTGCACACCAGGCACCAGCCTCAGGTAGGCCCAGAACTGTCCCCCACGTGGGGGCAAGGAGGGGGGGTTACAAAGGACAGAGGGAAACCCAGGAGTGTGAGGGTCCAAACATCCCAGAGAGAGGGCCCGCGTCTGCCCCAAAATCCGCCCGGGGAGGGGGTGGACGGGCAGGGGGGGGGACATGTACTCACCATACCAGGAACACAGGCGGGTGCCATTTCATGACATGACCCCACGCCACCGGAGTAGGGGGGCTGTAGGCCAAATAGGAACGCTGCGACATAAGCTCAGACCCTGTCGTGTGCATCCTGGCGAGACGTTTAACTCACGGGGCCAGTCCCCGTCCAGTGGGACTATGTCGTGGCCGACCCAGCGCGGAGCTAAGGCCTGCACGCGCTCGATGGCCAGACTGGGGTGACCACTGTATATGGGGGTTCAGTCTGTCGCCCAGCCTGGCATAATTGCTTGCAGATCTCACAGGAGAAGAATTCCGGAGAGAAAGGGTAGCTAAAAAAAATCTACATAAAAAAGTACTCCCCTGGCAGGACCAAAGATCCCAGCAAGGAACTAGGTCCTCACTCCTGACTAGGCAGATCAAAACTGACATCCTATGCAGGAAGAGAGAGGGTATAGCCCCAGGGACTGCCCATAGGCGTAGCCAGAAATTTTTTTCTGCCTAGTGTCCTACTCCTGTAGGGGGCGGTATTACCCTACTGATATACATCAGAGGACTGCGTCCGTCAATGAACGATAGAGAAATTGCACGTTATTGCATGTGTAGTAATGCACTACAAGAGACCAGAAAGGTGTGAAGTGGCCCCCAAATTATTAATACTCTGATGTATGTGGAGATATATAATGTGTGAAGTAAGGGCCAGTAAACACATGGGACAAGCAGTAAGGTCAATGGCTGGTGAGGCACTGGCTACTATCAGAGCCAGATACAACCTAACATTATTTAGCGAATAAACCCCCACATCACCATCTAGTGAATAAACCCCCACAGCGTAGCCGAGCACTGTGAGATGAGAAAATTGTATTTTTGTAAGAACTTAACGTAAAATCCTTTTCTCTTACGTACTCTGACAGACGCAGCTCTCAATGCTTCTTCACTAATGGGTAATGT
Organism: Pelophylax lessonae; assembly: GCF_965119305.1. Taxonomy (NCBI): domain Eukaryota; kingdom Metazoa; phylum Chordata; class Amphibia; order Anura; family Ranidae; genus Pelophylax; species Pelophylax lessonae. The sequence continues at coordinate 258,971,404 of NC_138769.1, forward strand.
GCCATCTACCGGAGTAGACTAGGCAGTGAAAAATCTTCACAGTTTTCACTCGATACACCTATAGGGGCTGTCCCTCACAACATTACCCCAGACACACTGTGCTCTGAGATAAGTTTCATAGCAAGCAGTGAAAGAAGACACAACCAACCTCAAAATAGAGGGGCGGGAGCTGCGGCTATCAGAGGACTCAGAAAAAAGGTTTTTACAGTAAGTTCTTACAAAAATCCAATTTTCTTCCACATCCTCTGACAGACGCAGCTCTAAATGCTTCTTCACTAATGAGACGTCCCAAAGCAGTGTAGGCATGAGGAGTGGGAAGAACGCAACCAAACGTTAACGTATATCCAAGGCTAAACATAGGCAAACAGGTTGACAACAAAGCGCAACTCAAACAAGGAGTTTACTCCAAAGCAAAAATTCACCCCTAAAGAGAAAAAACAAGTCTTTGTAAACAGCAGCCTGCAAAAAACCTTGCGGCCAAAGGAAGTATCCGAGGTTGCCAGCAAATCAATCAAGTAGAAATTTGAAAAGTGTGCACAGGGGACCAGGTCACCACTTTAAATACCTGAGCCACAGAAGCCTGATGGCGAAAAAGATGCCCACACAGGGAAAGGAGGAACCTTACCCTGTAACAAAGAGGCCTGAACAATAGTCTGCCTGATTCACACTGAGATGGTTGCGGCAGATGCAGCTGAACCCTTCCGAGGTCCCTCAGGAAGGGCAAAAACAGAGAATCAGATGTCCGAAAGGACTCCATGGCCGACAGGTAGACCCTGACTCCCCGAACCACATCGAGTGAAAGCAAGGCAAATTCCCTGGGATGCTTGGGCTTAGCACAGGGCAAGGGCAAAATAATATCCTCATTGAGGTGGAAAGCTGACACTACCTTAGGGAGAAAAGAGTGGTTAGGATGCAGAACAACCTTATCGCCATGAACGACCAGATAAGGCGAACGGCAGGACAGAGCTGCCAGTCAGACACTCTGCAAGCAGAGGCGACAGCCACCAAGAGGCAACTTTCTGAGACAACAAGGCAGAGAAATTACCCTGATAATGTGAAAAGGGAGGTCGTAGTAGAACAGACAGAACCAAATGCAGATCCCACGGAGGTAAAGGGGATCCCCTCTACGGAGCCAAGTGACGTACCTCTGGAATAAAGGTGCAATCAAGCAATCAGTCGCCAAGGGACGTTGGGAGTAAATGGTCAAGGCTGACACCTGACCTTTAATCGTGCCTAAAGCCAAACGTTGCTCCACTCCCTTCTGCAAGAAGGCGAAGACCCTCGCCACCGAGAAGGAGCGAGGATGCACCCCTAGCGATGCACCCCAGGCAATATACATCTTCCAAGAACGATGAGAAATCTTCCCGGAAGACGGCTTCCCATGTCTCAACAAGGTAGGAATCACAGAATCAGAGAAACCCCTGTCTCTGAACACCTGGCCTGCAACAGTCATGCCGTCAAAGCCAGCGACCGCATGGCAGGAGGGAAGATCGGTCCTTGAGACAGCAGATCCTCTCACAGAGGCAGCCGTCAGGAAGCCCTGACTATCATCTCTACCAGGTCTGTGTACCAAGACCAGCGAGGCCAGTTTGGGGAGGAATGTGAACTGTGGGGAGAGCTGGAACATGTTCCTCGGCCCAAACCGGATGTCCGCCACCTTCCTGGCCGCCTGAACACTCCTGGTGTCCCCTTGAGAAATGCCGTAAGCCACAGGCGTGGCACCGTCGGAGTGTATCGGACAGTAAAGAGGACTCCCCCGACAACCAGCGTCCCTGGGCACAGAGAATGTCCAGCACACCACCCGAGCCCGACAGGCTGGCAGCCATGGGGACCATTGTTCACAATAACGGTAGAAAAAAAGGCCGCCCTATCTCAGAGCAGACGACAGAAGCCACCATGAGAGTTACGATCTTGGAAAACGGCCGTGACACATCATCCTGGCCAAAGACTGTGGATCCTTGGTCCACCGGACAAGAAACCCTAGCATGTAGAGGTCCTGAGTGAAATCGAGCCAACGGGACCGCCCCGAAATTCTACACCATCAGCCCCAGAAACCTCACACAAGTCCGCAGGGAGGATAGACCGGTGTCCATCAGAAACCTGATCTGGCCCAGCAAGGTCTGAAACACGATAAACAGACCACCCAGCTGGGTCGGGTGAGAACTGGCTCTCAACAGGAGATCGTCCAGATATCCGAGGATTACAATCCCTTTTAGCGGAGCAAAACTAACCCCAAAGCCAAAACCACGGTGAAGGTTTGACTAAAAAACTTTGAAACCTTTCCTGTTGAAGAACCGGCACAATAACTCCCTGAGCAAGGTGAGCCTGCCCTGCCCCCCTGGGATCCTACAAGCGATCCAGAGATAGACAGAGACTACGGTGGAAAGAACCTGTCTGCTGGGCGAGACCAAAATTCAGCCTGGTATCCTGAATGAATTAGTTCGTGAACCCAATCGCCCTGAACCAGAGTCTCCCAGGATTTGTAAAAGCAACGCAAACGTCCCCCCACCCCCAAACCAGGTGAGGGTGTCCCTTCATGCAGAGAAGGTTGCATCTGATGAGCCGGACTGACTAGTCCCGGGCTTATCCGACCCAGCATCCTGGTCCCCTCCGGAGGCTCTTAATGGTTTGCCCGTTTCCTGCGCCCCTGAGGCACGAAAAGGCCTGCGAGCCTTGAAGGAAGGCCCCCGCTTGCCGTGAGCTGCCTTACCTTTTACATATTGAGGGAGAAGAGTACTCTTACCCCCCTTTAGACCTTTGATTAACTCATCCAAGGAGTCACCAAACAGACATTCACCTAAAAAGGGGAAGATCAGTCACTGCCTTCTTAGAAGCCTGGTCCACCGACCAGCTCTTCAGCCACACCATGCGGCGTATTGCGATCCCCACCGCAGACACTCTGGCAGCCAAAGGGGACAAGTCCAGGGCCGCATCACACAGGTACACCAAGGCCTGGGCCATCTGATCTGTGAGCTCAATTAGAGTTGGAGGAACCGACTCAGTGGTCAAGTTGCTCCTAAGTACCGTGACCCATTCCGTCACCGTCTGAGAAACCAGGACGGACGCGAACGTAGGTTTAAGAATCGAACCCGCCAACAAGTGCAGGTGGCGGGAAAGGGATTCCATTCGCCTGTCCACCGGGTCCTTAAACACCGGGGGAGTCTTCTACAGGTACCGCAGTAGCTTTATTCAACCGGAAAACAGTGTGATCCACCTTAGGTGACATTGTCCAACAATTGGAAACTGAGTCTGCAATGGGGTAACGGCGCTGAAAGCGTTTGGGAACCACTAGCATGTGCTTAATGTGCCTCCATTGCTCATACACAATATTGTGAAAAACCTCAGGACAGGGAAAAACCTGACCCGACTTCTGGGCTTTGTGGGAGCCGGAGGCAACTCGCTTTCCTGATTGTGAGGGCTCATCATCCAATTGCGATATTTTCCTTACTGAACAAATCAGTGCTTCCACCAGAGTGCATTCCCGCACTGCAGCTGAGGAGGACTCATCCTCCTCACCGCCTGACTGAGGACAGGGACCCCTCAGGGAGGGTGTTGTCCGTAGCAACCACATCAGGCTCTTAATCAGAGGACTATGAGGGCATCGGCCGTTTTTGGGTAGTAACTTGCTTCATCACAAGATCCACCTTGGATGCCAGGGTTTCTAAGGCTGCAGACAGACACCAGAGAAGGTTATCCGGAAGGTCAGGATGCACAAATAAGGTCAGAGGGGAAATTGTCACCTTGGGACTCCATATTGCAGTAAATGAAAAAAAGGAGTACACTGGCCCTTTAAATAACGATCGCGGTCCGCACAGCTATACCGCGCTACAGTTGGAGTCCCTCTTTAAGGTTAATAAGTGCCCTGACAGGAGCTGAGTGTGTCTTAGGAATGCCCCAATGACTAAAAACCCCTTACTGTGCCAGCAACCCTGATAAGCAGCCACTCTGCAGACAGTCTTCAGTGTTAGTGAACTTCTGAGAGGAAGTTACCAAAATTACTAGAGGCCGAGCCCACCTTTGGCTACAACTGGTGCCAAATAGAAAGAAATAGGAAGCTCAGGGAAAATGGCTGCCGCCCATACAGTGCAGCCTATGCCCACACTCAAGATGGCACCCGAAAACGGCGCCACACACTAGGAAGACAGGGAAAATGGCTGCTGCCCTTACACTGATGCAGCCTGATACCCACAGCTAAATTGGCGGCCGAAAACGGTGCCAAGCCTTTCAGGAACCCAGGAATGAGGCCACCACGGGAATCCACCTAAGGGGACCCCCCAGGACAAGGTAACACCACATATACCCCCCCAGGCGTTAGATGCCACAAAAGCACCCCCAGCGGGAGCAGGGAGGGTAGGACTCCTGGAGGATCTTTCAGAGGACACAGCCCTGTCATCCCCATGGAGTGGGCCCACATCTCCCCCACAGGTATCTGTCCCAGGGACACGGGGGACGTTGCATCACTCACCATACCATGGACCGTGGGGCTCCGCTCCAAAACAGTTCACCTCCCACCCTGAGCGGGGTTGCTGTTAGCCAAGAGGGGTACGCTGCAACTCAGGGCGTTCCAGGTTGATGCGTCCCAGCGAAAGCTTCTGCTCCTAGGCTCGTCTCCATCCGTTGGGGCTCTGTCGTGATGAGGCCTGGGCGGACCAAAACATGCTCACGCTTGTTGGCCAAGCTGGGAGACCGTAAGGATCTAGATTATCCAGTGTGAAACCTCAGCCCGGCTGTCGCTTGTAGTTCACCAGGAGGATCCCCCTGACACTAGCTAGCGATAGTGAGCAAAGAGAAAAAAAAAAAACATTTTCAAAAGAAAATAAAAACTGAGACCGAAGTCCCAGCATGGAAACCTAGGTCCTACTCCTTAACTAGGCAGCAAGAAAACTGATCTCAGAGCACAGTGTGTCTGGTGTAATGTCGTGAGGGACAGCCCCTATAGGCGCGTCGAGTGAAAACTGTGATGACTTTTCACTGCCTAGTCTATTCCTGTAGATGGCGCATTACCCATTAGTGAAGAAGTATTGAGAGCTGTGTCTGTCAGAGAACGTAAGAGAAATGTCATCTTCAGCCAATTGGCTTACGCTTAAAAACCCGCACGTCAGTACGAAGGCAGACAATCAAATTACCCCACACAAACAAGCGTCTGGTGAAAGTAATCTATTGGACAGCAGATTCTTATTTTTTATTTCTGCATTCTGTAACAGCCCTGTAGATGCTGAGCTTTCACTGGTCAAGTACAGGGCTGTTGCAGAATGCAGAAATAAAAAATAGAAATTACACTGTGCTTTATATAGCTACCAACCGTCCTGATTTTATTAAAACATGTCCTTATGTTGGCTAAATTAGTAAATTATGAGAACTAATGAAAGTGTCATATATAATCTATATAATAACAGAACAAAACCTGAACCATTCTCTGATTATATAGATTATATATAGCACCCTCATTAGTTCTCATAGTTTACTAATTTTACCAGCAGGACAACTTGTTTTAGCATATCTTAATGGCGTTCAAATCACAAATGTGAGGCATCGCCGCGAACGTTAGAGCGAAAGCAATAATTCTAACACTAGGCCTTCTTTGTAACTCTATGTAAAGTACCCCACTATTTGGAATCCACGATGTTGGTGGCCATCATCCCAATGATAACATAAATAAACCAGAATCCCCCTGTATGGATGGGACTTTAAAGGCAGCCAAACATCAAAAGTAGTAAAATCGTTTATTTATTCAATCATGTTAAAATCAAGTACAATGAAATAGTGAAATAATCAAATAGTACAAAACACCAAAATTGTGAGTTTATAAGCAAATAAAATAATGTCACAGCTTGAAATGGTTGTCGATTTCTCCAAATAACCCGACGCGTTTCAGGTGAAACCTTTCCTTAGTGGTATAATACAGTGGTTCTCAATTCCGGTCCTCGGGACCCACTAACAGGCCAGATTTTAAGTATTACCTTGGGGGATGCAGACTAGAATACTGCAATCACTGAGCAGCAAATTAGATCACCTGTGATGTAATTTAGTTATCTTGCAAACCTGGCCTGTTGGTGGGTCCCGAGGACCGGAGTTGGGAACCACTGGTATAATAGATGGAGCTATGGCTATTCCTATACTCTATTAACAAAAGAACACATTTCAATCATATAGCAAATATATTACATAAGACATCTTCATTACAACGTAATTGGTTGCATACCAAGATATTCCTGGTGATCATAAGCCATGTAAATTAAAACCAGAAACTAGGGGAAAAGGGGAAGAAAAGGATGTAGTTATCTCTGCTGCACTACACATGTCAAAATGGGGATGCTGGTGTAATAGAACCGTTGTTATTATCTCACGGAGGTCCTCACAAAATAGTTGGCCAGTAGTATATCGGCGTCCCAGAAAGAAGTCTTTCCATAAAACATATGCATATGATGTATCATAGCTTGATATGAAGATATATCTAAAAAGGGTAATAATCGAAATGAGCTCAATGTGAGGCGGGACTGTCAAGTCCCTTCATAATAAATGCATATCTAAGTTGGAGCAATAAGTAGAAATGATCAATACCTGTGCATTAGAGTATAGGGGTATTCTATAGATTGCTCCCTCGGTATACTAGTATTTCCCGATAGGTAGACCAAAGTATCCCCAAGCATATTGATTCCTAAAGACAATGCACGGGGGAGGAGGGGTTAATATCAGCTTTAAAATTGGTATGTCTCATTGAGGAAAAAACGGCCCTTTGATACAAAATCCCCCTAGTTCAAGCAGGTATAATTGGGCTTACCTATCTCTAGTATATAGTCCGTGCGTAGTGGTGGCGGCCTCTGCAACTAAACCGACCAGTTTGCCAGTTTAAATATAGTGTCTGACGTCCGCGCAGTGTCAACAGGCAATTGCACATGCGCAGCGATACGGCCAATAGGACCAACTGACTCTGGAGCGCATGGCATCGTCCCGATGTGATGAGGGGGTGCGTCGTGCATTCCAAAGGCACTGGCGCGCAAGTGTGACCTCACGGCTGGAGACAGACATCATTGCATATAGCAACAGATCGGTCACTCAGACAATCACTGCATATAGGGGCCCCGAAAGGAACAACATTAAGGACCCCCCCCCTGCGCTGGGTGAGAACTAAAGGGCCATGGTGCCAGGCCACTTTCCCAGAGGACACGGTGTGGTATAACGGTGGCAACATAGAAATACACAGACACGAACTGAGCAAAGACTTTACAGGCTCACACAGTAACAATGGTTCTAATTGATCACTTAATTCTTCTGTTTCTTTATCCTCACAGAATTCACATGGATGCAAAAAAAAAAAAATCACAGAAAACGAAGTGAACATCACCTGGGGGTGGTGATAAGAACCATAAGAAACACATTCCGGACTCGCACCTTTCTTCACAAGCCTCTTCTTTTCCTCCTATTGGGTCAGCCACTACACAGGTCAAAGATAATGCATGTGGTGGCCCACCTGGGCATTCCAGAAATACACCACTCACCATGAACATCACCTATTGTAAAGAACTCAGACAGGGAATGCACAGAAGGTTTTTTAGAACTCACCCGCATAGTACCCACACACAACACACAAAATCCAAGGTAGAAATTCAGGAGGATTCACTTGATATTATCAATCTTTCAGACTATACATTACCACATGATCAATTATTGCTATTAACCAAAGTCCAAAATTTCTGTCCTGACAAAAACATATAACAAGTTTGAAATTGTCAAAGACGTGCAGCTGTTTGCAAGAAAATTATTACTTAAAAGTCTGTATACTAAACAGCACAATCCATACAAACCACAATTCCAATCGAAAACAATAGATGAAAAGCTCTCGTCTTTAGACAAAATTGATTTGGAGTCTCTTCTAAATGAACATGTCGACACAATAAAGGACAATACAACAGGTAACACACTTCTTAGGAAAAAATCTGATAAAATACCTTCTCCTAATCTTAATCCCAATCTGGGGGCATTCCTTGCAATGATCACCCAGGAGATCAAAAAACTCAAATTGTCATTATCAATTTATAATCTGTTGATACGGGAAAAACAAGCCCTAGACACCCTTGTTAACCAATACCAACTGACCATAAAACCCTCCGATAAAGGAGGTAATATTGTAATTTTTACCAATACCCAATATAAAAATGTGTTTGCAAATTCTTCAAAAAAAAAGGACTGGTATAGGCCTATCACAAAGTCTAAAATTGATAGATTTTCAAGAGTTTTACCTATTGATAGACAACGCATACTTGAATAACATCACAGACAAAGTTGGGAATTTGTACGTACAAGTCATCCTAAGATACCCACATTTTACAGCTTACCTAAGATACACAAAAAAATGCCCCAGGTAGACCAATCATGTCTAGGAGAGGCAGTATAATGGAAGAATTGAGCAAATTTGTTGATGACGAACTGTGACCCTTTGTCCTAAACCTCCCATTCTATATACACCTATTACAAACTCTTGAGGGACTTTACATACCCCCGGACACCCTGCTGACGGCTGTAGATGTAGAAGCTCTCTAATGGCTCCATCCAACACTAGCAGGGAGTCTCAGTGATTAGGCACATCCTTTCCCAATCCCACCCAGCTAGGGAAAGCCTTAATGAATTTAGAGTGCTAGCCTTGGAATACATTCTCACTCATAACGTGTTCTCCTTCGACGGCTCCCATTTCCTCCAAGTACAGGGTGTAGCAATGTGGACATGCTGTGCCCCATCCTATGCCAATCTGTACCCGGGGGAATGGGAGTGATTCCTTCTGGCTGATGAGGAGCTTACCTTTCTAACTGACAAAATCCTAACTTGGCACCGTTACAAAAATGACATTTTCATCATATGGATTGAATCCATTGAGTTGCTACACAGATGTATTGTAAATATGAACAAAAATTAATTCAATCTAAACGTTATTTTGTCTTATGACCTTACTTCTATTAACGTTTTGGATGTCACCATCAATAGGGAATCTGATGGTAAACTTACAAGCACACTATACCATAAACCAATGGCTGGGAACACTTTATTACATGCTACTAGCTCACACCCCCCAGCCATTAATTACATCTATTTCTTTCAGTCTATACCTCCGTATTTGGAGGAATTGCTCTGATGACTACACCTTTAAAATGAAGCTGATCAAATTGAAAGACTGACTGCTACAAACAGGTTATTCCATAACCTGTTTGAAAAAAGCATACAGACGAGCCACTAAGTCGACGTGACATGACCTCCTCTTTGGTAAGAAAGACATCACAAGATCTAACAACTCGAAATCCAATACATTATGAATTATCACCAAATATGCCAGACATCAAAAAGTTAAGAACATTATTAAAAACATTGGCATTTGTTGCGCGTAAACCCATCTCTAAGTCCCCACATACCCGAAAACCCATCCATAAAGCCAAATCCTTTAAGGACCATCTGGTCCAAAGTGAGTTTGTGGGGGAATTTAGAAAGGACCCATGTAAGCCTCCGGGTACTTTTCGATGTGGAGGCTATTCATACTGCCAATTCATGAATACTGTTAAAAATATTGGACTCCCTAATGAACTAAATTAGAATTTCAGAAAAGGGCGTATAGGCATCTAGCAAGTATGACAACTTCCAACCCGGACTTACCACTAGGGAGACATGCAAAGGATGTCCATTTGGGTAAATGCCCTCAGATAAAAAATTTTGATCCTAGACAGAGTCCATCCTGACAATAGGGGAGGTGATTGGAATAAAATACTTCTGCAGAGAGAGGCATGTTGGATAGCAGACTTAAATGCAACCTCCCCTCCAGGGTTAAATACCTCTTTAAGTTGTCAGACCAGAGTCATAGCCCTAGAAATAACATTTTTTGGTAGTGGTTCAAACAGTCCTTGACATCCAGGTGCTTTTTTACCTGTGAGTCTCATTAGGTACCTATAAATTTATTGGCCAAAATCTCCAAATAGAGGTAAATTAGTGAAGAGGCCTACACGATGCTGAGCATTATAGATTAGAGCGATGGGGAATCCTCACTGTCAGAATAAGCTCAGTATTCGAACCTGTAGAGAGCAGCGGCACCCTGACAGATAGCTCTGACGATGGAGTAATGATCCCTGCTAAGGTCAGGCGCACCTGACCCCGTTCCTAGGTTGCTGAGGTGCAACAATCGCATGGTTCTCGTATGCAGCAGAGTGTAGGTACTAGTACCGCTCAACCTTCTGGTGAACTGGTGAGCACCAGCAGCCTAGTACATCCTGGTCGTAGACAAACCAGCACTGCAGTAACACTTGGTGACGTGGTGAGTCCCATAAGTGCAGTTCAAGCTGGTGCAGTGGCTAGCACAAGTAGTGTCCCACAGCCACCAAGAATTTAAAGACGGGTCCGTAGAGCCCATAGTGTCCTTCCTGGTGCTCTTGCAAATCCTGATTGGGAGCCCACCACTTCTGCAGCGCCCCAACAAGCTGTCTGCCTTGATGAGTCCCTGATTACGTTTTCTGGCCACTGTGTTTTCAAACAGTTTCTCCCCAGCAAACATGCCAGATATGGGGTCAAGATGTATAAGCTCTGTGACAGGGCAACAAGCTATACATGTAGTTTCCGGATTTGCAAGGAAAAATATAGCAGTGTGGAGCCCCCCGACTGACCAGACTACATAGGGAGCAGCGGAGTGATTGTTTGTGACTTGGTGTCACCCTTATTCTGAAAGGGGTACCATTTATACGTGGACAATTATTACACAAGTGTGCCACTTTTTAGTCACCTTTTTGATTCTGGAATTGGAGCATATGGCACTGTGTGGCCTAATCGCCGGGGCTTCCCTCAACGGCTTGTAGATGCCGACTTAGATGGGGGGAGAGAAGGACACATGGAATGTTTTTATTCTGTCTTCCATTCACGCAGATACGACAGTCCAAATTACATCGGCGACTGGTGTTGTTGGGAAGCCCCTCTGTGTCCACGACTACATCCTTAACATGGGAGAGGTGGACTTTAACGACCAGATGATGGCGCCATACCCAATTGCCCATAAGGCTAGACGCTAGTACAAAAAAAGTGTCTGTATACCAATTCCAATTGGATCTGCTGAACGCTTATGTGCTATACAAAGCGTCAGAAAGAAGTGGATCCTTCCTAAAATTCCAGGAAAAGATAGTCACAGCCCTTCTGTATCCAGAAGGTGCTGTGGCCCAAATTCACAATCCAGATGCAGTGAGCCGGCTGCACGAGAGGCATTTTATGGATGTCCTCAATAGTACCTCTACCCAAAGAGCACCCCAAAGAAGGACTGTTTCCGTCGCTACCACACACTAGTGGAGTATTAGTATAGGGTACAGTACAGCACAGTCTAGGGCACACTTTCACACAGGGTCTCAAAAGATGTTAGATGGCTATTGCATTTTGAGAGACCCTAGCCTGGAACATTTAAAGATTTTTACAGTTAGAAAAAAAGATAAAAAAAAAAAAGCCAAATATAGTTGTCATTTTATTGAGTTAATTTTAGTTTTTTACTGTTTTACTGTACTTAATAAAACATTACAGTATAGGAGTATATTATAGTTACGGTTTTCATTGTTAACATAGTTTGCTTTGCAGATACCATCATTCTGTTTTACTGTACTGTATGCTATTATATTGTAATGTTTACAAATCAATAAACTGCAGCGCTGTAGGAGGTGATTTCATCACCACAGTCACAGTTTAAAAAAAAAAAAAAGAGCACATATGGCATAGGGGATAGGGTGGACACAGAGAACGGATCTATCCTGTGCTTTGCCATAACGGAATTTTTGTAAAATCCTATCGTAAAATTCCTTTCTCTGAGTCCTCCGACAGTCGCCGCCCACTCATACAGTCTTCACCAATGGGGGTATTGACTTCCTCTCCACAGGAGTAGCTAGGCATAAGACTTGTTAAAAGCAAAAAGCATTAACATAGACACACCCATGGGGGCTGTCCCACTGGTCCAATACCCCCCTGCAATAGCCATCCCAACTCAGTTTATTAGCAAGCAGTTAAGTGTATAAGAACCCCAAAAGAGGGGCGGGGGCGGCGACTGTCGGAGGACTCAGAGAAAGGAATTTTACGGTAAGATTTTACAAAAATTCCTTTTTCTCTTACGTCCTCCGACAGTCGCCGCCCACTCATACAGTCTTCACCAATGGGATGTCCCAAAGCAGTGTAGACATGAGGGGTGGGAGACGCAACCGTAGAAAAGGCAACGCAGTACCCACATCAGAGAAAGGAACCTTACACGAACAGTAAGAGAACCTTCTGGGCAACAACAAAGGCTCAACAGGAGCAACAACCCAGGAAAGCAAATAACCAGAGGGGGTAAACAACCCCAACAGCCAGGGACCCGCAAAAAAACCCAGGGTCCCCTATGGCACTGCCGCACATAGAACTTTGCGGCCAAAGGAGGCATCAGCTGATGCCAGAACATCAATTTTGTAGAATTTTGAGAAGGTGTGCACTGACGACCAAGTCGCAGCCTTGCACACCTGGGCCACCGAAGCCTGATGCCGGAAAGCCCAGGACGCACTCACCGACCTGGTAGAGTGTGCCTTTACATGGAAGGGCAGAACCCGTTCCTTCAAAGCATAGGCCTTAACAATTGTCTGTCTGATCCATTTGGCAATGGTCGCCACAGACGCAGCCATACCCTTCCGAGGTCCCTCAGGAAGGACAAAGAGAGAATCCGATTTTCGAGAGGATTCAGTGGACAACAGGTAAACCCTGATCGCCCTGACAACATCCAAGGAATGCAATGCAACCTCCTTAGGATGCTTAGGCTTCGCACAGAGCGAAGGCAAAACAATGTGCTCATTAAGGTGAAAATCAGAAACCACCTTAGGAAGAAAGGACAGGTTAGGTCGCAAGACCACCTTATCCTTGTTAACCACCAGGTAAGGAGAGCGGTAGGACCACGCCGCTAACTGCGACACTCTGCGAGCCGAAGTGATCGCCACTAGAAAGGCAACCTTCTTAGACAGCAGAGGTAACGATATCTCCCTAATTTTTCTAAGGGAGGACGCTGTAGCACGGACAGAACCAAGTTCAAGTCCAATGGAGGTAAAGGCGCCCTCCAGGGAGGGGCCAAGTGACGCACACCTTGAATGAAGGTGCGAATTAAAGAATGAGACACCACAGGGCGTTGAAAAAGGACAACCAGTGCAGATACCTGGCCCTTAATCGTGGCCAGTGCAAGGCGCTGGTCCACACCAGACTGGAGGAAAGCCAACACTCTCGCCACCGAGTATGAACGAGGAGAAAAGCCCCTGGACTCACACCAGGCAAAATAAGCTTTCCATGTATGGTAAAGGAATTCGATCTTGTATCCTGATTGAATGATTTCCTGAACCCACCTGTCTGGAATTCAGAGCAGCCAAGGTTGGAGGAAACCGCGCAAACGTCCCCCCACCCCTGAAACGGGTGAGGGCGCCCCTTCAGGCAGAGGTGGACTGAGCCGCCGCACCGGCTTGGCCGGCTTTTTGTTTGCCCGCCCAGGGCTTTCTATGGCCACCTTGGCCCTTGAAAGGTTTCCCCTTGTTCTGTGCCTTGAAGGCACGAAAGGACCCCTGATTAGGTTTAAAGGCGGGACCCCGCTTACCGCGAAAGGACTTGTTCTTCGGATTCTGGGGCAGCAGAGTGCTCTTGCCCCCAGTGACACCCTTAACCAAAGTATCCAGGGCCTCACCAAAAAGGCGAGACCCCGCATAAGGAAAATCAGCCACCGTTTTCCGGGATGTCTGGTCAGCCGACCAGCTTTTCAACCAGATCAGTCGACGGTTAAGCACCGCGACACTTGACAGGCATGCCGCCAAAGGGGCCTCTTTCAAGGCCGCATCGCACAAATACATGACCCCTTGATAAATCTGGTCCACCATCTCCAGTGTAGCAGGGGGGGCAGAATCAGTCACGAGAGTGCGTCTAAGCACCTTAGTCCAATCCGCCACCGCCTGAGTCACCATGACAGAGGCCAAAATAGGTTTTAGCATGGAACCTGCCACCATCTAAGCATGGCGGGCAGGTGATTTCAACCTCCTATCCGTAGGATCCCGGAATACCGGGGAATCTTCAGTGGGAACCAGGGTAGCCTTGTTCAATACGGCCACAGTGTGATCCACCGGAGGAGCCACACACCAGCGCGAATCCGTAGGAGACGCAAAGGGGTAAAGCAGTTGAAACCTTTTAGGCACCGTGAAGGTGCGTTTCAAACCGCGCCATTGCTCATTCACTGTGTGATGAAACTCAGCGGGACAGGGAAAAACCTGTGCCGTCTTGCGGGTCCTGTGTGTACCAAAAGATGACACAATGCCCGGAGGATTGGGCTCATCCTCTAAATGTAATGTTTCTTTTACAGAAAGAATCAGCGCATCCATAGCTGCGCATTCTTCAGGCGACCCAGGGGGAGAATCATCTGCCCCCTCCACCTCCGCCTCCCCCTCAGACTCTTGCAGGTCCTGAGAAGAGCGAGACACTGAAAGGGGCACGCCACCGACAGTAACCAAATCGCCTTCAGAATCAGAAGAAAAAGAAATCCTAGGCTTTTTTCTAGCAGCACGTTCAGTCATCAGCACCTCCATATTGGACACCAAAGTTGCCACCGCAGCAGCCAAATTAGTCAGGGCAGGGGATTCAGAAGAACTGGAGTCCCCCACCAAGGCTGGAGGGAATTTGCTGTCCTGAGATTCCATTGCAGAAAAATTTAGATGCAAGGTACTGGCCCTTTAAGCGTGCCGCAGACCCCGCAGCACACCGCTATACTGATTGTGTAATACAGACCCCCCGCAGGGACAAAACTGAAGCCAGAAGGAGGTTACAGGGAAATAGCAAAGGACAGCAGCACAGAGCCCCACAAGTGTGTTACCACCACAGTCGCTGCTCCAGAGGAAAAGGAAGTGATGTCGTGCCAGAGACTGAAATATAGCTGCAGGCTAAGGAAACAGGGCTGCCTATAGAATGCAATGGGAGGCTTCGGCAAGATGGCTTTGCCACACACAAGATGGCGCCGTAAGGCGCCAAAATACACTACACAGCATGCTGCACAAGCGCCCATAGTGAAGCCAGACATGCTGCCCACACCTAAAATGGCGGACCGGCGGTTATTAACCCCGCAGCGGTCACCCACACGTAGTCTGCACCTCCAAGAGCCCTAAGTGACACAGGAGAGGGGCCCCCAAGAATTACATAGCGCTGGCTGTGAAAGAAAAAAACCCCACAGGGATCGCATCAGGGAGCCCAAAAATGCACAGACATGAGGGGATACCATAGACACACAGGACTGCCAGCCCCAGACAGAGGCCCCACACAGAGTGTACTTGCCTGTACCCGATGGGGTGGGGCACCTCTCATCAAATGGAAAACCGCCGCCCTCAGATGGCAGGGGATGCCGTCAGCCAAAAACACAGGACACCACAGAGCACGGACGAACCGCAGATGTGTCCGGTGAGGTAGCCACCTCACAGGCTGCATCCCTGCAGACAGGGATGGGTCGTTTGTAATGCCAGGGCGAACACATGGCTAAACGCTCGATGGCGGGCTGGGGATCCATCTGACCCTCTGCCCTGGAGAACCAGGGTGACCAGTCCGATTTCCAGCTCTGCAAAAGCCATCTTCGTCCATCTTCGTCCGAAGAGTCGACTAAACTAAAGCTGACAAAATAAACAGCTAGTAATGTAAAGAAAAAATGACATTTTCCGAAAATCAAATCATAAGAAGAAGAAGGCTGAGACTGTAGCCCCAGCACAGGGAAGCCTATCTACTCCTTAGCTAGGCAGAAGACAAACTGAGTTGGGATGGCTATTGCAGGGGGGTATTGGACCAGTGGGACAGCCCCCATGGGTGTGTCTATGTTAATGCTTTTGCTTTTAACAAGTCTTATGCCTAGCTACTCCTGTGGAGAGGAAGTCAATACCCCCATTGGTGAAGACTGAATGAGTGGGCGGCGACTGTCGGAGGACGTAAGAGAAATATTTTTTTTACACTTTTCTTGGCGGAGATTTCTTCATCCACATCAATCGATGTGAATGGAGGAATCTGTTATATTCTTTTTTTTTTCATTCAACCCATGGGCTGCAGGGAAAAAAAAAAGAGCTTTGCATGTATGCCTGTCATTAGAAGTGCTGGGAGCTCGAATGGTGGGCATACCACACACTTTCTGGCAGACATTTCTTTATCCACATTGATCGATCAATGGGAATGAAGGAATCTGTTAAGATTCTTTAAAAAAAAAGAACATACATTGACGCCGCCCCCCCCGCTGCCTTTCACGGTTTTCTCTGGCTCTCCTACCAGGTAACCTGAGAGTGCAGCCAGGGGTTCCGCCAGCTGACCAATCATCTCTATAATCTAAGATGCCGGACATTTTATCACTTCAGGTTCGCCAGATATAAATAGCACCATTTTTAAATTGGGAAAGCATCTTATTATACTGATCTTGGTGTGGTCAGATGCTTTAAGGGCAGAGGAGAGATCTAGAGTCTAATAGACACCAAATTTTTTTAAAAAAAAGAGAGTACCTGTCACTACTTATTGCTATCATAGGGGATATTTACATTCCCTGTGATAAGAATAACTGGATTTTTGACTTACCGTAAAATCCTTTTCTCTTAAGCTCATTGACAGACGCAGATTCAATCTCTTGATATCCGTAGGGTATTACTGCCCCCTACAGGAGTAGGACACTAAGCAGAAAAAAAAGTTCTGGCTACACCTGTGGGCAGTCCCAGGGGGTATACCCTGTCTCTCCCTGCTATAGGATGTCAGTTATGTAACAAAGCAGTGTCAGAGAAATCAAACCAACCCAACTCAAAATAGAGGGGCGGTTACTGCGTCTGTCAATGAGCTTAAGAGAAAAGGATTTTACGGTAATTCAAAAATCCAGTTTTCTCTGTCGCTCATTGGCAGACGCAGATTCCATCTCTTGATATCCATAGAGACGTCCCAAAGCAGTGCCATAAATGAGGGGTGGGATAACAGAAAAAACTCAATCCAGAAGGCCAAAACAGACCTAACCAGAAGAACAGAGGACTAATCGAAACAAGAAGATGAGACCCACCTGAAAAAACAGAACCCCCCGAGGTAGACCAAAGGTCCCCTTAAACAGCAGCCAGCAAAACCTTGCGGCCAAAAGAGGCATCCGCCGATGCCAGCACATCAACCTTATAAAATTTAGTAGGTAGGAACAGACGACCAGGTAGCTGCCTTGCAAACCTGAAGCACCGACGCCTGATGGCGGAAGGCCCAGGAAGCACTAAGAGCCCGAGTAGAGTGCGCCTTAACAGGGAACGGAGGAACCCGACCCTTAATAGAATAAGCCTGCACCACCGTCTGCCTGATCCATCTGGAGATAGTCGCGGCAGACGCAGGCAACCCCTTTCTAGGGCCATCCGTGATCACAAAAAGCGAATCAGACTTACGAAAAGAGTCAGTAGTAGCCAAGTACACCCTGATTGCCCGAACCACATCCAAGGAGTGCAACGCAAACTCCCGAGGATGACTGGGCTTAAGACACAGGGAAGGCAATACAATATATTCATTCAAATGAAAGCCGGAAACCACCTTAGGAAGGAAGGATGGATTCGGACGAAGAACCACCTTATCCCTATGAACCACCAGATAGGGGGAACGACAGGACAACGCAGCCAGTTCCGACATCCTGCGCGCAGAAGTGATAGCCACCAAAAAGGCCACCTTCTGGGATAAGGTAAGCAAGGGAATCTCCCTAATATTTTCAAAGGGAGGTTTCTAAAGAGCCGACAACACCAAATTAAGGTCCCAGGGCGGCAAGGGCGAGCGCACCGGAGGAACCAGGTGCCGCACCCCCTAGATGAAATTCCGCACCAGGGAATGAGAAGAAAATCGCCAAGGCTGAAACCTGACCCTTGATAGTGCTCAAGGCCAGCTTCTGCTCAACCCCCCGTTGCAGGAAGGCCAAGATCCGAGCCACCGAGTAAGAGCGTGGAGGAACCCCGAGGGACTCACACCACGCGATTTAAGACTTCCACGTGCGATGATAGATCTTTCTAGAAGTCGCTTTCCTTGCTTTAAGCAGAGTAGGAATAACTGAAGCAGACAAACCCCTGTCCTTCAGCACCTGGCTCTCAACAGCCAAGCCGTTAAAGCCAGCGACCGTAAAGCAGGATGGAAGATCGGCCCCTGAGACAGCAGATCCTCCCTGAGAGGAAGTCGCCAAGGAGCGTCCGCGACCAGCCTGACCAAGTTGGCGTACCAGGCCCGAAGAGGCTAGTCCGGAGCCACAAGGATGACTGGAATTCCTTCCGCCTCTACCCTGCGAAGAAGTTTCGGCAGCAACTTGAGAGGAGGAATGGCATACAGCAGCGGATACTGCCCCCACGGGGCAACCAGCGCGTCTGTGGCGTCCGCCAGAGGATCGCGGGAGCGGCTACAAAGCTCTGCACTTTCCTGTTGAGTCGAGACGCCAACAGATCCACATCCGGGTTGCCCCAACGAAGGTACAACTGGTGAAACACCTCTAGATGAAGAGACCATTCCCCTTGATCCAAGGTCTGATGGCTGAGAAAATCCGCCTGCCAATTTTCCACACCCGGAATGTGAACCGCGGAGAGAGCCGGAACAGAACGTTCCGCCCAACAGCCGCAAGAACACTCTTGGTGCCCCCCTGGTGATTGACATAAGCCACGGCCGTGGCATCGTCCGACTGAATCCGAACCGGGCAGCCCCGAAGACGCTCGGCCCAGTGAACCAGGCAAAGCCTGATCGCTCTCAGTTTCAACACATTTATCGGCAACCTGGATTCTTCCAGGGACCAGAGCCCCTAAACAGACAGCCTGCCGAGAACCCCTCCCCACCAGGATAGACTGGCATCTGTGGTGACAATCGTCCAATAGATCGGAAGAAATGACTTCCCCTGACTGAGCATCGGAGACCGAAGCCACCGAACCAGGGACTCCCTGGTCCGCTCGCTCAGCCGGATCTGATTGTCCAGGGAATCTGGATTCCGGTTCCATTTGAGAAGAATCTCTTTTTGGAGAGTCCTCGTATGAAACTGAGCAAAAGGTACTGCCTCGAAAGATGCCACCATCAGTCCCAGAACCCTCATGCAGGTCCGAAGGGACGGCCAGTTGGCGGACAGTAACAGCTGAGTCTCCGACTGTATCTTCTGGAGTTTCTCCGCAGGGAGAAACACCTTGGCCAAAGACGCATCCAAAGTCAGGCCCAGATAGTACAGCCTCCTGGAGGGAACCAGGGATGACTTCTGCAGGTTCACAAGCCACCCGAACTCTTCCAAAGAGGTCATGGTGATCTCCAAGTTTGACAACAGAGCCTGCGGAGATTCAGCACGGAGGAGGAGGTCGTCCAGGTAGCCCAGAACTGATATGCCCCGATGCCGCAACAGCGCCAGAACTGGGGCCAAAACCTTTGTGAAGACCCGGGGAGCAGAGGCGAGACCAAAGGGTAACGCCACAAACTGATAATGGTCCTCTCCCACAGCAAAGCGCAGAAAACGTTGGTGTCCTGCATAAATGGGAACGTGAAGATAGGCATCCTTGATGTCTATGGAGGCCAGAAAGTCCCCCTGATGCAGGGAGGCCACCACTGTGCGAATGGACTCCATCTTGAATTTTTGCACCCGGACAAAACAATTGAGCGCCTTTAAGTCCAGGATTGGACGCACCTTGCCCTCTTTCTTGGGCACTGTGAACAGATTTGAGTAAAAGCCCCGAAAACGTTCCCCACAGGGAAACGGAACTACCACTCCCTGTTGTAACAAGTCCTGCACTGCCCCAACAGAGCCCGGGGACAGTCGCACATTGGAACGGAAGAACCGCACCAGTGGAACTGATCGAAACTCGATCTTGTATCCCGACCGTATGACCTCGTGAACCCATTTGTCTTGAATCCTGGAGAGCCACGGGTCCGGGAACCGGCGAAGATGCCCCCCACCCCTGACATGGGTGGGGGCGCACCTTCAGGCTGAAGCGGACTTATCCTCAGGTCTGGAAGGACCGGATTTTTGCTTACCAGACCTGGGTCTCTTGAAACTCCCCGGTGGGCCCTTGGAGGGCTTCGCCTTGTCACCCGCCCCGGGGGAACAAAAAAACTTCTTGTGGGCTGAAAAGGAAGGTCCCCGTCTGCGACGAGGTTCCTTACCCTTGGCAGCCTGTGGGAGAAAGGTGCTCTTGCCCTCAGTGAGACCTTTGATAATCTCATCCAAGGTAGCACCAAACAGGCGATCCCCCTGAAAAGGGAGATCAGTCAAGGCTTTTTTGGAAGCCTGATCCGCCGACAAGCACTTCAACCATAGCATGCACCGGAGGACCACCGCCGAGAACGACACACGCCCCAGCAGTGGAGCATCATCCAGCGCGGCGTCACAAACAAACTGCAGCCCCTGCACCATCTGGTCCAGCAACTCAGCCACGGCAGGTGGGAGGCTTCTCCCCTCCAGGTCACGACGTAACAGCTTGGCCCATTCCGTCAATGTTTGCGAAACCATAGCAATGGTAAACACTGGTCTAAAGGCCGACCCCGCCAGGGAGAATATAGAGGGGGACACAGATTCCGCCCTACGATCAACCGGATCCCTAAAGGACGGGGAATCCTCCAACAGGATAACAGTAGCCTTATTTAGCCTGGAGACCGGCGGATCCACCGAAGGCGGCACCGTCCATTTCTTAAGGAGGGACTCTTCAAACGGGTAGCCCCTAGCAATCCGTTTGGGCATCCCAGGGGGTCGTTTCGGACGGACCCACAACTTCTTAATGATATCGTTAAAGCATTTGGGAAAAGGAAAAACCTTCACCACCCTGGAGGGCTTGCGAGCCCCAGAGGGGAGACCCACATCAGCAGCGACTGGCTCAGAATCAGAATCTGAGGCATCAGACGAGACAGGGGTAGGCGGGGGTCGCTTTTTAGCCCCCCGTCCCTGTGTTATAAACACAACACTTTTGTTTTTACCCTCATTTTTCATGAGCTAAACTCAAAGATCTAAGACTTTTTCTATGTACACAAAAGGCCTATTTATCTAAAACAGCAGTTCCCAAACTGTGGGTCAGTGGGTCGCGCTGAGCGACCCGCCCAAACTGTAGAAAGCCGGAGCTGCAGCGACTCCCATAAAAGAAATGTCTGCGTGTCCACTGCGCATGCGCCGTCGACACTGCTCAGGAGGCCGTGCACGCTAGAGCAGGCGGCGCATGCGCAGTGACGCAGCGGCCGGGCGGCGCCATTTTTAAAAGGAAGGTGCCTCACGGATGGGTAAATAAGACCCTCCTGCACCATGCCCAAATCGGCTCCCAGAATCTGAGGTGAGGAGGAGGAGAGACATTGAGCGGAACAGCAAGGAGCATCGGCTTCCAGAATCTGAGGGAAGGAGACAGAGAAACAGCAGGTAGAACAGCAGGGAGCATTTGAAAGGAGGGGAAGGCCGGTCCAAGCCGCTGGTGAGCACCAATAGGACAGGAGGCTGTGCGAGGGAGAGAGCTGATCATTAAGAAAGTCAGCATGTGCCGACTCCTTAACAATCAACTTTTCCCTGGCCACACCTTAACAACCAGAAAAAATGCACCTAAAACGGATCCTGCACCATCCCCTCAGCCCTGCACCATGCCCACAGCCCTGCATCTCCTGCACCATGCCCACAGTCCTGCACCATGCCCACAGTCCTGACTCTCCTGCACCATGCCCACAGTCCTGAATCTCCTTCAATATGCTCACAGCCCTGCACTATGCCCACAGCCCCTGTATCTCCTGCACCATGCCCACATACCTGCATCTCCTGCACCATGCCCACAGCCCTGCATCTCCTGCACCATGCCCCCAGCCCTGCATCTCCTGTACCATGCCCACAGTCCTGCACCATGCCCACAGTCCTGACTCTCCTGTACCATGCCCACAGCCCTGCATCTCCTGCACCATGCCCACAATCCTGCACCATGCCCACAGCCCTGCATCTCCTGCACCATGCCCGTAGCCCTGCACCATGCCCACAGCCCTGCATCTCCTGCACCATGCCCACAGTCCTGAATATGCTCACAGCCCTGCACTATGCCCACAGCCCCTGTATCTCCTGCACCATGCCCACAGCCCTGCAACTCCTGCACCATGCCCACAGCCCTGCATCTCCTGCACCATGTCCACAGTCCTGCACCATGCCCACAGCCCTGCATCTCCTGCACCATGCCCACATACCTGCATCTCCTGCACCATGCCCACAGCCCTGCATCTCCTGCACCATGCCCACAGCCCTGCATCTCCTGTACCATGCCCACAGTCTTGCACCATGCCCACAGTCCTGACTCTCCTGTACCATGCCCACAGCCCTGCATCTCCTGCACCATGCCCACAATTCTCCTACATGCCCACAGCCCTGCATCTCCTGCACCATGCCCGTAGCCCTGCACCATGCCCACAGCCCTGCATCTCCTGCACCATGCCCACAGTCCTGAATCTCCTGCACCATGCTCACAGCCCTGCACCATGCCCACAGCCCTGCATCTCCTGCACCATGCCCACAGCCCTGCATCTCCTGCACCATGCCCACAGTCTTGCACCATGCCCACAGCCCTGCATCTCCTGCACCATGCCCACAGCCCTGCATCTCCTGCACCATGCCCACAGTCCTGCACCATGCCACAGCCCTGCATCTCCTGCATTATGCCCACAGCCCTTGTATCTCCTGCACCATGCCCACAGTCCTGCAGCATTCCCACAGCCTTGCATCTCCTGCACCATGCCCGTAGCCCTGCACCATGCCCACAGCCCTGCATCTCCTGCACCATGCCCACAGCCCTGCATCTTCAGCACCATGCCCAAAGCTCTGCATCTCCAGCACCATGCCCACAGTACCTGTATCTCCTGCACCATGGCCACAGCCCCTGCATCTCTTGCACCATGCCCACAGCCCTGCATCCCCTGCACCATGCCCACAGCCCTGCATCTCCTGCACCATGCCCACAGTCCTGAATCTCCTGCAACCGGATCCCTAAAGGACGGGGAATCCTCCAACAGGATAACAGTAGCCTTATTTAGCCTGGAGACCGGCGGATCCACCGAAGGCGGCACCGTCCATTTCTTAAGGAGGGACTCTTCAAACGGGTAGCCCCTAGCAATCCGTTTGGGCATCCCAGGGGGTCGTTTCGGACGGACCCACAACTTCTTAATGATATCGTTAAAGCATTTGGGAAAAGGAAAAACCTTCACCACCCTGGAGGGCTTGCGAGCCCCAGAGGGGAGACCCACATCAGCAGCGACTGGCTCAGAATCAGAATCTGAGGCATCAGACGAGACAGGGGTAGGCGGGGGTCGCTTTTTAGCCCCCCGTCCCTGTGTTATAAACACAACACTTTTGTTTTTACCCTCATTTTTCATGAGCTAAACTCAAAGATCTAAGACTTTTTCTATGTACACAAAAGGCCTATTTATCTAAAACAGCAGTTCCCAAACTGTGGGTCAGTGGGTCGCGCTGAGCGACCCGCCCAAACTGTAGAAAGCCGGAGCTGCAGCGACTCCCATAAAAGAAATGTCTGCGTGTCCACTGCGCATGCGCCGTCGACACTGCTCAGGAGGCCGTGCACGCTAGAGCAGGCGGCGCATGCGCAGTGACGCAGCGGCCGGGCGGCGCCATTTTTAAAAGGAAGGTGCCTCACGGATGGGTAAATAAGACCCTCCTGCACCATGCCCAAATCGGCTCCCAGAATCTGAGGTGAGGAGGAGGAGAGACATTGAGCGGAACAGCAAGGAGCATCGGCTTCCAGAATCTGAGGGAAGGAGACAGAGAAACAGCAGGTAGAACAGCAGGGAGCATTTGAAAGGAGGGGAAGGCCGGTCCAAGCCGCTGGTGAGCACCAATAGGACAGGAGGCTGTGCGAGGGAGAGAGCTGATCATTAAGAAAGTCAGCATGTGCCGACTCCTTAACAATCAACTTTTCCCTGGCCACACCTTAACAACCAGAAAAAATGCACCTAAAACGGATCCTGCACCATCCCCTCAGCCCTGCACCATGCCCACAGCCCTGCATCTCCTGCACCATGCCCACAGTCCTGCACCATGCCCACAGTCCTGACTCTCCTGCACCATGCCCACAGTCCTGAATCTCCTTCAATATGCTCACAGCCCTGCACTATGCCCACAGCCCCTGTATCTCCTGCACCATGCCCACATACCTGCATCTCCTGCACCATGCCCACAGCCCTGCATCTCCTGCACCATGCCCCCAGCCCTGCATCTCCTGTACCATGCCCACAGTCCTGCACCATGCCCACAGTCCTGACTCTCCTGTACCATGCCCACAGCCCTGCATCTCCTGCACCATGCCCACAATCCTGCACCATGCCCACAGCCCTGCATCTCCTGCACCATGCCCGTAGCCCTGCACCATGCCCACAGTCCTGAATATGCTCACAGCCCTGCACTATGCCCACAGCCCCTGTATCTCCTGCACCATGCCCACAGCCCTGCAACTCCTGCACCATGCCCACAGCCCTGCATCTCCTGCACCATGTCCACAGTCCTGCACCATGCCCACAGCCCTGCATCTCCTGCACCATGCCCACATACCTGCATCTCCTGCACCATGCCCACAGCCCTGCATCTCCTGCACCATGCCCACAGCCCTGCATCTCCTGTACCATGCCCACAGTCTTGCACCATGCCCACAGTCCTGACTCTCCTGTACCATGCCCACAGCCCTGCATCTCCTGCACCATGCCCACAATTCTCCTACATGCCCACAGCCCTGCATCTCCTGCACCATGCCCGTAGCCCTGCACCATGCCCACAGCCCTGCATCTCCTGCACCATGCCCACAGTCCTGAATCTCCTGCACCATGCTCACAGCCCTGCACCATGCCCACAGCCCTGCATCTCCTGCACCATGCCCACAGCCCTGCATCTCCTGCACCATGCCCACAGTCTTGCACCATGCCCACAGCCCTGCATCTCCTGCACCATGCCCACAGCCCTGCATCTCCTGCACCATGCCCACAGTCCTGCACCATGCCACAGCCCTGCATCTCCTGCATTATGCCCACAGCCCTTGTATCTCCTGCACCATGCCCACAGTCCTGCAGCATTCCCACAGCCTTGCATCTCCTGCACCATGCCCGTAGCCCTGCACCATGCCCACAGCCCTGCATCTCCTGCACCATGCCCACAGCCCTGCATCTCCAGCACCATGCCCAAAGCTCTGCATCTCCAGCACCATGCCCACAGTACCTGTATCTCCTGCACCATGGCCACAGCCCCTGCATCTCTTGCACCATGCCCACAGCCCTGCATCCCCTGCACCATGCCCACAGCCCTGCATCTCCTGCACCATGCCCACAGTCCTGAATCTCCTGCACCATGCTCACAGTCCTGCACCATGCCCACAGCCCTGCATCTTCTGCATTATGCCCACAGCCCCTGCATCTCCTGCACCATGGCCACAGCCCCTGCATCTCCTGCACCATGGCCACAGCCCCTGCATCTCCTGCACCGTGGCCACAGCCCCTGCATCGCTTGCACCATTGTTGTGGAAATTTTGATAGACATTTCTTTAGTTAAATAGTCATAATGTCTCCCAGTGTCAGTTTTACTGATAATCGCCATTTACAGTGATTGTCGCTTTAACTGTCATTGCAGGAAAGACTTGGTGAAAATCTTCCTTTGGATGAGATGGCAGAATACTAGTAGCAGAGAGAGTCCATCGCACAGATCTATGTCTCCAGTTCGGGGCCCTGTGCTGCTGAGATATGTCTGTGATATGGAAATTCTTAGCATTTTACCAAGATAAATAGATGGCTCCTTTTAGTCACATTCGATCGGTGTGACTGGGGGGCTGCTGCTATTATCTTATGCAGATAAAACCTCATCAACTGGAACAAATAGAATGGTCACTATCAAATATGCTTTATATGTTAATCATGTTTCATGTGGTAAGACACTTCATTTCAGTTTTTGAAAATTTGTTGTTTTAAACCAAGGCTTACTTTCTTTGTCCGCTGTGGAAGCTAGAAACAAAGCTTAGCAAAAGAACCTTTTCATTTGCAGCGTTTACTCTTTTGTATAACGATGGGGTGTTTTGCATTAATATTTGTGGCTAGGGATCAGGTCTAATAATTGGGGGAGAAACCTGTATACAAGGTTCCCAGTTAATACATCCTGGGGTTGTGAGATATATGTGTTAAATATTTCCTTGTAACATCTCTGTTGTGATATCAGCTTCGTTCGATGAGATAACAATATATTATCGATCGATGTTGGTTTGGGCGGCAGATTGGTTGGTGTGTGTGCTGGATTGGTTTTTGGCGGGAACTCGTTTATTAGTGAAACTGGTTTTTGCTTTGGACTCTGAGGTTTGAATTGAGCATAGAGCAGACAGTTTTGGACTAAGTTTCTGTTTTAAGTAGCAGATTGTGTTGTGCAGCCTAAAATAAGCATTCCACCAGGATAGCTATTGTCTGAATACAGCGGATCCTGTAAATCCTGTTTTTTCTTCTTTTTTGTATATCTTTGTTATGCACGAAGTACCACACGGTTGCTTAAACTCTTTGTTTTGTGCCCCCATTTTGTGTGGACCATGTGCTTGGCAGCCATTTTGTAACATGTGGTTATGATGTAATTTCCTTTGTGTGGGAGCCACTCTTTTTTGGACTCCACATTACCATTTTGTTAAATGGTGTTGAAACCCATGTGGCCGAAATGCTATTTTGAGCCTTAACAAACATTTTTCTCTTTTTTGGTAGTTTTAAAGGGCAACTTTGTGATGTTATTTTTGCACTGTATTTCAGTTTAAAAGTAATGTTTTTTCATTTTAATTGAAATTCGGCATCTAGGAAGATTTTTTTACAGGATCATTGCAGGTGTTTTTCTAGCTAGCTTTGTCCATCTTTTTGTTCATATTTAGCATATATATATATATATATATATATATATACATACACATATCCAACCCATCAGTTTTGTTTTTTGTGTTTTTGTCTGTTTTCAGGGGTAACTATTTTTTTTGTTTTGTAAGTTTTTGGTTAAGCTGTTTTTGTGGTGTATTTTGTCTCATTTTTTGTTGTAACTAAGTTTTTTTCCAATGATAAGAGTACATTGTGGAGTGACTGATATTGGATTCAGTCTACAGGTTTGTTTTGTACTGAGTAGTGGTTTCTCACAGAGGTAGTTTTCAGTACTGCAGGTTGGATTTTAGGTAGAGAGGTTATACCTTCCAGTGTGCAATCAGTAACCGGCATCTCAATTTAATTTTTAATGCAACATCAAGGAATAGACTGAAGCCAAGGTTTGTATAGGGAGGACTTTCATTGTGCTTTCGGGATTGTTTGGCTGCACGGGTTAGGTCGAAACGTGTGTACTTTGAGCCGTCTACGGGAAACGGGTGATTGCGACACGCTTGTTTCAGCCTTCAACGTGTGAGGAGTAGATACCGAAATCCGCCCCACATTTGGCCGTGTAAGATAATCGGAAGTTGGGGAGCGTGTGGGGGTTGATGGGCTGTATAGCCGTACGAAGCCACCGGGTTGAGGTCTTCTAGCTGACCGGCGCGGGAGTCCGGAAGCAGGCCAACACTGTCAAAGTTGGCACCTGGCAGTGTTGCTCCTAAACCAGGTGCAAGGAAGCGATTTGAATCGTCATGGGTAATAGTACATCCATGCAATGGGGGTAACGCAGGTCCCCCAGGTTAGCCAAACAACTTTCGCAGTACATGAAGTCTGAGTTTGGGGCTCAGGCAATGAGACCCCTCAGGAAGGGGGATAACCAAGGGAAACAGTTGGTACATCCCTTTTGGAAGGTGTTTTTTATGTCTGGAGATGGGAGTTCATTATTGAATTCAGAACTAGACTCCAGGCAACAAAGATGCTAATTGTAGCGCAATTGTGGCTTCAGAGATCTATTATGGTCAATCAGCAAGGCGTGCATGAGGCGGTTTCAGCCCGGAAGAACCGCATTATGTACACTTGGCCTGATGAGATAGCAGAGCCCAGCAATCCTGTGAGAGAAGTGGAGGAAGCTCTTACTGGGCTAACTTTACCAAGACGAGCCAGATCCGCTGACACTGAACCTGTCACTGTCTCTGCACTTTAATCTCCGTTTTCTTCAGCTCACAGTGCAGACTTTGATACTGGTAAACACCGTCCCACCTCACAGTGTCTCTATCTCTCAACAGCCTGTCATAACAGCTGAACCCTCTCCTTCTAACACTGTGGCAAACTAGAAGTTCTTTTAACAGGTCTGCTATGGATGTGGAAAGTCAGAGTACATCAGGCATAATTGTCCGACCAACCCGGCTGGTCCGTGGGGTAAGTGGAAATTTATTCCGGAGGATCCGGAAAATTCAAAGGTAGGTATGGTCAGAAACGACCATGACTTATCATAGGGCGTTGATAAACCGGTGTCAGCTCACATCCTAGAGGAATTAAAATAGCCCCTCCCTTGCCTCGATGACACCGATGCAGCCAACGCGGTCTTAAGATCTCAAGAACCCATAGAAACATAGAATGTGTCAGCAGATAAGAACCATTTGGCCCATCTAGTCTGCCCAATATATCTGAATCCTATGAATAGTCCCTGGCCCTATCTTATATGAAGGATAGCCTTATTCCTATCCCATGCATGCTTAAACTCCTTCACTGTATTTGCAGCTACCACTTCTGCAGGAAGGTTATTCCATGCATCCACTACTCTCTCAGTAAAGTAATACTTCCTCATATTACTTTTAAACCTTTGCCCCTCTAATTTAAAACTGTGTCCTCTTGTGGTAGTTTTTCTTCTTTTAAATATGCTCTCCTCCTTTACCGAGTTGATTCCCTTTATGTATTTAAAAGTTTCTATCATATCCCCTCTGTCTCTTCTATCTTCCAAGCTATACATGTTAAGGTCCTTTAACCTTTCCTGGTAAGTTTTTTCCTGTAATCCATGTACTAGTTTAGTAGCTCTTCTCTGAACTCTCTCTAGAGTATCTATATCCTTCTGGAGATATGGCCTCCAGTACTGCGCACAATACTCCAAGTGAGGTCTCACCAGTGTTCTGTACAGCGGCATAAGCACTTCTCTCTTTCTACTGCTTATACCTCTCCCTATACATCCAAGCATTCTGCTGGCATTTCGTGCTGCTCTATTACATTGTCTTCCCACCTTTAAGTCTTCTGAAATAATTACTCCTAAATCCCTTTCCTCAGATACTGAGGTCAGGACTGTGTCAAATATTCTATATTCTGCCCTTGGGTTTTTAGGCCCCAGGTGCATTATCTTGCAATTATCCACATTAAATTTCAGTTGCCAGAGTTCTGACCATTCTTCTAGTTTTCCTAAATCCTTTTCCATTTGGCGTTTCCCTCCAGGAACATCAACCCTGTTACATATCTTTGTGTCATTAGGAAAAAGACAAACCTTACCATCGAGGCCTTTTGCAATATCACTTATGAAGATATTAAACAAAATTGGTCCCAGTACAGATCCCTGAGGTACCCCACTGGTAACATGACCTTGTTCTGAATGTTCTCCATTGACTACAACCCTCTGTTGTCTGTCACTCAGCCACTGCCTAATCCACTCAACAATATGGGAGTCCATGCTCAATGACTGTAGTTTATTGATAAGTCTTCTATGTGGGACAGTGTCAAAAGCCTTACTAAAATCTAGATATGCAATGTCTACTGCACCTCCACCGTCTATTATTTTAGTCACCCAGTCAAAAAAATGTATAAGATTTGTTTGACATGATCTCCCTGAAGTAAACCCATGTTGTTTTTCATCTTGCAATCCATGGGATTTAAGATGTTCCACAATCCTATCCTTTAAAAGGGGTTTCCATTAATTTGCCTACTATTGATGTCAGACTCACTGGTCTATAGTTGCTCGATTCCTCCCTACTACCTTTCTTGTGAATGGGCACGACATTTGCCAATTTCCAATCTTCCGGGACGACTCCTGTTACTAATGATTGGTTAACTAAATCTGTTAATGGTTTTGCCAGCTCACCACTAAGCTCTTTTAATAATTTTGGGTGTATCTCATCAGGACCCTGTGACTTATTTGTCTTCACTTTAGACAGCAATCTTAGAACGTCTTCCTCTGTAAAGACACATGCATCAAACTATTCATTAGTCATCCTTTCAAGTGGAGGTCCTTCTTCTTTTTCTTCTGTAAAAACTGAACAGAAGTATTCATTAAGGCAGTCGGCTAGCCCTTTATTCTCTTCTACATACCTTCCGTCCTTTGTTTTAAATTTAGTTATTCCTTGTTTTAATTTCCTTTTTTCATTTATATATCTGAAGAATGTCTTATCCCCCTTTTTCATAGACTGAGCTAGTTTTTCTTCTGCCTGCGCTTTAGAAGTTCTTATAACTTGCTTGGCCTCTTTCTGCCTAATCTTGTAGATTTCCTTATCTTCATTGCTCTGGGTTTTCTTATAATTACAAAATGCTAGCTTTTTATTTTTAATGATTTAGGCCACTTCTGCTAAGTACCACAGTGGTCTCTTCCTTTTTTTGCTTTTACTGACAAGTCTAATGCAATTTTCTGTTGCCTTCAATAATGCACCTTTTAAGTAGTCCCATTTCTCCTGGACTCCATGTAATCCGTTCCAGTCTGATAAGGACTCATTTATGACTAATTTCATTTTTGAAAAGTCTGTTTTTCTAAAATCTAAAACTTTTGTTTTTGTGTGGTGTGACTCTTTCACAGTTCTTATATTAAACCACACTGACTGGTGATCACTAGATCCCAAGGTTTCGCCTACAATGACATCATATACCGAATCCCCATTTGTGAATACCAAATACAAAATGGCCTCCCTCCGGGTTGGCTCCTCAACCACTTGTTGCAGAGACAACCCCAGTAGGGAATTTAGAATATCTGTACTCCTGGTAGAACTTGCTATTTTGGTTTTCCAGTTTATATCTGGAAGATTAAAATCTCCCATAATGATAACTTCTCCTTTCATTGTCATTTTAGCTATTTCTTCAACTAGTAGATCATCTAGTTCTTTAACTTGACCAGGTGGTCTATATATCACACCTACACGAGTTACTGCATGATTAGCAAACTGCAACGTAACCCAAACTGACTCTATGTTGGCCTCACCAACTTGTATTAGGTTAGATTTAATGCTATCTTTCACATACAGGGCCACTCCTCCTCCTTTCTTGCCTTCTTTGTCTCTTCTGTATAAAGAGTACCCTGGTATGGTTATGTCCCAGTCATTTCTTTCATTAAACCATGTCTCCGTAACAGCCACTAAATCTACATTCTCAGATGCCATTATTGACCCAAGTTCATTGATTTGTTTACCTAAACTGCGAGCATTTGTAGACAGGACTCTGAGCTTATCATTTCTTCACCTCTGTGCTTCTGACCTGTTCTGGCATTGTTTCGGGGGGCAATTGGACTCTTGTATTTTCACTCTTTTGCCCCCCCCCCTTCCTAGTTTAAATACTCTTTCGCAAATTCTTGGAGTTGTTCACTAAGTACATTTGTTCCTTTGAGAGAAAGATGCAAACCATCTTTTTTGTACAGTTCCTTTCTATTCCAAGTAGAGCTATCATGAGAAACAAAGCCAAATCCTTGCTCTTGACACCATTTACTAAGCCATATGTTGAACTCCTTTATGCGCCTCTGCCTATCATTCTGAACATTATGCACAGGCAGAACTTCAGAAAATGAAATGGTGGATGCAAAATCCTGTACGTCATTACCAAGTGTGATAAAAGATTTTTTCACCTCTGACACTTCATTGCAAGCCAGGTCATTTGTCCCTAGATGGACAAAAACATCCACGTCCCCTTCCTGCTTTGCTTGCTTAACAATATTAATAATACGTCTTCTATCTCGTCTAGCAATAGCACCAGGGAGACATCTCACAAAACCATTTTCTTTAAGCTCCACACTTCTTATGATTGAATCACCCAGCAACAGCTGCTTCCTTTGAGACTTCACTTTATCTTTTTTGTCCTTTTGACCCAGAGGCAAGGTTCCCCTTACAGGGGAGACAACTCCCACTGTAGGTCTCACGGGCCAGACAGTGTCAGTGACAGAACCTCTCTATTGCAGGCTAGGCCAGTTTTGCAAGGAGAAGCTTGTTTTTTTTTTTAGGTCATTGCATTTCTCTAGGTACCCAACATCTAACCACTCAGAGAATACAGACATTGAAGGACCCCCAAAGTCCTCGTAACCTTAAACGATGCACTATTTTTGAACCCTGCGTCTCTTCTTCCTGTTAAGGAGGAAGAGAAGGGGGGAGAAGGCAGTGCAGAAAAATGGTAATTTTCAAAACTTTATCTCGCTCTTTCTTTCTCTTTCTCTCTCTTTCTCTCTCTCTCTCTCTTTTTCTCTCTCATCAATCAACTTTAGTAGGAACAACACAATTGTCTTGCTTTGATGGAGTGGCAATCAGTGGCTGTCAGTCCAGTGAATGAGACCCCCATTCCAGTTGCTAACCTTTTGGTCGATGGTTCCAGGTACTACACCCCAGATGGTAAGACAGAGATCAGAGGATCAATTTCTATACAGATTCAAGATACGCTTTTTGGGCTGGCACATGATTGTGGTCCTGTCTGGAAGGCAAGAGGGTTCTTGACTAGTTTGGGGAGGTCGGTGAAACGTGCAGAGTTAATAGAGCTGTTCATTGCCTTTTGCTTGCCACACGTGATAACCATTCTGAAGGTAAAGGCTCATACTACTGAGACGACTATGGAAGCCAATGGAAACGCCTTGGCAGATAGAGCTGCTAAAGGAAGGTGCTCTGAGCCCGGTGACAGAAACCCTGATACTAGCCATCCCCTCTGATGTGTTAAGAAGCTGCAGTCCCAAGCGGGAGTGCAGGAAAAGAGGAGATGGATGGTTTTGGGGGCTACACAGGGTCCAGATGACATCTGGGGTCTTGATGGTAAATGGTGTTTACCCAGATCCCTTTTTCCAATGATTGCCCACTCGGCTCATTACCCCGGGCACCAGCCAAAGATGGTTATGTGTGCATAGGTGGAGGAGCATTGGATTAGCCCTGGCTTTACTACCGCAGCTGAAAACGGTAATGGTACCGAGAAGGCACACACCCAAACCAGAATATGCCTTTTAGCGCATTCGGATAGACTATAATACTTTACAGGCGAACGAGCGTGTCTTGGTCTGTCTGGATATGTTTTCTGGGTGTCCAGAGGCTTAGCCCGTTCACCATGCCATTGCCACTGCCACCACGAAAAAGATCCTGTCTGAGATAGTTTGTCGCAAGGGGGCTGCCTGGAACGATCATGTCAGATCGCGGATCACACTTCACTGGTCAGATCTTTGCAGAGGTATGTACGGCTCTTCAGGGATTAGCGGTAAGGTTGAACGGCTGAATAGAAAGAGCCACGGCTCGAATGTTTTCTCATTGCTCTTTACCCCAACAGGAATGCCCCATGGGTTATCACCCTACAAAGTTTTGTTTGGGAGTCAACCAGAGCCTGGATTGTGCTTTCCTCAGCAGCTGTCATTTTTACATTCTCAGCTGACGGGGTGGGTGCAGTCCTGGCAAAGGGAGCTACAAAAGGTCCATCATAGGGTTCTGGAGTTTCTCCCGGACCCTGACAAGATAACCGGTGTACATTCTGTCCAACCAGGTGACAGAGTCGTTGTGAGGAAACGTCAAAGGACGGGATTGGAGCGGAGGTATTCTGAGGTATTACCAGGTTCAGCTGACAACGCCGACTTCCTTGAGGTTCTGGATCCATGCCAGTCACTGCAAAAAGCTGCTCAGCTCCATCCAAGAATAATAATGAGGAGTATCGTTTTTATTTACATATTTAGCAAGTGTGTTTTAGCAAGGGTAATGCATTTTCAGCTGGCCAAGACGGCAAACAGGTCTAATGGCTGGGTGTGCTCCAAACTCCCACCTAGCTATTACACCCAAGCAATGGCAGACGTTCGTATCATCATGAAGACAACCAAGAGACACTTGTCCACAGAATTTAATGACACATTCCTAGAGGGTAACATCAGTTATAGTTTTAATGTTAGCTCTGGCTCCTGTTCTTTTCTGGTCAATACAATTTGGGTATCAGGTAGTCCACGGCTGGGCTTTAACTTCAGTTTAGGCACCGGAAATAGAATTGTAGGATCTACAACTTGTGGGACAGGTATAGCAGTCATCTCACCAATGAAACTCCGGGTGTTTTTACTGTAGGAGAAAATGGTACTAGATTTTCTTTTAGCTTCCAAGGGGGGTTTCTGTGAATTCATAGGGGAAGACTGCTGTTCCAGTATAGCAAACACTAGTGATAAGGTCCAAGCCCATATGGATAAGGTAACTTCATTGCAAGGCAGAGCCAGAGCTATAGCTAGCGAGGGTTGGAATCCTTTTAATGCTTTGGGAGGTTCTGGGGATTTTTTTGTTCTCCATTGGATCTTGGTTGAAGGAAATATGAGTATATATACTTATGTTGTTCTTGTTTCTATTCCTCCTATATGATCCTGTTGTCTGGTCGACTGAGTCACCAAAGCCAGAGCAGATGACCTCGTCCTGATTGCGGAGACGAGACGCCCCGAGATTCCGCCCCTGCATCCGACGCCAAGGACTCCAGCCCGACCGCTGGTCAACGCATCCCATCATCTCATGCCCTCTGTCTGAAGTCATCTCCCGAAGAACGGAACCCAAGTGTCGTTTCCTTTCGATGGATTGTTTTTACCCGTTATCTTTTTCTTTTTATAAACTTTTTGAAATGGATTGTTTTATCGTGAGAACTGTTCTGTTTATTTAGAAGAAGATTCATCAAGGGACACATGGGAGCATATGACAAAGAGGAGGGGCTGTTGTGGAAATTTTTATAGACATTTCTTTAGTTAAATAGTCATAATGTCTCCCAGTGTCAGTTTTACCGATAATCGCCATTTACAGTGATTGTCGCTTTAACTGTCATTGCAGGAAAGACTTGTTGGTGAAAATCTTCCTTTGGATGAGATGGCAGAATACTAGTAGCAGAGAGAGTCCATCGCACAGATCTATGTCTGCAGTTCGGGTCCCTGTGCTGCTGAGATATGTCTGTGATATGGAAATTCTTAGCATTTTACCAAGATAAATAGATGGCTCCTTTTAGTCACATTCAATCGGTGTGACTGGGGGGCTGCTGCTATTATCTTATGCAGATAAAACCTCATCGACTGGAACAAATAGAATGGTCACTATCAAATATGATTTATATGTGAATCATGTTTGATGAAGATCCACTAAAAAGTAATGGACTCATGTTTATGGATTGACATGAATGAACAATGAAAAGCCATGTGCCCCTTGTGGCAGTTGAGCCCTTTGTTCTCTCGTGTCCATTTATGGGCATGTACTCCAGTTTCTATTGTGTTTTTTGAATGTATACTTGTTCTGTGATTGGTGGTTTTGAAGCCACTCCCTGTAACTCCCTTTTGTTAAATAAACCTGATGTGTCCTGCAAGAGTGCAGTTTTTACTCAGAGGGACCCTCCAGAGAGCATCGGATTGACTACAGCAAGCGTGTCTGTTCATTTCTTTGCTACCAGCGCTTGGTAAACCGTTACACAAAAGAGCGGTGCATTTGTACTTTTCAGTACAAGCTATTAATGGAGCTTGGTGCGTAATAATCTTGAGCGCACTGAAGCGGGTTTCTGTGCTCCAAGCCCTATTAATTTTCACGACACCATGCCCACAGCCCTGCATCTACTGCACCATGCCCACAGCCCTGCACCATGCCCACAGTCCTGCATCTCCTGCACCATGCCCACAGTCCTGCGCCATGCCCACAGCCCTGCATCTCCTGCACCATGCCCACAATCCTGCACCATGCCCACAGTCCTGCACTATGCCCACAACCCTGCATCTCATGCACCATGTCTGCAGCCCTGCACCATGCCCACAGCCCTGCATCTCATGTACCATGCCCGTAACCCTGCACCATGCCCACAGCCCTGCATCTCCGGCACCATGCCCGCAGTTTTGGTCCACTCCTCTTCAATGGCTCTGCGAAGTTGGAGCCACACCATGCCAACAAATTCTGTAGCGCTTTACAATATTCAATTACAAGCAAGTGGGTCCCGAAAAAAATCTGTATTCAGAAGTGGGTCTCGGCCCAAAAAAGTTTGGGAAGTCCTGATCTAAAATATTGTTCACAAATCTGTCTAAATCTGTGTTAGTGAGCACTTCTCCTTTGCCGAGATAATCCATCTACTTCACAGGTGGGGCATATCAAGATGCTGACTAGACAGCATGATTATTGCACAGGTATGCCTTAGGCTGGCCACAATAAAAGGCCACTCTAAAATGTGCAATTTTCTCACACAGCACAGTGCCACAGATGTTGCACGTTTTGAGGGAGCGTGCAATTGGCATGCTGACTGCAGGAATGTCCACCAGAGCTTTTGCCTGTAAATTGAATGTTCATTTCTCTACAATAAGACGTCTCCAAAGGTGTTTCAGAGAAATTGGCAGTACATCCAACCGGCCTCACAACCGCAGACCACGTGTAACCACACCAGCCCAGGACCTCCACGATCATCTGAGACCAGCCCCCCGGAACAGCTGCTGCAACAATCAGTTTGCATAACCAAAGAATTTCTGCACAAACTGTTAAGAGACCGTCACAGGGAAGCTCATCTGCATGCTCATTGTCCTCATCGGGGTCTCGACCTGACTGCAGTTCGTCGTCGTAACCGACTTAAGTGAGCAAATGCTCACATTCGATGGCATCTGCCACTTTGGAGAGGTGTTCTCTTCATGGATAAATCCCAGTTTTCACTGTACAGGGAAGATGGCAAACAGCATGTATGGCGTTGTGTGGATGAGCGGTTTGCTGATGTCAATGTTGTGAATAGTGTGGCCCATTGTAGCGGTGGGGTTATGGTATGGGCAGGCATATGTTATGGATAACGAACACAGGTGCATTTTATTGATGGCGTTTGATTTTGAATGCATAGAGATACTGTGACGAGATCTTAAGGCCCATTGTTGTGCCATTCATCCATGACTATCATCTCATGTTGCAGCATGATAATGCAACAATAATGTAGCAATAATGCAGCCTCATGTTGCAAGGATCTGTACACAATTCCTGGAAGCTGAAAACATCCCAGTTCTTGCATGGCCAGCATACTCACTAGACATGTCACCCACTGAGCATGTTTGGTATGCATTGGATCGGTGTATACGACAGCGCGTTCAGGTCTGGCCAATATCCAACTTTGCAGAGCCATTGAAGAGGAGTGGACCAACATTCCACAGGTCACATAAACAACCTGATCAACTCTATGCGAAGGAGATGTGTTGCACTGGGTGAGGCAGTATCTGGTTATCTATCATTTTAGAGTGGCTATTCTTTGTGGCCAGCCTAAGGCACACCTGTGCAATAATCATGCTGTCTAATCAGCATTTTGATATGCCATGCCTGTGAGGTGGATGGATTATGGCAAAGGAGAAGTGCTCAATAACACAGATTTGTGAATATTTGAGAGAATTTTTTTATTTGTGTACATAGAAAAAGTCTCAGGATCTTTGAGTTCAGCTAATGAAAAATGGGGCAAAAACAAAAGTGTTGCGTTTATAATTTTGTTCAGTGTATATGCTTTTTTTTTTTTGCTTCACTTACAGTAATTACTATCAAGTTGCCTAGTGACAGTATATACTAGTGATTACACCTTCTCTTTAGAAGACATGAGGGTCCCCAGATGTCTTCACTTTCTGCAGAAAAAAGAATTAAGTAAATTATTCTGCTCATATTTTGCCTTTGCCGATTCCTCCTTTCCCCATTATCAATGTGCTTATGAAATGTTTAAAACTATCATTTTGACTACATACCTTATTTTAGACCCAATGACATAATGGGTCTCTGTGGTTTTGATATGTAATGCAGACAGAGCATGGCTGGTGGGAAGGGCCATCAGAATTCTGTAGCTTACCTAAAATATCATAGCACCTTGCCTTTATACTCCTCCCAAGAGCCCAAAGCCCTGATGCAAGTAGTGACCTGGCTCCTGGGGGGAAATATAGACAAATATCAAAATTTGATGGGTGGGTGTCAGCCAGCAGAAGTGGGCATTCTTACACATGTGATGCTGACCCATCATGAATAAAAACTGAAATCCAATGAATGAAAGAGTCAGGCCAGGAAAGGAAAGGGTAGGGAGGAAAGAGATGATGATGGGTGTCCTCCAGCCAGTAAATGAAGCAGACTCTGACTTACTGAAGCTCCTTTTGCAACTGTAAGAAGATTGCTGTGCAGTGAAATCCATTTTAGTACAGACAAAAGTCTGTACAACCATGCAAGTCTTAATTTAGGCTGTAAGTACTCTTAAATCAAATATGTACATTACCAATTTTCTTTAACCACTTGTCACCGGCCCACTATCAAATGACGGCGGTGCAGTGCGGCTCTCGCTCTGGGATGCCGTCATATGACGGCACATTAGAACAACCTCTCTCACACGCAGTGCGGCGATTGTGGCCGTGCCGTGTTGTTAGGACACGGCCCGACCCCAATCTTGGTAAAGAGCCAATGACATGGCTCTTTACCCATGTGATCGGGTTTGTCCAATCACAGCCGGCCAAATGTAAATGAGGAAGTGACGTTTATCGGCTCTCCTCGCCTCACACTGTCAGAGTGTGTGGCGAGGAGAGCCGATTAGCGGCTCCTCCTCAAAGGGGAGCATAGGAAAAGTAATCAGGGCACTGATCATCAGGGCACTGATCATCAGTGCCCTGATTACAGAAAATTAAAAAAAACTTGCCCATAAGTCCCCCCAACCCATGCCCATCAGTGCTCACCATCAGTGCCCATAGTGCTGCCAGTCAGTGCCCATCAGCATGGCATATTAGTACCTCTTCATGAGTGCCACCTCATCAGTGCCACCTCATCAGCGCACATCAGTGAAGGAGAAAAATTACTTTGTTTCAAAATCTTCTGTCTTTTTTCTTTTTTTTTTTTGTAAGAAATAAAAAACCCAGCAGTGATTAAATACCACCAAAAGAAAGCTCTATTTGTGTGAAAAAAATGATAAAAAATTTCATTTGAGCACAGTGTACCATGACTGCACAATTGTCATTCAAAATGTGACAGCGTTAAAAGCTGAAAATTGGCTTGGGCAGGAAGGGGGTGAAAGTGCCCTGTATTGAAGTGGTTAATGATTTTGAGACCACAAAATTATGTTGTAAAATGCAGTAACTAGGCACGATGTTCCACACCCGGTGGACCTGCCCAAAAGTAAGGAGATTTTAAATCCATACCTAGAATTTTATCTACTCGCTTACCCAGGTGAACCTCATCAAGTCCCCATTAGAGACGCTGCTGGGGCGTCCGGTGGAGGAGACTCCCGGACACAAAATACGGCTCATACCAATTATCTTTCTGGCAGCTAGAATTGCCATCTCTGAAGACATCACTTCCGGTGACAAAACACGCAAGATTGGAATGCACGCAGTAAAGTCAATAGACAGGGTTGGAACGCATACCGGAAGCAGATTTGCGTTCCAGTCTCTAGATCAGCGGTTCCCCATGGGTTTTAGCGGAACGCTATACTGAATGCAGCATTTGTTATCGAGTACCACTGTATATCTGTTATCTGCTATTATGTGGCTTATCTTTATCCAAAATAGCTTAATTATCCAAATTATTTATTTTTCCAATCTACCTTCCTTTCTCCCCCCTTTCTCCCCCAAGGCTATTTGGCCATGTGCAGTATTACATAGTACATTTCAAGCCCATTCCTATACTCTGGGGATGTGCTGTGGGCTGAGGATGACAGGGATGCTGTTTCTCCCTATTGGCCCCCCCATTCACAGGGCCCTAGTAGAGGGGTTGATTATTTTTCAGAACACCACAGCATCATCCCCATTCCTACCCACTGCGACATGCTATTGGTGGTAGAGATGAAACATGACTGGGCCGGAGAGGGTATATTCTGACTGTGAATCGGTCTGGACTCTCGTGATTTGCGTGCAGAGAATAGTTCATATTGACAATATGTTGTTTCTTTATGTCAAGAATTTTTGTATTCTGATATACAACTAATGTACATTATTTGCAATCAATATACCTGTTGAGTTTTACTTTTTTACCAAAAACTTTCAATAAGAGCTATTGAAAAAGAAATGCAGTAACTAAAGTACTTTGTGACACCTGAAAATATATGATTAATTGGTAAACTTAAAACCTTTTGTGGAAATGAAAATACCATGTAAAAATTACATGTACTTACCAACACACCTAGGGGCATCAGAACTCCAATTTCCATTAGCGGTGCAAAATATAGAAGGTTGTCCTAGGAGTGCAAATTCTATACCCTTGCACTGGTATTTTACACTGTCTTGGTATACATAATCTTCGTTTTCAGGGCTAAATGATCCATCTGTAATAGCATATGGAGGCTCACAACTCTGAACTGCAGAAACAAAAGAAAAATTGAAAATGAGATGTCTGCAAAATAAGTATTTCAAGTACATCGAAAGTCAAAACGTCTTTCGTTTTAATGAGCTTTTGCTATCATGGAAGGGTAAAACCCCTGTCAGTTTGATTGGTTGTGTATCCCCCACAGGAAAGAATAATTCCCTGGTTCTGGAGACCTTAAACAGAAACTGAGTGGAAATCTATCTAAAGTGAGACTAAAGCTGGCCATAAATTGATCAAAATTGAGCTGGCTTAGCAGGGACCAGCCAAATTTCAATGCACATGTGACTGCTCTGGCTCAACAGAAGTAGATCTAACCATCCACTTCTGTCAAATGGGCTTTTTGGAAAAAATGTTATGATCAGCAGCAGCACCCAATGGGATTCAGTAGCCGATCAGTATATTCTGAACAGAGAGCCTCCATTGTCAGAATACAATGTCTCAGCGGGGAGGATTCCTCCATCCACCTCCTCAAATCCTGTCCTAGTGACAACAGTTATGTTTTGGACTTCCCCCACCTTTCTGATCTGGTGGCGTTTGCCACCAGTGCAAAGAGGGTGAATCTCCCCCACTAAGACACATGCAAAAAAAAAAGAAAAAATACATGGGTTTTTACTCTTCCCCACTATACCCAATTTAGCATCCAGTTCATATAAAAAATAAGGTATCTTTTATGCAAATGCAGTATTTCTCTTACATCCTCCAACAGTCGCCGCCACCTCTAAGTCATCACTATTGGGTATTGACTTCCGCTCCGCAGGAGTAGCTAGGCATAAGACTTAGTCAAAAGAACAAAAGCATTTGCATAGACACACCCTTGGGGGCTGTCCCACTGGTCAATACCCCCCTGCATTGATCACTCCCAACTCAGTTTGTTTCTGCCTGGCGTCAGTCTCAGCTTTTCTAATCTTTTTTATTTGATTTTCTTTGAAAATGTCAGTTTTTTCTTTGATTTACTAACTGTTTATTTTGTCAGCTTTAGTTTTAGTTGACTCTTCGGATGAAGATGGATTCTTGCGGAGCTGGGATTCGGACTGACCTCCCTGGTTCTCCAGGGCAGAGGGTCAGAGGGACCCCCAGCCCGCCATCAAGCGTTCAGCCATGTGTTCGTCCTGGCATTATGAACGACCCATCCCTGCTCGCAGCAGGGATGCAGACTGTGAGGTGGCTACCTCATTGGACACATCTGCGGTGCTGCAGTGTCCTGTCCTTGGCTAACGGCATTCCCAGTCAGATGAGGACAGCGGCTTTCCATTCATAGAGGCACCCCATGCCATCTGGTACAGGTAAGTACTTCTGTGTGGGGCCTCTGTCTGGTGTGGCAGTCCTGTGTTGCTGTGTGTTCCCCATGTCTGTGCCTGTGTGGGGCTCCCTGATGCGATCCCTGCGGGGGTCTCTTGTACATGCGCTGCGGTACGGTGTGTTTTTGGGGGCCCCTTCCCCTGTGTCACTTCGGTGTTTTTGGGGGTGCAGACTGTGTGTGTGGCGGCCGCAGCGGGGAAAAACTGCACGGACCGCCATTTTTAGTATGGGCAAGCATGTCTGACTTCACTGTGGGCTACATGCTGTTTTGGCACCATCCGGCGCCATCTTGCGTGTGGC
The DNA here is from genome assembly GCF_965119305.1 of Pelophylax lessonae. Taxonomy (NCBI): domain Eukaryota; kingdom Metazoa; phylum Chordata; class Amphibia; order Anura; family Ranidae; genus Pelophylax; species Pelophylax lessonae. Next base: position 259,013,343 of record NC_138769.1, read on the forward strand.
AGAACGATCGTTCCGAGCACATGTTCGGCGGCCATTGTGCAGGAGCCTCCCATTCAGTTCTATGGGCAGCCATTTTCTTGCAGCTTATAGTTCAGCCTCTGATGACCTCACTTCCTTTTCCTCTGAAGCAGCGATCGATGTGGTAACACTCTGTGGGGGCTCTGCAGACTGTCTCTTCCATAACTCTGTTTTTTCCTTCCTGGCTCAGTTTCTTCTCCTTTTGGGGGTCTTTGGTCACTGTACATATAGCGGTGGGCTGCGCACTCCGCAGCGATTTTAAAGGGCCAGTACCTTTTATTGCACTGTTGTTTTCTAACTTGGGCAATGGAATCTCAGGACAGCAAATTCCCTCCAGCCCTAGTGGGGGACCCCAGTCCCGCTGGGGCCCCTGTTATACCTGATTTGGCCGCCGTAGTGGCGTCTTTAGTGTCCAAAATGGAGGTGCTGATGGCTGAACGTGCTGCTCGGAAAAGGCCCATATTATCTATCTCCTCTGATTCAGATGGTGATGTGGCTGCTGCGGCGGGCGTGCCCTTTTCAGGGTCTCGCTCATCCCTGGATCCTCTGGGGTCTAAGGGGGAGGCGGAGGTGGAGGGGGTTGAGGTTTCTCCCCCGGGGGTCGCCTGAGGACACGCGACCATGGATGAGTTGATTTCTTCTGTGAAAGAAACACTACACTTGGAGGATGAGCCCAGTCCTCCGGGCGTTGTGTTCTCTTTTGGTGCACACAGGACCTGCAAGTCGGTGCAGGTTTTTCCCTGCCCCGCTGAGTTTCATTACACTGTGAATGAACTGTGGCGCACTTTAAAACGTCCATTCATGGTACCTAGTCGTTTTAAGTTGCTTTATTCCTTTGCGCCGGCTACGGAATCGCGATGGTGTGTGCCTCCACAGGTGGATCACACTGTGGCCGTGTTAAACAAGGCTACCTTGATTCCTACTGAGGAGACCCGGTCTTTCGGGATCCCACGGACAGAAGGTTGGAGTCTCTAGCCCACCATTCCTACACGGGGGCGGGTTCCTTGCTCAAACCTGTTTACGCATCCGTTCTGGTGGCTCAGCCGGTGGCTGATTGGACTAAGGTGCTTAGACGCAACCTCGCATCTGATTCTGCCCCGCCTGCCACGCTGGCTATGGTGGACCAAATTCACCAAGGAGTCATGTATTTGTGCGATGCGGCCTTAAATGAGGCCCCTTTGGTAGCACGCCTATCTAGTGCTGCAGTGCTTAACCGTCGATTGATCTGGCTGAAGAGCTGGTCGGCTGACCAGACGTCACGGAAAACAGTTGCTGATTTTCCCTATGCAGGTTCTCGCCTTTTTGGGGAGGCGTTGGATACCTTGGTAAAAGGCGTCACGGGGGGCAAGAGCACCATGCTGCCCCAGAACCTGAAGAACAAGTCCTTTCGTGGCAAGCGGGGTTCCGCCCCTTGACCCAATCAAGGGTCCTTTCGTGCCTTTAGGAATCAAACCAAGGGCAAGCCCTTCAAGGTAGCCAGAAGAAGCCATGGGCAGGCAAGCAAAAGTCCGGCAATGCCGGTGCGGCAGGTCAATCCGCCTATGCCTGAAGGGGCGCCTTCACCCATTTCTGGGGTGGGGGAACGTTTGCACGGTTTCCTCCAACCTTGGCTGCTCCGAATTCCGGACAGGTGGGTTCAGGAAATCATTCGATCAGGGTACAAGATCGAATTCCTTTCCCGGCCGGCGGACAGATTTCTTCCCTCAAATCTTCATTTGACCCCAGGGCGCCTGCCGGATCTGCATCAAGCGGTGCAGGACCTCCTCGCCCAGGGGGTGATTGTCCCGGTGCCTCATTGGGACCGGTTTCAAGGTTTTTATTCCAATCTGTTCACTGTGCCCAGAAAGGAGGGCAAGGTGCGTCCTATTCTGGACCTGAAAGGGCTGAACCGCTTTGTGCGCGTTCGGAAGTTCCGTATGGAATCTCTCCGCTCGGTGGTGGCCTCCCTGAGCCCAGGGGAATTCCTGGCCTCTATAGACCTGAAGGATGCGCACCTGCATATCCCCATTTTCGAGGGTCACCAGAGGTACCTTCGGTTCGCGATTGCGGAGGACCACTATCAGTTTGTGGCGTTACCTTTCGGGCTCGCTTCGGCTCCAAGGGTCTTTACCAAAGTGTTGACGCCTGTTCTGGGCCTGCTAAGGGCACAGGGCATTGCGGTCTTGGGGTATCTGGACGATCTCCTCTTAAGATCGAGTGTCAGCCAGAACCTACTGCGTGATCTGTCCACCACGGTACAGATGCTTCAGGAGTTCGGATGGACCATCAACATACAGAAGTCGAATTTGTTTCCTTCGGTTCGCCTTCCCTATCTGGGAATGATCCTGGACTCTGCTCAGGCAAAGGTGTTCTTGCCGGAGGACAAGCTCCGGACCTTACAGGACGAGATCAGGTCCCTCAGGGACCATCCATCCTCGTCACTCAGGACCTGCATGCGGTCCCTAGGGTTGATGGTATCGGCCTTTGAGGCGATACCCTTTGCTCAGTTTCACACACGGTCTCTTCAAGCAGAGATCCTGGCCAGGTGGGACAGATTACCTCAGTCCTTGGATCTGAGTGTCTCATTGAGTCGCCGGACCAGAATGGATCCTCTGTGGTGGCTCCAGTCCCCGGCAGTGTCAGAAGGCAAATCCTTCCGTCCGTTACTGTGGCCGGTGATTACCACGGATGCCAACCTGTCTGCCCAGGGCACTTGGGTCGGAGGAGGAATCCTCCCTTCCGATCAACATATTGGAATTGAGAGCGATTGAGCTCTGTCTCTTCCAGTGGTCGGATCGACTTCGGGGCCTTCCTGTTCGGGTACAGACGGACAATGCTACCGCGGTGGCTTACATCAACCACCAAGGGGGCACCAGGAGTGCCCCCTTGGTGGCCCGGGAGGTGACCGACATTCTGTTTTGGGCCGAGACTCATGTCCTGGCGATTTCAGCAGTTCACATTCCGGGTGTGGAGAATTGGCAGGCCGACTATCTGAGCCGCCAGACCCTGGACCAGGGGGAATGGTCCCTACACCAGGAGGTCTTCCACATGCTGTGTGCGAAGTGGGGATCCCCGGACGTGGATCTGTTCGTGTCTCGGCTAAACCACAAGGTGGAAAGATTCGTGGCAAGAACGTGCGATAATCTGGCAGACGTCTCGGATGCGTTGGTGGCCCCTAGGCATCAGTATCATCTGATGTATGCCTTTCCTTCGATTCAGTTGTTGTCCAGGTTCTTTCGCAGGTTAGCCTCGGAACCGCACTTGGTGATTCTGGTAGCGCCGGACTGGCCGCGCCGGTCCTGGTACGCCGACGTTGTACACCTGGCAGTGGCGCCTCCTTGGCGGCTGCCAATGCGGGAAGATCTACTGTCTCAGGGACCGATCTTCCATCCTGCTTTACAGTCGCTGGCTTTAACGGCCTGGTTGTTGAGACCCGGGTCCTGAGAGACAGGGGTCTCTCCCCAGAGGTCATTCCTACTCTAATCAAGGCTAGGAAAGCCTCGTCTGGAAATTTTACAAAAATTCCGTTATTGTATTATTGCATTGCATTGAGAACAGATATCCCAGATCAATTTTATTTTATTGCATTAAACAATTTTTATTTTGATACTTCATTTTTTGCAAAGGAAGAGTGCTAAATGGGTTAGTATACCTTTACAAAAAAAAAACCTGCCTATGCAGGGAAGGGGCACCTGTAAATAAAACCAAATCCAGATTTGACCTAAAATATATAATGCCCTTGCCATAGTTGTAGGCCATTTATGTACATTCTAGGCAAAACATTCACAAAAATGACATCATCCCATCCTGCCTTGTTGCTAGGACGTTGCTAAAATACTCCCAGTTATTTGAAAAACTTTTGCATGTGCCCCCCCCCCCCCCCCGATGCAGTAACCCTGAGCTCCGCAAGAATAGATAGCAGACCACACATGTGATAATAGGAGTGACCAGTAACAACTGAGAGTGTTTTAGGAACAAGGCAAGATGGGATAATGCCATCAGAGTTTTTTGGCCCAAATCAGGAGGTATGTATATTACCTACACCTATAGCAAGGGAATTATTCAACTATATATTTAAAGCTGCTCAGTTTGTTTCATCTACAGATGCCCCTTACCTGTTCAGGCAGATATTTAGGTAAAAGTGAACTAACCATCCTCTCTAAGAGCTAGGAGTTTTTAAACTCTTAACGGAGAAAAAGCATAAAGTACATACAACAAGGCACTCAACAGGAGCACCAACAGAGAAAATAAAATACAAAGTGAAACGGTACATCTAAATCACTAAGGCATACATTAAAGAGAATTCCATGGGATACTTTGCTTATTGTTTTGTTTTCTTAGAAGTCAAGCAGTATACTGCAGTCCAGCACGGCGTAAGGCAAATAAAGATAATATAACAACAATGCAGGGAACAGGATACACAAAAAGATCCAGTCTCATACAGCTAAGCCTAAGTAGTAGAGTTGGTAAGATCAGAGGAGCACCATGCCCCTCAGACTTTTATCATACTTGGCTGGGCAACCTCTATGTTCAAACACGAGTTTTTCATATGGCAATACCTGATTAACCAACTGTAACCACATACGTATTGAAGGAGCGGGTTGAGGGCAACTTGAGGGCAACGGCCTTACGTGCCATAAACAAAGACTCCTGTAACAAGGTCCTAGCATGTCTCGGCCGCTGTTCTTCGTCCAGTACTCCCAGAAAACACACCATGGGGGTGCACGGTACCGTATTAGACAGGACCGAAGAGTGAACCTCAGTCACCCTCCGCCAGTACCGCGCAATTACTGGACACTGCCAAATGACATGCGCAAAGTTTGCACGCTGGTAAGTACACCTGGTGCATGCAGGGGTCGGGAGTCTATGCGTGGCACGCAACCGTACCGTAGTCGGATAAGATTGGTTTAACATATAGAGAAGGATCAGTCTGTTGTTGAAAGCCGAAGTAACCGAGAGGTGCGTCAAACAGGCCTCCTCCCAGTCCTCGTCCGACAAATCAGGGATGAGTTGTTGCCACTTGTTACGCACTACCAGTGGGTTACTATTAACAGTGGCCGATAGTAGATGCAAATAAATCGTGGAGATAAGGCCCCTGGGTCCCTGAGAGTGCAAAATACCAATTAGTAGATAATCAGAGAGAATAACCTCATTTGATCCGAACTGGGAGTGGAGTGCATGACGAAGCTGGAGATACAGTGCCTTGCGAAAGTATTCGGCCCCCTTGAATTTTGCGACCTTTTGCCACATTTCAGGCTTCAAACATAAAGATATAAAACTGTAATTTTTTGTGAAGAATCAACAACAAGTGGGACACAATCATGAAGTGGAACGAAATTTATTGGACATTTCAAACTTTGTTAACATATAAAAAAACAGAAAAATTGGGCGTGCAAAATTATTCAGCCCCTTTACTTTTAGTGCAGCAATCTCTCCAGAAGTTCAGTGAGGATCTCTGAATGATCCAATGTTGACCTAAATGACTAATGATGATAAATAGAATCCACCTGTGTGTAATCAAGTCTCTGTATAAATGCACCTGCACTGTGATAGTCTCAGAGGTCCGTTTAAAGCGCAGAGAGCATCATGAAGAACAAGGAACACACCAGGCAGGTCCGAGATACTGTTGTGGAGAAGTTTAAAGCCGGATTTGGATACAAAAAGATTTCCCAAGCTTTAAACATCCCAAGGAGCACTGTGCAAGCGATAATATTGAAATGGAAGGAGTATCAGACCACTGCAAATCTACGAAGACCTGGCCGTCCCTCTAAACTTTCAGCTCATAAAAGGAGAAGACTGATCAGAGATGCAGCCAAGAGGCCCATGATCACTCTGGATGAACTGCAGAGATCTACAGCTGAGATGGGAGAATCTGTCCATAGGACAACAATCAGTCATATACTGCACAAATCTGGCCTTTATGGAAGAGTGGCAAGAAGAAAGCCATTTCTTAAAGATATCCATAAAAAGAGTCATTTAAAGTTTGCCACAAGCCACCTGGGAGATACACCAAACATGTGGAAGAAGGTGCTCTGGTCAGATGAAACCAAAATCAAACTTTTTGGCAAGAATGCAAAACGTTATGTTTGGCGTAAAAGCAACACAGCTCATCTCATCCTGAACACACCATCCCCACTGTCAAACATGGTGGTGGCAGCATCGTGGTTTGGGCCTTCTTTTCTTCAGCAGGGACAGGGAAGATGGTTAAAATTGATGGGAAGATGGATGGAGCCAAATTCAGGACCAGTCTGGAAGAAAACCTGATGGAGTCTGCAAAAGACCTGAGACTGGGACGGAGAGTTGTCTTCCAACGAGACAATGATCCAAAACATAAAGCAAAATCTACAATGGAATGGTTCACAAATAAACATATCCAGGTGTTAAAATGGCCAAGTCAAAGTCCAGACCTGAATCCAATCGAGAATCTGTGGAAAGAACTGAAAACTGCTGTTCACAAACGCTCTCCATCCAACCTCACTGAGCTCGAGCTGTTTTGCAAGGAGGAATGGGCAGAAATTTCAGTCTCTCGATGTGCAAAACTGATAGAGACATACCTCAACCGACTTACAGCTGTAATCGCAGCAAAAGGTGGCGCTACAAAGTATTAACTTAAGGGGGCTGAATAATTTTGCACGCCCACTTTTTCAGTTTTTTTTTTGTTAAAAAAGTTTGAAATATCCAAAAAATTTCGTTCCACTTCATGATTGTGTCCCACTTCTTGATTCTTCACAAACAAATTACAGTTTTATATCTTTATGTTTGAAGCCTGAAATGTGGCAAAAGGTTGCAAGGTTCAAGGGGGCCGAATACTTTTGCAAGGCACTGTATGTATAATCTATACAGGACACTACTTATTTAATACTAGACATTAAGCCCGTTAAATTAACGGGCGCTAGAACATATGTGGTCAAACATTTGTAAAAACAGACTTAGCAGCACACCAACCGCTTCCAACAGTTTTGCCCGGCTGCCCGAAGTCTCTGCGCTCCAAGTCCCAATGGCTGTCCGTGGGGCACATGCGCAGTAGCGCAATCCCACGCACACAGGGACTGGACGCAGAGACACTTGTACTTTATATGTATAGATTATTTAGTATACTTAGAACAGAAGGAGCTATATATATGGGGGGGGGGGGATTGTAGTGTGTTGGGGGGGAGGGGATTGTAGTGTGTTGGGGAAGGGAGGGGATTGTAGTGTATGGGGAGGGGATTGTAGTGTATGGGGAAGGGGGGAGGGATTGTAGTGTATGGGGGAGGGAGGGGATTGTAGTGTATGGGGGGGAGGGGATTGTAGTGTATGGGGGAGGGAGGGGATTGTAGTGTATGGGGGGACAGAGGGGATTGTATTGTATGGGGGGGAGATTATAGTGTATGGGGGAGGGGTTCTACAGTGCATGGGGGGATGGGTTCTACAGTGTATGGGGGAGGGAGGGGATTGAAGCGTGGGTGGGTGGCGGGAGGGAGGGGATTGTAGTGGGGGGAGGGAGGGGATTGTAGTGTGTTGGGGGGGAGGGGATTGTAGTGTGTTGGGGAAGGGAGGGGATTGTAGTGTATGGGGAGGGGATTGTAGTGTACGGGGAAGGGAGGGGATTGCAGTGTACGGGGAAGGGAGGGGATTGTAGTGTGGGGGGGGGGAGGGAGGGGATTGTAGTGTTGGGGGGAGGGAGGGGATTGTAGTGTGGGGGGGAGGGGATTGTAGTGTATGAGGGGGGAGAGAGGGAATTGTAATGTATGGGGGGAGGGGATTGTAGTGTATGGGGGGGGGTTATAGTGTATGGGGGGAGGGGATTATAGTGTATGGGGGGAGGGGATTATAGTGTATGGGGGAGGGGGGATTATAGTGTATGGGGAGGGAGGGGATTGTAGTGTATGGGGGAGGGAGGGGATTGTAGTGTGGGGGGGGACTGTAGTGTATGGGGGGGATTGTAGTGTATGGGGGAGGGAGGGGATTGTAGTGTATAGGGGGACAGAGGGGATTGTAGTGTATGGGGGGAGATTATAGTGTATGGGGGAGGGGTTCTATAGTGTATGGGGGAGGGAGGGGATTGAAGCGTGGGTGGGGGGAGGGAGGGGATTGTAGTGTGCTGGGGGGAGGGGATTGTAGTGTGTTGGGGAAGGGAGGGGATTATAGTGTATGGGGAGGGGATTGTAGTGTATGGGGAAGGGAGGGGATTGTAGTGTGGGGGGAGGGAGGGGATTGTAGTGTGGGGGGAGGGAGGGGATTGTAGTGTGGGGGGAGGGAGGGGATTGTAGTGTATGAGGGGGGGGGGAGAGAGGAAATTGTAGTGTATGGGGGGAGGGGATTGTACTGTATGGGGGGGGGGGGATTATAGTGTATGGGGGAGGGGTTCTACAGTGCATGGGGGGATGGGTTCTACAGTGTATGGGGGAGGGAGGGGATTGAAGCGTGGGTGGGTGGTGGGAGGGAGGGGATTGTAGTGGGGGGAGGGAGGGGATTGTAGTGTGTTGGGGGGGGGGGAGGGGATTGTAGTGTGTTGGGGAAGGGAGGGGATTGTAGTGTATGGGGATGGGATTGTAGTGTATGGGGAAGGGAGGGGATTGCAGTGTACGGGGAAGGGAGGGGATTGTAGTGTGGGGGGGGGAGGGAGGGGATTGTAGTGTTGGGGGGAGGGAGGGGATTGTAGTGTGGGGGGGGGGAGGGGATTGTAGTGTATGAGGGGGGAGAGAGGGAATTGTAATGTATGGGGGGAGGGGATTGTAGTGTATGGGGGGGGGGATTATAGTGTATGGGGGGAGGGGATTATAGTGTATGGGGGGAGGGGATTATAGTGTATGGGGGAGGGGGGATTATAGTGTATGGGGAGGGAGGGGATTGTAGTGTATGGGGGAGGGAGGGGATTGTAGTGTGGGGGGGGGACTGTAGTGTATGGGGGGGGATTGTAGTGTATGGGGGAGGGAGGGGATTGTAGTGTATGGGGGGGAGATTATAGTGTATGGGGGAGGGGTTCTATAGTGTATGGGGGAGGGAGGGGATTGAAGCGTGGGTGGGGGGAGGGAGGGGATTGTAGTGTGCTGGGGGGAGGGGATTGTAGTGTGTTGGGGAAGGGAGGGGATTATAGTGTATGGGGAGGGGATTGTAGTGTATGGGGAAGGGAGGGGATTGTAGTGTGGGGGAGGGAGGGGATTGTAGTGTGGGGGGAGGGAGGGGATTGTAGTGTGGGGGGGAGGGAGGGGATTGTAGTGTATGAGGGGGGGGGGAGAGAGGAAATTGTAGTGTATGGGGGGAGGGGATTGTACTGTATGGGGGGGGATTATAGTGTATGGGGGAGGGGATTATAGTGTATGGGTGAGGGGGTTATAGTGTATGGGGGAGGGGGGATTATAGTGTATGGGGAGGGGATTGTAGTGTATGGGGGAGGGAGGGGATTGTAGTGTGGGGGGGAGAGAGGGGATTGTAGTGTATGGGGGAGGGAGGGGATTGTAGTGTATGGAGGGGAGGGGATTGTAGTGTATGGGGGATTGAACGATAAATGTCGGGATGGAGATTGGTGTGGGGGAGGGGAGATGTGAGGGCGGGAAATCAGAGAGGAGGGGGGAGGGGAGCTCCTCACACACACAGAACAGTGGATCATCCAATAGGAAAAGACCCCCAAATCCACCACGTCCTCCCCTCCCGGGAAAATTGCTGTCACGGGCGAACCAATGGTAGTGGAGACCCCAAAATTGTACCGCAGGTGGCCAAGATGCTCCCCCTACAGCTGATAAAAATTTGGGGTTTCGGGGATGAAAGGGCACGGAGCAGTGACCCTGAGAACTGGGCCACCCCCGCCATAGACTCCAATGTTAAACCTGGTCACCTCGTGGTTAGGTCACGGTCCCTTTGGGGAGGGGATTGTAGCGTGGGGGGGAGGGAGGGGATTGTAGTGTATGGGGGGACGGAGAGGATTGTAGTGTATGGGGGGGGAGATTATAGTGTATGGGGGAGGGTTCTACAGTGTATGGGGGAGGGAGGGGATTGAAGCGTGGGGGGGGGGGAGTGGATTGTAGCGTGGGGGGAGGGAGGGGATTGTAGTGTGTTGGGGAAGGGAGGGGATTGTAGTGTAATGGGAGGGGATTGTAGTGTATGGGGAAGAGAGGGGATTGTAGTGTGGGGGGGAGGGAGGGGATTGTAGTGTATGGGGGGACGGAGGGGATTGTAGTGTATGGGGGGGAGATTATCGTGTATGGGGGAGGGGTTCTACAGTGTATGGGGGAGGGAGGGGATTGAATCGTGGGGGGGAGGGAGGGGATTGTAGTGTGGGGGGAGGGAGGGGATTGTAGTGGGGGGAGGGAGGGGATTTTAGTGTATGGGGAAGGGAGGGGATTGTAGTGTGGGGGGGAGGGAGGGGATTGTAGTGTGGAAGGGAGGGAGGGGATTGTAGTGTATGGGGGGGAGGGAGGGGATTGTAGTGTATGGGGGGGAGGGAGGGGATTGTAGTGTATGGGGGGACGGAGGGGATTGTAGTGTATGGGGGGGGAATTATAGTGTATGGGGGAGGGGTTCTACAGTGTATAAGGGAGGGGTTCTACAGTGTATGGGGAGGGAGAGGATTGAAGCGTGGGGGGGAGGGAGGGGATTGTAGTGGGGGGAGGGAGGGGATTGTAGTGTGTTGGGGAGGGGAGGGGATTGTAGTGTATGGGGAGGGGATTGTAGTGTGTTGTGGAAGGGAGGGGATTGTAGTGTATCGGGGAGGGAGGGGATTGTAGTGTGGGGGGGAGAGGATTGTAGTGTATGGGGGGAGGGAGGGGATTGTAGTGTATGGTGGAGGGAGGGGATTGTAGTGTGTGGGGGGACAGAGGGGATTGTAGTGTATGGGGGGGAGATTATAGTGTATGGGGGAGGGGTTCTACAGTGTATTGGGGAGGGGTTCTACAGTGTATGGGGGAGAGAGGGGATTGAAGCGTGAGGGGGAGGGAGGGGATTGTAGTGTGGGGGGAGGGAGGGGATTGTAGTGTATGGGGGAGGGAGGGGATTGTAGTGTATGGGGGAGGGAGGGGATTGTAGTGTGGGGGGGGGGGGTAGAGGGAATTGTAGTGTATGGGGGGAGGGGATTGTAGTGTATGGGGGAGGGAGGGGATTGTAGTGTATGGGGGAGGGCGGGGATTGTATTGTATGGAGGGGAGGGGATTGTAGTGTATGGGGGGTAGGGTTGCCACCTCATCCCTTTAAAACAGAACACATATTTATTACACAGGTTCTGGAGCAAATTTAATGCAGAAAAGGCACTAAGTGAATTTAATTACCACCTTAATCAGCCACAGAACCTGTGCAATTAATATGTGTTCAGTTTTAAAGGGATGAGGTGGCAACCCTAATGGGGGGGATTGAACGATAAATGTCGGGTTGGAGATTGGTGTGGGGGAGGGGAGATGTGAGGGCAGGAAATCAGAGAGGAGGGGGGAGGGGAGCTCCTCACACACACAGAACAGTGGATCATTCAATAGGAAAAGACACCCAAATACACCACCACCTCCCCTCCCGGGAAAATTGCTGTCACGGGCGAACCAAAGGTGCTGGAGACCCCAAAATTGTACCGCAGGTGGCCAAGACACTCCCCTACAGCTGAGAAAAATTTCGGGGTTCGGGGATGAAAGGGCACGGAGCAGTGACCCCGAGAACCGGGCCATGACCTAACCGCGGGGTGACCAGGTTTAACATTGGAGTCTATGGCGGGGGGAGGCCCGGTTCTCGGGGTCACTGTTCCCTGCCCTTTCATCCCTGAACCCCGAAATTTTTCTCAGCTGTAGGGGACTGACAATTTTGGGGTCTCCAGCACCTTTGGTTCGCCCGTGACAGCAATTTTCCCGCGGCGGTGTTCTCTGCATCCCAACGGCTGTTTGTTCAGCACATGCGCAGTAGCTCATTTCCGCGGACACAGGGAAAAGCAGGGAAAGCGGACGCAGGGACACTGGGGTTTTATTAATATAGATATGGCATTTTCTTTCTGAGACAAACTTGTTACTGTGTAGATTTATCTATACAGTGCATTCACAGCGCTTCACTTTTTCCACATTTTGTTATATTACAGCATTATTGCAAAATGTATTAAATTCATTATTTTCCTCATAATTCTACAAACATCACCCCATAATGACAGACAATGTGAAGGAAGTTTGAAATCTTTGCGTATTAAAAGTAAAAAATAAAAATAAAAAAACTAAAGTAAATTCATTTGATTGGACATCAGTCTTTAAGGTCTCACAGTTAACAGTGCATGTCAGAGCACAAACCAAGCCAGGAAGTCTAAGAATTTGTCTGTAGACCTCTGAGACAGGATTGTATCGAGGCACAGATCTGGGGAAGGGCACAGAAAAATGTCTGCAGCATTGAAGGTCCCAATGAGCACAGTGGCTTCCATCATCCATAAATGGAAGAAGTTTGGAACAACCAGGGCTCTTCCTAGAGTTGGCCGACCGCCCAAACTGAGTGATTGAGGGAGAAGGGCTTTAATCAAGGAGGTGACCAAGAACCAAATGGTCACTCTGACAGAGCTCCAGCATTTCTCTGTGGAGAGAAGAGAACCTTCCAGAACAACAACCATCTCTGTAGCACTCCGCCAATTAGGCCTGTATGGTAGCGTGGCCAGACGGAAGCCACTCCGTAAAAAAAAAGGCACATGACAGCCAGCCTGGAGTTTGCCAAAAGGCACCTGAAGGAGTCTCAGATAAAAATTCTCTGGTCTGATGAAACAAATATTGAACTCTTTGGCCTGAATGCCAAGCGTCATGTCTGGGGAAAAAAAAAAACAGTCACCGCCGTCACCTAGGCCAATTCCATCCCTACAGTGAAGCATGGCGGTGGCAGCATCATGCTGTGGGGATGTTTTTCAGCGGCAGGAACTGGGGGACTAGTCCGGATTGGGGGAAAGATGAATGCAGCAATGTACAGAGACATCCTTGAAGAAAACAGGCTCCAGAGCGCTCTGGACCACAGACTGGGTATGAAGGTTCATCTTACAACAGGACAACGACCCTAAGCACACAGCCAAGATAACAGACAACGACCCTAAGCACACAGCCAAGATAACAAAGGAGTGGCTACAGGATAGCTCTGTGAATGGCCCAGCCAGAGCCCAGACTTGAACCCAATTAAACATCTCTGGAGAGAACTGAAAATGACTGTGCACTGACGCTCCCCATCCAACCTGATGGAGCTCGAGAGGTCTTGCAAGGAAGAATGGGAGAAACTGCACAAAAATAGGTGTGGCAAGCTTGTAGCATCATACTCAAACACTTGAGGCTGTAATTGGTGCCAAAGGTGCTCCAACAAAAGGTTTAAGCAGAGGCTGTGCATACTTATTGTATGAACATGTGAGTTTTTTTTTTTTTAAAACCAGCTTCTTTCATGTGGTCATTATAGCTTCTTTCATGTGGTCATTATAGGGAATGGTTTGTGGAAGTTTGAGGAAAATAATTTATTGCATTTTGGAATAAGGCTGTAACATAACAAAATGTGGAAAAAGACTACTTTCCAGATGCACTGTATATATGACCACCCACTATTCATTGCCTTTAGAAGTTTCTTTTTTCAGTTCTCACTCAGGTATTTAATCTTACTCAAATCCTATCACTTCACTTGACTACGCAGGAGTCTTCGCCTCCTCTCATCACTGGCAACTATTTTCATTCATATCTACCTGGAAATACCATCCAGGTGACTCTTATATTTACAAATTTCTGTTTTACGTTACTTTTTTAACTTTCAATTTGTGTTGGAGTTGCACTTTGGGCTTCTGTTGTTTTTATCACGCTTTTGGCCAAAGTGCCCCTTTTTATAGAGTTTTTTTGTTTCCCCAGTTTCCTGAGACAACATCGGTCCCATCCCATGAGACAGCTGGGACTACTTAGGAACTGGCCTGATTCCTTTTTGTCTCCCCCCTTCACAACTCCCAAAGGGGACAGTGTAGACCATAAGGTATCTCTTTTTTCCCCCCCTTTATGCCTTTACGTTTGAAGGGTTTATGCAATTAATTGTCCAATGGAAATGTTGATCTAGCACAGATTCATGTTGGGATTTCATTTAAATTATAAGTATTTTTTACTCTGCTCGCCCAACCAAGCATGTGCCCCTCCCCCTTCTTTTTTCTTTCTCTTTCTAGTTACCTGGTTTCTGCTTTCAGATATTTAAGTGCATTTCTCTTGAGGAGGCGAGTGCTATCTCGCAAAACTGGTCAAGATTCAAATACACAAGCATATTCTCCTTGGACTACTAGTCATGCTATGATTCATGGAACTATTGATAGCCTATGTGGATTTATCTGGAAAAATGTTCTAAGAATTTAAAAATGTGAAAAAAAAAAATGGATTTTTGACTTACCGTAAAATCCTTTTCTCTCAAGTTCATTGACGGACGCAGTTCTCTGATCCATATCAGTAGGGTTATACTGCCCCCTACAGGAGTAGGACACTAGACATAAAAAAAGTTTTGGCTACACCTATGGGCAGTCCCGGAGGGAACACCCTCTCTCTTCCTGCATAGGATGTCAGTTTTGTATCAAAGCAGTGTCAGAAAGTAACACCAACCCAACTCAAAATAGAGGGGCGGGTACTGCGTCCGTCAATCAACTTAAGAGAAAAGGATTTTTATGGTCAAAAGTCAAAAATCCAGTTTTCTCTATCGTTCATTGACGGACGCAGTACCCGCCCCTCTATTTTGAGTTGTGTTGGTGTTACTTAACATAGCCGACCAGGCAACATAGAACTCATCAGAACAAAAGATGAGGCCCACCTGAAACCAACAGTAAACACCCTCAAGGAAGGCCAAAAGCCCTCCAGACAGCAGCCAGCAAAAAAAGTTGGTAAAGGTGTGAACAGACGACCAGGTAGCCGTCTTGCAACCTGAAGCACAGATGCCTGTATGGCGAAAAGCCCAGGAAGCACCAGGGGCCCGAGTAGAATGTGCCAAAACAGGGAAAGGTAGGACCCGACCCTTAATTGAATAAGCCTGCACCACCAACTGTCCGATCCATCTGGAAATAGTCGCAGCAGACGCAGGCAGCCCTGTTCTTGGGCCATCCGTGAGTACAGGGAGCGAACCTGAGTTACGAAAAGACTCCAAGTACACCTCGAGTGCCCGAACACTATCCAGAGTATGCAACGCACATTCCTTAGGATGTGGGGGCTTAGGACACAAGATGGTAATACAATCTCCTCATGCAAGTGAACACTAGAAACCACCTTCGGAGGGAAGGACGGATCCGGACGAAGTACCATTTGGCCCCATGAACAAACATATAGGGAGGACAAGACAATGTCGCCAGTGCCGACATCCTGCGCACAGAGTAAAAGCAACCAAGAAGGCCACTCTCTGTAATAAGGTAGGCAGGTGATACCCTCGATACTCGCAAATGGAGGGTCTTGAAGAACCGACTGCACCAAATCAAGGTCCCCAGTTGGTGAGGGAGGTCGCACCGGAAGAACCAAGTGTCACACCCCCTGGAAGAAGTTAAGCACCAGGGAACGGGCGGCCAACAGCCTTTGGAAGAAAATTGCCAAAGCCGAAACCTGAACCTTGACAGTACTCAAGGCCAACTTTTGATAAACTCCCCGATGAAGGAAGCCAAGATCTGGGCCACCGAGTAAGAGTGAGGCGAAGCCCAAGGAGACTCACATCACGCAATAGACGACTTTCTCGTATGATGAAAATAAAAAAATAAAAAAAAGACGCTGCCCACGCATTCAACATCCAAGCCGGCAAGCCAGCGACCATAAAGCCAGATGGGAGATTGGCCCTGGAGACAATAAATCCTCCCTGAGAGGAATTCTCCAAGGAGTGTCAGCGGCTAGCCTGACCAGGTCGGCGTACCAAGCTTGGCGAGGTCAGTCCGGAGCCACGAGAATGACCAAATTCCCTCTGCCTCGATCCTGCGAAGGATTCTTGGCAGCAACTTGAGAGGAGGAAAGGCAGACAGCAGCTGATCCTGACCTTGGACCATCCGTGAGCACTCTCATAGGACAATGCGGGCATCAGCCTTGCGTATGTGACCATGCCAAACTTCTCAGCATCGTTCATGTTGAACCTAGCAAATGTTCTTGCCTATAACAGAACCCATGGTGCCACCATTGCACCCGCCAGAGGGTCCCAGGAGCGGGCCACAACCCTGCACTATCCTGTAGATGTGACGCCAACAGGTCCAGGTCTGGAGTGCCCCCAACGAAGGCACAACTGCTGGAACACCTCCGGATGAAGGGACCATTTCCCTGCATCCAAGGCCTGTGGACTGAGGCAATCCGCCTGCCAATTTTTCCACATCTGGAAAGGGAACAGCAGAGAGCAGGAACAAGGCGCTCTGCCTAAGGAAGAATGGTCACTTCCAAGGCCGCAAGGACACCCTCGGTGCCCCTTGGTGAATGACACTTCTTTTCTCTTTCTTTTTATGGTTATTGTTTTCTGTGTTTGTTTTGGTTTGTTTTGTTTTGACTTTTGCATACTATTATTACCCTGTTGCAATGTATTGCACTTTATGGCATTTTTCCATATATTTCTTCACGATTATATGATTCCATAGCTTTGATGTATTCTTGAATAATCTATAATGTTATTGTATTATGCCTTTTGTAATATAAGAAATTGTATTTAATGATGTTATTGAAGTTTTGTTCCTGTCTCAAATGTTGATGGCCAGTCCTTCTTTTGGAGATAGTTTCCTTTTTCCTCCCCCACCCCCCCCCCCCCAGGGTGGCGTGACTATGCCCTGGTCTCCCAGCATGGGGAGACATTCGGCCATCTCCCCTGGCCGTCTTAATGCTCTACCGATTGGCTTTCTGCCTATTGGGCGGAGCATCCCCATGCTGGCGCCGTTCCGGATCTCCCCTGCCCGTAAAGTGCCGTTGCACAAGCGCGGCCATTTGCCGTGCCTGCGCACCAGGCCATCGGGTTGTCGTGGAGACTACAGATGCCGGCGGGAGGCTTCCGCCTCCCCTTCCGGGACGCAGAGGGAATCACAACATCCGCTTTGTGGATGCCACGCAACTGGGGCTGCACACCTGCCTGGAATCTTCTCATTAGGATCCCTGCACAGGTATATAAGGATCACACATTCATCAGTACCCTGATCCCTTCACATGGAGACTCCTGTATAAAGAAAAAATAGGCTTGTACATTGCTGCATGACGGGTAAGCGGGAATCACTCTTTTCCTCTCCATCTGACCCTCACTTTACTTGGTCTTCTTGTCACGCCAATCTCTCTCTGCTCCTACCACTTAACTGCACTCCAGCCCCCCTTTTTTTACTCAGTTCATAGTATTCATCTGTCATTTAAGCTTCTAGGCTGTTTTTTCATCTCTTTGGATATTTTCAATCCATCCACTGCCCGGTCAACTGCCTCAACATTGAGGCGTACACTTAACATCTTTGCCACAGTCTCCACTTTCTGCAGTTCATGTTAATCATTGCGCTTTCTTCCTTCCCACCTTTTTACCCTTCTCCTCCTTTCGCTCCCCCTCCCCCCTTTTCCTTTTTCTGCTACCCTTGGTGGGGGGAACCTATATCTCCATATTTCAAGAGGACTTTCCAGCCTCCAATATGATTTCTGGTCCCTGTTTGACATCGCCAATCTGGTAAAGATATTTCACATGCTTGTATACATCTATGTGATACTACACAAATTCTGTATTAATGTACTATAATTGTAAAATATATGTTCTCTCCAGACATCACAGATCCCCTGAGGAAGACCTTATCATATAGGTTGAAACGCGTCGGAGTTCCTGCATCTCAATGTGATGATAATTTGTGCGATTGTTACTTTTGTAACATATGTCATTTTTTGTAACCAGAGCTCATAATATACCTTTCCCCTCCGGGGATGTTTTACCTATGTTTTTTTACCTTGCTATTGACAATAAAGAAGAATTTTTTAGACAACATTACAGTCTCTTACACTCTACTCTTAGAAGTTATTGCTGCTAAAAAAACCCTGGGGGTTTGTACTTGTGTAATTCCTTCTTCCCTTGGTAAATGACATAAGCCACGGCCGAGGCGTAATCTATTGAACGTGCACCGGACAGCTGCAGGAGCCCGATTCAGTGACTTAGGCAAAGCTGAATTGCTCTCAGCTCCAGGACAGTAAACGGTAACCTGGATTCTCCTGGGACCATACTCCCGAAGCAGAGAACCTGCCGAGGACTCCCATCCCACCTGGACAGGCTTGCATCAGCATTGATAATTGTCCAGTAAAAAGGGGAAGGAGTCCAGATCAAGACTCCAAGGTCACCCGGCTCAACCGTATCCGCAAGTCTAGAGAGTTTAGATTCTAGTCCCATTCGAGAAGGATTGCCTTCTGGGGGATCCCCAAGAGGGATTGAGCGAAAGGGACCGTCTGAAAGACGACGACACCATCAGTCCCAGGACTTGCATGCAGGTCCGAAGGGACAACCATGTGGACAACCATGTGTGGGACAGTAACAGTCGAACCACAGTCTCAAGTTCCAAGAGTTTTATTCCCCGGAGGGAGAAGCACCCTGACTGAGGACGAGTCCAAAGTCAGGCCCAGATAGTCCAGTCTCATGGAAGTGACCAGGGATGATTTCTGAAGGTTCAGAACCCACCTGAATTCCTCCTGTTCTCATGGTGAGTTCCAACTTCATTGACAGCACTGTAGGGGACTCAACACGGAGAAGCAGATCAGCCAGGAAACCAGGATCAATATGCCCCGCTGCCGCAACAGCGCCAGGACCGGAGCCAACACCTGTGTGAAGACCCGAGTAGCAGAAGCGAGACCAAGGGGTAACCCCACAACCTGATAGAGATCCTTCCCCACGGCAAAAAAACAGAGAACCTGTAGGTGTCCCCGAACATAACGGGGTGTGAAGGTAGGCAGCTTGATGTCTATGGAGGCCCGGAATCCCCCTGATATAGGGAAGCAACCATCATGCGAACCGATACCATCTTGAATTATTGAACCGCACGGAAGCATCAAAGGGTCAGTAGGTCAAGCTTGTCGAACCAGAGCCTGAACTGCCCCACAGAGTGCCTGCAAGCGATCCAGGGTCAGCCATACATTGGAAGGGAAAACCTCATCGGAAAAAAAAAAAAACACGGATAGAAACTCGCTATGGCAACTGGACCGCATGACCTCCTGAACCCAGCTGCCTGGGATCAGGGTCAGCTGCAGGTCCGAGAACCGGCAAGGACACCCCCCCCCCCCCACCCCCTAGATGGGTGAGGACGCACCTTCAGGCTGAGTAGGCCTTGTCCACAGGTCTGGAAAAAAACAATCCCTTGTTTGCCAGACCAGGGTCGTTTGGAACCACCCGAGGGACAAAGAAACCGTTTGTGAGCCGAAAGGGAGGAATCCCGTCTGTGATGAAGGCCCTTACCCTTGTTAAACAAAAATAGGTTGGTTCCTATAGAGGCCTCTAGATGAGTATCATATAACGTGGAGAATCAATGGTCACTCAGCTGAAACGTAGCTAATGGGATGCCTATTGATCAAAAATAAATGCATGTAGAAGGGGAGATGAGGGGAGAGTGTCTGTAAAAGTGGTGAAGACAAGATACTTCAAGAACCACTTCACAGACCACAAACCCCAACAAAAGGATAGATCAGATATAGGCTCCAACAAATGCACTGTGCAAGCTGAGTTGTAGTGAAAATTTTATCTAACTTTTATTAAAGCACTTGTGCCTGGTGGACAAACAAGAACATACATGAACACAATACACATTAAAAATATAAAAACATGTACAAACAGTGGACAATATCACAAAGCAGACCCAACAGGTAAATCGTGAATGAGAAATGCAAATTCTGATGGTGAACTACAAAGTGAGGGCCACCTCCAATGGACTAATTACAAATTTCCTGCCGTGTTCCTAAATAGGAACTCCATGAAGAAAAAATTGAAAGGATAATATGTAGTATACCGGGTGTGTGATCACCAATGGATCAATCCGAGGAAGGGCCTCTTCAAACAATATGGATCCGGACAGTGAGGATGCAGATGATTAACCGATTACTACTGTATGGTAAGTGGATACTGGCTGAAAGATGTAGATTTCACTGGGTGGTTTTGTCCATTCAAAGCAAGGCCGATGCAATGGCAGCAGGTGAAAGATTCCTCTATGTAGGTAGAGCAGTGCCTATAGGGCGGTTGCTGATCGGTCAAGTAATTAGAATGTAAGTATATCCCAAAGGTGATGGGGAAATGGGCAAAAACGTCTTTTGTGTCACCAAGCCAAAGAATATAAATGCTTTAAAGTAAATGGGAAAAATCCATACCTCCGTGTGTAAAATTGCGGTGACCCGGCTGCTTGTGAAGGCTTCCAGCGGCGTGGTCCGGTTTAGCGCTTGCTCAAGCCAAATCTGCAGGTGGTGACAGACAAGTCCGTGGCGGACGGTCTTGCGTCACATCCGGTGTTGGCGAGCAGCGTACCCAGGGATCCGTGGCCAAGCCGGAGCACAGGGGGTCACATACACACAAGATGGAGGTGTTAGGTCATGGTGAAAAGTCCAACTGTGAAAGCTGACGCGTTTCACCGAATCATGTCGGTTTCATCGGAGCTAATTAGGAAGGAGTATTGGAGTCCTTTTTATAGTGGTTAATAATTGATAGATGTGATTCAGGTGGAAGTAATCAACCAAAGACCAGCAGGATGTATTATCCATTTCTGACCACAAGATGTCAGTATACAATTTAAACAATAAAAAGGAAAACAAAAATAACTCCCAACAGAATACCTCTGTACATTAAACATCTTAATGGCGACTGCCTTTGTATTATGCTAAATAGATAGATTGCTCATGAAGATACATTGATATAAAAGGAGAGCTATAGAGCAATGCAGTCGTAACATGTTGATGAAAAATTATAATAAAAAATGATAAAAGGTAGAGGTCTCTTAAAGCCATATTTCATCATATTGGTAAAAAAATACCTTGAGAGAAGAAGGATAGATGTATAAAGAGGTGCATTATAAACCAAAATTAAGGGATAAGGGTGTCCACGGGGTATCGGTGCCAGAGGCTATAGCATAGTCCTTTTTATATATAGAAATATGATATAGTTGGTGAAGATATAAAAGTATTGTATAAATTTTCCTGATTCCCCATAGTGTGGGGAAGACACCAAAATGCATTATCACCCAAAATACAGTAATACCAGGCCGTTTGTTCACCACGTTAATTGTAATCGGGTGACATAGAAGGCTTAAAGGAGTAGCAGCCCAGAAGCTCAATAGAAGATACACAAATTAAATAAAAGTGAATTGTCCTATAACACAGTAATATGTGTAAAAAGGCAGAGAGGATATAAATGACGAGAATTAAGTCTAAGGGGTCAGAAATGGCCTCAGACTAAATTCGACATTCAGCCCTACAGGGGCTAAAGAACCCATTTTAAATATCCAGAGTTTTTCTTTCTGGAGTAGCACAGTGTCGAAGTCACCACGTCTAGCTGGAAGTTTTAACGCATAGATCCCCCGGAACAAAAGTCCATCAGGGTTCGCACTGTGGTACTCCAGAAAGTGCAGAGGTATCGTCTTTTTGTCGACCTTATTCCTGATGTCTGACATATGTTCCAGGATCCTAGTCCTAAGCTAACGTTTCGTCTTCCCTATGTAGGACTTATTGCAGGGACATATGATCTGATAGATCACCCTTTCCGTTTGGCAGTTAATAAAGCTGTTAATTGTGAATTCCTGGCTCATGTCGCAGCTAAAAAACGTTTTTGAGTTTATTGCTTGTTTGCAAATAGAACATTTTCCGCATGCAAACATCCCTTTGACAGGGGGTAAGGAAGTCAACCAAGTTCGTGGGGTTTTAGTACGTGGGGTTTAGTACCCTTGTTAGCCTGTTGAAGAAAAGCACTCTGCCCACCCCGTGAGACCCTTTAAATAATGTCAACCAGGGCTGCGCCAAACGGGTGATCCTCCTGAAATGGGAGATCCATTAAGGCCTTCTTAAAAGTTTGACCAACACTTCGGTCAAGTATATGCCAGACAACCACCGTCGAAAACGACAGGTAACCCATACAAAGGAGCCTCGTCCAGCGCGGCATCGCAAACAAATTGCAGCCCCTGTGCCAGCTGGTCCAACAGCTCCCCCAGGGCAGGAGGGACTTGCCCCTCACCAAGTCACGCCATTGGATCTCCGTCCATCAGGCAAAGTCTGCATGGCAAGGGCAAACACGAACACTGTTCCCAGTGCAGACTCCGCCAGGGAGTACAGATTGCAGGCCACAGCCTGCACCATCCTATCCCCCAAGTCCTTAAAGGATGGGGATTGCTCCACTGGAACAACGGTAGTCCTATTCAGCTTAAAGACCGTACGTCCACCAAAGGCGGAACAGTCCTCTGTACCAGAGACTCCCCAAAAGGGTAACATCTAGCAACCGCTTAAACACCCCAGGGGAACGTCTCAGACGGTCCCATCCTACATGAGCATGCTAGCAAAAATAAGCTGCTCCGGATGGCATGTGATTGCAGGATGCTACCTGCGCCCTAGGCGCAGCCGCCACTGCAGCCTCCAAATTACAGGGTGTCACGCACAGAAACAGCCAGTGCATCCGCCAGCGAATGTATCAAGCACAGCAGGGGAGGTAGAAACGTAATCCTCATTATCTTAGGAGACAGGGTGCGAGGTAACAGACCCGGCAGGGAGGCCCACGTCTGCGGCGGCTGAGTCAGGCTCAGAATTCAAGACATCAGATGAGGCAGGGGTAGGTGGAGAAAATGTTTCAGCACACCTCCCACCTCCACCCGCCGAAAATGAATTGATAAACAGTGGAGATCAGGAAGGCGCTGCAGCCATCAGGTGGGGACACATGGTCTGCAGGGTCCATACTGAACTTGAGAAACCCGCCAGCAAAAGTTTGCAAAAAAAAAAGACAAAAATTTATATTTTTTTTAAGAAGCGGCCCCACTGCGCTTCAGTGCCCCCCCCCCCCCCGGAGGTCAGGCATGCGCCAATGAACCCCCACAGAGAGGGAGAGACTACCCTCATGACTCACTGTCCCCAGATAAGCAATCAGATTAGGAGTGGTGGCTCAATGAAAGGAAGTGAGCCAGTGAACTGCCTGGGTGAAGGGAGAGGCTCCTCCCACCAAAAGAACGCCTCCAGGCACTCCCACCGGCCTTCACAGTAAAAAATCCATCGCAAAATGGCCGGGGTGAGTGTACCAAGATGGCCACCGCCATAGAAGCAGACAGGGGCTACAAGAAAATGGCGGGAACGCAGTAATCGGGACCCACAGGGGGACCCCTTGTCAGCCCATCTACAGGAACCTCACCAAGGAGTGCAGCGGACGGCACACTCTCCGGCCCCCCATGCGGCCCGCAAAAGAGGTCCCAGCTCCAGGTAGGCCCAAACAGTCCCCCACGTGGAGGCCGGGGGAAGGGGGGGTCACAACAGGATAGAGGGAAACCCAGGAGTGTGAGGGTCTGATCATCCCAGGGAGGGGGCCTGCATCCACCTCAAAATCCACAAGGGAAGGGGGGGACGTTTACTCACCATACCAGGAAAACAAGCAGGCGCCATCTCCTGACAGGACCCCACGCCACCGTCGGCCACCATCGGCCAAATAGGAACGCTGCAACATAAGCTTAGATCCTGTCGTGTGCTTCCTGGCGAGACATTTAACTCGCAGGGCCAGTCCCCGTCCAGTGGGACTATGTCACGGCTGACCCAGAGCGGAGCTAAGGCCTGTACGCACTCGCTAGCCAGACAGGGGTGACCACTGGATATAGAGATCCAGCCCGTCGCCCAGCCCAGCACAGTTGCTTGAAGATCTCACAGGAAAAAATTCCAGGAGAAAAAGGCTAGCTAAAAAAAATCTACATAAAAATTTTTTATGCTAGAACTAAAGATCCCAACATGGAACTAGGTCCTTACTCCTGACTAGGCAGATTAAAACGGACATCCTATGCAGGAAGAGAGAGGGTGTACCCTCCGGGACTGCCCATAGGCATAGCCAGAACTTTTTTTCTGCCTAGTGTCCTACTCCTGTAGGGGGCAGTATAACCCGACTGATATGGATAAAGAGAACTGCGTCCGTCAATAAACGATAGAGAAAAACTATTTAAAATATTGTCATTGAAATAAAATTTTTATTTTTTTTATTAAAAACATTTTTTGTGTCCCCCAAAGTCCCCTTAGGCAGCCTTGTTCTCTATTTTAAACCAAAAGACCGGACAATAAACAATAGAACAATGAGACGTTAGTCCCCTTCAAAGTAGACCTCAAAATCTCAGACACAATAGATTTTGGAATCCCCAGCACAACTTCTAGCTCTCGCACTGAAAGTCGTCAATCTTTTGTTAATTACAGGCCTTCCATAACATAAATCACTTTCAACAGATTCTCGACCATCTTTGAACCGTTTGTGCCACACTCATTGCATCCACTCATTGCTGTCCCCAACAGCTTTAAGAATTATCCAAATTGTTTCCGTGGGTGGCTGTTGAAGCTGAACGCAAAATCTTTTGCAGATTCATTGCCCTACTCGCTCAGTCATTTAGAATGTGATGGCCACACAGTACACATGTTCACTCAAAGGCATCTAGTGCCTCCACTAATTAGTACACTCAGGGGGGGCATCGTTCACAAATGGGCATTCTAGTCAATTTTTCTTGGCTGCTAGGCTACACTGATGTTGTGCAAACCGTTGTCACTGCTGATGGCTGACTTTTTGCAAACTGACCTCATACATGTCAAACAAAAACAAAAGAAAATTTCCCAGCTCAACTTGCCAGCCAACCTGCAACAAAACAAATTGTCCGGTCTAACAGTTAATGGTAAAAACAGGGGTTTAATTTGCACACATTTGCAAATACATGCATAAGCTGCAGAGACCATAACAAGGCACCCCAGTATTATCTGCAGTCCTAACTATCAATTTTGAGAACCTCCCCTGTAGGAGCACAAGACTACACTTCTGGTTCTGGCGCCTGATGAGGTAGGCGGTTAGAGCGGCGGCTCCGGACTAATCGCGATAAAAAAAAACCTTGCTAAAGCTCTCCTGCCTGACGGTGACCCCAGTAACCAGCTCCGGTAACACCTGGTGTGCCATGCTAATGGATCGGTACGTGATTCATAATACTCCGGGCACTGGGGAAGCCCGCCCGGACACTGAGCCTCCCGCTGCATGCTCAGCCAATATGGCCACCGCACCCACACTACCACAAGCGGCCCCTCTCCTGCAGTCATCAGGGATCCCTAGCTCCCCCACCGATGATGCACAATATGCCTGCATTGCGCAAGCTGTAGCTGCGCTACTCTCCCCGACCATAACAGCAGCAGTGGATGCTGCAGTCTCAGCGGGCATAATACAGCTGCGCAAGGAGATAGGGGAGAAGGCAAAACGCTTATCTGACCTGGAACACAGGCTGAGGTTGAGGATGAAATCCAATCTAATATGACCAATGATCAACAGATTGCACAGACCCAACACTATATCCTTGACAAATTGGAGGAGGATTTAGGGGCACAAGACTGATGGCAGGTATGCCTGGAGGGAGCCCACTCCTCAAAAGGCACAGGGGCGCACTGGCCTCCCAACAAATACAATGGCAGCAAAGGTGTCCAGTGTGTCCCCTCACCAATTAACCAACAGTACAAACGAACGGCAACTGCCCCCACCAATGACTGGCCTTCACAGCAAGGAGCACATGTCAAAACAAAAAACAAAGAAAAATGTATTTGCTAATGTGTGCAAGCTAAACCTGTTTTTAATGTGAACTGTTAGACAGGACTATTTGGTTTGTTGCACGCTGGCTGGCGAGTTCACTGAAGAAACTGGTGTCTTGCCAGTGAAACGCGTCAGAGTTTGCGTCATTTGCCCATAGTAGATGGATCCGGTTCCTCTGTAACATCTGGACTCCGACGGACCTGAACGTCTAACCAGGAAGTTTGCAGAGTGAGTGCGGAAGGAGAACGCCACATGAGGAACGCCAATACCGGCATGTCCGGTGATATTCATACAGAGGTACAGATACTTCAGGAACTTTGCTACTGCATGTATTGTTGATACTTACACGGTAGACCAGAAGACTTTCTTCTTATCTCCTTTCTTCACCTGCATTTATTATCAATGGCCCTTACTGGAATTTGCAACTGAATTGAAGGCTGACATTCCTTGTCTTGTTTCTTTTGCCATCCAATACCCTTACTCCATACGAGGTTCAGTCCAGCATCAGTCATTCCTCAATTGGGACATTGGACTGTGGTCTTACTATTGTCTAACGCCCTATGCCATTTGGAACCCTATTGGATTCTTCTACTCTATCTGTGCAATTTAGCCACTGATCATTGGCAATCTGGGACAGTGCAATACTTCACCGCTTTAGCCATCACAGGTTTTAGCATTAATTTTCCCCAATTGGGATACCTGACCTTTATGCTATCTGAAATCCTGCTGGATTCCACTGTTATATCTGGATAATTTAGCCACCGACTATTGGCAATCTGGGACAGTGCAATATCCAGCCGTTTTAGCCATTACAGGTTTTGCCGTGTATTCATACCAGGTAATTGTAGCAATCTTGGTTGATGGTGGTCCATTACTATTGCTTGTTTTTAACTGTTTTTATTATACATTGCTGTGCCGCATCTTTTCATATGTATATACCTGCTTTTCACGGCACAAGTGCCTAATAAAGTTTTTTCACATAATCTTTGTAGCCTGCCTCGTGGGTGCCCTTAGTTGATCTCTTTCATTGTGAAGGATCCTCCATCTCTCACAAGTTTTTTCTATGTGTATTGAGTTATTATGAGGGGACGGCTAATTTACACTTATACAAGCTGTACACTCACTACTGTACATTGTAGCAAAGTGTCATTTCTTCAGTGTGTCACATGAAAAGAAAAAATAAAATATTTACAAAAATGTGAGGGGTGTACTCACTTTTGTGAGATACTGTACATACATATGAAACATTCTTCTCCCCATGTCCGTGAATGGGTTGAGTTTCTGTTTTTTGTCATCTTTTACATGTTGCCGCCACCCACATTGACATGTAGGACGAATTTATACATATGCAAGACATAAAAATCCTAGGTGCATTGAATACATCATACCAGCATTACTTTGTTCTCATTCCCCAGGCATCAAATTTAGAGAGTTCCATGGTTATGGGCTACACAGAGATTTTGTAGATAAATTTGGGTGTAATACCATCTAGTGAAGAGTTTAATTGCGGTGTCTCTAAACGAAAGGGATCTAGTACATTTACGAAGATTGGTGATGTTATCACACCAGTCTTCTGTGGAATAGATAGAGTTACATTCTGACTCCCATTTCAGCGGGTAGGGAAGCTTTTCTTGAGAGTTTGCTCTTAATAGATTGCCATAAATCTCCGAGATTAGGCCCGGACCCCTGGGTTTTTACGACATAACTTTTCAAAAAATTTAGGAGGTCCAAAATTAGTGATTCGGAATTGTGAATCATAAAAATGCCTGATTTGTAAAAAGTTCCTATGTTCACTATGGAGGGATATGATATTTTGTTCGAATTGCAGTAAAAGTAATGAAAGTGGAGTTATGGATGAATTTATGTAAATTAGCGAGATCATTGGCTATCCACCATGAAAAATTCTCTGGTTTATATAGTTCTAAAGGAAACTTAGGGTCTCCTTAGAAAGAGGCATGAGGAGGGGAGCCGGAAATCAATACAAATGTTGTTTTATATAGTTTCCAGAGTTGGAGGGACTGAAATACCAGTTGATTAAGGGGGACAATTTTGCACGGTGAGACACCCTTCGCCCACAAGAGTCCCGAAAGTCAGAATGGAGATATTGAGCCTCTCTCAAAATTGACCCACGGGACACTTGAATTTGCAATGTGCCATTGACCAATCTGAGAGAACCTCGCAGCTAAATAGTATAGCCAAAAATCTGGGAGGCCAAATCCCCTGTTGGTTTGCGAAGTATGTATATAGGACATATTTGGAAAGGCGAGGGTGGGAGTCTGACCAAACAAATTTATTGATTTCTTTCTAAAATTAAGTAATAAAGATTTTATTAATTCTGATAGCAATTGCTCTGATAAGGTACAATAACTTAGGAAGGATAGTCATCTTAATGGCTGTGATTCTACCTAAAAAGGATATGTGATATGACTTCCAGATCTTTAGCAAATTTCTCAACTTAAGAAAGAGCGGGACATAATTTTTGGAAAACAGGGATTCAAGTTTGGGAGTGAGGCAGGTCCCTTAAAGAGGAAGTAACCCCTCCTCTGCAAGCTGTACCTATAGGTAAGCCTATGATAAGGGTTTGCTATAGGTACTGTAAATATCTTCTTAACATGTACAGTTTAGGAGATATTTACCTTAAAGGCAGCCAGTGACATCACTGGCGCATGCGCTCTGAAGGAACGGCCGTTGGTGCCATCCCTTTGAGACCCCCATGCCGTGACCGTCGGCTCCTGCGCGCATGCGCGGGAGTGACGTAATCGCTGGTTCAGCCAATCAGATGGCCGGATGCTATGAACCCGGAAGAAGGGTGACAGAACATGTCACCCATGGGAGAGGTGATCGGTCGGCGCTTCGGGGCTTCGTTCTAAGGTAAGTATATCATAATGAGCTAGTATGCGATGCATACTAGCTCATTATGTGTTTGTCTTTCAGGCGTACTTTTTTAAAAAAAAAAAGAAAAATTCTGAGGTTTACAACCTCTTTAATAAGGAATAGAATCCATGGACCATGTAAACGTGAAAGAAGCCTTAAGGGAGTTATATTGACAGGGCGTGATATTTATTGGCATACCAATAGATTTAGAGATATTTACTGATAAACCCGAGAGGCAAGAGAAATCTTCCAAAGTTTTTAATAGATTAGGGAGGGAGATTAAGCGCTGGGTGAGAAATAATAGCATATCATCTGCATACATGCTAAATTTATACGTTCTGTTTGAGGAAGAGCATCCATTAATATCAGGAGGAGATAATATTGCTATGGCCAATGGTTCTATTGCTAGTGAGAATAAAAGGGGAGATAGTGGGCATCCCTGTCTTGTTCCTCTGCCTGTTTCATAAAAAAATTGGAGTTACAACCTGGTAATTTAATTTTTGTTTGTGGTTTATTATTTAGTCCATGAAATGCGTGCAGGAACTCACCATGGAAACCATATTTCCGCAAAACCAGGTTCAGATATTCCCAGGAGACGCTATCAAACGCTTTATGTCTAAACTTAGGAGAAGACCTGTTTAGCATGTATATTAGCATCTTGAATTATGTTAGTGACTTAACGGATATTGTCTGTTTTTTTACGTCCAGGGATAAACCCTGATTATTATGGGGATATCAAAGAGGGAATAATTGAGCTTAGTCTATTGGCTAATGATCTGCTAAAGATTTTCAAATCATTATTAATTACCGAAATTGGGCGATAGCTTTGAGGTAGTGTATGGTCCTTATCTGGTTTAGGGATCAATGACTTGTTGGCCATTAGCATCTCGTCAGGAAACAAGCCCCCTTTAAGTATATTATTATGAAGGGAAGTTAGGTGTGGAACAAGAAGGGGGGAAAATTGTTTGTAATAAAGTGAAGAAAAACCGTCTGGGCCTGGGGCTGAGCCTTTTTAGAGGGATTTAATAATTTGTGTTACTTCATCATCTGTACATGGGGCGTTTAATTTTTCCAATTGATTAAGGGACAATGAAGGGGTGGGTTTTCCATCTAACCAAGATATACCTGAGGGCGAATTAGGGGAAGTAGGACTAGATAGGAGGTCTGAATAAAAATGTCTTGAATACTGAGAGAATATCCTGCAGTAACTACCCGATTAAAGTTATTTTTGAGTTTATAAGTATGAGGTGGTTTAATAGACTGATTGAGTTTGCAAGCAAACATTGTTGAGCATGAGTTACTAGATAAAATAATTTTCCCTTTAGACCATCTGAGTTTTTTTTCTGCCTTGTATGAGAGTATCGAATCCAATTCTGTGCGTTTTTGATTTATCAAGTTGGCAATCATAGGATCATGTGTAGTGGTGTGTGTTCTATACAATTCTTGGAGTGCTTTAGTAATTAAAAGGATTTTTTTCCATTTCTCTTTGTTGTGCTGCTAGTTTGATGAGGTGACCCCTAAGGACTGCCTTGTTTGCAGTCCAAAGAGTAGTGGGGGGGGGGGGGGAGTGCCCGGGGAAGCGTTAAGACTAAAATATTCCGTAATCGTGTCAGAGATATATTTTTGGGCATTATTATCTGTCAGCCCCTAGTTTTTTGTATTGAAGAAAGGCTTTCTTCCTTTTATTTGGGGAATTAAAACCCTGAACGTTATGTGTAAGTGTTGTAATTGTCATTTTGAATAGGTGTTGTAGGACTATCTGCTAAATAAGTAGAAAATTTCAAGAGCCAAACAAATGAAGATTGCCCATTTCTTGGAAGTATAACACAATGATAGGTCAACCATTGAAACAGATAGTTAAATACTATTATTATTATTACTTCCCAACCGACAAAGAAAAATCGGAGGACCGTCTCAGCAACCCCCAGAGGGCTGAACAAAACTCGGGGGGGGGGGGGGGTGCGGTGGGATAAACACCACTGGGGCAAAGGGAGAAAATGAAGAATAAAATTCTCTTCAAAGTAGTGCATCAAAACCGACACCCAAAGGGGGTGACCGAGTGGGGGAAAATCATGCCCAACATAGATACGGGCCGCCACAACAATAACAAGTACATATAACTGTGCAAATACGCATGAAATGAGAATTTTAGCATGAGCAGAGAAATCAGTTCAATATTCATAGGAGATCCCCCCCCCCCCCCCAGAGGAGGAGGAGTTTCTCCTTACTTTTTTTTCCTGCTGCAGAAAGACTATTTTATAGTGGTTAACTATTGAGAGTTCAAGGGGAGTTCAGTAACCAGGAACCCTAATGAGGATTTGGTCTGCCAGCTTCATAGTGCACTTTGCCCCTGTTGCCCCTAGGAGAGGGGGTGTTCCAAATGGGAACAGGGCGTGGTGTACAAGGGGTAAAGCGGATTGATCCGGGGTCTAATAGACCTAGTTTAATTCAAATTTTTTGGCCCTCTAAAATAGATGTGGCAATGTATGTGGTGCCGTTGTGGGGGATAATCAGTTTAAACTGAAAGCCCCATCTATAGCGAATTCTCGCCACCGCCAAAACCGAGGTTATTACCTTCTGCACCTCTTCAAAGTGGCCTGTGAGATATCTGGGAAGACCTGCAATGATATTCTGTCCAGCATTATATTCCTGGTGTTATGGGCAGCTCTCAGGATCTCTTCTTTAATTAAAAAGTCCTTCAAGCATAGGACAATGTCCGTGGGCGGTTTGTCAGGGGGGTTTAGCACACAAAGCATGATGGATCCTGTTGCATGTAAAGGCACTTGAATCCTGGTCAGGTAAAAGTGATTGGAACAGTTTTATGGAATATGCAGATAAATCAGTGGCAGAACCTGGGCACCTCTGATCCTTTTTATTCCTCATGTTCCTATTATCCAAATTCTCCAAGAGACTGTAACTGAGTAAATACAGAGGAAAGTGCTTCATGTTCCCTAGAGAGGTCACTAAAGGCTATTGCAAGCTCGTCATGTTTGTTCTCCAGGTCAGTGCGTGAACCCAAGGCTGAAATTTCCTGTGATAAGGTTGCAGTAGATTTATTAAGTTCAGATTGGAATCTGTTTAGCAATTTGGCACACAGTGAGTCAAGGCTACTGTCCAGGTCAGCTTTTGTGAGGGGGGTGTACTCACTGTTGCGTCAGGCTTAAATTCTCCAGAATCTTGTCAGCGTGCTGATTAGTAAGAGGAGATGCAGCTGGGGAGGGCTGCAGGGAGCCAGCGCCATGTTTCTCCATGCTGTATTTCTCCCTCAATTTCAGCAAGTACTGGGTGAGGGATTTCTGGGCTCCTCCTCATTTCTTCTTCCTCTGGGTAGGCATGCACAGATGTTCTTCTGCGGAGGTGAGTCATTTGGTGCTTATTGCGGGTGATGGAAGCCCGGGGATGTGGCTTTTAAAGCCTGTGGGAGAGCGGAGCTCTGCTAGAAGCGGCTAATCCTCTCCATGCCGTGCATGTGCCCCCCATATATAAGGCTTCTATGCCCTAGCTTGAGAAATAAGTGCGTTGCTGTCATTTCAGGTGACATCACACGCCCGCCGCTGCGGTCCACCTGCTTTTCAGCCCTCCTTCCTGGTCCAAGCAACACAGAGCCTGCGGACAGCTCAGACAGGACACATGGCAGAACACTGCCTAAACCAGCATGCACGGTGACTCACCCATGCAGGATAACCAATGTGAGTGTTTTTATATCTTTGTGCAAATAAGGCCTCCTGCACACAGGGCGTTTTTTACAGCTGCTTTTAGGAGCGTCAGATGTTTTTTTTTTTTTTGCAGCTTAAAAATGTCCCTCCTGGTTATTCTATGGCCTCATGCACTTAGGATTTTAGGAGCTATAAGTGGCATAGCCAATTTTAAGCTGTAAAAAAACCCAGGGCCAGTGCGTTCTGAAGCAGCAGCGTTAAGCTGTAAAAACGCCTGACGCTGCTAAAGGCTGCATACAGCGTTAGGCCACGTCAAGACGTTTTTAAGCTATAGTAGTTGGATTTCAGGTTGGAAAATAGAAGAGAGCAGAGAAAGGCTGCTAAATGCTAACGCTGCTAAAAGTGTCTAAAACGTGCATTTACGCCAATACAAAACGATTCTAAGGCCCCATGCACACTGGACGTTTTTGGAGCTGCTGTTAGCAGCGTCAGACGTTTTTTTTTGCAGCTGCAGAACGCCCATCCATGTTATTCTATGGCCTCATGCACACATAGAGCTTTTAGGAGCTCCAAGTGGCATAGGCGTTTAATAGCTGCAAATAAAACCCAGGACCAGTGCGTTCTGGAGCTGCAGCGTCAAGCTGTAAAAACGTCTGACGCTGCTAAAGGCTGAATAACGTGGCTTAACGTGCGTTAAGCCACGTTATACGTTTTTTTTCTTCCATTCAAAATCAATAGTTCCCTATGGGAGCCTATTGATTTGAATGGAAGACGCATCGCAAGCCAGATCAGGATGATCCGACTTGCGGTGCGACTTGCGTTGTGAGAATCTTGAGGGGGAACTCCACGGCAAAATGGGGAAAAAAAATGGCGTGGGGTTCCCCCCCAGGTTCCAAACCAGGCCCTTTGTGTCTGGTATGCGAGCGGCCCCACCCCCCCTGGACCATACCAGGCCACATGCCCTCAACATGGGGGGTGTGGGTGCTTTGGGGCAGGGGGGGGCTCTGCGCCCCCCCACCCCAAAGCACCTTGCCCCCATGTTGATGAGGACAAGGGTCTCATCCCCACAACCCTGGCCAGTGGTTACTTACATACATTATTTACATACACTGCCTTTTATGGGGTGAATGGGTAGGGGTACAATGTACCCCATACCCATTCACATAGGGAGGGGGTCCGGGATCTGGGGGGCCCCCTTGTTAAAGGGGGCTTCCAGATTCCGATGAGCCCCCTGCCCGCAGACCCCCACAACCACCGGCCAGGGTTGTGGGGATGAGGCCCTTGTCCTTATCAACATGGGGGCAAGGTGCTTTGGGGTGGGGGGGTGCAGAGCCCCCCCTGCCCCAAAGCACCCACACCCCCCATGTTGAGGGTGTGTGGCCTGGTATGGTCCAGGGGGGGTGGGGCCGCTCGCTCGTCCCCTCCCCTTTCCTGGGCTGCATGCTCGGATAAGGGTTTGGTATGGATTTTGAGGGGGACCCCACGCCGTTTTTTCGGCATGGGGCTACCCTCAAATTCCATACCAGACCCGAATGGCCTGGCTTGGAACCTGGGGGAGAACCCCACGCTGTTTTTTTCCCTATTTTGGCGTGGAGTTTCCCTTCAAGATTCTCACAGCGGCAAGTCGGATCATCCTGATCCGACTTGCGGTGCGCCTTCCATTCAAATCAATAGGCTCCCAAAGGGAACCATTGATTTTGAATGGAGGCAGAAAAAATGCTGCTAAAAGCGACGTGGCCAAACGTGCAATAACGCAAATGAAAAAAGCTTTGGAGCTCGTTTTTATGACGCCCTGTGGGCATGGAGCCTAAAAGCACATTTTTTAGCTGCTTTTTCCTGGCGTCAGAACTGGCTTTGCAGCTCCTTTTTTCAGACACCCTGTGTGCATGAGGCCTAAATGTTATACAACCTATGCTTAGAAGGCACCTATATCTTCTGCCTTTAATTTTTACATAGCTAGCTGGAGCTGCTCTTTAAGGATTCATTCATACACCTGGCCAGAATTTTTATTTTTTATATCAAAATAGGCATAGGAACAAAAGTTAGATTATTTTTTGTTTTCACGTGTTTATTACTGTATATATAGTTAAAAAATGATTTAAAAAAAAAACACACACACACACTTACCATAACTAGCAGCAATGAAGGCTGAAAGGCATAAAAGTAGAAAACCCCAATGGTCTCTTGCAATGTTCTTCTGAGGAAACATAGTGATGATGACCATTCACTAATTAAAAAAAAAAAATAAAATATTTAAAATCACAATGGCTTTAAAATGTTTAAGTAATATTACAGTTAATAAAATAAACAAAAAAAAAACTAACAAAACTGGATTTTTGATTTACCGTAAAACCTTTTCTCTGAAGTTCATTGACAGACGCAGCTACATATTGGTTTATGCTGCCCCCTACAGGAGTAGGACACTAGGCAGGGGGAAAAAAATAGACATTTTTGCTGCTAGGAGAATGCAAAAGATGAAGGTCTAGGAATTTCTGCAGTCTGTTCATTTAGGGAAGCAGTGTGGCGTTTTTTGGTACATGTACACTGAAGCACAGTACACACCCTAGTCCAATATATCTTGATTTTAGGACAAGTTCATTAGATGTTAAACATTGTTCCCAATGGTCCACAACCTCTAAAGCAAACCAGGGATGAGTTAGGATAAATCGTAGCAATGTTGGCTGGTACCAGATACCAGCAGGATAAAAACTTGTAGTTAGCTTCTGTTAAAGTCGCATTAAATATCTCATAACATATTCATATGTCATTCATAATGACTAGTGGATGTCAGTTATTGCTAAACTGCTTCCCATGCATAGTGGTGAGGTAACTTTTTGGAAAACAACTATTACGGAGATGCAATCCCGTTGTTCCACATCCTGTGTGCGTGTCACAGGTCCCAGAAGATTGCCCGTCCACTAAGGACCCGCAGTGCGCACCCGGCAGTGAAGCCGCAAGCTGCCAGTGTCGGGTGCCGGCGCCGTGGGGAGAAGTGGGGAGAAACGAGGCTCCCGGCCAGCCACATCGCTGGACCGTGGGACAGGTGAATGTGTGTTTATTAAAAGTCTGCAGCTACACATTTTGTAGCTGCTGACATTTAATAAACACCAAAACGTGTGGAACTCCACTTTAAGTGCCGGTTCACACTTGTGCGATGTGGGAACGCTGTGAATATGCAGCGTGTTCCCGCATCGCATCCGCACATCTGGCAGTTCACACTGCCATATGCGATATGCAGGGGGTGTCAATTAAAAGTTAACGACACCCCCAGTTGCGATCGCATATCGCAGTGCGTTCTGCAAGTTCGCACAGAATCGGATCGCACAAGTGTGAACCACTGTGCGATCCGATTCTGATGCGCCTCAAAAAAAGCCTCATGTGAGAGTTTGCTGCGGATGGTGTATGGCTGAACTCGCATCCGCACATGAGATCGCATGTAATTTAGGAGCAGTGCACTCCGAATTACATGCGATCTCGCAAACCGCACAAGTGTGAACCGGCACTCAAGGAATTTTTTTAAATGCACTGCACCTAAAGTACACCTAATATGCACAGGTGTGAACTGGGGCTAAAGGAGCAGTATCTTGATCCAGAAAATTGACCTGACTGCCCTTGTGGGAATTAGGAAGTAACTGTTTTTCTTCTATGTGGCAAAATTGCCAACAGTTGCTCAGAGGGAGTTCTGTTTTGCCATTCACGTATAAACCCCGCAGCAGTTTTGCAAAACTGCACTTAACCTACACAAGTCATTTATTAACTGAGAAATAATACATCCAGTATGAAGGTCCTGTAGTGAATCATTTTTAAGATAAGCTAAAAAAGGTAACTGTGCAACATGAACACAAACATCACGTGGGACCTTTTCCCAATGCCGTGTACTGCACAAAGTCTGTCAATTTCTGCTCAACATCTTGGCACTTCTAGGTCAAATCTTACAGGTGTGAATCTGCTGTACAGAATAAAGGCTGCCCACATTGTACACCCACACACCCATGTGGTCTATGGCCAGGACAATACATAAATTGGCACGGAGCTGCCAGAACTGCTGAACTATGTAAACACTTGATGCCTTCACCGCCATTGTGCTCTTGCTTGGTGTCAGGTGCATCCCTGTGACTTTGAGGAGTGGGCTCCCTCCAGGCACACCTGTCCTTAATGTATCTATTGCTATATGTGCTCCTGTTTAGGAGACTCAGAAAAATGTAGTTATAGAACCGCATATATACAGCAAAGCCTTGTCGGGGGCGCTGCAGCTTACATATATTATATATATATATATATATATATATATATATATATGCAAAAAAAAAACTCTGTTTTTAATGTAAACAGATAGACAGGATTAATTTGGATGCAGGGAAATCTTTTGTTTGTTTGTGATGTGCATTGCCCTTCCATGTGCACCTTACTGCAAATTTATTGGTTGGGGGTGGTTGCCGCTTATATGTAAACACTCCAAGGCAATGCATGTGAAGAGGTATGTACTGTATCTGAAGTCAGTATTCATATTGAACTAAATTATGAGGGGGATCAACAAGTTTATCAATGCTATAACAACATTTACATTCTTCTGAAACTGTTTTGCCTGTTAATCCTGCCAGTAAACGCATAGATTTTCAACTTTAGCAGAACACTGTTCGTTCTGCACTAAAATCAATGCAGCATGGTTACCCAATGGATATGTATTTTTAGATGGACTTGGTATAAGCAACAAACACGTTTTAAAGCTCAAGAAGAATAGTTGTCAATTTTAGGCAGTTTAAAATATAACTGAAGGAAACAATTTTGAACAGTGAGGGACTATATACCTGTCAGGTGTTTATTGTGGTCTTTGTCTCCCCTGAATGTGAAAGGAAAACCCACAATTTTGAGAGGTCATCAGAAAAAGGAATAGAGGGACACTTCCAGTGAAGACACACATTCTGGTGACTTCCAAGGATTTCCCCTCACTTCCTGTTGTGGAAAGGAAGTGAAGGGAAATCTCCATAATGAGACACAGATGGCATAAATAACAGAGCCGGTCCACACTAGCGCGACTTGTCAGGCGACTTGTCAGCCTGACAAGTCGTGCTCCCTCGCGGTCCATTGACCGCTACAGGACCCGTACAGGACACAAGTCGCTCCGACTTAGAAAAAGGGTCCTGTACTACTTCGGGGGGACCTCGGAGCGACTTGCATAGACTTCCATTATGTGAAGTCCCTGCAAGTCGCTCCGAAGTCGTGGTGCATGGTAATGCACAAGTCGCCCCCGAAGTAGTAAGGAGTCGTGTCGCCTTAGTGTGAACCGACTCTTACTCTAATATAAAACTGCTGGAAAAACGTTCTGTTTTTCCATTTTGCATAAATAGCAGTTCTTTCCTCTTATGAATAAATAGAAATAAATAAAATCCCAATTGGTTTTTGTTTTGGTGTTTTTCAACCTTTCCATGGCAGGAATGCTAAAGAAAAAAACCTTTCCATGCTCCAGCATAGCCCTCCTAGTCTTACTCTGTGGCCCAGAGCCAGTCCCTTTCTGGGTTGAACACCACCCAAGCCACCCTGGGCACACAGGAAAATGTTATAGCGAACTATACTTTACCCAGTTTATTGCAGTATTCGGCCTGACCCAATAATGATGCAGTGGAGGAGAAGAACTATGAGCATTACATGACTGGACTAAAGTGACCAGGAAAAAAGGTATATATATATATATATATATATATATATATATATATATATATATATATAAAGATTTTTTTTAAAAACAAATGCTGGGGGTGGAGGACAGAACAGGGAGGTGGGATTGACAAGAAAGCTGAAATTGGGCTTTAATGCCTAACTTCAGGCACATCTATTTTTATATCTTTATTCTGCAACCCACTCAAACACACTCCTTTAAGTACTATTTCAGGGGTTCTCTAAGTTCCGCTAAGTGAATCTGATATGAAAACTGGGAAGCCAAAACTCTGGCATTTTGCTGCATTGTATATGAAGAGGAATTGGCTGCACAGCATGTATGCGCACCACACTAGTTTTTAATTCCAAATTGAATTTAGGTTTATGAATAGTCACAGCATATTTGTGTGAAATGTGTCAGCCTTCTGTACCTGTTACTATCCTGTGTAGATTATTGTTGGGATGTTGCAATAAATGAACCTAAAAGTAGTCATGGTGTGCAGCCATTTCCTCTGCATATATGAGTTCCATGGCTCCATTGGCTCTCGCGGCTGTCCGTCAGTGAGCCAATCAGGATAGAGAGGGGGGTGAGGCCGAATAGCAGCTCCATGTCTGAATGGACACAGGGAGCTGCAGCTTGGGTGCCCCCATAGCAAGCTGCTTGCTGTAGGGGCACTCGAAAGGAGGGAGGGGCCAGGAGCAGCAATGAGGGACCTGAGAAGAGGAAAATACGGACTGCTCTGTGCAAAACCAACTGCACAGAGGAGGTAAGTGTAACATGTTTGTTATTTATTTTTAAAAACGAGACTTTACAATCACTTTAATTACCAGGTTGGGTGCCTCCTCTAGTTCTTTCATAGCTTTCCTCTCTTCCCTAGTTATGTTGCCCAATCTTTTCCAAATGCATTTTGTTTTCACTAGATCTTTTTGTACTTAATATAAAAATAAATGTATCCACTTAGGTTTGGAAAATGGGGGCATGGGGTTTGCATTGATGTTAATGGGCATTTACCTGTATTAGCTTTTAGCAGCGTTTTTCTGCCTCTATTCAAAATCAATGGTTTCCGATGAGAGCCGTCTTAACTGAACCGACTTTCAGCCTATTGATTTGAATAGAAGTCGCATCCAAGTCGGATTATGATGATCCAACTTGTGGTGCGACTTGTGCTCTGAGGATCTTGAAGGGGAACTGTGTGGCAAGATAAAAAAAAAACGGCATGAGGTCCCCACCAAGATCTATACCAAACCAGGAAAGAGGGGGGATGAGCGAGCACCCCCCCCCCGCAGACACGCCCTCAACATGGGGGGTGTGGATGCTTTGGGGCAGGGGGGGTTGATGGGGACAAGGGCCTCTTCACAACAACCCTGGGCGGTGGTTGTGAGGGTCTGCGGGCAGTGGGCTTATCGGAATCTAGAGGCCCCCTTTAACAAGGAGGCCCCCAAATCCCAGCCACCCCCTATGTTAATGAGTATGGGGTACATTGTACCCCAACCCATTCACCCCCCTCCCCCCCAAAAAAAAGCAGTGTAGTCTAAATAAAAACAGGAGACAGTTTTGACAAGTCCTTAATTAAAAATCTTCCGCCGCAGGTGTCTTGTCCACCACCGACCCGGTCCCCCTCTAACGCTGTCTCCAGTCATTGTGCCAGCTCAGTTCTCTGCTGGTTCTTATATAGCCATGGGGCATGACCATCCGGTGATGTCACCGTGAGTTCCCGCCCCTTGTTACTTCACGTCTCATTGTAATGCCACCAGATGGCCATGCCCCATGGCTATATAACAACCGTCAGAGAGCGGAGCTGGCACAACGACGGCAGACAGTGTCAGAGGAGGACCGGGTCAGAGACGGAGAAGACAGGAGGAAGAGAAGACCAGAGGAAGATTTTTAATAAAGGACTTGTCAAAACTGTCTCTTATTTTATTTACACTACACTACCTTTTTGTTGGGGTAAATAGGTACCCCATACTCATTCACATGGGGGGCGGGATCTTGGGGTCCCCATGTTAAAGCCCCCTGCCCTCAGACCCCCACAACTACTGCCCAGGGTTGTCGGGAAGAGGCTCTTGTCCCCATCAACAAGGTGCTTTAGGATGGGGGAAGCAGAGCCCCCCTGCCCTGAGCACCCACACCAACCATGTTGTGGATGTGTGGCCCGGTATGGTCCAGGAGGGGGTGCTCACTCATCCCCCATTTTTTTTTCCAATTTGGCTCCATACCAGACTCAAAGGGCCTAATATGGATCTTAGGGGAGACCCCACGCTGTTTTTTTTATTTTATTTATTGCGTGGGGTTCCCCTTCAAGATCCTTAGAGCAAAAGGCGCTATACAAGTCGGCTCATCATGATCCGGCTTGGATGGGACTTCCATTCAAATCAATGGGCTGAAAGTCAGGTAAGTTAAGATGGTTCTCCTAAGGAACCATTGATTTTTACATGTCAAAAAAAATTATTGACGTGGCTTAACGCTGTATCTTAATGTTTTTAAGCAGTTACAAGCATTTAGCGTTTGAAATGCTGCTTTCAAAAAAAACATCAGTAAACTTAACTGCCTCCAAACTACTATAAACGACTGAGTGTACATGTATACATAAGATAACATTGAGGAGAGTTCAGGGGGTTAAAAAAAAACAAAAAACGCACAACGCACAACTGCTCCTAAATGGGAGTTTAGCAGCTGCAGTGTACACGAGGCCCTACAAGAGTAATGCCCTGTACACACGTTCAGATAATCGGATGACTTATCCTTCGCATTTTGTTGCATGATACTAACATCGAATTCAACAATGAGTACAAACCGTATGATTTTTGTCGTACGATTCTGGAAAAGCTTCCTGGTTGCTTAGCTATGTATCAGATGGTGCAAAACAAAAACAATGGCAGCCAGGCTTTTTCAGGGCTATTTTAGTGTTTCTGAGCATGCGTGGTATTTGTCGATCGATTTTTAGCGGACGCATACTGTACTGATGAAACTATTGTCGTTTTCCTGTTTGTCCCTTCGGATTTTGTTGGACCAACTGTCGTGATCGGCTGTCGAAAGCTGTGTACTAACGATCAGATTATTGTGCGATCAGGTCGAAAGCGAGTTTTGTCGTACGATTATCGGAACGTGTGTACGGGGCATGAAACTTTTTTTCCTAAAAAACGCTGCTGCCAGAAGAAAGGCTTCTAGGAGAGTTTGCAAAACATCTTGTGTGCATGAGGCCCAACAGTCTTTTTTCCTTTATTGTATTAGTGATGTGTTTCTTTTCTGTTTATTACAAGAAAGGCCCCTTTCACACAAGGGAGTCCGTCGGCGGACTCCGTTTATCTCAGCGGGGGATGGATCCGCCGATCCCCCACTGAGCAGGTGGATGGCAGCTCTGTCTCCGCGCTGTGTGCGGAGACAGAGCTGTCAGGTCTCCACTGTTCTCTATGGGGGAATCGGATTGGGAACAGACCACGTGTCCGTTCTCATCCGATCCGATCCTATCCGCTGGACGGATGGAAAATAGGGTTTCCATCCGTCCAGATTTGACAGACCAGATCGGATGTCAGCGGACATGTCTGCTGACATCTGATGCCCCATAGAGATCCGTTCAGATCCGCATTAAAAACTGACAGGCGGATCTAAATGGTCAGCTAGTGTCAAAGGGACCTAATAGGTGGAATAGCCAGTGATATTGCTATTTTGTTTATTTTATGTAACAAGCTGGATAATTAAACTGACTAGTGACTTGATGATAAGAAGATCAGGTGTTGATTGTTTCCTAAGAGATATATTTTAAAACAACAGGGGTGTCCAACCTATGGCCCAAGACGTCAATGAATGCAGCAGAACAGAAAATTGGAAACGCACATAAAAAAGGTTGATTTTTTTTTTGGGGGGGGGGTTTGTAAAAATGCATCTACACTTAGCAAACACATATTACGAAAGAAAAAATGTGACATTGGGGTTTATTTACTAAAGGCAAATCCACTATGCACAACTAGTGCACTTGGAAGTGCAGTCGCTGTAGACCTGATGGGGAAATGCAAGGAAAATAAAAAAACTGGATAGACGCAGCTCCATGTTCTTCATAATCATTGGATTATGCTGCCCCCTACAGGAGTAGGACACTAGGCAGGAAAAAACTTTAACACGCCTAAGGGGCAGTCCCTGAGGGCATACACCAACTCACTCTGCTATAGGAATCAGTTTTGTTGCAAGCAGCGTCAGAAGAAAAAAAAATCAACCCACTCAGAAACAGAGGGGCGGGTGCTGCGTCTGTCAATGAATGATGTGCGCGCAATCACCATTGGCGCCAAATGTGTGATCTTCAGCTCTCCTGTCTCTTGTACCTGAAATTACCTGCTGTTCCTGATCATCTGACCCGGTGTTCTAAAATTTAGATGGACCTGTGAAAATTCCGGACCCTCGTCACTTCCGGGGACGCTCCATCACCACCAGCTGCTGCGAGCCCCGGTGAGCATGCGCACAAGGCATTTTCTTACTTACGAACAGCTGACTAAGAGGAGGAGGGGCTGAGGTGGGACGCACACACCACTGCGGGGAAAATGTTACAACACCGCCGCGCAGAGCTAACTTAGAGGAGGCGGGAAGGAAGTGAATACTCATACTAAATAGTAATGATAAAAAATGTTTAGTATTTCTTATTATTTTTTTTTTATCATTACTATTTAGTATGAGTATTCACTTCCTTCCCGCCTCCTCTAAGACGCGGCGGTGTTGTAACACTATCCGGTGTGTGCATCCCACCTCAGCCCCTCATCCTCTCAGTCAGCTGTTCGCTAAGTCTTAGAATTTCATCTGACCTTGAAAATGCCTTGTGCGCATGCGCACCGGGGCTCGCATCAGGTGGGTTATGACGTAGCGTCACCGGAAGTGACGAGGGTCCGTAATTTTCATGGGTCCGACGAAAATTTAGAACACCAGCTTGCTTTGACCTTGATTACCTGCTGCCTGCCCTGACCCCGGCTTGTCTTGACTACTCTTCTGCCTTATCCTGATCTGCTCATCCGTTACCGGCTATTGAGCCTGGACCTGCTCTTGGCATGGCTGGGGAATCCAGAGGACCACGACCTGGTGTTAGCACGCAGCCAAATCCATCCCCACCATCAGGCGCCCTTAGGAATACCGGCTAGACTCTGCGCCTCTGGTGAACTTGTGTCCTGCTAAGGTATCCTGTCAGCATTGCCGTCCTGGGATCGAACATACGTTCCAGGCTCTTCATCCGGTGAGAAGTTTTCCTACACGTCAGGCTCTGCCACAACATCCCTGACAGTATCACACAGTCATGACTGAGCCTGCAAGAGGGACTTCTCCTATGGATGAGATCTGCTAGCATCTTGCGGCCCTTACTCAGGCCGTCAAATCACTGCAGGAAGGTTACACTCAGTTGGAAGGTCATGTCCAGTCCCTAACCTCCGCCATGGATCCTGCGCTGGCTTTAGCCTCTGCTGTCCCCATGGCACCCACCGGGACCACCTTTGGACCTACGGTAGTGATGTTGCCCCCTGAGCCAAGGGTCCCTACGCCGCAAAGGTTTTCAGGGGACAGAAGCAAGTTTAGGA
Organism: Pelophylax lessonae; assembly: GCF_965119305.1. NCBI lineage: Eukaryota > Metazoa > Chordata > Amphibia > Anura > Ranidae > Pelophylax > Pelophylax lessonae. The sequence goes on from NC_138769.1 coordinate 259,056,701, forward strand.
CTTTCCGCAATGCTTGCAAGTTATATTTTTTGCTACAACCACGGACCTTTTCCCTGGAGGCCACTAAAGTAGGGTTCATCATAGCCCTGCTCCAAGGTGAACCTCAGTCCTGGGCTCACCGCCTGCTCAAGGAATGCAACGAACAGTTGAATACTAGGACATCATTCTTTGACGCAATGGCGCAGCTATACGACGACCTGCAGCGCACTTTCACCGCAGAGGCTACACTCCGCACACTCCAACAAGGCCGCAGGGCCGTGGAGGATTAAGTTACCAACTTCAGACGCTGGAGCACGGACACTCACTGGAACGAAGCTGCTGTACAACAGGTCTAAAAGACGAATTGGCCCGGGTTGGCATACCAGAAACTCTGGAGGCATTAATCACCATGAAAAAGGGGGGGGGGGTCCGGGCGCTTATGGGTCTTCTCTAAACCAGTAGTGTAAATTAATAAAAACGTGAGTATTAATCCATGAAAGGCTGCTGCTGGCTGATAAGGTGTGGTGCCTTTAAAATCAAAAAGATAAGTGAGTCAGCGCTGCCCTTTTTTATCTAGCATACTGTGTAATGTAATGATACATATAATAAAGTGCAAGGGTGCAAATCTAATTACCTTCTATATGGGTCCTAATAGAATCCAAAAATAAGGAATATATTTAACAAAATGTTAAAAGTGCTAGTTGTGCTTTTAAATCATTAACTAATCAATGAATAAATATACAATGAAAAAATATGCAATGAAAAAAGTCCTTCAATAAATCATTTGATGGTGAACAAAAGGTGCTTCAGTGCAGTATACACACACAAAGTGCTGGTACTCCCCTTGGGTGACCCCACTCACCAGAAAGATATAGATACTGCGCCTTGTATCTGGATATGGCAGTAGCCGGATAATCCCACATATATACAGTCTATCCTATATCTCTACAGGGTTGTTGGTAACATCGCTGGCTGTGTATTTGGATAGAACAAGAAAAGCCCACCAATGGTGAAATACATCATGAAAGTTTATTGAAAATAAAAGAATCACACTTACAAAGTTGCAGGAAATAAAATGCGGTCTGGTCTAGTCTGATCGACGCTGCTCTCGCAGCGTGCGTTCCATTGATAGGAAGTAGTAGGGGCTGACGCAGGGCTGTGGAGTCGGAGGAAATTTTGGGTACCTGGAGTCGGAGTCAGAGTCAGCAAACAATGCACCGACTCCGACTCCTACTAAATTTAGATTGGAATTAAAAAAAAAGCAAGTTTAAATGTACCAATTCACAAAAAGTTATAATTAATGACTTAGTATAAGGAAACTTATAATTGAGGAGGCCAAATGTAAAAAGGAAGAACTACAGAAAGTTCTGAAAGGACGTTTTGTCTTCCTTAAAATGGATGCATGCACACGTCACAGAGTCAATTATTTTGCTATTAATGTTACATTTGTGGATGAAAATAACAAAACAATAACACGGACCCTTGGATTAAAGGACACTCAGGCGTCTTTGGGTCCATTTCAGGTGCAAATTCAGGCAAAAATTTCGGACCTGATTCGCACCGGAATTGATGAACTGTGATGCATCAGACCCCAGGCATGAACCAGCAGCCGCATATGTGTGAACCCGGCCTCAATGATAAATCACACAAAGGTCAAAATTACACCCAAAATATCTGATGAGCATTTGGTGAGAATTCATTGAGAATTGCTACTATATCCTGTCGAACCAGATATTGAAGGGTTCGTTTATCACAAACTGTGTCAAATGTTGCACTAGTTTTATGCCCTCTTTTACTTATATATATATATATATATATATATATATATATATATATATATATATACACAGTATATATAAAAAATAATAATAATGATGTTTTTTTTATTCAGATAGGTACATTATCAGTGTAACCTTATTGTTAGTGTATTTTACAGTGGGGAACATTATTAGATCCCCTGCAGATTTTGTAGGTTTGCCCACTTACAAAGAAATGAAGGGTCTATAATTTTTTTTACCATAGGTGTATTTTAAATGATAGAGACAGAATATCAACCAAAAATCCAGAAAGAAAAAAAACCCACATGATACCAATGTTATAAATTGGGTTGTAGTTCAGTGAATAAAATAAGTGTTTGATCCCCTACCAACCAACAAGATTTCTGGCTCCCACATACTGGCTACAATATGTGCTCATGTGCTACACAGATTAGTCCTGTCAATTTAAGAAGGTGCTCCTAATAACAGCTCCTTATGTGGATAAAAGACACCTGTCCAAAAGGCAAAGAGAGGGTGTCGTTTGGATCCTCTTCTCCAAGCCTGCCTTTTTAACCATACCTGCAGCAATCTATCCCATGGAAAATGGGGAAGCCCAAGAAGATAAAGGACCCCAAGACTCCGGGACAGGATGCCAGATCCTCCTCCACCACTCATAATGGAGTATTTCTCCCACGGAGATCCACGGACAGCATGCAGCCAAGGTGGTGCCAGCTCCCTCCGATACAGCTCTCTCTCCTCCATTCGCATCTACAGGAACCAGATCCGGATCGCTGAGGTATGGCTCCTAAGGGGGGGGGGGGGTCTGTCCCCAGCTCATAACCCAGACCCCTCTGCCAGTTCCCCCATGGCTGCTCCTGCACCCTCAGATGGGCACCTGCTAGAAAGCCTCTCTCAGCCATTTGCCCTGTGCCTCGTGGAGCCTCCAAAATCTGCTCCCACTCAAGCAGCCCAATCTTCTCCATGGGAGTCCCCAACCCCTGACTGGGATCTGATTCAGTCTCTCCCCCAACGCTCTCGTGTATCAAGGGGGCGGTCCTCTGCAGCCACCCCACGCCAGGGGAGATCCCATATCCGGCAACCCCCAGCACCTCGCAACCAGCAAGTCACCACGGGTTGCGCTCTCATTCCAGCCACCCAGCTGGTTCCTCAAAAAAAAAAAAGGAAATCCCACATAGAGGCACCCTGTCAGCTTACCCAGGGTCACCAAGCCTCTTCTGCCTCCTGCATGTCTGCAGCAGCAGGTGTTCATGCGGAAGCCATGATAGACGCTGACACTGACCCTGAAGCCTATACTACCTGGCGAGATTATGTACGCTGCATGCCTACAAAGGAAGATTTCCGCTTGCTCATCCAGGAGCTGCGTGAAACGTGTAGATCTGAAATCAATATGCTTCGCACTGATCTTCATCAACTGTCTACTAGAGTCACATCTCTAGAAGAAAATGTCCATGACATTAAAGCAAGAACTCTCACAAATTCCCACTCTTCTTACCTTGCAGGCCTCTACTCCCCGTGACTTTCAGCATCATCTTGAGGACTTAGATAACAGGGGCAGACACAACAATATCAGGGTCCGAGGCCTCCCAGAGGCGACCCATGATGAAGACCTGTCTTCTACTCTACAAGCAATTTCCAACAATGTATTTGGTCGCCCGACTCACCAGAAAGTTTAATTGGACCATGCCCAGCGTCTAGGCCACGAGATGTGATCTGCAGGGTCCATAATTATACCCTCAAAGAGGAGATCATGCGAAAGGCAAGGTTTGTGTTCTCTATTGAATTTGATGGGGCCTCCATACAACTCTTTCCAGACTTGTCATGGATCACGCTCCAGCAACGTTGTTCTCTACAACCACTTCTCACTTCGCTACGAGATCGTGACTTCTGATACCACTGGGGATTCCCTTTTAGTCTGACAGCTAAAAAAGATGGAAGATCCGTATTGTTACAATACCCGGAAGATCTTCCATACTTCTGCAAAGCTCTGGCTATTCCTGTTCCAGCCACCGCAGGCTGGAAACCTCTCCCGATCCCTACTCCGCGCACGAAGCCTTGGACTAGAGTCACCATGGCCACGTTCATCTGTTGTACCCTCCCCACCATCTGCTCATGGTTGATGGTGATTGGTGTCCTGTGCATTTCTCTACTCAGCATTTACCATCTGATCCCACTCCTTGAACTCTCCCAGATTTTGGTTGCATGTTTTATGAACAATGTCCTAGGTCCTCACCACCCAGTGGCTACACTCTTAGATACATCCCTATAGACTTTCCGGTCATTTTTAATTTATAGGCATTATTTGATTGACGATGATATGTTCTTTTCTGTTGATGATTGTTATTACTTCCTAACTCTATTGACCTCCCCTCCCTTTCCCCCGGTGTCCTTTTTTGAGGTACCGGTGTGAGGGACGTAATTGTGTTCGAGCCCCACAGACCTCGAGCTCCCTCTCTTTCATTTTCAGGTCTGAATATGTTATGTCTTTATTGGGCTACAGCTAGTTGAAAAATTGAAAATTGCAGGTTTATTCTTAGCTACTTTAATAGGCAGGGCTTGGAATGGATTTTGTGCATCCTTGGTCTAGCTGCCCTCTTCCCACTTTGAGGTTCCCTGAAGGGTTCCATACTCTTTCCTCATTTTTTTTTTTGTCCTTTTCCTTTCTCCTTTTTCTTTTTTTTTCATACCCCAGTCGGGAGGGACATCTCGGAGACCTTCAACCCGCCATTTTATCTAGGCAGGTTATACTGTGAAATGTTGAATGTATATGATATTTTTTTATTTTTGCTGGTCATCTTTTCTTTTTTTCTTTCTTCTCCTCTGGTTTTTCTTTTCCCTTCCCTGTCTCCTCACTTCCCACCTGGACACCCACCACCTCCGAAATTCTCGCTCAACAGACTGATCCTGGTCAACCGGCTCAGGACCGCTCGTGGGACCTTCTCCAACCACCCGCAGAGTATCTGGACAACTTCTGGACTGTTAAGTATGCCACTGTATTTTCTCTTTCTGTATCCACCATGACTGACATACTGTTGTTGAACGTGAAAGGTCTTAACTCATGTTAAACGTGGTCTGGCCCTTCACGAGTTCAAACGGTCCACAGCAGACATTCTATTTGTCCAAGAAATGCACCTAGATAAATCCAGCACTATGGTATTTGCCCTCAAAAATTTCATTCAAATGTACCTTGCCTCCAACCCACAGAAATGGGATGGGCATGGTGATCCTCTTTAAACAAGGCTCCCCTTTCCAACTACACTCTTTGTATGCTGATCCAATGGGGCACTACCTTATTCTCTGAGGCTCATGGAAAGGCTCAGATCTTACTCTTTGCAACATCCACTTCCCGAATGTTAATCAAATATCTTTTCTGTCTAAAGTGTATTAACTATAGATTTGGGGTATTCCCGCCCAATGGAAAAAGAGGATATTATATGTAAACCAAAAAAGAGTTTGCTGCCTACCCAGAAGCTTATCACCAAAGTGAGAAGCCAGAAAGAGTGTAATACATTGGTGTGGGTAAATGGCGCTGCTCAATGTAGTATATGTAAAATGCAGTGTATATAATGTTCAAACCAGGTATAAATAAATATAACAAATATATAAAAGATATATAAAAATATATTAAAAACATATAAAAAACAGTGCCTGTGTCCACTCGTGACATACAAAATTATATGAGCTAGTAAAGTGACATGTGTATCAATAAACTCTGTGCCATGAAAATTCAAACAATAAACCAATAAAAGTTGTGCACTGATAGTGCAAAGTGCATAAAATGATACAATATGCCAAGGACGTATCAAAATTGTGCAAATAGTGCAAAAAAGCAATGTAAACTGAATCAAATAAGTGACTGTAACAAATTAGAAAATCAGGAACAACTTCTGGTTATAGAATGTACTTCCATCAATGTGGTGAAACCAGTCTTTATAAAAATGCACTTGGAAAAGTGCTACTGTGCAAGTGACAATCTGTGAAGTCCCATGCAATACAGGGGGACTGTGGTGAAGACTAGATGATATATCTGATGTGGTTATATACTTGGTCTTTGCTGTGCTCGGTGCGGTATACCGTGCCCCTTAAGAAATGCACTCACCGCAATGCCCTCCCTATAAAGGGGTATCAAGCCAGCACAGCAAATAGGTGGTCCTGCGGGTTCTCTCTGGGTCCGTTAGGTCCTGCCAGATGTGGGAGAAGCGTGCCCTCAAAGCCTCGGGATGGTCCTCAAATGGCCCCAAATACAGAAGGTAGATACTCCATTGTGCAGTATGTACAAACTTTTATTTCAAAAATTATAATATCCACTCACATTTAAGTATCCGATATAGCTTTGGTGGTATAGCGTCCGAGCCAGATATCCGGGTGTGGATGCGTTCCAGCCGACTGTGACCACTTAGCAGAAGTGACGCAGCGACGAGAAGTCCAGCCCTACCGGTTTCGTCAAGACTGATGTCATCAGGAGCTACGTCACTCCGTACGCTCTCCGCTATTTATATACAGAGCTTCCAGGTAACCTCTTTGATCAGCCGCGTCTATCATCCAGTTGTTTAATTTAGTTACTATGGTGACCCCGCCCGCAAATCCCGCCTTGATAATACGAGTCTCAGGATGTTTAATATATACATCAGAGAATATCTATGTGCAAATAAAAATGGATATAAATACATATGAGAGAAATACATGTAAAAGTATTAAAATAGAAATAAAAGATATTTAATGAATTAAAAATAAAAATTATAAATATATGTAAGTGAAAGATAAAAATTAAATATAATATAAAATTATAGGAGGAGAAGAGGAGACAAAATGTGCTAAATTCCCTATAATGGTCTGTGTGACCTGAAATATGAGGCAAATATTTATCCCAGGGGGAATCTGCCTGTAAGGTGTGTGGGACAATATGCGATATAAGTTATATCCTTATCTATAGACATGTTTATATATAACAGGGGTGGGGAACCTTTTTTCTGCCAAGGGCCATTTGGATTTTTGTAACATCATTCGGGGGCCGTACAAAATAATCAACGTAAAAATTAGCCTGTTATATTTGACCACAGCGTGCCCCCTTTCAATTCAGAGAGACCACAGCGTGCCCCTTTTAATGCAGAGAGACCACAGCATGCCCCCTTTCAATGCAGAGAGACCACAGCGTGCCCCCTTTCAATGCAGAGAGACCACAGCGTGCCCCCTTTCAATGCAGACTGACCACAGCGTAGGGCTGGGCGATATGGCTGAAAACCGTATCACGATATCAGTGTTTCATATCGGTCGATATCGATATATATTGATATTTTTTATTACCCATTTAAAATAAGGACCCTAGGGTGAGAATGCAGGGCACTGGCATGGTGCAGGAGAATGCAGGGTGACTGGCATGGTGCAGGAGAATGCAGGGTGACTGGCATGGTGCAGGAGAATGCAGGGTGACTGGCATGGTACAGGAGAATGCAGGGCGCTGGCATGGTGCAGGAGAATGCAGGGTGACTGGCATGGTGCAGGAGAATGCAGGGTGACTGGCATGGTGCAGGAGAATGCAGGGTACTGGCATGGTACATGAGAATGCAGGGCGCTGGCATGGTACAGGAGAATGCAAGGCGTTGGCATGGTACAGGAGAATGCCGGGTGACTGGCATGGTACAGGAGAATGCAGGGTGACTGGCATGGTGCAGGAGAATGCAGGGTGACTGGCATGGTGCAGGAGAATGCAGGGTGACTGGCATGGTGCAGGAGAATGCAGGGTGACTGGCATGGTACAGGAGAATGCAGGGCACTGGCATGGTACAGGAGAATGCAGGGTGACTGGCATGGTACAGGAGAATGCAGGGCACTGGCATGGTACAGGAGAATGCAGGGCACTGGCATGGTACAGGAGAATGCAGGGTACTGGCATGGTACAAGAGGATCCGGGGTTGTGGGCATACTACAGGAGATGCAGTGCTGTGGGCATGGTACAGGTAGACCATGCCCGCAGCACTGCATCCCTTGTAGTATGCCCGCAGCCCTGCATAACGGCAGGTAGTGAAGCTGTTTCACTTACCTGTTCCAGAGGCGCCTTCGTTTTAAAAATGGCGCCGATACGTCATTGCGCACGCGCCTTCACCGCTCATGTAATTCCGGCTATTCCCGGCCTCTCCCGAGCGGCGGCGGCGCGTGCGCAATGACGTGTTGGTGCCGGGCGGCGCCATTTTTAAAGTTTAAACCCGTCGGAGCGGACTTTTCGATTTATCGTTCAAGTTTTCTTATTGCTATTGAGCACGTCACTATCGCGATACATATCGGTATCGTTTTATCGCCCAGCCCTACCACAGCGTGCCCCCTTTCAATGCAGACTGACCACAGCGTGCCCCCTTTCAATGCAGACTGACCACAGCGTGCCCCCTTTCAATGCAGACTGACCACTGCGTGCCCCCTTACAATGCAGAGAGACCACAGCGTGCCCCCTTTCAATGCAGACTGACCACTGCATGCCCCCCTTCAATGCAGAGAGACCACAGCGTGCCCCCTTTCAATGCAGACTGACCACAGCGTGCCCCCTTTCAATGCAGACTGACCACAACGTGCCCCCTTTCAATGCAGACTGACCACTGCGTGCCCCCTTACAATGCAGACTGACCACTGCGTGCCCCCTTACAATGCAGACTGACCACTGCGTGCCCCCTTACAATGCAGACTGACCACAGCGTGTCCCCTTTCAATGCAGACTGACCACAGCGTGCCCCCTTTCAATGCAGACTGACCACAGCGTGCCCCCTTTCAATGCAGACTGACCACAGCGTGCCCCCTTTCAATGCAGACTGACCACTGCGTGCCCCCTTACAACGCAGACTGACCACAGCGTGCCCCCTTACAATGCAGACTGATCACAGCGTGCCCCCTTACAATGCAGACTGACCAAAGCGTGCCCCCTTACAATGCAGACTGACCACAGCGTGCCCCCTTACAATGCAGACTGACCACAGCGTGCCCCCTTACAATGCAGACTGACCACAGCGTGCCCCCTTACAACGCAGACTGACCACAGCGTGCCCCCTTACAACGCAGACTGACCAAAGCATGCCCCCTTCAATGCAGACTGACCACAATGCAGAGTGAACAGCGTGCCCCCTTACAATGCAGAGTGAACAGCGTGCCAAGCCCCCCAGACCAGTGCACTTGACTTACCTGTTGTAGCGGCGGCTCCCTCTCTTCAGTCCCCGCGTTTCTTCGAGTCCTCCCGCGTCCCGCCTCCTCCTAGGCCAATTGGCCGAGGAGGAGGAGGATCAGTGAGACAATAGCGAATTTTCATTCGCTATTGTCACACAAATGGGCGGGCTCGAGGCGCACTGCTCTTGATAATCTTTGTTGTAAATGATACATAATATTTAAATGGATAAGAGCATGGTGGGAGGATAATCTCTAGGGCGGATGAGATATACTGTGGTGTAGGGAGAGGATGTTAAAAACGTAGATAAGATAAATAATAAATTGATATTAATACATGAAATATATAAAAGATATTGGAGGTAAATGGAATCTAAAATGTGGTATCAGGGATTGCTAATGAAACAATTCAAGTCTATATCAATATTAAGGCCTACAGGATGGAGAGTATTTAAAAGAAAAATCCACTTGGTTTCGTTTTGCGATACTTGGATTCTCTTATTATTGCCCCTCCAGTGGTCTTTGATTCGGTCAATCCCGTAAAATGACATAAAATTTGGATTTTTTTCATGGACTTCTTTATAATCTCTTGAAACACTGTGTTTCTTATAGCCTTTTTTGATATTGCCAATATGTTCCTGTATCCTAACATGTAATGGTTTCGTCTTTCTGCCAACATACTGCATGTTACACGGACATTCCAAAACGTATGTAACATGAGTACTTTTAAAGGAGATGAGCTCTTTGATCTTATACATTTTTCCTGTTGCTGTTGATGTAAAATGGGTCTTTTTTCTTTTTGCTCCTTCTACAGGCCAAACAGTTCTGGCACCTAAAAAATCCTTTGATCTCAGGACATATTTGGACTTCCTTAGGGGGGTCAACATTATTGTGTACTAATTTGTTCCTCAAATTGGGAGCTTTTCTGTAAATGAATTTGGGTCTTTTTGGTAAGATCTTTTTTCTGACGTTGTGTCAGATTTTAGGATTTCCCATCTGTTTATAATTATCTTTTCAAGATCCTTATATTGTCTGCTGAATTCTGTGATAAACGCTAGGTCCATATTGTGATGGCTGTTGTTAGTTTTTTTGTTGTTATTCTTGATAAGGGATACTCTATCCATATTGCTCACTGTTATTTTTAGGTTTTCTAATTCTTTTTTGATATATCCTTTTTCATGGAACCTATTGATAAGTATATCTGCTTGCTTGTCGTAATCTTTTGCGTCACTGCAGTTGCGTTTTATTCGTAGTAGCTGTCCCTTTGGTATGTTAGCAATCCATTTTGGATGGTGGCAGCTACTAGTAGGAATACATCCATTCCTGTCTGTTTTTTAAAAAAAACATCTTAGTGCCCAGTGGTTCTTAACCTTGTTGGAGGTACTGAACCCCACCAGCTTCATATGCGCATTCACCGAACCCTTCTTAATTGGAAAAATAAAATATGATTTTATGAGTCTAGTCTTGGGAGGGGCACTGCCAGAAAATAAGGTGTTGTTTACAGAACTGAATTAAACGTATCATACAAAGTAAAATGTACAGAGGTCAGTAGTATGTAGGGCAGCATACAGAGGTCAGTAGGCTGTAGGGCAGCGTACAGAGGTCAGTAGGCTGTAGGGCAGTGTACAGAGGTCAGTAGGCTGTAGGGCAGTGTACAGAGGTCAGTAGGCTGTAGGGCAGCGTACAGAGGTCAGTAGGCTGTAGGGCAGTGTGCAGTAGTGAGTAGTTTGTAGGGCAATGTGCAGTGGCCAGTAGTTTGTAGGGTAGTGTACAGTGGTGCTCAGTAGTTTGTAGGGTAGTGTACAGTGCTCAGTAGTTTGTAGGGCAGTGTAGCGAGGTCAGTAGCATGTAGGGCAGTGTATAGGGGTCAGTAGTTTTTAGGGCGGTGTAGAAAGGTCAGTAGGATGTAGGGCAGTGTACAGAGGCCAGTAGCATGTAGGGCAGTGTACAGAGGTCAGTAGGATGTAGGGCAGTGTAAAGAGGCCAGTAGCATGTAGGGCAGTGTATACAGGTCAGTTGATTGTAGGGAAGGATAGAGTGGTCAGTAGACTGAAGGACGGTGTTCTACAGAGAATAGGGCAGAGGACAGGAGTTGACAGGACAGAGGATAGGACAGTGTACAGGGATCAGTAAAGCCACACACCAGGGGGCTGGGAGGGCACACACCAGGGGAGGGTCAGGAGGGCACACACTGGGGGGGGGGGTCAGGAGGGCACAAACCGGGGGGGTTCTGAGGGCACACACCAGGGGGTTGGAAGGGCATACACAGGGGGGAGGGTCAGGAGGACACACACTGTGGGGGAGGGTAGTGAGGGCACACACCAGTGGAGATTCAGGAGGCCACACACTGGGTGTCAGGAGGGCACACATCAGTGGTTGGGAGGGCACACACTGGGGGAGCCAGGAGGGCACACACTGGGGGGGGGGGTTGGGAAGGCATACCATGGGGTATCAGGAGGGCACACACTGGGGGGGGGGGGGGTTGGAGGGCATACCATGGGGTGTCAGGGGGGAACACACTTGGGGGGGTTGGGAGGAAATTCCATGGGGTGTCAGGAGGACACACACTGGGGGGGAGGTGTTGGGAGGGCATACCATGGGGTATCAGGAGGGCACACACCAGGGGGCATTCACAATGATTATTGAGCTAAATGAAAAGGACATGCATTTCCATTTGTCAGCTAACAGCACCTCTATGCTAAGCTGCAGTAACTCAGCAGACTTAGCATAGAGGTGCTTGCAAACTAATCCACCATGTAAAGCTAGCTGAGCCTACCTCCAGGAACATTCACTCGGCTCCCTCTGCTCAGCTGCTCACACTTCCCTCTTCCAGGCGGGCGCGATCTCCGTGGTCAGGTACATCCCCATCCCGCCCACTCAAGCAGCCTGCAGGAGATAGGCTGGAAACCTGCTGGGGGAGGTACAGGGAGCAGAGCGTCAAGTGTCTATGTGTAATGGCTGTGAGTCATCCTGACCGCAGCTCTGATTTCCCGGGGGGGGGGGTTGGCATCACAATCAGTAATATTTTCTCGGGGGGAGCAATTGCCCTGTTGCCCCCCTGCCGAACCCCTGAGACTGACTCACCGAACCCCTGGGGTTCGATCGAACCCAGGTTAAGAACCACTGTCTTAGTGCCTATTTTATTTTCTTTTTTGTATAAATTAAGGTCCAGGTAGTTTACCTCTTCGTGGTTCCATTCAGCAGTAAAGGTTATTCCATAATTGTTATAATTAATGTCTTCTATGAAGTCCTGTAATGTTTCAGTTGTGCCCCTACAGATCAATATTATGTCGTCTATGTACCTCCGATAAAAGACCAACTCCTTCTTTTGATGGTGATAAATCTGCTCCTCTTACCATTTACTCATGAACATGTTGGCTACGCTTGGCGCATATTTGGCTCCAATTGCCACACCTTTTGTTTGAATGTAATATCGGAATTGGCTATGAACCAGAAGTAATTGTGGCTCATAGCCAATTCAAGCCCTTCTAGGATATAGGCTATTTGTGCTTGTTTCATGTTTGTGTGTTTTCTTAAAGCCCATTCTACCGCTGATAATCCATCCTTCTGTATTATGTTGGTATACAGGGAATTGACATAGATCGTGGCCATGATGTCACCTTCTCCTACCCTAAAATCTTGTATTTCTGAGATGAGTTCCCTACTGTCTCGGGTTGTAATTTAGTTGTCTATATGTGCCTTCCAATTTCAACAGTCTGTCCATCTCCTTCTCATAATCCTCCCTATTTAAAATGACCAGGCCTCCTCCCTTATCAGCTGGTCTTATGACCACATCTCTTTTTTCCTCCAATTCTTTAATTGTGTTCCATATCTGTTTGTTTTGTTTAATTTTTATTTTTAATTCATTAAATATCTTTTATTTCTATTTTAATACTTTTACATGTATTTCTCTCATATGTATTTATATCCATTTTTATTTGCACATAGATATTCTCTGATGTATATATTAAACATCCTGAGACTCGTATTATCAAGGCGGGATTTGCGGGTGGGGTCACTATAGTAACTAAATTAAACAATTGGACGATAGACGCGGCTGATCAAAGAGGCTACCTGGAAGCTCTGTATATAAATAGCGGAGAGCGTACGGAGTGATGTAGCTCCTGATGACATCAGTCTTGACGAAACCGGTAGGGCTGGACTTCTCGTCGCTCCGTCACTTCCGCTAAGTGGTCACAGGCGGCTGGAACGCATCCACACCCGGACATCCGGCTCGGACGCTATACCACCAATGCTATATCGGATACTTAAATGTGAGTGGATATTATAATTTTTGAAATAAAAGTTTGTACATACTGCACAATGGAGTGTCTACCTTCTGTATTTGGGACCATTTGAGGACCATCTCGAGGCTTTGAGGGCACGCTTCTCCCACATCTGGCAGGACCTAACGGACCCAGAGGGAACCCGCAGGACCACCTATTTGCTGTGCTGGCTTGATACCCCTTTATGGGGAGGGCATTGCGGTGAGTGCATTTCTTAAGGGGCACGGTATACCGCACCAAGCACAGCAAAGGCCAAGTATATAACCACATCAGATATATCATCTAGTCTTCACCACAGTCCCCCTGTATTGCATGGGACTTCACGGATTGTCACTTGCACAGTAGCACTTTTCCAAGTGCATTTTTATAAAGACTGGTTTCACCACATTGATGGAAGTACATTCTATAACATGCAGTTGTTCCTGATTTTCTAATTTGTTATAGTCACTTATTTGATTCAGTTTACATTGCTTTTTTGCACTATTTGCACAATTTTGATACGTCCTTGGCATATTGTATAATTTTATGCACTTTGCACTTTCAGTGAACAACTTTTATTGGTTAATTGTTTGAATTTTCATGGCACAGAGTTTATTGATGCACATGTCACTTTACTGGCTCATATAATTTTGTATGTCACGAGTGGACACAGGCACTGTTTTTTATATGTTTTTTATATATCTTTTATATATTTGTTATATTTATTTATAACTGGTTTGAACATTATATGCACTGCCTTTTGCATATACTACACTGAGCAGCGCCATTTACCCACACCAATATATTACACTAAAGTGTATAAACCAGTGGTTCTTAACCTTGTTGGAGGTACTGAACCCCACCAGCATTCACCGAACCCTTCTTAATTGGAAAAATAAAATATGATTTTATGAGTCTAGTCTTGGGAGGGGCACTGCCAGAAAATAAGGTGTTGTTTACAGAACTGAATTAAACGTATCATACAAAGTAAAATGTACAGAGGTCAGTAGTATGTAGGGCAGCATACAGAGGTCAGTAGGCTGTAGGGCAGCGTACAGAGGTCAGTAGGCTGTAGGGCAGCGTACAGAGGTCAGTAGGCTGTAGGGCAGCGTACAGAGGTCAGTAGGCTGTAGGGCAGCGTACAGAGGTCAGTAGGCTGTAGGGCAGCATACAGAGGTCAGTAGGCTGTAGGGCAGCATACAGAGGTCAGTAGGCTGTAGGGCAGCGTACAGAGGTCAGTAGGCTGTAGGGCAGCGTACAGAGGTCAGTAGGCTGTAGGGCAGTGTGCAGTAGTGAGTAGTTTGTAGGGCAATGTGCAGTGGCCAGTAGTTTGTAGGGTAGTGTACAGTGGTGCTCAGTAGTTTGTAGGGTAGTGTACAGTGCTCAGTAGTTTGTAGGGCAGTGTAGCGAGGTCAGTAGCATGTAGGGCAGTGTATAGGGGTCAGTAGTTTTTAGGGCGGTGTAGAAAGGTCAGTAGGATGTAGGGCAGTGTAAAGAGGCCAGTAGCATGTAGGGCAGTGTATACAGGTCAGTTGATTGTAGGGAAGGATAGAGTGGTCAGTAGACTGAAGGACGGTGTTCTACAGAGAATAGGGCAGAGGACAGGAGTTGACAGGACAGAGGATAGGACAGTGTACAGGGATCAGTAAAGCCACACACCAGGGGGCTGGGAGGGCACACACCAGGGGAGGGTCAGGAGGGCACACACTGGGGGGGGGGGGTCAGGAGGGCACAAACCGGGGGGTTCTGAGGGCACACACCAGGGGGTTGGAAGGGAATACACAGGGGGGAGGGTCAGGAGGACACACACTGTGGGGGAGGGTAGTGAGGGCACACACCAGTGGAGATTCAGGAGGCCACACACTGGGTGTCAGGAGGGCACACATCAGTGGTTGGGAGGGCACACACTGGGGGAGCCAGGAGGGCACACACTGGGGGGGGGGGGGGGTTGGGAAGGCATACCATGGGGTATCAGGAGGGCACACACTGGGGGGGGGTTGGAGGGCATACCATGGGGTGTCAGGGGGCACACACTTGGGGGGGTTGGGAGGGAATTCCATGGGGTGTCAGGAGGACACACACTGGGGGGGAGGTGTTGGGAGGGCATACCATGGGGTATCAGGAGGGCACACACCAGGGGGCATTCACAATGCTTATTGAGCTAAATGAAAAGGACATGCATTTCCATTTGTCAGCTAACAGCACCTCTATGCTAAGCTGCAGTAACTCAGCAGACTTAGCATAGAGGTGCTTGCAAACTAATCCACCATGTAAAGCTAGCTGAGCCTACCTCCAGGAACATTCACTCGGCTCCCTCTGCTCAGCAGCGCACACTTCCCTCTTCCAGGCGGGCGTGATCTCCGTGGTCAGGTACATCCCCATCCCGCCCACTCAAGCAGCAAGCAGCCTGCAGGAGATAGGCTGGAAACCTGCTGGGGGAGGTACAGGGAGCAGAGCGTCAAGTGTCTATGTGTAATGGCTGTGAGTCATCCTAACCGCAGCTCTGATTTCCCGGGGGGGGGGGGGGGGTTGGCATCACAATCAGTAATATTTTCTCGGGGGGAGCAATTGCCCTGTTGCCCCCCCGCCGAACCCCTGAGACTGACTCACCGAACCCCTGGGGTTCGATCGAACCCAGGTTAAGAACCACTGGTATAAACGTTTGTTCGCCTCTCCTCATCAATATCTGGTTGTTGGGGGAGACCTCAATTTACCTTTTTCCACTAGCCTAGACAAACACACTTTGGGTCGTGGAAGGTCCTGTCCAGCCCTAGACAGACAATCTACCCATTTCTGCCAACTAACCAGACTGTATGCTCTATTTATCAATAAAGACCTGGAAAAAAAAACACAGCGGTCTCTAGTGTAGAATTGTCCAACAATATTGATGCTACATAATACAAGTCCTGTGCACTAAATTGCGGTTCTAAGAAAAAAAGTCTAGGGCTGAAACAACTAATCGATTAATCGATTATAATCGTCAACTAATCGATTATGAAAATAGTTGTCAACTATTTTCATAATCGATTAATCGGTCAGCCGCTTAGTTGTCCTGCATACAGAATGCATTATTTGTTTACATATCAGAAAATACAGTGCAACACACATACAGCTCAGTAAACCATCCATACATGTCAGTAGATGACAGAGAACTTGTGAATGTGTGAGGAGCAATGCCTCATGGGAAATGTAGTCCTGGGCAAGAGAAGGAACCAAGTGATTCTAAAGGCAGAGGTTTTTTAACCTTGCTATATGGACACTCTGTACAGTACTATACTTTGCTGCTTCCTATAGGGGCACTTTGAAGGCAGGAGAAGCCAGAAGTGCCGTGGGGGGCGGGCGCAGGGGGGCGCAGAAGAGGAGAATCAGTGCTGCTCTGTGAAAAATCATTACACAGAGAGGATAAGTATGACAAGATTTTTGTTAAAAAGAAAAAAATCCAACGTTTACAATCACTTTAACCACTTGCCTACTGTGCACTTAAACCCCCTTCCCATCCAGGCCAATTTTCAGCTTTCAGCGCTGTCACACTTTGAATGACAATTGCGCGGTCATGCTACACTGTACCCATATGAAATTTTTATCATTTTTTTCACACAAATAGAGCTTTCTTTTGGTGGTATGTAATCACCTCTGGGTTTTTTATTTTTTTACAAAAAAAAAGAATAAAGACAGAAAATTTTGAAAAAAAAAAAAAAGTTTTTCTTATTTTCTGCGAGTAAATTTTGAAAATAAATTTTTCTCCTTCACTAATGTGCGCTGATGAGGCGGCACTGATGGGCACTGATAGGCTGCACTGATGGGCACTGATGAGGTGGCACTTATGGGCACTGATGAGGAGGTACTAATATGCCGCACTGATGAGCACTGATAGGCGGCACTGATAGGCGGCACTGAGAGGCGGCACTGATGAGCACTGATAGGCGGCACTGCTGGGCACTGAGAGGTGGCACTGCTGGGCACTGACAGGTGGCACTGCTGGGCACTGAGAGGCGGCACTGAGAGGTGGCACTGATGGGCGGCACTGATGGGCACTGATAGGCGGCACTGATGGGCACTGGCGGATGGCACTGGACACTGACGGGTGGCACTGATGAGCGGCACTGATGGGCAGCACCATCAGTGCCCACACTCAGTGCCCATAGTGCTGCCAGTCAGTGCTCATCAGTGCCTAGATGAGCAGGCACTGATGGGCACTGACTAGCAGCACTATGGGCACTGATTGTGGGCATTGATGGGGGGCACTGATGGCGGGCACTGTGGGCACTGATGGGGGGGCACTGTATGTGTATTTTTACCTTTAGTAATCAGGGCACTGGTGATCAGTGCCCTGATTACATTCTCCTGTGTCCCCGGCGCTGTGAGGCTCCCCCTCCTTCCTCACACTGCAGGCTCCGTGTGAGGAAGGAGCGCCGGCGATGAGAGATGATCTCATATGTTTACATATGAGATCATCGCTCATTGGACGGCCCGATCACGTGGTGAATGGCCGCTGTGATTGGCCATTCACCACGATCTGTGATCGGCCGTGTCCAAGGGACACGGCCGACACAGATTTTCCCCGCAGCGCGCTCGCGGGAGCGCGCTGGGGGCGTGTCACTGGGAGGCCGTTTAAAAACGGCCTCCCGAAAATTCGAGTCCGCGCTGCAGCCGTATATAGGCTGTAGCGCGGATGAGGGGTGGTTAAGGGCTCTGTGCAGGGAAGATGAGCATCTGAACCCAGAGAAGGTGGAGGCTGATAGACTAGAGGTGATATAAGGCATTACATTTACATTTTAAAGTAAAAGTTTACTAGTATTGTGCATTATATTTAAAATAAATTTATATCCATGAAAAAAAAAAGTCTCAGCTTTTAGTAATACTTTAATATATAAATGTTATTTTCCCCCCTCCACCCTTCATATAGCTTCATGTCTGACTCCCAGTTAAAATATCCTGCATATCCGACTTCTGAGCATATTTTTGTTATATACATACACATGAAAAAAAAAGCATGCTGCTGCTGCTACTAAAGGTCTTCTGCTGCCCATGCATGTATTGGATTTTTAGACAAAAATATTTGCATCTATATTTGTTCAAAAATGATTTGTATATTCGTTGAATGGACGAGTGTTGTTTGAAAATTCCACTTGCTTTTAACAATAAATTTTAAAATGAATATAACTTCTGAGCAAAAACCACATACACTATTTGAAGATTTGTTTGATCGAGAAGTTTTCTATTCTGTTCCTTCAAATTTTCCTGTCACTGTGGTTGACACCGGACACCAAATGCACTAATGGTTAGAAAAATCGGATGAATGTTTTTAAAAATTTTCTAAAAAAAATTTAGTTTGTGTATAGACCAGCATAAGTGACAGCAGGCACAGGGAGCTTGTATCAAACTACCCGCCTATTAATAAGGGAGTCTATCATAAATATTATATACCAATCCGGTCTGAAAATTTGCAAAACAATGTTTTAGGTCTTTTAAAAATATTGATCTCGGAGTCTGATATGTACCACATTTAAACCTCTAATAATACATATATCGGTTTCAGAGTGGATTAAATATCCAACTATATAGCTGGATGTTTATATTTACCACTGCATATAGATATTCAAGAATATTAACTAAATTATACACTTTTTTTTTTTATCCGATTAGTCGATTCATCAAAGCAATAATCGGCCAACTAATCGATTATGAAAATAATCGTTAGTTGCAGCCCTAAAAAAAACCCTCCACATGTAGGGTTAATAAGCAGTGCAGTCCTGTATTTGCATGTGTATGTGAACTGAAGAGATAGTTCTGCCAAAACCACAGGAGCACAACAGAAATCACCCACAGGACTTCTAAACACAAGCGGGCATGAGCACTTGAAACATCAATACCGTGTTAATAGGAGGTAGTGCTCGCTTACCAGCTAGCCGCGGGCAAGCGGCATAACAATCCCGATTACCAATGTAGGAGACCGTTGCCTCTATGCTCCTGCTCCTAGATCCAACTCTCTTGGGTTGAAACAGCTGATCCGGAAGGCGGAGCCGGCCGTCTTCTCTGGACACAGATACAATCTTCCCCCTCTCACCGCTTTCAGCTGAGATGATCAGTTGTGACACTGACCGACTCAGACAATTGTTGACCGTACAGGAGAATAAGGGAAAGCTCACATAGTGCATTATCATTATAAAATGGGTTTATTAAAAAGAGATGCACTTACATGAAAATAATTCTTAAAAAATGTGTTAAAGATAGATGGAGTGTGAACACTCCATTCCCAGTTGACGCCTGCCAGAGGGGGAAACTCGTCGGACGGAGTAGCCAGCATTTGTCACGTCCACACGGTCCGCACTGTAGGTGGCCGTGTCATTATCTTTTTACCACATTTTTTAAGAATTTTTATATGGAAGTGCATCTCTTTTTAATAAACCCATATCTCACCCCTTAATCTTCATATGGAGCTGGATCGCTATAGCTCTCTCACGTTACAAAATTAAAAATTCTAAGACTGAGGCCCTTCCTCTCAAAATGTCCCACCAGACGCTATCTCTTCTCTCCCAATCCTTTAAGTATTCATAAGGGACTTCTACCTTAAAGTATCTTCAAGTATATCTTACACCCTCTTACGATACCCTTTATAAGGCTAACTTCCCTCCATTATATGCCTCCATTAAATCGTCTTTTGCTAGGTGGAAATCCCAAAAGCTATCTCTCTTCGGTCACATGGCGACCATCAAGATGACAATCTTGCCCAAATTTCTTTATCTCTTTGAGACACTGCCCATTCCCATCCCATGAAAACACCAATACTCTTTTTCATCGACCTTTACAATTGTTTGCTATGTGTCCCAGCAGTAAATAGCTTTTATCCAGTGCACTATGGTAAAATGTTACACTTCTGCGCGTACGCTCCTGCAGGCTGCAGTGCAGCAGAAACAGGGCATATGGAAAACAATTTTTATGTTTAAACATCATTCACGGGTAGGGCACATTGAAAACAATTGTTTTCTATGCGCTCTAGCAGTGAATGAGGTTTATTTAGTAGGAAAAAATGGCAGTCATGTGAACGGACTCTTAGCATAGGTTCATGCCACTGCTGCTGCATAATCATGGGAATAGAGCTGCACGATTCTAGATAAAATGAGAATCAGAATTTTTTTGCTTAAAAGAGCACAATACTCTCTTGATTCTCGGTGTGACATCATCTTACACATTATACAAAAAATAATTGGGCTACCTTTACTGTTTATTTTTTTATTTATTGAAGTGTATTTTTTCCCAAAAATCTGCGTTTAAAAGACCGCTGCGCAAATACAGTGCAACATAAAATACTGCAGTGACTGCCATTTTATTCTGTAGGGTCTCTGCTTAAAAAAAAAAAAAGTAACAATAATAATTATATATATATATATATATGTACACACAGTGCCTTGCGAAAGTATTCGGCCTCAAACCAAGATATAAAACTATAATTTTTTGTGAAGAATCAACAACAAGTGGGACACAATCATGAAGTGGAACGAAATTTATTGGATATTTCAAACTTTGTTCACAAATAAAAAACTGAAAAATTGGGCGTGCAAAATTATTCAGCCCCTTTACTTTCAGTGCAGCAAACTATCTCCAGAAGTTCAGTGAGGATCTCTGAATGATCCAATGTTGACCTAAATGACTAATGATGATAAATAGAATCCACCTGTGTGTAATCAAGTCTCCGTATAAATGCACCTGCACTGTGATAGTCTCAGAGGTTCGTTTAAAGCGCAGAGAGCATCATGAAGAACAAGGAACACACCAGGCAGGTCAGAGATACTGTTGTGGAGAAGTTTAAAGTCGGATTTGGATACAAAAAGATTTCCCAAGCTTTAAACATCCCAAGGAGCACTGTGCAAGCAATAATATTGAAATGGAAGGAGTACCAGGCCACTGCAAATCCACGAAGACCTGGCCGCCCCTCTAAACTTTCAGCTCATACAAGGAGAAGACTGATCAGAGATGCAGCCAAGAGGCCCATGATCACTCTGGATGAACTGCAGAGATCTACAGCTGAGGTGGGAGACTCTGTCCATAGGACAACAATCAGTCGTATAATGCACAAATCTGGCCTTTATGGAAGAGTGGCAAGAAGAAAGCCATTTCTTAAAGATATCCATAAAAAATGTCGTTTAAAGTTTGCCACGAGCCACCTGGGAGACACACCAAACATGTGGAATAAGGTGCTTTGGTCAGATGAAACCAAAATCAAACTTTTTGGCAACAATGCAAAACAAAAGCAACACAGCTCATCGCCCTGAACACACCATCCCCACTGTCAAACATGGTGGTGGCAGCATCATGGTTTGGGCCTGCTTTTCTTCAGCAGGGGCAGGGAAGATGGTGAAAATTGATGGGAAGATGGATGGAGCCAAATACAGGACCGTTCTGAAAGAAAACCAGAAGGAGTCTGCAAAAGACCAGAGACTGGAACGGAGATTTGTCTTCCAACAAGACAATGATCCAAAACATAAAGCAAAATCTACAATGGAATGGTTCACAAATAAACATATCCAGGTGTTAGAATGGCCAAGTCAAAGTCCAGACCTGAATCCAATCGAGAATCTGTGGAAAGAACTGAAAACTACTGTTCACAAACGCTCTCCGTCCAACCTCACTGAGCTCGAGCTGTTTTGCAAGGAGGAATGGGCAAATATTTCAGTCTCTCGATGTGCAAAACTGATAGAGACATAGCCCAAGCGACTTACAGCTGTAATCGTAGCAAAAGGTGGCGCTACAAAGTATTAACTTAAGGGGGCTTAATAATTTTGCACGCCCAATTTTTCAGTTTATTTGTTAAAAAAGTTTGAAATATCCAATAAATTTCGTTCCACTTCATGATTGTGTCCCACTTGTTGTTGATTCTTCACAAAAAATTACAGTTTTATATCTTTATGTTTGAAGCCTGAAATGTGGCAAAAGGTTGAAAAGTTCAAGGGGGCCGAATACTTTTGCAAGGAACTGTGTGTGTATATATATATATATATATATATATATATTACACATACATACACACACACATACACATACAGTATCTCACAAAAGTGAGTACACCCCTCACATTTTTGTAAATATTTTATTATATCTTTTCATGTGACAACACTGGAGAAATGACACTTTTCTACAATGTAAAGTAGTGAGTGTACAGCTTGTATAACAGTGTAACTTTGTTGTTCCCCCAAAATAACTCAACATACAGCCATTAATGTCTAAGCCGCAGGAAACAAAAGTGAGTATACCCCTAAGTGAAAATGTCTAAATTGGGCACAATAAGCCATTTTTCCTCCCCGATGTCATGTGACTCGTTAGTGTTACAAGGTCTCAGGTGTGAATGGGAAGCAGGTGTGTTAAATTTGGTGTCATTGCTCTCACTCTCTCATACTGGTCACTGGAAGTTCAACATGGCACCTCATGAAAAAGAACTCTGAGGATCTGAAAAAAAAATTGTTGCTCCACATAGATGGCCTAAGCTATAAGAAGATTGCCAATACTCTGAAACTGAGATGCAGCACGGTGCCCAAGACCATACAGCGGTTTAACAGGACAGGTTCCACTCAGAATAGGCCTCGCCATGGTCCACCAAAGAAGTTGTCCAGTAATACAACACAACTCTATAGAATTCTATACAAAGAAAAGCCTTTTGATAACTGGTCTAGCTGCCAGTAGTATATTGGATATTATTTTCCAAAATCGGAAAGGCAAATTGTCTGTCCCTATGTTTAAAGTTGAAAGGACCGGGTTAGGGTCAGTAGAGACTTTGGTGAACTTGAGCAGAAGGTGAAACACGCTCAGCCAGAAGCTTTTCAAGTTTTTCATGTCCAAAATAGATGTAATAGGTTGTCAATTTGACCACAACTGCGCCACCAAAGAGGAGAGCTTGCTTGGGAAAAGTGTGCCATGTGATATGGAGTGAGGTACCATCTGGTTACTATTTTCTGTGTTAGCCCCAATGGTTCACACAATGAGATATATTGTATGAGTAGCAAAGTGCGCTGCACTATTGGGATGCTGAGAAGGAGGATTGTAGGGTTTTTTCCCATGCTGCAATAGGGGATGTTTTAGAGAATAGCAATTTGTCCTGCAATAGGTTTAAAAAAAGATATCCGCTTGGTTGCGCTAGATGGGTGCTGATAAAAGTTCTATACTGCTGCATGTATTGACACTGGGCTAAAAGTAGAAGCAACTAAATAGTGATGGAAACTAAATAACTGAAAGGAATTAGCTGTTGGCAGTGTGTATTTCTTATGAATGTCCTCAATGCCTTTGAGTTTGCCAGAGTAGTAGAGGTCAGTCACCCAGCATAGGTTGTATTGGGACCATTTTGGCTGGTTCAAATGGGGTAAGAGTACCTTGAAAATTGAAATGGGTACCTTTACTTTGGTATTGAGTTTGGCATGTTTCAGGCTAGTTTGAAATGCCCTCCAGGCTACCAGAGTAGCTTTAGTAGTGGGTGGCAAAGAGTCTAAAGATAAGGGAACCCAGCTATCCGCTAGTAAGAGGAGGTGTAAGTCCCTAGCTGGGACTTATGCAGACTCTATATCTACCCATAGTGTTTCACTGGGGGATTAGAACCAGTGATGGTCTAGAACAGTGGTTCTTAACCTTGTTGGAGGTACTGAACCCCACCAGCTTCATATGCGCATTCACCGAACCCTTCTTAATTGGAAAAATAAAATATGATTTTATGAGTCTAGTCTTGGGAGGGGCACTGCCAGAAAATAAGGTGTTGTTTACAGAACTGAATTAAACGTATCATACAAAGTAAAATGTACAGAGGTCAGTAGTATGTAGGGCAGCATACAGAGGTCAGTAGGCTGAAGGGCAGCGTACAGAGGTCAGTAGGCTGTAGGGCAGTGTACAGAGGTCAGTAGGCTGTAGGGCAGTGTACAGAGGTCAGTAGGCTGTAGGGCAGCGTACAGAGGTCAGTAGGCTGTAGGGCAGCGTACAGAGGTCAGTAGGTTGTAGGGCAGCGTACAGAGGTCAGTAGGCTGTAGGGCAGCGTACAGAGGTCAGTAGGTTGTAGGGCAGCGTACAGAGGTCAGTAGGCTGTAGGGCAGCGTACAGAGGTCAGTAGGCTGTAGGGCAGTGTGCAGTAGTGAGTAGTTTGTAGGGCAATGTGCAGTGGCCAGTAGTTTGTAGGGTAGTGTACAGTGGTGCTCAGTAGTTTGTAGGGTAGTGTACAGTGCTCAGTAGTTTGTAGGGCAGTGTAGCGAGGTCAGTAGCATGTAGGGCAGTGTATAGGGGTCAGTAGTTTTTAGGGCGGTGTAGAAAGGTCAGTAGGATGTAGGGCAGTGTACAGAGGCCAGTAGCATGTAGGGCAGTGTACAGAGGTCAGTAGGATGTAGGGCAGTGTAAAGAGGCCAGTAGCATGTAGGGCAGTGTATACAGGTCAGTTGATTGTAGGGAAGGATAGAGTGGTCAGTAGACTGAAGGACGGTGTTCTACAGAGAATAGGGCAGAGGACAGGAGTTGACAGGACAGAGGATAGGACAGTGTACAGGGATCAGTAAAGCCACACACCAGGGGGCTGGGAGGGCACACACCAGGGGAGGGTCAGGAGGGCACACACTGGGGGGGGGGGTCAGGAGGGCACAAACCGGGGGGGTTCTGAGGGCACACACCAGGGGGTTGGAAGGGCATACACAGGGGGGAGGGTCAGGAGGACACACACTGTGGGGGAGGGTAGTGAGGGCACACACCAGTGGAGATTCAGGAGGCCACACACTGGGTGTCAGGAGGGCACACATCAGTGGTTGGGAGGGCACACACTGGGGGAGCCAGGAGGGCACACACTGGGGGGGGGGGTTGGGAAGGCATACCATGGGGTATCAGGAGGGCACACACTGGGGGGGGGGTTGGAGGGCATACCATGGGGTATCAGGGGGGCACACACTTGGGGGGGTTGGGAGGGAATTCCATGGGGTGTCAGGAGGACACACACTGGGGGGGGAGGTGTTGGGAGGGCATACCATGGGGTATCAGGAGGGCACACACCAGGGGGCATTCACAATGCTTATTGAGCTAAATGAAAAGGACATGCATTTCCATTTGTCAGCTAACAGCACCTCTATGCTAAGCTGCAGTAACTCAGCAGACTTAGCATAGAGGTGCTTGCAAACTAATCCACCATGTAAAGCTAGCTGAGCCTACCTCCAGGAACATTCACTCGGCTCCCTCTGCTCAGCTGCGCACACTTCCCTCTTCCAGGCGGGCGTGATCTCCGTGGTCAGGTACATCCCCATCCCGCCCACTCAAGCAGCAAGCAGCCTGCAGAAGATAGGCTGGAAACCTGCTGGGGGAGGTACAGGGAGCAGAGCGTCAAGTGTCTATGTGTAATGGCTGTGAGTCATCCTAACCGCAGCTCTGATTTCCCGGGGGGGGGGGTTGGCATCACAATCAGTAATATTTTCTCGGGGGGGAGCAATTGCCCTGTTGCCCCCCCGCCGAACCCCTGAGACTGACTCACCGAACCCCTGGGGTTCGATCGAACCCAGGTTAAGAACCACTGGTCTAGAGGAAAGCATGATAATAGTCCTCTACCATACCAATCCCCTCTACTAGTTTATGTTTAATAAGCTGATCCTGTGGACAACGGGCTCTCTTTTGCTTCCATATCAATTGTTTAAGAAGGGATTGTAGCTGTTGTTATAGAGAACGCTTTGAGCGGAATAAAAAGAAAAGGGGTTAATTAACCCCTTTTATTTATGGGGTAGTGACAGGTACAGTTAGCATAGCATAAGTATTATAGGACCAGGGATATTACTAGCGAGTTTAGGCCGGTTAGCTCATCCTTGAGCTGATTGGCTGTTCCTGTTACTAGCTGCCCCAGTATCCAGGTAGATTAGGCTTCTTACCTGCTGCATCCCGTTTTTCCCGCCTGTTTTCCTCATCCAGGATTGGTCCAGAGCCTTTCTTCAGCCTCATTTAAAGCGGAGTTCCGGCCTCAAATACCTTTTTTAACTAAAAATACAGAACCGTTATTCCCATACTTACAAGGTATACGATATTGGATTTTAGTCAAAATCTTACTTTTAAAAACGCTGTCTGGACGTGGCCATCTTGGATGTGGGCATCTGAAGCCGCAGTGTAATCTGCTGTGTCCTTCTTCCTGATTCCAGGGAGTGTTCTGGGAGTTCTTCCTGATTCCAGGGAGTGTTCTGGGAGTTCTTCCAGATTCCAGCCTCCTGGGAGTGATGACAAACAGCTCCCAGGATGCAATGCAAAGGCGGAAGTGATGTCGTTGGCCGCGGCCACAGAGGGGGGAGAAGGAGGAAGTACAATAAAAAATGCCCTGAAAATAAGGTAAGGGACCCCCGAAAAAAAATTGAAAATGCCCAATTGTTGATTAGCATAGCGAGCATTCCAGGAATAAAAAGATAAGGGGTGCTGCTATAGCCCCCCTTTCTTTATGGGATGGTGGCAGGGGGGATAGAAATCTATAGTATTATCTATGGGGCTTTCCTTAGGTGGTCAGTGTAGTGAACTTTTGACCCAGGTCAGTCTGGGGTTGGTATTTCCCGCTCATTTGAGGTAGTTAACAGGCAAGTTTTATTTGAAATACAGCTTTCCCGCCTGTTTTGTGGCTATCACTAGGCAGATCTTGAGTGTGGAGCTCTGCTCCCGCTCAAATATTCCCGCTCCTGGTCAGCTGTTCCAGCTCAAGCTGATTCCAAAAGGGGGGCTATTTAAGAAGCGACCGCGGGACTCCGGGTCACTTCATCCTGTCAGGACCTCAACTTCAGTGTTCTGTGCTATCTCCCGTCATGAGCCTTATCAGGAAGCTGATAGAGAAAGCTGGAGAGGAGGGCAGCGAGGACTTGCTTCGCCGCTGTCTAGAGTTACCGTTATCGTCGGCGCAGTCAGCCTCGGCCACTTCTATGACGGCAGCCATCGGAGTTCCCAGCGACAGCGGAGTCCCGGTGGAAGAGAGAGCAAGTGAAGAGCCATCTCGCCCGGCGGATGTCGGAATTATGGCAGCCGGGTCGTCACACATGCGCAGTAGCATCTCTTCAGGCATTTCCGAAACGGAGGCTGGTCCATCGAAGAGACGTCGGATGCCCCGGAAGACTTACTCACCGTCAACCGGAAGGGACGAGGCCGGTCCGTCACAGAGAAGTTCCCCCCACGGAAGAGGAGGCTGTCGCCCGAATCGCATCCCGGCAGAGGAAACATCGCGGAGGCAGCGTACCCCTGGGCGCAGGGCGCCCGAAGACAGAACGGTGCCTGCTACTCCGGAGGGGGCCCCCCCTTCGGCCGCCAGAGAAGCCTCATCTTCATCACAGGCCGGAACGTCGGCTCTGCCTTCCACGGGTGAGTCATCTGCCCCTGAGTCCGTGACATCATTGAGGTCTCAATTGCTGTCAGAGTTTAAGTCTTTCACTGATCATTTAAAAATTCTCCTGAGATTCCTAATAATGCTAGCTCTGTGTGGATAGCGCCACCTAGTGGGGAAATTGCAGTCAGCCAGCCTGTTTCCTCCTTTGACCTGGCTCAGAGTCAGAACTTACCCGAAATATGTTTAAGGGAACCCCTGACTTGCGAAGTTTCCCCTCTTGGCTTCCACCTTTCTGAGGTAATTAAAGAAAAGATTTGGCAAGGAGCATTTATTGACCTATTGTCTTTGTTGCCATCAGCTAAGGATTTTGTGTCCAATAAAAAAGAGGAGGATGACAGAAAGAGACCAATTACAAGATCCTTTAATAATTGGCTGCAAGCATTTTTGATATTTTCTAGTGTGCTTTGTGAAAAGTTCCCAAGTAAAAGTGTGGGATTATTTCAGCACATGGAAATAATCTTGGAGGCATATAAGAATTTTGGAGGTTTTGCCTGGTTTAGTTACGACGTAGCTTTCAGGCAAAAATTGTCAGTTCAGCCATCATTAAAATGGGGAGTCAAAGATGTGGGTCTGTGGTTGGATCTGTTTGTCCCTCAACGGTCCTTTCTCCCCAAGCCTATTACCAACCCTCAACAGACAGGCCTGCAGTCCTTTAAAAAAGGCCTCTGTTTCAACTTTAATGAAACGCAATGCAGATGGCCCGAATCTTGCAAATTTAAGCATGAATGCGCATTTTGCGCCGGGCCACATCCCGTATTTAAATGTTTTAAGAGAATGGCAGCACAACAACCAGGTTTTCAAAAAAGCCAACTCCCCAGTGAGGTTGCCAGAAATGCTCCCCTGGCTCCTCAGCTACCCAGATCGGGAGAAAGCGGACCTCTTAATTGAGGGATTTACGTTTGGATTTGTGTTGCCTTCCTTTAAGGGCAAGGGCTGTGTCATCCATAAAAACCTAAAGTCAGTAATGGGCCTGCAAAGCATTGTGGCCGGTAAAATTGCTACTGAACTAAAGGAGGGTAGATTTGCGGGTCCTTTTCTTGAGCCCCCTTTCGTGGATTTTAGGGTCTCTCCATTAGGCATAGTCCAAAAGAAAGAGCCAAATTCCTACAGATTGATCCACCACCTATCCTACCCCAAAGATGACTCTCTTAACGACGAAATTAGCAATGAATTGGCTTCAGTTCAATACGCTACCTTTGAGGATGCCTTGGAGAGACTCCGGTTTGCAGGAAGGGGGGCTCTTTTAGCCAAGGCAGATATCAAATCCGCCTTTCGCCTGTTACCCATTCATCCTAGCAGTTTCAATTCATTGGGATTCCATTTTCAAAACCAATTTTATTTTGATAAGTGCCTCCCAATGGGTTGCTCATTATCATGCTTTTATTTCGAGAGTTTTTCCACTTTCCTAGAATGGGTGGTTAGTCAGGTTTCAGGGTCGCACCTCTTAGTACACTACTTAGATGATTTTCTTTTTATAGGTCCTCCTTCCTCTGACACCTGTGAAATTCTATTGAACACCTCTTTACAAGTTTGTGAGCTATTTGGGGTCCCTCTAGCCCTTGAGAAAACTTTTTCCCCCTGCAATTGCATAGTGTTTTTAGGTATCACAATAGATGCGGCCCGGATGGAGTTTATACTACCGGAAGAAAAGATTAAAAAACTTTGCGGATCCCGGTTACAGACGATCAGAAAGAAAAAGGTTTGTCTTAAAGAGCTACAGTCTCTATTGGGGCTGTTAGCTTTTGCCTCCAGGGTGATACCGGTAGGTAAAATATTCTCCAGACGAGTTTATGCAGCAATCTCGGGCCTGAAATCCCCCTCGTCTCACGTGAGGGTTTCGGGTGAGATGAGGGAAGATTTTTTAGTATGGATACAATTTTTGTTATTTTTAATGGTGCTACAGTCTGGCAGGAACCTTTTATTGTAGACAAAGATTTTTTGCTCTTCACGGATTCGGCGGGGTCCAAAGGCTTTGCCGCCATTTGGCGCAACCATTGGTGCGCTGCACCATGGTGCGCCAAGTGGAAAAATCTTGGTCTTACACGCAACATTGTCCTTCTAGAACTGTTCCCGATCATAGTGGCCCTGGAACTATGGGGCCAGTATTTTAGGAACAGAAGGATTATGGTAAGAAAGGATAACAAGGGCGTGTTATTCGCTATAAATTGCTTGTCTTCAAAATCACCGCCCGTTACTATAATGCTGAGGTACTTGGTTGCAAAGTGTCTGAAATTTAACATTTGGTTAAAAGCATCGTTTGTGCCAGGAAAAGATAACATTTTGGCCGACTGTTTATCCCGTTTTCAGATGGGACGATTCTTTCAGCTGCTGCCAACGGCAGATTTAACTGGACACTCCTGCCCGGGGCACCTGTGGGACCTGATCTAGCCGGTGTCATGGAAAACATTGAATTATCTCTAGCCCCATAAACGCTCGCTGGATATCGATCAGCTTGGTTGCTGTGGCTACAGCATCTTCAGTCCGCTAGTGTGCCATTGGATGCTTTCTCCGAATTTTTGCTGTTATCCTTCCTAAACTCTCTTTTTCAAAACAAATTCTCTTGGTCACATATCCACAAGATTCTTGCAGGAATATCCTTCTTTCAAAAGCTTCATAACAGGCCAGCTTGCCTTTCCTATTTCTTAATAAGACAGGCCATGAAGGGTTACAAAAAGCATCATTTCAAAACTGACGACAGGAAACCTATTTCATTAGAACTGCTGGGTGAACTATGCACAGCCCTGGATAAGGTTTGCTTTTCTGAATATGAGGCAAAATTATTTAGGGCTGCTTTTGTAATTATGTTTTTTGCGGCACTCAGGATCTCAGAATTGATTCCTGATCGGAAATTGGGTTTTACAGGTCTACGAATTCAGGACATTTCCTTTCATTCGGCCAGCGTCGGTATTTTTTTGGCGCATTCCAAGACCGATCAAATAGGCGTTGGAAAGCAAATTACTCTTTATGAGTTCAGGAATTCTTCAATTTGCCCTGTGTCTCTTTTGAAAGAGTTTGTTTTGTTAAGACTGTGTGGCAACGATGTTTTATTCGTTCATTCTTCGGGAAAAACTCTCTCTCGTTTCCAGTTTTCTGCGGTATTGCGTATGTGCTTACAGTATCTAAATTTAAGCGAAGAAAAAATAACCTCTCACTCGTTCCGCATTGGGGCTGTTAGGCTGGGTTTAGGGGTGGAATCGGTTAAAAGAATTGGTAGGTGGTCTTCAGATTGCTACAAATCTTACGTTCGCCCTAACGCTTATATTTGATTTCAGGGAGCTCACGGTCTGGATCCTGGGCCATTCATATATTCACTGGGCTCATCAACGGGCGAAGAAAAGGGTCTACTCCGAGAACTTAGGATTGGACAGGAACAAGTTTCAAGTTTTTTGGTTTGGTAAACGTGGTATGGTATGGGCTGAGCTTGTTACTGAAGTTTTAAGGCTTACCAGATCAGCCCCCCCCTCCTGATATCTTAGTAATACACCTGGGGGGTAAGGACATTGGGCGGGTAAAAACCTTAGATTTGTTAGTCTCCATTCGAGATGATTTAGTTTTTATTCAATCACTATTCCCTAAGCTGCGTTTAGTCTTTTCTGAAGTGATACCTCGCTTGGTTTCTCTCCGTTATCACGGTTTTAAGCCTATAGAGAGGATGAGGAAACGCTTAAATAGGGGTCTTTCCAAATTATTGGGGGGGTTTAGGAATCCTGTCTTTTAGGCACGTTGAGTTAGAGGGTGGTTTGTTAGGTCTATATCGGAAGAATGGTATCCATCTTTCCGATATTGGCCTGGATATCCTGAATAACAATTTGGGCACATGTATAGAACAGGCCGCGTGCTGGGATGGTGGGGACAGGCGGAAGTTTTCCGCCTGTCTGGTGGATAATGTTGGTAAAAGTTCTAGTGATGTTTGTCAACCTGAGCCGTCTGGCTAGGTTGTTGATGTAAGTCTATTCTGAAATGTAAACACAGTTTAAATTATTTATTTTATGTAAAGCCAATAATAAAACAGCCGCGGCCTTTTTTACATCCAAGTCAATTTGGTGTGGTCTATTTATTTATAAAAAAAAAAAAAAAAAAGGTATAGTGAGTTTCACATGTTTTATATAAATGTCTGTATGGTTAAATTATCAAATTTGGGTTTTATTTATTCAGGATAAAACATCCTGCCTACCATTCCCATCACTAAAGTTGCAAAATAGGCTGGAACTCCACTTTAAGGGGTCTCTCACTGACTGGACTTCAGATCGCCTCAGGAAGCCGAAGCCGAGCGGTTCCCCTCCCTTATTTGTCGCGGTCAGTTTATTATTTTAGGGTCACCTTTGCATGCTACAAAGGAGGACGTTTATTCTTGTGATTGAATGTTTTAAGTTTGTTTGGATAATTATTCTGAAGTGTTAATTTTGCTGGTGGCAACCTGGGTCGTGGTGACTGGGTTGTTTTTATGATGTTTTGTATTGATATTTAAAAGTTATTGGTTAATTTTAATAAATATTAAACGGCCGCGGCCTCTTCAATTTCCAACCTTAAAAATATTGTGGTGTCATTTATTTATCTTAGTTTAAGTTATTTAGTTATCCGAGAAATCCTGTCTACTACCCCATAGGGAGTGCACGAAAAAGGTACAGTATTCCGGGAAGGATGAGCATTTTACAGGCAACCAGTCTGCCTGCCCTGGATAACTCATGACAAGAGAGGTGATTTAAATCAGTTGTGAGTGTCAATAGGAGGGCTTACGATTAGTCTCCACTAAGGTGGAGATGGGGGGGGGGGGGGGGGGTCAGAGTGATACCTAGATATGGTACACTGGATGTTGTCCAAGAAGCTGACACGGAGCTGCGACCCATCCTGCCCCCTTCTCTCCTGATTGGCGGAATGATTTTGATTGACGGCAATAGGAGCCAATCACGCCCCGCTGCTGAATCAACCAAGAGGAGGGGAGCATGCTGCAGTCCTGAAGCTTCGCACTGTGACAGGAGTTCTACCCCCTGTTGTGCTTGGCAGCCGGTAACACCCGCTGAGTGCACCCCATTCAAGTAAATAGGCGACGCTGCAACCTCCCCGCAAATGTACACAACTATTCGTGGTTGTACTGTATTTAGGTGGTTAAAGCAGGTGTTGAGGAGGCGACACAATGCTCTTCAGAGACACAACAGGTGTAATTGAGCCCTATTAAATACATAAATAAAATAATGTAATTTCCATGGCCATCCACTGAAGTGTGAAGGTTGACACAGGAGAAATCACACTAGATTGAACGTGGCCTTAGAGTAGGGTGACCAGACATCCCCAGTTTCCGGGGACAATCCCTGGATTGAGGACCTTGTCCCCGGTCCTAGTCTGTCACCGGTTTTGTCCCCGGATTCAGGGCCAGATTATTGTAGACAAGGCATCCTATGCTGGCTGAGAAACAGCCTGGTGGCTCAGATGCAGACGTCCCTGCTGGACAATCTCACTGCCACTCTTGCTGCTCTTCAGTGGAGGAGGGGCAGAGCCGAAAATTGACTATGTGGAGGGCTGAGAACGGGAGATAAGCAGATGGGTGGGGGGGGGGGTCTGTTTGTACACAGGTGAGGGCAGTGGGGGAGCAGGGGTCAGAGCTGATGCAGCTGCATGGATAGATGGAGAGTTTAGCTGTTGTGGGGGAAGGGCTAAGAGGTGACTGCAGAGATAATCTGTAAGAAAAGGGTGCAGAGGTGAGCTATGGATGTTGGGGCAGAAGTGTCCTCTGTGCATAATGGCAAACCTCTGAACCCTGTACTCTATGCCTAACATTCTCCTGTATATTATGTAGTCCTGTGCCCAGTGCTCTGTGTATTATGTAGTCTTGTGCCCAGCACTCTGTATTAACCAGTCCTCTGCCCAGCGCTCTGTGTATTATGCAGTCCTGTGCCCAGCGCTCTGTGTATTATGCAGTTCTGTACCCAGCGTTGTGTGTATTATGCAGTTCTGTACCCAGCAATCTGTGTATTGTGTAGTCCTGTGCCCAGCGCTCTGTGTATTGTGTAGTCCTGTGCCCAGCGCTCTGTGTATTGTGTAGTCCTGTGCCCAGCGCTCTGTGTATTCTCAAGTCCTGTGCCTAGCACACTGTGTATTATCAAGTCCTGTACCCAGCGCTCTATTATTAAGTCATGTGCCCAGCGCTCTGTGTATTATCAAGTCCTGTACCCAGCGCTCTGTGTATTATCAAGTCCTGTGCCCAGCACTGTGTGTATTATCAAGTCCTGTACCCAGCGCTCTGTCTATTATCAAGTCCTGTACCCAGCGCTCTGTCTATTATCAAGTCCTGTACCCAACGCTCTGTGTATTATCAAGTCCTGTGCCCAGCACTCTGTGTATTATCAAGTCCTGTACCCAGCGCTCTGTCTATTATCAAGTCATGTGCCCAGCGCTCTGTGTATTATCAAGTCCTGTACCCAGCGCTCTGTGTATTATCAAGTCCTTTACCCAGCACTCTGTGTATTATCAAGTCCTGTACCCAGCGCTCTGTCTATTATCAAGTCCTGTACCCAGCGCTCTGTGTATTATCAAGTCCTGTACCCAGCGCTCTGTGTATTATCAAGTCCTGTACCCAGCGCTCTGTGTATTATCAAGTCCTGTACCCAGCGCTCTGTGTATTATCAAGTCATGTGCCCAGCGCTCTGTGTATTATCAAGTCCTGTACCCAGCGCTCTGTGTATTATCAAGTCATGTGCCCAGCGCTCTGTCTATTATCAAGTCCTGTACCCAGCGCTCTGTGTATTATCAAGTCCTGTGCCCAGCGCTCTGTGTATTATCAAGTCCTGTACCCAGCGCTCTGTCTATTATCAAGTCCTGTGCCCAGCGCTCTGTCTATTATGCAGTCCTGTACCCAGCGCTCTGTGCATTATCAAGTCCTGTACCCAGCGCTCTGTGTATTATCAAGTCCTGTACCCAGCGCTCCGTTTATCATGCAGTCCTGTGCCCAGCGCTCCGTTTATCATGCAGTCCTGTGCCCAGCGCTCCGTTTATCATGCAGTCCTGTGCCCAGCGCTCCGTTTATCATGCAGTCCTGTGCCCAGCGCTCCGTTTATCATGCAGTCCTGTACCCAGCGCTCCGTTTATCATGCAGTCCTGTGCCCAGCGCTCCGTTTATCATGCAGTCCTGTACCCAGCGCTCCGTTTATCATGCAGTCCTGTGCCCAGCGCTCCGTTTATCATGCAGTCCTGTGCCCAGCGCTCCGTTTATCATGCAGTCCTGTACCCAGCGCTCTGTGTATCATCAAGTCCTGTACCCAGCGCGCTGTGTATTATCAAGTCCTGTACCCAGCACTCCGTTTATCATGCAGTCCTGTGCCATTTGCCAATAATAAAAAAAATATGTCTCTGGATTTCATTTTTAAAATCTGGTCAGCTTACTTTAGAGAAAATAGAATTGTGTGTATGGGGGGATTAGAGATATTCGGAACTCGTCTAAACTCATATGAAAGCAAGTACACAAACACAGGAGAACATGATCAGGAAGATAGAAGTTTGTCTAAACTTCCCAGATAATTCCCTCTTCAGTGAAATAACCCAAGCACAGAAAGCTGTGCTGACACGTCCAGTTATTTCCATAAACACAGCAGCTACTTTCACTTTCGGTTCTGATGACTCATGCGTTTCCAGTTCACAGGGCAGGCATGTGACACCGCTATGTACACATGCATGTTTGTCATTTCCTAGGACAGTTATCCTCATAAGTCATAATCGCACTATAAATATGATATCTGAACCACACTTGCTGTAGTTCTTTATTAGTAGGAGCGGATCTGAAACAAGGACTAGGTTAAAGTTATAGCCAATAATGTCAGAGAAGCAGCACGCTGATCACAACACCATCAGTACTGCAGATTAAAAATAAAAAGAGCAAAAGTCAACAAACAGCAGAAACCTGAGCACTAAGTCCGGCTGATCTATGAAATATTATCATATGGTAGAAACAACTTACCCGACTTTATCCAAGACACTACAGATCGTCTCTTCACACAAGATTCTCCGCCGTCCACACAACCCAGCTGTCACCGAGCTCCTCTACTCACAGCGATCATCAGCCACTCCTTCCCTGTGACAGCTCTACGTCACACAACTCCACCAATCGCTGACAAGAGCTGCTTTTCCTACATCAACGGCAGCTAATTGCTCTCAATGATGTGATCGAGGTGTGCTAAGTGCGGACATTCCCGTCGTCGTTTCTGTATTCTACTCCTACCATCAACTTCCTAATTTTTGAGTTCTGTTACAATGTCGTCTAAGGACTCCAGATCACATGATTAGTGTTCTCTGTGACTTCGTACTTTCTAACAGATGAGTTCGGTCAGTTTGCAGATAAGGAGCAAGAAGAAAGTTTAGAGTCAGTCAGCTCCCTGAATGCAGCAGCTGCAGCAATACTACATAGTTATATAGTGAAAAATACTATATACTAGGTTGGTGTAAAGAGTAAAGCTGCTCACACTACAATTGACAGAACATTGTAAGAAAAAAATATATATAATATGGGTATCAGCGCTGCTCTTATATGTAAAATATAAAGCGACTAATGCAAAAATAAATAAATATTTAGATAAATAATTAATTGGTGAAACAAAGCATTACACTCCTATGATATAATGTGAAGAGAATAAATGAATAAATTACAAACTACTAATCACATATAAACTATATATAAAACAGCTGCGCTATGCACCACTTGGCTAAAAATCAAATAGCATTAAATAATTCACATTATACGTATTCCACAATAATCAAGTAAGTCAATACAAAAAGCAGCTACACAGAAAATTACCCTGATAAGTCATGAAGCATAAACATACATATGTATGTTTACTAATCACATATAAACATATATGTAAGGTGTCACAAAAAAAAGTCATTGGATTGGAATTGTTAGCAATGCAAATAAGTGAGTTCGTTGAAAGTGCCACTGCTGGAATCCAAACAAAATCCCCGTACACACGTACCGATTGTCGGCCGTAAATATTCGGCCGATTGTAGGCTTGTTAGTATGATGCTTCCGACAGCCGGCAGCGCATTTTCGGCTGAACAGAATCTGTCGTGCAAGCATTAAAATTTTTGTTGGCCAACACCAGAACGGCCGATTGTTCGCCAGTCAGTACAGAATTCGGCCGACAATCAGCAGATTTGCAAGACTGGGCATGCTCAGAGAAGAAAAAACACAGGGAAAGTTAACCATCACATGACATCACTTCTGCAGTCGGTGGACAGAATTCGTGTGCAGTCTTTTGCACTTTTCAGCGGACAGGACAGCCCTGGACAAAAGACAGCCGATCGGTCGGCCGACGATCAGTACGTGTGTACGAGGCAAAACGTGACTCACTCTCTTCTCCCCTCCTGTGTGTCCCCACTCACCGAGACATATAGGAAAACGGGCATCTAATGCTATGCAAGCATAAATGGAATAATATGGTTGCCTTTCTGGTGATGCCGAATGCCTGTGTGTGGGTCAGATCCAATACAGAATTCCTATTCATGTGATTGCTTATTGTGGTTGGAATAGTGAACTCCCAAATGGTCAATAGACTATGGAACAGTCTTCTTGAAAAATAAGGGTTATAAATGAATTCCTTTTATTCATAACAATCATGGTCAGTGATGTCCAGCGGTTGCTCAGCTTGAAGTTTGAATCTCTCACTGTAGGCTAGCAGGTTGAAAAGAGGCAAACCATTCAGCTTCACAATGGGCTCTGTTGTAAGAAAATAAATGATAAAAGTGAAGTGCTAAAAAAACATCCGAAAATGAGTAAACTTGGTGTCATCCACACATGTAAATTGCAAAGAATACAATAGGGATGAGCTTCGAGTTCGAGTCAAAGGTAAGTTCATCGCCAATTCGATCATTCATCAAATGAAGAACAAATGTGCTTCTTCGCAGGAAATCCGAGTTTCCTATAATGCACTGCATGCACGCTGCACGTGCAGTGTGTTATGTGATTGGCCAAAGCATGCACCCTGACCTCATGATTTGACCAATCAAATGATTTCTGCCATGATTGGACTAAAGATAGGTTGCCTTTAGCCAATTATGGCTCAGGGGCCAAGCACACTACATAAAGGCTGCTTGCGCAGCATGCAGTGTCATTGTGCGGGCGATCAGACAGGGACAGGCATGTGAGATGTAGGGATAGATTGATTTCTTTACATCATATCAGACAGTATAACGCCAGTGAGTGAGTAGCAGTGTAGGGAGGGCCAAGGTTCCTGTGTGAGGTAGGGAGAGCTGTATTTCTTTACATCAGATACCAGTCACAGTATTGTTCATTGGTCAGTTTCTGCAACATTCTAAAATATTCATAGACCTGTAGGAATAGAGATCACTGCTGATATCAGCCACAGTAACCTTTGCTCAGTTGTGGAACTTTCTATAGGGGTCTCAGACCTGTAGGAATAGAGATCACTGCTGATATCAGCCACAATAACCTTTGCTCAGTTGTGGAACTTTCTATAGGGGTCTCAGACCTGTAGGAATAGAGATCACTGCTGATATCAGCCACAATAACCTTTGCTCAGTTGTGGGACTTTCTATAGGGGTCTCAGACCTGTAGGAATATAGATCACTGCTGATATCAGCCCCAGTAACCTTTGCTCAGTTGTGGATCTTTCTATATGGGTCTCAGACCTGTAGGAATAGAGATCACTGCTGATATCAGCCCCAGTAACCTTTGCTCAGTTGTGGTTCTTTCTATAGGGTCTCAGACCTGTAGGAGTAGAGATCACTGCTGATATTAGCCACAGTAACCTTTGCTCAGTTGTGGATCTTTCTTTTTTTATTTGTGCTGCAAAAATACAATACAAAATTCAAAAACTCATTAACACGTGAGTTACACACTTGTGAAACACTTAAAGTGAAATAAGTGAAACGAGATATACCTTCACCGTACAAAAGAAGAGGTACAATGATACAATGTTATAAATATCTCACTCAGCAGTACCCCGCCCTGGTGATATATCAATTACATCCTGTCACCATGAGCAATAATCAAACAATCATATCCATACCCTGGCCCCACCGCCTCCCCCCATCCCCCAAAGACTTCAGAAAAAATAAAATCACAAAAAATTCATACATTAAATGTACGAGTACTCTCTAACCACCGACTCCAAATTTTATCAAATTTCTTGGGACACCCCCCGTGTTTATAAATCCATTGTTTATAACGAAGAGCAGAATTTATTTCCGCGATCCAGTCCTGAAGAGTAGGGACTGATTCACGCATCCACTGTCTGGCTATAAGTTTGCGAGCGCTAAAAATAGATTCCTGAAGAAAAAATGGTAAAAAATGTATCAATGTCACAGTCAGGGAAAAAACCTAACACACAGGGCAAAACATCCAACTGTAAGGGGGAGCCCATATGATCGTGCAAAAACTTAATAACCTGTGTCCAGTAAGCCTGAATATCCGGGCAAGACCAAATGAGATGTATAAACGTACCCGGTTGCAGGGGGCAACGAGGGCAGGAGGAGTTATATGACCGCCTATATTTCGATATTCTAAGCGGAGTAAGATAAGCTTTATGCAAGATGTACAGAGTCACACGCTCTGAAAGTTTGGGTGAAGCCAACCTAGGGCCCACCAAGATATCATCCCAATCCATCTCATCCAGGGGACCTGTATCCACAGCCCAACAAGCTGTATCCGGGTCACCTGGCGATCATCCTCAACACCACGCAATTCAATGTATAAGGATGAGATAAGACCCTCATGCGTGTCGCAACTGGAAAAATTGTGTCAAGAATTGTGCATGTAATGCGTGACGCAACTGTGCGTATAGAAAAAACATATGCGAAGGGAGATCATACTCAGCTTTAAGTGATTGAAAGGAACGAACGCCTGAATCACAAAGCACCTGGCCCAGATACAGTATGGCCCTAGTTTCTCACAACTGACAATCCGGGATAGATAGAAGCTCTCACAGGCCTGAGTTATGCCATAAGGGGGTCCTGGTGTGTATCCGAGGGTAATTTAACTGTTTTGCCGCAATCGCCCAAATCTTCCGGTGATGGAACAACAAATTGTTCATCACCATCGCTCGAGGCGAAGGACCACATTTTCGTAAAAGTACCTGCATAGGGGTGTAAACAACTTGAGGAAATCCATGACAAACAAAGGTTTGGTATCTAGTAGCCTCCAATTTATTAAAATAAAAAAAATGGGAAAGTTGCGACGCAAGGTAAAAAGATTGAAAATCCGGTATAGCCACACCCCCCTTATCCGTAGGGTTTTTAAGTGACACCCATGTTAACTTATGGCGCTCAGGTCCCCAAACAAAGGAATTCAGGATACGGTCAATAATTTTAAAAAATTTCAGTGGGAATGGGACAGGGGAGTGCCAAAAGGCATAAAGAAATTTTGGTAATAAAATCATTTTAATAAGATTCACCCTACCCATTAATCTCAATGGCAACCTAGCCCATGTTTGTGTACGTTGTTTAAGCATATCAATTAGAGGTTCAATATTGTCCCGCACATAGTCTGTAGGAAATTTGGTAATCGTAACCCCAAGATACCGAATCGCCGCAACTCGCTACAAAGGGAGGGAAGCAGAAACTTTTGAGGGTGGGGATGGGTCCAGTGGTAATATTGAGATTTTGACCAGTTGATACGTAGGCCTGAATGGGATCCAAACTGTTCTATTATACGCAACGCGGAGCATAAAGAGTCATCCGTGTCTTCCAAATATAGGAGCATATCGTCCGTGTAAAGACCAATCTTTTCAGTCAGGTCCAAATGACACAATCCATGGACAGGGTGACACCGAAGCTGGAAAGCCAAAGGCTCCACAGCCAACGCATAAAGCAAGGGTGATAAAGGGCAGCCCTGTCTGGTACCTCGGCCTAGAAGGAAAGAATCTGATGTCCATCCATTGACCGATATCCTGGCTACAGGTTTATAATATAGTACTTGGACCCATCTAATAAATTCTGGACCAAATCCAAAAGCACGCAGGCATTCCCATAGATAACTCCACTCAACTGAGTCAAAGGCCTTGGGGACGTCTAGCGCCACCAAGGCTCTAGTACCCACCCCATCATGAACAGCCTGCAGATTCATATATAAACGGCGAATATTCACTGCAGTATTTTTGCCTGGCATAAAGCCAGTTTGATCAGAGTGTATCAAGGAAAGTATGGCCTTATTTAGGCGAAGCGCCAACAATTTAGCTAAAATTTTAATATCCGCCTGTAGTAGGGAGATGGGACGGTAGGATTCTGGATATAAAGGGTCTTTACCAGGTTTTGGCAGAATAATAATATTGGCTTCTCTCATAGAGTCTGGCAGGAGGCCAATGTCATGAACATGGGTATAAAGGGAAAGGAGCGCCGGGGATAAGGATTCAGAAAAAGTCGCATAAAAATCAAGGGGTAAACCGTCGGAACCGGGGGCTTTACCCATGGCCAAAGAGGCAATGGCAGTGGCAATTTCATCTACTGATAAAGGAGCATCCAATTCCGCTCGCTGGGCATCGGATAACTGGGGCAAGGACATACTGTGAAAAAATTCTTGGGTGTCCTGGGTGGCAACCGACGACTGAGAAGTATATAATTGAGCATAAAAAGAACGAAACGCAGCAGCCACCTGCGGCAGTTCAGAAATAAGAGTCCCATCACAGTCCCTAAGCTGAACCACAACCGGAGGTTTAGTATCCAGATGGGCTAGATATGCCACAAGTCTACCTGCCCGCTCTCCCTGTTCAAAAACTTTTTGTTTAGTAAAAAACAACTTCTGTTTAGCTTTCTCATATAACATCTGGTCTACTAATCTTGTCTGAGTTTTCAATGCAGAAATATTGCCAGGTAACAGGTCAACTGAACAACTATTAGTCAGGGAAGTCAAATGTGCTTGTGCAGCAGCCAGAGCAATACCCGAGGACCACTTGAATCGATTGATTCAGCGGGCCAGAGTATCCTGAGCATGAAGTTTAAAAGCTTCCCACACCATCCCCGCGGCCGCTGAGCCAACGTTAATGGAAAAAAAATAAGACCACTCCCGAGCCAGACCCTCCTGGTCCTCTATAGCAGTAAGCCAAAAAGGATGGAGACGCCAAGGACGAGGGATCGCCTGGGGTGCTATACAAAAAGAGGACCAACAGG
Source organism: Pelophylax lessonae (assembly GCF_965119305.1). Classification (NCBI taxonomy): domain Eukaryota; kingdom Metazoa; phylum Chordata; class Amphibia; order Anura; family Ranidae; genus Pelophylax; species Pelophylax lessonae. The sequence continues at coordinate 259,098,316 of NC_138769.1, forward strand.
GTGCATGATTAGACAAGGAGCGGGGCTCAAATCCCGAATCCCGGAGCGTAGGAAGTAAGGAGTTTGAGACTATAATAAAATCTATACGTGACATTGTGGAGTGGGTGGCTGAGAAGCACGAGTACAGGCGTAAATGGGGGTGCTGATAACGCCAGGTATCCGTCAGGGCAAAATCCCTGAACAGACGTCCCAGCCGGGTGAGGGGCTGAGACCCCTGAGCCGTCACAACACATTGACGGTCAAGGGCCAGAGCCAATACCATGTTAAAGTCCCCCATCCAAACAGCCGGGACATCAGGGTGCTGAGCCACAAAGGACAAGCCCTCCTGAACCACCTCCGAGCTGTAAGGAGGGGGGACATAACAAGCCAGAAGCAGATACTGCTTGTTGTATAAAACCACATGCAGAAAAACAAACCTGCCCTGGGAGTCCAACCGAACAGAAATAAGGGAAAAATGCACATGCTTAGAAATCAAAACCGAGACCCCTCGGGAAGCAGAAGTGTAGGTGGCATGATACGTCCATCCAATCCATGGACGCTTAAGCGCAAGCTGGAGTTGTCCAGTAATATGCGTCTCCACCAAAACTACAATATCCGCTCTATATGTTTTAAGGCAACTAAAAATGGCGGAACGTTTCACTTTGTCCCGGAGGCCTCTCACGTTCCACGTAAGAAACTTCACATTAGCCATCACAGCATAAAGATAAAAAACAAAAACAGCATATATGTGCGGGGAACTCCCAAGGCAGGTGTACACATCTCATTATATTTAGAAAAAGCATGTAGTAAAAAACGATCATTGTATCCATTAAGCAACCACATCAAGTGCATAATAAGTGAATTAAACTGTGAGAAAACATAAAAAACAACTGACCCCACCCCGCTCTCCACAACATCAACTGTGTGGGAGCATAATACCCCAACCCCATGACGAGCTGGCATATAAAACAAAACACGAATGGGGCTATAAGCAAAAAACCCATTGTTGCCATTTTTTACTTAAGAGATAGGATAACCGGATTATAGCAGATCTTTGATGGAGGACAAACTCACACAGGCACCATGCTTTAGTTTTCTCAGGAACACACACTGCAGTCTCTGCTGCCTCTTTTCTCTTTTTTTTTTAGTGAGTGCAACTTTATTTAAACACTTCCTGGTTAACAAACAGACAACATATTCATATGACTGTAGATCAATGGATAAGCTGTATAAGGGCATATAAACAAAATGTCATATATCTTAACACCCTCACTTGCTCTTATACTGCTTATGAAAAATTGTTTAGTACAGTTACATCATTTTACTCTCTATACTCCAAAAATATAACTCACAAACCTATCAAGCTTAAACTTTGTTATTTCGTTTAGTCATTACATCAGCTACAATTTTATCCGTAGAACAATACTCAAGATCTATCTTGCCTTCACTCAGAATAGACCTAAGGAAATGGAATTTAATGTCAATATGTTTGCATCTTTGATGGTAAACTGGGTTCTTTGCGAGAGCTATCGCACTCTGATTGTCTTCAAAAATCTTCACTGGCTCAAACTAACATTCACTGTCCAATTCTCTCAGCAGTTGTGCAAGATATAGACTCTCCTGTGTGGTTGCAGCTAATGTTATATATTCAGCTTCACACGAAGATAGTGCAATTGTTGGTTGTTTCTTTGATTTCCAAGAAATCAGAGGTCCATTTTCAGTCAGGCTAAAACAATACCCTGGGTTACTTCTCCTATAAATCTGGTCTGAGGCCCAACTGGCATCACTATACGCCTCTAGTTTTAATTTCTCTTTACATTTTCTGTAGCATAGTTCAAAATTGACAGTTCCTTTCAAATATCTCAGTACGTGTTTGGCCGTGATCATGTGTTGTACACTTGGTTGTGAAAAGTGTTGTGACAGTTTGCTTATAGTCCAACTCAAATCCGGTCTTGTACACGTAGCCACATAAATCAAACTGTCTACTATCTCCCGATAGCTTTTTACATCTGCAAGTTCACTTTTGTCGTTGAAATCTAATTTTTGTTCACAAGGAGTAGATCTCGGTTTACAATCTGACATACCAAATCTTTCTATCATTTTCAAAATGTATCTCTTCTGATTCATCTTCACCGTTTCACTAGTCTGTCTAAAATCAATGCCCAAAAAATAGCTCAGTTTTCCAAGATCCTTCATTTTGAATTTTGTCGCTAGTGTTGACTTCACATCATTGAGTAGTTTTTCATTGCTTGCAGCAATGATGAGATCATCCACCCATATTAGTAATATTGCTTGTTCATCTCTGTTCTGTTTGACATATACACAATGGTCTACAGGATTTTGTATAAATGCATTTGAACATAAATAATCATGTAGCATCTTGTTCCAGTTTCTTCCCGATTGCTTAAGACCATACAGTGACTTTTTTAGTTTGAGAACTAGCTTTTTATTTGTGTCATCTTTGATCTCAAAACCTTCTGGTTGGTCTATATATATATCACAATCAATTGGGGCATGCAAGTAAGCTGTCTTCACATCCATTTGATGCAAGATTATATCGTATTGTGCTGCCATTTGCATCAAAATGCGTAATGAAGTGAAATTCGCAGTTGGAGAAAAAGTTTCCATGTAGTCGGTTCTCTTTACTTGATTATAGCCTTTTGCCACAAATCTGGCTTTGTACGTTTCAGCTCCATTTGCATTGCTTTTTATTGCATACACCCATCTACCCCCCACTGAATGTTTGCCTTCTGGTAGTGTGGTCAATTTGAAGGTATCATTCTCCTTTAGTGACTCCATCTCATCTTTCATTGCATTTAACCAACTTTGTGACTGGGGTGTTTCCATAGCTTCTCTGAAGGTCTGAGGTACATCATGTACTCTATAGCAGTAATCTATGTTCATTAGTATCTGATCATCACCAACAGATTCTAGTACATACAGTGGGTACGGAAAGTATTCAGACCCCCTTAAATTTTTCACTCTTTGTTATATTGCAGCCATTTGCTAAAATCATTTAGGTTCATTCTTCTTCCTCATGAATGTACACATAGCACCCCATACTGACAGAAAAACACAGAATTGTTGACATTGTTGCAGATTTATTAAAAAAGAAAAACTGAAATATCACATGGTCCTAAGTATTCAGACCCTTTGTTGTGACACTCATATATTTAACTCAGGTGCTTTCCATTTCTTCTGATCATCCTTGAGATGGTTCTACACCTTCATTTGAGTCCAGCTGTGTTTGATTATACTGATTGGACTTGATTAGGAAAGCCACACACCTGTCTATATAAGACCTTCCAGATCACAATGCATGTCAGAGCAAATGAGAATCATGAGATCAAAGGAACTGCCTAAAGAGCTCAGAGACAGAATTGTGGCAAGGCACAGATCTGGCCAAGGTTACAAAAAGATTTCTGCTGCACTTAAGGTTCCTAAGAGCACAGTGGCCTCCATAATCCTCAAATGGAAGACATTTGGGACGACCAGAACCCTTCCTAGAGCTATCGGGGGAGAAGAGCCTTGGTGAGAGAGGTAAAGAAGAACCCAAAGATCACTGTGGCTGAGCTCCAGAGATGTAGTCAGGAGATGGGAGAAAGTTGTAGAAAGTCAACCATCACTGCAGCCCTCCACCAGTCGGGGCTTTATGGCAGAGTGGCCCGACGGAAGCCTCTCCTCAGTGTAAGACACATGAAAGCCCGCATGGAGTTTGCTAAAAAACACCTGAAGGACTCCAAGATGGTGAGAAATAAGATTCTCTGGTCTGATGAGACCAAAATAGAACTTTTTGGCCTTAATTCTAAGCGGCATGTGTGGAGAAAATCAGGCACTGCTCATCACCTGTCCAATACAGTCCCAACAGTGAAGCATGGTGGTGGCAGCATCATGCTGTGGGGGTGTTTTTCAGCTGCAGGGACAGGACGACTGGTTGCAATCGAGGGAAAGATGAATGCGGCCAAGAACAGGGATATCCTGGACAAAAACCTTCTCCAGAGTGCTCTGGACCTCAGACTGGGCCGAAGGTTTACCTTCCAAAAAGACAATGACCCTAAGCACACAGCTAAAATAACGAAGGAGTGGCTTCACAACAACTCCGTGACTGTTCTTGAATGGCCCAGCCAGAGCCCTGACTTAAACCCAATTGAGCATCTCTGGAGAGACCTAAAAATGGCTGTCCACCAACGTTTACCATCCAACCTGACAGAACTGGAGAGGATCTGCAAGGAGGAATGGCAGAGGATCCCCAAATCCAGGTGTGAAAGACTTGTTGCATCTTTCCCAAAAAGACTCCTGGCTGTATTACATCAAAAGGGGGCTTCTACTAAATACTGAGCAAAGGGTCTATATACTTAGGACCATGTGATATTTCAGTTTTTCTTTTTTACTAAATCTGCAACAATGTCAACAATTCTGTGTTTTTCTGTCAGTATTGGGTGCTATGTGTACATTCATGAGGAAGAAGAATGAACCTAAATGATTTTAGCAAATGGCTGCAATATAACAAAGAGTGAAAAATTTAAGGGGGTCTGAATACTTTCCGTACCCACTGTAGTCATTTAAATACTGAGGAGTTTTTCTATTTCTTGTAGGGTATCTTGTATCATGGTCTTCATCTTTGTCCTCTACAATCTCCTCTAAAGAATCTGGGGTCTCATTAGTCATTGGACCTGATACAGGAATTACACTCCTTTCCTCATAGAAATCATCATTATTGTCCAACAGTTCAGTCTGAGTTTGTTTCTCGATTACATCCTTCCTGGAGCCTCAGGTAATGGTTGAACCAGCCAGGGGGTTCAGAGTGAGCATGGAACCCTGACCATCATCCAGCAGATGGAGTCACCCCTGAGAGCAGACAAGTTTGCTTTTTCTGATGATCCATCAGAAGTCCCTGAGGATGAGCAGAGGAGATACAAACCAGCAAAGCCAGTACTGGTGGAGAAATCCCAGTACACCAAGCTGCCTTCCAGCATGTCTGACCCACCTGCTGTGGTGGATGGTGCCCCAGGTGAGAAAGAGCTCTTAAAACAGCTGCCTATTGGAGATTCTGCTGTGAACAAACCCAGTGCAGACATGCAGGGAAAATCCCTGACAGAGGAGTCACCAGAACATCAGAGGAATGTGGATGGACCTGCACCCAACACCCCAGGCATGGATTTTGCTGGTCCTGCTGAGACCAGTAGTCCCACGACAAGCTAAATGGCTGCCAGCTCCAAAGAGCCTACTTCATCTTCACCTGAGCCTCCCAGTCTTCCATTGCTGATTGACCAGCTGATTGCTGGTGGTAGAGGGGATCAGCATGGTTCCCCTGTTGCTGTGTTAAAAAAAGAATTCCATTTCCACAGCTGAAAACCCTGTCCCAGTGGAAGAGAAGATGACAGCTGGAGTTCTTACCAATGCAGCAGCAAATATGGATTCTGCTGTGAAGACAACAAGAATAATAAATGTCCCAGCAAGTATTAAAAATGACAATAATGATAAAGCAATGAATGCGGTGGGTGGTGGTGAAGGGGTTAATATTGCTGGGAAAAATAAAAATGACATTTCTCCCCCTGCTCAGCAGAGGAAGGATTCATCGGTTGTACAGATCACTCCCGAATCTGTACAATCGTTATCTGTTAGGTGTGTGTCAGATGGTTTAAAACAAACAGATGGATTTTCTGCTGCAAGGAATATAGGAAGCTATGCTTCAGTTTTGGGGAGTTCCACCACAGTGAGTGGTGGGAATTTTGTTAATAGTCACAATTCAGGGAGGATTGGTAGGGGACTGGTTAGTGGGTATAGGAGGAGGAATATAGTTCAGTTGAGATGGGAGGGGGAGGGAACCCCACCAGTAAGGGGGAGGGTGGCTGAGTTGGTTTTAGAAATGGGGTTTAAAGCTTGTGATATTTTTTATTTGCCCAGTGGGAAGTTATAAATTGTATTTGTCTTTTGTGAAACCTGAGGGTTTGGATCTCTTTTGTGAGAGGTATAGGATGTGCAAGAGCCTTCAGCAGTGGAGTGGCTTAGTGCCAAAGGTGATTTCAAGGCAGCCTTTGATAAAAATCGGTGACAATCTTGGTGCGTAACGAATCCATACCCAAGGCTGATTTAGTAGTATGGCTACACCGATATGGTGAGGTCCTCACTCCACTGCGGAAGGACCTTGATGAGCATAGGATATGGATAGGGTCACTAAAATTGAGGGTGCTGGGCAATGTAGTTCAGCACCTTCCCTGCTCAGCCTTTCTGGGAAGGGATAGGTTGACCATTTTCTACCAAGGTCAGCCTAAGGTGTGTAATAAATGTGGTGATAAAGGCCACTTTGCATTGTCCTGCATCCTCAAGAAGTGTTCACTGTGCCAGGATTTAGGCCATTTGGCCAGAGAATGCACCCAGATTCAGTGCAATTTGTGCCAGCATCTGGGTCATCCATATAGCCAGTGCCCAGAGGCACTGCATAACTTGCCAGGATTGGAGACTGAGCTGCAGAGGCTTGATAAAGAAGATGAAGCAGCTGAAGTTAGGGACAAAACTGTTGTTGCCCCTCCTGTGTCAGATTCTGTTTCCCCTAGTGATGTGGTCCCCGAGTCTGTCCCCCCTGTTGTTGTTCTAACATCTACTGTGCGTAGATCCTCCAGGCTAGCGGAAGCAGCTGGGGGGGTGGGTTTAGTGGATCGTCCCACTCGGCCTATTCCACCTCTAGTCCCTGTTCCTCAACACCACAAATGTGGCCAAGAGAGTGTAGGGGTGCTGGATGGTGGTGGGGTCGATGGGGTTGAGGGAGGGGTGTCTATGTCCCATGTCTCACCCTCTGTTGAGGAGGATTCAGAGGAGGAGGGGTGGGAGAGGATTAGGAGGAAGAAAAAGAAGAAGAGGAAGACCAGTAAAGCGATAATTTCCTCCTTACAGTCGGACCCGGGAGGGGTTCCTCTTGGCAACGCATCTTCTGTTTTATCAGGGGATGAATTGGTATCAGATTTATCCATTTCTTTTTCATCTATGGATGAGAGGGAGTCACATAATCTGAAGAGAGCTGTTTCGGGTGATGATAGTGTGGTAGAGGTTATGAAACGACTACCCCAATCATCCTGATGGCAGTTCCCGCTCCGATAAAGGTGGCGACTATTAATGTCGCCAGCATTAAATCTGCAAGAGCTCGTGATATTGCCTTATTTTTGCTCAGTGAGTTTGATGCTGAGATTTTACTTTTGCAAGAGACCTGGCTCAATACTTTGGCCGATGTCCATCTAGCAAAAAGGGAGTGGAGGTGCGGTCCCTCCTTTTGGTCTCTTGCGGCTGAGCCTTGCAGCGGAGTTGCGATACTTTTTGAAACCGATATGATAACGTGCCAGCAGGTAATTGAGGTAGAAATGGGGAGATGCATAGTCTTAGACGTCTGTTAGGGGGCAGGACCTGTGCCTGATCAATATTTATGGACCGCAGTCAAAATGGGACAGGAAATGCCTCCTCACAATGATCAAGCCCTTCCTATTTACATCCCAGCAGTTTGTCTTTGGAGGTGACTTTCACACCCTGATTAGGCCTGAAGACAGAAGTGGCTCCATAGACAGGCTGGGTTACAATAGCGTTTTTCTTAGCGATATGGTTAGACAAGCAGGCCTGGTGGATGTGTACATTAAGCACTGCTCTGGCAGCACGGGATTCACATTTCAGAGAGGGAATAGCCAGAGTAGGATAGATTTTTTTAAAGGAGAACTCTGCTTTCTTGGCTCCTGAGTTGAGGGCTGTGGAGTTCTCAGACCACTGTATGCTGTCTGTGACTTTGAATGCCTCAGACCCTCCACCCAGGGGAAGGGGTACTTGAAAACTGAATTCAGCTCTCCTGGAAGATGTAGAGGGAAGATAATTCTTTGAGGATTTTTTTTAGGCACAGGTTTCTATTCTGGTCTTTTGCAGCAGTAAGTCAGAGTGGTGGGAGCTTGTGAAACAAAGGGCGATTGGACTTTTCAAGGCCATAAGTAAGAAGAAGCAGCTTGGTATGTATATTGCCTACCAGCATTTGCTGAGGAAGCTTGATCGTCTTGTCGTGTATGGAGGTGATCCAGGGCAGATCTCTGAGGTGAAGCTTCTTCTTTAGGAAGTGTCAATACGAGCAGCATGCCTCCTTGGTTCTGGAGAGAGATTACTGGAAATATCACTCGCCTGATCCTTAACAGAACTGTAAGCAAGGCATAGCAGTTAAGGCGGTCATAGGTCTGAGGGATAATACGGGTTCCCTAGTGAAGTCCAGATCAGGGATACTGGAGATCTTCAGGTCATTTTACGCAGACCTTCTGGGAGGAAAGGACCTTAGTCAGGACGGGATGGAAAACTTTCTGGATTCTACTCCAGGATTGGGAAATGGTACATTGCCTTTAATGGATTTGACAGAACCAATTTCAGCGGATGAGGTAGTTCCTGCTATAGAGAAGCTGGCTACCAAAAAAATCGCCTGGGCCAGATGGGTTGACAGCTGAATTTTACAAGTGTTTTAAGTCCATTCTGGCTCCCTTTTTAGCGGAGGTTTATAACAGCTGTTTAGAAGAGGGTTCTCTCCCTTCATCCATGAGGCAATCCACTGTGATTCTTCTGTCAAAAAGGTAAAGAACCTTTTCTGCGACGCTGGGAAGATGGTGGGCCAGTGAAAAGTCTGAGAGTCCGACATGGCAAGTTTCCGGCTTATGTTGCCCCGTGTCTGAAAATACTTAGGCAGTGGCAGGTGACAGTGGGGGATATCAAGTCCCTCTCCAGGAAGCTTCTGGAGAATAGATGTTTGGGCTCTGCTTTCAGTGTGTCACTGACCTTAACCACTTCCCATCGGCTTACTGTATTTTAACGGTGGCAGAGTGGCAGCTACAGTCAAAATTACGTTAATAGATGGCATCTGCCTGGGAGGAGCTAGGGGGCAAGCGTGGAAGCTGGCGCGTGTGTCAGGCAGCTCCGATTGCTGCCTGTCAATGGCGATCTCTCCCCGCTGAGAGACAACGGCGATCACTCCCCTGCAATGATCACAGAGGCTATGTGATCCTGCTATATAGGATTGCATGTATCTGTGATCATTTCAAAAGCCCAACACCCCCCCCCCCCACAGTTAGAATCACTCCCCTAGGCTTACATTTAACCCCTTGATTACCACCAGTATTAACCCCTTCCCTGCCAATGGCATTATTACAGTAACAGTGCATATTTTTAGCACTGATTACTGTAGTTATGTCACTGGTCCCCCCAAAAGTGTCTAAAATGTCAGTTAGGGGTCCGAACTGTCTGCCGCTATGTCGCAGTCCCTCAAAAAAATCGTAGATTGCCGTCATTACTAGTAAAAAAAAAAAAAAAAAAACAATAAAAATGACATAAAATCTTTCCCGTAGTTAGTAGATGCAATAACTTTTGCTCAAACCAATCAAAATAAATGGATTTTTGTAAAATCTTACCGTAAAATCCTTTTCTCTTAGCTCATTGACAGACGTAGTCCTCGGTGATACACCACCTTCGGGTTATGTTGCCTCCACAGGAGCAGGACTAGACAGGAAATTAAAAAGCTCTGGCCACACCCCAGGGGCAGTCCCAGAGGGTATATCCTCTCTCTCTCTGCCTCAGCAAATCAGTTATGTGAAAAAGCAGTCTTTAGAGATTTTAACCCAACTTAAAAAAAACAGAGGGGCGGGGACTACGTCTGTCAATGAGCTAAGAGAAAAGGATTTTACGGTAAGATTTTACAAAAATCCATTTTTCTCTAGCGCTCATTGACAGACGTAGTCCTCGTTGATACACCACCTTCGGGACGTCCCAGAGCAGTATCACAACTGAGGGGTGGGAAAATGGAAATCAAATCCCAATCTAGAAGGCCCAACCGGTGCCAACTAGAAGTTTACAATGCTCATCCTTAATGATGAGACTCAACAAAAAAAGAGAAAACAATTTTTTTTTTTTTTTTTTTTTCAAACAGAAAAAAACCCTCGAGGTAGACCACCGGTCTCCTCAAATTGCGGCCTGCAAAACCTTGCGGCCAAATGAGGCATCCGCCGATGCCGTCACATCAATTTTATAGAATTTTGTAAAGGTATGTACTGACGACCAGGTGGCCGCCTTACATACCTGGACCACTGACGCCTGATGGCGAAAGGCCCAGGAAGTACTGAGCGCTCGAGTGGAGTGCGCCCTAACAGGGAACGGAGGACTCTGACCCTTAATAGAATAAGCCTGTACCACCGTTTGCCTAATCCATTTGGCAATGGTCGCGGCAGATGCAGGCAAACCCTTTCTGGGGCCATCCGTGATCACAAAAAGTGAATCCGTCTTACGGAATGATTCCGTAGCTTTCAGGTATACCCTGATTGCCCGAACCACATCTAAGGAATGCAACGCATGTTCCCGATGATGCTTGGGCTGAGGACACAAGGAAGGTAGTACAATATCTTCATTCAGATGAAAATCTGAAACCACCTTAGGAAGAAAAGATGGCTTAGGATGAAGTACTACCTTATCCCTATGAATCACTAGGTATGGGGACTGGCATGATAATGCAGCCAGTTCTGACACCCTGCGAGCAGAAGTAATAGCCACCAAGAAGGCCACTTTCTGGGATAAAGTAAGCAAGGGAATCTCCCTGATGTTTTCAAAAGGAGGTTTCTGTAGAACCGACAAAACCAAATTAAGATCCCAAGGCGGTAAGGGCGCGCGGACTGGAGGAGCCAGGTGCCGCACCCCCTGGATGAAATTCCGCACCAAGGATTTGGTAGCTAAAGGCTTCTGAAAGAAGATTGCTAATGCTGAAACTTGACCCTTGATGGTGCTCAAGGCTAGCTTCTGCTCAACCCCTTGTTGCAAAAAGGCCAATATTCGAGACACCGAATAGGTACGTGGAGGAAATCCTAAAGATTCGCACCACGCAATATAAGTTTTCCATGTGTGATAATAGACTTTGCTGGAAGTCGCTTTCCTTGCTTTAATAAGGGTAGGAATGACTGAAGCTGACAAACCTCTGTCCTTCAGTACTTGGGTCTCAATGGCCAGGCCATTAAACCCAGCGACTGTAAAGCATGATGGTAAATTGGTCCTTGAGACCACAGACACTCCCTGAGACGAAGTTCCCACGGAACGTCTTCGACTAACATGTCCAAGTCGGCCAGGCCGGCTTGAGGAGGCCAGCCTAGAATTTCTAGGACCACTGGCGCTGATTGGATCTGAACCAGGCGTCCCTAGAGGTATCTGGCCCCGACCATCCGAGAAAGTCTGGTCGTTTTCTGTTCCCACACATTTATCAGATACCTGATAGTTATCAGGAAAGGTGATCTTTTCTGGTTGAACCTCAGGGACCGAAGTCACCCGACTAGAGGCTACTTGGCCTACCTGGTCAACCAGATCCGATTCCTGTGAGGTATCGGGACTAATCTTAGGAAAAGGTAAAGGAAAAGATCTATTCAGGGAACGGTAATTACCGCTTCCTGTAGTACTTAAATGTTGGAAGGGAAGAATCGCACCGGTAGTAGTGGTTGATGCTCGATCTAATGTCCTGAATACCGGTGAAAACGTCCCCCCACCCTGAAACCGGGTGGGGGCGCACCTTCAGGCTGTGTACTCCTTAGCTTCGGGTTTGGCTGGGTTGGTCCTTTGCTTGTCCGACCAGCCCCTCTTGAACCCTCCTGGAGGAGTCTTGCCTTTCCCGCTAGTACCAGCCGGGCGCCCTTTATGGGCGGTAAAGAAAGGTCCTCGCTTGTTGCGAGGTCCCTTAGCTTTAGCAGCCTGTGGCAAAAAAGTGCTCTTGCCCCCAGTGGCATCCTTAATGATTTCATCTAGGTTGGCCCCAAATAGACGATTCCCCTGAAAGGGGAGATTTGTCAAGGTCTTCTTGGAACCTAGGTCAGCTGACCAGCATTTTAACCACAGCACACGTCTGAGGATCACCGCTGTCTTAGATGCATGCCCTAATAGGGGAGTAGTGTCCAAGGCTGCGTCACAGATAAACTGTAGCCCTTGTATAATCTGTTCCATCAAATCAGATGTCTCCTGGGGAATATCTTTTCCCCTAAGATCTTGGCGTACCATTTTCGCCCATTCCGTAAGTGTCTGGGAAACTAGACCAATAACAATTACTGGTCTAAAAGCTGACCCTATCAGAGAGAAGATGGTGCGGGACTCTGCTTCCATCTTTCGATCCACCGGATCCTTAAAGGACGAAGTGTCCTCCACTGGAATAACCGTGGCTTTATTCAGCCTGGAAATAGGCGGATCCACGACTGGTGGTACCGTCCATTTCTTAATGATGGATTCCTCAAACGGATAGCGTCTAGCAATACGCTTGGAAATAGTAAAGGTACGTTTAGAATGCTCCCATTCTCCTTTAATCTGATTACCGAAACATTTAGGTACAGGAAAAGCCTTCATCGTCTTGATGGGCTTATTAGTACCAAAAGGAATCTCTGTTTCAGTTGCCTCTGCCGGTAAAGCCTCAAGTTTTAAAGTTTCCTGCACTGCCACAACTAGTGCGTCCACCAATGCTTCTTCCTGAATAATAGCAGGAGAAGAAGCGTCCTCCTCACTGTCTGAGGGGGCTTTACCTGGGATAACAGCCCTTGCAAAGGAACCTGCAACTGCCGTGACCACCTCTGAATCTGAGTCAGAGGTGTCAGATGGTATAGGGGTAGGCGGGGGTCGCTTCCTTGACCCCCGTCCCTGACAGGCCGCCTCCACCCGAGCCACCATAGACTCCAAAATTGCTGTAAATGACTCTATACTCTGTGCACCGGCGGGTCCCGTGGCCCCCTCAAGGGAAACAGGTGGGGGAATATGTGTGGCAGGGTCCATGATAACTCCAGTTACTTCCTGGATAATATAATTCAAAAATAAAACTTTTCTTTTTTTTTTTTTTTTTTTTTTTCGACCCCCAGCGCCACAAAAGCCCCTTAGTGTTACCTGCTAGGTATCCCTATCGATCGAGAGAGAGAGAGAGATAAACCCCCAGGCTCACCACTTGATGCTCAGAGTTTAACTGCAACAGGTTACAGCGCTGTCTAAACAAACAGGAAGTCTTTTGGCTGGCTGCCCAGGAAGAAAGGAGGCGGCTCCGCCCCTCTGTACGCCTTCCGGCGCCTCCCCCAAGCTCCACGAGGTGTTTGGATCACCTCAAACATGGCCGCCCCCATGCTGGAGACACGAGGCTACGCCAAAATGGCGGCTCGTGTGATCCAGCAAAAAAAATGGCGGCGGCCCGTACTGAATAGCGGTGTGCTGCAGGGCATACAACACTCTCACTGCATGGGGATATGGCGTGGTTGGCGGTACCGGCCCTGGCGGACCGCATGGCCGTTCGGGAGGCCTGCTGATAGCTGGAGATCTGATTAGGAAGGCAGTCTACATGTCCGTGGCTTCTGACTGGTAGGTAGCTTATTCCTAACCCATAGGATTCCCAGAATGCCACAGATTACATCTTTAAAACATGTATACAATTAGATTGTTAGCTCCCAAACCAAGCCTCCTGGCTTTTTGCACACATAAAATCACACTCAAAGTAGGAGGATCTGTGTCATGTTGTAGGATAGAAAGGGACTCTATCTTACCATACAGAGAGGGGCCCGCGTTCACCACAAAACCCGTCAGGGGGAAAGGGGGAACATACTACTCACCATACCGGAACCAGGCGGGCACCAACTCCTGACAGTACCCCTCTCCACCGGGGCGGGAGGGCTGTCGACCGATATGGACGCCGTGACTCATGGTCTTTGGCGTTTCAGCGAGACGTTTAACTCGCGTGGACAGTCCTTTAATGGGACTTTGTCGCGGCCGACCCAGCGCGGAGCTATGGCCTGCACGCGCTCGTAGGCTGAACTGGGGTGACCACCGGATCTCAAAATCCAGCCCGTCGCCCAGTTCAGCTTTCTTGCTTGAAGATCTCACAGGAACACTGGAGAAAAAAGCTGTCTAAAAAAATCCTTTAAGAAAAAATTCTTGCCAGGACCTAAGATCCCAGCAAGGTATCTAGGTCCTTACTCCTAACTAGACAGAAAATAACTGGATTTGCTGAGGCAGAGAGAGAGAGGATATACCCTCTGGGACTGCCCCTGGGGTGTGGCCAGAGCTTTTTAATTTCCTGTCTAGTCCTGCTCCTGTGGAGGCAACATAACCCGAAGGTGGTGTATCACCGAGGACTACGTCTGTCAATGAGCGCTAGAGAAATGCTTATTGCAATTTTTTTACCAAAAATATGTAGCAGAAAACAAATTGGCCTAAAATGATAATACATTTTGATTTTTAAATTTTTTTTTTTTGGGAATGTCATAGCAGAATGTGAAAAATGTTTTTTTTTTTAAATTGTCACTCTTTTTTTGTTTATAGCGCAAAAAATAAAAATCGCACAGGTGATCAAATACCACCAAAAGAAAGCTATATTTGTGGGAAAAAAAGGACATCAATTTTGATTGGGTACAGTGATGCACGACCACGCAATTACTTGTTAAAATCACACAGTGCCGAATCGCAAAATAGGTCCTGGTCATAAAGCAGGAAAATCTTCAGATCCTGAAGTAGTAAAGGGATTGCCCAGGCCCCCGTAATGAGGGAGGGATAGCGTTTAATTAACTTGGGAAGAATCCCTTTGAAGTTTAGTGTTCAGTGTTTTAGTGGCTCGCTTTCCATGGAAGGCTCTATGTGAGAGGGAACCTGAAGCATCACGCTGTGGATGATCAGGATTGTCCTAGAGCAGAGTGTGTTGGTAAAGTGGAGTATATTGTCCACTTTTTGCTCCAGTGTCTCTAACATAGGAGGTGTATAAAAGGGTGGGAAGGGCTCTCGGCATCCCCTTTCTCTATCGCATGAGCTATGCGGAGTGGGTCACAGGGCATTCAAGACTCGCTGGGATTTTGATTTGGATACACTTTTTCCAGTTAGTATAGTTGTCCGTTACTTCACGTGGAATGCACGGTGCCAGAATACCCTGCGGAAGAAAGTCCTCCCTGTCGAGGTGGTGTAAAATATTCTGGGCGAGGTTGGGAAGATTCGGGGTCTTGAGAAGGGCAGGGGGCGCTGAGCGGTCTGGATAAAGGCGTGGAGGAATATCAGACCTGCCTTTGGTGAACTGTCCATCTCTGGGTGAGGAGCTCTTTTCCTATGCTATTTCTTTCACTCCCTTAGCTTTTGTTGGTTAATATCTTCTTTCTGAAGAAGGGCTGCATGCATAATGGAGGTGGTTTTGTTTCTTGACCTTGCAGGTTAGATGTCTGGTGCAGTGGTGTGAGTCTTACTAAGATTATTTTCCCCTCTAATGACATGTTCATGATGTGAGTTTTGCTTTTGCTGTAAAGCCATTCTTTGTTTGAGAGCAGAATTTGCTATGTATTTTTTTCCCCTTTTCATGTAAATATGTATATATTTATGTATATTGATTTTATGCTTATTGATTGCAAGACTTTTAATAAACAAAATTGGGAAGAATGTCACTTATATTGTTGGTCAATGAAGAAAATGCTCCAAACATTGGTGGTCAGTAGGAAGAATGCCTGTTACAATGGTGGTTGATGGGAGTAATGGCCCCCTAACATTGGTGGTCAGGGAAAATTATATAAAGTAAATAAAAATGATTGTAAAGCACATCCAGGTAGGGTGTTATGTAACGAGAACATGTATGTAAACAATAATGGCAAAACATGTATGCTATCGTTGGGAATGTCAGAGTGAGAGCAATTCTAGGGCCATAATATGGTAACATGCTGGTCAGAGCTTTTTATTTTTTATATCTTTTTAAATAAACTGTTCAGCTAAGACATTTATTGCACCTATTATATTGTGTTAATTTATGAAAACCTTAATTTTGGAAACGTACCATTGTTGCACTTTATTTAAAATAAGTTTATTTTTATTTTTTTTCTATAAAAAACATTTATTTTGAACATAGTGTAGAGAAACTCTGTGATGAACAAATGTAATGTGGGCAGTGCAAAACGTAGGCGGGGCTTTGTGTGGGTGTGGCTTGAGTGTGGGCAGGGACACAGGGGCCCCATGAGTTGTCAGTCCGCCCTTGGCCCATTCAGTCAACTTTTGCGTGACAAGGGCAACCGTAAACACCGGTCTGAGTGCAGATCCCGCCAGGGAGTACATATTGCGGGCCACAGCCTCTGCCTTCCTATCCTCCGGATCCCTAAAGAATGGGGAATCCTCCACTGGGATAACGGTAGCCTTATTTAGTCTTGACACCGGAGGGTCCACCGTAGGTGGTACAGTCCACTTCTTTATCAGGGACTCCTTGAAAGGGTAGCATCTAGCAATCCACTAAGGCACCCCAGGGGAACGCTTTGGCTGGCCCCATTCTTTTTTGAGCATGTTGTCAAAATACGTGGGAAAGGGAAAAATCTTTTGCCGCTATATATGACTTGTGAGTGCCAAACATATCCTGCACGCCAGTCGCAGCTGCGTCCTCCAATTTCAGGGTCTCCCGCACAAAAACAACGAATGAGTCCATCAGCGCCTTGATCTGCACGGCAGCGGAGGTAGCAATGGCATCCTCACTGTCAGAGGAAACCGGGCGCGAGGTAGCAGACCCGGCAAGGAGACCCCCGTCTGCGGTGGCTGAATCAGACTCAGAACCTGAGATGAGGCAGGGGTAGGCAGAGGGTGTGTCTTAGCACCTCGCCCTGTAAAGAGCACCTCCACTCAGGACACAAAGGCTTCCAGGACCTCCAAAATTGCATCGGTAGACAGTTGGGATCCGGAGGGCCCTGCGGCCTCCCCGGGGGGTCAGGTGGGGACACATGATCTGTAGGGTCCATGTTGCACCAGTGGAACCCATCAGCAAAAAGCTGAAAAAGGGACAGAAACTTTTTTTTTTTTTTTTTAAAAGTCCCACTGCACTGCAGCACCCCCCCGAAGGTCAGGCAATCGCGCTGGAGACCCCCAGCAGAGGGAGAGAGAGAGACCCCCAGGCCCCTTGTACCAGAAGCAGCAGCAGAAGGCCCAGAACGTCTGCGCGTGTCAGCAGCAAGCTTGATACAAAAGGAAATGTGCTGAGACCCTTGTGGGGATCCTCCAGACTCCACAACCGGATCGATTGGCAGGTGGGCCCTAAGGGTACAGAGACCCTCCGCACGATTGTTCGTTCATCACCGATGGCGCACCCCCCCGTGCATCCGGCCTGGAACGCGGTCCCAGCGCCGAAGTAGGTCCAAATAGCCCACAGCGTGAGGATGAGCAGGTAGATGAGGGGGTGCGTGACCGGACAGAGGGAAACCCGGGATTGCGAGGGTCCAACCGTCCCAGGGAGGGGCCCGTGTCCACCCCAAAATCGATCAGGAGAAGAGGAGGGAACATTTACTCACCATACCAGGAACACAGGCGGCCATCATTTCCTGACAGGACCCCTCTTCGCTGAAGTGGGGGGGGGCTGTCGGCCAATTAGGACCGCTGGGACTTAGGCCTAGACTCGGTCGTGTGCGACCTGGCGAGACATTTAACTCGTGAGTCTAGTCCCTGTCCAGTGGGAATATGTTGTGGCCCACCCAGCGCAGAGCTAAGGTCTGCACGCGCTCATTGGCCAGCTGGGGGTGACCACTGGATCTATACATCCAACCCGTTGCCCAGAGCTGGCATAGTTGCTTGTAGATTTCACAGGAAAAAGTCCGGAGAAAAGCTACCTAAAAAAAATTAACTAGAAAAAAAACTTTGCCAGGCCAGAGATCCCAGCAGGGAACTAGGTCCTTACTACTGACTAGACAGATTAAAACTGACATCCTATGCAGGAAGAGAGAGGGTGTACCCTCAGGGACTTCCCATAGGCGTAGCCAGAACTTTTTATCTGTTTAGTGTCCTACTCCTGTAGGGGGCAGTATAACCCTACTGATATGCATCAGGAACTGCGTCCGTCAATGAACGATAAAGAAATAATGACCTGGCGGATTCATTATTTTGCTTACAGAAGGACCGGTTTTTCAGTCTAATGTCAGAAGCAGATACAGTAGGAATAGAGTGCCCACCCTATCATTTAGGACTAATTGCGGCTAATATAAGGAATTCAATAGCACCTGCGACCTGGGCTGGATATCAGTTGGCCTGGTTTTTGTGGTTATCTTCTTTGGGTTCACTAAATGAGAAATGTAGTTCCTTTTCCTTTTCTGAATTGTTTTTATTTTTTAACCATTTATTAAAAAATACTCATGGTCTCATGTTAACCGCTTGCCGACCGCCCAAAGTAGATTTACTGCGGCGGTCAGCCCCTGCCAGGCAGAGTGACGTTAATTAATGTCACTAGCCTGGGAGGTTCTGGGGAGCGAGCGCGCGCCCACGGAGGCGCGGTCACGGACCCCCCCGCGCGTGTGACCAGCGGACCCGATGTCCGCCGGTCACTCGGCGATCGTCGGGGGAGAGGGAGAATGTCAGGCAGCTTGTGTAAACAAGCCACCTGTCATTCTCCTCGGTGTAAAGACACTGATCACACGGATCTACTATGTAGATCCGTTGATCAGTGTCCTTACAGCTCAAGCCACAGCCAATCACAGTAGAAAGCACGCCCCTAGGGACACACACAGCCCCTCCCTCCCAAATAAAGTTAACCCCTTCACTACCAGTGTATTTTTACAGTAACAGTGCATATGTATAGCACTGATTACTGTAGAAATGTCACTGGTAACCCCAAAAGTGTCAAAAATGTCAGTCAAGGGTCCGATCTGTCCGCCGCAATGTCGCAGTACCGCAAAAAAAAAAAATCGCAGATCGCCGCCATTACGCGTTAAAAAAAAACCAACAAAAATGACAAAAATCTTTCCCTTTGTTAGTAAACGCGATAACTTTTGCGCAAACCAATAAAAATACGCTTTTTGCGATTTTTTTTTACCAAACATAGGTTGGATAAAACAAATTGGCCGAAAATGTTAAAAATTTTGATTTTTACATTTTTTTGGGGAATTTCATATAAAAAAAATGTGAAAAATATTGCTATTTTTGCAAAATTGTCGCTCTTTTTTTGTTTATAGCGCGTGATCAAAAAAATCGCACAGGTGATCAAATACCACCAAAAGAAAGCTCTGTTTGTGGGAAAAAAAGGACGTCAAATTCGTTTAGGTACAGCGTCGCACGACCGCGCAATTGTCCGTTAAAGTCACGCAGTGCCGAATCGCAAAATACCCCCTGGTCTTTTAGCAGGAAAATCCTCCGGGGCTTAAGTGGTTAATAAAGTTATTTTTGGAGTCTTTATTTTTTAAGTTACAGAATTTACCTTCATGTTCAAGTTTTTTTTTTTTCAGTAAAGCAAGCTCTAAAGAGTTATAAAAAAGGTCATTTTAATGTAGATAGGCAGAAGCCTATTGCTCCAGACATTTTTAAGAAGCTGTGTGATACAGGTGTGTGTTTCTGGTTTTGAATCTGTGATGTGTAAAGCTATTTTTCAATCATTTTTTTTGCAGCACTTAAGGTTTCTGAGTTGGTCCCACATAATAAAATCGGTAAACATGGTTTACAGTTTTCAAATAGTTATTCAGGATGATTGCTAAAAATTTTCAGTTCAGTTCCCCTTTTAAAAGATGTATTTCCGCATTTAATTTGCTTGAGCATTTTACATCACATTCTTTTAGGATTGCGGCAGCTACTGAGGCATCTAGATGTGGGTTGGACTCTTCTTATCATAAAGTCAGTGGGGAGGAAGAGATCTAAGAGTTACAAGTTGTTTGTCAGACCTAATTCTTGCATTTGACTAATTTTATCTAATCAAGTTATATGGATTATTGGCCAGTCCTTCAGGTTTTGGGCCCAGCGCAGAGCAGCCAACACGATATACTAAGAAATTGATGTCTTGATCCAGCTTTAGACTTTTCAGGAGCGGGAGGGGAGGTATGGTATGGGCAAACCTGTATTTTGAATTGAGTCATCTCCACCATTACCCCCCCCCTCCCCCCCCCGGTATTTTGATTATTCATTTGGGGGAAAACAACAAACAACATAGAGCAAGCAAAGACTTAAGACTTGATTTTTATTTTATTTTATTTTATTTGATTCTTTCAGACAGGTCAAGCTGGAAGGAGGGTTTTCCAGGCTTTACAGGGAAGACAGAATACACTTGTGGGGATAGGGCTGGATATTTTTAATACAGATTTACAAGCTTGTATTGAGCTACCTGCACTGCGGAGGTTTGGTTAAAGTTAGTCCCACCTGTCTTTTGGAGATTTTAAAGTTTGAAAATAATTCTGATACAGCTTGAGCATTGGTTGCTAAGCTGCTTTGAGTGATGTTATTCTTGAAATGTTATTTCCTTAATTCTGTCATATCTTTTAAACCATCAATTAACAGCAGTGGGAAATTATTTATCCAAGCCTGGTGTTCGGTGTATTTCTTTACTGGTTTAAAGGCCTTCCTGCCTGTTGTTCCATGTACTGGTTCCAACTTGCGTACAAATTCAACTTGAGAACAAACCTACAGACCCTATCTTGTTTGTAACCGGGGGACTGCCTGTATGTGCTTTAGCAAGGTCACATTATAAACTGGAACACAGCAAATTGTGAACACTAAACAGGCATTTATAGAAGGTTTTAAAAAAAATACATGCTAAATATGTCCCAAATGCACACACTTACTTTTTTTTAAAGAAGTCCCCACTGGATTTGGATTAGTAACCCTATCCACATGTATACAGTCAAAACAAATTTTAAACAGTTACTTTTTTTTCTCCTCTCTAAATTATGAACTGGAGCAGCATAGTAAATATACCCAATTGCAACAATTTGCTACTTTGTGGGTACTATAAGGACATTTAGAGTGTGCTATAACAAGGCAAAGTTCACCTTTTGCATAAAAAATACTACAGACAAGGAGTCCCAGTAGGGGAATTTTTTATTTTTTTTAATACTTTAAGTACCGTACCTGTAGGTCACACTTGAAGCTTGCTCCCAACACATGTATGGAGTATTCTTACAAGACAGCACCGGTAAACGTTAAGTATATAGGAGTTTTTCAGCCAGGCTTTGGGGGTGCTGTAAATGGCATACTGGTATGGCACTTAAATCAACAGGTGAAACAGGTTATCAACCTCTAAATATACTTTTCTTTTTTTAATATAGGTAACACATTAAGCTATGACAACACTTAAGCTAACCCATAAGCTATAAAGAGGCAACACATTAAGCTATGACAACACTTAAGTGTTAGCCTTACAGGACCTTACTGGGTACTGTAAGGCTCAGTTCATACCTATGCATTTTTATTGCTTTTTGCAGAAATGCACTACAGTCCATTTAAAGTGGTTTCTTATGGGACATGTTCACATCACATCACTGCGTTTTTGGAAAGGGTCAGGGACTTTTTTAAAAGCAAAACGGTGCATGAAATGCATTTTTTACCAAGATCACAACAAATTGTTCAAATAAAAAAAAAAACAAAAGCATATAAAATGCGAAATGCATCAAAAACGTGGGGAAAAACGAGTATACAAAAATGCAAAACGCACTGCAAAAAGCACTGCAGAAATGGATTAAAAGCAAACTGCATGGGTGTGAACCAAGCCTAACACTATCAGCCATTTCAGTCTAAGGCTGGCCATACATTATACAATTTTCTTATTCAATTTCCTTTAGATTTACCTTCAACTATGTAGTGCAAGGGCCTGCCTGATTGCTTACAAATTGAAAGTGTTTAGGTTTGACCTTATATTATATGGTTTTGGTAAATCTAAAGGAGGGTTGAACAAGAAAATTGTATAGTGTATGGCCAGCTTTAGTTTGACGCTTTCTGCATTACCTTTTACTCATCAGTGAACAATAAGGGCTCTTTCACACAGGCGATCCGATCAGATCCGCCTGTCAGTTTTTTAGGCGGATCTGATCGGATCCTCCATGCAGCTCTATGGGGCAGCGGGTGTCAGCGGAGACACCTCCGCTGACACCCACTGCCATCCGCATCCGATCCTGTGTGTGAAATCTGAGCGGAGCGGATCTGATGAGAGCGGACAAGCGATCCGCTCTCATCCGATCCCCCATAGAGGGCAGCGGGTGCTGAGACACCTCCCTCTCCGCTCTGCAAGCGGAGACGGAGCTGTCACCCGCCGGCTCAGCGGGGATCGCGGATCGATCCCCGCTGAGCAACACGGATCAGCATACGGAGGCGGACCCTGTGAAAGAGCCCTAAGGGGCAGATTTACTAAAAATGGATTGCCCAGAATCTGGTGCAGCTGTGCATGGTAGCCAATTAGCTTCTAACTTTAGCTTGTTCAGTTAAGCTTTGGCAATAAAACCTGGAAGCAGATTCGTTTCCATTTAGAGCTGTACCAGATTTTGCACTTTCCAGTTTTAGTAAAAACCCCCTTAGTGCAGACTTTGTGTGTCAAGTGCATTATGTGCAGTGTGGTTAGGCAGCATATTATTTTAGAATTTTCAGGTTTTTAACAGACTTGTAACATTTTATTTTCAATGCAGCACATTCAAATGCACATATGCCTAACATCTGTGTTATGTGATACACTAAATCCTACGTGCCTTATTGAAGGCTAACTAGGTTGTACTAGGGGTGCAATTCAAAATGAACAGCATAACAACCCACCGCACTTCGTGTTATGCATTACTGTTTGTTGCAGTAATACGCAGTATAATGAACGTTACCAAAACACAAAAGTCTTAAAATTTTGTTCCCCTACAATACAATTGTGTCCTATATAGTTTATTTGCAAAATCCCTACCAGTGTTTACATCCATAGACCCAACCCTATTTATCTAACACAAATCTAACACAAGTCCAGGAGTGTATTTATAAACATAATGCAAGGCAAGTACAAAATGACCACAAAAAACAAAAAAGAAATCGGAAATCTTTGTTAAAAAATTGTCCATCCCTTTTGACATTAACAAAGAAGATAAACTTTTTTTTTACATAAAATTAGTGCAATTGATCAGCAGTACATTAAGGTATTTAATTGGCACGTCACATCAGGCAGGTTTTGGTGCAACAGTAAGCATCTCATCTTAAGGAATATTCTTTTACATCTCAGAAGTGATGACTTATTACATGTCCCATGAGGATCATTGTGAGAAGAACAATGATGTTTCCTTTAGAGAAAGAAAAAGAGAAGAGTGAATTACATAACTGTATTTATAATTAAAAGAAAAAATACCAGGGCTGTGCACTTGAACTGGATTGTTTGATAAATACTGTATTTAAAGGATAAACAAGTAAGATATGATACACAATGTAAAAAGAATCCTGCCAAGAGAAAAATATGTGGGCAGGCATTCAAGCTCCTTCAGAAAATGCCATTTTCCTAGCCCTAATTTTGATCTTCATTCAATATTATCAGTCATTGACCCAGCATAAACATACACAGCCAGTCTTGAGTTTTACTGTACACTTTTTAGGCAATTGACTCAGAAAATGTTGAGCAACTGGCATTTTTCAGTAGGTCAGCTACACTAACATACACATTTCTGTCAGGACAGATTTATTTTACCCCACTGGAGTAACTTGCTAGTCATACACTACCCGATTTACTGTATAGCCAAACTGAACATTACAGATCCTCACTGGGGATTATCAGAAGTTAAAAAATGCTGTATATTTGTGAATAAAGTTTGATTCTCAACATAACACATTTATATAAAACACGTCTACATGAAAAAAGCCAAGCCTAATACTAATTGCAACAAAACTGGAGCATTAAAAAAAAAAAAAAAGAGGCTATTCTTAGAATAAGAAATTAAAAAAAGGTAGTCTTGTGACTAAGGTTATGCTGTGGGAATTTTGCCATCACAAAAAGCTAGCTCTTTAGATTTATATATAGTGCCTTAAAGTATGCATACCCCTTGAAAGTTTCCACATTTTGTCATGCTACAACCAAAAACGCAAATTTATTTTATTGGTGCTTTATGTGATAGACCAACACAAAGTGGCACATAATTGTGAAGTGGAAGAAAAATGATAAATGGTTTTCAAAATGTTTACAAATTAATATCTGAAAAGAGTGGCGTGCATTTGTGTTCAGCCCCTTTTTACTCTGATAGCCCTAACTAAAATCTAGTGGAACGAATTGCCTTCAGAAGTCACCTAATTAGTAAGTAGAGTCCACCTGTGTGTAATTTAATCTTCGTTAAAAATACAGCTGTTCTGTGAAGCCCTCAGAGGTTTGTTAGAGAACCTTGGTGAACAAACCGCATCATAAAGGCCAAGAAACACACCAGACAGGTCAGGGATAAAGTTGTGGAGAAGTTTAACCACTTGCCGACCGCCCCACGCAGATTTACTGTGGTAGGGCGGCTCGGCTGCGCATAATCACGTAGATCTGCATAAATATGTACACGTGGTTTCGGCAGGCAGACCACAGGAGGAGCGGGCTCGATCGCCGCTGGCCTCCCACGATCCACTCCAAAACGGATAGGAGAAACGACTGTAATGTAAACAATGTAAGACGGCTCTCCTGTCAGAGAGGCAGGAAAATATTGTGTGATTCAGCTAAGCTGAATCACCAATCTCTCTCTGCCTCTAGTCAATCCATCCTCCCCAGTTAGTAAGCACATATAGGGAACACATTTAACCCCTTGATCACCCCCGGTATTAACCCCTTCCCTGCCAGTGTCATATAACAGTAACAGTGCATATTTTTAGCACTAATTACTGTAGTAATGTCACTGGTCCCCCCAAAAGTGTCAAAAAGGTCAGTTAGGAGTCCGATCTGTCTGACACAATGTCGCAGTCACGATAAAAATTGCTGATTGCTGCCATTACTAATTAAAAATCTAAAAAGTCCATAAATCTTTCCCATAGTTTGTAAACACTATAAACTTTGCGCAAACCAAATTATACAGTTTTTTACCAAACATATGTAGCAGAATACAAATTGGCCTAAACTGACAAAAAAAAATTAAATGTTTAATTTTTTTTATTGGGAATGTTTTATAGCAGAAAGTAGAAAATATTGGTGTTTTTTCTGATGCTCATTTATTTGTTTATAGAGCAAAAACGAAAAAAAAGCTCTGTTTGTGGGGAAAAAAGGACATGAATTGTATTTGGGTATGACGTCACACGACCGTGCAATTGTCAGTTAAAGCAACGCAGTGCAGAATCGCAAAAAATGGCCTGGTCATTAAGGGGGTAAAACCTTCCAGGGCTGAAATGGTTAGAGCAGGGTTAGGTTATAAAAAAAACCCAAGTTTTAAACATCTCATGGAGGACTGTTCAATCCATCATCTGAAAATGGAAAAAAGTATAGCACAATTGCAAACCTTGCAAGACATAACCGTCCACCTAAACTGACAGGCCAGGCAAGGAGAGCATTAATCAGAGAAGCAGCCAAGAGGCCCATAGTAACTCTGAAGGAGCTGAAGAGATCCACAGCTAAGGTGGGAGAATCTG
Source organism: Pelophylax lessonae (assembly GCF_965119305.1). Taxonomy (NCBI): domain Eukaryota; kingdom Metazoa; phylum Chordata; class Amphibia; order Anura; family Ranidae; genus Pelophylax; species Pelophylax lessonae. Next base: position 259,123,582 of record NC_138769.1, read on the forward strand.
TCCACAGGATAACTATTAGTCCTGGTAACGGAACCACAACCCACACTGTACTTGTGGACTTCCGTCAGTATACGGCTTCCTCCCAGTCGTGAACATAGATATCAGATTTTCCAGCCGCCCTCATACAAAGCTAGCCGACAACTTAGCTTGTACTGGAATCTTCTTCTTTATTGAACAGTTTCACACTCAAGTTATACACACATAAGCACATCCCCCTCCTGATCAAATTACCCCACCAGGTCAGGGGTTGCTTGATTACATTATCATATACAGATGAAATTGTATACAGAAATAAAAATAAACTTTACTAATTATCTAGGCATCTGGACAGAATACACATCCCACCTCATTACATAAATAATAGGGAGAGCCTGTCTCCGACATTGAAATTCAATACACATTAGCATAAGTGTAAACACAGTCCCCATTTGAAGCAATCCAAACCATTAAGTATCTGTATTTCACTCCCAGTGACGGTGAGTACCGTCACAGTCGTGCACTCTACAAATCTGGCCTTTATGGAAGAGTGGCAAGAAGAAAGCCATTATTGAAAGAAAGCCATAAGAGGTCCCATTTGTAGTTTGCAACAAGCCATGTGGGGGACATGAACAAAATTTAACTTTTTGCCCTAAAAGCAAAAAACGCTATGTTCGGTAGAAAACTAACACTGCACCATCACCCTGAGCACACTATCCCCGCTGTGCAACATGGCGCTGGCAGCATCAGGTTGTGGGGGATGCTTTTCTTCAGCAGGGACAGGGAAGCTGGTCAAAGTTGATGGAAGGGAGCGTAGCCAAGCAGGGCATGCAAGCGGCTCAGTCTCACGGAGCTCCCTGCACAATCTCCTGCTAGTGATCCTTTCCCTGGCCAATACGGACTCTGACCACCACCGTTCATTGCAGCAGGTTCTCAGAACTCCAGTGGTGCCCCGGGGCTACTTGTTTCCCTGCCACCATGACCAGGGGAGGAAAGAATTGTTAGAATGCTGCAGGCCCAGGATAGCCAACATGGTGCGGCTGCAGCTCTGCCACCGCAAACCGCGAGGGGAGCAGACAAGCCTAAGGATCCAGGAGCAAAAAGCAAGCTCAAATCGCCCTGCGGTCAAAGATAATCCTGATGACATTCTATTTTACATGAAAAGATTGTCTGAAATGCAAGGGCAGGAGGTGGAGAGGACACTGATCCGGGTTTACACATGTGGACACTGATGTAGTGCAAGGGGGCTGTAGCAGATACCAAAGCACTGCCTATTTCTGAACAGCCATCATGAGCTGAGGATTTTGCTGAGATAGAGGAGCAACCCACACTGAGTCAGATCCTCCAGGCAGTGCACAAATGTTAATACAGAGAAAAATCACTTAAGGGGGCTTACAAAAAGGTAGTAGCCCTCCTCCGACAAGATCTCCAAAAAATCCGCAAGAGAACCACAGCTGAGGAAAGCAGCATAAGCAACTTGGAGGATCAGTTGCTGCCTTTGATTACTGAATCCTGTTCCACTGCTCGGTTAGAGAATGTTAACAAGAGCAAAACTGATGACACTGAAAATAGATTGCGACACATTAACGTCTACATAGTGGGATTGCCAGAGAAAGTGGAAGATAGAGATCCTACAGAGTTTATTAAAAACTGGCTCCTAGGCACCTTCTGTAAAGGTGCATTTACACCTTTGTGGTTGAAAGGGCCCACTGTGACCCTGCTAGAGCTCTACCGAGTAACGCACCCAGGCCAATGTTAGCACGCATTTTCATTACTGCGACAGAGAAAAAATACTCTGCTTGGCAAGACAAAGGCCCGATATGCCATTCAATGGAGTAAAGATTTCATTCTACCCAGACTTTTTAGCCTAAGTGCAAAGGCAACTGTGACGGTACTCACCGTCACTGGGAGTGAAAGACAGATACTTAAAGGTTTGAATTGCTTCAAATGGGTTCTGTGTTTACTTATGATAATGTATATTGAACTTCAATGTCAGAGACAGGCTCTCCCTATTGTTTGTGTATTGGGGTTAGACGTGTATTCTGTTAAGCCTTTCTGTTCCATTGTTAAATGTTAATGAACTCATTGTTCTGGCCAGATGGCTAGATAATTAGTTCAGGTTAATTCTATTTCTGTATACAATTTCATCTGCATATGATAATGTAATCAGGCAACCCCTGACCTGGGTATGGTAATCTGATCAGGAGGGGGATGTGCTTATGTGTGTAAACAGGGTTCATACACATTTTCACCAATAAAATTCCATGACTTTTCCATGACTTTTGCATGACTTCACGTAAATATTTATGACCTAATGTTTCATCAAAGGTCTATGTATACATGTTAACTAACGCACGCATGCTCTGAAACCGGTTACCACCCCATCTATGTGTCCACCAGGACACATAATAATTACACAGGTTCTGAGGCTAATGCACCTAAGGTACCAAGTGAGTTTAATTACCACCTTAATCAGCCACAGAACCTGTGTAATTAATATGTGTCCTGGTTTAAAGGCATGAGGTGGTAACCCTACATGCAGTCCTTTTCCCTTTGTTTCTGGACCTGAATGAATGAAAAGGGGGTAGGTGTTAACAGACACAAGTCTATTTACATCAGCCTGCCTATAGACCTGCATGGACCTCATGATCAGGCCTGCCTGAAAAAGAGACAAGACGACCCTGGTTGGAAAGGTTGCGTGAAAGGGCCCTAGGGTAGAGTTTTGGGGGTGGTAAAAAAAAAAAAAAAAGCAGCTCAGCTGCACATTTTTACTGCCCTCCAAATACAAGTGTAAACAAGGCCTAAGCAGAAGCATCTCACTATGTTTACAGTATGATCATTATGATGATCATAGTACAGTAGGTGCTATATGGCTGTACTTTATATGCCGATTCCGTGTCTGTGTGTTATATTCCGATACGGTGTCTGTGTGTTATATTCCGATACTGTGTCTGTGTGTTATATTCCGATACTGTGTCTGTGTGTTATATTTCGATACTGAGTCTGTGTGTTATATTCCGATACTGTGTCTGTGTGTTATATTCCCATACTGTATCTGTGTGTTATATTCCGATACTGTGGCTGTAGTGTATATGCCGATACCGTGGCTGTAGTGTATATGCTGATACTGTGGCTGTAGTGTATATGCCGATACTGTGGCTGTAGTGTATATACGGATTCAATAGCTGTACTGTATATACTGATTCTGTGGCTGTAGTGTATACACTGATTCTGTGGTTGTAGTGTATATACTGATTCTGTGGCTGTAGTGTATATACTGATTCTGTGGCTGTAGTGTATATACTGATTCTGTAAATGTAGTGTATACACTGATTCTGTGGTTGTAGTGTATATGCTGATTCTGTAAATGTAGTGTATATACTGATTCTGTGGCTGTAGTGTATATGCTGATACTGTGGCTGTAGTGTATATGCTGATAAGTATCAGCATATGCAGCCATATACAGTAAAGCCACAGTATCAGAATACACAGCCATATACACTACAGTCACAGAATCAGTATATACACTACAGCCACAGAATCAGTATATACACTACATTTACAGAATCAGCATATACACTACAACCTATCTTCCGTTCAACTACCTTCCCTATCATCCTCCCACAGGGAAATGCTGGAACAGCACCTCACAGCTGAGGAACTGCAGCAAGCCATAAAGTCTTTGAAACCACTTAGCGCCCAGGCCCAGACGGCTTCTCCGCTACTTATTATAAACGCTTCGCTCCCATTCTGATCCCCCCTCTGGTAGGGGCGCTCAACTCCCTGCTAGATGGGCACCTCTTCCGGGAGGAGTCACTAACGGCTGCTATTTCTATGATTCCTAAACCCAACTCCGACCACACTTCTTGGTCTAACTTTAGACCCATCTCCATACTGAATATAGACATTAAACTACTAGCCAAAGTCCTCTCCACCCGTCTCAATACAGTCATTGGGTCATTAGTTCACGCAGACCAAACGGGCTTCATCCCGTCTCGTCAAGCAGGCGACAATGTCAGACGGGCTACTCTCCTAGCCCACATCGCTAGACAACGCCGCATTCCCTCCTGCTTCCTCTCCCTTGACATCTGCAAAGCCTTTGACTCCGTTATCCTGGCCTTACCTTACCTCGGTCCTCGGTCGTTGGGGATTCGGCTCACATTTTATGCAGTGGGTGAAAGCCCTTTATCGGAACCCAAGAGCATATGTACACTACTCCGGCTTCCGGTCTGACTCCTTCCCCATTGAAAGAGGCACTCGACAAGGCTGCCCCCTCTCCCCCCTCCTATTTGCCCTAGCTATTAAACCCCTCGCTATTCTTGTACGTGCTGATCCTAACATTAAGGGAATTGAGCTAGGGGGACATCACCATAAACTCTGCCTCTTTGCGGATGACGTCCTCGTTTTTCTTACTGCCCCCCTGGTGTCGGTTCCTAGCCTCTTACGTACCCTAGCAATCTTTGGCTCCGTCTCGGGCCTCGTGGTTAATCCTCGAAAATCGCTAGCTCTAAATGTATCTCTCCCGACTGATGTCCATTCCCACCTTAGGTCCTCACTCCCGTTCCCTTGGGCAACCTCGTATATCCCCTATCTGGGGGTGAACCTCACGGCTGACCCTGCTGGGCTCTACTCCGCCAATTACCCCCACATGCTGTCTACACTTACGAACCTCATGTCTAAATGGTCCTCCCTGCCCCTATCTTGGATGGGGAAAATCACGGTGATCAAGATGTCCATTTTACCCAAAATCCTGTACCTCTTTCGAGTTCTCCCTATTCCGGTGCCGTCCTACTTCTTACGCATCTTACAAAAACGAGCTTTGGACTTTATTTGGAGCAAATCTAAACCTCGCTTACCGAGACCGACGCTATACCGCCCACGAATTCGCGGCGGGCTGAGCGTACCGCATTTTGCCAAATATTATTACGCAGCACAACTAGCTCAGCTCCCAAAATACCACGCCTCGAAGGAAATTCCACTGTGGGTTTCCCTAGAAGCAGTGGAATGTGATCCATTATCTGTGGCCAACCTGCTCTGGCTACCACCCGCACAACGGCGGAGCGTAACCAACCCAATCACGAAACATAGCTTGACCATCTGGGATAGACTTGGTCGACGCTTCCACCTGCAATCTCCTCATAACCCCCTACTCTCTTTTCTCCGCAATCCGTCCTTCTACCCGGCCTGGTCCTCGCGGACTTCCTTCTCCGCCTGGACTAGTGCTGGCCTGATACGGGCCCATCAATTCTTTACCTCGCGCACCTTCTGCCCATTCCCTACCCTGCGGGAAACTTATAATCTCCCCTCTGGGGAAATATTCCGCTACCTACAACTCAAGCATTTCTTTACACAAGCTACTCCGATTAGGGAGACCTCCGCAACCTTCTCGACCTTTGAACGCGCATGCAAAACTGACCCTCACAGACGTGGACTCCTCTCTGACCTCTATGCCCACCTCCTGTCGGCTCAGGAGACCACACCACCTACATACATAGCCAAGTGGGAACGTGACCTGCACATCACACTTGATCACGAGGACTGGATACAAATCTGGCAGGCTACCAAATCGGCATCCCCAAATATTGTTGCACTCGAAACGAATTACAAGGTCCTCACCAGGTGGTATTTGGTTCCCGCTAGGATCTCTAAATATGTGCCTCAGTATTCCCCACGTTGCTTCCGGGGGTGCGAATCCCCAGGTACTCACGCTCATATCTGGTGGGAGTGCCCTGTGGTTCAAGCCTTCTGGTCCAAAGTGCACGAAACTCTGTCTACCATGTTTGGCGTCCCTCTTGTCCCTGACCCGACATCTACTCTCCTGAATCGCAAGCCACCTAACCTTACACACCGTCAATTCAAACTTTACCTATATGTCACGACGGCTGCAAAGCAAACCATCGCGAAAGCATGGAAAACCCCCACACTCTGCCATCTGGCTATGCTACACAGGGTTACCCAAGCCATGCTCCATGCTAAAACGGAAGCAATTTTGTTAGACAAACTGACCCCCTATGAGCGGCTATGGCGACCCTGGATTGACCATTGCCTACCTCCTGGCCTTGACGATAGCCTTGTACTCACCTGATTGGGCTTCCTCACTTCCGGCTCACTTCTCCCTCCTGGGCCCCTAGTAGGGTTCGAGGCTCCCTCCGGACCCCTGCTGCTACCTCCCTCCCACAACCCTCCCCTCCTTACCCTACTTTTTTCCTTGCCTGTCAACCCAGCCCCCCCCCCCACTCGGCCCCTGGCGTACCCACTTGAGAGCTATACCTTGGTTTTGGTTGAGACCCCTTCTGTGTGGGGGTCCATCCACACAGCGTGGCCTCGTGCCACACCTTCAGTTTGAGTGTATCCTCATTGCATCCCAGACGGTACGTCGGGTCGATCCCATATATGTATTGCATTTGTTACATGTTATTTGTATGTTATATACAGCAGTATTGAATCACAATGTGCCTTGTTTTATCTAGACGTGTACCTTCTATTTTCAATGCATATTGCTGTACCATGTTTCCTTTGCCTTCAATAAAACCGTTTAAAAGAAGTTCCCTCACTGCGGCCGCCGGCCGGTGTACTTGCCAGGCCAGCTACACCGGCTCCGCGGCCAATCAGGGTGTGAGTCACACCCCCCTGAGCAGAAGGCTGATTGGCCGTGGAACCGGCCCGGAAGTCAAGTAGTGAGTGTGTAACTGTGGGTTCAGAACTTTCCCGCGGCCGCCGATGTCCTGCCCGGCGCGGCCAGCAGCCCAGCCCGCATCGGCATGAAGCTGCAGATGGGAGCTCCTTCAGTCCGACTCTGGGCTGCTCGCGGGGGGCTGTGGTGGGGAGAGAAGGTAAGTGCCTGCAGTGCAGCCCTGGCCGTGTGTCCTAAATAGGAGGGGGATGGGGCGGCTCAGCTGCATATAGAGGATTTGATCTTGATGTTTCCCTATTCCGGCTCATGCTGCCGCTGGATGGATGGATGATTCTCTTCCTCACTTCTGCGGCTGCTCTATATGAGCTGTCCCATCCCCCTCCTATTCAACTTCTTTTACTGCCCCCCCCAGTGCTCTTAGCCCCCCTCCCCCCAGTGATCTTAGCCCCCCTCCCCCCAGTGCTCTTTAGCCCCCACAGTGCTTTTCATCTCCCCCTATGCTCTCTGGCTCCCCCAGTGCTCTCCACCCCCTGTGCTCCCTGGCTCTCTCCTAAGTGATTTCCTGTCCCCCCCCCATGCTCTCAATCCCCCTGGTTTTCCCTGCCCCCCCCCCCCCCCAGTGCTATCCACACCCTGCGCCTTCCAACCCCCCTCTTAATTCTCTCCAGTCCCCCCCCTTGCCCTTCAGCTCCTCCAGTGCCATCTGCTTTCCCTGTGCTCTCCGGCCCCCCTAGTGTCCTTCAATCTTCTATCATGTCTGCAGTCTCTGACCTTTTCTTGTATCACATCCGCAGTCTCTTGACCATCTCCTGTACTAGGTCTGCAGTCTCTGAACATCTCCTGTATCATGTCTGCAGTCTCTGACCATCTCCTGTATCATGTCCGCAGTCTCTGACCATCTCCTGTATCATGTCCGCAGTCTCTGACCATCTCTTGTATCATGTCCGCAGTCTCTGACCATCTCTTGTATCACGTCTGCAGTTTATGACCATCTCTTGTATCACATCTGCAGTCTCTGACCATCTACTGTATCACATTTGTAGTCTCTTACCATCTACTGTATCACGTCTGTAGTCTCTGACCATCTCCTGTATCACGTCCTCAGTCTCTGACCATCTCCTGCATCATGTCCTCAGTCTCTGACCATCTTCTGTATCATGTCCTCCGTCTCTGACCATCTCCTGTATCAAATAGGCTGGCCTGGCACTGGCAGCCAGGCATAGTACTAGTCTAGTACTATGCCTGCCAGTGCCTTGTCTGATCTGATGATGTCACTGCCAGGCTATTTGCAGAAGAAATCCTTATTTTTCCTCATTTTTGATCATGTGTCATGATGACATTGGTTTTGGTAATTGTCTGACTCTGATGCCATCCTATTTGTAGATGAAATCCTGATTTGAATAAAATTGTTTCTGCCAGTGCCAGCCTACCAGGGGCTGATCTGAGGTATGAAGGTGCAGGAATTGGGGTGATCTGAGGTGTGAAGGTGCAGGAATTGGGGTGATCTGAGGTGTGAAGGTGCAGGAATTGGGGTGATCTGAGGTATGAAGGTGCAGGAATTGGGGTGATCTGAGGTATGAAGGTGCAGGAATTGGGGTGATCTGAGGTGTGAAGGTGCAGGAATTGGGGCTGATCTGAGGTGTGAAGGTGCAGGAATTGGGGCGATCTGAGGTGTGAAGGTGCAGGAATTGGGGTGATCTGAGGTGTGAAGGTGCAGGAATTGGGGCTGATCTGAGGTGTGAAGGTGCAGGAATTGGGGCGATCTGAGGTGTGAAGGTGCAGGAATTGGGGTGATCTGAGGTGTGAAGGTGCAGGAATTGGGGTGATCTGAGGTATGAAGGTGCAGGAATTGGGGTGATCTGAGGTATGAAGGTGCAGGAATTGGGGTGATCTGAGGTGTGAAGGTGCAGGAATTGGGGTGATCTGAGGTGTGAAGGTGCAGGAATTGGGGTGATCTGAGGTATGAAGGTGCAGGAATTGGGGTGATCTGAGGTATGAAGGTGCAGGAATTGGGGTGATCTGAGGTGTGAAGGTGCAGGAATTGGGGCTGATCTGAGGTGTGAAGGTGCAGGAATTGGGGCGATCTGAGGTGTGAAGGTGCAGGAATTGGGGCGATCTGAGGTGTGAAGGTGCAGGAATTGGGGCTGATCTGAGGTGTGAAGGTGCAGGAATTGGGGCGATCTGAGGTGTGAAGGTGCAGGAATTGGGGTGATCTGAGGTGTGAAGGTGCAGGAATTGGGGTGATCTGAGGTGTGAAGGTGCAGGAATTGGGGTGATCTGAGGTGTGAAGGTGCAGGAATTGGGACTGATCTGAGGGGTGAAGGTGCAATAATTGGGGTGATCTGAGGTGTGAAGGTGCAGGAATTGGGGCGATCTGAGGTGTGAAGGTGCAGGAATTGGGGCGATCTGAGGTGTGCTAGTGCAGGAATTGGGGTGATCTGAGGTGTGCTAGTGCAGGAATTGGGGTGACCTGAGGTGTGAAGGTGCAGGAATTGGGGTGATCTGAGGTGTGAAGGTGCAGGAATTGGGACTGATCTGAGGGGTGAAGGTGCAATAATTGGGGTGATCTGAGGTGTGAAGGTGCAGGAATTGGGGCGATCTGAGGTGTGAAGGTGCAGGAATTGGGGCGATCTGAGGTGTGCTAGTGCAGGAATTGGGGTGATCTGAGGTGTGCTAGTGCAGGAATTGGGGTGACCTGAGGTGTGAAGGTGCAGGAATTGGGGTGATCCGAGGTGTGAAGGTGCAGGAATTGGGACTGATCTGAGGTGTGAAGGTGCAGGAATTGGGACTGATCTGAGGGGTGAAGGTGCAGGAATTGGGACTGATCTGAGGGGTGAAGGTGCAGGAATTGGGGTGATCTGAGGTGTGAAGGTGCAGGAATTGGGGTGATCTGATGTGTGATAGTGCAGGAATTGGGGTGATCTGATGTGTGAAGGTGCAAAGCTCACTTGATTTCTTACTATTATTCAAGCGGTTTACAGCAGTTACCTTATATGAAGTTGACAGTTGTTTTTTTATGTATCTGGCACTCCCAATTTCTTTGAAAACATTTTTCGGCACACTGTGCCCAAAAAGCTTGTCTACCCCTTGATTAGAGTAACCCTCATCTTGTGCTGCTTCATACTATTTTTAGGACTCAACCATCAAAACAGGATTTAAAGTAAGACAAAAAAAAAAAAAAGCATCATATGGCAGCTCTGATCTAAATTGGACCCAGTCTGTCAGATTAAACTAAAAAAGGAACCATAAATCGAATCCACACATCCTGGAACATTAAATCATGTCATCAACCATCCCGACGAACGCCACGCCCCCCCCTCGTGGGCTGCTCAGTCCAAAATGCCCGGGCCTATTTTTGTCCCAGTCCGGGCCTGACTGGAGCCACCACCGAAGGTCCACTCTGACCCAGTGACTCAAAGATATACTCCTGTCCAAGGACTGAGGATGCCTGTGCCACCTGGCTAGGATCTCCGCTAGCAGAGATCGAACGTGGAACTGTGCAAACGGCATCACCTCGAAGGCTGACACCATCAATCCTAGGGACCGCATGCAGGTCCTGAGTGATGAGGATTCGTTGTCCCTGAGGGACCTGACCTCGTTCAGCAGAGTCCAGAGCATGTCCTCCGGCAGGAAAAACTCTCGCATGGGCCGAGTCCAGGACCAATCCCAGATAAGGGAGACGAACAGAAGGGAGCAATGTCGACTTCTGAAATTTGATGGCCCAACCGAACTCCTGGAGCGTCTGAACCGTGGTTTACAGATCGCGCAACACAGTTAAACTGGAACTCGACCTTAACAGGAGATTGTTCAGATATCCAAGGATTACAATCCCCTGCGCCCGCAACAGGACCAGAACAGGAGCCAAGGCTTTGGTAAACACCCTTGGAGCCGAAGCGAGACCGAAAGGTAACACCACGAACTGATAACGCTCCTCCGCGATTGCAAATCGGAGGTACCTCTGATGACCCTCGAATATAAGGATGTGTAGTAACGCTTTCGAGAGGTCGATTAAAGCCAGGAATCTCCCGGGCTCAGAGAGGCCACCACCGATCAGAGGGATTCCATACGGAATTTTTGAACCCGCACAAACCGGTTTAGAAACTTCAGGTCCAGAATCGGACGTACCTTGCCCTCCTTTCAGGGCACCGTGAACAGATTTAAGTTAAAAAAAAAAAAACGAAAACCTGTCTCGATGTGACACCGGGATGATCACCCCCTGGGCGAGGAGATCCTGAACTGCCCGTTGAAGATTGTAAAAACGACCTGGGGTCAATGAAGATTTGAGGGAAAGAATCTGTCTGCTGGGTGCGATCGAAATTCGATCTTGTACCCTGACCGAATGAGTTCCTGAACCCATCTGTCCTGAATGGCGGACAGGGCCGTCGTGCCAGAGTGGGCGGCTATAGACTTGCCTGCCCAAGGCTTCTTCTGGCCACCAGAGGCCTTGAAGGATTTGCCCTTGTCATGTGCCTTAAAGGCATGAAAGGACCCCTGGTTAGGATTAAAGGAAGGGCCCCGCTTACCAAGGAAAAAACTTACCCTTGGACACATGGGGCAGCAGAGTGCTTTTACCAACTCGTCCAGGGAGTCCCCAAAAAGGCGATTCCCTGTATAAGGGATGTCAGACACCGTCTTCCTGGAAGTCTGGTCGCCGACCAGCTCTACAGCCACACAAGGCGACGGATTATCACTGTGACAGCAGAGAAGCGTAAGGCTAAAGGGGCCTCATCCAAGGCCGCATCACACAGGCATAAAACAGCCTGAACAATTTGGTCCACCATCTCCAAAGTAGCAGGAGGGGCGGAATCAGCCACAAGGGTGCGTCTGAGCACCTTAGTCCACTCCACAACAGCCTGAGAGACCATTACTGAGGCGAACCCGGGCTTCAGCAAGGAACCTGCCACCACATAGGAGTGGCGGGCAAGAGCCTATCCGCCGGGTCTCTAAGCACCGGATAAGCCTCCATGGGCATCTGAGTGGCCTTGTGTAAACTGGGTACCATGTGGTCCACCTTAGGGGCCACAATCCAGTGCGAATCCGTTGGAGACGCAAAGGGATAACGGTAGTCAACCCCCTAGGTACCACAAAGTTGCGCTTCAGATTGCGCCATAGTTCATGCACCATTGCATGAAAGTTGGCGTGACAGGAAGAAACCTGAACCGATCCCTGGGTTCTGCGGGTCCCAAAGGATGACCGCGTACCCTGCTGGTGGGGCTCATCCTCCAAATGCAGTGTTTCTTTGACAGAACTAATGAGTGCAGCCATAGCAGCGCGATTTCTGGCAGCCCTGACGGGCCCCCTCCACTTCCCCCTCCCCCTCCGACTGAGAGGACTGAGACCCCTCAGGGGAGTTTCTGTCCGTGACAACCATATCAGAATCTCAATCAAAAGAAGGCGATGGACCTTTTTCTAAAAGACCGCGCAGACATCTGCAGATCCACCTTTGATGCTAAAGTCGCAAGTGCAGCGCTAAGAGAGCTCTGCTCAGAGGACCCAGGCATACCTGAATCCTCCAACAGAGCTGGGGGGAATTTGCTGTCCCGGGAATCCATATCAAAACGGATGAAGGTTTTGAAGGTGCTGGCCCTTTAAGAAGTAACCGCTGTGGACCGCAGCGCAAGGTTCCGCAATAGAAATGAAATAGTGCTACAAGCAAACCGCAAGAAAGTGACTGCCAGCATGAAAAACGACCCAGGAGAAGTGAAAAGACCCCCCAGAAGTGCATACATACAGACTCTATGCTAGCTGGAACGATCTGCAGTGTGAGGAAAGGAAGTGATGTCATCAGCTAGAGGACACAGACTAAGGGAAAATGGCTGCCCATGTAAAATAATGAGGAGGCTACAGGAAAATGGCTGCCAAGCACATTGTGAAGAGGACCGTGCCACATCAAGATGCCGCCAAAAGGCGCAAATTTGCTGCAGGGAGGAGTGCAGAAGCCCATACATGAAGCTGAAATGCATGCCAACACCAAAAATGGCCGCCCCGCAAATTTTCGCAGCGGGCCGCACGCACATGCCTGGTACCCCAAATTGTACACAAAAAGCACACATCGGGGAGAGGGACCCCCCGTGACCCCCCCACAGCGTGGCATAACCGCTATAGTGCCCGCAGGGACAGGGAGAGACCGGGAAGCACACTGACAGACATGAGGGGAATAACACAGACATCAAAGACAGACAGCCATTCCCAACACAGAGGCCCCACAAACACCCCACAAATCGAGGGGTTACTCACCGACCAGCGATAGCGTGGGTGCCGCCATGAGACGGGAAGCCTCCCAACCCGAGTGGGGGTGCCGTCAGCCGAACAGGACGCTAGCTACACGCGGCGTACCGCAGTAGAGACATCCTAGCGAAGTAGCCACTTCGCAAGCTTTGTCCCCGAGGACAGGGACGGGTCGTTTGCGAGGCCTGGGTGTATGCATAGCCTGCTAAACGCTTGATGGCAGGCTGGGATTCCATAAATAAAGAAAAACCCCAAAATAGTTGGGATTATTATAGCGCTTGCTGTTGGTGACCAGGGTAAACAATTATCTGGATAAAATATGGGAGGTCAAATAAATATATAAAAACATAGAATAAAAATAATAATAATATTGGTGACTAATGACTGAATAAATACCATATACTGGATGGTGGTGTATCATACAATAATACAGTGTAAAAATCAATAAATAATCATACAATATCAAGTATCAAATCACATAAGTGCCATTAAAGTGCAAATAAGTGCCAAATAAGTCCAATCAAAGTTCATATGTGACTTAAGTGCATAAGATAAACTTCCGTGCCAAAAAGGGAGAAAAGTGCAAGTGCTTGTGCTGGGTCCTCAAGTGGTCCAACTGCCAACACTTATGGAGTGACTTTAGGGAATAGTGGGGGTGTGAACTCACTAGGTGTTGTCGGTCTTAAATACCTTATGTTAAAAAGACCTATAGAGCCTAGGTGGCCTCCTCGGTCGTAGAAATGACGACTGCTGGGCTTTGTAGTCCCCTACGATCCGGGGTCCCCTTCCTGATTACACTGGATCCTCAAGGTCCGCTTGGGGTAAAAAATAATTGCTCCAAATAGTGCAGTACCATTAAAAAGGATTTTATTAAATGCACAGTACAAATAAGTTAAAATTAAAAAGGATCACGCCCGCTGTATTAGTGCTTGTAGCGTGGAGAGCGGTGACTACCGGCTTGCGCTCCACCTGATAGGTGGAACACACGCCGCACGCCCTGAAGCCAGGTGAAGCGCAAGCCGGTAGTCACCGCTCTCCACGCTACAGGCACTTATACAGCGGGCGCGATCCTTTTAAATTTTAACTTATTTGTACTGTGCATTTAATAAAATCTTTTTTAATGGTACTGCACTATTTGGAGCAATTATTTTTTACCCCAACCGGACCTTGAGTATCAAGTGTAATCAGGAAGGGGACCCCGGATCGTAGGGGACTACAAAGCCCAGCAGTCGCCATTTCTACGGCCGAGGAGGCCACCTAGGCTCTATAGGTTTTTTTTACTATAAGGTAATTAAGACCCACAACATCTGGTGAGTTCACACCCCCACTATTCCCTAAAGTCACTCCATAAGTATTGGCAGTTGGACCACTGGAGGACCCAGCACAAGCACTTGCACTTTTCTCCCTTTTTGGCATGGAAGTTTATCTTATGCACTTAAGTCACATATGAACTTTGATTGGACTTGCCGTATTTGGCACTTATTTGCACTTTAATGGCACTTATGTGATTTGATACTTGATATTGTATGATTATTTATTGATTTTTACACTGTATTATTGTATAATACACCACCATCCAGTATATGGTATTTATTCAGTCATTAGTCACCAATATTATTATTATTTTTATTCTATGTTTTTATATATTTGACCTCCCATATTTTATCCAGATAATTGTTTACCCTGGTCCCCAACAGCAAGCGCTATAATAATCCCAACTATTTTGGGGTTTTTCTTTATTCATTCTATACTTATTCTATAGCAGCTGCTATTATCACCCCCTCCATTATTTATTTATTTAATCACATCTACCACTCTACACCCCCCTCCAAGTAGGCCATCCATAGGCGCGAAGAATATACACCTATTGGAGTATATATTTTCTATTTTGGGATTCCATAAGGTTCTATGTCCTGGGACACCAGGACAACGAGTCTGATTCCCAGATCCGCAACGCTGTAGTCGTCCGAAGTCTGACTAAGCGCAGGAACAAATAAAAAGCTATTAGTGCAAAGAAAAACACACTTAGCAGAAAATAAAATGTAATAACACAGAGAAAAGGCTGAGACTGTAACCCCAGCACAGGGAAGCCTGCCTACTCCTATCTAGGCAAAAGACAAGCTGAATTGGGAATGAGGCTAGCCGGGGGTATTGGACCAGAGGAACAGCCCCCTGTAGGTGTGTCTATGCAAAGTTTTGTGTTTTTAACAAAATCTTCTGCCTAGCTTACTCCTGTGGATAAGAGGTCAATACCTATTGGTGAAGACTGTATGAGTGGGCGACGACTGTCAGAGGACGCAAGAGAATTTTTGATTTTTACATTTTTTTTTCTTGGGGAATTTCATACAAAAAATGTGAAAAATATTGTTATTTTTTTCAAAATTGTCGCTGTTTTTTGTTTATAGGGCAAAAAGTAAAAAAAATCGCACAGGTGATCAAATACCAACAAAAGAAAGCTCTGTTTGTGGGAAAAAAGGACGTCAATTTAATTTGGGTACAGCGTCGCACGACCGCGCAATTGTCCTTTAAAATCACGCAGTGCCGAATCGCAAAATAGGCCCTGGTCTTTGAGCAGCCAAATCCTCCGGGGCTTAAGTGGTTAATATTACATTGATGCCACAGTTGCTGTACCATCTCCATACCTCCCCAATGGTAGTTCCCCTTAAGATATTCCGTGTAGTCAAATACATTTTTCGGTTCTACTATGGAAAGGGGGCAATGCCAGAATAAAATTAGAGCAGCTGCAAAAGCCAAAGGATATGGTTATATTATTTGGCTGTTCAGCTACAACACATGGTGGGAGGCATGGTGGAGAATACAACTTCCAGAGCTGAATCTCATAACTCCTCTTTAGACATAATGTTATAATTCAATGGGGCATCTACCTTGGTGGAGGGATTGTAGGCACAGCTCTTCGCTAAACCAAGTAAGCGTTACCCATTGTATAGGCTACTACAAAAGTGTGGGAGAAAGCAAAGCATTTACAAAAGGCCACTGGGTACACTGCCTATAGCCCAAATTGGGATAATTATACTCACCCTGAACTCCTAAAGCTACAGTACGCTACTAGGTGGCACGCTGTAGGTGTGACACATCTAAAACATTTTTGCTAATGGAGCATTGCTATCCTTTGCTCAACTGCAGTCCAGGTTTGGCACCCCTCAAATCTGCAGTTTTATTATGTACAACTATGGCATGCTGTTCAGGCCCAGAGGTCTATGGAGGAAGTACCGCCATGGCTAACAGAAGATAGACTTAGAACTAAACTAGCGAAACTTAAATAAATCACCTGGACCGGATGGCTTGCACCCGAGGGTTCTTAAAGAGCTCAGTCAGGTGATAGCCAGACCATTATTCTTGATATTTAAGGATAGTCTACAAATAGGTATGGTGCCAGCTGATTGGAAAAAATCCAACGTGGTACCAATATTTAAAAAAAGGGCCGAGATATATCCCGGGTAACTATAGGGCGGTCAGCCTAACATCAGTAGTCTGCAAGATATTGGAGGGGATGTTAAGTGACATACAAGACTTTAGTAATAAAAACGGTATTAGTAGTAATCAGCATGGATTCATGAAAAATTGTTCTTGCCAGACCAATCTATTACCCTTCTATGATGAAGTGAGCTGCCATCTAGATAAAGGAAGGCCTGTGAATGTGGTGTATCTGGACTTTGCAAAGGCATTTGACACGGTTCCCCACAAACGCTTACTGTACAAACTAAGGAATGTAGGTATGGACCATAGGGTGAGTACCTGGATAGAGAACTGGCTCCAGGGGAGAGTCCAGAGGGTGGTGATTAATGGGAAGTACTCAGATTGGGCGGGTGTGGAAAGTGAGGTCCCCCAAGGTTCTGTCCTGGGACCAATCCTTTTTAATTTATTCATAAATGATCTAGAGGAGGGGATATCTAGCACAATCTCGGTATTTGCGGATGATACTAATTTAAGCATGCCAATATCTTCTATGCAGGATGTGGAAACCTTACAAGGGGACCTGAACAAAATAATGGGGTGGGCAACTACATGGCAGATGAGGTTTAATGTTGAAAAACGTAAAGTAATGCACTTGGGCGTCAGAAACACGAAAGCAAGCTACTCACTAGGGGGGGAACCTCTGTGCGAATCTAAGATGGAAAAGGACCTGGGGGTACTAGTGGACAACAGGCTTGGTAGTGGCATGCAATGCCAAGCCTCTGCAACCAAAGCCAACAGAATACTGGCATGTATAAAAAAGGGGATTCACTCCAGAAATAGAGATTTTTCTCCCACTCTACAAGACTCTGGTCCAGTACTCAGGAAAGATGTGCTGAAAATGGAGAGAGTCCAGAGAAGGGCAACAAAAATAATTAGGGAAATGGAGGACATCAGCTATGAGGAAAGACTACAAGCACTGAACTTATTCTCTTTGGAGAAGAGACGCTTGAGGGGGGATAGGATATCAATTTACAAATACTGTACTGGCGACTCGAGCATAAGTAACAAACTTTTCAGAGAAAGGGAATACAATAAGACCCGTGGTCACTCACTAAAACTAGAGGAAAAAAGGTTTAACCTTAAAATACGTAAGGGGGTCTTCACTGTCAGAGCAGTAAGGATGTGGAATTCGCTTCCACAAGCAGTCATATCAGCAGGGAGCATTGATCGTTTAAAAAACTATTAGATGGGCACCTTAAAGACCACAACATACAGGGGTATACAATGTACGGTTAACAGCAAACACACACATCATAGGTTAAACTGGATGGACTGATGTCTTTTTTTAACCTCACAAACTATGTAACTATAACTATGTAACTATATATTGGTTTTTTACCTGGGGAACAGTGGGAAGAGACCTTAGAAACTATACGAGTATGTTTGTTGAATGTTTCACAGAAACTATTCCAACTCTACAGATTACTTAGAACACACCAAATCTCGCATCATCTCCTGTATTTGACTGTATTTGAATGTGACATCTCAATGTTAACGGGTTTAAAAAAAAAAAAAAATGATGAGAAGATGGATGGATCCAAATACAGGGTAATCTTAGAAGAAAACCTGTTAAAAGTCTGCAAAAGACTTGAGACTGGGTGGAGATTCACCTTCCAGCAGGACAACAAACCTAAACATGAAGCCAGAGCTTCAAAGGAATGTTTTTTATCAAAAGCATATTAATGTGTTCGAATAGCCCAAAGTCCAGACCTAAATCCAATTGAGAATCTGTGGCAAGACTTGAAAATTGCTGTTCACAGATGCTCTCCATTCAATCTGACAGAACTTGAGCTATTTTGCAAAGGAGAATGGACAAAAATGTCACCCTCTAGATGTGCAAAGCTGTAAAGACATACCCTATAAAGACTTGCAGCTGTAATTACAGCTAAAGGTGGTTCTACAAAGTATTGACTCAGGGGAGCTGAAAAGAAATGCATGCCACACTTTTCAAATATTTATTTGTAAAAAAAATTTGAAAACCATTTATCCTTTTCCTTTCACTTCACAATTATGTGACACTTTGTGTTGGCCTATCACATAAAATCCCAATAAAATACATTTACATTTTTGGTTGTAACAAGACAAAATGTGGAAAATTTTAAGGGGTATGAATACTTTTTCAAGGCACTGTATATACAGCGGGTAAAAGAAGTATTGAACACGTCACCATTTTTCTAGGTAAATATATTTCTAAAGGTTCTATTGACATGAACTTTTCACCATGTGTCATATGGGGGATATGGTGGAAGGGTGGGAGTGCCTTCATCCCTGAAAAAAGAGAAAAAGGAATACCCTCCTCGTTTATGGGACTAGAAGAGTGACAACACAGACAAATATGCTTTGAAACAATATACAGTACCTTGCGAAAGTATTCAGCCCCCTTGAACTTTTTGACCTTTTGCCACATTTCAGGCTTCAAACAGGTGTAAAACTGGAATTTTTTGTGAAGAAACAACAACAAGTGGGACACAATCATGAAGTGGAACGAAATTTATTGGATATTTCAAACTTTGTTAACAAATAAAAAACTGAAAAATTGGGCGTGCAAAATTATTCAGCCCCTTTACTTTCAGTGCAGCAAACTCTCTCCAGAAGTTCAGTGAGGATCTCTGAATGATCCAATGTTGACCAAAATGACTAATGATGATAAATAGAATCCACCTGTGTGTAATCAAGTCTCCGTATAAATGCACCTGCACTGTGATAGTCTAAGAGGTCCATTTAAAGCGCAGAGAGCATCATGAAGAACAAGGAACACACCAGGCATGTCCGAGATACTGTTGTGCAGTTTAAAGCCGGATTTGGATACAAAAAGATTTCCCAAGCATTAAACATCCCAAGGAGCACTGTGCAAGCGATAATATTGAAATAGGAGTATCAGACCACTGCAAATCTACGAAGACCTAGCCGTCCCTCTAAACTTTCAGCTCATACAAGGAGAAGACTGATCAGAGATGCAGCCAAGAGGCCCATGATCACTCTGGATGAACTGCAGAGATCTACAGCTGAGGTGGGAGACTCTGTCCATAGGACAACAATCAGTCGTATACTGCACAAATCTGGCCTTTATGGAAAAGAGGCAAGAAGAAAGCAATTTCTTAACGATATTCATAAAAAGTGTTGTTTAAAGTTTGCCACAAGCCACCTGGGAGACACACCAAACATGTGGAAGAAGGTGCTCTGGTCAGATGAAACCAAAATCTAACTTTTTGGCAACAATGCAAAACGTTATGTTTGGCGTAAAAGCAACACAGCTCATCACCCTAAACACACCATCCCCACTGTCAAACATGGTGGTGGCAGCATCATGGTCTGGGCCTGCTTTTCTTCAGCAGGGACAGGGAAGATGGTTAAAATTGATGGGAAGATGGATGGAGCCAAATACAGGACCAGTCTGGAAGAAAACCTGATGGAGTCTGCAAAAGACCTGAGACTGGGACGGAGAGTTGTCTTCCAACAAGACAATGATCCAAAACATAAAGCAAAATCTACAATGGAATAGTTCACAAATAACCATATCCAGGTGTTAGAATGGCCAAGTCAAAGTCCAGACCTGAATCCAATCTGGAATCTGTGGAAAGAACTGAAAACTGCTGGTCACAAACGCTCTCCATCCAACCTCACTGAGCTCGAGCGGTTTTGAAAGGAGGAATGAGCAAAAATTTCAGTCTCTCGATGTGCAAAACTGATAGAGACATACCCCAAGCGACTTACAGCTGTAATCGCAGCAAAAGGCGGCGCTACAAAGTATTAACTTAAGGGGGCTGAATAATTTTGCACGCCCAATTTTTAATTTTTTATTTAATAAAGTTTGAAATATCCAATAAATTTTGTTCCACTTCATGATTGTTTCCCACTTGTTGTTGATTCTTCACAAAAAAATTACAGTTTTATATCTAAGTTTGAAGCCTGAAATGTGGCAAAAGGTCAAAAAGTTCAAGGGGGCCAAATACTTTTGCAAGGCACTGTATAAAAAATACAAAAACTTGATTCATCAAATACTAATAAAACATTTTAAAACATTGGGGCAAAGGGGGCATGGCCTAACCTGCATGGAGTGAGGAAGCTTCGACAGAGAGCTTGGACATTCCTGGGCACATGCACTTAGTGACAGGGATCCACCGCTCTCCCAGCACATCCAGCAATGCCTCCTTAGTGTCGCACAGCCTCGCAAACACCAGACGGTGGCGGGCAACAAACAGTCCTCCTCCTCCCTGCACTTCTTGAGCTCCGGGCCTGCAGTTAAAGTGGCGCCTGGCCATGAGGTGGCTCAGCACACTTCACTGGCTCACAGTGGCGGCTCCCCGGGACTGCTGGTGACACCCTAGGTGAGATACCCTAGCCCACCAACCTCCATACATTCAGCTGGCCAGCTTTCTCCCCCATCAGAGCTTGAGGCAGCTGAAACAGATTGGGACCTCAGAGAACACATCAGGGCTCTACCAACGTAGTATGATATACAGCAACTGATAGCTGCAGTGGATCTCTCATGTAAGCAGGCAGTGTAGGGCCTCAGGGAAGACAGTAGCTTTGGGCAATAGAGGGGAAGCCTTGGAGACTAGCCAGGATGACATTCTTAACTCTGTGGCTGCCATATAGGACACTACTAATCATCATGAAGATGTCCTAAACTCCTTGATCGACCAGCTTGGTGACTATGAGAATAGGGATTGGCGTCAGAATATCCGCATTCGCGGCCTCCCAGAAGCTACGCTTGCTGCTGATCTGCTCCCTACAGTACAAGGTCTCTTTCGCCAAATCTTTGGAGATGCAGCTCCTGATTTAATCGAAGTGGATAGGGTGCACCATGATCTGCTCCCTGTACCCAAAGATACTGAGAGACCTAGAGGCGTCATTTGTAAGCTACATAAATACTCCTTAAAAGAAGCAATTATGAAAGCCTCTCGTGGCAAACCAACTATTGACTTTGATGGCGCTCAGCTATTTCTGTTTCCGGATTTGTCACAACTGACTCTTATGCAGCGCAGGGCTGTCCGTCCTTTGCTGAAAGCCTTGTGCTCTGTAGATGTGGCCCATCACTGGGGCTTCCCTTTTCGACTGATGGCTTCTTGGAATGGGAAGACAGCAATTCTCCACACCAAAGATGACCTGCCGCACTTTGTGGAAACGGACCTCTTATCAATTGATTTTCCTGACTGGAGATTGAATAGTTCGATACCCCTTCCACAACGACCTGAAAGATGGCATCAGGCATCCTCCAGATCCCATAGAAGGAACGGTCCACGTCGTCAAAGTCAGAGTGTGGTGGCCGCCACATCTTCCTGACTCTCTGCTGGGGCTCTAATCATGTGACTTGCTTCTTGAAAACACTGAGACAGGGAAGAGCACCTACATAAAGATTGTCCCCCTTCAGTTGAAAGGAGGGAGTGCTTTTTCCTCAATCCCGGTCTACCCTTCCTTTAGGTTTGTTATTGAGGTAATGTTAGTTTTCCCCTTTTTCTTTACTTTCTATATCTGTTTCGTTCTTCTCTAGGCTACCTCTCGGGGGTGTCAGGGACTGAATGTTCTTGCTGGGGTGTGATCTTTGGATGATTCCCATCTCATGGTCTATGGGGTTATGTATTATGTAATGGGTTTTATTATTATTATCTCATTATACTCTCATTATTGGCTGGTGACAAAGATTTCGTTCTATAATGTAAGGGGGCTTTGTTCCCCAACTAAAAGGGGTCGCCTCTAACAGGAACTGCGCCATCTGTCACCCAATGTTGTTTTCCTGCAGGAGATGCACTTCACTGCCAATTCTTTGCCTCGCATGCCCCTTTCTACATTTAACCAATGGTTTCAAAGTACCTCCCCTATCCCAAAGGCTAGAGATGTCCTAATAGCCATACAGAAGTCTTGCCTTTTCTCCTTGCAGTCCATGCTGGCTGATCTTGAGGGCCGCTTCCTTTTCATTAAAGGGCTGATTCATGGTCCCCTGTATAGTTTTGCCAATACTTATGCCCCTAACTCACACACAGACAGTTTTCTTTCAGCGACCCTCAGGAATCTGGCGGACTTCCGGGAATTAATACTGGTATTTGGGGGGGGGGCGACTTTAATATCACTCTCAACCCTGGTTTGGACAACTCATCTGGTAGAACTTTTTTCTTTCCGAGCCCTCAAACATGTTAAAAAAATTGCTACCTTCTCTCCTTCTGGTGCATAGTTGGCGAGTGCTGCATGCCGGGGACAGAAATTATAGTTATTACTCTGAATCTTTTCATATCTATTCTTGTTATTTGAATGAAGTCCGGTACTCCACTATAGAATCTATAACAATCTCTGATCATTCCCCTGTAACATTGGTCCTTCACCAGTTGTCTGCTTGCCGGATTGAGAGGACGTGGCAGCTTAATCAGACCCATCTGGACGACCGATTGGTCATTGAAGCAGTTTCTTATTCTCTGAAATCCTATTTTGAGCTCAATTTCCCCAGCGAGGTGTCCACCTAGGGAGTCTGGGAAGGCCATAAAGCAGTCATCGGAGGGGAGCTGATATCCCAAGGCTCTCGTGTTAAAAAAGGAAAAGCAAAAATAAATTGTTATTAGATAAGATTCACGCTCGAGGTAAAACACAAGATGCATTTTACTCCAGCGGATGCCCAACAGTTGGGAGGTGCTACATTCTAGCTTCTCCCAGTGTTTGGACCGCAGAGCTAAGGATAAGCTCCGGTACTATGCAAACCGAACATGGGAATAAATGTGGCTGCCTGCTGGCCAGACAGTTAATGAAACAACAGGCCCTACGTTAGGGCTGAACGATAGTCGATATGATATCGACTATCGTTCTGTGGCCGTAGGCGATATTCATATCGCCGAGGTCACGATATTTGCATAGGCAGGGGGAGGGACTCGGAGGACTCACAGACTAACGTGTTAGGCAGGGGGAGAAGTCGGGACGCTTCAGCGGTGAGCATACACTGACTCACTCGTGAACTGCAGCCCGCCCCACACGTTCAGTGAGTCTCACTCTCCGCCCTAGTTTTCTCAATGGCACATTCAGGGAGCCAATCACGCCATGATTAGCTGCACAGCTAACCAATCACGCGTTCCTGCACACCTGATTGGTTCTGCTGTGCCGCTACTCACGGCGTGATTGGCTCTCTGAATGTGCCATTGAGAAATCTAGGGCGGAGAGTGAGACTCACTGAACGTGTGGGGCGGGCTGCAGTTCACGAGTGAGTAAATGTATGCGGCTGTGCTGTGATCCTTTCCCGGCTCCTAGCTCCAGCCTCCTACAACCACCACTATCTAATCTGATCGAGATAAGAAGAGGTACTTTATTAAGAATTTATGTCTTTGGCTTAACCCTACAGCTGCTGGGAAGCCTGCAATAAATGTTACGGCCAAGTAGTATAACCAAAACAAAAAATTTACAATGAACTTTTATGCCGTAATCTACTTAAGTGAGCAGAGAAAGAAGCCATACGTTTTTTGTTAAAAGAAAAACACAGATCCAGACGGGATGGCTTTATAGTGTGTAGAATGACATTGTATTAGCTAAGTCTTATAATACCGCTGGATCAGCCATAGCGCCCCTCCGCCTCACTGACATGTCACTAATTGATGTTACCATTTAACCCTGACCTGCCCAGTGCCCTGTATCTGCAATTAAAATTTAGAAGGCTGCCTGCATGCTTCCTGATTTCCATTCCCAGAATCCTTCCCAATCCCTACAGTGTCAGTAACATTAACCCTATGGTAGAAGGCTGCAGTGTGCACTGAATCCTATTCCCTACAGTAACATACATTATGGTCAGAAAGGCTGGATTGACGGGTCCTTCAATATCGCAATATATATAGTTGAAAAAAAAATATCGCAATTTATTTTTTTTCCAATATCGTGCAGGCCTACCCTACGTCATGCTTATGGTTTAATGGTCCAGACCAGGCAGGTTGTTGACTCCAACTCCACAGCAGCTGAGTTTCAACAGTACTATGCCTCCTTGTATAGCCTCCCACCACCTTCTCCACAGGGAAAAACCTTGTCTCATGTGGATAATATTGGGGCAAATCTTAGAGCCTCTGAGTTTCCTACCCTGTCGCCTCAGGTGTTGGATGAGCTGAATGCCCTATCACCTCAGAGGAGAGGAGTGTAGCAGTTGCGAGTTTGAAGTTAGGGGACGGCTTTACGAACACCTATTAAAATACATTTTTCCCAATCTTGGCCTCTCCACTCTGTAGCTACTTTTATTCTATCAACGCCACTAACCCATTGCCCTCCGAAGCTTAGCTTGCCCGTGTGACGGTACTACCCAAGCCGGGCAAAGATCCCCAACATTGCGCAAATTATAGACCCATTTCCCTGGTGAAATCTGACACCAAATTACTGGCTAATATTTTGGCTCTCGGCCTCCAAGATCATGTAATGGCATTATTCCATCCCAACCAAACAGGTTTTATGGTGGGCCGAGAGGCGAGAGACAACACGATTAGGGCTTTGCATATTCGTCATTGGGCTCAAAGTGGGCCGGAGTGAGTACCCTGCGCTGTTTTCTCGATGGATGCCGAAAAAGTCTTCAACAAGGTAAATTGGGTCTGTGTGTTAGAAGTATTACGCGGAATGGGCCTGGGTGACCTCATGATGGGTTGGGTGGCATCACTTTACAAGGATACTAAGGCACGGGTGAAAGTTAATGGTGTACTCTCAGACTCTGTCGTCATACGCAATGGGACTAGGCAGGGGTGTCCGCTCTCTCTGCTATTGTTCGCTTTGGTTCTAGAACCATTTTTGGAAAGTGTACGGAGCAATACGAACATTTCCGGGATCCATATCAGCTCTATGGAACGCAAACCATCAGCCTACGCAGATGATCTGTTATTTTAGCTCTCAAATCCCCTAGTTGCTCTACCAATACTGATGTCCGAAGTACGGAAATTTGGTCAACTTTCAAAATCAATGTCCCAGCTGCAATGGCGACATCCCTACAGGTATCCTTCCCCTTTATGCAGTGTACGGGTTCTTTGCCTTACTTAGGGACCCACATCTTCCCTGATTCGACTATCTTGTACAACCTAAGTTTGCTCCACAGCGCCGTGGTAGTTCATTGAGAACTACAAGCCAACAGCCACTAAGGATGTCAGGGTTTGTTCATTCAGACACATGGAGCTGTGTGCCTGAATGATGCGGCAGTGTGGGCGGAGTCCCGCGCTACCGTGTTGATTTCAAATAGTGGCAGCTACTATGGGGAACTTCTCCCCATACTGATGCCACAGGGACAGCAGGCGGCGGCTGCAGCATTGAGAACATGTTACATGTTCCACCCTAAAACCAGGTGGAACATGCAACATGTTTACAAAGGTGAACTTATCCTCTAAATCCCCCACAGGCCTGTCATTTGGCCTATGGTTGATAAATTTTGCAGAGTGTAATTTTTTTATTGTAGAGAACATCCTGTTTTTTGTTTTGATTTTTTACAAGTTTCTAAACTGAAAATCTGTCTTTTACAAAAAAAATACTACATGACCAAGGATTTGCAGACTACTATGATTACTCAAAAAGACAGGACAGACAAAACTTCCTGCTTTGGGGCTTGCTTTGTCTGACAAACTTCAGACTGAGCTGACAGATGAGGAACAATCTCACTCTTTCACTTGTGAGTTTAAATGACAGTGTAACTTATTGAGCTTTATATTCAAATGCAAGATTTACATGACAAAAAAAGTAAATGTTTTTTAAAACATTTTCTAGTCATTGCTATAAAGGGAATATACCAACAAAACCAATAAAATGTACTAAAGACATTCACTATCATACTCAGCAAAGTCTAGGTAATTACTAAACAAATTTGTTTTCTTACCCATAACTTCTGCAACATTGTTATCTAAAAGACATAAAACAAATTAAAGATTTATGAACATGAAATACAAAATAAAGATAATACCATGCATAGCTCCACAAAAAAACTTCAACAGTGAAATTCAATAACAATCTCAAAATATAAAGGCACATAATAAACAGGATTTTTGATTTAGACCACATTCACACTAGTCCGACTTGGACCGCGACTTGTCAGATTGACAAGTCGCAGTTCGTCACGCTCCCATTGTGCGGTACAGGAGCCGTTCTAATAGGAGCGACACAAGTCGCTCCGACTTCGAAAAAGGGTCCTGTGCTACTTCGGGGCGACCTGGAGGCGACTTGCATAGACATTCATTTTATGAAGTCCGTGCAAGTTGCGCCGAAGTCGCGCTGCACGTGACTTCACAGGTCGCCCCCAAGTCGGAGCGACGTAGTGTGAACCGGCACTTACTGTAATGTCCTTTTCTGTGAGTTCATTAGGGACACAATGTCACAAGAAATGTCTAGGACAACTGGGAATTTGAATCCTGCCAATACTTTTTCAATTGGGAATAAAGGTATATAAAAACATTTTTTTATAAGTATTCTTTCCCTAAATGTACAATATGGTGTATATATATAATGCAAATCTATTTCTTAATATACCTTCAGAGTTCCCCCCTGCGGTTGATTTACACCAGCCACACCTGTGGGCTTTAAATCTGGGATCTTTTTTGTGCTCCCTCCCTGGTTGCCAGTTCAATGCGATATACCAAATGGACCTAATTTTATTTCAATCTGTGTACTGTTTTTGGGTAAGATGCTTCAAATTTATTTCAGATTAATATATGTGACTTCAGTATGTAGAAATATGTTGTTTGATTTCTGACTGAAGGTTAATTCTACCTTATGATACAATTCTGAATATGTAATTTGGCATTATTTTATACTTCATATCTCCTAAAAATCTAAAAAAAAAAAAAAAACTATTTGCTTGTTTTCTTCCTTTTCTTGTTTTTATTGATTGATTTTGTCATTTGTATTATTATGTGCGTTTTCCTTTTTTGGACCCATCCACTTAGGTGTAGCTAAAAATATCCCCTGAAGAAACCAAATCAATGGTGAAATATGTCAGGATTGCTACACTGTGACTTCATATCGCACTAAATCATATATACAGCGACTTGAGATTGGTCCTCTTGCATTTTAATATGTGATCACTAAATGTTTTTTAACAAATGCAATTAAAAATATTTGAATTTTATGTAATATGTTGACTGCAGTTACTGGCACCTTAAAAATCCCAAGCCGTCACTATTTTGTGAGAGTATTTTCTTTTGTTCCTGCTTTCCAGATAAAAAACAGGTTTTTATTGAACAAACCACGGCTAAACAGAGGCCAAAAGGTAACCACGAGGAACGTTGCCAATGATGAAATACCTGGTCATGCGGGCTACAAGAGTGACAGGGTGACTACAAGTGATGCCAGGAATACCAACTGGTCTGTATGGTGGAGGAGAAAACAGCCAAAAAACAAGGGGTTAAATAAAGGTTGTGACTCAATCTGATGGGTATGTGGTTCCGTGTGTGGAGACCTGCTTGTGGCAATACAGCTTCCTGAGACCCCAGGGCAGGTGGAGATGGCCAAGATGCTCGAGGCTGGCAGGATAGACGGCGGTTCCACAGTGCTTATTCCCTATTTTGGTGTTTTTATTTTGAAAATTTGGCACAATTGCCTGTTTTGTTGCTTGTGTATTATATTGGCTGCCTGCTTGTTGTTGCCTGCGTTTTGTCACGACTGACCATTTTTGCTCGCATATTGACATTATTGCCCGTGTGTTGTCAGGGTTGCTATGTTTTGCTTTAATTGTGAATTCACTTTTGGCTATATTGATTTAATTACCCTCCCTGGCGGTCTGATTATGTCCAGATTTCTGTGCTAAAAGCGGTACATTGTTTTGCATAGAAATCTGTTTTACATTTTGAAACTCACCTTCCCCTGCGATCCCCCGCCGTCCTCCCGCTGTGTTCTCGGCCAATGCCGGCACCTGTCTTCCGGTTCCCTTCTCTGCGAGCGTTGCGATGCAGGGGGGTGGAACCGGCGGCAAATTCAAAAGTGTAAATACACTAAATAACATGATACAAAGCTGTGATCCTAACGGATTAAACTGTATCATGCCATTTAACCACAGGATTGCACCTGGTGACTTTTCCAGTGTCCTGCCTGTGCTTTTCCATTCTTTGTGCCTGGAAAATAGAGAACGACCATGGCGTCCAAAAAGCATTCTTTTTGCGCAAAAGCGCTTTTAGACAAACTGGAAAAAAGCGACAGCGAAAATGGATTTTTGTAAAATCTTACCGTAAAATCCTTTTCTCTTAAGCTCATTGACAGACGCAGTCTTCTTGATTAATATCAAATAGGGTTATGCTGCCCTCTACAGGAGAAGGACTAGGCAGAAGGAAAACGTTCTGGCCACACCTTAGGGGCAGTCCCAGAGGGTATATCCTCTCTCTCTGTGCTACAGGAAGTCAGTTATGTCACAAAGCAGTGTCAGAGAATTTAACCCAACTCAAAAACAGAGGGAGGGTACTGCGTCTGTCAATGAGCTTAAGAGAAAAGGATTTTACGGTAAGATTTTACAAAAATCCATTTTTCTCTGTTGCTCATTGACAGACGCAGTCTTCTTGATTAATATCAAATAGGGAAGTCCCAAAGCAGTGCCACAAATGAGGGGTGGGATAACAGAAATCAAAAATTTAAATCCAGAAGGCCCAACCGGTGCCGACTAGAAGTCTTAAAGGCTCATCAAACCAAAGGATGAGACTCAACTGAAAATCCAATGGAAAAAAACCCTCGAGGTAGACCAACGGTCTCCTCAAATTGCGGCCTGCAGAACCTTGCGGCCAAAAGAGGCATCCGCCGATGCCATCACATCAACTTTATAAAATTTTGTAAAGGTATGAACCGACGACCAGGTAGCCGCCTTGCAAACCTGGACCACTGACGCCTGATGGCGGAAGGCCCAGGAAGCATTAAGCGCCCGAGTGGAGTGCGCCTTAACAGGGAACGGAGGATTCCGACCCTTAATAGAATAAGCCTGTACCACCGTCTGTCTGATCCATTTGGAGATAGTCGCGGCAGATGCAGGCAACCCCTTTTTGGGGCCATCCGTGATCACAAAAAGTGAATCCGTTTTACGAAACGAGTCCGTAGTTTTCAGGTATACCCTGATTGCCCGAACCACATCCAA
This sequence comes from Pelophylax lessonae, assembly GCF_965119305.1. Taxonomy (NCBI): domain Eukaryota; kingdom Metazoa; phylum Chordata; class Amphibia; order Anura; family Ranidae; genus Pelophylax; species Pelophylax lessonae. Next base: position 259,152,933 of record NC_138769.1, read on the forward strand.
GGAATGTAACGCAAACTCCCGAGGATGACTGGGCTTAGGACATAGGGAAGGCAATACAATGTCCTCATTCAGATGAAACTCTGAAACCACCTTAGGAAGGAAAGATGGATTCGGACGAAGAACAACTTTATCCCTATGAACCACCAGATATGGGGAACGACAAGATAATGCGGCCAGTTCTGACACCTTGCGTGCAGAAGTGATAGCCACGAAGCAGGCCACCTTCTGGGATAACGTAAGCAAGGGAATCTCCCTAATATCTTCAAAGGGAGGTTTCTGAAGAACTGACAACACTAAATTAAGATCCCAGGGTGGTAAGGGTGCGCGCACTGGCGGAGCCAGGTGTCGCACCCCCTGGATGAAATTCCTCACCAAGGAATGAGTAGCCAAAGGTTTCTGAAAGAAGATTGCTAATGCTGAAACCTGACCCTTGATAGTGCTCAAGGACAATTTCTGCTCAACTCCCTGTTGCAGAAAGGCCAAGATTCGGGTCACCGAATAGGTACGTGGGGGAAATCCAAGAGATTCACACCATGCAATATAAGACCTCCATGTGCGATAATAGACTTTGCTTGAAGTCGCTTTCCTTGCTTTAATTAGAGTAGGAATAACTGAAGCTGACAAACCCTTGTCCTTCAGTACCTGAGTCTCAATGGCCAGGCCGTTGAAGCCAGCTATTGCAAAGCAAGATGGAAGATCCGTCCGTGAGACAGAAGATCCTCCTTGAGAAGAAGTCTCCAAGGAGCGTCCGCGACTAGCCTCACCAAGTCGACGTCCCAGGCTCGACGAGGTCCGTCCGGAGTTACCAGGATAACTGGAATTACCTCCACCTCTATTCTGCGAGGAAGTTCCCGCACAAACTTGAGAGGATGGAAGGCATACCGTAGCTGATACTGCCCCGACAGGGCGATCAGTGCGCCTTTTGCGTCCACTAGAGGATCGCGGGCGCGTGCTACAAACCTCCGCACCTTCCTGTTGAGCCGAGATGCCAACAGATCCACATCCAGGGTGCCCCCAAGAAGGCACAGCTGGTGAAATATCCCTGGATGAAGGGACCATACCCCTTAATCCAGAGTCTGATGGCTGAGATAATCTGCCTGCCAATCCCCTAGGTGATTTACCTAAGCCACAGCCGTGGCATTGTCCAACTGGATCCGAACCGGCCTGCCCTGGAGCTGCTCGGTCCAGTAAATCAGACACAGTCTGATCATTCTCAGTTCCCACACATTTATCGGAAACCTGGATTCTATTGGAAGGAGTGACTTCCCCTGGGTGAGCATTGGAGACCGAAGCCACCAGACCAGAGACTCCCTGGTCCGCTCGCTCAACCGGATCCGATTGTCTAGGGAATCGGGATCCCGATTCCATTAGAAAATAATCTCCCTTAGAAGAATTCTCCTGGAGGGAACTGAAAATGATCTTTGAAAAAAGTGAAGAAAACGTTCTGCTCAAGGAACGGGAACTACCGCTCCCTGTAGCATGCGAATGTTGGAAGGGAAGAATCGCACCGGTAGAAGTGATCGAAACTCGATCTTGTATCCCGACCATACGCCCTCCTGAACTCCTTTGTCCGGGATTCAGGAAAGTCATGGATCTGGAAACCGGTGAAGACGTCCCCCCACCCCAGAGATGGGTGGGGGCGTACCTTCAGGCTATATTGGTTTTATCTTCAGGTTTGGCTAAACCGGACTTTTGTCCGGCCAGCGTCCTTTAAAACCCCCTGAAGGAGCTTTGCCCTTCTCGCTCGCCCCAGCGGAGCGAACAAACCTTTTATGAGCGGAAAAGGAAGGTCCTCGTCTGTTACGAGGTCCTTTACCCTTAGCAGTCTGTGGCAAAAAAGCGCTTTTACCCCCAGTGAGATCCTTTATAATCTCATCTAAGGTGGCCCCAAACAGGCGATCCCCCTGAAAAGGGAGATTAGCCAAGGCTTTCTTGGAACCTTGATCCGCCGACCAGCACTTTAACCACAACACGCGTCTGAGGACTACTGCTGACATCGACGCATGCCCTAACAAGGGAGTTGCGTCCAAAGCGGCGTCACAGATGAACTGTAGTCCCTGTATGATCTGCTCCATCAAATCGGATGCTGCCGTGGGGATACCTGTCCCCTTTAAGTCACGGCGTAACAACTTGGCCCATTCTGTCAATGTTTGTGAAACTAAACCAATGGCCACCACTGGCCTAAAGGCTGATCCTATCAGGGAAAAAACAGAGCGGGATTCGGCTTCCACCTTCTGATATACCGGATCCTTAAAGGACGGAGCGTCCTCCAACGGGATAACAGTGGCTTTATTTAATCTGGAAATCGGTGGGTCCACCACTGGTGGTACCGTCCATTTTTTAATGAGGGATTCCTCAAACGGATAGCGCCTAGCAATGCGTTTGGAAATAGCAAGAGTTTGTTTGGAATGATCCCATTCCTCTTTAATCTTATTACCAAAGCATTTGGGCAAGGGAAAAACCTTCACCATCTTGGTAGGCTTACTAGTACCAAAGGGAATTTCCGTCTCGGTTACCTCTGCCGGTGTAACCTCCAATCTTAAGGTTTCCCGGACAGCCATAACTAGTGCGTCTACCAACGCTTCTTCTTGTGCTATGGCGGAGGCAGAAACGTCCTCCTCACTGTCTGAAGAGACATTACCTGAGACCACAGCCCAAGAAGAGGGACCTGCAGCTGCAGTGACCAGCTCAGAATCCGAATCTGAAGTATCAGATGAAATAGGGGTAGGCGGGGGTCGCTTTCTTGACCCCCGTCCCTGACAGGCCACCTCCACCCGGGATACCAAAGACTCCAAAACTGTAGATAATGCATCAATTACAAGTGGGGTACTGGAGGGCCCTGCGGCCACCTCGAGGGGATCAGGTGGGGATACATGTGTGGCAGGGTCCATGATTATACAAGACACTTGCCAGCAAACAAAAAAAAAATAATTGCAAAGAAAAAACTTTTTTTTTTTTTTTTTTGTAATCCCCCAGCGCAACAGCGCCCCTCAGTGTACCTGTTCCGGACCCCACAGAGAGCGAGAGAGACCCCAAGGCTCACCACCTGATGCACAGAAGTTTTATCCACCTGCTCTCAGCACTGTCTTGTTACAGACAGGAAGTCTTTTAGCACTTTTCCTGGGTAAAGGAGGCAGCTCCGCCCCTTTACACGCCTCCCGGCGCTGCCCTGCTCCTCCTCGAGGTAGCTGGGCATTTTCAAAATGGCCGCCTGTCACCTATGGGAAGATGGCGGCAGCCTGCTGCAATGTGCGGCCTGCGGAGGATGGTATCGGCCTGTGCGGCCTGCGGGAGGTGTGGGAGGATGGCGACCTGCGGACGGATGGCGGTCTGCGGATGGCGGTAATCTAGGCTCAGGCATCGGCCTGTATTGCAGCCTTATGATCAGGTAGGATCTATCCCACATACCTGGCCATCATTCACAGTAATGCCAGCCACTGACTTCAGTCATGGTCCTTAAACAGTGCACCCTCATACAGTGACTTTAGAGAGTCAGCTCCCAAACCAAGCCTCCTGGTTTCTTATACACAAAATCACACTCAAATGGGGGATTTGTAACCTGTTATAGGATAGTGACCATCCCAGGGAGGGGCCCGCGTCAACCAACACACCCGTAGGGGGAGAGGGGGAACATTTTACTCACCATACCGGAACCAGGCGGGTGCCAACTCCTGACAGAACCCCTCTCCACCGAAGTGGGGGGGCTGTCGACCAATACGGACGCCGTGACTCAGTTTCCAACTGGTCGTTGGCGTCCAGGCGAGACGTTTAACTCGCAGGGTCAGTCCCTGTCCAGTGGGACTATGTCGTGGCCGACCCAGCGCGGAGCTAGGGCCTGCACGCGCTCGCAGGCTGACTGGGGTGACCACTGGATCTCAGCATCCAGCCCGTCGCCCAGTTTCAGCATACTTGCTTGAAGATCTCACAGGAACAATTGGAGAAAAAAGCTGCCTAAAAAAGTTTCTAAAAAAAAATCTTGCCAGGACCAAAGATCCCAGCAAGGAACTTTAGGTCCTTACTCCTAACTAGACAGAAAAAAACTGACTTCCTGTAGCAGAGAGAGAGAGAGAGGATATACCCTCTGGGACTGCCCCTAAGGTGTGGCCAGAACGTTTTCCTTCTGCCTAGTCCTACTCCTGTAGAGGGCAGCATAACTCTATTTGATATTAATCAAGAAGACTGCGTCTGTCAATGAGCGACAGAGAAAACAGAGTTACTTGAAGTGATAGCGATTCGTGGAAAATTCGTCATCAGGTACGGAAAGTGATGACAGCGACGATTCTGATGTCTCTTTCTAGCACATAGCTCCATTGGAAATTCTGAAGAATCATTTGGTATACTTCCCAAATTCCATAAGCTATGTGCCAGAAAGAGAAATCAGAATTGTCGCTGTCGTCACTTTCCGTACCTGATGACGAATTTTCCCACGAATCGCTATCGCTCAGTTCAAGTAACTCCGTTTCGCTGTCACTGTTTTCCAGTTCGTCTAAATGCGCTTTTGAGCAAAAAAATGCTTTTTGGAGGACGAGGTCGCTCAAAATTTTCCAGGCACAAAGCACTGGAAAAGCACAGGCAGGGCACTGGAAAAGTCACCAGGTGCAATCCTGTGCTGCAATGCCATGATGCAGTGTGATCTGTTAGGATCACAGCTTTGTAACATGTCATTTAGTGTTTTTACACTTTTGAATTTGCCGCCGGTTCCACCCCCCCTGCATCGCAATGCTCGCAGGGAGGGAACCAGAAGGCAAGTGCCGGCAATCGGCCATGCACAGAGCGGGGAGAGACAGTGAGGAGGGCGGGGAGGATGGCGGGGAGGGCGGCGTGGGAGCGCAGGGAAGGTGAGTAACATTCAGGGGTAATCCCAAGTGTGACTCGGGGTTACCAATTCTGGTACTGAAAGTAAACCCCGAGCCACACTCGGGAATACCGCCAGGGAGGTTAAAGGATAAGTTGCCTTTTAAAAAAAGAAATAAATAAATGCACATTTTTTTGGAAAGCATTGAACCAGCGATCAAGCAGATTGCTGATGCCATGCAGGTGTCAGTGTATCGGCTTACCCATATATCGCCTATGGGTAAGCCGATACTCGCTGACAGAAAACTCAATGCATTACTGCATTGACACAGCTGTGGAGCGCCGTGATAGTTCATTGAGAACTACAAGCTGACAGCCACTAAGGATGTCAGGGTTTGTTCATTCAGACACATGGAGCTGTGTGCCTGAATGATGCAGTGTGGGCGGAGTCCCACACTACTGCGCTGATTTCAAATAGTGGCAGCTAGTGTGGGGAACTTTTCCCCATACTGCTGCCACAGGGACAGCAGGCGGCGGCTGCAGCATTCAGAACATGTTACATGTACCACCCTAAAATCAGGTGGCACATGTAACATGTTTACAAGGGTGAACTTATCCTCTAAATCCCCCACAGGCCTGTCATTTGGCCTATGGTTGATACAATTTTGCAGTGTGTAATTTTTTATTTATTTTTTTTATTGTAAGTAGAGAACATCCTGGTTTTCTTTTTTTGTTTTTTACAAGTTTCTAAACTGAAAATCTGTCTTTTACAAAAAAAATGTAACACATGACAAAGGATTTCCAGAGTACTATGATTACCTAAAGAAACAGCACAGACAAATCTTACTGCTTTGGGGCTTGCTTTGTCTGACTGAAACTTCAGACTGAGCTGACAGATAAGGGACAATCTTGCTCTTTCACTTGTGAGTTTAAAATGACAGTGTAACTTATTGAGCTTTATATTCAAAAGCAAAATTTACCTGACCCCGGGGGCGCAAAGAGCGGCGATCGGGGGTTCGGTGTGTCACTCTGACATAGGCTCTTTACCATGTGACCAGCTGTGTCCAATCACAGCTGGTCACATAGCAAATAGGAAGAGCCGTTGATCGGCTTTCCTCAGTTTGTGCCTGACAGGTAGGACACTGCTGCACTGAACAAAGCAGGTAACAGCCGCATCAGACTGTTTGGTAGGCGCTGTGAGGAGGCGGAGGCGGTGTGAGGAGCCGAGAAATCGGAAGCTGTGTGTACCATCTGGGGGAAGCCTGTAACCACCAGTAGTAAAGTACCCAACGGTGGCGGCGGTGGACGGTTAGGAGGGCTGAAGAACTGGGAGTGAGCTGGTGACCTGGAACAGCAGCAGGGACGTGAGTAGGTGACCGATCAGCTGTTCGGCAGCTGGTGGGGGGGGGGGGACCAGAGGGGAATAGCTAGGGACTGTAGGCAACTGACTGTGACCTGCGACTGACTGCGACTGACTGTGCTCTGCGACTGACCCCGCTCTGCGATATATCCCGGGTAACTATAGGCCGGTCAGCCTAACATCAATAGTCTGCAAGATTTTGGAGGGGATGTTAAGGGACCACATACAAGACTTTAGTAATGAAAACGGTATTATTAGTAGTAATCAGCATGGATTCATGAAAAATCGTTCTTGCCAAACCAATCTATTAACCTTCTACGATGAAGTGAGCTGCCACTTAGATAAAGTTAAGCCTGTGGATGTGGTGTATCTGGACTTTGCAAAGGCCTTTCACACTGTTCCCCACAAACGCTTACTGTACAAACTAAGGAAGGTAGGTATGGACCATAGGGTGAGTACCTGGATAGAGAACTGGCTCCAGGGGAGAGTACAGAGGGTGGTGATTAATGGGGAGTACTTGGATTGGGCAGGTGTGGAAAGTGGGGTCCCCCAAGGTTCTGTCCTGGGGCCAATCCTGTTTAATTTATTCATAAATGATCTAGAGGAGGCGAGATCGAGTACAATCTCAGTATTTGCAGATGATGCTAAACTAAGCATGCCAATATCGTCTATGCAGGATGTGGAAACCTTACAAGCGGATCTGAACAAAATAATGGGGTGGGCAACTACATGGCAGATGAGGTTTAATGTTGAAAAATGTAAAGTAATACACTTGGGCGTCAGAAACACAAAAGCAAGCTACTCACTGGGGGGTGGGGGGGAAACCTCTGGGTGAGTCTAGGATGGAAAAGGATCTGGGGGTACTGGTAGACAACAGGCTTGGCAGTGGCGTGCAATGCCAAGCCACTGCAAGCAAAGCCAACAGAATATTGGCATGCTTAAAAAAGGGGATTCACTCCAGAAATAAAGAGATTATTCTCCCACTCGACAAGACTCTGGTCCGGCCACATCTGGAGTATGCTGTCCAGTTCTGGGCACCGGTCCTCAGGAAGGATGTGCTGGAACTGGAGAAAGTCCAGAGAAGGGCAACAAAAATAATTAGGGGAATGGAGGGCATCGGCTATGAGGAAAGACTACAAGCACTGAACTTATTCTCTCTGGAGAAGAGACGATTGAGGGGGGATATGATATCAATGTACAAATACTGTACTGGCGACCCTAGCATAAGGAACAAACTTCAGAGAAAGGGAATATAATAAGACACGTGGCCACTCACTAAAACTTGAGGAAAAACGGTTTAGCCTTAAAAAACGTAAGGGGTTCTTCACTGTCAGAGAGGTAAGGATGTGGAATTCTCTTCCACAAAAGAGTCGTATCAGCAGGGAGCATCGATAGTTTTTAAAAAACTATTAGATGGGCACCTTAAAGACCACAACAAACAGGGGTATACAATGTACGGTTAACAGCAAACACACATCATCAACATCACACACATCACAGCAAACACACATCATAGGTTGAACTGGATGGACTGGTGTCTTTTTTCGACCTCGTAAACTATGTACTATCTGCGGCTCTCCTGACGGGGGGGACGGGGGTGCTGGAAATCAGAGCATTGATTAACAGTGCAGACCCTTGGGGGGGTGCCACTAGAGCCACCAGGGATGCCTACCCATGACCACCAGGGATGGCAATCAGGGCTCAGGCCCTTTCAGAGCCCTCCCCATCAGAGCTGCCCATGATTGCCATCTATCAGTGCTGCCCACCAGTGCCCATCATTGCAATCTATCAGTGCCGCCCACCAGTGCACATTATTGCCCACCAGTACTGCCTATCAGTGCCCACCAGTGCTGCATATCAGTGCTCCCTATCAGTGCGGCCTCATCAGTGCAGGAAAAAACGTATCTATTTACACAATTTTATAACCTAAACAAAAAACTTTTTTTTTTTTCAAACTTTTTGGTCTTTTTTATTGGTGTAGCAAAATAGAAAAAACCTTGCGGTGATCAAATACAACCAAAAGAAAGCTCCATTTGTGGGAAAAAAATTACATATATTTGGTTTAGATACAGTGTTGCATAACCGCGCAATTGTCATTCAAAATGCAACAGCGCTTAAAGCTGAAAATTGGCCTGGGCAGGAAGGGGGTGAAAGTGCCCTGTATTGAAGTGGTTTAAACATTTTCTAGTCAAAGAGAATATATGTACAAAACCATTAAAATTTACTTGAGACATTCACTATCATACTTAATCAGGAGAGTAAATTCTAGGTAATTACTTAAATTAATTTTCTTACCTGGACCCTCTGCACCACTTTTCTCTAAAAGACATAAAAAAAAATTAAAGATTTAGGACCATGAAATGCAAAATAAAGATAATACCATGCATAGCTCCACAAAAAACCTCAAGGCACATAATAAACAGGATTTTGGCCTTACTGTAATGTCCTTTTCTGTGAGTTCATTAGGGACACAATGTCACAAGAAATGTCTAAGACAACTGGGTTAGGCTTCATGTGCACTACAGCTCTAAACTTGAGTTTAGGAGCGTTTGTTTTTTTTTTTTTTTTTGCTAAAGCTCCTAAACTCAACTCCATAAAAGTCTGTGTTAATGTATAGGCTTTTACCAAAATTTAGGAGCTACTGTGGTTAGGGGAGTTTCAACATCCCTCTCCTGAACACGGAAAAGAATCATGTTCAGGATAGGTACGTTTTTACTGCCGGCCACTGGAAAATGGAAACCGCATAGTCCCACGGCTGGTGGTCAAAGTAGGCTATGTGTACATGAAGCCTTATACTGCAGCTTACAGAGTAACTTCGAAGAGAGTAATATTCCCTCCCAATCATGCTTCTATTTTGTACAAATACAGTATTTAGAGTGGTCATAAGACAAAGGGGTGGTGTCCCTAAAAGAAATGTAAGAAAAGGGTTTTACGGTAACTCAAAAAATGTTTTTGTGATTATTCTACTGGTAAACCTAGATGGACTTCGTGTCTTTTCAACCTATACAATTAAGGGGGACAGGATCCGAAGGATTTCTGAGACAACTGGGTCATCCCAAAGCAGTCCAACTGAGAGGTGAGCAACACCAAAACAAAAAGACTAACATGCTCACAAATAGAGTAAACTGGACACTAGCTTTAGCTCAAAAGGCTGCCTGAAGAACCTTGCATCTGAAATTGGCAACAGATGAGGCTCAAAAACCCACTTTGTAAAACTATGTGCCACAACCTTGGAGAAATGCTAATATTTGGACTGGATCTCTTAAAATTTTATAGCAGATGTATACTGTACATGTCTATAAATGGAGCAATAATGAACTTTAAGTGCTTGAACAATACAGAACCTATGTGAAAATTATTAACTTAACATTTCGAACGACCTACTTTTTTTTTTTTTTTTAGGTTTATTTTTTTTCTATCCAACATCAAACTTGTAATCATTTCCCCTCTAACATTCAGATTTATTACTATAGAAAAGCAACAGAATTCGTTTTTTGGTGGGGAAAAAATACTGACAAGCTCATTCATGTCTAGGGTATTATTTATTGCCTTCTCACGAGCCCATTGTGCTGTGAAATGCTGTTAGAACCTGGGACAGTGTGGAGAATGAACTCTCACATGATGCTGTGGATACCCCAATCACCAGAGCAGTTACAGTGCATGCAGCTATGGTAACACTTCCTTGTAGTTTCTGACCCACCTCTGTAGTAAATTTATTGAGCAACATTGGTTTTGCAACTAGAATTTAATTTTTAAGGCTTTTATGCATTGTGTTTGTTTAAACCAAGTACATAAAATATCTCCTCACATATGATGTAGTGCTTACACAGGATGTGATAACCTCCCCAGCACTGCAGAGGTCTACTGAGCGAGCTTGCAGAAAATAATTAGCTGGCTTTAAGGCACCAAGAAAATAATCTGGAAAATAAATTCACCTTTTGCAAAGAATTCCTGTTTCCCTAGCTGTACTAAAAGTCCTGATGCTTCTGTACATATACCTATTCCTGCAGCAGTATTCTCTGAATCTCCGAGAGAGGATCCAAGAAAACACCCCTGGCCACATCATTGTGACTGGTTTGGCACATGGCTCAGCCTGCATAGCATTCACCACTGCCAGATGAAGCTGATAATTGTAACAGTGTATGTATGGTATATGTCAGCCAATATTTTTTTGTAGAAATTCCTGCACCCCACCTCTTATTCCACTCAATACAGAAGCACCATCATAGCTCTGAATTATTATGTTGTCACTGCTGTAGCCCCCATGTGAGAGATGTTTCAGTATATGTGCTGTGGTGTGCTCAGCATCTAACTGTCCAGCAAACCAATCAGGTGTTTCTCAGGAACAGAGTTATGGATATAACCAGGTTATTATTGATAGGTTCCCTAAGTTGCACCTGTCTTGTGTCCCATCACTCTTTAAACAGAATGCCGCTGCGTCAGCATATTTTTATATACATACATATTTGCCAGCACATGCCTGACGAAGGGGTCCTGAGTAACTCTAAAACGTTGCACCTATCCTGAAGTGATCCTTTTGCAATAAAATGTTTCTTTGGACTGCTGTGCAAGATCCTTGGTGTGCTGGCGTATATGTATCTGTGATAGATCCAGTGTCCAGCTGGTGATCGCTGCAGCACACACAACTGATGTGCCTATATCTAGGAAGGTGTGCGATGAGAATATGAACTATTAGCATATTTTTTCTATCCTCCAACACAAGATTCGCCATACCTAATTTTACACAAGATGGGATGTATATTTTGCATTTTGTGGCATGCCATTTATTATACGTCAGAGTTTGGCATCCTTTAGCAATGCGAGTTAAAATAGCTTCAGAAACAGCCCTGCAGACACACCTTCTTTCCTAGACTCTGGGCTTTCAGAGGTCCCTCAGAGGGGCAGCTTATCCACAGCAAGGAATGTAACCTATGCTTTTCACATAATACCTGTTCTTTTTAATTTGGTTTGGACCCAGCAGATGGGCTCTCACCTGTTGCCTCTTTTCATCATCTCAGCCAAGAAGATGCTTGCAAATGGCAGTGGCTACATGCATGCTTATTAAATCCCTGGTCCTTCTCCAATGCACTTTTTAGGTTAATAAATCGTTTTTATTTGTTTTAGTAAAAACATTTATCATTCAATGCTGCAATTTTTTAAAATGGGAAGCAAAAGCATGCATCTATTCTAGCCATGGTCAAGAGCTGTAACAACTTGAGTTAAATGTGCGAGGACCCTATCTAAAGACCCATATTCGGTATGATTTTAGAATAGCTGTGATGGGGTGTTCATGTTTAAAACATGGTCTAAAATTAGGGGTCTCCAAACTTTCTAAACAAAGGGTAAGTTTATGGTCCTTCGGACTTTAGGAGGTCTAGGCTGTGGCCATTGGGAGTAGAAATTGTCGTGGCATCAGAGGGGGTAAACAATGCATGTCCATGGGAGGAATACTGCAAATTGGAAAATTCCCCTAGATTGGGACTTTTTAGGCGCAAAAACTAAATTTGTAAAATGATACAATTTTTTATTGAACATATACCAAAATACAATTTAAAAAGCTTTTTGCAAGCAATAATCAAAATCACACAATCAGACCATGTATTACAGAAACCAAAACCCAACGCGTTTCGAAGATTTGACTCTTCTTCCTCAGGGGTGGTTCTGAAAATAATAAGGTTGACTCTGTGTGAGACTTATGATGCTTACAAGAACATTTAAAATCAACAGGTTAGCCGCGGTCTAATTGGCGATATTTCACTTATCATAGAAGCATAGATCGTCCGCCAAATGATGGAAAAAGATAAATGTAGCGGATCACATTGACCATATGTCTCTCAATGTGGACAACCGAAGTCCAAGTACAATGGATGCCAGTGCTGCACAGTGGCCACAAATGCACTTAACACATGTGGGGCTATGAAAAACGACACCCTCCTGGCTTCAAACCAGCAGATAATGGGAATACTGCCCCATCATCAGTGTCACTGGTTGGAATATTGCCCCATTGTTGGTGTCAGTTGGAGGAATAGAGCCCCATCATTGGTGTCAGTAAAAGGAATAGTGCCCATCGTTGGTGTCAATAGGAGGAATAGTGCCCATCGTTGGGTGTCAATGGGAGGAATAGTGCCCCATTGTTGATGTCAATGGGGGGGGGGGAATAGTGCCCCATTGTTGGTGTCAGTGGGGGGGGGAATAGTGCCCCATTGTTGGTGTCAATGGGGGGGAATAGTGCCCCATTGTTGGTGTCAATGAGAGGAATAGTGCCCATTATTGAAGAATAGTGCCCCATTGTGGGTGTCAGTTGGAGGAATAAAGACTCATCATTGGTATCATTTGAAGTGATGGACGAACATCGGTCGGGGCGGTTCGTGAACGCCATCTGCAAACTTTCTCAAATGTTTGCGAACCGCAAGTTTGCGGTGGACCCCCATTCACTTTAATGGCAGGCGAACATTAAAAACCTCCAGGTCATATTTGCAGCCACAAAATACTACAGCAGGTAAATACATGTCAAATACATTTAGGGTCCATTCATACGTCTGTAAAATGGGTCCGCATCCGTTTCACAATTTAGCGGAACGTTTACAGACCCATTGCTTTTCAATTCCAGTCTGAAAAACTAGGCATTCACAGGATAAAGTAGTGTTGGCCAGTACAGGCCCCAAAAATTAGCCCACAGGCGTTCACCTGACAGCAAAGAGCTTGGTATTCTGTGGCTGGAGGTACATTAGGCATTCACAGGATACAGAAGTGTTGACCAGTACAGGCCCCAAAAATTTGCCCACACAGGCGTTCACCTAACAGCAAAGAACTTGGTATTCTGTGGCTGGAGGTATATTAGGCTTTCACAGGATACAGAAGTAAGTGTCAGCCAGTACAGGCCCCAAATATTAGCCCACACAGGCATTCACCTGACAGCAAAGAACTTTGTATTCTGTGGCTGGAGGTTGCTGTGTGGAGCAGGGACAGACTGTATAGTGTCACAAGTCGCTAGCTAATAGGTCCACAAAATTCTTTTGTCAGTGTAGGGACTGGTTGCTGTGTGGAGCTGGGACAGACTGTAGCAATTAGGCATTCAACAAACATAAAAGGCCTTTTATTTCGCTGTATTTACCCAAGACGTGGGACCATGAATTGTTATGGGTGGTGGCGGATATTTGTGGCCTGTCATGAGGAATTTGAATCAAACATGGTCTACTGGTCACATGTATTGAATTCCTCCAAGATCCAAGATCCATGCCTCATTCATTTTTAGAAATGTGAGGTAGTCACTGTCGTGAGCTAGGCGAGTGAGCTTATCAGTCACAATCTCCCCTGCTGCGCTGAACGTCCTTTCGAGCAGGACACTGGACAAGGGGCAAGCCAACAGTTCCATTGCAAATTGTGCAAGCTCTGGCCAGAGCTCAAGCCTGCCCACAAAGTAGTACAGGGGTTCATCACTTCTCAAGAGCGTCCACATCGGCCGTTAACCCGATGTAGTCGGACACCTATCGGTCTATGCGTTCCCTGATGCTGGAGCCTTTGCAGTTAACGCATAAGTCACGGTAAGCCCAACACTCACCTAGGGACGATCCACTGGACGGATGGAAAATAGGGTTTCTATCCGTCCAGATTTGACGGATCGGATGTCAGTGGACATGTCTCCGCTGACATCCGATGCCCCATAGACATGCATGGGGGGACACCTGCTGTGTGGAGCAGGGACAGACTGTATAGTGTCACAAGTCGCTAGCTAATAGGTCATGCATGGGGGGACACGAGTGCCACGGGTTACATGCTTGACTGCCGTCAGAAGGTTCACCCAGTGGGCAGTAAAAGTTATATACCTTCCCTGTCCGTGTTTGCTAGACCACGTGTCTGTTCCTTTTTTTGGCGGATCTGAACGGTCCGTCTGTGTGAAAGGGGCCTAAGAAGGCACCTGGACTCCCATCACCGAGCCCAGTGGGAGCAACGCCGTCAGAACCCACAAAGCCACACTCCAGGCTCTCACCGTCCAGACTCTTCGGCTCTCTCCTCACAATTGTCCTCCACTCCACCTTCCATCATGCCGTGGCCAAAATGTTCGAGGGTAAAAAAAATGATGACGCCAGATAACCCTGTTGCCCAAACGTTGACCACTGGCTTGTCGGAACTGATAGCCTGCCAACTACTGCCATATAAACTGGTGGACTCAGAGGCCTTTCGAAAATTTGTGGCCATTGGAACACCACTATGGAAGGTCCCAGAAAGGAAATATTTCTCGCAGAAGAGCATCCCAGAGCTATATTGGCCGCCATGTTCAGTGGCAAGTGACTATCTCTGGCACACAGTGTCGGTGCCAAGATACATCTGACCACAGACACGTGGTCTAGCAAACACGGACAGGGAAGGTATACAACTTTTACTGCCCACTGGGTGAACCTTCTGATGGCAGTCAAGCACGTAACCCGTGGCACCCGTGTAGATTTGGTTTAATTGCCATGGATTGCATGCAGGCCTGCCTCTTCTTCTCCTCCTCCTCCTACTCCATCCTCCCTCTCCTTCTTGGCTGACTCCTCCTTTTACGCTGCTCCCTTCTCTTACGCTGCGCCGCCCAAGATCCCCAGAACCTATTCGACATGCCAGGTGAGACGTTGCCATGCTGTGCTGCATCAGTTGTGCCTGAAAGCCAAGAGCCACACTGGTCCAGCACTCCTTTCAGCTTTGCGTTCACAGGCAGATCAGTGGCTAACACCGCTCAATTTGACAGTTGGTAAAGTGGTGTGCGACAATGGTGCCAATCTGCTGAGCGCGCTGAAACAGGGCAAAATTACACATGTGCCATGCATGGCACACGTCCTGAACTTAATCGTGCAGCGATTAGTTGTCAAATACCCTGGGGTCCATGATGTCTTGTGGCATAGTTACATAGTTACATAGTTAGTGAGGCTGAAAAAAGACACAAGTCCATCCAGTTCAACCTATGTGTGTGTGTTTGCTTTTAACCGTACATTGTATACCCCTGTATGTTGTGGTCTTTAAGGTGTCCATCCAATAGTTTTTTGAAACTATCAATGCTCCCCGCTGATACGACTGCTTGCGGAAGAGAATTCCACATCCTTACCGCTCTTACAGTGAAGAACCCCTTACGCACTTTAAGGTTAAACCGCCTTTCCTCTAGTTTTAGTGAGTGGCCACGTGTCTTATTGTATTCCCTTACTCTAAATAGTTTGTTCCTTATGCTCGGGTCGCCAGTACAGTATTTGTACATTGATATCATATCCCCCCTCAAGCGTCTCTTCTCCAGAGAGAATAGGTTCAGTGCTTGTAGTCTTTCCTCATAGCCGATGTCCTCCATTCCCCTAATTATTTTTGTTGCCCTTCTCTGGACTTTCTCCAGTTCCAGCACATCCTTCCTGAGGACCGGTGCCCAGAACTGGACAGCATACTCCAGATGTGGCCGGACCAGAGTCTTGTAGAGTGGAAGAATAATCTCTTTATTTCTGGAGTGAATCCCCTTTTTTATACAACCCAGTATTCTGTTGGCTTTGCTTGCAGCGGCTTGGCATTGCATGCCACTTCCAAGCCTGTTGTCTACCAGTACCCCCAGGTCCCTTTCCATCCTAGACTCACCCAGAGGTTCCCCCCCTAGTGAGTAGCTTGCTTTCTGGTTTCTGGCCCCCAAGTGCATTACTTTACATTTTTCTACATTAAATCTCATCTGCCATGTAGTTGCCCACCCCGTTATTTTGTTCAGGTCTGCTTGCAAGATTTCCACATCCTGCATAGAAGATATTGGCATGCCTAATTTAGTATCATCTGCAAATACTGAGATTGTACTAGATATCCCCTCCTCTAGATCATTTATGAATAAATTAAACAGGATTGGTCCCAGGACAGAACCCTGGGGGACCCCACTTTCCACACCCGCCCAATCCGAGTACTCCCCATTAATCACCACCCTCTGTACTCTCCCCTGGAGCCAGTTCTCTATCCAGGTACTCACCTTATGGTCCATACCTACCTTCCTTAGTTTGTACAGTAAGCGTTTGTGGGGAACGGTGTCAAAGGCCTTTGCAAAGTCCAGATACACCACATCCACAGGCTTACCTTTATCTAAGTGGCAGCTCACTTCATCGTAGAAGGTTAATAGATTGGTTTGGCATGAACGATTTTTCATGAATCCATGCTGATTACTACTTATAATACCGTTTTCATTACTAAAGTCTTGTATGTGGTCCCTTATCATCCCCTCCAAAATTTTGCAGACTACAGATGTTAGGCTGACCGGCCTATAGTTACCCGGGATATATCTCGGCCCCTTTTTAAATATTGGTACCACGTTGGCTTTTTTCCAATCAGCTGGCACCATACCTGTCTGTAAACTATCCTTAAAGATCAAGAATAATGGTCTGGCAATCACCTGACTGAGCTCATTTAGAACCCTTGGGTGCAAGCCATCCGGTCCCGGGGATTTATTTATGTTAAGTTTCTCTAGTTTAGCTCTAAGTCTATCCTCTGTTAGCCATGGCGGCACTTCCTGAGGTGTATTATTTAGTTCGGCCTTACAAGCGGGGTTCATGTAGCCCCCCGATTCCTTTGTGAAGACTGAAGAAAAGAAATTATTTAACACTTCCGCCTTTTCTCTGTCCTCAGTGGCCATTTTTCCTTTATCATCTTTTATGGGGCCAATGTGTTCTGGCCTCGCTTTCTTACTGTTTATATACTTAAAGAATTTCTTGGGGTTCTTTTTACTCTCCTCCGCTATATGTCTCTCGTGTTCTATTTTAGCCGCCCTGATTTCATCTTTACATTTCTTATTACACTCTTTGTAATGCTTAAATGCTGCCAATGACCCCTCAGTCTTGTATTTTTTGAAGGCCTTTTCTTTAGCTCTAATATACATTTTTATGTTGGAGTTTAGCCACCCAGGGTTTAGTTTTGTTCTTTTAAATTTATTTCCCTGTGGAATGCACTGGCCCACCCCCTTGTTAAGTATGCTCTTGAAGCACTCCCATTTTTCCTCCGTGTTCTTTGTTCCCAGGGTTCTATCCCATTTGATATTTTCTAGCAGCGAGCGCAGTTTAGGGAAATTGGCTCTTTTGAAATTCAGTGTCCTTATATTACCCTTGTGTTTCCTATTACTGTAATTAATACTGAAACCAATTGACCTATGGTCACTGTTCCCTAAGTTGTCCCGTATTTCTATATCCGTGAGCAGGTCTGTATTGTTGGTAATCAGTAGGTCAAGTACCGCATTGTTTCTTGTCGGTGCATTCACCATCTGACCCATGAAATTGTCCTGCAAAACATTTAGGAACTGCCGAGCCTTGGCTGAATGCGCGGTTCCTTCTGCCCAGTCTATATCAGGATAATTAAAGTCCCCCATTATAATGACATTTCCCATCCTTGCTGCCAATCCTATCTGTAACATGAGGTCCACCTCACCCTCCTCCCTCTGGTTTGGGGGCCTATAGCATACGCCCAATATTACCTTCCCCACCGTGCCTTTCCTTTGAAGCTCTACCCATAGGGATTCTGCCTCGTCCATAGCTCCATTATTAATATCATCCCTCATATTTACCTGTATACTGTTCTTAATATACAAACATACCCCTCCCCCTTTTTTACCCTCTCTATCTCTGCGATAAAGGGAATACCCCTGAATGGTCGCCATCCAGTCATGAGAGCTGTCAAACCAAGTCTCAGTTATCCCCACAAAATCTAAGTCCTCCTCAAACATCAGCAGCTCCAGCTCTCCCATCTTGTTGGCCAGGCTTCTGGCATTGGTATATAAGCCTCGTAATTTTGATGTTTTTAGGCTGCTCTCTTGATTTTTCCCCGTACCCACCCTGGGTATAGGGGCTCCGAACACCCTACCGCTAATGCCCCCATTTCTGCCCTCTGAAACTTGCTTTCCACTGGCTAATTCTACATCTGTACCCTTCCCCCCATTCCCTAGTTTAAAAGCCCCTCTAACTTTTTGGCCATCCTCTCACCCAGTACGGCTGCACCCACCCCATTTAGGTGCAATCCGTCCCTACCAAAGAGCCGGTGACCGACTGAGAAGTCGGCCCAGTTCTCCAGGAACCCGAAACCCTCCTTACTACACCAGCTCCTCAGCCACTCGTTAACTTCCCTAATCTCCCGCTGCCTCTCTGGTGTGGCTCGAGGTACAGGTAGTATTTCGGAAAATACTACCTTGGAGGTCCTAGTCCTCAACTTAGCGCCTAAGTCCCTGAAATCGTTTAGGACTCTCAGTCTTCCTCTGCCTATGTCATTGGTACCCACGTGTACCATGACAGCTGGGTCTTCCCCAGCCCCACCCAATAATCTGTTCACCCGATCCGCGATGTGCCGAACCCGAGCGCCCGGCAAACAACAGACTGTTCGGCGCACACGGTCTATGTCACAGATTACACTATCTGTCCTTCTAATAATTGAGTCCCCTACCACCAGCACCTGTCTTTCCTTTCCCTTTCTCCCGGCCTCACTGGAGGAGTTCGTCCCCTGGCAGCTAGGGGCGTCGCTCTGCTCCAGCAATGCTGGTCCCTGACTGGTTTCCCCAACATCACACAACGGGGCGTATCTATTGGGGTGCTCCAGCCCAGGATCAGCCTCCTTGACTTGTCCCCTTCTACCCCACCTAACTGTCACCCCTCTGCTCTGCTCTGATGCCTGCACCTCCGATACTCCGCCCACCTCTGTGCAGGCCCCTGTCTGCACCTGATTGGTACAATCCTGGCTCTCCTCCGGTATGGACATTCGTCTCAGTGTTGCCAGCTGCTTCCCTAGATTCAGGACCTGAGCTTCCAGGGAAGCAACGTGCTCACATTTTGCGCATTTGTATTCGCCCTCGATCGCATGACCGAGGAACGCATACATATCACAAGATGTACACCGAGTCGCATCCCCACACCCGCCGGGCATTGTACCTACTATCTAATCTAATGGGGATTCAGCGATTTAAGTCTATCCTATGTGGCTATTTCCTGGCTTCCTAACGCTACCTTCTCACCCTCTGGTATTCCGCTCCACTCACTTGACACCGGTCAGTCACCCAACACTCACAATCTCACAGCCCGGTCAGACGCACAACGCTGAGTCGCACAGCCCGGTCAGACGCACAACACTAAGTCGCACAGCCCGGTCAGACGCACAACACTAAGTCGCACAGCCCGGTCAGACGCACAACACTAAGTCGCACAGCCCGGTCAGACGCACAACACTAAGTCGCACAGCGCGGTCAGACGCACAACACTGAGTCGCACAGCCCGGTCAGACGCACCACACAGAGTCGCACAGCCCGGTCAGACGCACAACACAGAGTCGCACAGCCCGGTCAGACGCACAACACAGAGTCGCACGCCAGGAAAATCTCGGCCCATTTCAGCGACGACAAAACCTGCCCGTCATACGTCTTATTTGTGACTGCCCGACACAATGGAACTCAACCTTGTAGCTGGTCCAGCAGAAACGTGCAGTTAATGACTACCTGTACGAACTCTGCGGCAGGACAGGTTCTGGGGAGCTTAGGTTTTTTCACCGCGCCAGTAGATGCTCATGTGTGACGCATGCAGACTTCTGCGCCCATTTGATGAGATCAAACTGGTCACTCGCAGCCAAGGCGCCATCAGTGACATCGTACCTTTTCTTTCTGGAATGTGCATTGCGATGTGTCATTGATCAAGCCATCGAGGAACAGGAGCAGGAAGATGAGGAAGTCGCAATGCTGTATGCATATACAAAGCATATTATAGTGGATTTGTATTGTGCAGCATTGTGACTGGTGAGCGGTTCTGCAGCGATACTACAACTACAAAAAGTGACAAACGCAATTAGAAAAAAGTATTATAAATAGTGTGATAGACCAGTGGCCCCCCACAACGACAGATTGAAGCGGGGGTGTTATACAACAATATACTTTCATAATAGTGTATTTGGGTACTGCAGAAATTTTGCCTCTGCATCGACGTCACCTTCCCCACCACTAACATTAGAGATCTCGGAATAGGCAGCAACAGTGGGGACCAACCTCCTTGGTCTGATCTGCCTACTGTCGTCAGACTGCTGAGTGGCTGTTGCTACCTCCTCTTCCTGATCCGATGCCAAGAATGGCTGCGCATCGTAAATGTCTTGTGATTTTTTGGAAAATAATTCCTGTGACTCAAGTGGAGGGTATATGGTGGTGTTGGTGGTGGCTTTGGGGGTGCACACAGCAGAGAGTGAAGAGGGTGCAGATAGAGAGGATGAGGAGGGTGCAGAAGAGGAAGGCTGAGTAAGCCACTCAACCAAGTCTGGTGTGTCCTTTGACGTAATCAAACGCACCTTTTGCAACTTTCCATTTTGGCCTTGGCCTGGTGCTCCTGCCCTACCCCTACCACCCCTGCCGAAGGGCCGGCCTCTTCCTCTGCCTGTCATTTTTTAAATGACCCTGTGACAAAAGTCTCTAGAGAAGCGCAGTATATGTGGAAGAAGGTATACAACACCCAGCTTCAATCTGTCGTATTGGGGGGCCACTGGTTTATCACACCAGTTATGAAAAATATTTTCTAGTAACTTTTGTCACTGTGTTTAGCAGAGTCAACGCAGTAAAGGAGGCAAAATTTCTGCAGTACCCAAATACACTATAATATGCTTTCTATATTAGAAAGTATAAGTGTATTACATCCCTATATACTGCACACCAAACAATAGTACACCTATACCAGTCCTTTCAGTGCCGGTTCACACTGATGCAATGCGGGAACACTGCGAATATATCTGCGTGTTCCTGTATCGCATCCACAGCACAGGCAGTTCACACTGCCATATGAGATACGCTGGAAGTGTCAATTCAAAGTTAACGACACCCCCAGCTCAGATCGCATATCGCAGTGCGATCTGACAGTCCGCACAGAATCACTGGTGTGAACCACCATGCGATCCGATTCTGCTGCGGACCAAAAAAAGGGTCCTGTGCTTGTTCACAGCGATTGCGGTGCGAATTCAGCTATACAAACTGTATGGCTGAATTTGTGTCACGGAACCATGAACCAGACGTACAACAACAGATAAGTGAAAATAAGAAGGCTTTATTGAAAATCAAGCTGTAAAGCAGAAGTCCAAACGGATGGCGAAACCGAGGCAGAGTCCTTGCGAAGCCAGAGGTCAGGAACCAGGAGGGTAGTCAGACGAAGCCGGGATCAGGAACCAGCAGGTTAGTCAGACGAAGCCAGGATCAGGAACCAGCAGGGTAGTCAGACGAAGCCAGGATCAGGGACCAGAAGCAGCAGCAGTCTTAGAAGCATGTGAACACAGGAGGACCAAGCAAGGAACTGAAGCCACAGACCTCCTATATATATGAGCTAGGCATCCAGCTCCTCCCAGTGGGAAAGAGGAGCCGCAGGGTGGGAGGCTACAAGAAACCCAGAAACCAAGATGGCCGCCAGCACATGTCAAACGAAGGAGAACAGCAAGAAGGTAAGACCATGACAATTTGCACCGCACAGACATCGCATGTAATTTTAGGAGCAGTGCGCTCCAAATTACATGCGATCTCTGTGATCGCATCAGTGATTCGCAGTGTGAACTGGCACTTAGAGCCGGTTCACACTGATGCGATTACAGAGATCGCATGTAATTCAGAGCGCACTGCTCCTAAAATTACATGCGATGTCTGTGCGGTGCGAATTTAGCCAGTTTGTATGGCTGAATTAGCACCGCAATCGCAGTGAACACACACAGGACCCTTTTTTTAGTCCGCAGCAGAATCGGATCGCAAGGTGGTTCACACCAGTGCGATCCGATTCTGTGCGAACTGTCAGATTGCACTGCGATATGCGATCTGAGCTGGGGGTGTCGTTAACTTTGAATTGACACCCCCAGCGTATCACATATGGCAAGCTGAACTGCCTGTGCTGCGGATGCGAGGTGGGAACACGCAGAAATATTCGCAGTGTTCCCACATCGCATCAGTGTGAACCGGCACTGACAGTCCGTCCCTGCTCCACACAGCAAACCTCTCCCTACACTGACAAAAGAGAATATAGATAGTACACCTATACCAAATACCAGTCTTTAAAAGGACTTTTGTGCACCTATAACAGAGCGATCTGTGTCACTCACTAACAGTCTGTCCCTGCTGCACACATCAAACCTCTCCCTACACTGACAAAAAGCAGAATGTAAAATGGCCACCAGATCAGGTCTATCTATAAGGTAGGGGGTATGTCCATGTGCTGAAATGTTTCAATTGGCTGTCCTGTACCACCTGATGGATGTGTCATGGGTCAAAGTTCTTCACAATGTAAAAGAATATGGCGGCCGCGAACATCGCCATATGTTCGCGTGATCCGTTTGCCACGAACCAACTGCTGGGCGAACTGCAAGGCCATCTCTAATCAGTGGGAGAAATATTGCATCATTGGTGTACGTGGGAGGAATAGTGCTCCATCATTGGTATCAGTGTGTGGAATAGTGCCCCATTGTTGGTGTCAGTTGGAGGAATAAAGACTCATCATTGGTATTAGTGGGAGAAATATTGCTCCATCATTGGTGTGCGTGGGAGGAATAGTGCTCCATCATTGGTATCAGCGCGTGGAATAGTGCCCCATCATTGGGGTATGTGGGAGGAATAGTGCTCCATCATTGGTATCAGCGCGTGGAATAGTGCCCCATCATTGGGGTACGTGGGAGGAATAGTGCTCCATCATTGGTATCAGCGTGTGGAATAGTGCCCCATTGTTGGTGTCAATGGGAGAAATATTACCCCATTGTTGATGTCAGTAGGAAGAATGATGCCCCATTGTTTGTGTTAGTGGTAGGAATAGTGTCTTGTATCAGTGGGAAGAAAAGCGCTCCAAGGACTGAAAAATGGTGAGCAAGGAGCCATATCCGGGTACCGAGCTGTAGGTTTGAGACCACTGGTCTAAACCATCAACTCCCCTGGCTTTTCCCTGCTCTGACCATGGAACCTTACTTTGGGTGGAAGAGTGTGGAGTATTGCTTGTGCTAGGGGCAGTGCATGGGAGCTCTGTTGTATTCTGTGGAGAACCAGTGGACCAGGAGCTTGCATTTCACCATCTGGGTCAGGGGCAACAGTGAATGCTTTGCAAACTAAAACATGATGCATAATGAACCTCTAATATATTTTGACAATGAGCTAGGGCAGTGTTTTTCAACCTTTTTTTAACCTATTCACCCTTTAAAATCTGGCAGAATCTTGAGGCACACCAACCAAAAATGTCAAACTTATGTATTCATTTGCTTCTGTGCCCGAGCATGGAGGGATAGGGGGCGCATTACATTTATTTTGTTTTATTTTTTTTACTTTTTTTTATTTTCACTGTCCCTTTGTTTTATTAATTTTTTTTATCACGGTTATTACTATTACAAGGAATGTAAACATCCCTTGCAATAGAAATAAGGATGACAGGTCCCCTTTATGGAGAGATCTGGGGTCAAAAAGAACCCAAATCTCTCCTTTACCTCTTAAAAGCAAAAGACCAAAAAAAAAAAAAAAAGCTTATGCTTTAAAAAATAAATAAATAAATAAATAGTTTACTGCTTCCAGCCTGACGTCGCTCCGGTACGGCCATAGGGGCGTTGAAAGAGGATCTACTCTATCATCGCCTCTGGGACTAGCTGGCCGCACCATTTAATTGTTTCTCGGGTGAGCAGCTGGGAAGGGGGGGACATCCCCTCCGGCCGCTTCTAAAAGCGTTCCAGTAGCTCATGAGCCGCTTGGAACGCTGTCATGAGAAAACCAGCCTCCAGCTGTAAAAAACAAAACCGGGGTTATGGCTAATATCTTTTCATCCATTACCCTGGTAATCAATTTCAAACCTATATATACAGTGCCTTGTGAAAGTATTCGGCCCCTTGAACTTTGCGACCTTTTGCCACATTTCAGGCTTCAAACATAAAGATATAAAACTGTAATTTTTTGTGAAGAATCAACAAGTGGGACACAATCATGAAGTGGAACGAAATTTATTGGATATTTCAAACTTTGTTAACAAATAAAAAAAACTGAAAAATTGGGCGTGCAAAATTATTCAGCCCGTTTACTTTCAGTGCAGCAAACTCTCTCCAGAAGTTCAGTGAGGATCTCTGAATGATCCAATGTTGACCTAAATGACTAATGATGATAAATAGAATCCACCTGTGTGTAATCAAGTCTCCGTATAAATGAACCTGCACTGCGATAGTCTCAGAGGTCCGTTTAAAGAGCAGAGAGCATAATGAAGAACAAGGAACACCCCAGGCAGGTCCGAGATACTGTTGTGGAGAAGTTTAAAACCGGATTTGGATACAAAAAGATTTCCCAAGCTTTACACATCCCAAGGAGCACTGTGCAAGATATAATATTGAAATGGAAGGAGTATCAGACCACTGCAAATCTACAAAGACCTGGCCGTCCCTCTAAACTTTCAGCTCATACAAGGAGAAGACTGATCAGAGATGCAGCCAAGAGGCCCATGATCACTCTGGATGAACTGCAGAGATCTACAGCTGAGGTGACTGAGAGACTCTGTCCATAGGACAACAATCAGTCGTATACTGCAAATCTGGCCTTTATGGAAGAGTGGCAAGAAGAAAGACATTTCTTAAAGATATCCATAAAAAGTGTTGTTTAAAGTTTGCCACAAGCCACCTGGGAGACACACCAAACATGTGGAAGAAGGTGCTCTGCTCAGATGAAACCAAAATCGAACTTTTTGGCAACAATGCAAAACATTATGTTTGGCGTAAAAGCAACACAGCTCATCACCCTGAACACACCATCCCCACTGTCAAGCATGGTGGTGGCAGCATCATGGTTTGGGCCTGCTTTTCTTCAGCAGGGACAGGGAAGATGGTTAAAATTGATGGGAAGATGGATGGAGCCAAATACAGGACCATTCTGGAAGAAAACCTGATGGAGTCTGCAAAATACCTGAGACTGGGACGGAGATTTGTCTTCCACCAAGACAATGATCCAAAACATAAAGCAAAATCTACAATGGAATGGTTCACAAATAAACATATCCAGGCGTTAGAATGGCCAAGTCAAAGTCCAGACCTGAATCTAATCTGGAATCTGTGGAAAGAACTGAAACCTGCTGTTCACAAACGCTCTCCATCCAACCTCACTGAGCTCGAGCTGTTTTGCAAGGAGGAATGGGCAAAAATTTCAGTCTCTCGATGTGCAAAACTGATAGAGACATACCCCAAGCGACTTACAGCTGTAATCGCAGCAAAAGGTGGCGCTACAGAGGATTAACTTAAGGGGGCTGAATAATTTTGCACGCCCAATTTTTCAGTTTTTTATTTGTAAAAAAGTTTGAAATATCCAATAAATTCCGTTCCACTTCATGATTGTGTCCCACTTGTTGATTCTTCACAAAAAATTACAGTTTTATATCTTTATGTTTGAAACCTGAAATGTGGTCCGCCGGTCACTCGCACTGACTCCTCAATGAACGAGCGCGTGCGCGCGCCCGCTATTGGCTCACAAACCGGTGACAGGCTAGTGACATACCGGTACGTCTCTCTGCTTGGCCGGGGCTGACCGTCGCAGTATATTTACTTGCGGCGGTCGGCAAGTGGTTAATTTAAGCAGAAAACCACGGACAAGCGAGCAACAAACCGCGCAAAAAAACACGCAAATGGCGCGTTTCTTTTCATTTCTATGGGGATATAAAAACACTACAAAAACACTCTTATCTGCCCAATTCAAGCTACAAAAAAGGCTCCAGGACAAGGACCCAAGAGAACCAGATTGTGGTCCCATAAAGTCAAAAGGTAGACATACAAGTGGAACTATGTGGTCAACACAGTACAAAGGCTTTTACCAAAAGAATGAGAGGCTAGGGGTCTTTGAAAGAACTGCTAGAGCCAAGCTCTGTTCGATAGGATTCAAGGTCATATGTTGACTCAAATTGGATTGGAGAAAAGTCAGAATGTGTCCCACTGAGTAAAACTTCCTTGCACCATGCAAAGTACGCTTACTAGGTGTGGCGATGGCAGACCTTATAAGGAGGTGGATTTCCTAGCTTTGAAGAGCGTAAAAACAACAGAATCAGATAGGCGCATATCCTTTAGGGCCTCAGCTTCAATAGCCATGCCGTCAAAACTAGAGACTGTGAAGCTGGGTGTAGCTTGGGAACCAAACGTTTGGGGGGATTATGAAGAGGCCATTGAGAGTCTGCTGGGATCGGAGTACAACATTTGTCTGTGCCAGTTCGGTGTGATGAGATTGTTCTAATGCCCTTCATCTTGATTCTGCAGTGCAGATAAAGAAGCTTAAAAAGGAGGAAAAGTAAAGATCATGCCGAATAGATCTCCTGGAGTCACCAGGGCATCCATTGTAATGGCTAGAAAATCTCTGGCTTGCTTGGACCCCTAGACCGTGTTTCATCAGAGACCCTTTCAACATCCGCTATAAGTATCGGCATTCCCCCTAGGGAATGTATTTCTGCACGTGTTTTTTAATAATTTTTGTTTTCCTGTATGGGACTCCTTGTGTCCCTTATGTACATGTTTTTAATATGTATCCAATAAAAATGCATTTTATATAATTTTGTGTGGTTCATGATCCTCCTCCTCCCAACTGGCCTACAAAGCCCCATCTTTTCTATCCTGGTTTTTAGCTATGAGTTCTAATTTTTTTAAACTGAAAGATCAGTTAGGATTGACTTAGGTGATTTAGTCAAATCCTTGGTGCATACACCCAAGATTCTTTTTTTTTTTTTAACACTTTTTATTAACGAATGTGCGTTACAGTAACTAATTCAACAAAATGCTCAACATGAGCACCATAGCAATATAATACAGTTAAACTGACATGTATTAAGTTATTTGAAAATATCACATAATAAAAGGATATAAGGCGTACAATGAGTCACCGTTATTTCCCCAGGTATTTGATATCAGCTTTGAGAAGTCTGAATTCTAACGCTTATTATAATGTATGTCTGAGTCGATGGGCTTCTTAATTCGTGGAAACGGTAAGGGTGGATGCACACCACACATCCCAAATCTTTTTATATTTTGTTGGACACCCTCTGTTCATATACAGTGGGTACGGAAAGTATTCAGACCCCCTTAAATTTTTCACTCTTTGTTATATTGCAGCCATTTGCTAAAATAATTTAAGTTCATTCTTCTTCCTCATGAATGTACACATAGTACTCCATACTGACAGAAAAACACAGAATTGTTGACATTGTTGCAGATTTATTAAAAAAGAAAAACTGAAATATCACATGGTCCTAAGTATTCAGACCCTTTGCTGTGACACTCATATTTAACTCAGGTGCTTTCCATTTCTTCTGATCATCCTTGAGATGGTTCTACACCTTCATTTGAGTCCAGCTGTGTTTGATTATACTGATTGGACTTGATTAGGAAAGCCACACACCTGTCTATATAAGACCTTCCAGATCACAATGCATGTCAGAGCAAATGAGAATCATGAGGTCAAAGGAAATGCCTGAAGAGCTCAGAGACAGAATTGTGGCAAGGCACAGATCTGGCCAAGGTTACAAAAAGATTTATGCTGCACTTAAGGTTCCTAAGAGCACAGTGGCCTCCATAATCCTCAAATGGAAGACATTTGGGACGACCAGAACCCTTCCTAGAGCTGGCCGTCCTGCCAAACTGAGCTATCGGGAGAGAAGAGCCTTGGTGAGAGAGGTAAAGAAGAACCCAAAGATCACTGTGGCTGAGCTCCAGAGATGCAGTCAGGAGATGGGAGAAAGTTGTAGAAGTCAACCATCACTGCAGCCCTCCACCAGTCGGGGCTTTATGGCAGAGTGGCCCGACAGAAGCCTCTCCTCAGTGTAAGACACATGAAAGCCCGCATGGAGTTTGCTAAAAAAACACCTGAAGGACTCCAAGATGGTGAGAAATAAGATTCTCTGGTCTGATGAGACCAAAATAGAACTTTTTGGCCTTAATTCTAAGCGGTATGTGTGGAGAAAACCAGGCACTGCTCATCACCTGTCCAATACAGTCCCAACAGTGAAGCATGGTGGTGGCAGCATTATGCTGTGGGGGTGTTTTTCAGCTGCAGGGACAGGACGACTGGTTGCAATCGAGGGAAAGATGAATGCGGCCAAGTACAGGGATATCCTGGACAAAAACCTTCTCCAGAGTGCTCTGGACCTCAGACTGGGCCGAAGATTTACCTTCCAACAAGACAATGACCCTAAGCTAAAATAACAAAGCTAAAATAACAACAGCTAAAATAACAAAGGAGTGGCTTCACAACAACTCCGTGACTGTTCTTGAATGGCCCAGCCAGAGCCCTGACTTAAACCCAATTTAGCATCTCTGGAGAGACCTAAAAATGGCTGTCCACAAACGTTTACCATCCAACCTGACAGAACTGGAGAGGATCTGCAAGGAGAAATGGCAGAGGATCCCCAAATCCAGGTGTGAAAGACTTGTTGCATCTTTCCCAAAAAGACTCCTGGCTGTATTAGATCAAAAGGGGGCTTCTACTAAATACTGAGCAAAGGGTCTGAATACTTAGGACCATGTGATATTTCAGTTTTTCTTTTTTAATAAATCTGCAACAATTCTGTGTTTTTCTGTCAGTATGGAGTGCTATGTGTATATTCATGAGGAAGAAGAATGAACTTAAATGATTTTAGCAAATGGCTGCAATAAAACAAAGAGTGAAAAATTTAAGGGGGTCTGAATACTTTCCGTACCCACTGTACAAGTGTTTCATATGGCAGTGTTTGACTTACCATCTTTATCCATGTACAAACAGATGGGGGACAGGGCATACCCAAATTACATGAGCTAAAGCAGCTTTTGTGTGATTACATCTCGTACAGACGCGGATATGCGATGCATAGCATGCAATCTCACCGGAGTAAGGTAAGACTGGTCTATCATGTATAGTTGTGTCAACTTGTTATTAATTGCTGGAGATACTGTAAATGAGAGGAACAAGCCTCTTCCCAATCCTCAAATTCCCAAATATTTAAAAGAGGTCAAATTACATGTGCTAAATCCGCTTTTGTGTGATTACATCTTGTACAGTTAGACGTGGATATGCAATGCATAATATGCAATCTCAATAGAATAAGGTAAGTCTGGTGTATCATGTATAGTTGTGTCAACTTGTTATTAATTGCTGGAGACACCTGTAAATGAGCGGAACAAGCCTCTTCCCAATCCTCAAATCCCCAAATATTTAAGGTGTGACAATTTTTTTTAGAGGGGTGCAGCACCACTCTCTACAAATACTTAAGGTCGGAGAGGCATCAGAGCAGACTTTTGCCAGTTTTTAGGCCTGAGTATGTCCCGAAGAGATCAACGATTTGTATTGCAGCACTCAAATGACCCTGAGGCATCCTGTAGATCCAAAATTAGATCATCTGCATACAATCCTATTACATCAGTTCTATCACCCAATGTAATTCCTTTCACGAGAGGAGACTGCCGGAACCGCAAAGTCAAGGTCTCTATAGTCACCGCAAAAAGAAGCAGATATCCTTGCTGTGTACCCCTATGATGTGGAATGGATGTATATAAGACATTAACCAGAAGCTGGGAGATGGGGTATGCATATATAAACCCAAATCCAAAAAAGTTGAGACACTGTACAAATTGTGAGTAAAAAAAGGAATGGACTAATTTACAAATCTCATAAACTTAGATTTTATTCACAATATAAAATAGATAACATATCAAATGTTGAAAGTGAGACATTTTGAAAGGTCATGCCAAATATTGGCTCATTTTGGATTTCATGAGAGCTACACATTACAAAAAAGTTGGGGCAGGTAGCAATAAGAGGCTGGAAAAGTTAAATGTACATATAAAGAACAGCTGGAGGACCAATTTGCAACATTTTTGGGTAAAAAAAAGCCTCTCAGAGTGGCAGTGTCTCTCAGAAGTCAAGATGGGCAGAGAATCACCAATTCCCCTAATGCTGCAGCGAAAAATAGTGGAGCAATATCAGAAAGACGTTTCTCAGAGAAAAATTTGAAAGAGTTTGGAGTTATCATCTACAGTACATAATATCATCCAAAGATTCAGAGAATCTGGAACAAAATCTGTGCGTAAGGGTCAAGGTCGGAAAACCATATTGGATGCCCGTGATCTTCGGGCCCTTAAACGACACCATATCTAAACATGATCCAGAAGCACAGGCGTTTTCTCTGGGCCATGGCTCATTTAAAATGGTCTGTGGCAAAGTGGAAAACTGTTCTGTGGTCAGACAAATCAAAATTGGAAGTTCTTTTTAGAAAACTGGGACGCCATGTCAGCTGGACTAAAGAGGACAAGGACAACCCAAGTTGTTATCAGCGCTCAGTTCAGAAGCCTGCATCTCTGATGGTATGGGGTTGCATGAGTGCGTGTGGCATGGGCAGCTTACACATCTGCATCAATTACAACATCATGGCTGCGTAGAAGAAGGATCTGGGTACTGAAATGGTCAGCCTGCAGTCCAGATCTTTCACCCATAGAAAACATTTGATGCATAATAAAGAGGAAGATGCGACAAAGAAGACCCAAGACAGTTGAGCAACTGGAAGCCTGTATTAGACAAGAATGGGACAAAATTCCTATTCCTAAACTTGAACAACTTGTCTCCTCAGTCCCCAGATGTTTGCAGACTGTTATAAAAAGAAGAGGGGATGCCACACAGTGGTAAACATTGCCTTGTCCCAACTTCTTTGAGATGTGTTGATGCCATGAAATTTAAAATCAACTTTTTTTCCCTTACAATTATACATTTTCTCAGTTTAAACATTTGATATGCCATCTATGTTGTATTCTGAATAAAATATTGACATTTGAAACTTCCACCTTCCACAGCACCCGCCACTCTGTTGGGGTTGAGTTATATGTTCTTCTGACACTGCTTGTTACAAACTGGAGTCCTAAAGCAGGAAGTGATAACATACCCTCTGGGACTGCCCCAGGGGCATAACCAAAAAAGTGAAATATATTAGTCATTACCCAAACTTGTAAGGCCTCCAAATAAACAAATATCCAGAAGAGTAATGCTAAAGATGCAATATCCACAGTCAGCCAGTAGGTGGCAGCGGATGATCAAATATCAAATAGCATAGTCCACACAGGTAAATATTCAGAGATAATGTGAGAGGGGATTTCGCTGTAGAAACTCCATATAACTATTGCAGTAAAAGAAAGGAACCGTTCCAGGTATAGACAATGCTGATGGCAACAGGCACATCAGTAAAAGGAACACACTTGCAAGATAAAAGTCTAAATTATCTTTGCTTCCTAGCTCTGAATGCATGACAAAGGGGACTCCGTGATGAAAAAAGGGAGATCCATTCGACCTGAGGCTATGGAGGGTGACCTTTCATGGCAAACCAATCCTGGAAGCTCCTGGTGTTGTAAAGAGATGAACTCTGCCACCATCAATCATCCTCAAGCGAACCGGGTAAGCTATAGAATACAATCCCAGATTCCCTCATCTTCCTCAGTGATTTCAGTGAAGGAGGCTCCATGTTTCTGCAGTTTCACTTAGAAATCTAGGAATATTGAGACAGCCACATTCTCAAAGTGGATTTGGCCCCTTTGCCTGGCTTTTCTCAAGACTAGGTCCCGGTCTTTGCAATTGAGCATTCTGGCAAGTAGAGGCCTTGGAGTAGCATCAGGAACAGGAGGTTGTGCTGGCACTCTATGAGCCTGTTCCACAGCAAAAGCAGCAGAAAAGTTTGCATCGGGGATGGGGTGCTTGAGCCACTTTTCAACAAAGTCCCCAGGATTCTGACCCTCTGCCTTCTCAGGGATTAATCCTGAGATTAATTTGGACACCAGAAAGAGATCTGTTTCTCTGCTGCTGACACCCTACTAGGGAAAGGTGAAAAATCATCCTAAAGAGAAGAGATTCTTCATTTAGTCTCAGTCACTCTCTCACTCTGCATATCCTGCAACAGCAGGCCGATATCCACCTTGATTTCATCAATTTTACCAGTGAGAATGGTGCCACAAGTGGATATAGCATTCAGCAATTGTGTGTACAAAAGGACAGAGAGAAGGCGAAGGTGCTAAAAAAAAATTCTTCTCCTCACAAAAGAATTGGGGGGCTACATTAACCCAGCTTGTAATGTTAAAGATAACATGTCCCAGGAAGCACCCTCATGGTTAGCAGAAGACAGACTCAGAACTAGACTTGAAAACACTTAACATAAATAAGTCACCGGGATCAGATGGCTTACACCCAACGGTCCTTAAAGATGGTGATAGCCAGACCATTGTTCCTAATTTGTAATGATAGTCTACTGATGGGAATGGTACCAGCTGATTGGAAAAAAGCCAACGTGGTACCAATATTTAGAGGGCAGAGATATATCCCTGGGAACTACAGGCTGGCTAGCCTACCATCAATAGTCTAATATATTGGAGGGGATGATAAGGGACTATATACAAGACTTTAGTAATGAAAACGTTATTAGAAGAAATCAGTATAGATTCATGAAAAACCGCTCTTGCCAGACCAATCTATTAACCTTCTATGAAGAAGTGACCTGCCATCTAGATAAAGGCCCGTGGATGTGGTATATCTGGGTTTTGCAAAGGCATCTGATACAGTTCCCCACAAACGCCTACTGTACAAATTAAGGTACGTAGGTATGGACCATGGAGAGTACCTAGATTAAAAGTTGGCTGCGGGGGTGAGTCCAAAGGGTGGTGATAAATGGGGAGTACTCGGAATGGTCTGGTGTGGAAAGTGGGGTCCCCCAAGGATCTGTCCTGGGACCAATCCGATTAAATTTTTCATAAACCACCTAGAGGATGGGATAAACCGCACAATCTCCGTATTTGTGGACAAAAACTAAATTAAGCAGGGCAATAACTTCTACGCAGGATGTGGAAACCTTACAAGCTAAGGGCCACAGGCTGATAGCTTCCATGCCACGAGGCATTGAGGCAGTAATTGCTGCAAAAGGGGCCCAAACCAAGTACTGAGTGCATATGCATGTTAATACTTTTCAGAGGTCTGATATTGGTTCTGTGTACACTCGTTTTATTGATTGCATGTACTATTCTAATTTACTGAGATTGTGGATTTTGGGTTTTCATGAGCTGTAAGCCATAATAATCACAATTATGAAAAATCACGATTTGCACTATCTTGCTTTGCATGTAATGAGTCTAATTCATATTAGTTTCCCCTTTTAGGTTGCATTACTGAAATAAATGAACTTTTGCACGATATTCTAATTTTTCGAGTTTCACCTGTATATGGCAAATGAGGTTTAATGTTTAAAAAAGTAAGGTAATGAATGAATTTGGGTGCCAGAAATACAAACGCAAGATACTCACATAACATAACAGTAAGCATATTTGTATTGGAAACTCGTGGGTCTGTACGCCCACTCATCAGGAGTATACAAGTAGATCTGTTTAGAAGTAAATTAATAAAATGTCAATGTTTACTGTGCGTTATATTGGCCAGCAAATGTGAGATTTCAACAAATGTATGTCAAGAACAATGTAAAGGTGATAGAGGAGAGTGACATTACGGAAGGAATGAGTATGGAGTTAGAATCCGTGTGGGTAGAACTCCATAGGGTAGGAGAAAATGGAAAAGTAATTGTGGGGGTTTGCTATAGGCCACCCAACCAAAGGGAGGAGGTAGAGCTGGAATTTTTAGCATTATTGGGTAAAGTGGCAAAGCTAGGATCAGTCATCATATTGGGGGACTTCAATTATCCCGACATTGACTGGGAAGAGGGGACTGCACACAAAAGGCCCGTCTATTCACGGAAACCTTACAGGATAACTACATGTCACAGTTGGTGGATTCTCCTACTAGAGAAAACGCAGTCCTGGATCGATTGATCACTAATGACCCAGACCTAATCTCGGAGGAAGGAGTCCAGGACAACCTGGGCTCTAGCGATCACAGGATGATCACATTTAGAGCAAATAATATAACAAGGCAAGTGGGGAACATAAGAACCCTAAACTTCAGAAGGGCAACCTTTCCAAAATTGCACTCATTTATGGAAAGGGTAAACTGGGACCAAACCCTGGGATCACTGACCATGGAGGAAAAATGGGAATGCTTTAGGAACATATTAAGCAACTGCATCTTGCTGTGCATTCCTATGGGAAATAAATTTAGAAGAGACAAAGCCAAACCTGGCTGGCTAAACCGTAGCGTTAAAAAAACTATTAGGGGAAAAAAAATGGCCTTCAAGAAACATAAATCAGAGGGCACAGTATCGGCTTTCGAGCAATACAAGGAGGCAAATAAGAAAAGTAAACATGAAATCAAAAAGGCTAAAATCAACTTTGAGAGACAAATAGCGGAGGATAGAAAAAAAAAAAAACCCAAAAAATGATTTAAATATATCAACAGCAAAAAAACTAGGGCAGAGCATATTGCACACATAATTAACAATGATGGGAGGATGGTTACAGAGGACACTGAAAAAGCAACCGTGCTGAATTCTTTTTTCTCATCAGTCTTTACACAGGAAAAGGAGGGGTACACTGACCATGACTGTATGGTTAGTAGTAATACACAGGACTTGCCACTATGGCTAACAGAGGGTGAAATCAGGGAAAGGCTGGATAAACTTAACACAAACAAATCACCAGGCCCGGATGGCGTACATCCGAGAGTACTCAAGGAACTCAGTAAGGTTATATCTAGACCACTGTTCCTGATCTTTGCTGACAGTATTAGGACAGGAGATGTACCAGGGGATTGGAGGAAAGCGAACGTGATTCCGATATTCAAAAAGGGGCAGAGGCATATCCCGGGAAATTATAGGCCTGTCAGTTTGACATCAATAGCATGTAAACTTCTGGAGGGGATGATAAGGGACTATATCGTAGAGTTTGCTAAAGACAACAACATCATCAGCAGTAATCCTCACGGGTTTACAAATGGGCGTTCTTGTCAAACCAATCTCTTAACATTCTACGAGGAGGTGAGCTGTGAGCTAGATAGGGGCAGACCAGTGGATGTGGTGTACTTGGATTTCGCTAAGGCGTTTGATACAGTTCCCCACAAGCGCTTAATTTACAAAATAAGGTCTGCAGATATCGACAGCAGGGTTTGCTCTTGGATACGGAACTGGTTAAAAGGGCGTGTCCAAAGGGTGGTAATAAACAGTGCATACTCAGACTGGTCTGAGGTGGTAAGCGGGGTCCCCAAAGGCTCAGTCCTGGGACCAACTTTGTTCAATTTATTCATAAACAGCATTGAGGATGGGATCAGTAGTTCGATATCAGTTTTTGCAGATGACACAAAATTGGGCAGGGCAATAACTGCACAGCATGAAGCAGATATCCTACAGAATGACCTGGACAAAATAACACAGTGGGCAACGACATGGCAAATGAGGTTTAATGTGGAAAAGTGTAAGGTTTTGCACTTGGGGACTAAAAATATAAAAGCACAATACACGTTAGGGGGGGAACCCTTGGGGGGAATCAAAAATGGAGAAAGATCTGGGAGTCTTGGTTGATGATAGATTAGGCAATAGCATGCAATGTTAAGCGGCAGCTGCCAAAGCGGGCAGAATATTAGCATGCATAAAGAAAGGGATGTATTCCAGAGATAAGACTATAATCCTTCCACTTCATAAAACTCTGTTTCGACCGCATCTGGAGTATTCTGTCCAGTTCTGGTCGCCAGTCCTCAGGAGGGATGTGTTGAAGCTGGAGAGAGTCCAGAGAAGGGCAACTAAACTAATTAGGGGATTAGAGGACCTTAATTATGAAGAGCGTCTGCAATCGCTTGATTTATTCTCCCTGGAGAAGAGACGCCTGAGGGGGGACATGATAGCAATCTATAAATATCTCAATGGGGATCTCGGCATAGAAAAACAGCTATTCAGTCGAAGGGATTGCATGAGGACTCGAGGGCATACAATGCGATTGGAGAAGCGTTTTAACCTCAGGCAACGTGGGGGGTTCTTTACGGTTAGGGCTACAAGATTGTGGAAT
Source organism: Pelophylax lessonae (assembly GCF_965119305.1). Lineage (NCBI taxonomy): Eukaryota > Metazoa > Chordata > Amphibia > Anura > Ranidae > Pelophylax > Pelophylax lessonae. The sequence goes on from NC_138769.1 coordinate 259,188,973, forward strand.
TCTCTACCACAAGAGGTGGTTTCTGTGGGAAGTATGCTGGCTTTCAAAAGACTTAGACGTACATCTCAAGGATCAGAACATTCAGGGCTATGTGAGATGATTACAGCCACACACACCTATACAGGTTGAACTGGATGGAGTATTGTCTTTATTAAACCTCACCTACTATGTAACTATAACTATGTATGACCCAAGTGGGGAAATCACACTTACATCTGGCTAAATCAGATTGGTAAATGCTGCCATTAAGTGGGGGTACCATCGTCTGATCCGGTAGCTGGAAGGACAAGAATTCCCACAACAAAATGGGGAGCCGGGCAAGGAGCGTATATGGTGGAAAATGTGATCATTAAAGAGGATATGACACAGGCTGAAAATACAAAAAAGTGGTATGCAGAAGTATTAGAATATGAACTGTATCACATAGTGATAGCTGAAAAGTAGGAGTATTCAAGTGTGAAAAGTATATTCCAGCAGAAGCAGTGTCAAAATCAGAAGAAGAATACAGAAAGAAAAAGAAAGGAGAAGGAAAAAACAAAAAGAGGCTCAGATCCCAAGAAAAAGTGCTGATCTCTATGCAACCAATAAACGGAAATAGTGATGAGAGAGCTGCGATAAAAGGAATTTAGTGAAGGAAATAGGTGAGCCCGTTTGGTTTCCAAACACAGACTAAATTGACACAAATAGTGATTATTAGTATCTCAGGATAATGGTTGTACAAAAAAGGAACAGTATAATAAAAATGTAGTTAGGTTGAGACAAGTGTAGAAACCATAAAGTAATGAACTCGCAGGGTGATGCCTGTGCCACAAGCAGCAATAATGAAAGTAGTGAAGGACTGAATGAGTGAAGGGTCTCAGAAGACTGGAGCAAAAGATAGTGAGGGAAATGATCAGGATGTGACAAGTATCTGAATGTTGCCACATAGTAAACCCATAGAAGAGAAAATAAGATGTCAGTGCGTGATAGAAGTGCATAGAAGATAAATTCCTCACCCGAATATCCACATAGGCTGCACGTAGATCTTGTCCCTAACGCCATGTATATGGTAGGACAAACACACCATTGTTCGTCAATATGGAAAAGGCCAGCACTGGCTGGCAACCATGACCATGGATGTTAGAAGCACCGCCAACACATGTAGATGCCGCAGATGCAGCGGTGCACATGATCAGCGGGAGCATGGCGCCGATATATAGGTGGCTCCACCCCAGGAGGGAGGAGACAGAAAGGGAGGAAACCCTCCCTATAATATATAGCAGCTCCCGGAGCAGATCTGCACCCGCCACCAGGGGAAGCGCATATACCACTGAGATTTAGGTGCCAAAATGCACCTGCAACAATGAATGGTAAAAATGGATTAATAATATATAAAGTGCTTTCGTTAACCAATGCTGTAATGTTGCATAGGTTAGACTAAAGCAGTGCGAGACCAAAGGCAGGCAATGGGTGTCTTCCACCTGGGGGATACTAGTAAAAGAAAGAATGGTCTCACATTTGCAATTGTGTGCACCTCCATCCCTAAATTGTTCGCAAAAAAAATGTAGTTAGGTTGTCTCAACCCAACTACATTTTTATTTTTATTATACTGTTACTTTTTTGAACTACCATTATCCTGAGATACTATTATTCACTATTTGTGTCAATTCAGTCTGTGTTTGGAAACCAAACAAGCTCACCAATGTCCTTCACTCAATTCCTTTTATCACAGCTCTCTCATTACTATTTCGGTTTATTGGTTGCATAGAGGTCAGAACTTTTTCTTGGGATCTGAGCCTCTTTTGGTTTTTCCTTCTCCTTTCTTTTTCTTCTTATGATTTTGACACTGCTTCTGCTGGAATATACTTTTCACACTTGAATACTCCTACATTTCAGCTATCACTATGTGATACAGTTCATATTCTAATACTTCTGCATACTACTTTTTGTATTTTCAGCCAGTGTCATATCATCTTTAATGATCACATTTTCCACCATATACATCTCCTTGCCCGGCTCCCCATTTTGTTGTGGGAATTCTTGTCCCTTCAGCTCCCGGATCAGACGATGGTACCCCCACTTCATGGCAGCATTTACCAATCTGATTTATCCAGATGTAAGTGTTATTTCCCCACTTGGGTCATAAATTTGTTGAAATCTCACATTTGCTGGCCAATATAACGCACAGTAAACATTGACATTTTAATTATTTACTTTAAACAGATCTACTTATATACTCCTGAGTGGGCGTACAGACCCACGAAACGCATCGAGTTTCCAATACAAATATACTTACTGTTATGTTACACGGATGCTACAGTGTTGTCACCATGTACAATATGCTGTAATGCTGTTATTTTGCCATCTGTCTTACATGCTTTATAGGTCTGGCAATTATGCTTATGGCTATGTATATATATTTATTGTATGCTTTTACTCTACAAATAAATTTACTCTTTGACTTTCCATGACTATTGTGTCAACCTCATATAAAGTCCTATCAGGGCGACCGTTTTTAATTGCAAACAATTTAGGGATGGAGGTGCACACAATTGCAAACGTGAGACCATTCTTTCTTTTACTTCCACAAGCAGTGGTATCAGCGAGGAGCATTGATAGTTTCAAAAAAACTGTTAGATGGGCACCTTAACGCCCACAACATATAGGGGTATAAAATGTACTATCGACACACACACACACACACATCACTGGATGGACTGGTGTCTATTTTTTTTTTCAACCTAACTATAACTATGTGATGACCTGTTCCAGGGTGAGTTTATCCGCTTTCTCTGTGGTGGATGCATGTTTAGGTGTCTCAATAGCAGCTGTCCCACTGCTCCTCTTGTGAGGAGGGCTGCAGCCTCCATCTTGCTTCTCAGGCCAAGCAAATTCTTTCAGCCATTCCGTGGCCGTAGAGGAGCGATCTTTACTCATGGAGGCAGGTGGAAACTTGGGCAATCCAGGGAGCTGTGTGATGTTGCAGGAGCAGCTAGGAATAAGCAGAATGGTGATGGATTCTAAAGGCAGCAGGCGGAGCTCTCTCTATACATGTCCAGTCATCTTGGCTGTAGCCATGCCCCATACCCCCAAGATTCTTAAGACTGAAGCCTAGCCTTGGGGTGGAAATACATTTGTGGCACTTGATTTCTGTGTCAGCTATTACGGCAGCAATTTTTAGCATAAATCTGACATTGCAGCAAACAAAAAAAAAAAATCCTTTCTGGATAACGCCAAGGGAGCCACATCTGATGGGGGCTAGAGATGACGGAGGAGCACATGGACTCAAGGTGACAATGGTCCCGGCTGTTAATTACAAGTTCCCGAGGAGGAACACTGCAAGCTGCAATGGAGCAGTTAGTGAATTGGCTAGCTGGAAAGGCACACAGGACTGATTCCTTAGCATTTATGACAAGCTGCAAGTATGCGAGCATTTAAAATGCCCAGTAAAATGGGAACTCCCAAAAAACAGCTGCAAAAGCAGGGAAGGTTATATGGCCAGCTGTGGCTGTGTCATTGTAGGCAGCAGCAAGGAAAACAGTCTCAAAGGTTCTTGCTGGGAGAGCTGTTGCAGTGAGGTATCTCACAGTGAAGCAGCAAAAAGACAGCGTAATTGCACATGCCTGACAGCTGCAACACACTGGAGGGCAAAAGGCTGAAGTGGCGCATTGAAATGGTCCCATGGGCCTTATGTCAGAGCAGACTGGGCTCATGTGACATGGGCCCAAGTGTCACAGCTAAAAATTCACTATGCATGTGCCAAACAGCCGCAAGTTAGAACAGGCTGGGTGCGGATAACACATTTAAAGAGTCGCAGTCATGTTGCCACAGAGTGTGACACATTGAAAAGTGTTGTTGCACTAATCTTTAGAGCTTTAACCCTGTCAGGGAATCCCTGTGAGACGTCTGGGGCGTGGCCGTGCACAGGCTATTCCCAGAAGAATGACTAATGGGCGTGGCGCCAGAATGGCTATTTAAAGGAAGTTCAATCCTGTTTCCTTTGCTGACTGATCTTCAGCGGTTTCCTGTGACCTAATGATAACTGTATGCTTCCCTGTTGCTGACCTGGCTTGTTCTGAACTTGGACTTGGATTCTGCTTCTCTGCTAAACCTGACCCGGCTCCGTCCCTGACTTTGGCTCTGCTTACGATTTGGTACCCTGCTGCACCGCCTGTTGATGACCCTGGCTTTCCTACTACTCTGACTTTGTCTCAAACCTTGTCTCTCAGAGCTACCCGAGTGCTTGCGCCAGCTGGCTATCTGCTGCACCTGTTCCATACATCATTGCATGTTCCAGTTTCCGGGATCCGGACCAGCAGCCTATCCTGATCCATCAACAACCACAGGCACTCGTGTCCCTCCTGGCCCTTGACACCCTCTGTCTCACCTTCAGTGGGGTCTGGGCAGGAGATATAAGAGAGGCCGACCTCGTCAGCTCAGACTCCTCCCAGGTACATGACAAACCCACAACGGAACATGCAGAAGATAAATAAGCTCAAGAAGGGTGGCAAGGAGGGGGCGTGTCTGGATGTAGGAGAGAGCAGACATTCCAGTGAGAGCTCCGGCTTCCCCGCACAGAATCCTGCCTAATCCTCTCCTCCTCTGTGCAATCCTGCTGAGTAAGCTACTGCCGCTGGGTTTTGCCTTAGAGGCTCTCCCTTCTATGGTGTCGGATGTTACATATCTTTCTGGGGATGTATCTGATCATACCACGATGCAGATTATCCTACAAATCGGAGACCATGGGTCTAGGGGGTCCTGGCAATTGTCACCTGGCTGGATGGGAGATTCTGTGGTGGAGGAGATCTTTAAACCACACTTGTAATCATTCGGGCAAACAAATGAAAGGTTAGTTATGGGCCAAATTGAATGGGATGCCTTCAAGGCTACTTCCAGGAGAATACACATAGCCTTTAAAGCAGTAAAAGCAGAACATAACCACACGCTAGCAACCCTGCAGGGCAAAGAACAAGAATGTACGAAGGCACCTGCTGTTACTCCTTCCCCAAATTCTCTGGCAAATGTACAATGTGTTCGGAGAGATTTACATCTCCATTACCAGGACATCACACACTGCTCCTTGCGCCAGAGTGCGAAAATGATTTTTGAACAAGGGGACAAAAATTGGAAGAGGTTAGCATTATTGATGGCTAAAGCTGTATCCCAGACAGTGATCCCTTGCATTTCCTCCCAATCAGGCATGTTACTTACAGTAATATATGTTACAAACATTTGATTCCATAGGGACCTCTACTCGCCTATACTCCCTTATGATGTAGAGGATCTGTTGACTCTTTTAAACCCCCTGAATCTGCCTACTGTGCCTGAAGAGATTAGGGAGGCTCTAGATGCTTCCTTTAGGGAGGTGAGGAGTGACCAGTGCAATAGGCTCATTTCCTAATGGAAAAGCACCAGGTCCGGATGGACTACCGATCGAGTGGTATAAACACTATGCTGAGGTCCTTTCACCAAGATTACTTAAGTTGTACAATGAGTGTTTGGAGACTGGTTCCCTTCCCCCTTCTTTCTATGAGGCACATATAGTGCTGTTAGCCAAACCTGAGAAAGATCCCATTCAATGTTCCTCCTATAGACCAATCTCCCTACCTAATTTGGATTTCAAAATACTCACTAATTTGTTAACTAACAGACTCATGCCTGTCTTGGAGCACTTCATTTCCCCTGACCAGACGGGCTTCATGCCGAAAAAAGCCACTGGACATTAACCTGCGTAGGGTTTTTACCCATATGCAATTAGGACCAGATATATCCAGTGGAGGTGTTCTTCCTGTTTTTTTTTTTATCCACCTCAAAAAGGCCTTTGATTCGGTGGACTAGCAGTATATGGCATCAGTGTTAGAGGCATATGGGTTTGGCCCTAAGTTCAGGCAGTGGATAAATATTTTATACCATGGCCCAACTGCAGCCATTAAACTTAACGACCCTGTTAATTGAATCTCTGGCTGTGGCTCAGAGCCTCGCCAGGGGTGCGGGGTATTCAGGTCGGCACTGTACGCAGACGACATGGTATTATTTTTGTGGGACCCGGATGCATCCCTGTCAGCCGCTTTGTCCATTTTAAACTACTTTGCTGTGGGGACACGTGTTATAATCCGATTATTTATTAACTTTACCACATTTGGCAAATAGAGGTTTGCACAATCACTCAGCACTTTATTTGAGTCACTTGTTATATTTATTATCAGCATCTATCTGCACATTATTTACTTGCTTTTTACATATATGCTGTATGTGACATCACTTACCCAATGTTATTTTTGATCAATATTAAGTAACAGTATTTGAATGTTTATACCACACCTCTGTTGATATAACATAGGCAGAGCCAATCACTTCACATACCCCCTAATTTAGTGTATGAATGTAGATATAATATCAGATAATGAAATAGAACAGTGGTCATATAGGAGCTTCACCAAACACAGTCAGTGACTCAACATATCCAAAAACCGATTTACCGATTAAGGAGAGCGGACACCCAGACTGTGTGAAGCGCTGAGCAGCAGCAGCATCGGGCAAGCCTCCACACATGGGCCAATATCGGGAGTAGAAAAGTAATAAAGTCAAACCCCTATAGCCCATATGCTGAGCCAACCCAATGCCAGAATACATCCAAACCATAAGTATGAAGATATCAAATATCACTGCAAAAGAAATCTACAGTAAATGCAGATAATTGTCGGGGCACTCCAGACAACCTCAGAAATTAAGCGTTTTGCTCATGAGCCAAGATGGATACTGAATGAGTGGTCCAAATGTAGCACAGGGTTCAATAAAAGTCACTGGAGCAGGGTCGCACTTTTATGCAGCTCTAGGAACAGCTGAAGTGAAACGCTCATACAGTCATGATATATTCCAAGTTTACTGCACATCGAACCATAAAGGTAAGAAGTCCTAGAAATGTCGCTATAAGACCAGTCAGACTTTCAACAGCCAGGAGATCTGATATAGCATTAATGTGGAAGTTCTGAAGGCAAGATCCCAGCGCCAAGTAAACAAACGGCTTAAAGCAACCAATCATGTAATTACCTTCAAAGACGAACAATGATGTATTTCAGATATGATGTCAGTAAGAGCAGTACATTCACAGTTCATGAAGAGATGGTAAATTGTAATAAGGTATATTCCAGATACAATGTCGGTAAGAGCAGTCCATGCACAGTTCATGGGGAGATGGTGAACTGTAACAAGATGTAACCATCCTGAGAGCAGCCAAACGTAATCAGGGCTCTCCATTCCACCTGTGTAAGTAGCTATGATATAGTGCAGTCAGATGCAATGTCAGTAAGAGCAATCCATACACAGTTCATGGGAAGATGGTAAATTATAACAAGGTATATTGCAGATACAATTTCAGTAAGAGCAGTCCATATATATTTCATGCGGAGATGAATTGTAACAAGACGTAACCATCCTGAGAGCAGCCGACCATTTGGTAATCAGGGCTCTCCACCCCACCTGTGTAGGTTGCTGTGATATGGTACAGTCATATCAAAAGGTTTGCTGACTAAGGGGTAGTAGCAATCCAGGCATCAGGGAATAAAAATACATGAACTGTGATTAGTGAAGTGCAAGTCCAGACAGCAAAAATATAGTATCAACCTCCCTTCAGTGCCAATAGTTTATGCCCGGTATATATACTTGTAATAGTGTTATGGACCGCTAAACACTCTTTCCTGGTTGACAGCAGCAAATAGCAGACATATCATACGAAGTATTCAAAGCGTATATGGATGAATTTATGCAGTTCCATATAGGAAATACACACACATAGCGATGCCTGTGGACATTACCATCCTCTCCATCGCCCCAGGCAGACAGACTCCAGCGGGGATGGATGACACTCAGCTCACAGGTCCCAGGCTTCAAAGGACTCAGACAAAAAGAGTTTAGATGGTTCTATGGGAGGGATATGAGCACAGATAAATGCCTGCAGACAATGCCAGACTCTCCATTGCCCCAGCCAAGCAGCTTCAGTAGGGATGGATGGTGCTCAGCTCTCAATTCTAAGGCTCCTGACCAGGTGAGTTTAGGTGAGCCACAGCAGACAGGTGGCATGACGTCACGCGTTTCGCTGACCTATCAGCTACGTCAGGACGTGGCGCCCCCTAGCTATCAGTTGTCTTAAATACACCCATCAATTTAGCAGATCCACAAATTTAAAGGGGACAACAATTCTAGGAAAGTACACCAACATATATCCTAAACATAACACAGTAAAAATAAACACTAATAAACCTAGGGTAAGGACTGAAGAAAAAAAAAAAGGGGCAAATTAAAAATTGAATTTCCCCCGTAAAATCTCATTGACAAATCTACAATGCTTACTCCAAAAAGACCTGTAAATTAATTTCCTTGTTCAAGCCAAAAGGACAGAGAATATTCCATTTATAAATCCAAATTCTTTTTTCAATAAGATTCTGTCAAAGTCACCAAGCCTTGGACTTTATTTTGAGTGCAAAAATGCCCTTAACCTTCAAACCTTCGTCATGAGTCATGAAACTGTAAAAAATGTTGGGCTAGGGGACTCTCTGGCTCTCTTTTCTTTATGTCCCTTAAATGTTCGCCGATACGCACTCGCAGTTGTCTCTTTGTTTTTCCGATATATATCTTATCGCACGGACAACTGATACTGTAAATGACAGGGGTCGTTGCGCAATTGATTAAGGTTTTAATAGAATATGAATTGCTGCCACCTGAATCAAAAAACCTGTTCGTCCTGTCCACATGTCGACAGATTTGACAGTGTCCACATGCGAACATCCAAACTGACCTAGGCATAAAGGAAAGCCAGGTAGAATCTTGTGAATGAGTGTATTCTGATTGTGTGAGTCTATCCGTAAGATTGGGAGCACGTCTGGCTACCATCTGGGGAAAGTCACCTACAATTTTGGACAAATGGGGGCATTGCTGTAAAATATGCCAGTGTGATGACAGAACTCCTCTCACTTTATTCCATTAGGCCCCATAGCGTGTAATGAATCTAGTAGGTACATATATAGCATTGTGCTCCTCTACCAGCTCTTTTTTATTTAGAAGGAAAACTCGTTCCCTCTGTGTGCTGCCTTCTTGGCCTTTTTAATAACTTTATTAGAGTAGCCTCTCTCCTTAAATCTCCGAAACATGTCATGTGCCTCTTGGGAGAACTCACTTTCCCTAGAACAGCTCCTCCGAATCTGGAGGAACTGTCCAACCGGGATACCTCAAACCAAAGGAGGAGGATGAAAACTGCTCTCAACAATGTATTGGCAGCTGTGGGCTTACAGAAAGTCACTAGATGTCAAGAGTCCTTGGTGATCTGGAGGTCAAGGAACGGGATACTTATCAGATCAAAAGAATAAGTCAACTTGATGTTACATTCATTACATTGAAGTTTACCAATAAATTCATGAAGACCCCATTCATTGCCCCTCCAGACCACCAGAATATCATATCTATATACCGTACCCAAAGGGATAATAAACTATGGATTATTTACGTTTTTTTGATTAATAAACATTCGTTTTTTATTCATAATTTGTTGGTAATTTTTTGAAATTTAGCTTATCTATACCCCAGTTACTCAAATATGGCGCTTTTGGGGTAACTTTCTTTGCTTGTGTCCTTGTTTTTTTTGTTCCCTCAGACAGGGATGACTGGGATGATCTTTGGGATATTAATTTTTCCAGATTGGTGTCAACTGGAGACCATCTCATCCAATACAAATTCCTAAATCACATATAACTTACCCCGGCCAGGTTAGCTAGAATCTTTCCTTCCCAGTCTTCCTGCTGTTGGTGGTGCACCTCACCCAGAGCAGATTTTCTGCATATATTTTGGGACTGCGTGGCCACACAGGGGTTCTGGATAGAAGATGCTGAATGTATAGAGGAAGTTACTACTCTCTGTGTTAGACCCACTTAAAAGTGTGTCTCCTGGGACTAGTTGATGCCCTGGTTTCAAAAAGTGGCATTACCCTTTTGACTTTGCTATTCTACTATGCTAGAAAGATGATAGCTCTATCTTGGAAAAAGCCTACACCTCCCACTGCTCAGGCATGGAAGGCACTTGTAAATAAAGCACTTCCCTTCCATAAAGCCACTTATGCCAGTAGGGGAATACCCAATAAATTTGAGAAAGTGTGGGGTGGATGGACAAAGAGCACATCTACAGCGTCTGACTAAATCGGTCTATTTTAATGGCTCCTGGCAGTTGCCATATTGTATATTGATGTAGTTTGATGCTGATACTTTGGGGTTTGTGTAAGATGTGTCCCTTGGTCTGGGCGAGTTGAACCTGTATCAGCTCTAGGGTCGGTTAGTTAGCACTGTGGACTGGTAGACTGTTACTAGTCTGTAAAATAAAGTAATTTTTGACACGATAAGCTTGAAATAAGATGTTACGGTTACTACAAAAATATCCTAGCCTTCGAGCTAGGTTTGCCTTTGGGCTGAATTTTTGTTTGTTAAGGGTCACCTGATGGTCAGGCTGTTCTTAAATGTATATATGCATTTTCGGTTTCTGTACTGTTCTGAAAACTGCAATAAAAAGAATTTTCAAAAGACAAAAAAAAGATGGCAAGCCCGAAATATTTACAGCAGCAGTGGTCTGGAGAGTGCCCTGCAGCAAGCAAACAAAACAAGGTACTGCTGAGGCCCCAACATTCCAGATAGGGATACACCCAAAAGAATCTCCAGGTACAGGATTAGGTCAGCACGCATATCAGGGCCGTGGACCTGTATAGCAGTCTGTAAACAGCACAGGAGATTAGCTGCATGGAGGGCACCATAAACAGATACCAGTGCTCCTAGGTCACATTATAGGCAGGCCTGACATTGGAGCCCATTTTACAACGCATACAGGCCAACTCAAACATCAAAGGGGCCTCAGTTGGCGGGAAGGAATATAAAGTAGTGGCATTTGCCAATGAGAGCCTGCTCTTCCTAACTGAATCTTTCACAACACTACCTAATCTAATACAGGATCTCAAACACTTCAAACGATCTTCAAACTCAAAGTCAACTTCTCTAAAGCCTGTGCTTTAAACCTTTTTATTGCCCTGGGATTAGTCCAGAATTATTGGGACCATTTCCCTTTCATGTAGAAAATTAATGTCATCACCCATCTGGGAATCAAGCTTCTGTTGGATCTCTCTGAACTATTCTCTAAGAATTTCATCCCAGAATTGCAGGCCACTCAACAGGATCTCCTGGTCTGGAATAAACCTGAAAGTATTGGTACTCCAATGGATCCTATACAAACTGCAGATGATCCCCATCAAACCACCATCCTCCTTTGAAACCTACAAGATGTGTTCTAAATTCCTCTGGTGAAGAAGACCCCCCAGGTACACCTGGGCCCAGCTGGTGCTGTCTAAATCGCGGGGAGGTATTGGCCTTCCAGACATTAAGAAATACTTCTAGGCATGCCACCTTGCCAGGGTGGAAGACTAGAAGCTCCATGCCAATCTAAAGGACTTGGTAAAGGTCCGTGCTCCACCTAGCCACTGGCTAGTGGCTAATAGCCCTTGGATACAGCCACGACTCATCTCGCCTTCTGTAATAGAGCACAAAACCACAGGCTTAATACTCCAAAGTTTCAGTACCTGTTGTACTCCTTGTCCCCTTACTCCGGTTCTTGACCATAGGATTATACCACCACCTACAGGAGTAGGACACTAAGCATAAAAGAACACAGCCACACCTATGGGCAGTCCCTTCTGGCATATAACCCCCTCTCTACTATAGGTAATCCAGTAATCCTAACCCCTGTGGGCTGAACGAAAAAAAGAGAACCTAACAGAAATCACCACAGGAATATGGTGTAGTATACACACCATTAACCACCCAACAACCAAACCCACTGATTTAATGGTGGTGGGTATACATGACAATATTCCACGTATACCTAAAAGGTATTTTAACTGCAGTGGGTAAATCAACCTACCACAGCTGCTGCCATCAGAGGTATCCATATATGCTGAGCGCAAACGCTGTTTGTGTCAGAATATATAAAAACAAAAGAATGAAAAACAAAGTACAGTAGGAAGCGTAGAAGAACATAAAAATAAAAAACTTAGATGACAACTATTTTTTGCTTTTTTACTTTATGTTTTGTAATTTTTATTTTATGATTTTATGTATTTTTTTTTTTTTACACTTTTTTTTTTTCTTCAACGTTAGAGTTCCAGGTTCCAGGTTAGGGTCTCTTAAAATGACGATAGCCATCGAACATCTTTTGAGACCCTGTGTAAATGTGCCCTAAACTGTGCCGTGCTGTACCCTACAGTAATAATCCACTAGTGTGTGATAGCGACGGAAACAGTCACCGTGGCAAAGACCAGGTCCGTCAGGACAGTCGGGACAATAATTACGGGTGTCACGCCTAAATCCACGCTTGCTGCAGACAAAGATTGGGGGTATCTTTGGGTAGGGGTACTTGGGAGGAATTCAAGAAAATGCCTCCCATGCAGCCGGCTCACTGCATCTGGTTGGGGAAGTTGGGCTGGAGCACCAGCTGGATACAGAAGGGTTACGATTACCTCTTCTTGGAATTGAAAGAAGGATAATGTTCCAGGAGACGCTTTGTATAAGACAAAAGCGTTGTAAATAGCCAATTGAAATAGGTATACAGACACTTTTTTGTACCAGCGTCTGGCCTTACGGGCAATTAAGTACGGTCCCATCATCTGGTCGTTGTAGTCCACCCCTCCCATTTTATGGTTATAGTCGTGGACACAGAGGGGCTTCTCAACAACAACACCGGTGGCCGTAGTAATTTCAACTGCCATGTCTGGGTGAATGAAGGACAGAACAAAAACGTTCTGTTTGTCCCTCCACTTCACTGCAAGCAATTCATCGCACCTCAAGCAGGCTCTCTCTCCCGGACTCAGTGGGGCATTTACTAGCCGTTGGGGGAAGCCCCGGCGATTAGATCGCACGGTGCCACAAGCGCCAATTTGCAATTGAAAGAGGTGTCTAAAAAGTGGCACACTTGAATAAAAATTGTCCACGTACAAGTGGTACCCCTTTCCAAATAAGGGTGACACCAAGTCCTAAACTACCTTACCGCTGCTCCCTATGTAGTCTGGGCAGTCGGGGAGCTCCACAGAGCTATCTTTTCCCTGGTAGACACGGAAACTAACTGTATAGCCTGTGGCCCTTTCACACAGCTTGTACAGTTTGACCCTGTATCTGGCACGCTTGCTGGGGAAATACTGTTTCATAGCAAGGCGGCCAGCAAATGTTATCAGGGACTCGTCAACGCAGACATCTTGTTCGGGGGTAAACAAGGTGAAACCGCTGACTGAAGTGGTCTACGAGGGGCCGATCATATTCAGGGTCTCCCCGAGCACGACAGAGTTCATTGTCCTTGCAATGCATGAACCGAAATACTTGTTCATATCGAACCCTGGATATAGCAGCAGAGAACATGCGCATTTGATGAATTGGGTCAGTGGACCAATATAACTGCAATTCATTCTTTTTTGTAATGCCCATGTTGAAGGATAGGCCCAGAAAGATTTTAAAATCGGGAATCGTTATAGGATTCCAGGGGAATGGTCTGGCAAGGGGTTAATTTGGGTTGGCGGCGATGAATTGACGTGCGTATAAATTTGATTGAACCACAATAGATCTGAAAAGATCTTCAGTGAAAAACAGCTCAAAAAAGTTAAACGGATTAAAACCAGCTGTTTCCACTCTAATTCCGGGTTGGGCAGTGAATGGGGGGGGGGGGGGGGGTAGGGAGTACTGGCGCTGTAGAATCTGTGGGCTGCCAATTAGGATATGCCAGCACTTCAGGGAGGACACTATGGGCTCTACGGTCCTGTCTTCGAATACATGGTGGCTGCGGGCCACTACTCATGCTAGCCACCACACCAGCTTCAACTGCACTTATGGGACTCGCCACGTCACCAAGTCTTAATGCAGTGGTTGTACTAGGTCCAGGGTGTACTAGGCCGCTCGTGCTTGCCAGATCACGAGAATTGTGAGCGGCACTAGTACTGGCACTCTGCTGCATACAAGAAACATCCGGTTCTTGCATCTCAGCAACTCCAGGATGGGGTCGGGTACGCCTGACCTTAGCAGGGACCCATCCGTCGTCTGAGCCATCTGTCAGGGAGCCGCTGCTGTCTACAGGTTCATATACTGACCCTGATTCTGCCAATGAGGCTTCCCCATCGCTCTCATCTGACATGATCAGTATACTGTAGGCCTCTGCACTACTGTACCAACATTTGGACATTTTATCAACTAAATTTACCGGTACAGTAGTGACTAACAGGTAAAAAAGCACCTGGTTGTCAAGGACTATTTGGTCGCTACAAAAAAAAAATTGCTAGTGCTAGCAGAGATCAGGCCTGACTCTGCTAACGCAGCGATTTTGTGTGATTTGTGTTTTTTGGAAGTGACAGTAATCTATTGATTACTGCACTTGCCTGGGTAGGGTGGGCTGGGCGGAGGGGCTAAATGCAGGTGCTGGCAGCAATCAGTGCTGATTGTGCAAACACTGCGTTTTGGGAACATTAACCGGTTGCCGACCGCCGCACGACTATATACTGCGGCGGTCAGCCCCGGCCAGGCAGAGTGACGTAGCGGTACGTCACTAGCCTTCGCCGCTCTGGCGCGCGCGCGCGCGCACCCGCGGTCCCGCCGATGACTCGATTGGGTTCAGAACCGATCAGTCATCAGGTCCAGGCCAATCATTTTTGGTCTGGACCTGTTGATCGGTCCTGCCCAATCAGATCTCCCTCTAAGCCTGTGAAATGTAAACACAGGCTTAGAGGAGATGTGCCCTCCCCTCCCAACGGTCTTTTTGGATCCAGCGTGAGAGGAGAGCACATCTAATTGTAAGTACAGCACCAAGCACGTACATACACAGTTAGATAGGCACATTTCACCCCCGATCGCCCCCCCAATTAACCCCTACAGCACCTGACACAACACACACTATATACAGCATATAGCATATACCTATATACCTGTATAAGTGTGATTTGTGAACAGGTGTAGCCCTTGCGACCCCCCCTTTTCCACTCAAATTACCCCCCACCCCCCCCTAATAAAGATTTAACCCACTGATCCCCCCTGAACCCCCCCTGATCACCGCCGTTAACCCCTACACCCTCTGTCACATCAGCACTAATACAAACGCAATATACGGTGTTATTGTATTTTTGTATTAGTGTCATTGTGATCAGAATTAGCGCAGGCGACTAAGTTTCTGTCCCAAGAAGGTTTAGGGTCCCCGCCACCCGCCCAATAAAGATTTAAGCCCCTGACCCCCCCCTGATCACCCCTACACCCCCTGCCATAACACACACCGTATACAGTATATAGCATTTTGCTATATACCCGTATAAGTGTGATTTGTGGTCAGGTCTAGCGCTTGCGACCCCCCTTTTTCCACTTGAATTACCCGCCACCCCCCCCTAATAAAGATTTAAGCCCCTGATCCCACCTGATCCCCCCCTGATCACCGCTAGTTAACCCCTACACCCTCTGTCACATCAGCACTAATACAAACGTAATATACTGTGTTTTTGTATTTTTGTATTAGTGTCATTGTGATCAGAATTAGCGCAGGCGACTAAGTTTGTGTCCCAAGCAGGTTTAGGGTCCCCCCCACCCGCCCAATAAAGATTTAATCCCCTGATCCCCTCCTGATCACCCCTACACCCCCTGCCACAACGCACACTGTATACAGTATATAGCATTTTCTATATACCCGTATAAGTGTGACTTGTGACCAGGTTTAGCGCTTGCCACCGTTCCTTTTATCCTTAGGATACCCGCCAGTCCCTTCCAATAAAGATTTAAACCCCTGATCCCCCCCTGATCACATCCCGTTAACCCCTACACCCTCTGTCACATTAGCACTAATACACACATAATATACTGTTTTTACTGTATTTTTGTATTGGTGTCATTGTGACTTGAGGTTGCTCTAGCTAGCTAGTTTCTTTCCCAAAGGAGGTTTAGGGTCCCCGCCACCCCCCCCCCCAGATCCCCGGCGCATAGTTTAGAAGTAACCCCTTGATCACCACACACGCACGCACGCACCTACACTTCCATTTCTAGTATAGTGTTTGAACAGATCAATATCTGATCTGATCAGAGCTATACTAGCGCCCCCATAGTTTAGGGTTCCCAAAACGCGGTGTTTGCACGATCAGCACTGATTCCGGCCAGCACCTGCGTTTAACCCTTTCACCCAGGTAAGTGTAGTAATCAATAGATTACTGTCACTTACAAAAAACACAAGACACAAAACCGCTGTGTTAGCAGAGTCAGGCCTGATCCCTGCTAGCATTAGCAGTTTTTTTGGTAGCGCTTGAAATAGTCTTCGACAACCAGGTGCTTTTATTACCTGTGAGTCGCATCACTGTACGGGTAAATTTAGTTACCAAAATGTCTAAACGTTCGTACAGTGATGAAGCTATTTACAGTATAATGTCCATGTCAGGTGAGAGCGATGGGGAAGCCTCACCGGCAGAATCAGGGTCATTATACGAACCAGATGACAGCAGCGGCTCCCTGACAGACAGCTCCGACGACAGATGGGTCCCTGTTAGACCCAGGCGTACCCGACCCCATTCTGGTGTTGTTGAAATGCAGGAATCGCAGGGTGCTCGTATGGAGCAGAGTGTGGGTACTAGTGCCGCTCATCCTTCTGGCGACCTGGCAAGCGCCAGCGGCCTAGTACAACCTGGACCTAGTACAACCAGCACTGCAGTAAGACCTGGTGACGTGGCGAGTCCCCTAAGTGCAGTTGAAGCTGGTGCGGTGGCTAGCACAAGTAGTGGCCCGCAGCCACCGCGTATTCGAAGACAGGCCCGTAGAGCCCATAGTGCCCTCCCTGATGCGCTGGCATATCCCAATTGGCAACCCACTGATTCTACAGCGCCAGTACTTCCCCCATTCACCGCCCAACCTGGAATCCACGTGGAGACAGCTGGTTTTACGCCCCTGAACTTTTTTGAGCTGTTCTTCACGGAAGATCTTTTCAGATCTATTGTGGATCAATCAAATTTATATGCTCAACAATTTATCGCCGCCAACCCAAATTCGCACCTTGCCAGACGATTCGGCTGGAATCCTATAACGGTTTCCGAATTTAAGATCTTTCTGGGCCTTTCCCTCCACATGGGCATAACTAAACAAAGTGAATTGCGGCTATATTGGTCCACTAGCCCAGCTCACCATATGCGCATGTACTCTGCCTCCATGTCCAGGGGGAGATACGAGCAAATTCTGCGATTTATGCATTTCAGCGACAATGAAATCTGTCGTCCTCGGGGAGACCCTGCATACGATCGGCTCCACAAAATTCGGCCCCTCATAGACCACTTCAATCAGCGGTTTGCAGCCTTGTTTACCCCCGAACAAGTTGTCTGCATTGACGAGTCCCTGATTAAATTTACTGGCCGTCTTGCTATCAAACAGTACCTCCCCAGCAAGCGTGCCAGATACGGGGTCAAGTTGTATAAGCTCTGTGACAGGGCCACAGGCTATACAGTTAATTTCCGTGTCTATGAGGGAAAAGATAGCACTGTGGAGCCCCCGAACTGCCCAGACTACATAGGGAGCAGCGGTAAGATTGTTTGGGACTTGGTGTCACCCTTATCCGGAAAGGGGTACCATTTGTACGTGGACAATTTTTACACAAGCGTGCCACTATTTAGTCACCTGCTTGATTTACAAATTGGCGCATGTGGCACCGTGCGACCTAATCGCCGGGGCTTCCCCCAACGGCTTGTTAATTCCCGTCTTAGTCGGGGGGCGAGAGCCTGCTTGAAAACGGACAAATTACTTGCGGTGAAGTGGAAGGATACACGGGATGTTTATGTTCTGTCCTCCCTTCACGCAGACACGACAGTCCAAATCCCTACGGCAACTGGCGTTATGGAGAAACCCCTCTGTGTCCACGAATATAACCTTAACATGGGAGGGGTGGACCTTAACGACCAGCTTTTGGCGCCGTATTTAGTTGCCCGTAAAGCCAGACGCTGGTACAAAAAAGTGTCTGTTTACCTTTTCCAATTGGCTATGCTGAACGCCTTTGTCCTATACAAGGCGTCAGGACGAACTGGACCCTTCCGGGAATTCCAGGAAGCGGTCATCCTTGCCTACCTGTACCCAGGAGGCATGCCTGCCCAACTTCCCCTTCCAGATGCAGTGAGCCGGCTGCATGAGAGGCATTTTCCTTATGCCCTCCCGAGTACCCCTACCCAAATACGACCCCAAAGACGATGTCGTGTCTGTAGCAGGCGCGGATTTAGGCGTGACACCCGTTATTATTGTCCCAAATGTCCTGACCAACCTGGTCTCTGCATCGGGGAATGTTTTGAGCGCTACCATACACTAGTGGAGTATTAGTGTAGGGTACAGCACGACACAGTGTAGGGCACATAAACACAGGGTCTCGAAGGATGTTGGATGTCCATCGACATTTTGAGAGACCCAAGCTGGAAGAGAAGATCGCAGAAGATCGCACTCCCTCCCAAATCAAGAAATAAAGGAACAGTTAGAAAGTAAAATAAAAGGATCCAAAAACTGTTGTGGTGTCAGTAATTTTATATGTCCTTCTACTCCTTCCTACTATACTTTTTTCAATGTCCTTTGTTTGTTTTTTCATTCTTTTGTGACCTGTTTCTCTTGCAGGTAATTGTCGGCTACCACGCATTGATTTTATATATTCTGACACAAACAGCCTTTGCGCTCAGCATATATGGATACCTTTGCTGATAGCAGCTGTGGTGATTTTCTGATTTCAGCACTGCAGTTAAAATCTTATTTTGGTATACGTGGATAGCGCCGTGTATACCCATCATTAAATTCAGTGGGTGGTTGTTTGGGCGGTTAATGATGAGAATCCAAAAACTTTTGTTGTGTCAGTCATTTTATATGTCCTACTCTTCCTAATGTACTTTTTTTAATGTACTTTGTTTGTTTTTTCATTCTTTTGTGACCTGTTTCTCTTGCAGGTCCCTCGTCGGCTACCACGCATTGATTTTATATATTCTGACACAAACAGTGTTTGCGCTCAGCATATATGGATACCTTTGCTGATAGCAGCTGTGGTGATTTTCTGATTTCAGCACTGCAGTTAAAATCCTATTTTGGTATACGTGGATAGTGTCGTGTATACCCATCATTAAATTCAGTGGGTGGTTGTTTGGGCGGTTAATGATGAGTAATACTACGCATTATTCCTGTGCTGATTTCTGATAGGTTCTCTTTTTTTCCGTTCAGCCCACAGGCTGCATGAAAAAAAAAAAACCTATATGCCAAACAAGGACCAGCAATGTACTGGTACGTTGCTGGACTTTGAGTGGTTGTACCAGGATGATGCCTGCAGATTTAGGCATCATCTTGGTATCGTTTTTTACAGCCAGCGGTCGGCTAACATGTAAAAGCAATCCTAGCAGGTAATTGGCCGCTAGACTGCTTTTACATGCAGTGGGAGGGGTCTCCCCCCCCCCCACCGCCGCCTTCCGAAGCCTTCCGTGGTTTTTCTCGGGCTCTCCTGTCCCACCGGTTAACCCGAGAGTGCAGCCGGTGGTTCAGTTATCTAACCATAGAGCTAATTGAAGATTAGAATGGCTCCAATCATCTCTATGGCCTAAGATGCCGGAGGCTACGAGCATTTCATGACTTCTTTTTCGCCAGAAATAAACAGGGCCATTGGGAAATTGGGAAAGTATTTTATCACACCAATTTTGGCGTGGTCAGATACATTAAGGTCAGAGGAGAGATCTAGAGTATAAAAGACCCCAATTTTTTTTAAAAAAGAGTACCTGTCACTACCGATTGCTATCATAGGGGATATCTAAATTCACTGTGATAACAATAAAAATGATTTAAAAAAAAAAAATTAAAGGAAAGGTGTCAAAATAACATAAAAAAGCAAAAAAAAAAAAAAAAATTGAGCCCCCCCCCTTTCCCCCCGTGCTTGCACGCAATGGCACACGCAAGCGTTGGTCTAGTGTCATATGTAAACCGCAATTTCAGCATGCATGTGAGGTATCGCCGCGATCGCCAGATCGAGTGCAGTAATTTTTGCAGTAGACCTCCTCTGTAAGTCTAAAGTGGTAACCTGTAGAGACTTTTAAAGTTTTTAAAAATGTACGTACGTTGTTGCCGCTGCGCAGGCGTGCGCAATTTTTAAAGCATGTCATGTCAGGTGTCTATGAACTCGGCATAAGATCATCTTTTAAATTTTACCAAAAAAATTGGAATTATATAGTGTATTTGTGAAATAAATTAAAAAAAATGTATTTTTTTCGCAAAAATTGCGTTTGGAAAATCTGTGCGCAAATACCGTGTGACAAAAAAATTTGCAACATCCCCCATTTTATTCTATAGGGCCTCTGCTTTAAAGAAATATATAATGTTTGGGGGTTCAAAGTAATTTTCTAGTAAAAAAAAAATATTTTTTCATGTAAACAAAAAGGCACAGAAAAGGCTTGGTTTTCAAGTGGTTAGAAGAGTGGGTGATGTGTGGATAAGATTGAGCATAAAATGCCGGGACAGTTCAAACACCCCCCAAATGACCCCTTTTTGAAAAGTAGACACCCAAAGCTATTTGCTGAGAGGCATGGTGAGTCCATGGAATATTTTATATTTTGCTACAAGTGTCGGGAAAATTATTATTTCTTTTTTTTTTGTTGTTTTTTTACAGAAAGTTGTCACTAAATGATATATTGCTCACACATGCCATGTGTATATGTGAAATGACACCCCAAAATACATTCTGCTGCTTCTCCTGAGTACAGGGATACCCCATGTGTGAGACTTTTTGGCAGCGTAGCTGTGTACGCGCCCCCGAAAACCAATCCACATCTTCAGGTTTTCTAATGGCGTAAATTGCTGATTTTACCCCTGACTACCTGTCACAGTTTCAGAGGCCCTGAAATTTCAAGATAGCACAAAACCCCCCCAAATGACCCCATTTTGCAAAGTAGACACTCCAAGCTATTGGCTGAGAAGCATGGTGAGTCCATGGAATAGTTTATATTTTGCCACAAGTTTCGGGAAAATATTTTTTTTTTTTTTTTTAACACAAAGTTGTCAGTAAATGATATAATGCTCACGCATGCCATGGGTATATGTGAAATGACACCCCAAAATACATTCTGCTGCTTCTCCTGAGTACAGGGATACCCCATGTGTGAGACTTTTTTGCAGTCTAGCCGAGTACAGGACCCCGAAAACCAACCTCCACTTTCAGGCTTTCCAAGGGCGTAAATTGTTGATTTCACTCCTGACTACCTATCACAGTTTCGGAGGCCCTAAAATTCCAAGATAGCACAAAACCCCCCCAAATGACCCAATTTTGCAAAGTAGACACTCCAATCTATTTGCTGAGAGGCATGGTGAGTATTTTGCAGCTCTCATTTTTTTTGGAAAATGAAGAAAAAACAGGAAAATGCATTTTTTTTCCTCTTTTTTCAATTTCCAAAACTTTGTGACAAAAAGTGAGATCTGCAAAACACTCAACATGCCTCTCTGCAAATAGCTCAGGGTGTCTACTTTCCAAAATGGGGTCATTTGGGGGGGTTTTGTGCTATCTTGGAATTTTAGGGCCTCCGAAACTGTGATAGGTAGTCAGGAGTGAAATCAACAATTTACGCCCTTGGAAAGCCTGAAAGTGGAGGTTGGTTTTCGGGGTCCTGTACTCGGCTAGACTGCAAAAAAGTCTCACACATGGGGTATCCCTGTACTCAGGAGAAGCAGCAGAATGTATTTTGGGGTGTCATTTCACATATACCCATGGCATGTGTGAGCAATATATCATTTACTGACAGCTTTGTGTAAAAAAAAAAAAAAAATATATATATATATATATATTTCCCGGAACTTGTGGCAAAATATAAAATATTCCATGGACTCACCATGCCTCTCAGCAAACAGCTTGGGGTGTCTACTTTCCAAAATGGGGTCATTTGGGGGGGTTTTGTGCTATCTTGGAATTTTAGGGCCTCCGAAACTGTGATAGGTAGTCAGGAGTGAAATCAACAATTTACGCCTTTGGAAAGCCTGAAAGTGGAGGTTGGTTTTCGGGGTCCTGTACTCGGCTAGACTGCAAAAAAGTCTCACACATGGGGTATCCCTGTACTCAGGAGAAGCAGCAGAATGTATTTTGGGGTGTCATTTCACATATACCCATGGCATGTGTGAGCAATATATCATTTACTGACAGCTTTGTGTAAAAAAAAAAAAAATATATATATATATATATATTTCCCGGAACTTGTGGCAAAATATAAAATATTCCATGGACTCACCATGCCTCTCAGCAAATAGCTTGGGGTGTCTACTTTCCAAAATGGGGTCATTTGGGGGGGTTTTGTGCTATCTTGGAATTTTAGGGCCTCCGAAACTGCGACAGGTAGTGCAGAGGTGACATGAACAATTTACGCCATTAGAAAACCTGAGAGTGTTGATTGGTTTTCGCGGTCCTGTACACAGCTAGGCTCCCAAAAAGTCTCACACA
Source organism: Pelophylax lessonae (assembly GCF_965119305.1). Classification (NCBI taxonomy): domain Eukaryota; kingdom Metazoa; phylum Chordata; class Amphibia; order Anura; family Ranidae; genus Pelophylax; species Pelophylax lessonae. The sequence goes on from NC_138769.1 coordinate 259,211,452, forward strand.
TGGGGCATCCCCATACTCAGGAGAAGCGGCAGAATGTATTTTGGGGTGTCATTCCACATATACCCATGTCATGTGTGAGAAATTTATCTTTTAGTGACAACGTTGTGTAAAAAAAAAAAAATTAAAAAAAAAAATTGTAATTTTCCCGAAACTTGTGGCAAAATATAAAATATTCCATGGACTCACCATGCCTCTCAGCAAACAGCTTGGGGTGTCTACTTTCCAAAATGGGGTCATTTGGGGGGGTTTTGTGGCATCTTGACATTTCAGGGCCTCCTAAACCGTTATAGGTAGTGAGAAAATGCAATGAAAAATGTACGCCCTTTGAAATTCTGATGGTGGTGATTTGTTTTCCGGCTCCCGTACACAGCTACGCTCCCAAAAAGTCTCACATATGTGGTATCCCTGTACTCAGGAGAAGCAGCAGAATATATTTTGGGGTGTAATTACACATATACCCATGGCATGTGTGAGCAATATATCATTTCAATGACAACTTTGTGTAAAAAAAAAAAAAAAAAATTTTTTTAGTCATTTTTCAAACACCTGTGACAAAAAAATAAAATATTCAATGAGCTCAACATGCCTCTCAGAACATTCCTTAGGATGTCTACTTTCCAAAAAGTGGTAGTTTGGGGGGGTTTTGTACTGCCCCGCCATTTTAGCACTTCATGAAATGAGATAGGCAGTCAGAAATTAAAGCTTCGTAAATTTCAGTATTTACACCATAGTTTGTAGACGCTATAACTTTTGCGCAAACCAATAAAAATACGCTCATTGATTTTTTTTTTGTCAAAGACATGTAGCTAAATATATTTTGGCCAAAAAAAATGACATAAATTGAGTATATTGGATATTTTTTAAAAGACAAAGTTGAAAATGTCATTTTTTTGCAAAATTTTCGCTCTTTTTTTATTAATATCGCAAAAAATAAAAAGCGCAGAGGTGATCAAATGCCACCAAAAGAAAGCTCTGTTTGTGGGAAAAAAAGGACGTAAATTTCGTTTAGGTCCAGCATTGCATGACCGAGCAATTATCAGTTAAAGTCACGAAGTGCCAAGTTGAAAAAAGGGGTCTGGTCCTTTAGCAGCCAAATCCTCCGGGGCTTAAGTGGTTAAACTATGGGGACGCTAGTATAGTTCCGATCAGATTAGATATTGATCTGTTGAAACACTATACTAGTAATGGAAGTGTGTGTGTGTGTGTGTGTGTTAGTGTACTTGACTCTAACTGACGCTAAATAACGGTGGTGTGGTGGGACCCTGACGCTAACTAGCCTAAGTAGCGTCACCCGTGACACTAATACAGTGATCGGTAATCACTGTATATAGTGAACACTGTAACAGGGCAGTGAAGGGGTTAACTGGGGGAGATCAAGGGATTAAACCTTTATAGGGGATAGATGGCATGTGGCCTAAACCTATTTGGGCCTAGCACAAGCGCAAATTAGGGTCACAAGTGACACTAATAAAGTGATCAGTTGTTATCGGATATACTGTATATATTAGTGCACTGTGTGATAGGGAGTGAAGGGGTTAACTGGAGGAGATAAATGGGGTTAAAATGTATTAGGGGATAGATAGCGGGTGGCCTAAACCTATTTGGGCCTAGCACAAGCGCAAATTAGGGTCACAAGTGACACTAATAAAGTGATCAGTTGTTATCGGATATACTGTATATATTAGTGCAGTGTGATAGGGAGTGAAGGGGTTAACTGGGGGAGATCAAGGGGTTAAAAGTTTATTAGGGGATAGATGGTGGGTGCCCTAACCCTATTTGGGCCTAGTGCAAGCGTAAATTAGGGTCACAAGTGACACTAAATACAGTGGTCAGTATTTACCTATATACTGTATTTAGTGCAATGTGTGATAGGGAGTGAAGGGGTTAACTGGGGAAGATCAAGGGGTTAAAAGTTTATTAGGGGATAGATGGCAGGTGTCCTAACCCTATTTGGGCCTAGCGCAAGCGCAAATTAGGGTCACAAGTGACACTAATACAGTGATCAGTAAAAGATCTGTATACCACTGTATATAGTGTTCACTGTGAGGGGTTTTGGGGGGTGATCAGGGGTGATAAAGGGGTTAAATGTGCCTGTGTGTGTTTGTGTCAGTATAGTGTTGGTGGAACTCCCATTTTTGATGCTTTCGAAAGGGCTCCAGGAGGGAAGATTACATCACTTCCCCTGCCTGTGTTTACATTACACAGGCAGGGGACATGATGCCATTGGCTAGAACCGATCACCAGATCCAGACCAAAAATCATTGGTCTGCATCTGGTGACTGATCGGTTCTCAGCCAAATCAGACCAGGATCGGCTCGCAGCTGTGATCGCGCCCGACGTAGGTCTACGTCAACAGACCTACAAGAGCCACTTTGCCGCAGTACTGTTAATGTAAGCAGGCGGCAAGTGGTTAATTATTCGTGACATAGATTCAACAAGGTGTTGGAAATATTCCTCAGAGATTTGGTCCATATTGACAAGATAACAGCTGCTGCAGATTTGTCGGCTGCACATCCATGATGCGAATCTCTCATTCAGCCACATCCCAAAGGTGCTCTATTGGATTGAGATCTGGTGACTGTGGGGGCCACTGAAGTACAGTAAACTCATTGTCATGTTCTAGAAACCAGTTTGAGAGGATGTAAGCTTTGTGACATGGTGAATTACTCTGCTGGAAGTAGCTATCAGAAGATGGACTTGGCCAGCAACAATACTCAGGTAGGCGTGGCGTTAAAACGATGCTCAATTGGTACTAGAGGGTAAACCGGTGCCAAGAAAACATTCCCCATACCACTACACCACCACCAGCCTGAATTGTACAAGGCAGGGTGGATCCATGCTTTCACGTTTACGCCAATTTCTGACCCTAACATCTGAATGTTGCAGCTGAAATCGAGACTCGCTTGTGGGAATTGTAGCCTCCGTTTTGTGTTCTTAGCTGACAGGAGTGCGCCTGGTGTGGTCTTCTGCTGCTGTAGCCCATCTGCTTCAAGGTTCGATGTGTTGTGCATTCAGAGATGCTATTCTGCATAACTTGGTTGTAACGAGTGGTTATTTGAGTAACTATCGTCTTTCTTTCATCTGACATAAGTCAGCCCATTCTCCTCTGACATCAACCAGGCATTTTCGCCCACACAACTGCAGCTCACTGGATTTTTTTCTCTTTTTCAGACCATTCTCTGTAAACACTAGAGATGGTTGCACATGAAAAACCCAGACAATCAGCAGTTTTTTAAATACTCAGACCAGCTTGTTTGGTTCCAACAACCGTGCCACGTTTAAAGTCACTTAAATCTCCTTTCTTCCCCATTCTGATGCTCAGTTTGAACTTCAGCAAGTCACCTTCATTAGGTCTAGATGCCATTAATGCATTGAGCTGCATTGAGTTGCTGCCATGTGACTGGCTGATTAGCACTTTGTGTTACCAAGGAATTGAACAGGTGTACCAAATTAAGTGGCTGGTGAGTGTATATTGTACTGGTTATGTATTCACATTCATACCGTATGTGTTTGGCATTCCTGGTTTTGAGATTGTTCTATTTTTAAGATATCTTATGTTACAAAAAAGCTTTTATGGAATATGTTACAATAAAGCTTTTATGGAATATAAAAACCCAAACAGCTTCTAATCCAGAGGCTACAAAAATTAGCCTAAGTGGCTCCCCGGCAACTGAAGAATATTGCTGGGAGAAAAAAACCTTTTTAATAGTCAAAGAGAAAAAAAAGGAAATGGTTTGCTTATCTCAAAGCAAAGAAAAAATGGCTATTTTTCTTAAGGGCACAAACAAAAAACTGAGGCATGCAGGGAGTGGGAGGTAACATACTGGGCTGTCCTATAGCTTTGCATTGCCAGTGTCTGATCTCCTTAAGGCGGCAAAATAACAATGTTCCTGAAAACCCTTTTCAGTGTCCTGTAATGTTTGATTAAGAAAATGTTAGGTTACAGAACTGTAAACAAGTGATTTGCATTAAAAAAAAAAAAAAATGAAGGGGGGCATGGCGACCGCGACCCGAGATGGCCGCGTTTTAGGAGCTCTCCGCAGGGCCTCGGGCAATCCGCCGCCATCTGCCTCACTGGAGCCTACATCCACCAGCTAAACACTGCCCATCCACTACTGGCCCCCCCGGGAGATGCCTGGATCGAAAATTAGGCCTCAAAGCCGCGGTCTTTCCCAGAGCAGCGCCGGCCGTGATCCACACCCGAGCGGCCTTCCAACTTCATCCTGGGCCCCATCTACTCCTCTGGCCCCAACCACTGCATCAGGAGCCCCCACAGGGAGCAGTTAATCTTCTGGATCAGATTCGCCATCCACCAAGAGCCCAGCTAAATCGCGGCCACACATCACCTCCCCTGTGAGGCCTACACATCCCTCAGGTATGGAGGCGAGTGCCCCAGACAGTATAAGCCCTGCTGACTGCCCCCAACAACAGGACCCATTTCTCAACTTCCCCACCCAGGGACAACCTGTGTCAGCCTTAAGGAGATAATGATGACCCTTAAACAACAGTGAAAATCTGACATACAAGTGGGAGAGAGAGTGGATAAAGTAGAATGCCTCATGGATACCCATGCTTCCTCCATAAATACCATGGCTGCTACACAGACCGCTCACACTGAGGAAATTGCCTGGCTGAGAGATAAGGTTGCTGACGTAGAGGACAGATCAAGAAGAAATAACAAAAGTCAGGGGCATTCCTGAAAGTGTTGTGCCTTCCCAGCTTTTGCAGTATACACAGGAACTGTTCTCAGCTCTACTCCCTGACCTATCCCCCCTGGAGCTGTCCATAGACAGGGAACATACAGTGGGTACGGAAAGTATTCAGACCCCCTTAAATTTTTCACTCTTCGTTATATTGCAGCCATTTGCTAAAATCATTTAGGTTCATTCTTCTTCCTCATGAATGTACACATAGCACCCCATACTGACAGAAAAACACAGAATTGTTGACATTGTTGCAGATTTATTAAAAAAGAAAAACTGAAATATCACATGGTCCTAAGTATTCAGACCCTTTGCTGTGATACTCATATATTTAACTCAGGTGCTTTCCATTTCTTCTGATCATCCTTGAGATGGTTCTACACCTTCATTTGAGTCCAGCTGTGTTTGATTATACTGATTGGACTTGATTAGGAAAGCCACACACCTGTCTATATAAGACCTTCCAGGTCACAATGCATGTCAGAGCAAATGAGAATCATGAGGTCAAAGGAACTGCCTGAAGAGCTCAGAGACAGAATTGTGGCAAGGCACAGATCTGGCCAAGGTTACAAAAAGATTTATGCTGCACTTAAGGTTCCTAAGAGCACAGTGGCCTCCATAATCCTCAAATGGAAGACGTTTGGGACGACCAGAACCCTTTCTAGAGCTGGACGTCCAGCCAAACTGAGCAATCGGGGGAGAATAGAGTTGGTGAAAGAGGTAAAGAAGAACCGAAAGATCACTGTGGCTGAGCTCCAGAGATGCAGTCAGGAGATGGGAGAAAGTTGTAGAAAGTCAACCATCACTGCAGCCCTCCACCAGTCGGGGCTTTATGGCAGAGTGGCCCGACGGAAGCCTCTCCTCAGTGTAAGACACATGAAAGCCCGCATGGAGTTTGCTAAAAAACACCTGAAGGACTCCAAGATGGTGAGAAATAAGATTCTCTGGTCTGATGAGACCAAAATAGAACTTTTTGGCCTTAATTCTAAGCGGTATGTGTGGAGAAAACCAGGCACTGCTCATCACCTGTCCAATACAGTCCCAACAGTGAAGCATGGTGGTGGCAGCATCATGCTGTGGGGGTGTTTTTCAGCTGCAGGGACAGGACGACTGGTTGCAATTGAGGGAAAGATGAATGCGGCCAAGTACAGGGATATCCTGGACAAAAACCTTCTCCAGAGTGCTCTGGACCTCAGACTGGGCCGAAGGTTTACCTTCCAACAAGACAATGACCCTAAGCACACAGCTAAAATAACGAAGGAGTGGCTTCACAACAACTCCGTGACTGTTCTTGAATGGCCCAGCCAGAGCCCTGACTTAAACCCAATTGAGCATCTCTGGAGAGACCTAAAAATGGCTGTCCACCAACGTTTACCATCCAACCTGACAGAACTGGAGAGGATCTGCAAGGAGGAATGGCAGAGGATCCCCAAATCCAGGTGTGAAAGACTTGTTGCATCTTTCCCAAAAAGACTCCTGGCTGTATTAGATCAAAAGGGGGCTTCTACTAAATACTGAGCAAAGGGTCTAAATACTTAGGACCATGTGATATTTCAGTTTTTCTTTATTAATAAATCTGCAACGATGTCAACAATTCTGTGTTTTTCTGTCAGTATGGGGTGCTATGTGTACATTCATGAGGAAGAAGAATGAACCTAAATGATTTTAGCAAATGGCTGCAATATAACAAAGAGTGAAAAATTTAAGGGGGTCTGAATACTTTCCGTACCCACTGTAGGCTACCCAAACCCTCATTCATCACTACGGACACCCCATGGGATGTGCTGCTGCGCATGCATTTCTTTCTATCCAAGGATAGGATCATGCTGGCTTTCAGGCAAGCCACACAGATTCCGGAACGTTACGCCGCTCTTCAACTACTCCCAGACCTTTCCCGACACACTCTCCAAGGAAGGAAAAACCTGGCGACCATCACCAAGGCTCTTCAAAATCACAACGTTCCCCATAAATGGAAGCACCCTGCTACTCTGCTGATCACCCATAATGGTGACCGCATGCTATCACCACCCTGGAGGAAGGCCTCTCGCTCCTTTACCAATGGGGTATTGTCCCAGACCCCTCACCATCTCTCCGAAAAGCCCAGCAGCCACCACCTTTACCTCAAGAATGGCACCTTGTTACCCGGAAACGCTCTTCCAGGAAATCTATGCACCAACATTATTAACATGCGATTAGAGGAGAAGCGTTTTAACCTCAGGCAACGTGGGGGGTTCTTTACTGTTAGGGCTACAAGATTGTGAAATTCTCTACCACAAGAGGTGGTTTTTGCGGGTAGTATGGTGGCTTTCAAAAGACTATTGGACATGCATCTCAAGGATCAGAACATTCAGGAGTATGTGAGATGATTACAACCACACACACCTACTCAGGTTGAACTGGATGGACTATTGTCTTTATTCAACCTCACCTACTATGTAACTATGTAACATGGCTCTACAGGCCACAAGTCCAATCATCCACCTTAAGCCCGGGGCCCGCGGCAGACCTCTACCTTATGGTCCCCCTACCGCTTGCTACCACAGCGTGTCTGTGCTCGCCTCGCCTGCGAGGCTACTTTCCTTGTTTTTTTTTTTATTATTGTTTGCTCCCTTTGTTCAGTTTTTTTAATTTATATTGCTTCAGTGAACTCTAGCAGTCTAACCCTGACCATTGTGCATTGCCGCCATGTCGTAAGTGATCTCCAGCCCAGTCCTGTTACCATGCAAACGCTGACCTGCCCATATCTTGGACCACCACCCCTGATGTACTTCATAATTGCACCTCAACCACTTTTTCCTGGCCGCATGCCATGTCTCATCGGACTTTCCCGCCAATGCCATGCACACTTAAGATCATATAAATGTGCGAAATCTCAACCACCCCGCCAAGCGTTTTTCCCTTTGGAAGGAAGCCAAAACAGCCGACGCGGATGTGGTCTGTGCCCAGGAGACCCACTTTAAGAGGACTGCAACTCCTAACTTTTCCCACAAGGATTACCCTCATCTCTTCCTCACAAGTGGCATCTGAAAAGAAGAAATGAGTATTGATTGCCATCAGGAACTCTGTCAACTTCATCCTCAGAGACTCTCTCCTGGATGAAGATGGCCACTACATTATCTTAACGGGTGATCCAAATAACGCTCCATATACGCTGGTCTCTTTATATGCCCCGAACTCTCATCAGACCAGATTCCTGAAGAGACTTTTAAAGTGTCCAGAAGGTTAAGTATGGGCAGGTAATGCTATGTGGGGATTTCAACAGGACTGCTTGTCCGCTGCTAGATATCAAATCAGATGCCCGTTCCACGCACCACACTTTGGGGAACCTGCCGAATGCGGAGAGCCTGTACGATGTCTGGAAGTGTCACCACCCTAAAGAAAGACTATACCTTTTTCTCCTCCAGACATCGTGCTTATTCCAGCATCGACATGTTTGTAGTGGACCAGAATCTCCTTCAAAAATCGTCCTCCTTGTCTATACATGACATAGCTTTGTCGGACCACGCTGCTATTTCCCTCACGATAGACGATGCCAGGAGATCCAAAATATGGCGATGCAATGTGACAGTATTCCAAAACAAGGACTCCTCTGATATTCTACAGAAGAGCATCAGGGACTTCTTTGACATCAATGAAGGCTCGGTTGAGGATCCATGCACCCTCGGGCGTGCCCAGAAGGCATACGTGAGAGGCATCTGTATACAACAGACCGCCAGACTCAACCGATCCTTCAACAACAAAATTACAACTCTGCTGAATTATTTCCATGTCCTAGAAACCCGTAACAAAAAGGGATCCCTACCCATCTACATCCCAGTTCCTTACTACACTCAGGGAATCCTTGCATACCCTCCTCATTCATAGATATGACATGCATGTCCGCTGCCTAAAAGTTGCCCACTATGGGGGGGGGGGGGGCAATAGAACTGGGAAATACCTAGCATCCAGGTTAAAAACTGTTCAGGCCAAATCCAGAAACTCATCTCGTCCGCGCTTCGGACAAGGCTTATATATCCAACCCCAAAGATATAGCAGATGAATTTGCGTCCTATTATGAGACCCTCTATAATCTACAAGAGGACCCCTCTGTATTGCAACCCTCGTTGGAAGCCTTACAACAGTTCCTCTCCCCTCTAAAGCTTCCCTCCCTGTCAGCCCTACAATTAGAGACCCTTAATGGGCCTATCACCACACAAGAAATTAGCAAGACGATTAAGTCCCTGCCTAACAACAAATCCCCTGGCCCGGTTGGGATACCAAATGATTATAAAATATTTGACCCTCTTAACTAAATTCCTACTGGACGTTTATACTAAAGCTATTGCCGAGGCCAACTCCCCTCCGACATGTTGTCAGCAAATTCTCCCCTCTTTAATAGGAAAAGATCAAACAGGATTTGTCTCGGGGCGTCAAACGTCCGATGCAAATAGGAGGATCATTAACCTAATTCATTATGCGAACCACACACAAACGCCTTCTCTGCTTCTTGCCTTGGATGCAGAGAAGGCGTTTGATAGAGTTAACTGGCTGTATATGAAGTTGGCCCTGCAAAAATTCGGATTATGGGGAAACATTCTCAACACCATTTTGGCTTTGTACTCCTGCCCCACAGCTAAAGTTAACGCTTCGAGTATACTCTCCAGGACCTTTGCTATTACCAACGGCACCCACCAAGGCTGCCCACTTTCTCCATCAATTTTCAACCTCTCTATTGAACCGCTAGCTGAAGCGGTGCGAGCGAATCCGGAGATAAAAGGTTTTACTATTCATGATAGCCAACATAAACTCAATCTATTCGCCAATGACATAATACTTTCCCTAACCGACCCAGCTATCTCTCTTCCGGCAGCCTACGATATACTCATCAACTTTGGGTCCATTTCTTACTATAAGTTAAATGCTTCAAAATCCCTTATACTCAACCTGGGCATGGACAGACTAACGAAATCCTCTCTCCAAAAACATTTCCCTTTCTCTTGGCAAGATGACCTACCTGGGAATTCTCCTCTCCTCTTCAATCTCAGTTATGATTCAATCCAACTACAAGCGCATTCAGGCACAGATAGCTAAGGACCTCAATAACTTAATCCGACATGAAATCTCCTGGTTCGGTAAAATAGCAGCCGTTAAAATGTTTATCATCCCTCAGATACTATATTTATTTAGGTCTCTACCTGTTCCCATCCCTGCTGCCCAAGTTGTGGCCCTCTCCAAACTTATCCACTCCTTTGTGTGGAGTGGCAAAAGAGCGAGATGTGCCCATCGCACACTCTCCCTCCACAGTTCGTTGGGAGATGCTTGTTTGCCAGATCTCCACAATTATTACTGGGCGGCAGTGATGGAACAATCTAGGCACTGGTTCTCCACCACCGATACACCCGCCTGGGTAGACCTGGAATCTTCTCTGATACCTGGGAAAAAATAGAATTTTTGTAAGAACTTACCGTAAATTTCTGTGACAGTCGCCGCCCACTCATACAATCTGCACGTCTAGGTATTGGCCTTCTCCACAGGAGTAAGCTAGGCAGAAGATTTTGCTAGAATAAATCACAAAAAACTTTGCATAGACACACCTACAGGGGGCTGTCCCTCTGGTCAATACCCCCCAGCTAGCTGCATTCCCAATTCAGTTTCGTAGCAAGCAGTATAGAGATCCATGAACCCCAAAAGAGGGGTGGGGGGCGGCGACCTTCAGAGGACCCAGAAAATAATTTTACGGTAAGTTCTTACAAAAATTCTATTTTCTCTTACGTCCTCTGACAGTCGCCGTCCACTCATACAATATGCATGTCTGGGACGTCCTAAAGCAGTGTAGATGTGAGGGGTGGGAAAACGTAACCGTCAAAAAGGTAACGCAGCACCCAGGTCAGAGAAAGGAATCTTTCCTGAAGCAGAAAGAAAACACTGGGCAATAAGAAAGCTCAACAGGAGCTCAACAGGAGCGAAAACCCAGGAAAACCCAGGAAAACAAAAAAGGGGAGACCCCAACAGGAGGAAACAGGCAAAAAACTACCCTGTCTCCTTTAAGGCACTGCCGCACACAAAACTTGTGGCCAAAAGAGACATCTGCTAAGGTCAAAACATCAAGTTTGTAAAAGTTTGTAAAGGTATGCACGGACGACCAGGTCGCGGGCTTTGCACACCTGAGTTACCGACGCCTGATGGCGGAAGGCCCAAGACGCACTAATCGCTCTGGTAGAGTGCGCTGTGACAGGGAAAGGCGGAACCTGATCCCTAATTGAATAGGCCTGCACAATCGTCTGCCTGATCCATTTAGAAATGGTTGCTGCAGACGCAGCCGTACCCTTCCGAGGTCGTCAGGAAGGACAAAAAAAAAAAAATCTGACTTTTTGAAGGATTCAGTAGACGACAGGTAAACCCTGATCGCCCGGACCACATCCAAGGAATGCAAGGCAAACTCCTTAGGATGCTTAGGCTTCGCACACAGCGAAGGGTAAGACAATGTCCCCGTTGAGATGGAAGTCTGAAACCACCTTCGGAAGGAAGGACTGATGAGGTCGCAAGACCACTTTATCCCTATGAACAACCAGCTAGGGGGAGCGGCAAGACAGGGCCGCTAACTCCGACAATCTGCGAGCAGAAGAGATCGCCACCAGAAAGACAACTTTCCGTGACAGCACAGGCAGAGGAATCTCCCGGATGTTCTCAAAGGGAGGACTTTGCAAAACGGACAGAACCAAAATCAGGCCCCAAGGGGACAAAGGTGCCCTCCTAGAGGGTGCCAGATGACGCACCCCTTGAATAAAGGTGCGGATCAAGGAATTTGACACCCAAGGGCGCTGAAGAAGAATGGCCAGCGCAGACAACTGGCCCTTAAAAGTGGCCAGCGCAAGACGCTGTTCCACACCAAGTTGCAGGAATCCAACACCCTCGCCACCGAAAAGGAGCGTGGATGGAACCCCTGCGACTCGCAGCAGGCGAAATAAGCCTGCCAGGTACGATAATAAATCTTACCTGAGGAGGCCTTCCTGGCCTTGAGCAAGGTAGAAATTACCGCCGACGAGAGACCTCTGTCTCTCAACAGCCACGCCGTCAAAGCCAGCGATTGTAAAGCAGGATGGAAGATCAGCCCTTGAGACAGAAGATCGTCTCTTAGCGGGAGCCGACAGGGAGGCTCGACGACCAGTTGCATGATGTCCGCGTACCAAGACCGGCGCGGCCAGTCTGGAGCCACCACGATCACCAACCTCGGTTCCGAGACCAACCTGCGGAGGAATCTGGACAACAACTGAATCGGGGGAAAGGCATAAATCAGTCGATACTGATGCCAAGGCACCACCAACGTGTCCGAGACGACCTCCAGAGGGTCGCGCATTCTTGCCACGAACCTTCCCACCTTGTTGTTGAGACGAGATGCGAACAGATCCACGTCCGGGGATCCCCACAGTGCACACAGCATTTGAAACACCTCTGGGTGTAGGGACAATTCCCCCTGGTCCAGGGTCTAGCGACTCAGATAGTCCGCCTGCCAGTTCTCCACACCTGGAATGCGAACTGCCGAAATCGCTGGGACCTGCGTCTCGGCCCAGGACAGAATCTCGGCCACTTCCTTGGCCGTCCGGGCACTCCTGGTGCCCCCTTGGTGATTGATGTAAGCCACCGCAATTGCGTTGTCCGCCTGAACACGCACTGGTCAGCCTCGAATTCTATCCGACCAACGGAGCAAACAGAGCCCAATTGCCCGCAGTTCCAAGACATTTATCAGCAGGGAGGATTCCCCCACTGAACAAGTGCCCTGGGCAGACAACTTACCCAGAACTCCACCCCAGCTCGATAGGCTGGCGTCCGTGGTGACCACAGTCCATAGCAATGGACGAAAGGACTTGCCTTCCCTCAGAGCCGGAGACTGGAGCCACCACAGGAGATCCGACCTGACATGGGGGCTCAAAGAAATCCTCCTTTCCAAGGACTGAGGATGTCCGTCTCACCAGACCAGAATCTCCGCTTGAAGACATCTCGTGTGAAACTGTGCAAATGGGATTGCCTCGAAAAGCCGAAACCATCAAACCCAGGGACCGCATGCCGCTCTGAAGCGAGGAGAACTCATTGTCCCTGAAAGACCTGACCTCGTCCTGCAGGAACCGGAGCTTGTCCTCCAGAAGAAAGACCTTCGCCTGGGCAGAGTCCGGAATCATCCCCAGGTAAGGGAGGCGAACAGAAGGGGACAAAGTTGACTTCTGAAAATTGATGGTCCACCCGAACTCCTGGAGCGTCTGAACCGTGATTGCCAGATCGCGCAACAGAGTGGCACTGGAGCTCGACCTTAATAGGAGATCGTCCAGGTAACCGAGAATGGCGATCCCCTGTACCCGTAACAAGGCTAGAACAGGAGCCAACACTTTGGCAAAAACCCTCGAAGCCGAAGCGAGGCCGAAAGGCAACGCCACGAACTGATAGTGCTCCTCCGCTATAGGAATAATAGGGATGTGTAGATACGCATTCAAGAGGTCGATGGAAGCCAGGAAATACCCTGGACTCAGGGATGCCACCACTGACCGGAGGGACTCCATTCGGAACTTCTGAACCCGCACAAAGTGGTTAAGAAACCTTAAGTCCAGAATCGGACGCACCTTGTCCTTTCTGGGCACGGTGAACAGATTCGAGGGAAAAAACCCCGAAACCTGTCCCGCTGTGTCGAAACTCGATCTTGTACCCTGAGACAAATGAGTTCTTGAACCCACCTGTCCTGTTGGACAGCCAAGGCTCGGGAAAACAACGCAGACGTCCCCCCACCCCTGAAACGGGTGAGGGCGCCTCTTCAGGACGAGGCGCACTGAGCCGCTGTGCCAGTGTGGGCGGCTTTTGATTTGTCCGCCCAAGGCTTCTTCTGGCCACTAGGGGCCTTGAAGGCCTTACCTTTGTCTTGTGTCTTGAAGGCACGAAAGGACCCCTGGTTAGGTTTAATGGAGGGACCCCGCCTGCCGCGGGATGATTTTCCCCCTGGACACCAGGGGCAACAGAGCGCTCTTGCCCCCAGTGAGCCCCTTGACCAGTTCATCCAGAGAGTCCCCAAAAAGACGACTCGACGCATAAGGGATGTCAGACACTGTCTTCTTGGAAGACTGGTCGGCCGACCAGCTTTTTAACCAAACGATGCGACGAATCGCAACTGCGACTGCTGAAAGTCTTGCGACTAAAGGAACCTCATCTAAGGCCGCGTCACACAGGTACAGAACGGCCTGGCCCATTTGATCCACCATCTCCAGAGCAGCAGGAGAAGCGGAGTCAGCAATTAGAGTACGCTTAAGCGCCTTGGCCCACACCACAACAGCCTGAGAGACCATTACCGAAACGAACACTGGTTTCAGCAAGGAACCCGCTACCAGATAGATGTGGCGGGAAAGAGTTTCCACCCGCCTATCCGCCGGGTCTTTAAACACCGGAGAATCCTCCACAGGCATTAAAGTGGCTTTATTTAATCTGGACACAGTGTGGTCCACCTTAGGAGCCGCAGTCCAGCGAGAATCCACCGGATCCGCAAAGGGATAACGGTACTGAAATCTCTTTGGCACCACAAAAACTGAATTTTTGTAAAATCTTACCTGTAAAATTCCTTTCTCTGAGTCCTCCGACAGTCGCCGCCTCTTCATATTCGTCACAATGGGGTATTAGACTTTGCTCCGAAGGAGTAGCTAGGCAACAGAATATGTTAACATTAAAGCTTTTAACATATCCCACCCACAGGGGGTGGTCCCCTCAGTCAATACCCTCCTACTTCCAGCAACCATATCTCAGTTTCAGTGGAATAGCAGTAGAGTATACAACCAAACCCCAAAAGAGGGGCGGGGGCGGCGACTGTCGGAGGACTCAGAGAAAGGAATTTTACAGGTAAGATTTTACAAAAATTCAGTTTTCTCTTACGTCCTCCGACAGTCGCCGCCTCTTCATATTCGTCACAATGGGGACGTCCCAAAGCAGTGCAAACATGAGGGGTGGGAAACGCAGCCGCGCCGTAAGGCAACGTAGTCTCCACATCAAAGAAAGGAACCTTACCAAAGGAAGGACACCAGCTGGGCAACATGAAAAAAAACTTGCTCAACAGGAGCAACAACCCAGGAAAAACAAACAATTCAGGGATAAAAACGTATCCCAAACAGCCAGGGGTCCAAAACAAAAGACCCTAAGGAACTGCCGCACTAAGAACCTTGCGGCCAAAGGAAGCATCTGCCGATGCCTGAACATCTACTCTGTAGAATTTTGTGAAAGTGTGTACGGTCGACCAGGTCGCCGCCTTACACACCTGGGCTACAGAAGCCCCATGACGACAGGCCCAAGACGTACTCAGACATCAAGTAGAGTGCGCCTTCACAGGTACAGGAGGAATTTTTCCCTGCAAAGCATATGCCTGTTCAATGGTCTGTCTGATCCATTTGGCGATGGTAGAAGCCGACGCCGCCATACCCTTCCGAGGACCCTCCGGAAGGACAAACAAAGAATCCGTCGATTTAAGGTAAACCCTTATCGCCCGAACAACATCCAAAGAGTGTAACCTCACCTCCTTCGGATGTTTAGGCTTCGCGCACAGCGAAGGTAAGACAATATCCTCATTGAGATAGAATTCCGAAACTCGCTTCGGAAGAAAAGAAGGATTAGGTCGCAAGACCACCTTATCCAAGTGAATGACCAGATACGGAGACTTGCAGGACAAAGCTGCCAGCTCCGACACTCTGTGAGCCGAAGTGATCGCTACCAAAAAGGCGACCTTTTTGGACAACATAGACAACGAGATCTCCCTGATCTGTTCAAAAGGAGCACGTTGTAACACAGATAGAACGAGATTCAAGTCCCAAGGAGGCAGAGGCTCCCTCCTAGGAGGGACCAGATGCCGCACTCCTTGAACAAAAGTGGCAACTAAGGAGTTAGAAGCCACAGGACGTTGAAAAAGAACGACCAGCGCAGACACCTGACCCTTGACCGTAGCCAGCGCCAAACGCTGGTCGACACCCGTTTGAAGGAAGGACAACACTCGAGAAACCGAGTACGTGCAAGGTGAAAACCCCCTGGACTCACACCAGGCAAAATAGGCCTTCCAAGTACGGTAATAGACCTTCCCTGAGGAAGGTTTCCTCGCATTGATCAAAGTGTGAATGACCTCAGGGGAGAGACCCCTATCCTTCAGGACCTCGGTCTCAACAGCCAGGCCGTCAAAGCCAGCGACTGTAAAGCAGGATTGAATATCGGGCCCTGAGACAGGAGATCGTCTTGAAGAGGTAGACGCCATGGGGCGTCGACCGCCAGATTCACGAGGTCTGCGTACCAGGACCGGCGAGGCCAGTCCGGTGCCACAAGAATCACCGTGCTGCGTTCCGAGTGCAACCTGCGGAGGAACCTGGACAGCAATTGAATCGGTGGAAACGCATACATCAGTCTGTACTGATGCCACGGGGCTACCAACGCGTCTGATGCGTCTGCCCGAGGGTCGCGCGTCCTTGCCACGAACCTTCTCACCTTGTTGTTCAGACGAGACGCGAACAGGTCCACATCTGGAAGACCCCACTTCGCGCACAACATCTGGAAGACAGCCGGGTGGAGAGACCATTCCCCCTGATCCAGGGTCTGGCGACTCAGATAGTCCGCCTGCCAGTTCTCCACCCCCGGAATGTGAACTGCCGTTATCGCCGGGACATGAGTCTCGGCCCAAGACAGAATGTCGGCCACTTCCCGAGCCGCTCGGGCACTCCTGGTGCCCCCTTGGTGGTTGATGTAGGCCACCGCCGTGGCATTGTCCGTCTGCACCCGAACCGGACAGCCCTGCAGTCGGTCCGTCCAGCGACGAAGGCAGAGATTTATAGCACGCAATTCCAGAATGTTGATCGGAAGGGAGGACTCCCCCTCCGACCAAGTTCCCTGGGCGGACAGAACGCCCAGAACACCACCCCAGCCCGACAGGCTGGCATCCGTGGTGATCACTGTCCATGAGATAGGACGAAAGGACTTGCTCCCCGATATCATCGGGGACTGGAGCCACCACAAAAGATCCCTTCTGGTGCGAAAGCTCAACGAAATCAGAAGATCCAGAGATTGGGGTCGCCCGTCCCACTTGGACAGGATCTCCGCCTGGAGACCCCGCGTGTGAAACTGGGCGAAGGGAATCGCCTCGAAAGCCGAGACCATCAATCCCAGACATCTCATGCACGTCCGGAGGGATGAGCACGGACTGTCCCTGAGGGACCTGACTTCCTCCTGAAGAGTCCTGAGCTTGTCTTCCGGCAGGAAGACCTTCGCCTGGATCGAGTCCAGGATCATTCCCAGGTAGGGAAGACGAACCGACGGACTCAGCGTCGACTTTGGAAAATTTATCGTCCAACCAAACTCCTGTAGAGTTTGCATCGTGACGGACAGGTCCTTTTCCAGACCCTGGCTGGACGCAGACCGAACCAGAATGTCGTCCAGATAACCCAGGACAGAGATGCCCTGAGCTCTCAACAAAGCCAGAACGGGAGCAAGCACCTTGGTGAAAACCCGAGGAGCCGAGGCGAGACCAAAAGGCAACGCCACGAATTGGTAATGATCCTCCGCAATGGCGAATCGAAGGAACCTCTGGTGACCCTCGAAAATCGGGATGTGAAGGTACGCATCCTTCAGATCGATGGAGGCCATGAATTCCCCCGGAACCAGGGCAGCCACCACCGACCGCAGGGATTCCATGCGGAACTTGCGAACCCGCAAAAAGCGGTTCAAAGCCTTTAAGTCCAGAATTGGACGAACCTTGCCCTCCTTTCTGGGCACAGTGAACAGATTGGAATAAAACCCCCGAAATCTGTCCCGATGAGGCACCGGAACCACCACTCCCTGAGCCCTCAGGTCCCGAAACCGCTAGGTGCAGGTCCCGCAAACGCTCCGGAGACAGCTGAAGATTTGAGGGAAAGAATCTGCTCTCCGGCCGAGAGAGAAACTCGATCTTGTAGCCAGATCGAACGATTTCCTGAACCCACCGGTCCCGCACGCGGGCCAGCCAGGGTTGAAGAAAAGAGCTAGCGTCCCCCCACCCCAGAACTGGCCGCAGTGTTATGGGTAGAGGGGCCGGACTGACCGGACTTCTGTTTACCAGACCACGGCTTCTTTTGGGAGCCTTGACCCTTGAACGGTTTGCCCTTGTAGTGCGACCGAAAGGCACGAAAGGACCCCTGAGGAGGCCGAAAATTAGTATGCTTCTTACCAGGAGCCCCCTTAGCCTTGGAGAAATGGGGCAAGAGCGTGCTCTTACCGCCCGTGATTCCCTTAATCAACGTATCCAAGGACTCCCCAAAAAGGCGAGATCCATCATAAGGCAGATTGGCTAAGGTCTTGCGCGAAGATTGGTCCACCGGCCAACACTTCAACCAAACCAGGCGGCGAGACAACACCGCCACGCTTTGTACACGTGCAGCCAACGGCACTAAGTCCAAGTCCGCATCACACAGGTACATGACACCCTGATGGATTTGATCCACCATATCCAATGTCGCCGGCGAGGCCGAATCAGCCACTAGGACGCGCCTAAGCACCTGCGTCCAACTTGCGACAGCCTGGGCTGCCATAAGAGAGGCAAACAGAGCTTTAAGCATCGAACCCGTAACAGAATAAGTATGACAGGCAAGAGACTCCATTCTCCTATCCGTGGCATCTCGGAACACCGGGGTATCCTCTGCAGGAATCGCAGTGGATTTGTTCAAAACCGCAATGGCGTGATCAACCGGGGGTGGCACACACCACAGTTCATCAGTGGCAGGCGTGAAAGGATAACGCAGCCTGAACCTACTTGGCACAGCAAAAGGTTTGCGTAAATTGCGCCATTGTTCCTTAACAGCGCGCTGAAAATCATCAGTGCAGGGAAAGACCTGCGATGTCTTGCGTCTTTTCTGCGTCCCATAAGCCGCCAAGGCAGCGGGAGGACACAGCTCATCCTGCAAACGCAGCGTTTGTTTTATAGAAGCAACCAATTCATCCATGATTGCAAGCTCTTCAGGCGAGCCAGGGGGAGAATTAACCCCTTCAACCTCAGCGTCCACCTCGGACCCCACGAGATCCAGGGAGGAACGGGACCCTGATAAGGAGACCCCAGCCATAGCAGCCCCATCACCTTCACCCTCAGAATCAGAGGAAATAGAAACTCTGGGTCTTTTAGTGGATTGAGCAGCCACCAGCATCTGCACCTGAGCAGCAAGGTTAGCCACCACTTCGGCTAAATCCCCCCCGGGGGGGAAACAGCAGTCCCCTGGCTTCCCACCAAGGTGGCAGGAAATTTGCCCTCCTGAGAATCCATTTGCACCAAAAAAATATGCCGGAGAATAAAGGGTTAACTGCCCCTTTAACAAGCGCGGCGAGCGCAGCCTACCGCACACACACACACAAGCACAATGAGACCCCCACAGGGATAAAACTGAACACAGGCAATGGATATAGGAAGGAACAGAAGGATAAAACCTGAGGAGACCCCTGCTGCTGCCACCTCGATCGGTGCACCCAGGAAAGAGGAAGTGATGCAATCAGGGCGCTCTATTAAAGCCTATGGAAGGCTACAAGAAAATGGCCGCCCGCAGTGAAAACATGCGGCTGGAGCGAGCGCAGGCAAAATGGTGCCGTTTGGCGCCGAAACCGCCGCTCCCCCACTACTGTGATGCATATAACACCACCCATGTAAAAAAACACGGCGGATTGCCGCAGCGATCGCTGTATCGTGCCCCAAACATTACAAAAACATGCCCTACAGCACACAGCCCTTCACACTGTAAACAGGCTGACACAGACAGTGTCACACAGGCCCCCCCCCCCCCCTGCAGCCCACAGCATGCAGCCAGAGCGATAGGGAGACAAACAGTGTGAACAGAGGCAGGTTACACAGTCCCAGACTGACACCCCCCCCGACAGACAGGTCCCCACATAGATACAATTACCTCTTAATGGCGTGGGGAACCCGCACAGGCGAACAAGCCGCTGCACATGAGGCAGGGAAAGTCGCATCCAGGACGCGCAAAATCGGGGTTAAGAAACCGCACAGCGTCCAGTGAGGTAGCCACCTCACCAATCATCCCTGCACCGAACAGGGATGGGTCGTTCATTGTGCCAGTAGCGTTACCTGGCTGAACGCTCGACGGCAGGCTGGGAAGCCACTGACCCACGACCTGCGACCAGGGGGATCAGCCCGAGACCCAGCCCGCACGAATCCTCTTCATCAGAAAAACTAACTAACGCTGACAAAAAGAACAGCTAAGTAAAGAGAGAGAAAAAACTCAAACAAAAAAATCAAAAAAGAAGAGAAAGGCTGAGGCAAAAAGCCCCAGCATAGAGAGATCCAGCTACTCCTGACAAGCTAGACATTGAAACTGAGATATGGTTGCAGGAAGTAGGAGGGTATTGACTGAGGGGACCACCCCCTGTGGGTGGGATATGTTAAAAGCTTTAATGTTAACATATTCTGTTGCCTAGCTACTCCTTCGGAGCAAAGTCTAATACCCCATTGTGACGAATATGAAGAGGCGGCGACTGTCGGAGGACGTAAGAGAAATTATGTTTTATACGACGCCATTGTTCATTCACGGTTTTGTGAAACTCTGCGGGACAAGGAAAAACCTGACCCAATATTTGGGCTTTGCGGGTCCCAAAGGAAGACCACTTAGCCGACAGGTGGGGCTCATCATCCAAATTTTAAGTGTCCTTAACAGAGCTAATAAGCACGGCCACCGCAGCACGGTCCCGTGCTGATCCTGAGGAGGAATCCTCTTCCACATCCGACAGAGGAATGAGACCCCTCAGGGAGTACTTTGTCCGTGGCAACCAAATCTGGCTCTGAAGCAGAAGACTGAGAGGGCAAAGGCTTTTTCTTAGAAGCCCGGTCAGACATCAACTATCCACTTTTGACGCTAAAGTCGCAAGTGCAGCAGTAAGTGAGACTATAGCAGAGGATTCAGGAGTACCTTAACCCTCCACCAGATCTGGGGGGGAATTTGCTATCCTGGGAATCCATAATAGCAATCTCTATTCAAATGACGCTGACCCTTTAGATCGGCGATTCCCACGGTCCCCATCGCAAATGCACCGCAAATGGAGAGCAAGTCCTGTGCTACAGGAAACTTCAAAAAAATGATTGCTAGCAGGAATGCAGACCAGGAAATACAGTAAAAACTCCCCCACAGTGTGCTATACTTGCCCCACGCTGCTGAATGATCTGAATGGGAGAAAGAGGAAGTGACCTCACGCCTCTAGAGACAGAAACAGCCCTGAGCCACAAAAAAATGGTTGCCAATACAAGTCTATGGGAAAAAGCTCTGGGAAAATGGCCGCTGACCAACACATTTGCCCACACTAAAGATAGCACCCGATCGGCGCCAAAAGCATAGTAGAAAATGCTATGAGGCCAAACAGCCTGCCCACACCTAAAATGGCGGCCGCGCGGTTTCGTGCCAAAAGCGGCCCCCACACACCATGTACTGTTCCCCAAATAGTTACACAAGCACCTCAGGGACATAGGAGACCCCCGAAACCCCCCATACAGCAGTGGAACTGCCACAGCGCCCCCGCAGGGATCAGGAAGGGACAACACGGACAGCACCTACAGACATGAGGGGGACATCACAGAACCCATACCGAACTGCCATCCCCATAAAAAAAAGGGCCCACATACACACCCCGACAGACATGTCAGAGACAGAGGGGTATCATGGTACTCACCAGTCCAGCGAAAACGTGGGAACCGCTCTGTGACAGGAAGCCTCCCACCCTGAGTGGGGATGCTGTCACCCGAAGGGGACGCTAGCAACACGCGGGCGTACCGCAGTAGAGACATCCCGGCGAAGATAGCAACTTCGCAGGCTCGGCCCTGAGGTCAGGGACATAGTCGTTTACGAGGCCTGGGCGTACCAATAACCTGCTAACGCGCGATGGCAGGCTGGGATTCCGAAAGGCTCTCGGATAACCAGTGCGATTCCCAGCTCCGCAAACGCTGTAGTCTTCCGAAGTCCGACTAACTAAGCGCAGGAACAAATAAAAAGCTATCTTTTAAAAGAAAAAATCTGATTTTTGTAAGCTCTTACCGTAAAATCCTTTTCTCTTAGCTCTTTGACAGACGTAGTCTTCTTGATTCACAAGAACTGGGTTATGTTGTCTCCGCAGGAGTAGGACTAGGCAGAAAAGAAAAAACGTTCTGGCTCCACCCTAGGGGCAGTCCCAGAGGGTATATCCTCCCTCTCTCTGCTACAAGGCATCAGTTCTGTCACAAAGCAGCAACAGAGAATTTAACCCAACCCAACTCAATGATAGAGGGGCGGGTACTACGTCTGTCAATGAGCTAAGAGAAAAGGATTTTACGGTAAGATCTTACAAAAATCCGATTTTCTCTGTCGCTCATTGACAGACGTAGTCTTCTTGATTCACAAGAACTGGGACATCCAGAAGCAGTGCCACAAATGAGGGGTGGGATTGACAGAAATCAAAACCCAAACTAGAAGGCCCAACCGGTGCCAAACTAGAAGTGTTAAAGGCTCATTATAAACAAAGAATGAGACTCAAATAAAAATTCCAACGGAAAAAACCCTCGAGGTAGACCACTGGTCTCCTCAAATGGCGGCCTGCAAAACCTTGCGGCCAAACGAGGCATCAGACGATGCCATTACATCAACTTTATAAGGTTTTGTAAAGGTATGCACCGACGACCAGGTAGCCGCCTTGCACACCTGGACCACTGACGCCTGATGGCGAAAGGCCCATGACGCACTAAGTGCCCGAGTGGAGTGCGCCTTAACAGGGAACGGGGGCTCCTGACCCTTAATAGAATAAGCCTGTACCACCGTCTGTCTGATCCATTTGGAAATAGTCGCGGCAGATGCAGGCAACCCCCTTTTGGGTCCATCCGGGACCACAAAAAGTGAATCCGTCTTGCGAAACGAGTGTCGTTTTCAAGTATACCCTGATCGCCCAGACCACATCCAAGGAGTGCAAAGCAAACTCCCGAGGATGACTGGGCTTAGGACACAGGGAAGGTAATACAATTTCTTCATTCAGATGAAATTCTGAAACCACTTTTGGTAGGAAGGATGGATTCGGACGAAGAACCACCTTATCTCTATGAACCACCAGATATGGGGAACGACAAGATAATGCGGCCAGTTCTGACACCCTGCGTGCAGAAGTGATAGCCACCAAGAAGGCCACCTTCTGGGACAACGTAGGTAGAGGAATCTCCCTAATATCTTCAAAGGGAGGTTTCTGAAGAACCGACAATACTAAATTAAGATCCCAGGGTGGTAACAGCGCACGCACTGGCGGAGCCAGATGTAGCACCCCCTGGATGAAATTCCGCACCAAGGAATGAGTAGCCAAAGGCTTCTGAAAGAAGATAGCTAAGGCTGAGACCTGACCCTTGATAGTACTCAAGGCCAGTTTCTGCTCAACCCCTTGTTGCAGAAAAGCTAATATTCGACTAACCGAATAAGACCGTGGATGGAACCCCAGAGGTTCACACCATGCAATGTAGGACTTCCATGTGCGATGATAAATCTTTCTGGAAGTCGCTTTCCTTGCTTTAACTAGAGTAGGAATAACTGAAGCTGACAAACCCTTGTCCTTCAGCACCTGGGTCTCAATAGCCAGGCCGTTAAAGCCAGCGATCGTAAAGCAGGATGGAAGATCGGTCCCTGAGACAGTAGGTCCTCCTTGAGAGGAAGTCTCCACGGGACGTCCGCCACCAGTCTGACCAAGTCGGCGTACCACGCTCGGCGAGGCCAGTCCGGAGCTACCAGGATTACTGGAATTCCTTCCTCCTCTATCCTGCGAAGAAGTCTTGGCAGTAACCCGAGAGGAGGGAAGGCATACATTAGCTGGTATTGCCCCCACGGGGCGATCAGTGCGTCTGCGGTCTCTGCTAGAGGATCGCAGGAGCGAGCCACGAATCTCTGTACTTTCCTGTTGAATCGTGATGCCAACAGATCCACATCCGGGGTGCCCCAACGTAGGCACAACTGGTGGAAAACTTCTGGATGGAGGGACCATTCCCCCTGATCCAGAGTCTGACGGCTGAGATAATCTGCCTGCCAATTTTCCACCCCCGGAATGAACACCGCAGAGATCGCTGGAACAAATCGTTCCGCCCAGCGAAGAATGCAAGCCACTTCCTTGGCCGCTCGGACACTCTTGGTGCCCCCCTGGTGATTGACATAAGCCACGGCCGTGGCGTTGTCCGACTGGATCCGAACCGGGCTGCCCTGGAGCTGCTCGTTCCAGTGAATCAGACAAAGTCTGATCGCTCTCAGTTCCAATACATTTATCGGCAACCTGGATTCTTCCGGGGACCAAAGTCCCTGGACAGATAACTGACCGAGAATTCCTCCCCATCCGGACAGGCTGGCATCCGTGGTCACTATCGTCCAATATATTGGCAGAAATGACTTTCCCTGGCTGAGCATCGGAGAACGAAGCCACCAGACCAGAGACTCTCTGGTCTGTTTGCTCAATCGGATCCGATTGTCCAGGGATTCCGGATTCCGATTCCATCTGAGAAGAATCTCTTGCTGAAGAATTCGGGTATGGGACTGGGCAAATGGGCCTGCTTCGAAGGAAGCCACCATCAACCCCAGAACCCTCATGCAAGTTCGAAGAGAAGACCAGCTGTTGGATAGTAACAAGTGGACTGCTGATTGAATCTTCCGGAGTTTCCCTACCGGAAGGAAAACTCTTGTCCTGACTGTGTCTAGAATTAGACCCAGATATTCGAGCCTCTGGGTGGGAACCAGAAATGATTTTTGCTGGTTCACCAGCCACCCGAATTCCTGTAAAGAAATTATAGTAATTTCTATGTTTTGTAGCAGGGTCTGAGGAGACTCTGCATGAAGCAGGAGATCGTCTAGGTAACCTAGAATCGATATGCCTCTTTGGCGCAGTAGTGCCAACATTGGGGCCAACACCTTCGTGAAGACCCGAGGAGCCGTGGCGAGACCGAAAAGTAACGCCACAAACTGATAGTGGTTCTCTTCTACGGCAAAGCGTAGAAACCGCTGATGTCCTGCGAAAATGGGAATGTGAAGATAGGCGTCCTTGATGTCTATGGACGCTAGGACATCCCCTGGATGCAGGAAGGCTGCTACTGTGCGAATGGATTCCATCTTGAATTTTCTTATGTTGAGAAAGGAATTGAGTACCCTTAAGTCCAGAATTGGACGCACTTTGCCCTCTTTCCTGGGTATTGTAAAAAGGTTTGAATAAAACCCCTGAAAACGTTCTGTCCAAGGAACGTGGACTACCACTCCTTGTTGTAGTAAATCCGTGACTGCTCTCCGCAGATCTTCTAGACGATCCGGGGATAGTCGGATATTGGAAGGGAAGAATCGCGCCGGTGGGAGAGATCGAAACTCGATCTTGTACCCTGACCTTATGACTTCGCAAACCCACTTGTCCGGGATTCTGGAAAGCCATGGATCCGGGAACCGGCGAAGACGTCCCCCCACCCCAGTTATGGGTGGGGGCGCACCTTCAGGCTTTGGACGATTTATCTTCAGGTCTGGAGGGGGCGGGTTTTTGCTTGCCCGACCAACGTCCCCTGAAGCCTCCTGAAGGAGCTTTGGAGGACTTAATTTTTTCACCCGCGGGACGAAAAAACTTTTTGTGAGCAGAGAAAGAAGGCCCTCGTCTTTGACGAGGTCCTTTACCTTTAACATTTTGCGGTAAAAAGGTGCTCTTTCCTCCCGTGAGATCTTTAATGATCTCATCTAAGTTGGCTCCAAATAAACGCTCTCCTAAAAAGGGGATATTAGCCAATGCTTTTTTGGAACCCTGGTCGGCTAACCAACCTTTTAGCCACAGTGTACGCCTGAGAACCACTGCTGAAACTGATGCTCGCGCCAATAATGGAGTGGCGTCTAACGCCGCATCACACACAAACTGTAACCCCTGTATCATTTGTTCCAACAAATCTGATACCGCCTGAGGGACTTCTTCTAAGTCCCGGCGCAACCACTTGGTCCATTCAGTTACAGTCTGCGAAACCAGTCCAATAGCAATTATTGGTCTGAAAGCTGATCCAATCAAGGAAAACATGGTGCGAGACATAGCTTCTATCTTGTGATCCACTGGATCTTTAAAAGACGGGGCGTCTTCTAAAGGAATAACCGTGGCTTTATTCAATCTAGCAATTGGTGAATCCACCACAGGTGGTTCTGTCCATTTCTTAATGAGGGTTTCCTCAAACGGATAACGCCTGTTAATGCGTTTAGAAATAGCAGAAGTGCGTTTTGGCAGACTCCATTCTTCTTTGATTGGATTGCCAAAACATTTGGTCAATGGAAAAACCTTCGCTACTTTGATGCGTTTTTTAGTCCCAAAGGGGATTTCAGTTTCAGTTTTTTCCGACGAAATACCCTGTAATATTAAGGTTTCTTGAACAGATACAATGAGTGCGTTTACCAACGCTTCCTCTCGGGCTATGGCTGATGCCGAAACATCCTCCTCACTGTCTGAAGAGACAGTACCCGAGACACCAATCCCAGATGAAGTACCTGCAACTGCAGAAATAGGCTCCGATTCTGAATCCGAAGTTTCAGATAATAAGGGGTTAGGCGGGGGTCGCTTTCTTGCGCCCTGTCCCTGACAAGCCACTTCCACCCGGGACACAAAAGTTTCCATAATAGCTGACAATGATTCAACCGTCAGTGGGGTGCTGGAGGATCCTGCAGACACCTCGAGGGGATCCGGTGGAGATACATGAGTGGCAGGGTCCATGTTAAGTCAGGACACCTTTGCCAGAAAAAACAAAAACTTTTTTTTTTTTTTAAATAAAAAATACCTCTTTTTTTTTTTTTTTTTATGTGTATCCCCCTAGCGCAATAGCGCCCCTCAGAGTACCTGCTTCTCGATCCCCACAGAGAGAGAGGGACCCTCAAGGCTCACCACCCGATGCAGAGAAGTTTCCAACCAACTGCAGTCAGCGTCTGTCTTTTACAGACTGGAAAGAGCTGTGTTAGTTTTCCCGGGTAGAAGGACGTGGCTCCGCCCCCTGTGTACGCCTTCCGGCGTTCCCAGCTCTCCACGAGGTAGCTGGGCTTATCAAACATGGCCGCCCCCATACAGGAGACAATAGACTCCAAAAACATGGCGGCCGACGTGACCTGAGGACATTCATGCACCCGGTCTACGGCAAAATTAAGGTAGGATTATACCTCCTATGTCTGCTGTAATACTACAGTCTGCTGGGTAGAGTATTAGCTCTCAAACCAAGTCCACTTCCCACAAACACATGCTGTATTTACAAGGGGGACTCTTTAGTGTCAGACAGATACTGACCATGTATGGAGGGGCCCATAATTCATACTGCCTCATAACGAGGAAAAAAAAGGGAACGTTTACTCACCATACCGAACCGACAGGCACCCTCTTTTCACAATACCCTCTCCACCGGGGTGGGGGGTTGTGGACCACTCCGGACGCCTCTACTCTCTGGTTCCTGGCGTCCAAGCGAGACTTTTAACTCGCAAGGTCAGTCCCTCCAATGGGACTCCGTCGCGGCCGACCCAGCGCGGAGCTCTGGTCTGCACGCGCTCGTAGGCAGAAACCGGGGTGACCACTGGATCTCAACATCCAGCCCGTCGCCCGGCCCCGCATACTTACTTGAATGTGTCGCGGCCGACCAAGCGCAATGCAATGGTCTGCGCGCGCTCGTAGGCCGGCTGGGGTGACCACTGGTGTCGCCCAGTCCGGCGTATTTGCTTGAAGATCTCACAGGAAAAAACACTGGAGAAAAAAACTACCTAAAAAAATATTTTTTCTAAAAAAAAATCTTGCCAGGACCAGAGATCCCAGCAAGGAACTTAGGTCCTTACTCCTGACTAGACAGAAAAAAACTGATGCCTTGTAGCAGAGAGAGGGAGGATATACCCTCTGGGACTGCCCCTAGGGTGGAGCCAGAACATTTTTTCTTTTCTGCCTAGTCCTACTCCTGCAGAGACAACATAACCCAGTTCTTGTGAATCAAGAAGACTACGTCTGTCAATGAGCGACAGAGAAAATACTTTTCTAGAGAGAAAACATAAAAAGAAAAAAAAAGCCGAGACCGCAGCCCCAGCCAGGGAAAAGCCAGCCTACTCCTAAGCATGGCAGCAGCAAACTGAATTGGGAATGCAGCTAGCTGGGGGTATTGACCAGAGGGACAGCCCCCTCTAGGTGTGTCTATGCAAAGTTTTTTGTGATTATTCTAACACAATCTTCTGCCTAGCTTACTCCTGTGGAGAAGGCCAATACCCAGACGTGCAGATTGTATGAGTGGGCGGCAACTGTCAGAGGACGCAAGAGAAATTTCACCTCTACTACTCTTAGCAGACCAGTAGACCCCTCTGCAATTGAAACCCCTTCCCCCAACCATACAGGCGTCAATTTTAGCTTGGAGGACGTTCACTACCCTAAAGCCCTCGGGGGGTGCCCCTCTAACGCACAAAATCGACATTGACATTTTTCTCCATCTTCTCCCTCACCTGAACACCCATATCCTACGCTCCTCAGGCATTTCATATGTACACAATTTGCTATCCGAGGGTCACGTCAATTCACTAGCGGAAATTTCAGGCAGACATCTCCTCACACCTTTGGCCACTTTTCTTGCTTTAGTATTCTACATTTCCTTACATCATACCCCCTACCACCCTTCACGGTGCATGAAGAATTGAAAGAACTAATGCTCCCACCTACCTCCCCGAAAAACGGTCATATATTGCGGCTGCATCACTTTCTACATATTGGCTTTACAACCAACAAATCCCCCTCCATGGTTAAATGGGAATTGGACCTAGGCCGGTCTTTTGATCTTACTGACTGGAAGAGGGCCTTAAGGACGATTATCGCAAGCTCGCATTGCTCCACGTAGTGGGAACTCGCAATCAAAATTGTGAACCGCTGGTACTATACCCCTTATTGCCTATCCATAATGTCACCCACACACTCGCCCAATTGCTGGAGAGGTTGCGGACAAGTAGGAACCCTCTTTCACTCCCTATGGTCCTGTCCAAAATGGAACAAGCTCTGGGTTAAAATTTTTGCACTCCTCTCCACTTGTACGGTGATCATAACCAAGCCTGACCCTTCTCTAGCCACCCTACATCTAGGTATCAATAACTTCCCTCCGTGGCACAGGACTGTGGTCTCCCATATACTTTTATCCACCCGCCAAATTCTCCTGCGGCACTGGAAAACCGTTCATACCCCGACTTTGGCTGACTTGGTATCCCTCGTGCACGATAACCACTCCTATGAGAGAATATTAGCACTGGCTAATCTATCTCCAAATGTGATAAGGAATGGTCGATCTGAGTATGTGTATAACTTAACTTAATGATTATTACCTAACACATTGACGGAGGGAGTGGAGGTGGGAGGGGAGGCCCGGGGATGGGGGGGAGCGCCCTTCGGACACAGTGAATTCCCATTGGGGGTGTCCTGGGTGTGGGGCCCCTCCTGATCATTCTCCACATCTCTACTTCTGTCCCACTTTCTATGAACCCCTCTCGCTTCCACACAACTCCAGAACAAGTATCTACCTTCTCACAGACCTGCAGGATTCCTAACCTCCATATTTAAATATGTGACACTATGCTCTACCGTTGACTGCTATTATCCTATGTTATGTATCTCGGTTTGATTTTTTTTTTGATTGTAATATTGACTGTCACAGTTACATAATGTGTTCACATTTTTGACTGTTTGTACTTTTGAAAATCCTAACAAAAAAAAAAAAAAAGAAATGAAATCTTTCTATATTTACCATTATAATAAAATAAAGTCCCTAAGCCTGGATTCACAACTTTAGAGGATGGCAAAAAAACTCCCCTGCAAGGCATCAAATTGTACATGCCATGCTTGGTGGTTCGCTGAAAAAAAAAAAAAAAAGCAAAAGAAAAGTGCAAGTACCTATTTTTGGACCCTTGCTTTGCACTGCCAGCTATTTTTGTGCTCTGATTCCCTTCCTTGCTTCTCCCTATCCCCCCCTCAAGAAACATACCTTTTCCAGGCGTCTGATCTAGTCCAGTGATGTCACATGTCATTTTTGCCTTTGGCAGGGGGGGGGGGGCTACTAAATACCACAGGGAGCAGCAGCCCTCTATAGTCTTTAGCTATAAGTTCAGGGTGAAGGAGGAGGGGGGTACAGCCTTCACATCAGGGTTTACAGGAAGGGGGTCAAATGACACTGGGCTTTGACGCATTACATGAAATATTGTACTTTATTGCATGTGTATTAATGCATCACTACAGACCAGAAAGGTGTGAAGAAGCCCCCAAATTATTCTTAATATTCTAATGTAGGTGGGGATACATAATATGTGTAGTAAATATTCACCATAATGTTCTACATTTATGCATAGTGTGTGTCTGCACTGTTTGTGTATAGTTGTGTATTTGTTTTTTTAAATATTACATGTTTTACTTTTTATTTTTATGCTTTACTTACAATAATTACTATCACCAGGGGGGTGACAAGTTTCCTGGTGACCGTATATACTAGTGATTACAGCTTCTCTTAGGAAGACATCAGGGTACGCGGATGTCTTCACTTTAGGCTGAAAAAAGTGGAAGTCCAGGCTTCCAAAATTCTGCGACCACCCCATTTTAAGCCCTAATTATCTTGTAAAAGGAAAAGGTGTATACTTACCTAATCTAAGGGTGCTACAGCACGGTCGTGTGATCTCCCCAGCAGTCGGCATCAGGGGAGAGAGCATATACAAAAAATACCAGAAAAAAGGGACAGTCAAAAGAACTGAAATAATGAGCCTCAGTGGTATAGAAACCAACCAGCCATTATTGAAGAAAAATAGATCCAAATTTAGAAAAATACAACTTTAATTAGTCACATCAAGGATATAAAAGCATAAATCTAACAAAAACACAACCTTCCATGACCATAACAAAAATAAAAAAAATAAATAGAAAAAAAAAATTGTTGTCTAAAACCAAAACTTGCATCTAGACACTCACACACATCCATACAGTCCAATCACCAAGTAAAGTTAAACATGCTAAACGGAAAGATATGGGGTGGTATGAATATTCCACCTATGAATATCCTGGAGTGATAAAACTCCCCATTAGATAAATGAAGGCCTAGGCAAAAACGCTCATAGAAATTGTGCATAGAGCCCAGGTGCGGTAGCGAAATACTGTAGCTCTAAAAAGAGCACTTCAGGAAAGTCGCATCTGGATGCAATATCACTACTGGGAATGGCCTATAGATGCAGTGAATCCAAAGAGCATGAAGAGCAGTCAATCAAATCAACAGATATAGAATCTCCATCAAACTCCAATGTATCTAGTGAATATCCATATAGATCAGTCTATAGATGAAGCATAAATGTGATGTGTTTAGGGCTATTTCGCAACCTGTCTTTTTTTATGGTGATGGAAGGTGGCGTTTTGTTAGATTTATGCTTTTATATCCATGCTGTGACCAAAATTTTTGTATTTTTCTAAATTTGAATCCATTTATATAATAGCGGACTGGTTTCTATACCCCCGAGGCTCATTAGTGTGGTTCTTTTGACTGTACCTTTTGTCTGGTACTGTCTCTTTTGTATATATTTGTATTTGACACAGAGCCCTATTTGTATCCAGTTGCGTGAGTGGGTAAGTAACTGAGGGTACAATCTACCCAATATGCTGCAGTTCACTTTTAGCTATGTATTTTTTTTCTAGGGAGGAGAGAGCAGCATTAAGTGCATGGCCTGTGTGGGGACGTCACCAATAGAATTATTATGGGGCATCCCTTGTCTGCTGTCCCTTCTCTCCCCTGAAATCAATGCTGGGAGCTGATCATGTGGCCAGCGCCCTTATATTGGGCAAGAATGGACATCTTTCCTTTACAGGATAGTTAGTATAGGGCTTAGAATGGGGGTGGGAGAAGGTTTAGGTTTAGATAGTATTCGCCCAGACCTCCACTTTTAATCCTGGTACACACTATACATTTTTTCCATTCAACCCAGCGACTTGAACGAAAAAAAAACGGTCATCTCTGGTCGGAGCTGCTATACTATGTGGCCCCCCCCCCGCCAAAGCACTCCAATCAGGGCTCTCTGCTCAGTCGGTCGACTGCTGGTTTTACAGCATGTACGCCTGACAAAAGCCGGCTGAACAGGCAGGCAGCTTCTGTCGGACAGACCAACATACACATGCGCCGAATGCAAGCCCTTTATTTATTTTTTTAACTGGCAAATGTCTGTGTAAATAGCTTCAAGAAATTATTCTGCTCCCGTCTTGCCCCCCCCCCTTCTCCGCCCTGCCCCCCTCCTTGATTCCTTCTTTCCTACCCATTAACATGCTGACAATATTTTGAAAACCATATTATTTTCATTACCTTATTTTAGACCCAGTGACAATCACTGGGTCTATGTGCTTCTATATATAATGATATAATGCAGGCAAATCATGGCTGGTGGGAGGGGCCATCATGGCTCTGTGCATTGCTTACCTAAAACATCACAGCACCTTACCTTTCTATTCCTCTAAGCCCTGATGCAAGCAGTGAGCTGCCTCTTGGGGAAAATGTAGAAAAAGTAGAGAAATCTCAAAATGCCTTGATAAGAAGGTGTCAGCCAGCAGACTGCCAGATCAGACCAGACCAGATAATGTCCACACAGTGGCAAAACTACCAGGGTTGTACTTGTGACCAGGCCCTGGCATTCTGCCACTGTCCGGGGCCCCAGTGTAGTTTTTTACCGCAGGGCTCTGGAGCTGAGAGCGTCTCTCTAATACAGCCCAGAGCCTACACTGACAGTTCCCCCCTCCCTCGCACGGATGGGAGAGGGGAGCCCTGATCTGCTCCTTCTCCTCTCTCCCCTCCTGTGTGCACTGCAGGAAGTGTGAAGCTAAGCAGGTGAATTTGATCATTTAGCTCCCGTCTTTCACACTTCTCACGGTATACACAGGAGGAGAGGGGCGGGAGGAGAAAGAGCCAATCAGCTCCCTGCTCTTCCATCCGTGCGAGGAAGGAGGGGGGAGGGGAACTGTCAATGGATGCTCTGGGAGTAATGCGGATGGAGGCACTGATATGTGGCACTAATGGGGCTGCACTGATAATCAAGGCACTGATGAGTGCCCTGGTTATCAGTGTAAAACACGTACTGAGTGTCTTGCCGGTTAGCGGCTCTAAGGAAAGGACTGTTGATAACCAGCAAGTCTGTTTACATGTGATCAGCTGATCACATGGTAAAGGGCTGCTGTGATTGGCCCCTTACAGTGATCTGTGATCAGCTGTGTCCGAAAGACTCAGCAGTCACATTGTGATCACGTGACCAAGAGACATGTGGAAGGATGTCCATGGACACATTCCCAGAACTATTGAAAACAACAGACCCGAGTTTACAGTATTGTACAATTCACTAGTGGTGAACACTGGCATAAAAACATGCAAAGGTGCAGTGCTGCAAACAAAGTCCTTGACAGGAAATTCAACAGAATGAGTCCAAAAGGTGTGGGATCCAAAATAGAAAATCTTGTAAGAGATCCTCCAACATTAGATGTACACACACTGACTCTTACCATCCAGAGTGGACCACTACATACATAGATCGAATGTACTTGTTACAGAATCCAATCAAACAGCAGCATTCTTCCACCTTTAAGCAGATTCCACTTCACCTGGCCCTCAATGGATAAAACGTTCCATCCAGAGTGGACCACTACATACAGTGGTTGAATGCACTGGTTACAGGATTCATTTGATCGTACAGCAGCACTCTTCCACCCTTAAGCAGATTCCACTTCATATGGCCCTCAATGGATAGAACGTTCCAACATAGATAGAAAGACACCTCATAGTGGAATACGTTCAGTATAAAATGTATTAAATTCCAGAAAACTCCAAAAAGGTAAGATAAAAACTTGCATGTGAATCAATCCACAGGGGAAAATTTTCAACCATCAAGATGGCTGACCTCCGTGCTTGGCAATGTCGCGTGATCCAGCTCTACCCAACCAGTTACACTTGATCACTTGCCCATGTGGCATGCATTATGTGGGACACATTGTTCGTACTTTTTAGATCAGAAGGAAGGAGCATCTTGCTAACATTCAAAAGTGCTTCCCTAACCACAGCCTTTCCAAGCATTATGATCGTTATCATAATAGAAACCCTAAGGGTACATGTTTTATAGCCATTGACCAGCTCAATGTCAATTGGAGAGGAAGTCACTTAAGGAGAGAAATCTCCAGGTTATAAACTAGATGGATCTAATTTAAGATCATTCAGACCTCATGGCCTTATAATAGAGTGGAATACTAACGCCTTCATAAACAATGGAATAATTTTTCTGGACTGTCATATGTGAACCTAAATAGGGTTTATTCTATACTCAGGTAATTATGGTTACATTTTTTTTCTATGTTTTTAGGTTTTTATGGTTCTTATGTGGGATATATATTGAAATAATTTTTTGGGTAAATTGTATTGAGTGTTTTCAACCACAAGATAGCACCAACCATGCTCGGCCATCTATATATGGGACAGAACATTCCTATAACTTTTGCTTTGTAACCTTTCATTATTTGGAGTTTACATGTATATGTGTTTTCCAACTGGCCACCTCTAACTATTTTTGAGCGACCGGAACTCTTCCGGTTCCCGTTTCCAACTCCCTCAGGTCTGCTCTTTTTGGTCGGACACGGCATCACTTCCTATTTCAGTGGGACGAACAGTTCCTGCTCTTGGAACACATGGGACATGGTCTATCTATAGCTGGCCCCTACCACATAAGGCATCCCAATATACGTGAGGCCACGCCCCCGATGACATTGGTACGATAAAACCGGATGAGTAGAGCAGGGTCACGTGACATTGTCAAGCAGTGAGGTCTGCCATCTTGATGGTTGGAAACATTCCCCTGTGGATTATTGATGCACATGCAAGTTTTTATTTTACCTTTTGGTAAGTGAGTTTTCTGGATGCTAATACATTTTATACTGAACATATTACACTATGAAGTGTCTTTCTATCTATGTTGGAACCTTATATCCATTGAGAGCCCATATGAAGTGGAACCTGCTTAAGGGTGAAAGAGTGCTGCTGCACGATCGATTGGATCCTGTATGTAACCAGTGCATTTGACCGCTGGTTACATACAGGTCCACTCTGGATTGAACATTATATCCATTGAGGGCCATATGAAGTGGAATCTGCTTGAAGGTGGAAGAGTGCTTCTGTTCAATCGATTGGATTCGGTAAGAAGTGCATTCGGCCACTGTATGTTGTGGTCCACTCTGGATGGTAAGAGTCAGTGTGTGTACACCTTTCGGTGGAGGATCTCTCATAAGATTTTCTATTTTGGACCCCACACCTATTGGACTCTGGTAAATTTCCTGTCAAGGACTTTGTTAGTATTTAAGCCTTTCAGAACTGGAAGCCTGGGACTCAGATGGAAGGGGGGTCAAGGGGAGCCTTTATGGTTTCTTGCACCAGGCCTGGCCTGAAGGTTCTAGTCACGCCTCTAATCCCACATGTGATGCTGAACCTTCATGATTTAAAGAACTTCAAACCAATGAATTAAAGGGGCAGGCCAGGGACAGAGAGGATAGGGATAAAAGCATTAGATGATGGATGTCCTCCAACCAGTAAATGAAGCAAGCTCGCACAGAGCCCGCTGAACACAGATGTGATTTGATGAGTTTACATAACTTCTGTTTATAGTATGGGTTTTAATCTGTTTTGAGGCAATAAAAATCCTGATCTTACTGCCCTTCTGCTTGCACGTCTGACTTACTGAAGCTCCTTTTGGAACTGGGAAAAAATTACTGTGCAGTGAAATCAATTTCAGTAAAGACAGAAGCCTGTAAAACTGTGAAAGACTGAAGTTAGGCTTTAAGTACTCTTAAATCAAATATGCACATTTATTACCAGTACCTTCCAATGATTTTCAAACAACATGCCTATGTTGTGAAATGCAGTAACTAAAGGGCTTTGTGAGATCTGAAAATATATGTATATTTTCTAAAACAACTTTTTGTGGAAATGAAAACACCATTCAAAAAATACTTACCAACACACTTCGGGGCATCAGAACTCCAATTTCCATAAGAGGAGCAAGTCACAGAAGGTGGTCCTACGAGTGCAAATGTTTTATCACTGCACTGGTATGTTACAACGTCTTGGTAAGCATATACTCCTTTTACGGGGCTAAATGATCCATTTGTTATAGCGGATGGAGGTGCACAACTTGGAACTGCTGAAACAAACGAAGAACTGAAAATGAGATGTCTGCAAAAACGGAATTTTTGTAAAATCTTACCTGTAAAATTCCTTTCTCTGAGTCCTCCGACAGTCGCCGCCTCCTCCAAGTCATCACTATTGGGTATTGACTTCCTCTCCATAGGAGTAGCTAGGCATAAGACTTAGTCAAAAAGAACAAAGGCATTTGCATATACACACCCATGGGGGCTGTCCCACTAGGTCAATACCCCCCTGCAGTGACCACTCCCAACTCAGTTTGGTAGCATAGCAGTAGGAATTAAGACAACAACCCCAAATGAGGGGCGGGGGCGGCGACTGTCGGAGGACTCAGAGAAAGGAATTTTACAGGTAAGATTTTACAAAAATTCAGTTTTCTCTTACGTCCTCCGACAGTCGCCGCCTCCTCTAAGTCATCACTATTGGGATGTCCCAAAGCAGTGTATACATGAGGGGTGGGAGACGCAACCGTAGAAAAGGCAACGCAGTACCCACATCAGAGAAAGGAATCTTACATGCACCGTAAGAGAACCTCCTGGGCAACAGAAAACAAAGCTCAACAGGAGCAACAGCCCAGGAAAGCAAACACCAACAGCCAGGGACCCATAACAAAAACAAGGGTCCCTCATGGCACTGCCGCACTGAGAACCTTGCAGCCAAAGGAGGCATCAGCTGATGCCAGAACATCTACCTTGTAGAATTTGGAAAAAGTGTGCACGGACGTCCAAGTCGCCGCCTTGCACACCTGGGCCACCGAAGCCCGATGCCAATAGGCCCAGGAGGCACTCAAAGATCAGGGAAGGGTGGAACCCGTTCTTTCAAAGCATAAGCCTGCTCAATGGTCTGTCTGATCCCTTTGGCAATAGTCGCTGTGGACGCAGCCATGCTCTTCCGAGGTCCCTCAGGAAGGACAAAGAGGAAATCCGTCTTCTGGAAAGATTCCGTAGACGACAGGTAAGCCCTGATCGCCCTGACAACATCTAAGGAATGAAGAGCAAACTCCTTAGGATGCTTAGGCTTCGTACAAAGCGAAGGCAAGACAATGTCCTCATTAATGTGGAACTCAGAGACCACCTTAGGAAGAAAGGAGGGATGCGGACGCAAGACCACCTTATCCTTGTGAATCACCAAGTACGGAGAATGGCAAGATAACGCTGCCAGTTCTGACACCTGCGAGCCGAAGTGATCGCCACCAAAAAGGCAACCTTCTTAGACAGCAGAGGCAACGAAATCTCCCGAATGTGTTCAAAGGGAGCACGCTGTAACACGGACAGAACCAAGTTCAAGTCCCATGGAGGTAAGGGCTCCTTCCTGGGAGGAGCCAAATGTCGCACACCTTGAATGAAGGTGCGAACCAGAGAATGAGACGCCACAGGGCGTTGGAAAAGAATAGCCAGTGCAGACACATGGCCCTTTATCGTGGCCAGCGCCAAGCGCTGGTCCACCCCAGACTGGAGGAAGGCCAATACTCTCAACACCGAGTACGAGCGAGGGGAGAACCCCCTGGACTCACACCAGGCGAAATAAGCCTTCCAGGGAGATAGATTTTACCAGAGGAAGTTTTCCTAGCCTTGACAAGGGTAGGAATGACCTCAGGGGAGAGACCCCTGTCCTTCAGGACTTGGGTCTCAACAGCCAAGCCGTTAAAGCCAGCGACTGTAAAGCAGGGTGGAAGATCGGACCCTGAGACAGGAGATCTTCCCGCAGAGGCAGCCGCCACGGAGGCGCCACTGCCAGGTGAACGTCTGTGTACCAGGACTGGCGTGGCCAGTCCGGCGCCACCAGAATCACCAGGTGCGGTTCCGAGGCCAACCTACGGAGGAACCTGGATAGCAACTGAATCGGAGGAAAGGCATACATGATACTGATGCCAAGGGGCCACCAACGCATCTGAGGCGTCCGCCAGAGGATCGCGCGTTCTTGCCACGAACCTTTCCACCTTGTGGTTTAGCCGAGACGCGAACAGATCGACGTCCGGGGATCCCCACTTTGCACACAGCATGTGGAAGACCTCCGGGTGCAGGGACCATTCCCCCTGGTCCAGGGTCTGGCGGCTCAGATAGTCGGCCTGCCAATTCTCCACACCCGGAATGTGAACTGCTGAGATTGCCGGGACATGAGTCTCGGCCCAAGACAATGTCGGTCACCGCCTGGGCACTCCTGGTGCCCCCTTGGTGGTTAATGTAAGCCCCCGCGGTCGCGTTGTCCGTCTGTACCCGAACAGGACGGCCCCGAAGTCGGTCCGACCACTGGAAGAGACCGAGTTTTATTGCTCGCAATTCCAGCACATTGGTCAGAGGAGGAATCCTCCCTGCCCTGGGCAGACAGGTTGCCCAGGACTCCACCCCCAGCCCGACAGGCTGGCATCCATGGTAATCACCGTCCACAACAACGGTCGGAAGGACTTGCCTTCTGACACCGTTGGGGACTGAAGCCACCACAGAAGAGCCAATCTGGTCTAATGACTCAGATCCAGGGACTGAGGCAGTCGGTCCCACCTGGTCAGGATCTCCGCCTGGAGAGCCCGCATGTGAAACTGAGCAAAGGGAATCGCCTCGAAGGCCGACACCATCAACTCCAGGCCCCGCATACAGGTCCTGAGTGACGAGGACGGATTGTCCCTGAGGGACCTGATCTCGTCCTGTAAAGTCCGGAGCTTGTCCCCTGGCAAGAACACCTTTGCCTGAGCAGAGTCCAGAATCATTCCCAGATAGGAAAGACGAACCGATGGAGACAACGTTGATTTCTGAACATTGATGGTCCATCCGAACTCCTGTAGCATCTGCACCGTGGTGGAGAGATTGCGTAGTAGGTCCTGGCTGACACTCGCAATGCCCTGTGCCCTTAACAGGCCCAGAACTGGTGCCAGTACTTTGGTAAACACCCTTTGAGCCGAAGCGAGACCGAAAGGTAACGCCACAAACTGATAGTGGTCCTCTGCGATAGCAAAACTAAGGTACCACTGATGACCCTCGAAAATGGGGATGTGCAGGTATGCATCTTTTAGATCTATCGAGGCCAGGAATTCCCCTGGACTCAGGGAGGCCCCCACCGAGCGGAGAGACTCCATACGGAACTTCCGAACGCGCACAAAGCGGTTCAGCGCTTTCAGGTCCAGAATAGGACGTACCTTGCCCTCCTTTCTAGGCACAGTGAACAGATTTGAATAAAATCCCCGAAACCTGTCCCGATGAGGCACCAGGACAATCACCCCCTGGGCAAGGAGGTCCTGCACCGCTTGATGCAGGTCCTGCAGACGCCCTGGAGGCATATGAAGATTGGAGGGAAAAAAATCTGTCCGCCGGCCGGGAAAGGAATTCGATCTTGTACCCTGATCGAATGATTTCCTGAACCCACCTGTCCGAAATCCGGAGCAGCCAAGGTTGGAGGAAACCGTACAAACGTCCCCCCACCCCTGAAACAGGTGAGGGCGTTCCCTCAGGCAGAGGCAGATTGACCCGCCGAGCCGGCATTGCCTGACTTCTGCTTGCCCGCCCAGGGCTTCTTCTGGCTACCCTGGCCCTTGAAGGGTTTGTCCTTGGACTGGTTCCGAAGGGCACGAAAGGACCCCTGATTGGATCGAGGCGCAGAACCCCGCTTGCCACGAAAGGACTTGTTCTTCAGGTTCTGGGGCAGCATGGTGCTCTTGCCCCCTGTGACGCCCTTCACCAGGGTATCCAACGCCTCGCCAAAAAGGCGAGAACCAGCATAGGGAAATTCAGCAACTGTTTTCCGCGAGGACTGGTCAGCCGACCAGCTCTTCAGCCAGATCAGTCGCCGGCTGAGTACCGAGACACTGGACAGGCGTGCTACTAAAGGGGCCTCATTTAAGGTCGCATCACACAAATACATGATTCCTTGGTGAATTTGATCCACCATATCCAGCCAGGCAGGCGGAACAGCATCAGACACGAGGTTGCTCCTAGGCACCTTAGTCCAATCCGTCACCGCCTGAGCCACCAAAACGGACACGAAAACGGGTCTAAGCAAGGAGCCCGCCACCGTATAGGAATGGTGGGCTAGAGACTCCAACCGTCGGTCCATGGGATCCCGAAAAGCCGGGGTATCCTCAGAAGGAACCAAGGTAGCCTTGTTCAGCACGGCCACAGTGTGATCCACCTGCAGAGGCACACACCATCGCAATTTCGTAGCCGGTGCAAAGGGATAAAGCAATTTGAACCGACTAGGCACCAGGAATGGACGTTTTAAATAGCGCCACATTTCATTAACAGTGTAATGAAACTCAGAGGGACAGGGAAAAACCTGCGCCGACTTGTCCTGTGTGTCCCAAATGAGGACACCATGCCCGGAGGATTGGGCTCATCCTCCAAATGTAGTGTTTCCTTAACAGAAACTATCAATTCATCCATGGTCGCACGCTCTTCAGGCGACCCTGGGGAGGAAGTATCAACCCCCTCCACCTCCGCCTCCCCCTCAGACCCCAGCGGGTCTAAGGATGAGTGAGACCCTGAAAAGTGCACGCTCGCCGCAGCAGCCATATCACCATCTGAATCAGAAGAGAGAGACAATATGGGCCTCTTTCTAGCAGCACGTTCAGCCATCAGCATTTCCATATTGGACAGCAAGGTCGCCACTACAGCGGCCAAATCAGGTCTCAGAGGGGCCACAGGAGAACTGGGGTCCCCCACCAGAGCTGAGGGGAATTTGCTGTCCTGAGAAACCATTGCCCAAGATGAAACAACAGTGCAATAAGTTTTGTACTGCCCCTTTAAGACCACTGCGGAGTGCGCAGCCCACCGCTACAGATACAGTGACAAAGACCCCCAAACAGGAGAAGAAAAAACTGAGCCAGAAATTACAATACAGAAGGTAATGAGAGAGATAGCCTGCAGAGCCCACAGAGTGTTACCACCGATATCGCTGCCTCAGAGGAAAAGGAAGTGCTGTCAGAGGAGGCTGAACTATAAGCTGCATGACTCAGGGAAAATGGCTGCCCCATAGGACTGAATGGAAGGCTCCGGCAAAATGGCCGCCGAACATGCGGTCGGAACGATCGTTCTGCCACCGCAAAATGGCGTCGGAAGGCGCCAAAACAGCATGTAGTATTGCCCATAGTGAAGCCAAAACATGCATGCCCATATCTAAAATGGCGGACCGTGCAGTTTTACCCCGCAGCGGCCGCGACACACACAGTCTGCACCCCCACAACACCGAAGTGACACAGGGAAGGGGACCCCCAAAAACACAGCACCGCAGCGCATGTACAAGCGATCCCCGCAGGGACCGCATAGGGAGTCACACAGGCACAGACATGGGGACACACAGCAACACAGGACTGCCACCCCACATAGAGGCCCCACACAGAAGTACTTACCTGTACCAGATGGCGTGGGGAGCCTCTCAGAACGTAAAGCCGCTGTCCTCAACAGATAGGGAGTGCCGTTAGCCAGGGACCTTACACTGCAGTATCGCAAATGTGTCCAGTGAGGTAGCCACCTCACGGGCTGCATCCCTGCAGCGAGCAGGGATGGGTCGTTTATAATGCCAGGGCGAACCATGGCTGAACGCTCGATGGCGGGCTGGGGGTCCATCTGACCGTCTGCCCTGGAGAACCAGGGCGGTCAGTCCGAATCCCAGCACCGCATGAATCCATCTTCATCCGAAGAATTGACTAAACTAAAGCTGACAAAAACAGCTAGTAAAGCAAGAAAAAACTGACATTTTTAAAAGAAAATCAAAGAAAAAAAGGATTAGATAGGCTGAGACTGTAGCCCCAGCACAGGGAAGCCTAACTACTCCTGATGCTAGGCAGAAAGAAACTGAGTTGGGAGTGGTCACTGCAGGGGGGTATTAACCTAGTGGGACAGCCACAATGGGTGTGTACATGAAAATGCCTTTGTTCTTTTTGACTAAGTCTTATGCCTAGCTACTCCTACGGAGCGGAAGTCAATACCCAATAGTGATGACTTAGAGGAGGCGGCGACTGTCGGAGGACGTAAGAGAAAGAAGGATTTTAAGTACTGTACATCAAACGCCCAAAAACGTTTTCTTTTATTGAGCTTTTGCTATTATGGAATGGTAAAACACCTGCCAGTTTTTTAAGGTTGTCTGCGTCTCACAGGAGTGAATAATTCCCTGGTTCTGGAGACCTAGGGGTTGATTTACTAAAGGCAAATCAATTGTGCACCGTGCAAGAGCAGTTGCTCCAGACCTTAGTAAATAAGTTGAAGCTTCACTTTGCAAAGCATACCCAATCACATGCAAGGAAAACACCACATTTTTGCTTGCAACAGGATTGGATAATGAAGTTTGTAGAGCTTCCCCTCATTTATTAAAGGAGTTATAAAATCAGAAGGTTTTTTTTTTATCTTAATGCATGCTATGCATGAAGATAAAAAAACCTATGTGCAGCAGCCCCCCACGGCCCCGCTAACACCTATCTGAGGTCCCTCGCTGTCCAGCGATGTCCACGAGTGTCTCAGCCATCCGAGATTCTCCATCCTAAGACACAGCAGCAGTCCTATTGGCTGCCACTGCTGTCAAAGTCAGCTAGCCAATCAGGGAAGATTGGGGGCTGGGGCAGTCCTTCATGTCTTAATGGACAAGCTGCTTGCTGTGGAGGTACTGAACAGAAGGGAGGGGTCAGGGTCACAATACACGGACCCAAGAAGAGGAGGTTTTGGGCCACGCTGTTCGAATCCACTGCAACAGAGCAGGAAAGTATGACATGTTTGTTAATTTTATAGGGAGAAAAAAAAAGAAACGGGACTTTAACCAGTTCAGCCCCACCCACCGTACATTTACAGCGGCACTCAGCCGCTGCTGGGCAAAGCGACGTAGCCCTACGCCGCTCGCTCCCGCCACGGTTTCGCGCCAAAAGCGGCCCCCACACCCACATTGCACAAGCACCTCAGGGACATCGGAGACCCCCGAAACCCCCCATACAGCGGTGGAACCGCCACAGCGCCCCCCCCCCCCAAGGAAACGGGAAGGGACACACACGGACTGCACCTACAGACATGAGGGGGACATCACATAACCCATACCGAACTGCCATCCCCATAAAATAGAGGGCCCAAATACACACCCCGACAGACATGTCAGAGACAGAGGGGTATCATGGTACTCACCAGTCCAGCGAAAACGTGGGCACCGCTCTGTGACAAGAAGCCTCCCACCCTGAGTGGGGGTGCCGTCAGTCGAAGGGGACGCTAGCAACACGCGGGCGTACCGCAGTTGAGACATCCCGGCGAAGATAGCAACTTCGCAGGCTCGACTCTGAGGTCAGAGAAATGTTGCTCATGCTGTATAGTCCCCAAGGTGCCACATCCCCAAAATGGAAATCACAACCAAAAAAGGCACCAAATTTAGACGACAAATAAAGTAGATAAAATGTAAGAAACTTTATTAACTTATACAAAAGAATAAAAACAATAGGCAAGCTGTAAAATACTCCACATGAACCAGTGCAACTTGGACCACTGAACCCCCGGGTTTGACCAGACGCGTTTCGGAGTATGGTGGTTCAGTTGCTCTCAAGCGGTAGATCCATCGTAACTCCATTTGGAGGAGGGTCTTATTCCAGTCCCCTCCTCTGGGGTTAGGATGTATCCTGTCCAAGATCAAAAATTTGATCTTGGGGATTCTATCTGGGTGGACTAAAGCGGCGTGGCGTCCAAGTGGCAAATCAGGGTCACGTGTTGTAATACTTTTTATGTGTCTACATGCTCGTTTCGTAAATTCAAGTTTAGTCTTGCCAACATAAAAACAGCCGCACCCACAGAGGAGCAAGTATACCACTCCATGGGTGCGGCAGTTGGCAAAGTGTTGTGGCCTAAAGACTTGTCCGTTAGGTAGAATTGGG
This sequence comes from Pelophylax lessonae, assembly GCF_965119305.1. NCBI lineage: Eukaryota > Metazoa > Chordata > Amphibia > Anura > Ranidae > Pelophylax > Pelophylax lessonae. Next base: position 259,255,160 of record NC_138769.1, read on the forward strand.
TTTTTGCTTGTATACATATATCTACAATACTTGCATGTTCCACATATAAAGGTTCCTTTGAATTTACAGTGATCTTTGCCTCTATTGGCTATAAATTCACTTCACTGACTCACACCACCCAGTGGCGTCCGCTTGAGTTGCATGCATTTTCCATCCCGATCTCTAGCTGAGATTGGTGACGCATGCTCATTACACTCTGTTTGCGTTCCACGCAGACAGAGTGTATCCCGTGCCCGTGGAACGCATCGGCCGTCCGCACTCCCGCCAGATCACTTCCGGTTGGGGGCGTGTGCGGCGGCTGCGTTTCAGGGAACCTTATCGGCGATCAGCTGAGCAAGCGGCGTCATTCAGCTGATGATTGTTTCAGCTGATGGCGCTGCCTTTAAGATCCTGCCTGTCCGACATGAGAGCTGCTTGCTCCCTTGCCGGACACGCAGGATCTTTCATGCTCCAACATCCATCGGGGATATTTGAACCGCTCTGGCTATAGGTAAGAAATTTAGCCTGCTCTTCAACATTACTCTGCCCAGCTCTATCCATGATGACAGCCTCTAGCTACTTGTACCAAGCAGATACATTGTAATGTCTTTATAAACAAGACACTCTGCTCCATTGTGACAATGTTGCAAGCTCTTTGACTATATGGGATTCTCTTTTTATATGCGTTTGATTTTACAGTCTAGCATTTATTCTCTTACATTATGCTCTCCATGTACCTTATAACATTGATGGCTGTCAGCTTTCATGGACGTTTTTGAGCGATGTTTGGGCACTTTTTGATATATATTTTTCTATTTCTGTTTGAGCATACATTTTAGTTAACTGCTCGAATTTTTGTTCAGCAGAACTGCTGTGAATAGGTTCCAGCTGCTCCCATCTAGCCTCTGACCGAGACTAGCTAGCGGACAGTTGCTGACCACCCGGATCCAGGAGTTTATCCAAGACCCCTAGATTCTCTAGGATAACCAGAAGGCACCCCTAGTGGACAACGTTGGCATGCTTACCCTTTGCTTTTAACTCTGAGGCAGGCTATCCACACCTCCCATTACAGTGAACTATGTAAGTAGATTACACGTTAACCCTCAATGCATTGTATGTTGTTTTTTTGCAATATGTGATAATTAATTGTTTTATGATAATTATCTACAGACCACCCTCCAAGGGCACCCCTGAGGAAGGAGTTTATTCATACTCCGAAACGCGTCGGGTCAAACCCGGGGGTTCAGTGGTCCAAGTTGCACTGGTTCATGTGGAGTATTTTACAGCTTGCCTATTGTTTTTATTCTTTTGTATAAGTTAATAAAGTTTCTTACATTTTATCTACTTTATTTGTCGTCTAAATTTGGTGCCTTAAAAGTCCCACCCAAGGGGAACCTTTTTTGGTTGTGACTCTGAGGTCAGGGACGTTTGCGAGGCCTGGGAGTACCAATAACCTGCTAACGCACGATGGCAGGCTGGGATTCCGTAAGGCTCTAGGATAACCAGTGTGATTCCCAGCTCCGCAAACGCTGTAGTCTTCCGAAGTCCGACTAACTAAGCGCAGGAACAAATAAAAAGCTATATTTTAAAAGAAAAAATGCTTTTCTAGAGAGAAAACTTAAAAAGAAGAAAATAGCTAAGACCGCAGCCCGTCAGGGAAAAGCCAGCCTACTCCTAAGCAAGGCAGCAGCAAACTGAATTGGGAATGCAGCTAGCTGAGGGTATTGACCAGAGGGACAGCCTCCTGTAGGTGTGTCTATGCAAATGCAAAGTTTTTTGTGATTATTCTAACAAAATCTTCTGCCTAGCTTACTCCTGTGGAGAAGGCCAATACCCAGACGTGCAGATTGTATGAGTGGGCGGCGACTGTCAGAGGACGTAAGATAAATTTACCTCTACTACTCTTAGCAGACCAGTAGACCCCTCTGCAATTGAAACCCCTTCCCCCAACCATACAGGCGTCAATTTTAGCTTGGAGGACGTTCACTACCCTAAAGCCCTCGGGGGGTGCCCCTCTAACGCACAAAATCGACATTGACATTTTTCTCCATCTTCTCCCTCACCTGAACACCCATATCCTACGCTCCTCAGGCATTTCATATGTACACAATTTGCTATCCGAGGGTCACGTCAATTCACTAGCGGAAATTTCAGACAGACATCTCCTCACACCTTTGGCCACTTTTCTTGCTTTAGTATTATACATTTCCTTACATAATACCCCCTACCACCCTTCACGGTGCATGAAGAACTGAAAGAACTAATGCTCCCAACTACCTCCCCAAAAAACGGTCATATATCGCGGCTGTATCACCTTCTACATATTAGCTTTACAACCAACAAATCCCCCTCCATGGTTAAATGGGAATCGAACCTAGGCCGGTCTTTTGAACTTACTGACTGGAAGAGGGCCTTAAGGATGATTATCGAGAGCTCGCGTTGCTCCACGCAGTGGGAACTCACGATCAAAATTGTGAACCGCTTGTACTATACCCCTTATTGCCAATCCATAATGTCACCCACACACTCACCCAATTGCTGAAGAGGTTGCGGACAAGTAGGAACCCTCTTTCACTCCCTATGGTCCTGTCCAAAACGGAACAAGCTCTGGGTTCAAGTTTTTCCACTCATCTCCACTTGTACGGTGATCATAACCAAGCCTGACCCTTCTCTAGCCATCCTACATCTAGGTATCAATAACTTCCCTCCGTGGCACAGGACTGTGGTCTCCCATATACTTTTATCCACCCGCCAAATTCTCCTGGGGCACTGGAAAACCGTTCATACCCCGACTTTGGCTGACTTGGTATCCCTCGTGCACGATAACCACTCCTATGAGAGAATATTAGCACTGGCTAATCTATCTCCAAATGTGAGAAGGAATGGTCGATCTGGGTATGTGTATAACTTAACTTAATGATTATTACCCAACACATTGACGGAGGGAGTGGAGGTGGAAGGGGAGGCCCGGGGATGGGGGGGGGGCGCCCTTCGGACACAGAAAATTCCCCTTGGGGGTGTCCTGGGTGTGGAGCCCCTCCTCATCATTCTCCGCATCTATACTTCTGTCCCACTTTCTATGAACCCCTCTCGCTTCCACACAACTCCAGAACAGGTATCTACGTTCTCACAGACCTGCAGGATTCCTAACCTCCATATTTAAATATGCGACACTATGCTCTACCGTTGACTGCTATTATCCTATGTTATGTATCTCGGTTTGATTTTTTATTTGTTTGCAATATTGACTTTGACACAGTTACATAATGTGTTCACATTTTCGACTGTTTATACTTTTGAAAATCCTAATAAAAATTAAAAAATAAAAATAAAAAAATGAAATCTTTCTATGTTTACCATTATAAAAAAATAAAGCCCCTAAGGCTGGATTCACAACTTTAGAGGATGGCAACAAAACTGCCCTGCAAGGCATCAAACTGTACATGCCATGCTTAATGGTTGGCTAAAAAAAAAAAAAAAAAAAAAAGAAAAGTGCAAGTACCTTTTTTGGTCACTTGCTCTGCACTGGCAGCTAATTTTTGTGCTCTGGTTCCCTCCCTTGCTGATCCCTATCCACCCTCAAGAAACATACCTTTTCCAGGTGTCTGATCTAGTTCAGTGATGTCACATGTCATTTTTGCCTTTGGCGGGGGGGGGGGGGGGGGACCTACTAAATACCACAGGGAGCAGCAGCTCTCTATAGTCTTTACCTAGAAGTCCAGGGTGAAGGAGGAGGGGGGTACAGCCTTAACATCAGGGTTTACAGGAAAGGGGTCAAATGACACTGGGCTTTGACGCATTACATGAAATATTGTACTTAATTGCATGTGTATTAATGCATCACTACAGACCAGAAAGGTGTGAAGAAGCCCCCAAATTATTCTTAATATTCTAATGTAGGTGGGGATACATAATATGTGTAGTAAATATTCACCATAATGTTCTATATTTATGCATAGTGTGTGTCTGCACTGTTTGTGTATAGTGGTGTATTTGTTTTTTTAAATATTACATGTTTTACTTTTTATTTTTATGCTTTGCTTACAAGAATTACTATCACCAGGGGGGTGACAAGTTTCCTGGTGACCGTATATACTAGTGTTTACAGCTTCTCTTAGGAAGACATCAGGGTCCGCGGATGTCTTCACTTTAGGCTGAAAAAAGTGGAAGTCCAGGCTTCCAAAATTCTGCGACCACCCCATTCTAAGCCCTAACTATCTTGTAAAGGAAAAGGTGTATACTTACCTAATCTAAGGGTGCTACAGCACGGTCGTGTGATCTCCCCAGCAGCTGGCATCAGGGGAGAGAGCATATACAAAAAATACCAGAAAAAAGGGACAGTCCAAAGAACTGAAATAATGAGCCTCAGGGGTATAGAAACCAACCAGCCATTATTGAAGAAAAATAGATCCAAATTTAGAAAAAATTGGATTTTTGAAAGATCTTACCGTAAAATCCTTTTCTCTTAGCTCATTGACAGACGTAGTCCTCTTTGATTCACATCAATTGGGTTATGTTACCCTCTGGGCAGTCCCAGAGGGTATATCCTCCCTCTCTCTGCTACAGGGAATCAGTTCTGTTATAAAGCAGTAACAGAGAATTTAACCCAACCCAACTCAATGATAGAGGGGCAGGTACTACGTCTGTCAATGAGCTAAGAGAAAAGGATTTTACGGTAAGATCTTACAAAAATCCAATTTTCTCTGTCGCTCATTGACAGACGTAGTCCTCTTTGATTCACATCAATTGGGACATCCAGAAGCAGTGCCACAAGTGCCACAAATGAGGGGTGGGATTGACAGAAATCAAAATCCAATCTAGAAGGCCCAACCGGTGCCAACTAGAAGTTTTAAAGGCTCATTATAAACAAAGAATGAGACTCAAATAAAAATTCCAACGGAAAAAAATCCTCGAGGTAGACCACTGGTCTCCTCAAATTGCGGCCTGCAAAACCTTGCGGCCAAACGAGGCATCAGACGATGCCATTACATCAACTTTATAATGTTTTGTAAAGGTATGCACCGACGACCAGGTAGCCGCCTTGCACACCTGGACCACTGACGCCTGATGGCGAAAGGCCCATGACGCACTCAGTGCCCGAGTGGAATGCGCCTTAACAGGGAACGGGGGCTCCCGACCCTTAATAGAATAAGCCTGTACCACCGTCTGTCTGATCCATTTGGAAATAGTCGCGGCAGATGCAGGCAACCCCTTTTTGGGTCCATCCGGGACCACAAAAAGTGAAAAAAAAAAGCGAGCAAACTCTCGAGGATGACTGGGCTTAGGACACAGGGAAGGTAATACAATTTCTTCATTCAGATGAAATTCTGAAACCACTTTTGGTAGGAAGGATGGATTCGGACAAAGAACCACCTTATCTCTATGAACCACCAGATATGGGGAACGACAAGATAATGCAGCCAGTTCTGACACCCTGCGTGCAGAAGTGATAGCCACCAAGAAGGCCACCTTCTGGGACAACGTAGGTAAAGGAATCTCGCTAATATCTTCAAAGGGAGGTTTCTGAAGAACCGACAATACTAAATTAAGATCCCAGGGTGGTAACGGCGCGCGCACTGGCGGAGCCAGATGTCGCACCCCCTGGATGAAATTCCGCACCAAGGAATGAGTAGCCAAAGGTTTCTGAAAGAAGATGGCTAATGCTGAGACCTGACCCTTGATAGTGCTCAAGGCCAGTTTCTGCTCAACCCCTTGTTGCAGAAAGGCTAATATTCGACTAACCGAATAAGAACGTGGGTGGAACCCCAGAGGTTCACACCATGCAATGTAGGACTTCCATGTGCGATGATAAATCTTTCTGGAAGTCGCTTTCCTTGCTTTAACTAGAGTAGGAATAACTGAAGCTGACAATCCCTTGTCCTTCAGCACCTGGGTCTCAATAGCCAGGCCGTTAAAGCCAGCGATCGTAAAGCAGGATGGAAGATCGGTCCCTGAGACAGTAGGTCCTCCCTGAGAGGAAGTCGCCACGGGACGTCCACCACCAGTCTGACCAAGTCGGCGTACCAAGCTCGGCGAGGCCAGTCCGGAGCTACCAGGATTACTGGAATTCCTTCCCCCTCTATCCTGCGAAGAAGTCTTGGCAGTAACCCGAGAGGAGGGAAGGCATACATTAGCTGGTATTGCCCCCACGGGGCGACCAGTGCGTCTGCAGTCTCTGCTAGAGGATCGCGGGAGCGAGCCACAAATCTCTGTACTTTTCTGTTGAATCGGGATGCCAACAGATCCACATCCGGGGTGCCCCAACGTAGGCACAACTGGTGGAAAACTTCTGGATGGAGGGACCATTCCCCCTGATCCAGAGTCTGACGGCTGAGATAATCTGCCCGCCAATTCTCCACCCCCGGAATGAACACTGCAGAGATAGCTGGAACAAACCGTTCCGCCCAGCGAAGAATGCAAGCCACTTCCTTGGCCGCCCGGACACTCTTGGTGCCCCCTTGGTGATTGACATAAGCCACAGCCGTGGCGTTGTCCGACTGGATCCGAGCCGGGCTGCCCTGGAGCTGCTCGGTCCAGTGAATCAGACAAAGTTTGATCGCTCTCAGTTCCAATACATTTATCGGTAACCTGGATTCTTCCGGGGACCAAAGTCCCTGAACGGATAACTGACCGAGAATTCCTCCCCATCCGGATAGACTGGCGTCCGTGGTCACTATCGTCCAATATATTGGCAGAAATGACTTTCCCTGGCTGAGCATCGGAGACCGAAGCCACCAGACCAGAGACTCTCTGGTCTGTTTGCTCAAATCGGATCCGATTGTCCAGGGATTCCGGATTCCGATTCCATTTGAGAAGAATCTCTTCCTGAAGAATTCGGGTATGGGACTGGGCAAATGGGACTGCTTCGAAGGAAGCCACCATCAACCCCAGAACCCTCATGCAAGTCCAAAGAGAAGACCAGCTGTTGGATAGTAACAACTGGACTGCTGATTGAATCTTCCGGAGTTTCCCTACCGGAAGGAAAACTCTTGTCCTGAATGTGTCTAGAATTAGACCCAGATATTCGAGCCTCCGGGTGGGAACCAGAAATGACTTTTGCTGGTTCACCAGCCACCCGAATTCCTGTAAAGAAATCATAGTAATCTCTAGGTTTTGTAGCAGGGTCTGTGGAGACTCTGCATGAAGCAGAAGATCGTCTAGGTAACCTAGAATCGATATGCCTCTTTGGCGCAGTAGTGCCAACATTGGGGCTAACACCTTCGTGAAGACCAGAGGAGCCGTGGCGAGACCGAAAGGTAACGCCGCAAACTGATAGTGGTTCTCTTCTACGGAAAAACGTAGAAACCGCTGATGTCCTGCGTAAATGGGAATGTGAAGATCGGCGTCCTTGATGTCTATGGACGCTAGGACATCCCCTGAATGCAGGGAGGCCGCTACTGTGCGAATGGATTCCATTTTGAATTTTCTTATGTTGACAAAAGAATTGAGTGCCGTTAAGTCCAGAATTGGACGCACTTTGCCCTCTTTCCTGGGTATTGTAAATAGGTTTGAATAAAACCCCTGAAAGCGTTCTGTCCAAGGAACGTGGACTACCACTCCTTGTTGTAGTAAATCCGTGACTGCTCTCCGTAGATCTTCTAAACGATCCGGGGATAGTCGGATATTGGAAGGGAAGAATCGCACCGGTGGGAGAGATCGAAACTCGATCTTGTACCCTGACCTTATGACTTCGCAAACCCACTTGTCCGGGATTCTGGAGAGCCATGGATCCGGGAACCGGCGAAGACATCCCCCCACCCCAGTTATGGGTGGGGGCGCACCTTCAGGCTTTAGTAGACTTATCTTCAGGTCTGGAAGGGGCGGGCTTTTGCTTGCCCGACCAACGTCCCCTGAAGCCTCCTGAAGGAGCTTTGGAGGACTTAATTTTTTCACCCGCGGGACGAAAAAAATTTTTATGAGCGGAGAAAGAAGGCCCCCGTCTTTGACGAGGTCCTTTACCCTTAGCACTTTGCGGTAAAAAGGTGCTCTTTCCTCCCGTGAGATCCTTAATGATCTCATCTAAGTTGGCTCCAAATAAACGCTCTCCTAAAAAGGGGAGATTAGCCAATGCTTTTTTGGAACCTTGGTCGGCTAACCAACCTTTTAGCCACAGTGTACGCCTGAGAACCACTGCTGAAACTGATGCTCGCGCCAATAGTGGAGTGGCGTCTAACGCCGCATCACACACAAACTGTAACCCCTGTATCATCTGTTCCAACAAATCTGATACCGCCTGAGGGACCTCTTCTAAGTCCCGGCGTAACCATTTGGTCCATTCAGTTACAGTCTGAGAAACCAGCCCAATAGCAATTATTGGTCTGAAAGCTGATCCAATCAAGGAAAACATGGTGCGAGACATAGTTTCTATCTTGCAATCCACCGGATCCTTAAAAGACGGAGCGTCTTCTAATGGAATAACCGTGGCTTTATTTAATCTAGAAATTGGTGAATCCACCACAGGTGGTTCTGTCCATTTCTTAATGAGGGCTTCCTCAAACGGATAACGCCTGTTAATGCATTTGGAAATAGCAGAAGTGCGTTTTGGCTGACTCCATTCTTCTTTGATCGGATTGCCAAAACATTTGGGCAATGGAAAAACCTTCGCCACTTTGCTGCGTTTTTTAGTCCCAAAGGGAATTTCAGTCTCCGCTACTTCCGACGGAGTACCCTGTAATCTTAAGGTTTCTTGAACAGATACAATGAGTGCGTTTACCAATGCTTCCTCTCGGGCTATGGCTGATGCCGAAACATTCTCCTCACTGTCTGAAGAGACAGTACCCGAGACACCAATCCCAGATGAGGTACCTGCGACTGCAGAAATAGGCTCAGATTCTGAATCCGAAGTTTCAGATAAAATGGGGTTAGGCGGGGGTCGCTTTCTTGCGCCCTGTCCCTGACAAGCCACTTCCACCCGGGACACAAAGGTCTCCATAATAGCTGACAATGATTCAATCGTAAGCAGGGTGCTGGAGGATCCTGCAGACACCTCGAAGGGATCAGGTGGAGATACATGAGTGGCAGGGTCCATGTTAACCCAGGACACTTTGCCAGAAAATTTTTTTTTTTTTTTTCTTTTATCTGTATCCCCCTAGCGCAATAGCGCCCCTCAGTGTACCTGCCTCTTGACCCCCACAGAGAGAGAGAGAGAGGGACCCCCAAGGCTCACCACCCGATGCAGAGAAGTTTCCTAACAACTGCAGTCAGCGTTTGTCTCTTACAGACTGGGAAGAACTGTGCTCGTTTCCCCGGGTAGAAGGAAGTGGCTCCGCCCCCTGTGTACGCCTTACGGCGTTCCCAGCTCTCCTCGAGGTTAGCTGGGCTCTTCAAACATGGCCGCCCCCATACGGGAGACAATAGACACCAAAAAAATGGCGGCCGGCGTGACCTGCGGACGCTCGAGTACCTGGTCTACAGCAAAATGGCGACGGATTGCCGGAATAGCATTTTCCCAGCACATCCACCTGCATACCACGCTAATGGCGGTTTATCAACCTGCAGGAGGTCCACTACAAACTAGGTAGGATTATACCTCCTATGTCTGCTGTAATACTGCAGTCTGCTGGGTAGAGTGTTAGCTCCCAAACCAAGTCCGCTTGCTCACCGAACACATACTGTATTACACGGGGGACTGTCCGAAAGACTCTGACCATGTATGGAGGGGCCCGTATCCAAAATGCCTCATAACGAGGAAAGGGAAACATTTACTCACCATACCGAACCGACAGGCACCCTCTCTTCACAATACCCTCTCCACCGGGGTGGGGGGTTGTTGACCACTCCGGACGCCTTGACTCTCTGGTTCCTGGCGTCCAAGCGAGACCTTTTAACTCGCAAGGTCAGTCCCTCCAATGGGACTCTGTCGCGGCCGACCCAGCGCGGAGCTCTGGTCTGCACGTGCTCGTAGGCTGAACCGGGGTGACCACTGGATCTCAACATCCAGCCCGTCGCCCGGCCCCGCATACTTACTTGAATGTGTCGCGGCCGACCAAGCGCAATGCAATGGTCTGCGCGCGCTCGTAGGCCGGCTGGGGTGACCACTGGATCTCAACATCCAGCCCGTCGCCCAGATCCGGCGTAATTTGCTTGAAGATCTCACAGGAAAAAAACTGGAGAAACCACCTAAAAAAATATTTTTTCTAAAAACAAAAATCTTGCCAGGACCAGAGATCCCAGCAAGGAACTTCGGTCCTTACTCCTGACTAGACAGAAAAAAACTGATTCCCTGTAGCAGAGAGAGGGAGGATATACCCTCTGGGACTGCCCCTAGGGTGGAGCCAGAACGTTTTTTCTTTCTGCCTAGTCCTACTCCTGCGGAGGCAACATAACCCAATTGATGTGAATCAAAGAGGACTACGTCTGTCAATGAGCGACAGAGAAATACAACTTTAGTCACATCAAGGATATAAAAGCATAAATCTAACAAAAACACAACCTTCCATGACCATAAAAAAAATAAAAAATAAATAAAAAACATTGTTGTCTATAACCAAAACTTTTATCTAGACACCTCACACACATCCATACAGTCCAATAACAAAGTAAAGTTAAACATGCTAAACAGAAAGATATGGGGTGGTATGAATATTCCACCTATGAATATCCTGGACTGATAAAACTCCCCATTAGATAAATGAAGGCCTAGCCAAAAACGCTCATAGAAATTGTGCATAGAGCCCAGGTGCGGTAGCAAAATACTGTAGCTCTAAAAAGATCACTTCAGGAAAGTCGCATCTGGATGCAATATCACTACTGGAAATGGCATATAGATGCAGTGAATCCAAAGAGCATGAAGAGCAGTCAATCAAATCAACAGATATAGAATCTCCATCAAACTCCAATGTATTGAATCCTAGTGAATATCCATATAGATCAGTCTATAGATGAAGCATAAATGTGATGTGTTTAGGGCTATTTCGCAACCTGTCTTTTTTTATGGTGATGGAAGGTGGCGTTTTGTTAGATTTATGCTTTTATATCCATGCTGTGACCAAAATGTTTGTATTTTTCTAAATTTGAATCCATTTATATAATAGCTGACTGGTTTCTATACCCCCGAGGCTCATTAGTGTGGTTCTTTTGACTGTACCTTTTGTCTGGTACTGTCTCTTTTGTATATATTTGTATTTGCCACAGAGCCCTATTTGTATCCAGTTGCGTGAGTGGGTAAGTAACTGAGGGTACAATCTACCCAATATGCTGCAGTTCACTTTTAGCTATGTATTTTTTTTCTAGGGAGGAAAGAGCAGCATTAAGTGCAAGGCCTGTGTGGGGACGTCACCAATAGAATTACTATGGGGCATCCCTTGTCTGCTGTCCCTCCTCTCCCCTGAAAATCAGTGCTGGGAGCTGATCATGTGGCCAGCGCCCTTATATTGGGCAAGAATGGACATCTTTCCTTTACAGGATAGTTAGTATAGGGCTTAGAATGGGGGTGGGAGAAGGTTTAGGTTTAGATAGTATTAGCCCAGATTTCCACTTTTAATCCTGGTACACACTATACATTTTTTTCCATTCATTTGGAGCTGCTATACTATGTGCCCCCCCCCCCCCCCCCGCCAAAGCACTCCAATCAGGGCTCTCTGCTCAGTCGGTCGACTGCTGGTTTTACAGCATGTACGCCTGACAAAAGCCAGCTGAACAGCCAGCTTCTGTCGGACAGACCAACATACACATGGGCCAAATGCAGGCCCTTTTTTTTTTTAACTGGCAAATGTCTGTGTACCTAGCTTCAGGAAATTATTCTGCTCCCGTCTTGCCCCCACCCCCCTTCTCCACCCTGCCCCCCTCCTTGATTCCTTCTTTCCTACCCATTAACATGCTGACAATATTTTGAAAACCATATTATTTTCATTACCATATTTTAGACCCAGTGACAATCACTGGGTCTATGTGCTTCTATATATAATGATATAATGCAGGCAGATCATGGATGGTGGGAGGGGCCATCATGGTTCTGTGCATTGCTTACCTAAAACATCACAGCACCTTACCTTTCTATTCCTCTAAGCCCTGATGCAAGCAGGGAGCTGCCTCTTTGGCAAAATGTAGAAAAATTTAGAGAAATCTCAAAATGCCTTGATAAGGTGTCAGCCAGCAGACTGCCAGATCAGACCAGACCAGATAATGTCCACACAGTGGCAAAACTACCAGGGTCGTACTTGTGACCAGGCCCTGGCATTCTGCCACTGTCCGGGGCCACAGTGGAGTTTCTTATCGCAGGGCTCTGGAGCTGAGAGCGTCTCTCTAATACAGCCCAGAGCCTATACTGACAGTTCCCCCCTCCCTCGCACGGATGGGAGAGGAGAGCCCTGATCTGCTCCTTCTCCTTTCTCCCCTCCTGTGTGCACTGCAGGAAGTGTGAAGCTAAGCAGGTGAATTCGATCATTTAGCTCCAGTCTTTCACACTTCTCGCGGTATACACAGGAGGAGAGGGGCGGGAGGAGAAAGAGCCAATCGGCTCCCTGCTCTTCCATCCGTGCGAGGAAGGAGGGGGGGGGGCAATTGTCAGTGGATGCTCTGGGAGTCCTGCTGAGGAGACACTGATATGTGGCTGCACTGATAATCAAGGCACTGATGAGTGCCCTGGTTATCAGTGTAAAACACGTACTGACAGTCTTGCCGGTTAGCGGCTCTAAGGAAAGGACTGTTGATAACCAGCAAGTCTGTTTACATGTGATCAGCTGATCACATGGTAAAGGGCTGCTGTGATTGGCCCCTTACCGTGATCTGTGATCAGCTGTGTCCAAAAGACTCCGCAGTCACATTGTGTGCTGGATACGTGACCAAGAGACATGTGGGAGGATGTCCATGGACACATTCCCAGAACTATTGAAAACAGACCCGAGCTTACAGTATTGTACAATTCACTAGTGGTGAACACTGGCATAAAAACATGCAAAGGTGCAGCGCTGCAAACTAACAAAGTCCTTGACAGGAAATTCAACAGAAAGAGTCCAATAGGTGTGGGGTCCAAAATAGAAAATCTTGTGAGAGATCTTTCACCGTCAGATGTACACACACTGACTCTTACCATCCAGAGTGGACCACTACATACATAGATTGAATGTACTTGTTACAGAATCCAATCAAACAGCAGCATTCTTCCACCTTTAAGCAGATTCCACTTCACATGGCCCTCAATGCATATAACGTTCCATCCAGAGTGGACCACTACATACAGTGGTTGAATGCACTGGTTACAGGATTCATTCGATCGTACTGCAGCACTCTTCCACCCTTAAAGCAGATTCCACTTCATATGGCCCTCAATGGATAGAACGTTCCAACATAGATAGAAAGACACCTCATAGTGGAATACGTTCAGTATAAAATGTATTATATTACAGAAAACTCCAAAAAGGTAAGATAAAAACTTGCATGTGCATCAATCCACAGGGGAAAATTTTCAACCATCAAGATGGCTGACCTCCATGCTTGGCAATGTCGCGTGATCCAGCTCTACCCAACTGGTTACACATGATCACTTGCCCATGTGCCATGCATTATGTGGGACACATTGTTCGTACTTTTTAGATCAGAAGGAAGGAGCATCTTGCTAACATTCAAAAGTGCTTCCCTAACCATAACCTTTCCAAGCATTATGATCGTTATCATAATAGAAACCCTAAGGGTACATCTTTTATAGCCATTGACCAGCTCAATGTCAATTGGAGAGGAAGTCACTTAAGGAGAGAAATCTCCAGGTTATAAACTAGATGCATGTAATTTAAGATCATTCAGACCTCATGGCCTTATAATAGAGTCGAATACTAACGCCTTCATAAAAACAATGTATTAATTTTTCTGGACTGTCATATATGAACCTAAATAGGGTTTGTTCTATACTCAGGCAATTATGGTTACAATTATTTTTTCTAGGTTTTTATGGTTCTTATGTGGGATATATATTGAAATCATTTTTTTGGTAAATTGTATTGAGTGTTTTCAACCACAAGATGGCACCAACCATGCTCGGCCATCTATATATGGGACAGAACATTCCTATAACTTTTGCTTTGTAACCTTTCATTTTTTGGAGTTAACATGTATATGTTTTCCAACTGGCCACCTCTGTAACTATTTTTGAGCGGCCGGAACTCTTCCGGTTCCCGTTTCCAACTCCCTCAGGTCTGCTCTTTTTGGTCAGACACGGCATCACTTTCTATTTCAGTGGGACGAACAGTTCCTGCTCTTGGAACACATGGGACATGGGCTATCTATAGCTGGCCCCTACCACATATAAGGCATCCCAATACACGCCCCTGATGACTTTGGTACGACAAAACCGGATGAGTAGAGTAGGATCACGTGACATTGCCAAGCAGTGAGGTCCGCCATCTTGATGGTTGGAAACATTCCCCTGTGGATTATTGATTCACATGCAAGTTTTTATCTTCCCTTTTGGTGAGTGAGTTTTCTGGATGCTAATACATTTTATACTGAACATATTACACTATGAAGTGTCTTTCTATCTATGTTGGAACCTTATATCCATTGAGGGCCCATATGAAGTGGAACCTGCTTAAGGGTGAAAGAGTGCTGCCGCACGATCGATTGGATCCTGTATGTAACCAGTGTGTTTGACCGCTGTCTGTAGTGGTCCACTCTGGATTGAACATTATATCCATTGAGGGTCATATGAAGTGGAATCTGCTTGAAGGTGGAAGAGTGCTTCTGTTCAATCGATTGGATTCGGTAAGAAGTGCATTCGGCCACTGTATGTTGTGGTCCACTCTGGATGGTAAGAGTCAGTGTGTGTACACCTTTCGGTGGAGGATCTCTCATAAGATTTTCTATTTTGGACCCCACACCTATTGGACTCTGGTAAATTTCCTGTCAAGGACTTTGTTAGTATTTAACCCTCTCAGAACTGGAAGCCTGGGACTCAGATGGAAGGGGGGTCAAAAGGAGCCCTTATGGTTTCTTGCACCAGGCCTGGCCTGAAGGTTCTAGTTACGCCTCTAATCCCACATGTGATGCTGAACCTTCATGATTTAAAGAACTTAAAACCAATGAATTAAAGGGGCAGGCCAGGGACAGAGAGGATAGGGATTAAAGCATTAGATGGATGTCCTCCAACCAGTAAATGAAGCAAGCTCGCACAGAGCCCGCTGAACACAGATGTGATTTGATGAGTTTACATAACTTCCGTTTCTAGTAAGGGTTTTAAATATGTTTTGAGGCAATAAAAATCCTGATCTTACTGCACTTCTGCTTGCTTGCATGTCTGGCTTGCTGAAGCTCCTTTTGGAACTGGGAAAAAATTACTGTGCAGTGAAATCAATTTCAGTAAAGGCAGAAGCCTGTACAACTGTGAAAGACTGAAGTTAGGCTTTAAGAACTCTGAAAATCATTGGAAGGTACTGGTAATAAATGTGCATATTTGATTTAAAACAACATGCCTATGTTGTGAAATGCAGTAACTAAAGGGCTTTGTGAGATCTGAAAATATATGTATATTTTCTAAAACAACTTTTTGTGGGAATGAAAACACCATTCAAAATATACTTACCAACACACTTAGGGGCATCAGAACTCCAATTTCCATAAGAGGAGCAAGTCACAGAAGGTGGTCCTATGAGTGCAAATGTTTTATCACTGCACTGGTATGTTACAACGTCTTGGTAAGCATATACTCCTTTTACGGGGCTAAATGATCCATTTGTTATAGCGGATGGAGGTGCACAACTTGGAACTGCTGAAACAAACGAAGAACTGAAAATGAGATGTCTGCAAAAACTGAATTTTTGTAAAATCTTACCTGTAAAACTCCTTTCTCTGAGTCCTCCGACAGTCGCCGCCTCCTCTAAGTCATCACTATTGGGTATTGACTTCTGCTCCATAGGAGTAGCTAGGCATAAGACTTAGTCAAAAAGAACAAAAGAATTTGCATATACACACCCATGGGGGCTGTCCCACTAGGTCAAAACCTGCAGTGACCACTCCCAACTCAGTTTGGTAGCATAGCAGTAGGAATTAAGACAACAACCCCAAAAGAGCGGCGGCAACTGTCGGAGGACTCAGAGAAAGGAATTTTACAGGTAAGATTTTACAAAAATTCAATTTTCTCTTACGTCCTCCGACAGTCCCCGCCTCCTCTAAGTCATCACTTTTGGGATGTCCCAAAGCAGTGTATACATGAGGGGTGGGAGACGCAACTGTAGAAAAGGCAACGCAGTACCCACATCAGAAAAAGGAATCTTACACGCACCGTAAGAGAACCTTCTGGGCAACAGAAAACAAAGCTCAACAGGAGCAACAGCCCAGGAAAGCAAACACCAGCAGCCAGGGACCCATAACAAAAACAAGGGTCACTCATGGCACTGCCGCACTGAGAACCTTGCGGCCAAAGGAGGCATCAGCTGATGCCAGAACATCTACCTTGTAGAATTTGGAAAAAGTGTGCACGGACGACCAAGTCGCCGCCTTGCACACCTGGGCCACCGAAGCCCGATGTCAATAGGCCCAGGACGCACTCAAAGATCTGGT
Organism: Pelophylax lessonae; assembly: GCF_965119305.1. Taxonomy (NCBI): domain Eukaryota; kingdom Metazoa; phylum Chordata; class Amphibia; order Anura; family Ranidae; genus Pelophylax; species Pelophylax lessonae. The sequence continues at coordinate 259,271,627 of NC_138769.1, forward strand.
AGAGTGCGCCTTAACAGGGAAGGGTGGAACCCGTTCCTTCAAAGCATAAGCCTGCTCAATGGTCTGTCTGATCCATTTGGCAATAGTCGCTGCGGACGCAGCCCTGCCCTTCCGAGGTCCCTCAGGAAGGACAAAGAGGAAATCCGTCTTCCGGAAAGATTCCGTAGACGACAGGTAAGCCCTGATCGCCCTGACAACATCCAAGGAATGCAGAGCAAACTCCTTAGGATGCTTAGGCTTCGTACAAAGCGAAGGCAAGACAATGCCCTCATTAATGTTGAACTCAGAGACCACCTTAGGAAGAAAGGAGGGATGCGGAAGCAAGACCACCTTATCCTTGTGAATCACCAAGTACGGAGAACAGCAAGATAACGCTGCCAGTTCTGACACCCTGCGAGCCGAAGTGATCGCCACCAAAAAGCCAACCTTCTTAGACAGCAGAGGCAACAAAATCTCCAGGATGTGTTCAAAGGGAGCACGCTGTAACACGGACAGAACCAAGTTCAAGTCCCATGGAGGTAAGGGCTCCTTCCTGGGAGGAGCCAAATGTCGCACACCTTGAACGAAGGTGCGAACCAGAGAATGAGATGCCACAGGGCGTTGGAAAAGAATAGCCAGTGCAGACACCTGGCCCTTTATCGTGGCCAGCGCCAAGCGTTGGTCCACCCCAGACTGGAGGAAGGCCAACACTCTCAACACCGAGTACAAGCAAGGGGAGAACCCCCTGGACTCACACCAGGCGAAATAAGCCTTCCAGGTACGGTAAAAGATTTTACCAGAGGAAGTTTTCCTAGCCTTGACAAGGGTAGGGATGACCTCAGGGGAGAGACCCCTGTCCTTCAGGACTTGGGTCTCAACAGCCAAGCCGTTAAAGCCAGCGACTGTAAAGTAGGATGGAAGATCGGACCCTGAGACAGGAGATCTTCCCGCAGAGGCAGCCGCCACGGAGGCGCCACTGCCAGGTGAACAACGTCAGCATACCAGGACCGGTGTGGCCAGTCCGGCGCCACCAGAATCACCAGGAGCGGTTCTGAGGCCAACCTGCGGAGGAGCCTGGATAGCAACTGAATCGGAGGAAAGGCATACATCAGACGATACTGATGCCAAGGGGCCACCAACGCATCCGAGGCATCCGTCAGAGGATCGCGCGTTCTTGCCAAGAACCTTTCCACCTTGTGGTTTAGCCGAGACGCAAACAGACCCACGTCCGGGGATCCCCACTTCACAAACAGCATGTCGAAGACCTCCGGGTGCAGGGACCACTCCCCCTGGTCCAGGGTCTGGCGGCTCAGATAGTCGGCCTGCCAATTCTCCACACCCGGAATGTGAACTGCTGAGATTGCCGGGACACGAGTCTCGGCCCAAGACAGAATGTCGGTCACCTCCCGGGCCACCCGGGCACTCCTGGTGCCCCCTTGGTGGTTGATGTAAGCCACCGCGGTCGCATTGTCCGTCTGTACCCTAACAGGACGGCCCCGAAGTCGGTCCGACCACTGAAAGAGACAGTTTTATCGCTCGCAATTCCAGCACATTTATTGGGAGGGAGGATTCCTCCTCCGACCAAGTGCCCTGGGCAGACAGGTTGCCCAGGACTCCACCCCAGCCCGACAGGCTGGCATCCGTGGTAATCACCGTCCACAACAACGGACGGAAGGACTTGCCTTCCGACACCGTCGGGGACTGAAGCCACCACAGAAGAGCCAATCTGGTCTGACGACTCAGTGAGACGCTCAGATCCAGGGACTGAGGCAGTCGGTCCCACCTGGTCAGGATCTCCGCCTGGAGAGCCCGCGTGTGAAACTGAGCAAAGGGAATCGCCTCGAAGGCCGACAACATCAACACCAGGCCCCACATACAGGTCCTGAGTGACGACGACGGATTGTCCCTGAGGGACCTGATCTCGTCCCGTAAAGTCCGGAGCTTGTCCTCCGGCAAAAACACCTTTGCCTGAGCAGAGTCCAGAATCATTCCCAGATAGGGAAGACGAACCGATGGAGACAACGTCAATTTCTGAACGTTGATGGTCCATCCGAACTCCTGTAGCGTCTGCACCGTGGTAGAGAGATCGAGTAGTAGGTCCTGGCTGACACTCGATCTCAGAAGAAGATCGTGCAGGTACCCCAAGACCGCAAAGCACTGTGCCCTTAACAGGCCCAGAACTGGTGCCAGTACTTTGGTAAACACCCTTGGAGCCGAAGCAAGACCGAAAGGTAACGCCACAAACTGATAGTGGTCCTCTGCGATAGCAAAACTAAGGTACCACTGATGACCCTCGAAAATGGGGATGTGCAGGTGCGCATCTTTTAGCTCTATCGAGGCCAGGAATTCCCCTGGACTCAGGGAGGCCACCACCGAGCGGAGAGACTCCATACGGAACTTGCGAACGCGCACAAAGCGGTTCAGCGCTTTCAGGTCCAGAATAGGACGTACCTTGCCCTCCTTTCTGGGCACAGTGAACAGATTTGAATAAAATCCCCGAAACCTGTCCCGATGAGGCACCGGGACAATCACCCCCTGGGCAAGGAGGTCCTGCACCGCTTGATGCAGGTCCTGCAGACGCCCTGGAGGCATATGAAGATTGGAGGGAAAAAAATCTGTCCGCCGGCCGGGAAATGAACTCGATCTTGTACCCTGATCGAATGATTTCCTGAACCCACCTGTCCGAAATCCGGAGCAGCCAGGGTTGGAGGAAACCGCGCAAACGTCCCCCCACCCCTGAAACGGGTGAGGGCGTCCCTTCAGGCAGAGGCGGATTGACCCACCGAGCCGGCATTGCCTGACTTCTGCTTGCCCGCCCAGGGCTTCTTCTGGCTACCCTGGCCCTTGAAGGGTTTGCCCTTGGATTGGTTCCGAAAAGGCACGAAAGGACCCCTGATTGGATCGAGGCGCAGAACCCCACTTGCCACGAAAGGACTTGTTCTTCGGGTTCTGGGGCATCATGGTGCTCTTGCCCCCTGTGACACCCTTCACCAGGGTATCCAACGCCTCGCCAAAAAGGGGAGAACCAGCATAGGGAAATTCAGCAACTGTTTTCCACGAGGACTGGTCAGCCGACCAGCTCTTCAGCCAGATCAGTCGCCGGCTGAGTACCGAGACACTGGACAGGCGTGCTACTAAAGGGGCCTCATTTAAGGCCGCATCACACAAATACATGATACCTTGGTGAATTTGATCCACCATATCCAGCCAGGCAGGCTGAACAGCATCAGACACGAGGTTGCTCCTTAGCACCTTAGTCCAATCCGCCACCGCCTGAGCCACCAAAACGGACGCGAAAACAGGTCTAAGCAACAAGCCTGCAACCGTATAGGAATGGCAGGCTAGAGACTCCAACCGTCGGTCCGTGGGATCCCGAAAAACCGGGGTATCCTCAGAAGGAACCAAGGTAGCCTTGTTCAGTACGGCCACAGTGTGATCCACCTGCGGAGGCACACACCATCGCGATTCCGTAGCCGGTGCAAAGGGATAAAGCAATTTGAACCGACTAGGCACCAGGAATGGACGTTTTAAAGTGCGCCACATTTCATTAACAGTGTAATGAAACTCAGCGGGACAGGGAAAAACCTGCGCCGACTTGCGGGTCCTGTGTGTCCCAAATGAGGACACAATGCCCCATAGGACTGAATGGAAGGCTCCGGCAAAATGGCCGCCGAACATGCGGTCGGAAAGATCGTTCTGACACTGCAAAATGGCGTCAGAAGGCGCCAAAACAGCATGTAGTATTGCCCATAGTGAAGCAAAAACATGCATGCCCATATCTAAAATGGCGGACCGCGCGGTTTTACCCCGCAGCGGCCACCACACACACAGTCTGCACCCCCACAACACCGAAGTGACACAGGGAAGGGGACCCCCAAAAACATACAGCACCGCAGCGCATGTACAAGCGATCCCCGCAGGGACCGCATAGGGAGTCACACAGGCACAAACATGGGGACACACAGCAACACAGGACTGCCACCCCGCACAGAGGCCCCACACAGAAGTACTTACCTGTACCAGATGGCGTGGGGAGCCTCTCAGAACGGAAAGTCGCTGTCCTCAACTGACAGGGAGTGCCGTTAGCCAGGGACCTTACACTGCAGTATCGCAGATGTGTCCAGTGAGGTAGCCACCTCATGGGTGCATCCCTGCAGCGAGCAGGGATGGGTCGTTCATAATGCCAGGACGAACCATGGCTGAACGCTTGATGGCGGGCTGGGGGTCCATCTGACCCTCTGCCCTGGAGAACCAGGGCGGTCAGTCCGAATCCCAGCACCGCATGAATCCATCTTCATCCGAAGAATCAACTAAACTAAAGCTGACAAAATAAACAGCTAGTAAAGCAAGAAAAAACTGACATTTTTAAAAGAAAATCAAAGAAAAAAGATTAGATAGGCTGAGACTGTAGCCCCAGCACAGGGAAGCCTAACTACTCCTGATGCTAGGCAGAAAGAAACTGAGTTGGGAGTGGTCACTGCAGGGGGATATTGACCTAGTGGGACAGCCCCCATGGGTGTGTATATGCAAATGCCTTTGTTCTTTTTTACTAAGTCTTATGCCTAGCTACTCCTACGGAGCGGAAGTCAATACCCAATAGTGATGACTTCGAGGAGGCGGCGACTGTTGGAGGAAGTAAGAGAAAGAAGGATTTTAAGTACTGTACATCAAATGCCCAAAAACTTTTTCTTTTCTTTTATTGAGCTTTTGCTATTATGGAAGGGTAAAACACCTGGCAGTTTAAGGTTGTCTGCGTCTCACAGGAGCGAATAATTCCCTGGTTCTGGAGACCTAGGGGTTGATTTACTAAAGGCAAATCAATTGTGCACCGTGCAAGAGCAGTTGCTTCAGACCTTAGTAAATAAGTTGAAGCTTCACTTTGCAAAGCATACCCAATCACATGCAAGGAAAACACCACATTTTTGCTTGCAACAGGATTGGATAATGAAGTGTGGTAGAGCTTCCCCTCATTTATTAAAGGAGTTATAAAATCAGAAGGTTTTTTTTATCTTAATGCATGCATTAAGATAAAAAACCTATGTGCAGTAGCCCCCCTCAGCCCCGCTAACACCTATCTGAGGTCCCTCGCTGTCCAGCAATGTCCACGAGTGTCTCAGCCGTCCAAGATTCTCCATCCTAAGACACAGCAGCAGTCCTATTGGCTGCCACTGCTGTCAAAGTCAGCTAGCCAATCAGGGGAGATTGGGGGCTGTGGCAGTGTTTCATGTCTTAATGGACAAGCTGCTTGCTGTGGCGGTACTGAACAGAAGGGAGGGGTCAGGATCACAATAGACGGACCCAAGAAGAGGGCCACACTGTTCAAATCCACTGCAACAGAGCAGGTAAGTATGACATGTTTGTTAATTTTATAGGGAAAAAAAAAAAAAAAAGAAACGGGACTTTAACCAGTTCAGCCCCACCCACCGTACATTTACAGCGGCACTCAGCCGCTGCTGGGCAAAGCGACGTAGCCCTACGCCGCTCGCTCCCGCCACGGTTTCGCGCCAAAAGCGGCCCCCACACCCACATTGCACAAGCACCTCAGGGACATCGGAGACCCCCGAAACCCCCCATACAGCGGTGGAACCGCCACAGCGCCCCCCCCCCCCCAAGGAAACGGGAAGGGACACACACGGACTGCACCTACAGACATGAGGGGGACATCACAGAACCCATACCGAACTGCCATCCCCATAAAATAGAGGGCCCACATACACACCCCGACAGACATGTCAGAGACATAGGGGTATCATGGTACTCACCAGTCCAGCGAAAACGTGGGCACCACTACGTGACAAGAAGCCTCCCACCCTGAGTGGGGGTGCCGCCAGTCGAAGGGGACGCTAGCAACACGCGGGTGTACCGCAGTTGAGACATCCCGGCGAAGATAGCAACTTCGCAGGCTCGACCCTGAGGTCAGGGACATAGTCGTTTGGGAGGCCTGGGTGTACCAATAACCTGCTAACGTGCGATGGCAGGCTGGGATTCCGTAAGGCTCTAGGATAACCAGTGCGATTCCAAGCTCCACAAAGGCTGTAGTCTTCCGAAGTCCGACTAACTAAGCGCAGGAACAAATAAAAAGCTATCTTTTAAAAGAAAAAATACTTTTCTAGAGAGAACATAAAAAGAAGAAAAAAGCTAAGACCGCAGCCCCAGTCAGGGAAAAGCCAGCCTACTCCTAAGCAAGGCAGCAGCAAACTGAATTGGGAATGCAGCTAGCTGGGGGTATTGACCAGAGGGACAGCCTCCTGTAGGTGTGTCTATGCAAAGTTTTTTGTGATTATTCTAACAAAATCTTCTGCCTAGCTTACTCCTGTGGAGAAGGCCAATACCCAGACGTGCAGATTGTATGAGTGGGCGGCGACTGTCAGAGGACGTAAGAGAAATTTACCTCTACTACTCTTAGCAGACCAGTAGACCCCTCTGCCATTGAAACCCCTTCCCCCAACCATACAGGCGTCAATTTTAGCTTGGAGGACTTTCACTACCCTAAAGCCCTCAGGGGGTGACCCTCGAACGCACAAAATCGACATTGACATGTTTCTCCATCTTCTCCCTCACCTGAACACCCATATCCTACACTCCTCAGGCATTTCATATGTACACAATTTGCTATCCAAGGGTCGCGTAAATTCACTAGCGGAAATTTCAGACAGTCATCTCCTCACACCTTTGGCCACTTTTCTTGCTTTAGTATTCTACATTTCCTTACATAATACCCCCTACCACCCTTCATGGTGCATGAAGAACTGAAAGAACTAACGCTCCCAACTACCTCCCCAAAAAACGGTCATATATCGCGGCTGTATCACCTTCTACATATTAGCTTTACAACCAACAAATCCCCCTCCATGGTTAAATGGGAATCGGACCTAGGCTGGTCTTTTGATCTTACTGACTGGAAGAGGGCCTTAAGGATGATTATCGAGAGCTTGCGTTGCTCCACGCAGTGGGAACTCACAATCAAAATTGTGAACCGCTGGTATTATACCCCTTATTGCCTATCCAATTGCTGGAGAGGTTGCGGACAAGTAGGAACCCTCTTTCACTCCCTATGGTCCTTTCCAAAACGGAACAAGCTCTGGGTTCAAGTTTTTCCACTCATCTCCACTTGTACGGTGATCATAACCAAGCCTGACCCTTCTCTAGCCATCCTACATCTAGGTATCAATAACTTCCCTCCGTGGCACAGGACTGTGGTCTCCCATATACTTTTATCCACCCGCCAAATTCTCCTGCGGCACTGGAAAACCATTCATACCCCGACTTTGGCTGACTTGGTATCCCTCGTGCAGGATAACCACTCCTATGAGAGAATGTTAGCACTGGCTAATCTATCTCCAAATGTGATAAGGAATGGTCGATCTGGGTATGTGTATAACTTAATGATTATTACCCAACACATTGACGGAGGGAGTGGAGGTGGGAGGGGAGGCCCGGGGAAGGGGGGGAGGCGCGCCCTTCGGACACAGTGAATTCCCCTTAGGGGTGTCCTGGATGTGGGGCCCCTCCTGATCATTCTCCGCATCTATACTTCTGTCCCACTTTCTATGAACCCCTCTCGCTTCCACACAACTCCAGAACAGGTATCTACGTTCTCACAGACCTGCAGGATTCCTAACCTCCATATTTAAATATGTGACACTATGCTCTACCGTTGATTGCTATTATCCGGCTGTTTATACTTTTGAAAATCCTAATAAAAATTAAAAAAAAAAAAAAAAAAAAATGAAGTCTTTCTATGTTTACCATTATAATAAAATAAAGCCCCTAAGGCTGGATTCACAACTTTAGAGGATGGTAACAAAACTGCCCTGCAGGGCATCAAACTGTACATGCCATGCTTAGTGGTTCGCTGAAAAAAAAAAAGAAAAGAAAAGTGCAAGTACCTTTTTTTGGTCACTTGCTCTGCACTGGCAGCTAATTTTTGTGCTCTGGTTCCCTCCCTTGCTGCTCCCTATCCCCCCCTCAAGAAACATACCTTTTCCAGGTGTCTGATCTAGTCCAGTGATGTCACATGTCATTTTTGCCTTTGGCAGGGGGGGGGCCTACTAAATACCACAGGGAGCAGCAGCTCTCTATAGTCTTTACCTATAAGTCCAGGGTGAAGGAGGAGGGGGGTACAGCCTTAACATCAGGGTTTACAGGAAGGGGGTCAAATGACACTGGGCTTTGATGCATTACATGAAATATTTTACTTTATTGCATGTGTATTAATGCATCACTACAGACCAGAAAGGTGTGAAGAAGCCCCCAAATTATTCTTAATACTCTAATGTAGGTGGGGATACATAATATGTGTAGTAAATATTCACCATAATGTTCTATATTTATGCATAGTGTGTGTCTGCACTGTTTGTGTATAGTGGTGTATTTGTTTTTTTAAATATTACATGTTTTACTTTTTATTTTTATGCTTTACTTACAATAATTACTATCACCAGGGGGGTGACAAGTTTCCTGGTGACCGTATATACTAGTGATTACAGCTTCTCTTAGGAAGACATCAGGGTCCGCGGATGTCTTCACTTTAGGCTGAAAAAAGTGGAAGTCCAGGCTTCCAAAATTCTGCGACCACCCCATTCTATGCCCTATCTATCTTGTAAAGGAAAAAGGTGTATACTTACCTAATCTAAGGGTGCTACAGCACGGTCGTGTGATCTCCCCAGCAGCTGGCATCAGGGGAGAGAGCATATACAAAAAATACCAGAAAAAAGGGACAGTCCAAAGAACTGAACTAATGAGCCTCAGGGGTATAGAAACCAACCAGCCATTATTGAAGAAAAATAGATCCAAATTTAGAAAAATACAACTTTAATTAGTCACATCAAGGATATAAAAGCATAAATCTAACAAAAACACAACCTTCCATGACCATAAAAAAAAAATAAATAAATAAAAAAACATTGTTGTCTATAACCAAAACTTGTATCTAGACACTCACACACATCCATACAGTCCAATAACCAAGTAAATTTAAACATGCTAAACAGAAAGATATGGGGTGGTATGAATATTCCACCTATGAATATCCTGGAGTGATAAAACTCCCCATTAGATAAATGAAGGCCTAGGCAAAAACGCTCATAGAAATTGTGCATAGAGCCCAGCTGCGATAGCAAAATACTGTAGCTCTAAAAAGATCACTTCAGGAAAGTCACATCTGGATGCAATATCACTACTGGGAATGGCCTATAGATGCAGTGAATCCAAAGAGCATGAAGAGCAATCAATCAAATCAACAGATATAGAATCTCCATCAAACTCCAATGTATTGAATCCTAGTGAATATCCATATAGATCAGTCTATAGATGAAGCATAAATGTGATGTGTTTAGGGCTATTTCGCAACCTGTCTTTTTTATGGTGATGGAAGGTGGCGTTTTGTTAGATTTATGCTTTTATATCCATGCTGTGACCAAAATGTTTGTATTTTTCTAAATTTGAATCCATTTATATAATAGCTGACTGGTTTCTATACCCCCGAGGCTCATCAGTGTGGTACCTTTTGTCTGGTACTGTCTCTTTTGTATATATTTGTATTTGCCACAGAGCCCTATTTGTATCCAGTGGCATGAGTGGGTAAGTAACTGAGGGTACAATCTACCCAATATGCTGCAGTTCTCTTTTAGCTATGTATCTTTTTCTAGGGAGGAGAGAGCAGTATTAAGTGCATGGCCTGTGTGGTGACGTCACCAATAGAATTACTATGGGGAATCCCTTGTCTGCTGTCCCTCCTCTCCCCTGAAATCAATGCTGGGAGCTGATCATGTGGCCAGCGCCCTTATATTGGGCAAGAATGGACATCTTTCCTTTACAGGATAGTTAGTATAGGGCTTAGAATGGGGTGGGAGAAGGTTTAGGTTTAGAGAGTGTTAGCCCAGACTTCCACTTTTAATCCTGGTACACACTATACATTTTTTTCCATTCAACCCAGCGACTTGAACGAAAAAAAAAATGGTCATATCTGATTGGAGCTGCTATACTATGTGGCCCCCCCCCCCCCCCCCCCGCCAAAGCACTCCAATCAGGGCTCTCTGCTCAGTCGGTCGACTGCTGGTTTTCCAGCATGCACGCCTGACAAAAGCCGGCTGAACAGCCAGCTTCTGTCGGACAGACCAACATACACATGAGCCGAATGCAGGCCCTTTTCTTTTTTTTTAACTGGCAAATGTCTGTGTAAATAGCTTCAGGAAATTATTCTGCTCCTGTCTTGCCCCCACACCCCTTCTCTGCCCTGCCCCCCTCCTTGATTCCTTCTTTCCTAACCATTAACATGCTGACAATATTTTGAAAACCATATTATTTCCATTACCTTATTTTAGACCAAGTGACAATCACTGGGTCTATGTGCTTCTATATATAATGATATAATGCAGGCAGATCATGGCTGGTGGGAGGGGCCATCATGGTTCTGTGCATTGCTTACCTAAAACATCACAGCACCTTACCTTTCTATTCCTCTAAGCCCTGATGCAAGAAGTGAGCTGCCTCTTGGGGAAAATGTAGAAAAATCTCAAAATGCCTTGATAAGAAGGTGTCAGCCAGCAGACTGCCAGATCAGACCAGACCAAATAATGTCCACACAGTGGCAAAACTACCAGGGTTGTACTTGTGACCAGGCCCTGGCATTCTGCCACTGTCCGGGGCCCCAGTGTAGTTTCTTACAGGTCTCTGGAGCGGAGAGCGTCTCTCTAATACAGCCCAGAGCCTACACTGACAGTTCCAACCTCCCTCGCACGGATGGGAGAGGGGAGCCCTGATCTGCTCCTTCTCCTCTCTCCCCTCCTGTGTGCACTGCAGGAAGTGTGAAGCTAAGCAGGTGAATTTGATCATTTAGCACCCGTCTTTCACACTTCTCACGGTATACACAGGAGGAGAGGGGCGGGAGGAGAAAGAGCCAATCGGCTCCCTGCTCTTCCATCCGTGCGAGGAAGGAGGGGGGGGGGGGGAACTGTCAGTGGATGCTCTGGGAGTCCTGCGGAAGGAGGCACTGATATGTGGCACTAATGGGGCTGCACTGATAATCAAGGCACTGATATGTGGCACTGAGTGCCCTGGTTATCAGTGTAAAACACGTACTGACAGTCTTGCCGGTTAACGGCTCTCCTTTCCTTTCACAGCGTGTGAGGAAAGGACTGTTGATAACCAGCAAGTCTGTTTACATGTGATCAGCTGATCACATGGTAAAGGGCTGCTGTGATTGGCCCCTTACCGTGATCTGTGATCAGCTGTGTCCGAAAGACTCCGCAGTCTCACATTGTGTGCTGGATACGTGACCAAGAGATATGTGGGAGGCTGTCCATGGACACATTCCCAGAACTATTGAAAACAACAGACCCGAGCTTACAGTATTGTACAATTCACTAGTGGTGAACACTGGCATAAAAACATGCAAAGGTGCAGCGCTGTAAACTAAAAGTCCTTGACAGGAAATTCAACAGAATGAGTCCAAAGGGTGTGGGGTCCAAAATAGAAAATCTTGTAAGAGATCCTCCAACATTAGATGTACACACACTAACTCTTACCATCCAGAGTGGACCACTACATACAGAGATCGAATGTACTTGTTACAGAATCCAATCAAACAGCAGCATTCTTCCATCTTTAAGCAGATTCCACTTCACATGGCCCTCAATGGATATAACGTTCCATCCAGAGTGGACCACTACATACAGTGGTTGAATGCACTGGTTACAGGATTCATTCGATCGTACAGCAGCACTCTTCCACCCTTAAGCAGATTCCACTTCATATGGCCCTCAATGGATAGAACGTTCCAACATAGATAGAAAGACACCTCATAGTGGAATACGTTCAGTATAAAATGTATTATATTCCAGTAAACTCCAAAAAGGTAAGAAAAACTTGCATGTGCATCAATCCACAGGGGAAAATTTTCAACTATCAAGATGGCTGAACTCCGTGCTTAGCAATGTCGCGTGATCCAGCTCTACCCAACCGGTTACACATGATCACTTGCCCATGTGGCATGCATTATGTGGGACACATTGTTCGTACTTTTTAGATCAGAAGGAAGGAGCATCTTGCTAACATTCAAAAGTGCTTCCCTAACCATAGCCTTTCCAAGCATTATGATCGTTATCATAATAGAAACCCTAAGGGTACATCTTTTATAGCCATTGACCAGCTCAATGTCAATTGGAGAGGAAGTCACTTAAGGAGAGAAATCTCCAGGTTATAAACTAGATGGATCTAATTTAAGATCATTCAGACCTCATGGCCTTATAATAGAGTCGAATACTAATGCCTTCATAAACAATGGATTAATTTTTCTGGACTGTCATATGTGAACCTAAATAGGGTTTGTTCTATACTCAGGCAATTATGGTTACATTTTTTTTTCTATGTTTTTAGGTTTTTATGGTTCTTATGTGGGATATATATTGAAATCATTTTTTGGGTAAATTTTATTGAGTGTTTTCAACCACAAGATGGCACCAACCATGCTCGGCCATCTATATATGGGACAGAACATTCCTATAACTTTTGCTTTGTAACCTTTCATTTTTTGGAGTTTACATGTATATGTGTTTTCCAACTGGCCACCTCTAACTATTTTTGAGCGACCGGAACTCTTCCGGTTCCCGTTTCCAACTCCCTCAGGTCTGCTCTTTTTGGTCGGACACGGCATCACTTCCTATTTCAGTGGGACAACCAGTTCCTGCTCTTGGAACACATGGGACATGGGTTATCTATATCTGGCCCCTACCACATATAAGGCATCCCAATACACGCCCCTGATGACATTGGTACGACAAAACCGGATGAGTAGAGCAGGATCACGTGACATTGCCAAGCAGTGAGGTCCGCCATCTTGATGGTTGGAAACATTCCCCTGTGGATTATTGATGCTCATGCAAGTTTTTATCTTACCTTTTTTTGAGTGAGTTTTCTGGATGCTAATACATTTTATACTGAACATATTACACTATGAAGTGTCTTTCTATCTATGTTGGAACCTTATATCCATTGAGGGCCCATATGAAGTGGAACCTGCTTAAGGGTGAAAGAGTGCTGCCGCACGATCGATTGGATCCTGTATGTAACCAGTGCATTTGACCGCTGTCTGTAGTGGTCCACTCTGGATTGAACATTATATCCATTGAGGGCCATATGAAGTGGAATCTGCTTGAAGGTGGAAGAGTGCTTCTGTTCAATCGATTGGATTCGGTAAGAAGTGCATTCGGCCACTGTATGTTGTGGTCCACTCTGGATGGTAAGAGTCAGTGTGTGTACATCTTTCAGTGGAGGATCTCTCATTAGATTTTCTATTTTGGACCCCACACCTATTGGACTCTGGTAAATTTCCTGTCAAGGACTTTGTTAGTATTTAACCCTCTCAGAACTGGAAGCCTGGGGGTCAAAAGGAGCCCTTATGGTTTCTTGCACCAGGCCTGGCCTGAAGGTTCTAGTTACGCCTCTAATCCCACATGTGATGCTGAACCTTCATGATTTAAAGAACTTAAAACCAATGAATTAAAGGGGCAGGCCAGGGACAGAGAGGATAGGGATTAAAGCATTAGATGGATGTCCTCCAACCAGTAAATGAAGCAAGCTCGCACAGAGCCCGCTGAACACAGATGTGATTTGATGAGTTTACATAACTTCCGTTTCTAGTAAGGGTTTTAAATATGTTTTGAGGCAATAAAAATCCTGATCTTACTGCACTTCTGCTTGCTTGCATGTCTGACTTGCTGAAGCTCCTTTTGGAACTGGGAAAAAATTACTGTGCAGTGAAATCAATTTCAGTAAAGGCAGAAGCCTGTACAACTGTGAAAGACTGAAGTTAGGCTTTAAGAACTCTGAAAATCATTGGAAGGTACTGGTAATAAATGTGCATATTTGATTTAAAACAACATGCCTATGTTGTGAAATGCAGTAACTAAAGGGCTTTGTGAGATCTGAAAATATATGTATATTTTCTAAAACAACTTTTTGTGGGAATGAAAACACCATTCAAAATATACTTACCAACACACTTAGGGGCATCAGAACTCCAATTTCCATAAGAGGAGCAAGTCACAGAAGGTGGTCCTATGAGTGCAAATGTTTTATCACTGCACTGGTATGTTACAACGTCTTGGTAAGCATATACTCCTTTTACGGGGCTAAATGATCCATTTGTTATAGCGGATGGAGGTGCACAACTTGGAACTGCTGAAACAAACGAAGAACTGAAAATGAGATGTCTGCAAAAACTGAATTTTTGTAAAATCTTACCTGTAAAACTCCTTTCTCTGAGTCCTCCGACAGTTGCCGCCTCCTCTAAGTCATCACTATTGGGTATTGACTTCCACTCCATAGGAGTAGCTAGGCATAAGACTTAGTCAACAAGAACAAAAGAATTTGCATATACACACCCATGGGAGCTGTCCCACTAGGTCAATACCTGCAGTGACCACTCCCAACTCAGTTTGGTAGCATAGCAGTAGGAATTAAGACAACAACCCCAAAAGAGGGGCGGGGGCGGCGACTGTCGGAGGACTCAGAGAAAGGCATTTTACAGTAAGATTTTACAAAAATTCAGTTTTCTCTTACGTCCTCCGACAGTCGCCGCCTCCTCTAAGTCATCACTATTGGGATGTCCCAAAGCAGTGTATACATGAGTGGTGGGAGACGCAACCGTAGAAAAGGCAACGCAGTACCCACATCAGAGAAAGGAATCTTACACGCACCGTAAGAGAACCTTCTGGGCAACAGAAAACAAAGCTCAACAGGAGCAACAGCCCAGGAAAGCAAACACCAGCAGCCAGGGACCCATAACAAAAACAAGGGTCCCTCATGGCACTGCCGCACTGAGAACCTTGCGGCCAAAGGAGGCATCAGCTGATGCCAGAACATCTACCTTGTAGAATTTGGAAAAAGTGTGCACAGACGACCAAGTCGCTGCCTTGCACACCTGGGCCACCGAGCCCGATGCCAATAGGCCCAGGACGCACTCAAAGATCTGGTAGAGTGCGCCTTAACAGGAAAGGGTGGAACCCGTTCCTTCAAAGCATAAGCCTGCTCAATGGTCTGTCTGATCCATTTGGCAATAGTCGCTGCGGACGCAGCCATGCCCTTTCGAGGTCCCTCAGGAAGGACAAAGAGGAAATCAGTCTTCCGGAAAGATTCTGTAGACGACAGGTAAGCCCTGATCGCCCTGACAACATCCAAGGAATGCAGAGCAATCTCCTTAGGATGCTTAGGCTTCGTACAAAGCGAAGGCAAGACAATCTCCTCATTAATGTGGAACTCAGAGACCACCTTAGGAAGAAAGGAGGGATGCGGACGCAAGACCACCTTATCCTTGTGAATCACCAAGTACGGAGAACGGCAAGATAACGCTGCCAGTTCTGACACCCTGCGAGCCGAAGTGATCGCCAACAAAAAGGCAACCTTCTTAGACAGCAGAGGCAATGAAATCTCCCGGATGTGTTCAAAGGGAGCACGCTGTAACACGGACAGAACCAAGTTCAAGTCCCATGGAGGTAAGGGCTCCTTCCTGGGAGGAGCCAAATGTCGCACACCTTGAATGAAGGTGCGAACCAGAGAATGAGACGCCACAGGGCGTTGGAAAAGAATAGAGAGTGCAGACACCTGGCCCTTTATCGTGGCCAGCGCCAAGCGTTGGTCCACCCCACACTGGAGGAAGGTCAACACTCTCGACACCGAATACCAGCGAGGGGAGAACCCCCTGGACTCACACCCGGGCGAAATAAGCCTTCCAGGTACGGTAATAGATTTTACCAGAGGAAGTTTTCCTAGCCTTGACAAGGGTAGGGATGACCTCAGGGGAGAGACCCCTGTCCTTCAGGACTTGGGTCTCAACAGCCAAGCCGTTAAAGCCAGCGACTGTAAAGCAGGATGGAAGATCGGACCCTGAGACAGGAGATCTTCCCGCAGAGGCAGCCGCCATGGAGGCTCCACTGCCAGGTGAACAACGTCAGCATACCAGGACCGGCGTGGCCAGTCCGGCGCCACCAGAATCACCAGGTGCGGTTCCGAGGCCAACCTGCGGAGGAATCTGGATAGCAACTGAATCGGAGGAAAGGCATACATCAGACGATACTGATGCCAAGGGGCCACCAACGCATGCGAGGTGTCCGCCAGAGGATTGCGCGTTCTTGCCACGAACCTTTCCACCTTGTGGTTTAGCCGAGACACGAACAGATCCACAGCATGTGGAAGACCTTCGGGTGCAGGGACCATTCCCCCTGGTCCAGGGTCTGGCGGCTCAGATAGTCGGCCTGCCAATTCTCCACACCCAGAATGTGAACTGCTGAGATTGCCGGGACATGAGTCTCGGCCCAAGACAGAATGCCGGTCACCTCCCGGGCCGCCCGGGCACTCCTGGTGCCCCCTTGGTGGTTGATGTAAGCCACCGCATTCGCATTGTCCGTCTGTACCCGAACAGGACGGCCCCGAAGTCGGTCCGACCACTGAAAGAGACAGAGTTTTATCGCTCGCAATTCCAGCACATTTATCGGGAGGGAGGATTCCTCCTCCGACCAAGTGCCCTGGGCAGACAGGTTGCCCAGGACTCCACCCCAGCCCGACAGGCTGGCATCCGTGGTAATCACCGTCCACAACAACGGACTAAAGGACTTGCCTTCCGACACCGTCGGGGACTGAAGCCACCACAGAAGAGCCAATCTCAGTGAGACGCTCAGATCCAGGGACTGAGGCCTCCGCCCTGAGGGTCCGCCCTGGTCAGGATCTCCGCCTGGAGAGCCCGCGTGTGAAACTGAGCAAAGGGAATCACCTCGAAGGCCGACACCATCAACCCCAGGCCCCGCATACAGGTCCTGAGTGACGAGGACGGATTGTCCCTGAGGGACCTGATCTTGTCCCGTAAAGTCCGGAGCTTGTCCTCCGGCAAAAACACCTTTGCCTGAGCAGAGTCCAGAATCATTCCCAGATAGGGAAGACGAACCGATGGAGACAACGTCGATTTATGAACATTGATGGTCCATCCGAACTCCTGTAGTGTCTGCACCGTGGTGGAGAGATCGCGTAGTAGGTCCTGGATGACACTCGATCTCAGAAGAAGATCGTCCAGGTACCCCAAGACCGCAAAGCCCTGTGCCCTTAGCAGGCCCAGAATCTGCGCCAGTACTTTGGTAAACACCCTTGGAGCCGAAGCGAGACCGAAAGGTAATGCCACAAACTGATAGTAGTCCTATGCAATAGCAAAACGAAGGTACCGCTGATGACCCTCGAAAATGGGGATGTGCAGGTATGCATCTTTTAGATCTATCGAGGCCAGGAATTCCCCTGGACTCAGGGAGGCCACCACTGAGCGGAGAGACTCCATACGGAACTTGCGAACGCGCACAAAGCGGTTCAGCGCTTTCAGGTCCAGAATAGGACATACCTTGCCCTCCTTTCTGGGCACAGTGAACAGATTTGAATAAAATTCCCGAAACCTGTCCCGATGAGGCACCAGGACAATCACCCCCTGGGCAAGGAGGTCCTGCACCGCTTGATGCAGGTCCTGCAGACGCCCTGGAGGCATATGAAGATTGGAGGGAAAAAAATCTGTCCGCCGGCCGGGAAATGAATTTGATCTTGTACCCTGATCGAATGATTTCCTGAACCCACCTGTCCGAAATCCGGAGCAGCCAAGGTTGGAGGAAACCGTGCAAACGTCCCCCCACCCCTGAAACGGGTGAGGGTGTCCCTTCAGGCAGAGGTGGATTGACCCGTCGAGCCGGCATTGCCTGACTTCTGCTTGCCCACCCAGGGCTTCTTCTGGTTACCCTGGCCCTTGAAGGGTTTGCCCTTGGATTGGTTCCGAAAGGCTCGAAAGGACCCCTGATTGGATCGAGGCGCAGAACCCCGCTTGCCACGAAAGGACTTGTTCTTCGGGTTCTGGGGCATCATGGTGCTCTTGCCCCCTGTGACGCCCTTCACCAGGGTATCCAACGCCTCGCCAAAAAGGGGAGAACCAGCATAGGGAAATTCAGCAACTGTTTTCCACGAGGACTGGTCAGCCGACCAGCTCTTCAGCCAGATCAGTCGCCGGCTGAGTACCGAGACACTGGACAGGCGTGCTACTAAAGGGGCCTCATTTAAGGCCGCATCACACAAATACATGATTCCTTGGTGAATTTGATCCACCATATCCCAGCCGGGCAGGCGGAACAGCATCAAACACGAGGTCGCTCCTAAGCACCTTAGTCCAATCCGCCACCGCCTGAGCCACCAAAACGGACGCGAAAACGGGTCTAAGCAACAAGCCCGCCACCGTATAGGAATGGCGGGCTAGAGACTCCAACCGTCGGTCCGTGGGATCCCGAAAAATCGGGGTATCCTCAGAAGGAACCAAGGTAGCCTTGTTTAGCACGGCCACAGTGCGGAGGCACACACCATCGCGATTCCGTAGCCGGTGCAAAGGGATAAAGCAATTTGAACCGACTAGGCACCAGGAATGGACGTTTTAAAGTGCGCCACATTTCATTAACAGTGTAATGAAACTCAGCGGGACAGGGAAAAACCTGCGCCGACTTGCGGGTCCTGTGTGTCCCAAATGAGGACACAATGCCCGGAGGATTGGGCTCATCCTCCAAATGTAGTGTTTCCTTAACAGAAACTATCAATTCATTCATGGTCGTACGCTCTTCGGGCGACCCCGGGGAGGAAGCATCAACCCCCTCCACCTCCGCCTCCCCCTCAGACCCCAGCGGGTCCAAGGATGAGCGAGACCCTGAAAAGGACACGCTCACCGCAGCAGCCATATCACCATCTGAATCAGAAGAGAGACAATCTGGGCCTCTTTCTAGCAGCACGTTCAGCCATCAGCATTTCCGTATTGGACACCAAGGTCGCCACTACAGCGGCCAAATCAGGTCTCAGAGGGGCCACAGGAGAACTGGGGTCCCCCACCAGAGCTGAGGGGAATTTGCTGTCCTGAGAATCCATTGCCCAAGATGAAACAGTGCAATAAGTTTTGTACTGCCCCTTTAAGACCGCTGCGGAGTGCGCAGCCCACCGCTACAGATACAGTGACAAAGACCCCCAAACAGGAGAAGAAAAAACTGAGCCAGAAATGACAATACAGAAGGTAATGAGAGAGATAGCCTGCAGAGCCCAAAGTGTTACCACCGATGTCGTTGCCTCAGAGGAAAAGGAAGTGCTGTCAGAGGAGGCTGAACTATAAGCTGCATGACTCAGGGAAAATGGCTGCCCCATAGGACTGAATGGAAGGCTCCGGCAAAATGGCTGCCGAACATGCGGTCGGAGCGATCGTTCTGCCACCGCAAAATGGCATCGGAAGGCGCCAAAACAGCATGTAGTATTGCCCATAGTGAAGCCAAAACTTGCATGCCCATATCTAAAATGGCGGACCGCGCGGTTTTACCCCGCAGCGGCCACCACACACACAGTCTGCACCCCCACAACACCGAAGTGACACAGGGAAGGGGACCCCCAAAAACACACAGCACCGCAGCGCATGTACAAGCGATCACCGCAGGGACCGCATAGGGAGTCACACAGGCACAGACATGGGGACACAGCAACACAGGACTGCCACCCCACACAGAGGCCCCACACAGAAGTACTTACCTGTACCAGATGGCGTGGGGAGCCTCTCAGAACGGAAAGCCGCTGTCCTCAGCTGACAGGGAGTGCCGTTAGCCAGGGACCTAACACTGCAGTATCGCAGATGTGTCCAGTGAGGTAGCCACCTCACGGCTGCATCCCTGCAGCGAGCAGGGATGGGTCGTTCATAATGCCAGGACGAACCATGGCTGAACGCTTGATGGCGGGCTGGGGGTCCATCTGACCCTCTGCCCTGGAGAACCAGGGCGGTCAGTCCGAATTCCAGCACCGCATGAATCCATCTTCATCCGAAGAATCAACTAAACTAAAGCTGACAAAATAAACAGCTAGTAAAGCAAGAAAAAACTGACATTTTTAAAAGAAAATCAAAGAAAAAAGATTAGATAGGCTGAGACTGTAGCCCCAGCACAGGGAAGCCTAACTACTCCTGCGCTAGGCAGAAAGAAACTGAGTTGGGAGTTGTCACTGCAGGGGGGTATTGACCTAGTGGGACAGCCCCCATGGGTGTGTATATGCAAATGCCTTTGTTCTTTCTGACTAAGTCTTATGCCTAGCTACTCCTACGGAGCGGAAGTCAATACCCAATAGTGATGACTTAGAGGAGGTGGCGACTGTCGGAGGACATAAGAGAAAGAAGGATTTTAAGTACATCAAACGCCCAAAAACTTTTTTTTTTCTTTTATTGAGCTTTTGCTATTATGGAAGGGTAAAACACCTGGCAGTTTAAGGTTGTCTGCGTCTCAAAGGAACAAATAATTCCCTGGTTCTGGAGACCTAGGGGTTAATTTACTAAAGGCAAATCAATTGTGCACCGTGCAAGAGCAGTTGCTCCAGACCTTAGTAAATAAGTTGAAGCTTCACTTTGCAAAGCATACCCAATCACATGCAAGGAAAACACCACCACATTTTTGCTTGCAACAGGATTGGATAATGAAGTCTGTAGAGCTTCCCCTCATTTATTAAAGGAGTTATAAAATCAGAAGGTTTTTTTTTTATCTTAATGCATGCATTAAGATAAAAAACCTATGTGCAGCAGCCCCCCTCGGCCCCGCTAACACCTATCTGAGGTCCCTCGCTGTCCAGCGATGTCCACGAGTGTCTCAGCCATCCGAGATTCTCCATCCTAAGACACAGCAGCAGTCCTATTGGCTGCCACTGCTGTCAAAGTCAGCTAGCCAATCAGGGGAGATTGGGGGCTGGGGCAGTGCTTCATGTCTTAATGGACAAGCTGCTTGCTGTGGAGGTACTGAACAGAAGAGAGGGGTCAGGATCACAATAGACTGACCCAAGAAGAGGAGGTTTTGGGCCACGCTGTTCAAATCCACTGCAACAGAGCAGGTAAGTATGACATGTTTGTTAATTTTATAGGGAAAAAAAAAAAAAAAAAAGAAACAAGACTTTAAACAGTTCAGCCCCACCCACCGTACATTTACAGCGGCACTCAGCCGCTGCTGGGCAAAGCGACGTAGTCCTACGCCGCTCGCTCCCGCCGCGGTTTCGCGCCAAAAGCGGCCCCCACACCCACATTGCACAAGCACCTCAGGGACATAGGAGACCCCCGAAACCCCCCATACAGCGGTGGAACCGCCACAGCGCCCCCCCCCCCCAAGGAACCAGGAAGGGACACACACGGACCGCAACTACAGACATGAGGGGGACATCACAGAACCCATACCGAACTGCCATCCCCATAAAATAGAGGGCCCACATACATAACCCGACAGACATGTCAGAGACAGAGGGGTATCATGGTACTCACCAGTCCAGTGAAAACGTGGGCACCGCTCTGTGACAGGAAGCCTCCCACCCTGAGTGGGGGTGCCGTCAGTCGAAGGGGACGCTAGCAACACGCGGGCGTACCGCAGTTGAGACATCCCGGCGAAGATAGCAACTTCGCAGGCTCGACCCCGAGGTCAGGGATATAGTCGTTTGCGAGGCCTGGGCGTACCAATAACCTGTTAACATGCGATGGCAGGCTTGGATTCCGAAATGTTCTAGGATAACCAGTGCGATTCCCAGCTCCGCAAACGCTGTAGTCTTCCGAAGCCCGACTAAGCGCAGGAACAAATAAAAAGCTATCTTTTAAAAGAAAAAATACTTTTCTAGAGAGAAAACATAAGAAAAAAAAAGCTAAGACCGCAGCCCCAGTCAGGGAAAAGCCAGCCTACTACTAAGCAAGGCAGCAGCAAACTGAATTGAGAATGCAGCTAGCTGGGGGTATTGACCAGAGGGACAGCCCCCTGTAGGTGTGTCTATGCAAAGTTTTTTGTGATTATTCTAACAAAATCTTCTGCCTAGCTTACTCCTGTGGAGAAGGCCAATACTCAGACGTGCAGATTGTATGAGTGGGCGGCGACTGTCAGAGGACGTAAGAGAAATTTACCTCTACTACTCTTAGCAGACCAGTAGACCCCTCTACAATTGAAACCCCTTCCCCCAACCATACAGGCGTCAATTTTAGCTTGGAGGACGTTCACTACCCTAAAGCCCTCGGGGGGGGGGGCCCCCTCTAACGCACAAAATCGACATTGACATTTTTCTCCATCTTCTCCCCTCACCTGAACACCCATATCCTACACTCCTCAGGCATTTCATATGTACACAATTTGCTATCCGAGGGTCGCGTCAATTCACTAGCGGAAAT
Organism: Pelophylax lessonae; assembly: GCF_965119305.1. Taxonomy (NCBI): domain Eukaryota; kingdom Metazoa; phylum Chordata; class Amphibia; order Anura; family Ranidae; genus Pelophylax; species Pelophylax lessonae. Next base: position 259,293,819 of record NC_138769.1, read on the forward strand.
TTCAGACAGACATCTCCTCACACCTTTGGCCACTTTTCTTGCTTTAGTATTCTACATTTCCTTACATAATACCCCCTACCACCCTTCACAGTGCATGAAGAACTGAAAGAACTAATGCTCCCACCTACCTCCCCGAAAAACGGTCATATATCGCGGCTGTATCACCTTCTACATATTAGCTTTACAACCAACAAATCCCCCTCCATGGTTAAAATGGGAATCGGACCTAGGCCGTCTTTTGATCTTACTGACTGGAAGAGGGCCTTAAGGACGATTATCGTAAGCTTGCGTTGCTCCGCACAGTGGGAACTCACGATCAACATTGTGAAACGCTGGTACTATACCCCTTATTGCCTATCCATAACGTCACCCACACACTCGCCCAATTGCTGGAGAGGTTGCGGACAAGTAGGAACCCTCTTTCACTCCCTATGGTCCTGTCCAAAACGGAACAAGCTCTGGGTTCAAGTTTTTGCACTCATCTGCACTTGTATGGGGATCATAACCAAGCCTGACCCTTCTCTAGCCACCCTACATCTAGGTATCAATAACTTCCATCCGTGGCACAGGAATGTGGTCTCCCATATACTTTTATCCACCCGCCAAATTCTCCTGCGGCACTGGAAAACCGTTCATACCCCGACTTTTGGTGACTTGGTATCCCTCGTGCACGATAACCACTCCTATGAGAGAATATTAGCACTGGCTAATCATTCCTTATCACATTTGGAGATAAGTTATACACATACCCAGATCGACCTAACTTGATGATTATTACCTAACAGTGACGGAGGGAGTGGAGGTGGAAGGGGAGGCCCGGGGATGGGGGGGGGCGCCCTTCGGACACAGTGAATTTCCCTTGGGGTGTCCTGGGTGTGGGGCCCCTCCTGATCATTCTCTGCATCTCTACTTCTGTCCCATTTTCTATGAACCCCTCTCGCTTCCACACAACTCCAGAACAGGTATCTACCTTCTCACAGACCTGCAGGATTCCGAACCTCCATATTTAAATATGTGACACTATGCTCTACTGTTGACTGCTATTATCCTATGTTATGTATCTCGGTTTGATTTTTTTTTGTTTGCAATATTGACTGACACAGTTACATAATGTGTTCACATTTTCGACTGTTTGTACTTTTGAAAATCCTAATAAAAAAAAAAAAAACAAAATGAAATCTTTCTATATTTACCATTATAATAAAATAAAGCCCCTAAGGCTGGATTCACAACTTTAGAGGATGGCAACAAAACTGCCCTGCAAGGCATCAAACTTTACATGCCATGCTTAGTGGTTCGCTGAAAAAAAAAAAAGAAAAGTGCAAGTACCTTTTTTTTGGTCACTTGCTCTGCACTGGCAGCTAATTTTTGTTCTCTGGTTCCATTCCTTGCTGCTCCCTATCCCCCCTCAAGAAACATACCTTTTCCAGGTGTCTGATCTAGTCCATTGATGTCACGTCATTTTTGCCTTTGGCAAGGGAGGGGGGGGGGGGCCTACTAAATACCACAGGGAGCAGCAGCTCTCTATAGTCTTTACCTATAAGTCCAGGGTGAAGGAGGAGGGGGGTACAGCCTTCACATCAGGGTTTACAGGAAGGGGGTCAAATGACACTGGGCTTTGACGCATTACATGAAATATTGTACTTTATTGCATGTGTATTAATGCATCACTACAGACCAGAAAGGTGTGAAGAAGCCCCCAAATTATTCTTAATACTCTAATGTAGGTGGGGATACATAATATGTGTAGTAAATATTCACCATAATGTTCTATATTTATGCATAGTGTGTGTCTGCACTGTTTGTGTATAGTGGTGTATTTGTTTTTTTAAATATTACATGTTTTACTTTTTATTTTTATGCTTTACTTACAATAATTACTATCACCAGGGGGGTGACAAGTTTCCTGGTGACCGTATATACTAGTGATTACAGCTTCTCTTAGGAAGACATCAGGGTCCGCGGATATCTTCACTTTAGGCCGAAAAAAAGTGGAAGTCCAGGCTTCCAAAATTCTGCGACCACCTAAGCCCTAACTATCTTGTAAAGGAAAAGGTGTATACTTACCTAATCTAAGGGTGCTACAGCACGGTCGTGTGATCTCCCCAGCAGTCGGCATCAGGGGAGAGAGCATATACAAAAAATACCAGAAAAAAGGGACAGTCAAAAGAACTGAACTAATGAGCCTCAGGGGTATAGAAACCAACCAGCCATTATTGAAGAAAAATAGATCCAAATTTAGAAAAATACAACTTTAGTCACATCAAGGATATAAAAGCATAAATCTAACAAAAACACAACCTTCCATGACCATAAAAAAAATAAAAATAAAAATAAAAAAACATTGTTGTCTATAACCAAAACTTGTATCTAGACACTCACACACATCCATACAGTCCAATAACCAAGTAAATTTAAACATGCTAAACAGAAAGATATGGGGTGGTATATTCCACCTATGAATATCCTGGAGTGATAAAACTCCCCATTAGATAAATGAAGGCCTAGGCAAAAACGCTCATAGAAATTGTGCATAGAGCCCAGGTGCGGTAGCAAAATACTGTAGCTCTAAAAAGATCACTTCAGGAAAGTCGCATCTGGACTCAATATCACTACTGGGAATGGCATATAGATGCAGTGAATCCAAAGAGCATGAAGAGCAGTCAATCAAATCAACAGATATAGAATCTCCATCAAACTCCAATGTATTGAATCCTAGTGAATATCCATATAGATCAGTCTATAGATGAAGCATAAATGTGATGTGTTTAGGGCTATTTCGCAACCTGTCTTTTTTTTATGGTGATGGAAGGTGGCGTTTTGTTAGATTTATGCTTTTATATCCATGCTGTGACCAAAATTTTTGTATTTTTCTAAATTTGAATCCATTTATATAATAGCTGACTGGTTTCTATACCCCCGAGGCTCATCAGTGTGGTTCTTTTAACTGTACCTTTTGTCTGGTACTGTCTCTTTTGTATATATTTGTATTTGACACAGAGCCCTATTTGTATCCAGTGACATGAGTGGGTAAGTAACTGAGGGTACAATCTACCCAATATGCTGCAGTTCACTTTTAGCTATTTATTTTTTTCTAGGGAGGAGAGAGCAGCATTAAGTGCATGGCCTGTGTGGGGACGTCACCAATAGAATTATTATGGGGCATCCCTTGTCTGCTGTCCCTTCTCTCCCCTGAAATCAATGCTGGGAGCTGATCATGTGGCCAGCGCCCTTATATTGGGCAAGAATGGACATCTTTCCTTTACAGGATAGTTAGTATAGGGCTTAGAATGGGGTGGGAGAAGGTTTAGGTTTAGATAGTATTAGCCCAGACTTCCACTTTTAATCCTGGTACACACTATACATTTTGTTCCATTCAACCCAGTGACTTGAACGAAAAAAAAAACGGTCATCTCTGGTCGGAGCTGCTATACTATGTGCCCCCCCCCCCCCCCACCAAAGCACTCCAATCAGGGCTCTCTGCTCAGTCGGTCGACTGATGGTTTTCCAGCATGCAAGCCTGACAAAAGCCGGCTGAACAGCCAGCTCCTGTCGGACAGACCAACATACACATGGGCCGAATGCAGGCCCTTTTTTTTTTTTTTTTTTTTAACTGTCAAATGTCTGTGTACCTAGCTTCAGGAAATTATTCTGCTCCTGTCTTGCCCCCACACCCCTTCTCTGCCCTGCCCCCCTCCTTGATTCCTTCTTTCCTACCCATTAACATGCTGACAATATTTTGAAAACCATATTATTTTAATTACCATATTTTAGACCCAGTGACAATCACTGGGTCTATGTGCTTCTATATATAATGATATAATGCCGGCAGATCATGGCTGGTGGGAGGGGCCATCATGGGTCTGTGCATTGCTTACCTAAAACATCACAGCACCTTGCCTTTCTATTCCTCTAAGCCCTGATGCAAACAGCGAGCTGCCTCTTGGGGAAAATGTAGAAAAAGTAGAGAAATCTCAAAATGCCTTGATAAGAAGGTGTCAGCCAGCAGACTGCCAGATCAGACCAGACCAGATAATGTCCACACAGTGGCAAAACTACCAGGGTCGTACTTGTGACCAGGCCCTGGCATTCTGCCACTGTCCGGGGCCCCAGTGTAGTTTCTTACCGCAGGTCTCTGGAGCTGAGAGCGTCTCTCTAATACAGCCCAGTGCCTACACTGACAGTTCCAACCTCCCTGGCACGGATGGGAGAGGGGAGCCCTGATCTGCTCCTTCTCCTCTCTCCCCTCCTGTGTGCACTGCAGGAAGTGTGAAGCTAAGCAGGTGAATTTGATCATTTAGCACCCGTCTTTCACACTTCTCGCGGTATACACAGGAGGAGAGGGGCGGGAGGAGAAAGAGCCAATCCGCTCCCTGCTCTTCCATCCATGTGAGGAAGGAGAGGGGGGGGGGGGAACTGTCAGTGGATGCTCTGGGAGTCCTGCGGAAGGAGGCACTGATATGTGGCACTGAGTGCCCTGGTTATCAGTGTAAAACACGTACTGACAGTCTTGCCGGTTAACGGCTCTCCTTTCCTTACACAGCGTGTGAGGAAAGGACTGTTGATAACCAGCAAGTCTGTTTACATGTGATCAGCTGATCACATGGTAAAGGGCTGCTGTGATTGGCCCCTTACCGTGATCTGTGATCAGCTGTGTCCGAAAGACTCAGCAGTCACATTGTGTGCTGGATACGTGACCAAGAGACATGTGGGAGGATGTCCATGGACACATTCCCAGAACTATTGAAAACAGCAGACCCGAGCTTACAGTATTGTACAATTCACTAGTGGTGAACACTGGCATAAAAACATGCAAAGGTGCAGCGCTGCAAACGAACAAAGTCCTTGACAGGAAATTCAACAGAATGAGTCCAAAAGGTGTGGGGTCCAAAATAGAAAATCTTGCGAGTGATCCTCCACCGTCAGATGTACACACACTGACTCTTACCATCCAGAGTGGACCACTACATACAGAGGCTGAATGTAAAATGGATAGAACGTTCCAACATAGATAGAAAGACACCTCATAGTGGAATACGTTCAGTATAAAATGTATTATATTCCAGAAAACTCCAAAAAAGGTAAGATAAAAACTTGCATGTGCATCAATCCACAGGGGAAAATTTTCAACTATCAAGATGGCTGACCTCTGTGCTTGGCAATGTTGCGTGATCCAGCTCTACCCAACCGGTTACACATGATCACTTGCCCATGTGGCATGCAACACTGTTCGTACTTTTTAGATCAGGAGAAAGGAGAATCTTGCTAACATTCAAAAGTGCTTCCCTAACCAAAGCCTTTCCAAGCATTATGATCGTTATCATAATAGAAACCCTAAGGGTACATCTTTTATAGCCATTGACCAGCTCAATGTCAATTGGAGAGGAAGTCACTTAAGGAGAGAAATCTCCAGGTTATAAACTAGATGGATCTAATTTAAGATCATTCAGACCTCATGGCCTTATAATAGAGTCGAATACTAACGCCTTCATAAACAATGGATTAATTTTTCTGGCCTGTCATATATGAACCTAAATAGAGTTTGTTCTATACTCAGGCAATTATGGTTACATTTTTTTTTCTATGTTTTTAGGTTATGGTTCTTATGTGGGATATATATTGAAATCATTTTTTGGGTAAATTGTATTGAGTGTTTTCAACCACAAGATGGCACCAACCATGCTCGGCCATCTATATATGGGACAGAACATTCCTATAACTTTTGCTTTGTAACCTTTCATTTTTTGGAGTTTACATGTACTGTATATGTGTTTTCCAACTGGCCACCTCTAACTATTTTTGAGCGACCGGAACTCTTCCGGTTCCCGTTTCCAACTCCCTCAGATCTGCTCTTTTTGGTCAGACACGGCATCACTTCCTATTTCAGTGGGACGAACAGTTCCTGCTCTTGGAACACATGGGACATGGGCTATCTATAGCTGGCCCCTACCACATACAAGTCTCAATACACGTGAGGCCACGCCCCTGATGACATTGGTACGACAAAACCGGATGAGTAGAGCAGGATCACGTGACATTGCCAAGCAGTGAGGTCCGCCATCTTGATGGTTGGAAACATTCCCCTGTGGATTATTGAAGCACATGCAAGTTTTTATCTTACCTTTTGGCGAGTGAGTTTTCTGGATGCGAATACATTTTATACTGAACATATTACACTATGAAGTGTCTTTCTATGTTGGAACCTTATATCCATTGAGGACCCATATGAAGTGGAACCTGCTTAAGGGTGAAAGAGTGCTGCCGCACGATCGATTGGATCCTGTATGTAACCAGTGCATTTGACCGCTGTCTGTAGTGGTCCACTCTGGATTGAACATTATATCCATTGAGGGTCATATGAAGTGGAATCTGCTTGAAGGTGGAAGAGTGCTTCTGTTCAATCGATTGGATTCGGTAAGAAGTGCATTCGGTCACTGTATGTTGTGGTCCACTCTGGATGGTAAGAGTCAGTGTGTGTACATCTTTCGGTGGAGGATCTCTCATAAGATTTTCTATTTTTGGACCCCACAGCTATTGGACTCTGGTAAATTTCCTGTCAAGGAGTTTGTTAGTATTTAACCCTCTCAGAACTGGAAGCCTGGGACTCAGATGGAAGGGGGGTCAAAAGGAGCCCTTATGGTTTCTTGCACCAGGCCTGGCCTGAAGGTTCTAGTTACGCCTCTAATCTCACATGTGATGCTGAACCTTCATGATTTAAAGAACTTAAAACCAATGAATTAAAGGGGCAGGCCAGGGACGAGAGGATAGGGATTAAAGCATTAGATGATGGATGTCCTCCAACCAGTAAATGAAGCAAGCTCGCACAGAGCCCGCTGAACACAGATGTGATTTGATGAGTTTACATAACTTCTGTTTCTAGTAAGGGTTTTTAATCTGTTTTGAGGCAATAAAAATCCTGATCTTACTGCACTTCTGCTTGCACGTCTGAGTTGCTGAAGCTCCTTTTGGAACTGGGAAAAAATTACTGTGCAGTGAAATCAATTTCAGTAAAGGCAGAAGCCTGTACAACTGTGAAAGACTGAAGTTAGGCTTTAAGTACTCTTAAATCAAATATGCACATTACCAGTACCTTCCAATGATTTTCAAACAACATGCCTATGTTGTGAAATGCAGTAACTAAAGGGCTTTGCGAGATCTGAAACAACTTTTTCTGGGAATGAAAACACCATTCAAAATATACTTACCAACACACTTCGGGGCATCAGAACTCCAATTTCCATAAGAGGAGCAAGTCACAGAAGGTGGTCCTATGAGTGCAAATGTTTTATCATTGCACTGGTATGTTACAATGTCTTGGTAAGCATATACTCCTTTTACGGGGCTAAATGATCCATTTGTTATAGCGGATGGAGGTGCACAACTTGGAACTGCTGAAACAAACGAAGAACTGAAAATGAGATGTCTGCAAAAACTGAATTTTTGTAAAATCTTACCTGTAAAATTCCTCTCTGAGTCCTCCGACAGTCGCCGCCTCCTCTAAGTCATCACTATTGGGTATTGACTTCCGCTCCGTAGGAGTAGCTAGGCATAAGACTAAGTCAAAAAGAACAAAGGCATTTGCATATACACACCCATGGGAGCTGTCCCACTAGGCCAATACCCCCCTGCAGTGACCACTCCCAACTCAGTTTGGTAGCATAGCAGTAGGAATTAAGACAACAACCCCAAAAGAGGGGCGGGGGCGGCGACTGTCGTAGGACTCAGAGAAAGGAATTTTACAGGTAAGATTTTACAAAAGTTCAGTTTTCTCTTACATCCTCCGACAGTTGCCGCCTCCTCTAAGTCATCACTATTGGGATGTCCCAAAGCAGTGTATACATGAGGGGTGGGAGACGCAACCGTAGAAAAGGCAACGCAGTACCCACATCAGAGAAAGGAATCTTACATGCACCGTAAGAGAACCTTCTGGGCAACAGAAAACAAAGCTCAACAGGAGCAACAGCCCAGGAAAGCAAACACCAACAGCCAGGGACCCATAAAAAAAACAAGGGTCCCTCATGGCACTGCCGCACTGAGAACCTTGCGACCAAAGGAGGCATCAGCTGATGCCAGAACATCTACCTTGTAGAATTTGGAAAAAGTGTGCACGGATGTCCAAGTCGCCGCCTTGCACACCTGGGCCACTGAAGCCCGATGCCAATAGGCCCAGGACGCACTCAAAGATCAGGGAAGGGTAGAACCCGTTCCTTCAAGCATAAGCCTGCTCAATGATCTGTCTGATCCATTTGGCAATTGTCGCTGAGGACGCAGCCATGCCCTTCCAAGGTCCCTCAGGAAGGACAAAGAGGAAATCCGTCTTCGGAAAGATTCCGTAGACGACAGGTAAGCGCTGATCGCCCTGACAACATTCAAGGAATGCAGAGCAAACTCCTTAGGATGCTTAGGCTTCGTACAAAGCGAAGGCAAGATAATCTGCTCATTAATGTGGAACTCAGAGACCACCTTAGGAAGAAAGGAGGGATGCGGACGCAAGACCACCTTATCCTTGTGAATCACCAAGTACGGAGAATGGCAAGATAACGCTGCCAGTTCTGAAACCCTGCGAGCCGAAGTGATCGCCACCAAAAAGGCAACCTTCTTAGACAGCAGAGGCAACGAAATCTCCCGGATGTCTTCAAAGGGAGCACGCTGTAACACGGACAGAACCAAGTTCAAGTCCCATGGAGGTAAGGGCTCCTTCCTGGGAGGAGCCAAATGTCGCACACCTTGAATGAAGGTGCGAACCAGAGAATGAGACGCCACAGGGCATTGGAAAAGAATAGCCAGTACGAGCGAGGGAGAACCCCCTGGACTCACACCAGGCGAAATAAGCCTTCCAGGTACGGTAAAAGATTTTACCAGAGGAAGTTTTCCTAGCCTTGACAAGGGTAGGGATGACCTCAGGGGAGAGACCCCTGTCCTTCAGGACTTGGGTCTCAACAGCCAAGCCGTTAAAGCCAGCGACTGTAAAGCAGGATGGAAGATGGGACCCTGAGACAGGAGATATTCCCGCAGAGGCAGCCACCACGGAGGCGCCACTGCCAGGTGAACAACGTCGGCGTACCAGGACCAGCGTGGCCAGTCCGGCGCCACCAGAATCACCAGGTGCGGTTCCGAGGCCAACCTGCGGAGGAACCTGGATAGCAACTGAATCGGAGGAAAGGCATACATCAGACGATACTGATGCCAAGGGGCCACCAACGCATCCGAGGCGTCCGCCAGAGGATCGCGCGTTCTTGCCACGAACCTTTCCACCTTGTGGTTTAGCTGAGACGCGAACAGATCCAAGTCCGGGGATCCCCACTTCGCACACAGCATGTGGAAGACCTCCGGGTGCAGGGACCATTCCCCCTGGTCCAGGGTCTGGCGGCTCAGATAGTCGGCCTGCCAATTCTCCACACCCGGAATGTGAACTGCTGAGATTGCCGGGACATGAGTCTCGGCCCAAGACAGAATGTCGGTCACCTCCCGGGCCACCCAGGCACTCCTGGTGCCCCCTTGGTGGTTGATGTAAGCCACCGCGGTCGCATTGTCCGTCTGTACCCGAACAGGACGGCCCCGAAGTCGGTCCGACCACTGAAAGAGACAGAGTTTTATCGCTCGCAATTCCAGCACATTGGTCGGAGGAGGAATCCTCCCTCCCGATAAAGTGCCCTGAGCAGACAGGTTGCCCAGGACTTCACCCCAGCCCGACAGGCTGGCATCCGTGGTAATCACCGTCCATAACAACGGACGGAAGGACTTGCCTTCCGACACCGTCGGGGACTGAAGCCAACACAGAAGAGGCAATCTGGTCTGACGACTCAGTGAGACGCTCAGATCCAGGGACTGAGGCAGTCGGTCCCACCTGGTCAGGATCCCTGCCTTGAGAGCCCACATGTGAAACTGAGCAAAGGGAATCGCCTCAAAGGCCGACACCATCAACCCCAGGCCCCGCATACAGGTCCTGAGTGACGAGGACGGATTGTCCCTGAGGGACCTGATCTCGTCCCGTAAAGTCCGGAGCTTGTCCTCCGGCAAAAACACCTTTGCCTGAGCAGAGTCCAGAATCATTCCCAGATAGGGAAGACGAACCGATGGAGACAACGTCGATTTCTGAACGTTGATGGTCCATCCGAACTCCTGTAGCGTCTGCACCGTGGTGGAGAGATCGCGTAGTAGGTCCTGGCTGACACTCGCAATGCCCTGTGCCCTTAACAGGCCCAGAACTGGTGCCAGTACTTTGGTAAACACCCTTGGAGCCGAAGCGAGATCGAAAGGTAACGCCACAAACTGATAGTGGTCCTCTGCGATAGCAAAACGAAGGTACCGCTGATGACCCTCGAAAATGGGGATGTGCAGGTATGCATCTTTTAGATCTATCGAGGCCAGGAATTCCCCTGGACTCAGGGAGGCCAACACCGAGCGGAGAGACTCCATACGGAACTTCTGAACGCGCATGAAGAGGTTCAGCGCTTTCAGGTCCAGAATAGGACATACCTTGCCCTCCTTTCTGGGCACAGTGAACAGATTTGAATAAAATCGCCGAAACCTGTCCCGATGAGGCACCAGGACAATCACCCCCTGGGCAAGGAGGTCCTGCACCACTTGATGCAGGTCCTGCAGACGCCCTGGAGGCAAATGAAGATTGGAGGGAAAAAATCTGTCCGCCGGCCGGGAAAGGAATTCGATCTTGTACCCTGATCGAATGAGCTCCTGAACCCACCGGTCCGAAATCCGGAGCAGCCAAGGTTGGAGGAAACCGCGCAAACATCCCCCCACCCCTGAAACGGGTGAGGGCGTTCCTTTCATGCAGAGACAGATTGACCCGCCGAGCCGGCATTGCCTGACTTCTGCTTGCCCGCCCAGGGCTTCTTTTGGCTACCCTGGCCCTTGAAGGGTTTGCCCTTGGATTGGTTCCCGAAAGGACCCCTGATTGGATAGAGGCGCAGAACCTCGCTTGCCACGAAAGGACTTGTTCTTCGGGTTCTGGGGCAGCATGGTGCTCTTGCCCCCTGTGACGCCCTTCACCAGGGTATCCAACGCCTCGCCAAAAAGGCGAGAACCAGCATAGGGAAATTCAGCAACTGTTTTCCGCAAGGACTGGTCAGCAGGATCAGTCGCCGGCTGAGTACCGAGACACTGGACAGGCGTGCTACTAAAGGGGCCTCATTTAAGGCCGCATCACACAAATACATGATTCCTTGGTGAATTTGATCCACCATATCCCAGCCGGGCAGGCGGAACAGCATCAAACACGAGGTCGCTCCTAAGCACCTTAGTCCAATCCGCCACCGCCTGAGCCACCAAAACGGACGAGAAAAACGGGTCTAAGCAACGTATAGGAATGGTGGGCTAGAGACTCCAACCGTCGGTCCGTGGGATCCGGAAAAAAACGGGGTATTCTCAGAAGGAACCAAGGTAGCCTTGTTCAGCACGGCCACAGTGTGATCCACCTGCAGAGGCACACACCATCGCGATTCCGTAGCCGGTGCAAAGCGATAAAGCAATTTGAACCGACTAGGCACCAGGAATGGACGTTTTAAAGTGCGCCACATTTCATTAACAGTGTAATGAAACTCAGCGGGATAGGGAAAAACCTGCGCCGACTTGTGAGTCCTGTGTGTCCCAAATGAGGACACAATGCCCGGAGGATTGGGCTCATCCTCCAAATGTAGTGTTTCCTTAACAGAAACTATCAATTCATCCATGGTCGCACGCTCTTCGGGCGACCCCGGGGAGGAAGTATCAACCCCCTCCACCTCCCCCACAGACCCCAGCGGGTCTAAGGATGAGCGAAACCCTGAAAAGGGCACGCTCGCCGCAGCAGCCATATCACCATCTGAATCAGAAGAGAGACAATCTGGACCTCTTTCTAGCAGCACGTTCAGCCATCAGCATTTCCATATTGGACAGCAAGGTCACCACTACAGCGGCCAAATCAAGTCTCAGAGGGGCCACAGGAGAACTGGGGTCCCCCAACAGAGCTGAGGGGAATTTGCTGTCCTGAGAATCCATTGCCCAAGATGAAACAACAGTTCAATAAGTTTTGTACTGCCCCTTTAAGACCGCTGCGGAGTGCGCTGCCCACCGCTACAGATACAGTGACAAAGACCCCCAAACAGGAGAAGAAAAAACTGAGCCAGAAATGACAATACAGAAGGTAATGAGAGAGATAGCCTGCAGAGCCCACAGAGTGTTACCACCGATGTCGCTGCCTTAGAGGAAAAGGAAGTGCTGTCAGAGGAGGCTGAACTATAAGCTGCATGACTCAGGGAAAATGGCTGCCCCATAGGAGTGAATGGACGGCTCCGGCAAAATGGCCACCGAACATGCGGTCGGAACGATCGTTCTGCCACCGCAAAATGGCGTCGGAAGGTGCCAAAACAGCATGTAGTATTGCCCATAGTGAAGCCAAAACATGCATGCCCATATCTAAAATGGCGGACCGCGCAGTTTTACCCCGCAGCGGCCGCCACACACACAGTCTGCACCCCCACAACACCGAAGTGACACAGGGAAGGGGACCCCCAAAAACACACAGCACTGCAGCGCATGTACAAGCGATCCCCGCAGGGACTGCCTAGGGAGTCACACAGGCACAGACATGGGGACACACAGCAACAAAGGACTGCCACCCCACATAGAGGCCCCACACAGAAGTACTTACCTGTACCAGATGGCGTGGGGAGCCTCTCAGAACGAAAAGCTGCTGTCCTCAACTGACAGGGAGTGCCGTTAGCCAGGGACCTTACACTCCAGTATCGCAGATGTGTCCTGTGAGGTAGCCACCTCACGGCTGCATCCCTGCAGCGAGCAGAGATGGGTCATTTATAATGCCAGGACGAACCATGGCTGAACGCTCGATGGCGGGCTGGGGGTCCATCTGACCCTCTGCCCTGGAGAACCAGGGCGGTCAGTCCAAATCCCAGCACCGCATGAATCCATCTTCATCCGAAGAATCGACTAAACTAAAGCTGACAAAATAAACAGCTAGTAAGGCAAGAAAAAACTGAAATTTTTAAAAGAAAATCAAAGAAAAAAAAGATTAGATAGGTTGAGACTGTAGCCCCAGCACAGGGAAGCCTAACTACTCCTGACGCTAGGCAGAAAGAAACTGAGTTGGGAGTGGTCACTGCAGGGGGGTATTGACCTAGTGGGACAGCCCCCATGGGTGTGTATATGCAAATGCCTTTGTTCTTTTTGACTAAGTCTTATGCCTAGCTACTTCTACGGAGCGGTAGTCAATACCCAAAAGTGATGACTTCGAGGAGGCAGCGACTGTCGGAGGACGTAAGAGAAAGAAGGATTTTAAGTACATCAAAACGCCCAAAAACTTTTTCTTTTCTTTTATTGAGCTTTTGCTATTATGGAAGGGTAAAACACCTGCCAGTTTTTTAAGGTTGTCTGCGTCTCACAGGAGCGAATGATTCCCTGGTTCTGGAGACCTAGGGGTTGATTTACTAAAGGCAAATCAATTGTGCACCGTGCAAGAGCAGTTGCTCCAGACCTTAGTAAATAAGTTGAAGCTTCACTTTGCAAAGCATACCCAATCACATGCAAGGAAAACACCACCACATTTTTGCTTGCAACAGGATTGGATAATGAAGTTTGTAGAGCTTCCCCTCATTTATTAAAGGAGTTATAAAATCAGAAGGTTGCATATGCATTAAGATAAAAAAACCTATGTGCAGCAGCCCCCCTTGGCCCCGCTAACACCTATCTGAGGTCCCTCGCTGTCCAGCGATGTCCACGAGTGTCTCAGCCATCCGAGATTCTCCATACTAAGACACAGCAGCAGTCCAGTCCTTTTGGCTGCCACTGCTGTCAAAGTCAGCTAGCCAATCAGGGGAGATTGGGGGCTGGGGCAGTGCTTCATGTCTTAATGGACAAGCTGCTTGCTGTGGGGGTACTGAACAGAAGGGAGGGGTCAGGATCACAATAGACGGACCCAAGAAGAGGAGGTTTTGGGCCACGCTGTTCAAATCCACTGCAACTGAGCAGGTAAGTATGACATGTTTTTAATTTTATAGGGAAAAAAAAAAAGAAACGAGACTTTAACCAGTTCAGCCCCACCCACCGTACATTTACAGCGGCACTCAGCCGCTGCTGGGCAAAGCAACGTAGCCCTGCGCCGCTCGCTTCCGCCGCGGTTTCACACCAAAAGCGGCCCCCACACCCACATTGCACAAGCACCTCAGGGACATAGGAGACCCCCGAAACCCCCCATACAGCGGTGGAACCGCTACAGCGCCCCCCCCAAGGAACCGGGAAGGGACACACACGGACCGCACCTACAGACATGAGGGGGGACATCACAGAACCCATACCGAACTGCCATCCCCATAAAATAGAGGGCCCACATACACACCCCGACAGACATGTCAGAGACAGAGGGGTATCATGGTACTCACCAGTCCAGTGAAAACGTGGGCACCGCTCTGTGACAGGAAGCCTCCCACCCTGAGTGGGGGTGCCGTCAGTCGAAGGGGACGCTAGCAACACGCGGGCGTACCGCAGTTGAGACATCCCGGCGAAGATAGCAACTTCGCAGGCTCGACCCTGAGGTCAGGGACAGTCATTTGCGAGGCCTGGGCGTACCAATAACCTGCTAACGCGCGATGGCAGGCTGGGATTCCGTAAGGCTCTAGGATAACCAGTGCGATTCCCAGCTCCGCAAACACTGTAGTCTTCCTAGGTCCGACTAAGCGCAAGAAACAAATAAAAAGCTATCTTTTAAAAGAAAAAATACTTTTCTAGAGAGAAAACATAAAAAGAAGAAAAAAGTTAAGACCGCAGCCCCAGTCAGGGAAAAGCCAGCCTACTCCTAAGCAAGGCAGCAGCAAACTGAATTGGGAATGCAGCTAGCTGGGGGTATTGACCAGAGGGACAGCCCCCTGTAGGTGTGTCTATGCAAAGTTTTTTGTGATTATTCTAACAAAATCTTCTGCCTAGCTTACTCCTGTGGAGAAGGCCAATACCCAGACGTGCAGATTGTATGAGTGGGAGGCGACTGTCAGAGGACGTAAGAGAAATTTACCTCTACTACTCTTAGCAGACCAGTAGACCCCTCTGCAATTGAAACCCCTTCCCCCAACCATACAGGCATCAATTTTAGCTTGGAGGACATTCACTACCCTAAAGCCCTCGGGGGGTGCCCCTCTAACGCACAAAATCGACATTGACATTTTTCTCCATCTTCTCCCTCACCTGAACACCCATATCCTATGCTCCTCAGGCATTTCATATGTACACAATTAGCTATCCGAGGGTCGCGTCAATTCACTAGCGGAATTTTCAGACAGACATCTCCTCACACCTTGGGCCACTTTTCTTGCTTTAGTATTCTACATTTCCTTACATAATACCCCCTACCACCCTTCACGGTGCATGAAGAACTGAAAGAACTAATGCTCCCACCTACCTTCCCGAAAAACGGTCATATATCGCGGCTGTATCACCTTCTACATATTAGCTTTACAACCAACAAATCCCCCTCCATGGTTAAATGGGAATCGGACCTAGGCCGGTCTTTTGATCTTACTGACTGGAAGAGGGCCTTAAGGATGATTATCGAGAGCTTGCGTTGCTCCTCGCAGTGGGAACTCACGATCAAAATTCTGAACCGCTGGTACTATACCTCTTATTGCCTATCCATAATGTCACCCACACCCAATTGCTGGAGAGGTTGCGGACAAGTAGGAACCCTCTTTCACTCCCTATGGTCCTGTCCAAAATGGAACAAGCTCTGGGTTCAAGTTTTTCCACTCATCTCCAATTGTACGGTGATCATAACCAAGCCTGACCCTTCTCTAGCCATCCTACATCTAGGTATCAATAACTTCCCTCCGTGGCACAGGACTGTGGTCTCCCATATACTTTTATCCACCCGCAAATTCTCCTGCGGCACTGGAAAACCGTTCATACCCCCAACTTTGGCTGACTTGGTATCCCTCGTGCACGATAACCACTCCTATGAGAAAATATTAGCACTGGCTAATCTATCTCCAAATGTGATTAGGAATGGTCGATCTGGGTATGTGTATAACTTAACGATTATTACCTAACACATTGACGGAGGGAGTGGAGGTGGGAGGGGAGGCCCGGGGATGGGGGGAGGCGCGCCCTTCGGACACAGTGAATTCCCCTTGAGGGTGACCTGGGTGTGTGGCCCCTCCTGATCATTCTCTGCATCTATACTTCTGTCCCACTTTCTATGAACCCCTCTCGCTTCCACACAACTCCAGAACAGGTATCTACCTTCTCACAGACCTGCAGGATTCCTAACCTCCATATTTAAATATGTGACACTATGCTCTACCGTTGACTGCTATTATCCTATGTTATGTATCTCAGTTTGATTTTTTTTTTGTTTGCAATATTGACTTTGACACAGTTACATAATGTGTTCACTTTTTCGACTGTTTATACTTTTGAAAATCCTAATAAAAATTAAAAAAAATAAATAAAAAAATGAAATCTTTCTAGGTTTACCATTATAATAAAATAAAAGCCCCTAAGGCTGGATTCACAACTTTAGAGGATGGCAAAAAAACTGCCCTGCAAGGCATCAAACTGTACATGCCATGCTTAGTGGTTCGCTAAAAAAAAAAAGAAAAGAAAAGTGCAAGTACCTTTTTTTTGGTCACTTGCTCTGCACTGGCAGCTAATTTTTGTGCTCTGGTTCCCTCCCATGCTGCTCCCTATCCCCCCCTCAAGAAACATACCTTTTCCAGGTGTGTGATCTAGTCCAGTGATGTCACGTCATTTTTGCCTTTGGCAGGGGGGGGGGGGGCTACTAAATACCACAGGGAGCAGCAGCTCTCTATAGTCTTTACCTATAAGTCCAGGGTGAAGGAGGAGGGGGGTACAGCCTTCACATCAGGGTTTACAGGAAGGGGGTCAAATGACACTGGGCTTTGACGCATTACATGAAATATTGTACTTTATTGCATGTGTATTAATGCATCACTACAGACCAGAAAGGTGTGAAGAAGCCCCCAAATTATTCTTAATACTCTAATGTAGGTGGGGATACATAATATGTGTAGTAAATATTCACCATAATGTTCTATATTTATGCATAGTGTGTGTCTGCACTGTTTGTGTATAGTGGTGTATTTGTTTTTTTAAATATTACATGTTTTACTTTTTATGCTTTGCTTACAATAATTACTATCACCAGGGGGGTGACAAGTTTCCTGGTGACCGTATATACTAGTGATTACAGCTTCTCTTAGGAAGACATCAGGGTCCGCGGATGTCTTCACTTTAGGCCGAAAAAAGTGGAAGTCCAGGCTTCCAAAATTCTGCGACCACCCCATTCTATGCCCTATCTATCTTGTAAAGGAAAAGGTGTATACTTACCTAATCTAAGGGTGCTACAGCACGATCATGTGATCTCCCCAGCAGCTGGCATCAGGGGAGAGAGCATATACAAAATATACCAGAAAAAAAGGGACAGTCAAAAGAACTGAAATAATGAGCCTCAGGGGTATAGAAACCAACCAGCCATTATTGAAGAAAAATAGATCCAAATTTAGAAAAATACAACTTTAATTAGTCACATCAAGGATATAAAAGCATGAAATAAAAACACAACCTTCCATGACCATAAAAAAAAAATGGTGCGGTAGCGAAATACTGTAGCTCTAAAAAGAGCACTTCAGGAAAGTCGCATCTGGATGCAATATCACTACTGGAAATGGCATATAGATGCAGTGAATTCAAAGAGCATGAAGAGCAATCAAATTAACAGATATAGAATCTCCATCAAACTCCAATGTATTGAATCCTAGTGAATATCCATATAGATCAGTCTATAGATGAAGCATAAATGTGATGTGTTTAGGGCTATTTCGCAACCTGTCTTTTTTTTATGGTGATGGAAGGTGGCGTTTTGTTTGATTTATGCTTTTATATCCATGCGGTGACCAAAATTTTTGTATTTTTCTAAATTTGAATCCATTTATATAATAGCTGACTGGTTTCTATACCCCCGAGGCTCATTAGTGTGGTTCTTTTAACTGTACCTTTTGTCTGGTACTGTCTCTTTTGTATATATTTGTATTTGCCACAGAGCCCTATTTGTATCCAGTGACATGAGTGGGTAAGTAACTGAGGGTACAATCTACCCAATATGCTGCAGTTCACTTTTAGCTATTTATTTTTTTTCTAGGGAGGAGAGAGCAGCATTAAGTGCATGGCCTGTGTGGGGACGTCACCAATAGAATTATTATGGGGCATCCCTTGTCTGCTGTCCCTTCTCTCCCCTGAAATCAATGCTGGGAGCTGATCATGTGGCCAGCGCCCTTATATTGGGCAAGAATGGACATCTTTCCTTTACAGGATAGTTAGTATAGGGCTTAGAATGGGGGTGGGAGAAGGTTTAGGTTTAGATAGTGTTAGCCCAGACTTCCACTTTTAATCCTGGTACACACTATACATTTTTTTCCATTCAACCCAGCGACTTGAACGAAAAAAAAACGGTCATCTCTGGTCGGAGCTGCTATACTATGTGGCCCCCCCCCCGCCCCCGCCAAAGCACTCCAATCAGGGCTCTCTGCTCAGTCGGTGGACTGCTGGTTTTCCAGCCTGCACGCCTGACAAAAGTCGGACAGACCAACATACACATGGGCCGAATGCAGGCCCTTTTTTTTTTTTTTTAACTGGCAAATGTCTGTGTACCTAGCTTCAAGAAATTATTCTGCTCCTGTCTTGCCCCCCCCCCCCCTTCTCCGCCCTGCCCCCCTCTTTGATTCCTTCTTTCCTACCCATTAACATGCTGACAATATTTTGAACACCATATTATTTTCATTACCTTATTTTAGACCCAGCGACAATCACTGGGTCTATGTGCTTCTATATATAATGATATAATGTAGGCAGATCATGGCTGGTGGGAGGGGCCATCATGGTTCTGTGCATTGCTTACCTAAAACATCACAGCACCTTGCCTTTCTATTTCTCTAAGCCCTGATGCAAGCAGTGAGCTGCAACTTGGGGAAAATGTAGAAAATGTAGAGAAACCTCAAAAAGCCTTGATAAGAAGGTGTCAGCAAGCAGACTGCCAGATCAGACCAGACCAGATAATGTCCACACAGTGGCAAAACTACCAGGGTCGTACTTGTGACCAGGCCCTGGCATTCTGCCACTGCCCGGGCCACAGTGGAGTTTTTTACCGCAGGGCTCTGGAGCTGAGAGCGTCTCTCTAATACAGCCCAGAGCCTACACTGACAGTTCCCCCCTCCCTCGCACGGATGGGAGAGGAGAGCCCTGATCTGCTCCTTCTCCTCTCTCCCCTCCTGTGTGCACTGCAGGAAGTGTGAAGCTAAGCAGGTGAATTTGATCATTTAGCTCCCGTCTTTCACACTTCTCGCAGTATACACAGGAGGAGAGGGGCGGGAGGAGAAAGAGCCAATCCGCTCCCTGCTCTTCCATCCGTGCGAGGAAGGAGGGGGGGGGGGGGACTGTCAGTGGATGCTCTGGGAGTCCTGCGGAAGGAGGCACTGATATGTGGCACTAATGGGGCTGCACTGATAATCAAGGCACTGATGAGTGCCCTGGTTATCAGTGTAAAACACGTACTGACAGTCTTGCTGGTTAACGGCTCTCCTTTCCTTTCACAGCGTGTGAGGAAAGGACTGTTAATAACCAGCAAGTCTGTTTACATGTGATCAGCTGATCACATGGTAAAGGGCTGCTGTGATTGGCCCCTTACCCTGATCTGTGATCAGCTGTGCCCGAAAGACTCAGTAGTCACATTGTGTGCTGGATACGTGACCAAGGGGACATGTGGGAGGATGTCCATGGACACATTCCCAGAACTATTGAAAACAACAGACCCGAGCTTACAGTATTGTACAATTCACTAGTGGTGAACACTGGCATAAAAACATGCAAAGGTGCAACGCTGCAAACTAACAAAGTCCTTGACAGGAAATTCAACAGAAAGAGTCCAATAGGTGTGGGGTCCAAAATAGAAAATCTTGTGAGAGATCCTCCACCGTCAGATGTACACACACTGACTCTTACCATCCAGAGTGGACCACTACATACAGAGATCGAATGTACTTGTTACAGAATCCAATCAAACAGCAGCATTCTTCCACCTTTAAGCAGATTCCACTTCACATGGCCCTCAATGGATAAAACGTTCCATCCAGAGTGGACCACTACATACAGTGGTTGAATGCACTGGTTACAGGATTCATTCGATCATACAGCAGCACTCTCCAACCCTTAAGCAGATTCCACTTCATATGGCCCTCAATGGATAGAACGTTCCAACATAGATAGAAAGACACCTCATAGTGGAATACGTTCAGTATAAAATGTATTACGGTATATTCCAGAAAACTCCAAAAAAGGTAAGAAAAACTTGCATGTGCATCTATCCACAAGGGAAAATTTTCAACCATCAAGATGGCTGACCTCCGTGCTTGGCAATGTCGCGTGATCCAGCTCTACCCAACCAGATACACATGATCACTTGCCCATGTGGCATGCATTATGTGGGACACACTGTTCGTACTTTTTAGATCAGAAGGAAGGAGCATCTTGCTAACATTCAAAAGTGCTTCCCTAACCATAGCCTTTCCAAGCATTATGATCGTTATCATAATAGAAACCCTAAGGGTACATCTTTTATAGCCATTGACCAGCTCAATGTCAATTGGAGAGGAAGTCACTTAAGGAGAGAAATCTCCAGGCTATAAACTAGGTGCATCTAATTTAAGATCATTCAGACCTCATGGCCTTATAATAGAGTCGAATACTAACCCCTTCATAAACAATGGATGAATTTTTCTGGACTGTCATATGAACCTAAATAGGGTTTGTTCTATACTCAGGCAATTATGGTTAATTTTTTTTTCTATGTTTTTAGGTTTTTATGGTTCATATATATATATATATATATATATATATATATATATATATATATATATATATATATATATATAGATATAGATAGTGAAATAATTTTTTGGGTAAAATTGTATTGAGTGTTTTCAACCACAAGATGGCACCAACTATGCTCGGCAATCTATATATGGGACAGAACATTCCTATAACTTTTGCTTTGTAACCTTTCATTTTTTTGGAGTTTACATGTATATGGGTTTTCCAACTGGCCACCTCTAACTATTTTTGAGCGACCGGAACTCTCCGATTCAAGTTCTGTTTTTTGCCATTTAATATAGTCTGCAAATGCTGTGGGACCAGGATTTATTTTCAATGATCACAACCTTTGCTTTTAGGTTCCCGTATCCAACTCCCTCAGGTCTGCTCTTTTTGGTCGGACACGGCATCACTTCCTATTTCAGTGGGATGAACAGTTCCTTCTCTTGGAACACATAGTACATGGTCTATCTATAGCTGGCCCCTACCACATATAAGGCATCCCAATACACGTGAGGCCACGCCACTGATGATGTTGGTACGCAAAACCGATTGAGTAGAACAGGATCACGTGACATTGCCAAGCAGTGAGGTCCGCCATCTTGATGGTTGGAAACATTCCCCTGTGGATTATTGATGCACATGCAAGTTTTTATCTTACCTTTTGGTGAGTGAGTTTTCTGGATGCGAATACATTTTATACTGAACATATTACACTATGAAGTGTCTTTCTATCTATGTTGGAACCTTATATTCATTGAGGGCCCATATGAAGTGGAACCTGCTTAAGGGTGAAAGAGTGCTGCCGCACGATCGATTGGATCCTGTATGTAACCAGTGCATTTGACCGCTGTCTGTAGTGGTCCACTCTGGATTGAACATTATATCCATTGAGGGCCATATGAAGTGGAATCTGCTTGAAGGTGGAAGAGTGCTTCTGTTCAATCGATTGGATTCGGTAAGAAGTGCATTCGGCCACTGTATGTTGTGGTCCACTCTGGATGGTAAGAGTCAGTGTGTGTACATCTTTCGGTGGAGGATCTCTCATAAGATTTTCTATTTTGGACACCACACCTATTGGACTCTGGTAAATTTCCTGTCAAGGACTTTGTTAGTATTTAACCCTCCCAGAACTGGAAGCCTGGGACTCAGATGGAAGGGGGGTCAAGGGGAGCCCTTATGGTTTCTTGCACCGGGGCCTGGCCTGAAGGTTCTAGTTATGCCTCTAATCCCACATGTGATGCTGAACCTTCATGATTTAAAGAACTTAAAACCAATGAATTAAAGGGGCAGGCCAGGGACGAGAGGATAGGGATTAAAGCATTAGATGATGGATTTCCTCCAACCAGTAAATGAAGCAAGCTCGCACAGAGCCCGCTGAACACAGATGTGATTTGATGAGTTTCCATAACTTCTGTTTCTAGTAAGGGTTTTTAATCTGTTTTGGAGGCAATAAAAATCCTGATCTTACTGCACTTCTGCTTGCACGTCTGACTTGCTGAAGCTCCTTTTGGAACCGGGAAAAAATTACTGTGCAGTGAAATCAATTTCAGTAAAGGCAGAAGCCTGTACAACTGTGCAAGACTGAAGTTAGGCTTTAAAGTGGTAGTATCCCGCTTTTTCACTTTTTACTACAGGTAAGCCTATATTAAGGCTTACCTGTAGGTACAATTCACATCTCCTAAACCGGAACGCATTTGCAGTGCATGCAGCTGCGCATGCGCTCTTTAGGTAAGGCGGACCTTCAGCTTCCCTTGCCGGGAGCTTGCCGGAAAATGACTCCCGCGCGCATGCGCGGGAGTGACGTCAGCGCGGCTCTGGCCAATCACAGCGCTGGAACCACCGAACCCGGAAGAGAGGCCGTGGGATCATGTCAGCGCCAGCAGCGGTGTCCGGGGGTCCGTGTCAGGGCTTCGTTCTAAGGTAAGTAATTCATAATGAGCTAGTATGCGATGCATACTAACTCATTATGCCTTTGTCTTGCAGGTTTTTTTTTTTGGGTTTACAACCGCTTTAAGTACTCTTAAATCAAATATGCACATTTATTACCAGTACCTTCCAATGATTTTCAAACAACATGCCTATGTTGTGAAATGCAGTAACTAAAGGGCTTTGTGAGATCTGAAAATATATGTATATTTTCTAAAACAACTTTTTGTGGGAATGAAAACACCATTCAAAATATACTTACCAACACACTTAGGGGCATCAGAACTCCAATTTCCATAAGAGGAGCAAGTCACAGAAGGTGGTCCTATGAGTGCAAATGTTTTATCACTGCACTGGTATGTTACAACGTCTTGGTAAGCATATACTCCTTTTACGGGGCTAAATGATCCATTTGTTATAGCAGATGGAGGTGCACAACTTGGAACTGCAAAAACAAAAGAAGAACTGAAAATGAGATGTCTGCAAAAGAAGGATTTTAAGTACATCAAACGCCCAAAAACTTTCTTTTCTTTTATTGAGCTTTAGCTATTATGGAAGGTTAAAACACCTGCCAGTTTTTTAAGGTTGTCTGCGTCTCACAGGAGCGAATAATTCCCTGGTTCTGGAGACCTAGGGGTTGATTTACTAAAGGCAAATCAATTGTGCACCGTGCAAGAGCAGTTGCTCCAGACCTTAGTAAATAAGTTGAAGCTTCACTTTGCAAAGCATACCCAATCACATGCAAGGAAAACAACACCACATTTTTGCTTGCAACAGGAGTGGATAATGAAGTTTGTATAGCTTCCCCTCATTTATTAAAGGAGTTCTAAAATCAGAAGTTTTTTTTATCTTAATGCAAGCTATGCATTAAGATAAAAAAACTATGTGCAGCAGCCCCCCTCGGCCCCGATAACACCTATCTGAGGTCCCTCTCTGTCCAGCGATGTCCACGAGTGTCTCAGCCATCCAAGATTCTCCATCCTAAGACACAGCAGCAGTCCTATTGGCTGCCACTGCTGTCAAAGTCAGCTAGCCAATCATAGGAGATTGGGGGCTGGGGCAGTGCTTCATGTCTTAATGGACAAGCTGCTTGTGTGGAGGTACTGAACAGAAGGGAGGGGTCAGGATCACAATAGGCAGACCCAAGAAGAGGAGGTTTTGGGCCACGCTGTTCAAATCCACTGCAACAGAGCAGGTAAGTATGACATGTTTTTAATTTTATAGGGAAAAAAAAAAAAGAAACGAGACTTTAACCAGTTCAGCCCCACCCACCGTACATTTACAGCGGCACTCAGCCGCTGCTGAGCAAAGCAGCATAGCCCTACGCCGCTCGCTCCCACCGCTCTGGGGCGCGCTCCTGTGCGCCCCCAGCCCAGCTGATGGTCTGATTGGGTTCAGAACAAAAATCATTGGCCTGGACCTGTTGATCTGTCCTGCCCAATCAGATACTGACTTGTGCCTGTGTAATGTAAACACAGGCACAAAAATGACCCGCTCTCTCCTCCCAAAATCCTTTTTAGATTCATCGAGAGGAGAGAGAGGATCAAAACTGAGTACTGCACCAAGCACACACACACACACACACACACACGTAGATAGGCACATTTAACCCCCGATCACCCCCCCAGTTAACCCCTACACCCCCTGTCACAACACACACTGTATACAGTCTATAGCAGTTTCCTATATACCTGTATTAGTGTGACATGTGACCTGATATAGCGCTTGCTACCGTTCCTTTTAGGCTTAGGATACCTGCCCCCCCATAAAGTTTTAACCCCCTGATCTCCCCCAGTTAACCCCTTCCCCCCTGTCACATTGCACACTATACACAGATAATATAGTGGTTTTCTGTATTTCTGTGATAGTGACTTCAGTTAGTGCTAGCGAGTTAGTTTCTGTCCCAAGTAGGTTTAGGGTCCTCGCCACTCCCCCAATAAAGATTTAACCCTCTGATCACCCCGTCACAACACACATTGTATACAGTATATAGTGGTTTCCTATATTCCTGTATTAGTGTGACTTGTGACCTGGTTTAGTGCTTGCGGCCGTTCCTTTTAGGGTTAGGATACCCGCCACCCCCCAAATAAAGATTTAACCCCCTGATCACCCCCAGTTAACCCCTTCCCCCTGTCACATTGCACACTATATACAGGTAATCTAGTGGTTTTCTGTATTTGTGTGATCGTGGGATTGTGACTTCAGTTAGCGCTAGCGAGTTAATTTCTGTCCCTCTCCTGATCACCCCCAGTTAACCCCTTCAATGCCCTGTCACGGTGTCACTTTTATAGTGTACAGTTTTTTTTCTGATCACTATTTTTAGTGTCACAGGTGACATTAGTTAGTGTTAGCGTCAGTCTAGGACAGCGCAGATCCCCGGCGCATAGTTAGAAATATTATTTAACCCCTTAATTACCACATACACACACATACACCTCCAGTACTAGTATAGTGTTTGAACAGATCAATATCTGATCAGAACTATACTGGCGTCCCCATAGTTTAGTGTTCCCAAAACGCAGTGTTTGCATGATCAGCACTGATTCCTACCAGCACCTGCTTTTAGCCCCTCCGCCCACCCCACCCCACCCAGGCAAGTGCAGTAATCAATAGATTACTGTCACTTCCAAAAAACACAACACACAAAACCGCTGTGTTAGAGTCAGGCCTGATCCCTGCTAGCATTAGGTTTTTTTTTGGTAGCGGATGAAATCATCCTTGAAAACCAGGTGCTTTTTTACCTGTGAGTAACACTACTGTACCTGTAAATTTAGTTGCTAAAATGACCAAACGGTGGTACAGAGGCAGGGTATTAGTGCAGAGGCCTACAGTATACTGACCATGTCAGATGAGAGCGATGGGGAAGACTCACTGGCAGAATCAGGGTCAGTATACGAACCTGAGCAGTTGCTCCCTGACAGAAAGCTCTGATGACGGATGGGTCCTTGTTAAGATCAGGCGTACCCCACCCCATTCTGGAGTTGCTGAGGTGCAGGAATCGCAGGGTGCTCGTATGGAGCAGAGTGTCAGTACTAGTGCCGCTCAACCTTCTGGTGAACTGGCAAGCACCAGTGGCCTAGTACACCCTGGACCTAGAACAACCAGCACTGCAATATCACTTGGTGACGTGGCGAGTTCCATAAGTGCAGTTGAAGCTGGTGTGGTGGCTAGCACAAGTAGTGGCCTGCAACCACCGCGTATTCGAAGACAGGCCCCGTAGAGTCCATAGTGCCCTCCCTGATGCGCTGGCATATCCTAATTGCCAGCCCACTGATACTACAGCGCCCATACTTCCCCCATTCACTGCCCAACCTGGAATTCATGTGGAAACCGCCAATTTTACTCCCCTGAATTTTTTTGAGCGGTTTTTCACGGAAGATGTTTTCAGATCTATTGTGGACCAAAGCAATTTATATGTTGGTCAATTCATCGCCGCCAACCCAAATTCGCCACCTGCCAGACCATTCGGCTGGAAACCTATAACAGTTTCTGAGTTTAAAACCTTTCTGGGCCTTAACCAAACCAAAAACATGGGCATAACCAAAAAGTGTGAGTTGCGGTTATAGTGGTCCAGTAACCCAATTCACCATATACGCGTGTTCTCTGCTTCCATTTCCAGGGCGAGATACGAGCAAATTCTGCGGTTCATGCACTTTGACAATGAAATCTGTCGTCCTCGGGGAGACCTTGAATATGACCGGCTCCACAAAATTTGGCCCCTCGTAAACCACTTCATATAGCAGTTTGCAGCCTTGTTTACCCCCCCCCCCCCCCCAACAAGTTGTCTGCGTTGAGGAGTCCCTGATTAAGTTTACTGGCCGCCTTGCTATGAAACAGTAAATTCACAGCAAGCGTGCTAGATATGGGGTCAAGCTGTATAAGCTGTGTGACATGGCCACAGGCTATACAGTTAGTTTCCTGTTTTACGAGGGAAAAGATAGCACTGTGGAGCCCCCCTAACTGCCCAGACTACATAGGGAGCAGCGGCAATATAGTTTGGGACTCATGGCACTTTTCCACTGCAAGTACCGGCTTGGCTCCACTCAGCACTGCTTGGCCCAGCTCGGCTCAGTTTTCTTTTCCACTGTGTGGTACAAGTTGGCACCTTTCAGCACTGTACAGGCTCTACTCGGCTTGGTTTGCTTTTCCACTAAAGTAGTACTAAGTAGTAAGTGGGTGGGATTACAACAATTATCTGACCAATCAGTGGCTAGTAGTGACAAACAATTAATGCTGCATGCAAAGGATTGTGGGATATGGTATCGGTATGGCCTGCTTGTAACCCCAACCGAGGTGGTACTGTTTAAGCGAGCCATACCGACGCCGTACCATGTAGAGGAAAAGCGTCGCTGTACCAAACCGTACTGAACCATTCTAACCCGTACCATGCAGTGGAAAAGCACCATTAGTGTCATCCTTATTCGGAAAGGGGTACCATTTGTACGTGGACAATTTTTATACAAGCATGCCACTTTTTAGTCACTTGCTTGAATTACAAATTGGCGCATGTGGCACCGTGCGACCTAATCGCCGGGGCTTCCCCCAACGGCTTGTAAATTCTGGTCTTAGTCGGGGGGAGAGAGCCTGCTTGAAAACAGACAAATTGCTTGCAGTGAAGTGGATGGATACACGGCATGTTTTCGTTCTGTCCTCCCTTCATGCAGACACGACGGTCCAAATTACTACGGCAACCGGTGTTTTGGAGAAACCCCTGTGTCCAAATATAACCTTAACTTGGGAGGGGTGGACCTTAACGACCAGCTTTTGGTTACTTAGTTGCCCGTAAAGCCAGGCGCTGGTACAAAAAAGTTTCTGTTTATTAATTCTAATTGGTTATTGCTATACAAAGCGTCAGGACGAGCTGGATCCTTCCTAGAATTCCAGGAAGAGATCATCGGAGGCTACCTTTATCCAGGAGGCGCTCCTGCCAAACGTCCCCTACCAGATGCAGTGAGCCGGCTGAATGAGAGGCATTTTTCACATGTCCTCCCGAGTACCCCTACCCAAAGACACCCCTAAAGAAGAGGTTGTGTCTGTAGCAGGCACGGATTTAGGCGTGACATCCACTATTATTGTCCCTTCTGTCCTGACCAACCTGGTCTCTGCATCGGGGAATGTTTCCAACGCTACCACACACTAGTGGAGTATTAGCGTAGGGTACAGCACGACACCGTTTAGGGCACACTAACACAGGGTCTTGAAAGATGTTAGATGGCTATCGACATTTTGAGAGACCCTAACCTGGAAAGTTGCAGTTCAAAAAAAAAAAAAAAAGTGTAAAAAAAAAAAAAAAACATTACAAAAAAAATATAAAATAAAAAAGCCAAAAATAGTGGTCGTTTGAGTTATTTTTCTGTTCTTCTACTCTTCCTACTGTACTTTGTTTTTCATTCTATTGTTAACCAGTTTGCCTTGCAGGTACACTCATCGGCTGCCACACTGATTTTATATATTCGGACAAAAACAGCGTTTGCGCTCAGCATATATGGATACCTCTGTGGTAGGTGATTTCACCACTGCAGTTAAAAAACCATTAGGTATACATGGAATTTTGTCATGTATACCCATCATTAAGAAGTGGGTTTGGATGTTTGGGCGGTTAATGGTGGGTATACTACACAATTTTCTTGCGGAGATTTCTGTTAGGTTCTCTTTTTCCGTTCAGCCCACAGGCTGCATGAAAAAAAAACCTAGACTATATGCCAAACAAGGACCAGCAATGTACTGGTACGTTGCTGGACTTTTGAGTGGTTAAACCAGGATGATGCTTGCAGATTTAGGCATCATCTTGGTATCGTTTTTTACAGCCAGCAGTCGGCTTACATGTAAACGCAATCCTAGCAGATAATTGGCCACTAGACTGCTTTTACAAGCAGTGGGAGGGGACCGCAAATACCGTGTGACAAAAAAATTTGCAACATCCACCATTTTGTTCCGTAGGGCCTCTGCTTTACAAAATTATATGATGTTTGGGGGTTTAAAGTAATTTTCTAGTAAAAAAATATATATTTTTTTATGTAAACAAAGTCACAGAAAAGGCTTGGTTTTCAAGTGGTTAGAAGAGTGGGTGATGTGTGGCTAAGATTAAGCATGAAATGCCAGGACAGTTCAAAACCCCCCATCCCCCAAATGATCCCTTTTTGAAAAGTAGACACCCAAAGCTATTTGCTGAGAGGCATATTGAGTCCATGGAGTATTTTATATTTTGCCCCAAGTTTCGGGAAGGTGACAATTTGTTTTCATTTTTTAAACAAAGTTGTCACTAAATGATATATTGCTCACGCATGCCATTGGTATATGTGAAGTGACACCCCAAAATACATTCTGCTGCTTCTCCCGAGTACAGGGATACCACATGTGTGAGACTTTTTGGGAACCTAGCTGTGTACGGGACCCCGAATCCAATCACCACCTTCAGGTTTTCTAATGGCGTAAATGGTGCATTTTACCTCTGCACTACCGGTCACAGTTTGAGGCCCTGAAATTTCAAGATAGCACAAAACCCCCCCAAATGACCCCATTTTGGAAAGTAGACACTCCAAGCTATTTGCTGAGAGGCATGGTGAGTCCATGGAATATTTTATATTTTGCCACAAGTTTCGGGAAAATTATTATTATTATTTTTTTTTTTTGTTGTTTTTTTTTTTTTTTACACAAAGTTGTCACTAAATGATATCTTGCTCATACATGCCATTGGTATATATGAAATTACACCCCAAAACACATTTTTCTGCTTCTCCTGAGTACAGGGATACCCCATGTGTGAGACTTTTTGGCAGTCTAGCTGCTAACAGGACCCCAAAAACCAATCACCACCTTCAGGCTTTCTAGGGGCGTAAGTTGTTGACTCCTTACTACCTATCACAGTATTGAAGGCCATCAGATAGCACAAAACCCCCCCAAATGACCCCATTTTGCAAAGTAGACACTCCAAGCTATTTGCTGAGAGGCATGGTGAGTATTTTGCTGATCTCATTTATTTTGGAAAATTAAGGGGAAAAAAAAAAAAAAAAAGGAAAAATTCATTTTACCTCTTTTTTCAATTTCCAAAACTTTGTGACAAAAAGTGAGATCTGCAAAACACTTGACATGCTTCTCCGCAAATAGCTTAGGGTGTCTACTTTCCAAAAAGGGGTCATTTGGGGGGGGGGGGGTATTGCTGTCTTGGCATTTCATGGCCTCCGAAACTGATAAGTAGTGAGGAGTGAAATCAACAATTGCGCCCTCGGAAAGCCTGAAGGTGGTGATTGATTTTCGGGGTTCTGTACGCGAATAGACTGCAAAAAAGTCTCACACATGGGGTATCCCCATACTCAAGAGAAGCAGCAGAATGTATTTTGGGGTGTCATTTCACATATACCCATGGCATGTGTGAGCAATATATCATTTAGTGGCAACTTTGTGGAAAAAAACAAAAATAAATAATAATTTTCCCGGAACTTGTGGCAAAATATAAAATATTCCATGGACTCACCATGCCTCAGCAAATAGCTTGGAGTGTCTACTTTCCAAAATGGGGTCATTTGGTGGTGGGGGGGGGGGGTTTGTGCTATCTTGAAATTTCAGGGCCTCTAAAAACTGTGACAGGTAGTGCGCAAGTAAAACGCACAATTTACGTCATTAGAAAACCTGAAGGTGGTGATTGGTTTTCAGGGTCCGTACACAGCTAGGCTCCCAAAAAGTCTCACATGTGGTATCCCTGTACTCAGGAGAAGCAGCAGAATGTTTTTTGGGGTGTCATTCCATGGTGTCATGGAATGTGTGAGCAATTTATCATTTAGTGACAACTTTGTGTTAAAAAATTAAAAATGTAATTTTCCCAAAACTTGTGGCAAAATATAAAAAAATATTCCATGGACTCACCATGCCTCTCAGCAAATAGCTTGGAGTGTCTACTTTCCAAAATGGGGTCATTTGGGGGGGGGGGGGGGTTTGTGCTATCTTGATATTTCAGGGCCTCCTAAACCGTGATAGGTAGTGAGAAAATGCAATAAAAAATGTACGCCCTTTGAAATTCTGAAGGCGGTGATTGGTTTTCTGGGTCCCGTACACAGCTAGGCTCCCAAAAAGTCTCACACATGTGGTATCCCTGTACTCAGGAGAAGCAGCAGAATATATTTTGGGGTGTAATTACACATATACCCATGGCATTCGTGAGCAATATATCATTTCAATGACAACTTTGTGTAAAATTATTTTTTTTTTTAGTCATTTTTCAAACACCTGTGACAAAAAAAATTAATATTTAATGAGCTCAACATGCCTCTCAGGACATTCCTTAGGATGTCTACTTTCCAAAAAGTGGCAATTGAGATTTTTTTTGTCAAAAGACATGTAGCTAAATACATTTTGGCCAAAATATATGCCAGAAATTGAGTATATTGGTTATTTTTTAAAAGACAGTCAAAAATGTCATTTTTTTCTCGATATTTTCGCATTTTATTTATTAATAGCGCAAAAAATAAAAAGCGCAGAGGTGATCAAATACCACCAAAAGAAAGCTCTGTTTGTGGGAACAAAAAAGGACATAAATTTAATTTGGGTACAGCATTGCATGACCATGCAATTGTCAGTTAAAATCACGCAGTGCCAAGTTGAAAAAAGGGGCCTGGTCATTACGCAGCCAAATCCTCCGGGGCTAAAAAGTTATTAAGACTACAATAACCTCTATGTAAGGGAAAAAATTCAGAGTTACACCCGGGAAGGCAAACTCTTGTTTGTGGGGACTGATATATAGAGCTTTAAATCCGTGAATGAACCCTTCTCCTAGTCCATACTTAGGAAGAAGGTGTTCTAGATAAGGCTAGCTGACGCTATCAAAAGCCTTGTGAATATCAAGACTCACAAGGCATGTAGGGGATTTGCTGAGATTGGCATCATTAATTATATTAGCGACTAGCCTAATGTTGTCTGAAAGCTGTCTACCTGGAATAAACCCGGTCTGGTCAGGATGGATCAATTTATGGATTACATTGGATAGTCGGTTAGCTAGCAGTCTGCCGAATAGTTTAAAGGTCATTATTCATGACCGAGATGGGCCAATAATTATGGTCTCAGGTGCTCTCCAGGATGGAATGCATCAAACTGACAGAAAAAATCTTTCATTCCCTTCATAGCTCCATGATGACATTCCATGCTAAATGGGACTCTTGGGACAATTGTGTTGGGCCAGTAAGTACTTCTTAATCTAAATGATATGTCTAACTTGACAGTTCTGACACCTCATGTGTATTTGACTACAGTACTTGATATTCTGCTATACTATGACCAATATTTGTTGCACACTTGCTATGTTTTCAGAGTATTTTTCTATGCAATATATTTTTTAATATATATGCGATGTTACATTGTTGACCTGTGTAAAAGTTATTTTTTTTGTACTGACTTTCTAATAAAATCTTTTGTAAACAAAAAAAAAAAAAAAAAAAGACTACAATAACTAAGCTCTGGAGCATTTGCACTGCAAAGTGCACAGTCTATTTGCCTTTAGTATATCAGCCCCATAATAAAAAGTGAAAGAAAATCTATTCAAAGTGAGATTAAAGCTGGCCATAAATAGATCGAACTTCAGCTGGTTCAGAAGGGACCAGCTGAATTTTGATCCATGTGAAGCTGCTCCCACTCGACAGAAGTTGATCTAATGATCCAACGAGCCCACTTCTGTCAAATGGGCTTTTTAGAAAATGTTTGTATGACCAGCCCCCCGCCGTCAGAATACAATCAGCGGGGAGGATTTTTCTATTCACCTCATCTCCAGTTCTAGCAACATTGGTAAAATTGTTTGACTAAAGCCCCATACACACGTACCAATCGTCGGCCGAACGATCGGCCGTCTTTTGTCCAGGGCTGTCGTGTCTGTTGAAAACTGCAAAAAAAAAAAAAACACACAAATTTTGTCAGCCAACAACAGCCGACTGCAGAAGTAATGTCATGTGATGGTTAACTTTCCTTGTCTTTTTTCTTTTCTGAGCATGCCCAGTCTTGCTAATCTGATGTCTGTCGGCCGAAATCTGTACTGACTGGCGAACAATCGGCCGTTCTGGTGTTGGCCAACAAAAATTTTAATGCCTGCACGACAGATTCTGTTCGGCCGAAAATGCGCTGTCGGCAGCATCATACTAACAAGCCTACAATCGGCCGATCGGTCGAATATTTACGGCCGACAATCGGTACGTTTGTACGGGGCTTTACCCACTTTCTGTTACAGTTAGTCTGGCTGGGGAAAAAAAAAAAAAAAAAAAAGACACAAGCCCATCTAGTTCAACCAAAAAATGGTATATTAAAAAAAAAAAAAAAAAAAAAAAAAAAAGTACAATCCTGTATACAAAATCCTATACCCCCAGTTGATCCAGAGGAAGGCAAAAAACCTCAGTAAAGCATGATTCAATTTGCTCCAGCAGGGGGAAAATATCCCTCCTGTAGTAGTCGGATATTCCCTGGATCAACGTTACCTTTAAATGTTCATATCCAGTTATTTTATGTACATTAAAGAATCCAGGCCTCTTTTAAAGCAATCTACTTAGCAGGACAGAACCAGGCTCTTGAGGGAGTCTAGTCCCCATTTTCACAGCTCTTACTATGAAGAAACCTTTCCATATTTGGAGATTAAATCTCTTTTCCTCCAAAACGTAAACAGTGCTCCCTTGTCCTCTGTTATGACCTTTTAAAGTGAATGACTCAACAAGTTTACTATATAGACCACTTATGTATTTCTATATGTTGAGTATATCCCCCCTTAACCTTTTTACTGCCACAGCCGTTTTTGTGTTTTTTGCACACGTTTAAAAAATTTTTTCCTGACAGACTCCATGGCAGCACATGTATGGGTAGGCTCCGCCTCCTCTCCTACCCTATAGGACCCCACTCCCATAAATCTTTGCTCCATACCAGGAGCCGTGTTTCTTTTTTGTCCTCCTCCTGCAAGAAGGAAGTCTTACCTTATAGGATGTCTATCGGTTTCAGGCGATCTGGTGGCGTGTGGATTTCCTGCTGTCGTATGCCTCCTGTTTTATGTCCAGCAATCTCGATATTTATTGGGTGGACCCGGGCAATATTGTTTTAAATGCTGAAGATGCCGTAAATCCTGCATGAGAGGTGGGCTGCATTGTTGGCCAATACGTCCTTGCTATTGAGCGGATAGGCCCTGATGCCCTGTCACACATGCATGAATTTATCCAGGCCTAAGACTGTTCGGTTATCATCATTGTGGTAAAGTATAAATTCATTGTATTTCCAGTTTGTGCGGCTGGAGCGCTCCTGCGTTCCAGATCGTCGCTTAGGCTCCTCCCCCTGCTTCACCGAACCTTCGATTGGTCGTTCGGGATGAGGCTTGGCTCTGGTTTCATCTGCGCATGCATCGCTCCCGATCTCCTATGACGCTATTGCGTCGTTTGGGGCGTGGCCTTGTGGCGCCCGGGAGATTTAAGCAGCTGTCAAACCCTTTTTCAATGGGATGTCTGCGGATGTTGCGGTGGCTTCCCCGTGCGGTTTCTCTGCTCCTCAGCGGTGAGTCATGCTTTGAACCAGGGGCCATTTGGGGTAAAGGGGATGGTGTGGAGACGAAAGTTAGTACATGTATGCTTACTTTCTTCCTGTGCAGGCTTTGCTTCTATCTGCAATGGATGCTTCACCACCCCGGTGGCCAGTCCCTGCGCAACAGCCCTTTTAGGTCTGACCAACGGCCCATTTCTGGATCAAAGAATCGTTCTCCTTCAGTCCACCGTCACTCTTGATCAAAGTCTGGTCATAGGTCTAGCTCCAGGTCTAAACGACATGAAGACACTACCAGTTCGGTCGCACAGCGACAATCCCGCCATTCTGACCGCAGTTCAGGGAAATCATGCTGGGGCTGTCGAGCCCGTGTCCCTGAGGATAGATCCTTATGCGATACCTGTTATTCCAGGGCACTAAGGGAGAAGCAAGACACTGTACAACCAGTGGAGTCTATGGTCAGGCGGATCATACAGGAATCCCTCAGAGACTGGGATCGTGACAGGCTGTCTGGTCACTCTTCAGAGGCTCCTGGACTCCTCCCGAGGGATGATTTGGAGCCAGGTACTTCACAACCAAGTCGTTTGTCGGAAGATTCTACAGACAGCGAGGATGATTTGGGAGACCAGAATGTAGGTTTTGAACTTGCTATGGTCCCACCGCTAGTTAAAGCGGTTAAGGAGGCATTAAAATGGGAAGATCCAGCTGAATCCCCAGCTAAAACAAAAGAAATATTTCAAACATCTCAAGAAAGAGCGTTCCCATTTTCCCCTTCTGGGGGAGTTGGGAGAAATTATTACAGATGAGTGGCAGGGAGTTGAAAAGAGAAATTCTTTGTCATCCAAGGTCTCCAAGATGTATCCCTTTAAGAATGATAAAGTGAAACATCTAGATTCCGCTCCCACGGTGGATGCGGCCTTGCCATTAGAAGACTCAGTCTCCTTCAAAGACGCTCTTGACAGGCGGATCGACACAGATCTTAAAAAGATTTATCTCTCCGCAGGTATGGCGTGTAAGCCGGCCCTGGCTTTGGCAGCCACATCCAAGGCAATGGAAGCCTGGGTGGACAGCGTGGAGGCTACACTTCAGAGTGTCTCCGAAGAAGTGGCCAGGAGCTCGGCCATTGAAGAGTTGAGGCTGGCAACGGCTTTCTTGGGTGAGGCATCCATTGATATCGTCCGCTTGGCGGCGCGGGTCATGCTGTCCTCTGTCACGGCCAAACGTGCCCTGTGGTTGCGCCCCTGGTTGGCTGACCCTGCCTCTAAACATGCTTGGTGCAGTATCCCCTTTGAGGGTTTCTCTCTCTTTGGTAATAAACTGGACAGTGCTATTACCCGTGCCACTGGTGGTAAATCGGGGTTCCTTCCCCAGGATCGCCGGTTGATAGACCAGAGAAGACCTCAAAACAGGCAAAATCCTGATCGTGCCAGAGAGGCTCGTTTTTGCAGGCCTGGCCGTGAGTTCAGGAAGAATTGTCTATGGGGCAAAAGTTCTCCAAAGGAAAGTCTTCTGGAAGCCGAGAGACAACTAAGTCTTTTTGATATCGAGCCTGTCCAGACAGTGCGGGTAGGCGCACGCTTACTTCAATTTGCGCACGTCTGGGCAGCCTCGGTCGAAGATCAGTGGGCTGTCAGAACCGTATCACACGGGCATGTGTGGATCTTCGACAAAAGTCCCATTCTTCGCTTCATTCCTACGGCCTTACCCCGTTCAGAAGAAAAGAAGTTGATTCTTCTATCATTTGTAGAATCCCTGGTTGCCCAGGTTGCGGCAGTACCTGTCCCAACCGAGGAAAGGTTCCAAGGCATCTATTCTCCGCTCTTCATGGTCTTGAAGAAAAGCGGCTCTTGGAGGCCGGTTATAGACCTAACACACCTAAACACCTTCATCAAGAAAGAGGTTCAGGATGGAGACTTTTCACAATTCGTCAAGTGGTGCAGCCAGAGGATTGGATGATATCCATAGACTTAGAAACACTCTCTGGTTCGCCAGTTCTTCAGAGGTGCTACCAGGCGAAGACCTCCTAGAAAGCCCAGGTTTCCTAAGTGGGATCTTCCTACGGTATTGGAGTTTCTTTCCTCAGTCACCTTAAATCGGGAGGATCCACTCTTCCTTAAAAATATCTCCATGAAGACTGCCTTTCTGGTGGCTATTACTTCAGCCAAACGGGTTTCTGAACTCAGTGCCTTGGGCTACAAGGAACCATTCCTTACGTTTTTCCCTGATCGGGTAGTATTGGTTCCGATGCTTGGCTCCAATCCAAAAGTGATGTCGGTATTCCATGTCAACCAGGAAATTGTCCTGCCTACGTTCAAATCTCAGGATGAAAATTCTATCCATCCTTTGGATGTGGGGGAAACTCTACGGCTATATCTGGAGCCTACGGCTCCTTTTCGCCAATCAGACCATCTTTTTGTCCTCATCTGCGGAAAAAACAAAAGGCAAACAAGCTTCCTCAAGATCCATAGCGAGTTGGATAGTTCAGACCATCCAGTGGGCATATAAAGCCAGGGGACTGGCTCCTCCAGAGGTGATGACAGCTCATTCCACTAGAGATATCTCTACGTCCTGGGCAGCTTCTCTTCATGTAGCTCCTGACGTGATTTGCAGAGCGGCTTCTTGGTCATCAATCAATACCTTTACGTCGCATTACTGTGTTGAACCGGCTTCTTTGTCTTCGGTCAATTTTGGTTTAAAAGTCTTGTCTGTTGACGGTGTAAATTAAACCAGCAGTTACCCGCCCGGGTGTGTATGGCTAGTTATTTCCCATACGTGTGCTGCCATGGAATCTGTCAGGAAAACAGAAAATTTATATCAATACTTACCGTAATTTTCCTTTCCTGATGGACTCCATGGCAGCAGGAGTCCCCTCCCATCTGCTGGAGTAGTCTATTTATGGAACACGGCTCCTGGTATGGAGTAAAGATTTATGGGAGTGGGGTCCTATAGGGTAGGAGAGGAGGCGGAGCCTACCCATACATGTGCTGCCATGGAGTCCATCAGGAAAGGAAAATAACGGTAAGTATTGATATAAATTTTCCGTTTTTAGGCCTGAAGATTACACAAAACCCCACAAACATATCTTCTGAAAGCAGACACCCAAGAGAAAAAAAATAGTGGTAGTTCCAATTTTTTATGTCACACGATATTACCGCAAAATTTTCAGTTAAAAAAAAAAAAAACACTAAAGTGAATTTTAGGGCAAAAAAATATATAAGCCAAGACAAGGTTGGCCCAGGTAAATAAATAGATACCCAATATCAAACCTTCAATTTCTGTGCGTCTGTGAAATGGCGACGAACTTCATTATCCTATATTTTCTATAGGCGGCGCTTCAAAAGCCCTCTATAGGTCAGTTTAGTGTTATGCAGGAGGTCTTCTGCTCACTTCTGCATGCGTGGCGATATGCAACGTGTGTATCACAATCTACGCTTTCACGAATAGGCGCACACAAAGCATTTACGCTCGTACGTATGCATGCGAGGGGGCCTCAAAAAGTTTTTTTTTTGGGGGGGGGGGGGGGGGGTTGTGCTTGGGTGTAACTTTTTTTGCATCGGGGACCAAAGGACCCTGCATGTCGCCTCTGTGCTCCACTAAATGTATTGCAATGCAGATCACATTGCAATACATCCCTTCCCGGCCATGCTAGCCGGGGACACAGAAGATGACCTGGAAGTGACATACACATTGCTTTCCGGGTCACAGCAAGAAGGGGGGGGGGGACATACATCCGCTCTTCTCCCTCCCATTGCCGACACCTGCCATGACGGTCCCAGGCGGCAGATGGGCAAGCGGAACCTGGAATACATTGTGGGGGTGGCGCCGGTACCGGGGTTGTGTGTGCTGCTTCCCGAATGCATCTACCTGACAGGAAGGAATCTGCCTGTCAGTTCTGCACACAATCCTGGTGGCTGTAACCATCGGATTGCGTGTGAAACCCCCATTGTCAGGTCCATACAACGTACGGACCTGGCAGTGAAGTGGTCAATCTCCTCTTCGCAAGAGAATAAATTCAGTTTCTCTATTCTTTCCTCATAGCCGAATGCCTCTTATCAGTTTGGTTGCCCTTCTCTGCACTTCCTTCAGTTCCCCAATATCCTTTTTGTGATTTGGTGCCAAAAACTGAACTGCATATTCCAGAGGAGGTATTACTAATGATTTGCACAGGTGCAAAATGATATCTCTCTCTATGGAGTCTATATCTCTCCTAA
Source organism: Pelophylax lessonae (assembly GCF_965119305.1). Taxonomy (NCBI): domain Eukaryota; kingdom Metazoa; phylum Chordata; class Amphibia; order Anura; family Ranidae; genus Pelophylax; species Pelophylax lessonae. Next base: position 259,332,329 of record NC_138769.1, read on the forward strand.
TACAAGAAAGGATTTTGCATGCTTTGGAAACCACAGCTTGGCATTGCATGCCATTATTAAGCTTATGATCTACCAGAACACCCAGATCCTCCTCCGCCATTGATTCCCCCAGTTACACTCCCCCTAGTATGTATGATGCATGCATAATCTTAGCCCCCAAGTGCATAACTTTAAATTAGGGATGCGCCGATACCAAGCATTTGCAAGAGTATCGTTACTCGTCCAAATGCTTCTGAAACCGATACTTTGCAGTGCGATTTGCATCAATACAAAATGAATGGCCGCAAATCACACTGCAAAGAATCGTATGCAATTTGCCCCAATGCTCATGTGTGTATAGAAAGGGACTAAAGCGCCATCTAGTGGTGGGTAGTTTTTGTTAGAACTGGATGTCTAACGGAACTAGGCAGGGATGCCCGCTGTCCCCGTTATTGTTTGTTCTTTCATTGGAACCCTTACTAGCGACAGTTAGGAAGAACCCGGATGTGAAAGGAATAGAGGTGGGGGATGTGGAGCATAAGATTGCCGCATTCGCGGACGATCTACTGTTGTACATCTCCAGACCGAGGATAACCCTACCAAATGTACTAGAAAGCTAGAAAAAAATATGGAAAATTATCTAACTTACAAATTAACCATACTAAATCAGAGATATTAAATATCAATGAAAAAAAAAAGGAGAAGAAGAAAAACTAAAACTGGAATTCCCCTTTACCTGGAAAAAACTAGGACTAAAATATTTAGGAATTATCCTAACAAAAAAACCTGAAGGACTGTATAAAGAAAATGATATCCCGTTATTAAACAAAAATAAAAAAGAGCTCAACAGGATATCATATAGGCCGTTATCATGGATAGGGAGAATAAACATAATAAAAATGGCAATCCTACCAAAAATAACCTACAAATTTCAAATGTTACCTATTTCGATTCCTCAGATATATTTTAGAACTTTGAAATCTTTAATAACTAGATTTATCTGGAAAAGATATAAACCCAGAATACAACATGCAGTACTAATCAAGGGCAAAAATCAAGGGGGCCTAGCAGTACCAGACTTTAAAAAATATTACGATGCAACTATTCTCTCACGTGTGATGGAATGGGGGAAAACAAAAAGCGAAAAAAAAAAAAACTGGGTAAAAATAGAATTCACAATGAGTCAAACTCACTTAGGAAAAATTATATGGATACCTGCCCAATATAGGAATCAGAACTTCAATACACACCCGATCACAATTCAAGCACTTAGTCGAGAGAATAAGAACAATGGAATTTTTGAGAGATTGGGAAGAAGATGATACAGAGGAATGGGGGGATATATGGGAAAATTGGAAGGAGTTCAAGACAACGAGAGAATACACTAAATGGAGTGGAGAAAAAGAGAAAGATAACTAGTTTAGACCAAAGGGGGGGGGGGGTCTATAGGGGGGAAATAAGGGAAGGGAGAAATTACATTACTGAAAATTGATGTTTTTTATTGTGTGAAATATTTTTGTATGCTCTCTTTTTTTAAAACAATAAATAAATTAAAAAAAAAAAAAATGTTAGAACTAAATATCTGGACATATGCAAAATAATTTACATAGGTGTCCTGGTCCGCCGATGATAGCAAATCAGGGCCCCTGGAGATGCTCACAGGGCTGGAGATGTAGAGGTGGCCCGCCCCCAAGCTGACTATCCACGGGATTCCGGAACTTCTCGAGTCTTGTGAGCACCTCCAGCGGCACTGATTTGCTATAATTGGTGGATTGGGACACCTATGTAAATTATTTTGCATGTGGCAACAGAAGTCAGGGTATAGCAGGATGGTATGTAGCTTCAAAGGACAGATATGCATTTGCCTTCCTGTTGAGCGGGTCTTTAAAAAAAGACTGCATCCCCCATAGGCAGGGCAACAAGGCAGGCTAGTCTCATTACAGAAGCTTCAAAGACAGGGAGAATTGTTGTGACTGGATGTATACTTTTCTTTTAAGGGGTAATGCTCAGTGAGCCTAATACTTAGGCAAGGCTTCTTTATTTATTTCCACTTTTGTAACCTTCATGAGAGGAAAGGAACACTGGATTTTTTTTTCAATTGAGGAAAGCATCTTCACACTTTTAAAGGTTCTTAGACTGGATCCTCCCATGTTTTAGCCTCTTTTATGGTTATGACAAAAGGATCCATCCAACTGAAATCAAATCCTGTGGGGCAAGCCTCCTCTGCTTCCTCTGAGTGGTCACTGAAATCAGCCCCTGAGGCTGTCTCTGCCAATTGAGGAGAGGTACCAAGAACAGTCTGTATCACAGCTCTCGAAGCTCTATAAAATAAAGTTCGTATAGCGGCGCTAAAAAACAATTCCAGGGGAAAAAATCCTCAACAGCTTCAGTGCACTTAGACACCAGTCACCAAGGTGAGTAATTTTACCTCCTTACCAGAGAATAAAATTCATAAAGCCAAACCGTAAAATCCTCTTCGACAGACCACGATCAACTCAGCTATATGTTCACAGTTTCCCTCAAGGATGAGAAGCAGAGGATAATCGAGATCCAGCAAAAAGGAAATAGCCTCATAGTGTAGTATTGATGTGTAATATGAAATCACATGTCCAGGGTCAGTGGACAATAAAAGGGTAAAACAGGCCAATACCAGAGAATTGTGCAGGAAACACTCGGCACCACAGTGAGTCTGACTACTGCTTACCAGAAGACAGAGATGTATAGGCAATAAATCAGTAGCCTCCCGATAGGCTAGTTCTCCTCAAATGAAGCCAATCTGACTAACGGATATATGTGTGGTTAGATAATCCAACCAAATCCATCTGCCACCCTTGCTGGGGAAAAATGGTTTGAAAACAAGGCGGCCAGAAAATTTTAATCAGGGACTCCTCAACGCATACAGCTCGTTGGGGCGTATACAAGGCTGCAAATTTTTGGTTGAAGTGATTTACGAGGGGCCGAATTTCGTGGAGCTGGTCATATCCAGGGTCACCCCGAGGACGATGGAGTTGAGTATCATTAAAATGCATGAATTGCAAGATTTGCTTGCATCTAGTCCTGGCCATTGCAGCAGAGAACACAGGCATATGATGAATTGGGTCAGTTGACCAATATGACCGCAACTCACACTTTTTAGTAATGCCCATGATGAGGAATCGGCCCAGAAAGGTTCTAAAATTGGAAACCGTGATATGTTTCCATGCAAATTCTCTGGCAAGGGTCAAACTTGGATTTGCGGCGATAAAATTATCGGCATATAAATTGCTTTGGTCCACAATAGATCTGTACAGATATTCTGTGAAAAACAGCTCATAAAAACGTAAAATGGTCTGTTTCCATCTGAATTCCGGGTTGGCCAGTGAATGGGGGAAGTAGGGACGCTGCTGAAGTGGTGGGCTCCCAAACAGGATTTGCAAGCACATCAGGAAGGACACTAAGGACACTATGGGACTGTCTTTGAATTCTTGGTTGCTGCGGGACACTACTTGTGCAAGCCACTGCACCAGCTTGAACGGCACTTATGGGACTTGCCACGTCACCAAGTGATACTGCAGGGCTGGTTTGTCTACGACCAGAATGTACTAGGTCGCTGGTGCTTGCCAGTTCACCATTAGGTTGAGCGGCACTAGTACCGATACTCTGACAGTAAGACTTCCCCATCGCTCTCATCGGTCATGCTCAGCATCATGTAGGCCTCTTCACTAGTGTACCTCTGTTTGGACACTTTGGCCAATACATTTATAGGTACCTAGTGCGACTCACAGGTAAAAAGGCACCTGGTTGTCAAGGACTGTTTGAATCGCTACCAGAAAATGTAACTGCTAGTGCTAGCAGAGATCAGGCCTGACTACTAACGCTGCAGGTTTGTGTGCTGGGTATCGAAAGTGACAGTAATGTGCTGATACTGCACTTCTTGAGGGCTGGGCAGAGGGGCTAAACGCAGACACTATACTAGTAACGGAGAGGTTTGATTGTAAGTGACACACATGCACACACTAAAGGGTAAAATGTATTGCTAAATATGTGGCGGGCAATCTGACGCTATCCTGGATTGACGCTAACATTAACTGACGCCACCTGTGACACTAACACAGTGATCAGAAAAAAAGTTCTGTACACTATAATAGTGACACTGACAGGGCAGTGAAGGGGTTAACTGGGGGTGATGCCAGCGGAGTCCTTAAACAGCGTAAATTGCTGCTAGGAGCGGGCAGCCGCTGGCATCCTTAACTACTAGTAAACAATATGGTAAGGAGCAGACAGCAACAGCACCCTTAACGACCGATGAGTCAGAAAAAAAAAAAAGTGGCGTGGCGCGGCGCGGGGTACTTCCCCCCCCCCCCCCCCCCCCCATCCTTGCCCTTTGTGTCTGGTATGAATTTTGAGGGGAACCCCCACGCCAATTTTTTTTTTTTTTTTTTAAATGGCATTAGGTCCCCCACAAAATCAATAGTAGTGTACTGGTTGCAAAGGATGCTGGTTCTTTAAATATCGTATGCCAGGACCACTTTATATTTACTGCATGCATTTAACACTTTAACGTCTTTTAATGCGGTATTTACCGAGCGTATTTAGCGCAAATACCGCAAAACTGCATAGTGAATTAACAGTTTCAGGATCGCATGCGCAATTTAAATATGGCATGCATATGGCACCTGACATGAACCAACCAATCCTGGCTGTGGAATGGCCCCACTCTGATGATAGTGAAGCATTTGTCCACAAATAACTATTGCTGGAACTTGCCATATTCCATTGAGACCTCAGACATAAGGTCCTTCCCATTTTAGTCCTACTTTCAAATTCGACACTTCTTGACCGCTTCAGGTCATTTGTGCCATCCTTCTCCTTTACAAATTCCAATTTGAGTCTCAACCAGCAAAACACAGAACAGACATGTAAAGCTTGGGAAAAGGACGTAGGCAGGAAGGAAGATTGGTCCATCATCAAAGGATTCACAAAGGGTCTCTAAAACATCACGGTCCAGGAGAGAATGGCTATAAACTTAGGTTAAGCTGGTATAGAAGGCCAACCTTACTCTACAGCAGGGGTATTGAATTAAAATTTACAAAGGTCCATTCAATAAAATATTCTTCCAGCAGAGGTCCGAATCACATGTTTGTGCGATGGTCACCCTGTATCCTCGCAACCAATCACTTGCTTGTTAACTTGGATACTCCCCGCCCTCTGTCTATAGCTGTCCTGCCTCCAGCTGTTAGCTGTTGGCTCTGTGAGACTGGTAGTGGTGATGGCTGTGGGCAGAACAACTCTAAAGGGTGGGACCGCATGGGTCCGGATGAGACATTAACTGGGTCCGGATCCGGACCCCGGTCCGCCATTTAGTGATACCTGCTCTACAGGCTCTATGACAAGTTCCTAGCCAAAAATATGATAAGTGCGTCAAGGCTTTGTGTGTCTCTGCACTGGAGATCGAAACTTCCATGAGAGAGTGGCTCCAAAAAATGGATTATATAGCGGACATGCAAAAAATAAAACATCTCATACAAAATATATCCCCTAGACAAACTTTCTAAATTTACAGCCACATAGGCATGCTGGTCACACTTCCAGACGACCACCACATATCACAACCTTAGAGAAGAACACCCAGAGAACTTGTGAGTGGCACCAACATGACCTCTCAGGTTTAGCTGCGACATCAGAAAATATCAAAATGAGAGTATGGGGACCATATTGCTTTCTGTTGGCTGACCTAATTATTGCCCAGGTTTCTTCTTGCACCTTTACCTCTCTCCCCCCCCCCTCCCCTTTTTTTCTTTTATTTTCTTCTTTACTAGCCCAGGGGTACTCCAGTCTTTGGTCATGTTAACCAACATACGTCCCTCTTTGGTAAGGATTATTCTGACAAAGCTGCCACAGAGTTAAATTAATGACTCAATATAACCCCCATGGAGGTTCCAATCCAACCCATGACAGCTTTTAAATATTATGCATGTCTCTCAATATGGTCACTCTATCCTGATCTACTCGAATGTAGACTCTATACTGTCATGTCATACATACATCACCTGTACGGAAACCTTTATTATATACACTCACCTGTACTGAAACCTTTATTATATACACTCACCGGCGACTTTATAAAAAGGTACAGCTTGCTAGTACCGGGTTATATCCCATTTGGCCGTCAGAAACTGCCTTAATTATTCATGGCATAGATTCAACAAGGTGTTGGAAATATTCCTCAGAGATTTGGTCCATATTGACAAGATAGCATCACGCAGTTGCTGCAGATTTGTGGGCTGCACAATCAACCAGCCATTATTGAAGAAAAATAGATCCAAATTTAGAAAAATTTCAATTTTTTTTACATTTTTTTTAATTTAAAAAGTTTATTAGTCACATCATGGATATAAGAGCATAAATGTAACAAAAACGCAACCTTCAATCACCATAAAAAAAAAAAAAAAATGTCTATAATCAAAACTTGCATCTAGACACCTCACACACATCCATACAGTCCAATCACCAATTAAAGTTAAACAGAAAGATATGGGATGGTGGGAACATTCCACCTATGAATATCCTGGAGTGATAGGACTCCATTAGATAAATGAAGGCCTTGGCAAAAACGCTCATAGAAATTGTGCATAGAGCCCAGGTGTGGCTGCAAAATACTGTAGCTCTAAAAAGATGACTTCAGGAAAGTCGCATCTGGATGCAATATCACTACTGGGAATGGCCTATAGATGCAGTGAATCCAAAGAGCATAACGAAAAGTCAATCAAATCAACAGATATAGAATGTCCATCAAACTCCAATGTACAGTATTGAATCCTAGTGAATATTCATATAGATCAGTCTATAAATGAAACATAAATGTGATGTGTTTAGGGCTATTTCGCAGCCTGTCTTTATGGTGATGGAAGGCAGCGTTTTTTTAGATTTATGCTTTTATATCCATGTTGTGACCAAAACTTTTGCATTTTTCTAAAATTTAGATCCATTTTTCTTCAATAGCAGCTGGCTGTTTTCTATACCCCTGAGGTTCATCAGTGTGACTTATCAACTGTACCTTTTTTTCTGGTACAGTCTTTTGTATATATTTGTATTTGCCACAGAGCCCTATTTGTATCCAGTTGCATGAGTGGGTAAGTAACTGAGGGTACAATCTACCCAATATGCTGCAGTTCTCTTTTAGCTATGTATTTTTTTCCAGGGAGGATAGAGCAGCAACAAGTGCAAGGCCTGTGTGGTGACATCATCAATAGAATTATTATGGGGCATCCCTTGTCTGCTGTCCCTCCTCTCCCCTGAAAATCAGTGCTGGGAGCGGATCATGTGCCCAGTGCCCTTATATTGGGTAAGAATGGACATCTTTCTTTTACAGGATAGTTAGTATAGGGCTTAGAATGGGGGAGGGAGCAGGTTTAGGTTTAAATAGTATTAGCCCAGACTTCCACTCTTAATCCTGGTACACACTATACGTTTTTTCCATTCAACCCAGCGGTTTGAACGAAAAAAAAAAAAACGGTCATCTGTGATCGGAGCCGCTATACTAACTATGTGGCCACCCGCCAGAGCACTCCGATCAGCGCTCTCTGCTCAGTCGGTCGGCCGCTAGTTTTCCAGCATGCACGTCTGACAAAAGCCGGCTGAACGGGCAGTTTGTCGGACAGACCAACATACACACAGGCCGAATGTCAGCCATGTTTTTAACCGGAAAACGTCTGTGTGTACCTACTGTAGCTTGCTGATGATATTTTTAAAACCATATTTTTTTTTATTACCATATTTTAGACCCAGTGACAATAACTGGTTCTCTGTGCGCCTATATATATATAATGCAAGCAGATCATGGCTGGTGGGAGGGGACATCATGGTTCTGTACATAGCTTACCTAAAACATCACAGTACCTTGCCTTTCTATTCCTCTCAAGAGTCCTAAGCCCCTGATGCAAGCAGAAAGTCGGCTCTTGCGGAAAATGTAGAAAAATATCAAAGTGCCTTGATAACAAGGTGTCAGCCAGCAGACTGCTAGATCAGACCAGACCAGATAATGCCCACACAGTGGCAGAACTACCAGGGTCACATTCTGCCACTGTTCGGGGGCCTCAGTGGAGTTTCTTACCGCAGGGATACCTACCTTTGATAACGTCACAGGAAGTGACGAAACGCGTCAGCTCTTGGAACGCATGGCAGGACGTACTGCACAGTGGAACGCAAGCAGGAACGCTCCGCTCTCCACTCTGTTAGCGGTTGTCTGGAATCTTGGAGCCATTTAATTGAATACCCCATGTGGAAAATAAACCTTTAAAAATGTATTACACCATCTGGAGCATATTATTTCTTTGCATAACCCTGACCCAATACCCTGAGGAGTGAAACCAGGTGAGGGGGGATCTAACCTGCACCCCACTAGGAGCGGCACAGGGGACCCGCTATTATTGGCCTGGAAGGCCTCCAAGCGTGTCTGGTCTTAGTGCTATACAGCGCATAAGACCCACTGGTAAGTGATCCAATTTTTACCAATATATTTTACCATATGCCACTGGAAAAAGGAACCCACGCCACGCAAGTCACAAACTTTTGAATATTGAGCACAAAGCACCTGCACTTGATTCAATTTATACTCTGGAAAAGACAGTTATATTTGTTACTTTTGTTGGACTCTATTTCTCACTATTAATGTTTTGCACAAATATTTGCCACTATTATTTACAATTTATTATTCATCATATTTTTGTATTCACTGATTTTTCCATATTTATTTATTATTTATTCACTTAACCTATATTCATACACTTATATCGCAATAGGTTTTTAGCAAGTGCTGTATATAGCCTAGGCTATTTTTTGACACATTCCCAGAACCAATGAAAACAACAGACCTAAGCTTACAGTATTAGGATATTGTAAAGCAAAGAAGCGGATACAATTCACTGGTGGTGAACACTGGCATAAAAACATGCAAAGGTGCAGCGCTAAAAACGAACAGAAAGTCCTTGACAGGAAATTCAACAGAAAGAGTCCAAAATAGAAAATCTTGTGAGTGATTCTCCACCATCAGATGTACACACACTGACTCTTACCATTCAGAGTGGACCTCTACATACAGAGGTCGAATGCACTTGTTACAGAATCCAATCAAACAGCAGCATTCTTCAACCTTTAGGCAGATTCCACTTCACATGGCTCTCAATGGATATAACGTCCATCCAGAGAGGACCACTACATACAGTCGTTGAATGCACTGGTTACAGGATCCATTCAATCGTACAGCAGCACTCTTTCACCCTTAAGCAGATACCATTTCATATGTCCCCAATGGATAGAACGTTCCAACATAGATAGAAAGTCACCTGATAGTGGAATACGTTCAGTATAAAATGTATTATATTCCAGAAAACTCCAAAAAGGTAAGATAAAAACTTGCATGTGCGTCAATCCACAGGGGAATGTTTCCAATCATCAAGATGACCGACCTCCGTGCTTGGCAATGTCATCTGATCCACCTCTACCCAACTGGTTTTGTCGTACCGACGTTATCAGGGGCATGACCTCACGTGTACTGGATGCCCTTTATGTGGTAGGGGCCGGATATAGACAAGACCATATCCTAGGTTTTCCAAGAGCAGGAATTGCATTATGTGGGACACACTGTTCGCACTTTTTAGATTATTGTAGAAGGAAGGAGCATCTTGCTAATATTCGAAAAATGCTTCCCTAACCATAGCCTTTCCAAGCATTATGATCGTTCTAATAGAAACCCTAAGGGTTCATCTTTTATAGCCATTGACCAGTTCAATGTCAATTGGAAAATAAGTCACTTAACCACTTGCCGACCGCCCCACCCAGATTTACTGCGGCAGGGCAGCTCAGCTGCGCAAAGTCAAATAGATCTACGTAATGCGCATTCACGGGTCTACGGCGTCCCGTCATGTCACGGGTGACGCTAGTTAGCGTCAGTTTTAATATAGGGTCAGGGTCCCACCACATTTTCTAATAAAGTTTTATCCCCCTGATCGCCCCCCAAGTTAAGTTATTTAGCGTCAGTTAGGGTCAATCACAGATTGCCAGTAAAACTAAAACACACACACACACACACACTATACACCACCATCACTAATATAGTGTTTGAACGGATCAATTTCTTTGATCTGATCAGAACTATACTAGCGTCCCCGTGGTTTAGTGTTCCCAAAATGCGGTGTTCGCACGATCAACATTGACTCCTGCCAGCACCTGTGTTTAGCCCCTCTGCCCAGCCCACCCAACCCAAGCAAGTGCAGTAATCAACAGATTATGGTCACTTCCAAAACACAACACACAAAACCACAGCGTTAGCATAGTCAGGCCTGATCTCTGCTAGCACTAGCAGTTTTCTTTTGTAGCGGTTCAAACAGTCCTCGACAACCAGGTGCTTTTTTACCTGCGAGTCGCCCTAGGTACCTGTAAATTTATTGGCCAAAATGTCAAGTCAGAGGTACACTAGAGAAGAGGCCTACAGGATACTGAGCATGACTGATGAGAGCAATGGGGGAAGCCTCACGGTCAGAATCAGACTCAGTATACAAACCTGTAGACAGCAGCAGCACCCTGACAGATAGCTCTGACGACGGAGTGGTCCCTGCTAAGGTCAGGTGTACCCGACCCCGTTCTTCTGTTGCTGAGGTGCAACAACTGCTTGTTCTTAATAGAAAAATAGCCTAGGCTATATACAGTGCTTGCCGCAGAAAAACAATTAACTTAATAAATGTGAACAATGTTGAAAACTTATCTTTACAGTATAAGTGAAAATACAAATCAATTAAACACATGAAAATTAATAAAAAGTTCCAAGGAATTGATAAATAGATAAATAAGTATTTTCCAGTGGTGATCAATATATGTGAATAAAATAAATGTAAAATTCAATAAATAAAGTCTTTTCAAGTGGTGATCAGGTGCAAAGTGCTTCGTGCTCAATAAATAAAAGTTTGTGACTTTCGTGACGTGGATTCCTCTTTTCCTGTGGCTTGTGGTAGAAATAAATGACTTACCAGAATTGTTGGGTCCTATGTGCTGTATAGCACTAGGACCTACAGCGCTTTGAGGCCGTTCAGGCCGGATTGGGGATCCCCTTTGTGGATGATCCTGGTGGGATACAGGTTAGGTTCCTCCTTACCCGATCTCGATCCTCAGGATATGGGGTTAAAAGAAAGGCTCCAGATAGTGTGGCAAGCACTGTATATAGCCTAGGCTATTTTTCGATCATCCATTTTAAATCTACAGCTGCTGCCACACAATATATATTTTTATATTTATATCTCACTAATTACACACATTTTTATATTTTTATCTTATATTTAAACAAAACCTTTTCCGAGGCGCGGGGAGATACACGAGTATAGTGTTATCTTTTTTATAACTGCTTGTTCTTGTATGCAGCAGAGTGTCAGTACTAATGCCGCTCAACCTTCGGGTGAATTGGCAAGCACCAACGGCCTAGTACACCCTGGTCCTAGACATACCAGCAATGCAGTAAGACTTGGTGATGTGGCGAATCCAAGTGCAGTTCAAGCTGGTGCGGTGGCTAGCACGAGTAGTGTCCCGCAGCCACCAAGAATTCAAAGACAGGCCCATAGAGCCCATAGTGTCCTTCCTGATGTGCTTGCAAATCCCAATTAGCAGCCTACAGATTCTGCAGCGTCCGTACTTCCCCCCCCCCCCCCCCATTCACAGGCCAACCCGGAATTCAGGTGGATTTTAATTCCCTTAATTTTTTGAGCGATTTTTCATGGAAGATCTGTACAGATCTATTGTGTATCAAAGCAATTTGTACGCTAACCAATTCATCGGCGCCAATCCAAATTTGAACCTTGCCAGAAAATTTGGCTGGAAACTTATAACGGTTCCCGAATTTAAAACCTTTCTGGGCCTATCCCTCAACATGGGAATTAGTAAAAAGAGTGGGTTGTGGTCATATTGGTAACAGACCCAATTCACCATATGCCCGTGTTCTCTGCTGCTATGGCCAGGGCTCGATATGAGCAAATATTGCGGTTCATGCATTTCAATAACAATGAACTCTGTCGTCCTCTGGGTGACCCTGGATATGATCGGCTCCACAAAAATTCAGCCCCTTGTAAACCATTTCAATCAAAGATTTGCAGCTTTTTTTATCCCCCAACAAGATGTCTGCGTTGACAAGTCACTGATTACATTTTCTGGCCGTCTTGCTTTCAAGCAGTTTTTCCCTAGCAAGCGTGCCAGATACGGGGTCGAGCTCTTTAAGCTCTGTGACAGGGCCACAGGCTATACATGTAGTTTCCGGGTTTACGAGGGAAAAGACAGCAATGTGGAGCCCCTCCAACTGTCCAGACTACATAGGGAGCAGCAGCAAGATTGTTTGGGACTTGGTGTCACCCTTATTCGGAAAGGGGTACCACTTGTACTGTACGTGGACCATTTTTATACAAGTGTGCAACTTTTTAGACACCAATTCAATTAGGAATAGGCACATGTGGCACTGTGCAATTGAATCGCCGGGGCTTCCCTTAATGGCTTGTAAATATCCAACTTACAGGGGGTGAGAGCCTGCTTGTGGTGAGATTAATTGCGCACAGTGAAGTGGAGGGACAAATGGAACGTTTTCGTTCTGTCCTCCATTCACCCAGACACGGCAGTCCAAATTACTACGGTCACTGGTGTTGTTGAAAAGCCCCTCTGTCCACCACTACGACCAGATGATGGGAACGTACTTAATTGCCAGTAAAGCCAGACGCTGGTACAAATAAAGTTGTCTGTGCACTTATTTTAACTGGCTCTTTTCCACGCTTATGTGTTATACAAAGCGTCTGGATGAACTGAATCTTTCCTAAAATTCCAGGAAGAGATCATTACAGCCCTTCTGTATCCAACTTCCCGATCAAGATGCAGTGAGCCGGCTGCATGAGAGGCATTTTCCGGATGTCCTCCAGAGTACCCCTACCCAAAGATACCCCCAAAAAACATTCCGTGTCTGTAGCAAGCGCGGATATAGGCGTGACACCCTTCATTTTTAGCCCTCCTGTCCTGGCCAACCTTAGGTGATTGTTTCCTTTGCTACCACACACTAGTGGATTATTAGTAAGGGGTACAGCACGGCACAGTCTAGGGCACACTTACACAGGGTCTCGAAAGATGTTAGATAGCTTTTGCATTTCGAGAGACCCTAACCTGGAACTTTTTACAGTTGAAAATAAAAAAGTGTAAAAAAAAAAAAAGGCAAAACATTTAAAAAAAAAAAAAAAATAATAAAAAAGAAAAAAATAGTTGTCGTTTTATTCTTTTTTACTGTACTTTCTGCTATACTCTGTTTTATTGTTTACTGCGTTTTATTGTTTGCTTTGCAGGTATGTAATTTTACGGTTTTCCTGTACTGTTACTGTGTTTTATTGTTAACCATTGTTTTCTTTGCAGGTGCTCCATTCAACAGCAGCACTGATTTGCATATGGTGACAGCAACCTGGTTTGCTCTCACAATACGGAAAATCAGCGACTCTAGTGCGGAAGGGGGTGATTTCACCACCACAGTTTAAAAAAAAGAGCAAATATGGTGAAGCAAAGGGGCAGGGGTGGACATAGGGGCGGATTGCCCCTATGCTTAGCCATATTTTTTTAAATCTTTTTTTGGCACAGACAGTTAATGCTATATTGATACTGTGTTTTATCAGTAACCGTTATTTGCTTTGTAGGTATGCCATTCAGCTGCAGCACTAATTTATTTTGGGAGCAATATGGTTTCCTCTTACGATACATAAATCGGTGACTCCAGCGCTGTAGGAGGGGATTTCACCTCCACAGTTTAAAAAAAAAAAGAAAAAAAAAAAAAGAAAGAAAGCATATTTTCTGAAGCATTGGGGATGAGGTGGATCTCTATGCGTCGGCATATATTTTTATTCACTTTACTTGGCAGAGATTTCTTCATTCACATTGATCGATGTGAATGGAGGAATCTGTTTGTTGTTTTTTTTCGTTCAGCAAAAAAAAGAACAGTGTATGCCCATCATTAGAAGTGGGTGGATGCAGGGTGGTATTCTAAATCGATCCATGTGAATGGAGGAATCTGTTAGGTTTTCTTTTTTCGTTCAGCCTACAGGCTGCATGAAAAAGAAGAACCTTACAATATATTCTCAACAAGGACCAGCAACGTACGTTGCTAGACTTTGAGTGGTTATACCTGGGTGATGCCGGCAGATTTTTTCCGAAAAGTGGTCATTATGGGGGGATTTGTGCCATTTTGGCATTTTATGGCCTCTGAAACTATGATGATAGGTAGTGAGGAGTGAAATCAACAATTTACGCCCTTAGAAACCCTGAAGGTGGCGATTGGTTTTCGGGGTCCTGTACGCAGCTAGACTGCCAAAAAGTCTCACACATGTGGTATCCCTGTACTTCGTAGAAGCAGCAAAATGTGCTTTGGGCTGTAATTTCCCATATATTCATACCATTTGTAAGAAATATAGCATTAAAGTGACAACTTTGTGTAAAAAAAAAAAAAAAAAAATTTGGGGGGGGGGGGGGGGGAGATTGTGCTATCTTAACATTTCAGGGCCTCCGAAACTGTGATAGGCAGTGAGGAAGTAAAATGCGCAATTTACGCCCTTAGGAAGCTTGAAGGCGGTGATTGGTTTTTGGGGTCCTGTACACAGCTAGGCTCTCAAAAAGTCTCACACATGTGGTATCCCTATGTTCAGGAGAAGCAGCAGCATGTATTTTGGGGTGTCATTCCACATATACCCACAGCTTGTGTGAGCAATATATCTTTTAGTGACAACCTTGTATTAAAAAAACAACTTTTTTTTACTTTCTTTCCAAAATGGGGTCATTTGGAGGGGTTTGTGCTATCTTGACATTTCAGGGCCTCCGAAGCCGCAATAGGTAGTGAGAAAGTGAAATGAGCAATTTACGGCCTTTGAAATTCTGAAGGTGGTGATGGTTTTCGGGGTCCTGTATATGGCTAAGCACCCAAAAAGTCACACACATGGGGTATTCCTATACTCATGAGAAGCAGCAGAATGTATTTTGGGGTGTAATTACACAGCTAACCATGGCATGTGTAAAAAAATATATAATTTCAGTGACAACTTTGTGTACATTTTTTTTTTCAATCACTTGTAAAATATGAAATATTTTATGGGCTCAACCTGCCTCTCAGCAAATTCCTTGGGGTGTCTACTTTCCAAAAATATGTAATTTGGGGAGGGTTTCTACTGCCCTGCAATTTTAGCACCTCAAGAAATGAGATAGGCCGTCAAACTAAAAGCTGCGTAAATTCAAGAAAATGTACCATAATTTGTAGATGCTATAACTTTTGCGCAAACCAATAAATATTACGCCTTTTGAATTTGTCTTTTTACCCGAGATATGTGGCTGAATACGTTTTGGCCTAAATGTTTGACAAAAATGGAGTTTATTGGATTTTTCCTTTAAAACAAAAAGTAGAAAATATAATTTTTTTTAAAAAATTGCAGTCTTTTTTTCATTAATTTGCAAAAAATAAAAATCCCAGTGGTGATCAAATACCCCCAAAAGAAAGCTCTATTTTTGGGGAAAAAAAGGATGCAAATTTTTGTTGGGTACGGCATTGCATGACCGCGCAATTACCAGTTAAAGCAGTGCAGTTTCAAATTGCAAAAAGGTCTTGGGGGGGGGGTAAAACCTTCCAGAGCTGAAGTGGTTAAGGAGAGAAATCTCCAGGTTAGAAACTAGATCAGGGTCTTCAAACTATGGCCCTCCAGCTGTTCAGGAACTACAATTCTCATCATGCCTAGTCATGTCTGCGAATGTTAGAGTTTTACAATGCCTCATGGGATGTGTAGTTCTGCAACAGCTGTAGGGCCGTAGTTTGAGAATCCCTGAACTAGATGGATCTAATTTAAGATCATTCAGACCCAACGGCCTTATAATATAGAGTGGGATATTAATGCCTTCATAAACAATGGATGAATTTTTCTGGACTGTCATATGAACCCAAATAACATTTGTTTTATACTAAGCTTTTCTGTTTTCATGGTGCTTATGTGGGATATATATTGAAATAATTTTTTGGGTAAATTGTATTGAGTGTTTTGAACCACAAGATGGAACCAACCATGCTCGGCCATCTATATATGGGACAGAACGTTCCTATAACTTTTGCTTTGTTATTATTGCAAATTGATTTTAACCACTTTACCACTAGAGGATTTTGCGGTCTTACGTCTGGGCCACTTTTTGCGATTCGGCGCTGTGCAACTTTAACTGACAATTGCGCGGTCGTGTGACGCCATACCCAAAACGAAATTTACGTCCTTTTTTTCCCACAAACAGAGCTTTCTTTTGGTGGTATTTGATCACCTGTGCGATTTTTACTTTTTGCGCTAACAACAAAAAAAAGAGCGTAAATTTTGAAAAAACAACAATATTTTTCACATTTTTTTATATGAAATTCCCCCCCAAAAAATGTAAAAATCAAAATTTTTTTAAATTTTTGGCCAATTTGTTTTATGCTACCTATGTTTGGTAAAAAAATTCACAATAAGCATATTTTGATTGGTTTGCGCAAAAGTTATTGCGTTTACTAACAAAGGGAAAGATTTGTCATTTTTTGGTGTTTTTTTTTAACGCGTAATGGTGGTGATCTGCGATTTTTTTTTGCGGGACTGCGACATTGCGGTGGACAGATCTGACCCTTGACTGACATTTTTGACACTTTTGGGGGTACCAGTGACATTACTGCAGTAATCAGTGCTATATATATGCACTGTTAGTGTAAAAATGACACTGGCAGGGAAGGGGTTAATTTTAATGGAGAGGGAGGGGTTAATGTATGCCTGGTGCTTACTGACGTGTGTGGGGGGAGGTGACTGAGTGACACAAGGACAGATCCAGGGTTCAGCTATGCTGAACCCTGCAATCTGACCCTGCCTGTCACTTAGGAGATCCGCCCGCTTGTGTTTACACAAGCAGGCGGCTCTCCACACTAGATCCCAGACGATCGGGGAAGAGCGGCCGCGATCGCCACTGCTCCTCCCCTGGCCCGACTCCCGCTGTGACTGAATACAGCGGGAGCGCGCCGCCGAGAAAGGGGAGTGTCTGACGACGTAGTACTACGTCGTCAGACGATAACGAGCTACTCTGCCGCAGTAATATTACTGCAGGCAGACGTAAAGTGGTTAAATATCCTTGCATTTTTTGGAGTTTTTCATGCATATGGGTTTTCCAACTGGCCACCTCTAACTATTTTTGAGTGACCGGAACTTTCCGAGTTAAGTTTGTTTTTTGCTACTTAATAGTATGCAAACGTTGTGGGGGCCAGGATTTATTTTCCTTGATCACAACCTTTGCTTTTAGGTTCCTGTTTCCAACTCCCTCAGGTCTGATCTTTTTGGTCGGATATGGCATCAGTTCCTATTCCAGTAGTTTGAGCAGTTCCTGCTCTTAGAACACATGGGATACGGTCTATCTATATCTGGCCCCTGTCACATATAAGGCATCCCAGTACACGTGAGGCCATGCCCCTGATGACGTTGATACGACAAAACCAGTTGAGTAGAGCAGGATTACTGAACATCCGCCATCTTGATGGTTGGAAACATTCCCCTGCGGATTATTTATGCACATGCAAGTTTTTATCTTACCTTTTGGTGAGTGAGTTTTCTGCATTCGAATACATTTTATACTGAACTTATTACACTATGATGTGTCTTTCTATCTATGTTGGAACCTCATATCCATTGAGGGCCCATATGAAGTGGAACCTGCTTAAGGGTGAAAGAGTGCTGCCATACGATTAATTGGATCCTGTAACCAGTGTATTTGACCGCTGTCAGTAGTGGTCCACTCTGGATGGAACATTATATCCTTTGAGGGCCATATGAAGTGAAATCTGCTTGAAGATGGAAGAGTGCTTCTGTTCAATCAATTGGATTCTGCAACAAGTGCATTCACTGTATGTTGTGGTCCACTCTGGATGGTAAGAGTCAGTGTGTGTACATCTTTCGGGGGAGGATATATTTTTTTGGCTCTGTCTGCCTATCAGGGGATCAGCAGGGAAATCTGTATTGCTTTCTGCCTACCAAAGAGCAGGATCTGTGAGTTAGGTCTGCTCAGTGTGTGATTCGTTGGCTCTAGAGAGTGTTTCACACTGGTCCAATGGGGAGGCGTGTGGGACAGTGGGAGGAAACCAGACCAATGGGTACAGAGGCCTTGATACAGTCCCAGTGATCGGTAGAGACTGGCTGTCTCAGTGCATTATGGGTTACTGCATGAAAGCCAGGAGCACATGTGCTGCGGGGTATTTGGCTGGTGAGCAGAGTCCAGGAGGGAGGGTGGCAGCTGTGGCACGTGGTCATGGGCAGTCGGCCTGGGGACCAGAGGAAAGGAACTGAACCCAGAGGTCCAGAAGAACTGACTGGAGGGGTAGAGACACTGGAGACCCTCGAAAAACAGTATCGTGAGTACAGGGATCGTGTCTAGGGGCCTGACCTGAGGGGGGCCACCCCAGTGTAGGATAGTCAGAGGACGGGTGTCAGACTGTGGAGTGAGAGGGGATACTAGGCAGGAATCCTGAAGATAATCTACCCAACTAAGTCGTCTGTCCAGAGCCTTAATCTAAATTCATCCAGTGGCAAGGTGAATCTGCAGCGGGGCTGTATCTTCAGACAGGTGTCCTCATCTATTGTAAACAGTTCAATTTGGAGTATCCCACGCTTTAATTCTCCCATCCCTATTTAAAATAAAACACCAAAAATAGCCACATACCCCTGGACTGATCATTGACTGAGCCAAGAAGTAAATGATAATCTGTGAATGCCTGTGTTGCCAACGGTAACCCAGGGGAACCCGAGAGTGTGTTATCCAGCAGTCCTCAAGGGGGCAGTGCTCCTTTATTTTTTAATCATCCCAGAACTGGAAGCCTGGGACTCAGATGGAAGGGGGATCAAGGGGACCCCTTATGGTTTCTTGCAAGGGGGCCCTGAAGGTTCTAATTACACCTCTGTGTCCACATGCAATGCTGAGCCTTCATGATTTAAAGAACTTAAATCCAATGAAATAAGGGGCAGGCCAGGGACAGAGAGGGTAGGGATTATAGCATTAGATGATGGATTTCCTCCAACCAGTAAATGAAGCAGGCTCTCACAGAGCCCACTGAACACAGATGTGATTTGATGAGCTTACATGTCTTCTGTTTCTAGTAAGGGTTTTTAATCTGTTTTGAGGAAATAAAAATCCTGATGTTACTGCACTTCTGCATATCTGCTTGCACTTCTGACTTGCTGAAGCTCCTTTTGGAACTGGAAGAAAATCACTGTGCAGTGAAATCAATTTCAGTAAAGGCAGAAGCCTGTACAACTGTGCAAGACTGAAGTTAGGCTTTAAGTACCCTTAAATCAAATATGTACATTACCAGTACCTTCCAATGATTTTCAAACAACACGCCTATTTTGTGAAATCCAGTAACTAAAGGGCTCTGTGAGATCTGAAAATATATGTATGTTTTCTAAAACTTAATTTTTTGCGGGAATGAAAACACCATTCAAAAATTGTACTTACCAACACATTTAGGGGCATCAGAACTCCAATTTCCATAAGAGGTGCAAGTCACAGAAGGTGGTCCTATAAGTGCAGTTTTTTATTGCACTGGTACGTACAACATCTTGGTAAGTATATACTCCTTTTACGGGGCTAAATTATACATTTGTTATAGCGGATGGAGGTGCACAACCAGGGGCGGACTGACAACTCATGGAGCCCTTGGAAAATAGGAGATCATGGGGCCCCCAGGTTTAAAGATGGCTGCCACTATGATGCAACATTAATGCATTAGGCCTACGTGGAAGGGCATGAAGCTCATGAACGTGTAGACAGGCAGAAGACTTAAAGCTGGTGACCCAATAAAGAAATGAGGAGCCTCTCATGGTCAGTGCCACCTTACCAGCATCATGGGCCCCTGGGCAAAGTACTGCCCTGGGACAGCAGAGAGATGGTGACCTGTGGTGTGCATAGTGGCTGTGGATAAATTCGGCCACATTTCGGGCGTGGCAATTTTAGTGTTTTTTTTTTCTTTTTACAATTATTTTTTTCCATTTTAATTTTTTTGTTCCAATTTAATGATTTTCTTACTTTTTATTTCCACAACACTGGTGGGGGCAGGGAGCTTTGGTGAGATAACAGGAGTCTAAACAGACCCCTGAAGTCTCACATTTGATACAGAGAAAGGGACTAAGGACACATGCTAAGGAGGATATGCTGGTGAGTATTGTGTACAGGAGAGGAGTGTGGAGGGTATGACGGTGGGCAGTATGTACAGGAGAGGAGTGTGGAGGGTATGAAGGTGGGCAGTATGTACAGGAGAGGAGTGTGGAGGGTATGACGGTGGGCAGTATGTACAAGAGAGGAGTGTGGAGGGTATGACAGTGGGCAGTATGTACAGGAGAGGAGTGTGGAGGGTATGACGGTGGGCAGTATGTACAGGAGAGGAGTGTGGAGGATATGACAGTGGGCAGTATGTACAGGAGAGGAGTGTGGAGGGTATGACGGTGGGCAGAATGTTCAGGAGAGGAGTGTGGAGGGTATGACAGTGGGCAAGCGTCTGCACCACCTCGGTCAGCGCCTCTCTGTCCATTTCCGAAGCACTGCTTAATTTTTCAAACATCAATTGCGTTTGCTCTTGTGCAGCACCAATCTGTTGTTGAAGTAAAGAGTTTGCTTGCTGCTGTGCAGCGTCAGACAGCATTTATTGTTTCAGGATTTCCTCCATATTCAGTTACTCCAGGTACTGGCCCTTTAAGACCTCATGCACACTGGATGTTTTTACAGCTGTTTTTGGCATCAAGACATTTTTTTCTGCAGCCAGTAAACTCCCCAGCATGTTATCCAATGGGTCCACATAGGCTGATATCAGCAGTTTTTGGCAGTGGCGTTTTCTGGCTGTAAAAAAAAAACAAAAAAACAAAAAAACAAAAAAACAAAAGAACTAGTGGGTTTTAAGAGGCGTTTTTTAGCTGTAAAAATGCTCTAGCTCTCTGATAAAAGCCTAAAAATGACAAAACACAGAAAAACATGACTATTCTGCATTTATCAACGTTTTTGAGCCATAAGCTTTTGTGGGAGTATAGTTTTGCTAAAAAAAAGCTACAAAAAATGCTACAGCTTAAAAAAAAGCTACTGCAAAAAAGCTGAAAAACTCCTTTACAGCTACAGTTTTCTACTGACGTTTTGAGAATGTCCAGTGTGCATGAGGCCGAAGTAGTATGTGAGCAAAAGGGAAAGGTAGCAGGTAAAAATGCTCCCTGGGGTGAACATACTTTGAGGCATTAATAACAGTCCAGTGTTGTAGTGACAAACAGTGCTGTGTTTTATTGGTACTATAAACTAGTTGATTTACAGGTGCTGTACGGTGTTCCAAAAGAAAAGTAAATAGGACATAAAAAAAAAAAAATCCTAGCCATGTCCCAGCGCTAACTATACAAACTGTAATTCTTACTATCAGGCTGAACAATCCTAATGCTTGTCAGTCTCTGCATACACAACTGGTTAGCTTTTTACTGACCTTAGCAGCTCTCCCAGACAGGACTTGTCGGTCCCCAGGTGTGAGAGCGCTGGCTGTCTGTCTCAGGTGAGTATAAATTGACCTAGGAGAGAGGACCAAGACCTGAATTGGACTGTGGATCAGAGATCCATAAATGTGTATGAGAGGACCCTGGGAGATGTGTAAACCCCAAACAAGACTTTTCCCGGCTCACTCTGGGACGCAAGGAAGAGTGCTAATTGAAAGGGTCAGTATACCTTTACTAAAAACCTGCCAATGCAGGAAAGGTGCAGCTGTAGATGAAACACAAATGTTAAGCTTTGACCAAAGTTAAGTAATGTCCCCCAAAGCCTGGCCATAAACCCTGAGATCACATCATCCCTTCCCACCTTGTTGCTAGAACGTTGCTAAGACACTCCCAGCCAATTTAAAACCTTTTTTCTTTTCGTACATCACGGGACACAGAGCCGTAAATCATAACATATTGTTTATATAGGCACCTAGAGGTGAAGGACACTGACAAACATTTAGAATTGATGACCCCCTATATAACCCCTCCCACACAGGAAGTACCTCAGTTTTTTCGCCAGTGTCTAAAAAGGTGAAGGTCGCTGTGGAGAGGTGCTCCACATGTTTGGTTTTAAAGAAGAAGAAAGACGATTATGCTACATACCCCAATCAAAGATTACTGGATCTAGGGGGTTAGCTATCAGATCCATTTTAAACAGTCAATGGACTAAAAAGATGGTACCTGAGCCTCAGGGAGCAGATACGAGGTTTCGCCTGTAACGCTGTCCTTTATAGGCGCCAAACCCTGGAATCCAGACCCTTGGAATACCAAACCCCAAAGGCGCTCCAATGCATGGTGCTCTACAGGTCCAAGGCTGTGGCCCCTCTTATAAAGGGGACCCAGTCCATGAAGGTCTCCAAGACAAAGCTCACCGTGATGGGTGAAGATTGGACTCTTGCGGCGGGACTGGTGAGTCCATTTTAAATATTTACACAGCAAACAAACCTTAAAAAAAAAAAAAAAAAGGTAAAAATTGCAAATGGTAAATATTTTATGCACTGCTGCCTTTAATAGGATTACAAAGACTTTTGCCAAGTGGGTTTCTGCTTATATTTACATCTATTGTAGCAGATTTATGCAAAAGTACATTTTAAAGCATGTTGTTATTGCACGGTTTCTTACCCTGAGCTGATCACTTCAATAGTATTAGCTGTGACACACAAGATTCAGCCTAAGCTGCTCTCACCCTATTTGTTTGTGGTCGCCCTGTCGAATAAGCGTCCGCATGTTCGCCTCTGCCTTGATTGCGTGTCTATGGCATAGGCCTATTCGTACGTGCGGAAATCTTCGCCTTTAAATACAGGCGTACGCCGCGTGGTGGGCGTGTTCTAACACAATTTGGTGTGCAAGTGAATGCCATGTACCACGCCGTACATGCATAAAAGGGCGCGTTCTGCAAGGAACTGTCTCCAACACACTAGCCTCTGTCACACGCTGAAAGGGACACAGAGCAGCAGCAGCTGGGTTGCATGAGTCACTGTGGGTGTATGTTACTGGCACCAACACGTCCTGTATCTGGGGATAATCAGTGCTGTGTGCATTAGGCTGTATAAGTTTGGCACTAGCCTTGAGTACACTTAAAAGTTAGTACTTCAAGTTTGTCTTGCTATAAAGCAATGTCTGCCCGAAAAAATGGCTGGAGGGAGCACAGGTGGAAAGGGCACTGTGATGCCACCGTCAGGCCTTGAAGGTCCTAGTCGTGCTTCCACTGTGTCTACTCCTCCTGATAAGCCTGAGGCAACTAGCCAATCTGAGCCATTACGGTTGTCAGGCATAGTAGCTACTCCCATGTACTTCTGCCACAGCCTGTTACCAAGGACAATTTGTCATCGGCATTAGTCAGCCTGGAGGGTAGGATTGCTGACATGATTGCAGCACCACATGGAGGAAAGAAACTAGATAGATCCCCCTCTCCTGAGCCACCCCCTGAATCAGTTCAGGATTGGGCAGAGGACATGGAAGATGTAGCTGATGGTGACCCTATAGAGGGTCAAGCTGAAGTTTCCACTTCCGGGGAGACAGAGTCAGGAGGAGTTTCTATCAGCCTCTCAATCCCAGAGATTGTTTATTCAATCTCTTATCAAGATGGTCTGGTCTGGATATAAAATCTTTCCCCTAGAGACAAATGAAGCCTCTTTTTCCTCTCTAGGCTCATTGCACCCTCCCCAGAGTCCTCGGACATTTCCCATACATCCGCTCTTGGAGCAAGAAGTGTATAAAGATTGGGATCATCCCGAAAGGATTTTTGTTCCTCCTAAAAGGTTTTCATTGTTATATCCTATGGAGGAAAAGTTTACTAAGAATTGGAAAGTTCTGTCTGTGAATGCGGCCATTTCTTCGGTTAACAAGAGTTTAACCTGCCCTATGGATAATGCCCAAGTTTTTAAAGCTCCAGCTGATAAAAGGTTAGAGTCTTAATTAAAAGGTCCCCTATGCGGCTGCAGGTTCTGCAGTACAACCAGCAGTAGCGGCCATAGGAGTATGTCAGTCTTTGAAAGACCGCATAAAGGGAGTCTCCAAGACAGTTCCTTCTCAAGGAGATTCTGTGGAAGATCAGTCAGATCTACCTCACACTTTGTTTTGCAGTAGATGCTCTTACGGACTCCATAAGGCAAATGTCACAGTTTGATCTGATGACAGTGCATATGCACAGAATCCTTTGGTTAAAGAGCTGGTCTGCAGGATCACCATGTAAAAGATTATTGGCTAGCTTCCCCTTTCAGGGAGAACGCCTTTTTGTGATGATCTGGATAAGTATATCCAAAAAATCTTGGGGGGCAAAGAGTACATTGCTACCTGTAAAGAGGAAGAGTAGGCGTCTTTCCTTTAAAATCCCCAGCACTTATTATACCAGTGTGTCTAATTCCAGGCAGCGGTGATGGCCTCAACCGTCTGCATCTGGACCCAAGCCTTCAGGGCAAGGTCAGAAAAAGCCCTCGGCTCAGAGATCAGCTAAGCCTTCCTATAAGCCCTCTCTGTGAGGGGGCGCCCCTCTCACCTGGGTGGGGGGGGGGGGGGAGGCTTCTGCAGTTCTCAGGGTTATGGGAGGAGTCCATACAAAGACAACTGGGTTGTCTCCACCATTTCACAGGGATACAAGCTGGAATTTCGGGTGTTCCCGCATCCTCGGTTTGTAAGGTCAAGTATTCCAACAGATCCCCTAAAAAAAGTCTCTCTTTTGGGCATTGGACCAGCTGAGAGCTCAAAGGGTGATAACCGAGGTTCCAGACAAGGAAAGGTTCAAGGGTTTTTACTCAAACCTGTTCATAATCCCAAAACCAGGCGGGGATGCGAGACCTATTCTGGATCTCAAAGCTTTAAACCAGTTTCTGAACGTTCGTTCTTTCCGCATGGAGTCAATTCGTTCAGTCATAGCCTCCCTACAGGGAAAGGAATTTCTAGCATCCATAGACATCAAGGATGCATATCTGCATGTGCCTATATTTCAGGCCCATCAAAGGTTTCTTCGTTTTGCTATAGGAAACCATTATTTTCAGTTTGTGGCCCTGCCCTTTGGGTTATCCACAGTTCCAAGAGTGTAAAAATGTAACTTAAAACCCGTGCTAAATGATATATAAAATAGTGTCACCTGCAGCTGCTGCTCACTTAGGTAAAAACCAAGGAAAAGATGTAAAATATTCTAAAACAGCGCTACCAGGCGTGTGCAAAAAGTAATAATATAATACAAAACTCATCAAATTGAAATGTATATAAAAATAAAGAGCACTAGTGGAAAATCTCAAATTTGTAAAATCATCCAATATTAAATATACAAAATCAGCAAATACAGCAATTAATAAGGTGCACTAGTGAGAAATTAATAAATAAATCAATAAATAAAAAGAAAGTGCAATCGAATTCAGTAAAAGTGCTATCAGTGCCAGAGTGCTAAAAAATGCAGTCCAAAAAAAATAGTCCACTTAAAATTTAAATAAGGTGCTGGATAAAGTGCTTGAGGTGCTCCACACAGGTGCCAAGGTGCTCCAAAAAAAGACTCCTTTTTGGGATCCACTTAACAGACTTTAAATATAATTGAGCCTCAAATATGCAGTGATACTCCAAGGATAGCCAATAGGGATGAATGGGTCAGCAGAGCCTCCAACAAACCTCCAGCCTTAATTTATAGTTCCCTCCTCGATCAGATACATTTCTTAAAGGCCAAGTTCAACATTTTTTTTCCAAATTCCAGCTTCCCTCTGTACCAATATACCATCAATGTACTCTGTTGGAGAAAAGAAAAAGCTTTCTCTGTCTTCTAGGACTGTCTCCAGTCTCCTATAGAAAACTCCTCCTTTAGCTCCAAGAGTATTCACAAAGATCCTAGCTCCAGTATTGGCTGTTCTAAGGTTCCGAGGGATATCTGTAATAGGATATCTGGAAAATCTATTACTAATAGATCGATCGGCATCAGCTCTAAGCCAAAATGTCCTTCAGACAGTACAATTTCTGGAACGTCTGGGTTGGATACTGAACTTAGCAAAGTCAGCATTATAGTCGGTCAAGCGTCTGGAATACCTGGGTCTTCTGGCGGACACGGTGCAGGCAAAGATATTCTTGCCAGCAAGAAGGGTCTCAGACCCGAAGGGTCAGGTTCAGGCATAGTAAGGCTGAGATATCCTTCTATACGTCTTTGCATGATGTTAGTGGGGAAGATGGTATCCGCATTCAAGGCTATTCCCTATGCTCCATTCCATGCCAGACCCTTGCAGAACAACATTCTGTCTGCATAGAGCAAGAAAGTTCAGTCCCTGGACTGGCCCATGTCTCTGGTACCAAGGGTACGGCAGAGTCTGAATTGGTGCTTGTTGACCAGAAATCTGGTGAAAGGGAAATCCTTTCTTCCAGTGACCTGGAAGGTAGTACCCACAGATGCCAGTCTCTCCGGCTGGTAAGCGGTTCTGGAGGAGGCTAATGTCCAGGGGAAATGGTCTTGGGTGGAGAGTTGACTCCATCATGTTCTGGAAATTCATGCAGTCAGTCGGGCTCTGAAATTCTTGACGGCCAGACTTCAGGGTCACCCTGTCAGGGTGCAATCTGACAATGCCATGGCTGTCACTTATGTCAACAATCAAGGAGGCACAAGGAGTCGGTCAGCCCAGAAAGAGGTGGATATCATCCAGCCCTGGGGAGAGAAGTTTGTGCCATGCCTGCGCTGGGGGGGGGGGGGGGGGCGCAGACGTAGATCTGTTGGCATCCAGGTTCAACAACAAGTTGGAGAGATTTGTGTCCAGGACCAGGAATCCACGCACAGTTGGGGTGGATGCTTTGGCGACTCCTTGGAAGGAGTTTTCCCTGATTTATGCTTTTCCTCCGGTGCAGCCGATTCCACGTCTGTTGCGCAGGATCCTGCCAGAAGGGAAACCAGTAATTTTTGTAGCTCCGGCATGGTTGAGGAAGATTTGGTATGCACAAATTTAAAGGTTGGGTTCTTCCACTGCGTCCGGACTTGCTCTCTCAAGGTCCGATATTCCACCCTGCTATACAGACTCTAAATTTGACGGCTTGGCTATTCAAGCCTTAATCTTGGAGGAGCAGGGTGTATTGGGCCCTGCAGTCCATACGCTAATAAATGCTAGGAAACCAGTCACTAGGATATTTATTACAGGGTCTGAAAATCCTACATTGCCTGGTGTGAAGCCAGGAAATGGCATCCCGTACATATATTATCGGGAGAATTCTATCCTTCCTGCAAGCAGGGGTAGATAGGAAATTAGCCTTGAGCATGATTAAAGGGCAGGTTTCAGCTTTATCGTTTTTTTTTCCAGGAACCGATTGCTTCCCATTCGTGGGTTCAAACCTTTTTCCGGGGAATATTGCGTTTGCTTCCACCTGTGAAGTCACCATTGTGTCCTTGGGACTTCAATTTAGTGCTGGCAGTTTTGCAAAAACAGCCTTTTGAACCTCTGGGGCAGGCTACCCTGGTTCTTTTGACTAGAAAACTGGTCTTTTTGATTGCGATAACCTCAGCTGGAAGGGTATCGGAACTAGCAGCTCTTTCCTGTAAAGAGCCATTCTTGATATTTTATCAAGATAGGGTGATTTTATGTCCACAACCAGATTTTTTGCCCAAAGTAGTGTCCACCTTTCATTTGAATCAGGACATTATGTTACCTTTTTTCCAGATCCTCTCTGAGAGGAGAAAAAGTTATTACACTCTCTTGATGTAGTGCCTGCACTTAAGTTTTACTTAAAGGAGACCGCTCAGATTTGAAAGACCGAGAGCTTGTTTATGCTGCCAGAAGGGCCCAGAAACGGGTTGGTAGCATCTAAATCTACAATTTCTTGTTGGATTCGCCAGGTTATTACCCAGGCGTATGGTTTAGTAGGAAAGGTTCCACCCTTTCCTGTAAAGGCACATTCTACCAGAGTAGGTGCCTCTTGGGCACATATCCATCAAGCCTCTATGCCTCAGATTTGCAAGACCACGACCAGGTCATCAGTGCATACGTTCACTCCTTTTTAGAGTGGATGTTGAGACCCAGGAGGAGTCTGCTTTTGGCCACAGTGTTCTGCAGGCGGCGGTGTAATACTTCTTGTGGGGTCAGATGGTGGTATTTTTTTGGTGTTCCCCTTCCCTCAGATATTGCTTTGGGACATCCCATATGTTGTGATTTATGGCTCTGTGTCCCGTGATGTATGAAAAGAAAAATACGATTTTTGTAAGGCTGGTCATACATGTTCAACTTTTGTTGTACAATTTTCTGTTAGATTTACCACAAACCACATAATGTGAGGTCAAAGCTAAACAACACATTCACTTGTATCCAATTAGGCAGGCCTTCGTACTACATACTTGAAGGTAAATTTCAAGAAAATTGGACAGAAAATTGTAAGAAGATTATATCATGTATGGCCAGCCTAAGATCTTACCGTAAAATCTTTTTCTCTGATGTCCGTTGACAGATGCAGCCTCATCTCCATGAGCTGAGTCCGTTTATGCTCTTCCCATCAGGAGTAGTCTAGGCATAAAAAAAATGTAAATACACATGCCCAGGGGGCTGTCCCCCTAGGCATAAACCCCCACTGCATGACTCAGCGCATCAGTTTAGGTTAAAGCAGTGAAAGCAAAGAACCAACCCCAAACAGAGGGGCGGGTGCTGCGTGTTGACGGACATCAGAGAAAAAATTTTACGGTAAGATCTTACAAGAAATCTTATTTTCTCTATCGTCGGTCGACAGACGCAGCCTCATCTCCATGAGCTGAGTGGGATGCCCTGAGGGGTGGAAAAAACGCAACCAGACAGCAACGTCAACTCCAAAAGGCTAAGCTTGGTCAACTGGGCAACATGGAGCTCAACCAAACAGGAGCTCACAAAGATAAAGACCCCGAAGTACAAAAAAACATTTTACAAAACAGCAGCCTGCAAAACCTTGCGGCCAAAAGAGGTATCCAAAGATGTCAACAAATCCACCTTGTAAAATTTTGTAAAGGTGTGCACAGACGACCAAATTGCTGCCTTACAAACTTGTTCAACAGAGCCTGATGGCAAAAAGCCCAAGAGGCACTCAGTGCTCTAGTAGAATGCACCTTCACAGGGAAAGGAGGAACCTGACTCTTGATTGAATAAGCTTAAACAACCGTCTGCCGGATCCATCTCGAAATGGTAGCAGCGGACGCAGCCAAACCTTTGCGAGGACTGTCCGGAAGGACAAAGAGTCCGACTTCCTAAAGGACTTCGTAACCATCAGATAAACCTTTTATTGCTCGAACCACAACCAGAGAGTGCAGGGCAACTTTTGTGATGTTTAGGCTTAGGACACAAGGAAAGCAACACAATGTCTTCATTCAGGTGAAAATCCAACACCACCTTAGGAAGAAAGGACAGAATAGGTTGGAGGACCACTTTATCCTTGTGGACCACCAAAAAAGGTGGACAGGACAGCGCCGTCAACTCCCAAGACTCTGCGGGCAGAAGTGATAGCCACTAGGAAGGCAACCTTCTGCGACAAAGAAAGCAGAGGAATCTCCCTAATATTCTCATAACGAGGCTTTTGAAGAACAGACAAATCCAGATTAAGATCCCACGGAGGCAACGGGAATCTCCTCGGAGGGGCCAGATGACGCACCCCCTGAATGATGGTGCAAATCAAACTATTAGCAGCCAAGGGACGTTGGAAGTAAATAGCCAAGGCCGACACCTGGCTCTTGATAGTACCCAACGCCAAGCGCTGCTCAACAACTTTTTGTAAAAAGGCCAAAACCCTAGCTATAGAAAAAAAAGCAAGGGTGCAGCTGCAGCGATTCACACCAAGAAATGTACAATCTCCACATACGAGGATAGATCTTCCTAGATGTCGACTTTCTGGCCTTCAAAAGAATCACCAAATCAGAGAGACCTCTATCCCTCAACTTGATTTCAACAGCCAAGCCATTAAAGCCAGTGACCGTAAAGCAGGATCGAAGATCGGTCCTTGGAGATAGCAGATCTTCCCACAGAGGAAGACGCCATGGAAGATCCACAACCATTTTTACCAGCTCTGCGTACCAAGACCATCGAGGCCAGTCTAGCACCACCAGAATGACCGGAATGACTTCCATTACCACCCTACAAAGAAACCTTTGCAGGGTGGCAATGAACAAGGAGAACGAGCGGAGGGAAGGCATACAGTGGGGATCGAAAGTTTGGGCACCCCAGGTAAAAATTTGTATTAATGTGCATAAAGAAGCCAAGGAAAGATGGAAAAATCTCCAAAAGGCATCAAATTACAGATTAGACATTCTTATAATATGTCAACAAAAGTTAGATTTTATTTCCATCATTTCCACTTTCAAAATAACCGAAAATAAAAAAAATGGCGCCTGCAAAGTTAATATCTTGTACTGCCCCCTTTGGCAAGCATCACAGCTTGTAAACGCTATTTGTAGCCAGCCAAGAGTCTTTCAATTCTTGTTTGAGGTATCTTTGCCCATTCTTCCTTACAAAAGTCTTCCAGTTCTTTGAGATTTCTGGGCTGTCTGTCACGCTGTCAGAGAAATGGCCATGCTGCAACTGGCAACTCCGCCAGTACTTCCAATGGCCGCAATGGACTCAGGCCATAGACTCATTGTCAGTGAAATGGCTGTGCTGCAACTGGCAACTTTGCCTGTACTTCCCATGGCCGCAATGGACTCAGGCCATAGACTAATTCACTGGCCTATAAAAAGGACTCTACTCAGCCCATCAGATTGCTGGATTGTCTTCAGCTCTTCCTGTTTTCTGAGCATTGCTACTTCCTGGATTCCAGTTTGACCCGGCTTGTTCCTGACCTGTCTGCTCTTCTCTCCTGGCTGTGACCCTCGGCTTAGTCTGACCATCCTTGCTCCAGTTTGGCTCTCCCGTTATCTGATCTCAGCTTGGCGCACGGACTTGCTTCCTGTCTACCTGCCCTCCAGTACCTGATCTTGGCTTTCCCACGGACTTGTCTGCTTCTGGCCTTCCTGCTATACCTTTGGCTTGCACCTGTTGCAGCTTCCTGCCCTGTGTTTGACCCCCGGCCGGTCTTACACCTACTGTCTGGTTGTTCCTGGTTCCTCCTTGGACTGTCTGGTGTATTCCTGCCCAGCACTCGCTAGAGACCACACTGCTAGAAACCGCCTGTCTACCATCAGGACCCTGCCGGCAGCCAGTGCTTCTGCGGGCGCTACACCCTCTGTCTCAACCCCAGGGGTGTGCCGCACTCAGCCGCAAGGGGAGCCCTCTCTGCATCTCGGCCTCGGATCAGGTACGTGACACACGCACTGCTCTTTTAACAGGGTTCATACACATTTTCACCAATAAAATTCCATGACTTTTCCATGACTTCACGTAAATATTCATGACCTAATGTTTCATGAAATGTCTACGTATACATGTTAAATAAGAAAATCCATGTCACACCCAGGATATTTTTACTAAAATAAATGACAATCTTTGTAGTGTACAGTACCTCTGCAGTTAGGGTTTCGTTTCTGGATACAGCGTGACTCAAAATGGTCCCTTGTTTTACAGTGGATGAGATGGAAGCACCGCTGCCGCAGCTGGGAGCCGGTGTCACTTCAGGCGCACGGGTGAAAAAGCCAGCGATCGGATTGGAAGCTGCGTGAAGTTCCCAGAGTAGTGTGCCCAATTTGGTGTACCCAGAGTTGTGTGCACTGTGTCATGTGCCCAGCCTCGAGTGCACCGTCATCTGTCCAGCGTGGTGTGCCCACAGTGGTGTGCGCATCATATGCCCACAGTGGTATACACTGTATCATGTGTCCAGCGTGGTGAACCCAGACTCGTGTGCCCACAGTGGTGTACCCAGAGCTGCATGTACTGTGTCATATGCTCAGACTTGTGTGCCCACAGGAGTGTACCCAGAGTGATCTGTCCTGTGTGGTGTGACCAGTTGTATGCCCAACGCGTTGTACCCAGAGTCGTGTGTCCACAGTGGTATGCCCAGTGTGATGTACCCAGAGCTGTGTGTACTGTGTGTCATGTATCCAGACTTGTGTGCCCACAAAGGGGTGTACCCATATTTATGTGCCCAATGTGATGTCCCCAGAGTCATCTGCCCTGTGTGGGGTGATCAGTCGCATGCCCAATGTGATGTACCCAGAGTCGTATGCCCACAGTGGAGTACCTAAGAGTTGTGTACTGCGTCATGTGCCCACAATGGTGTGACGGGTTGTGCGCCCAGCGTGATGTCCCCAGAGTCATCTGCCCTGTGTGGGGTGATCAGTTGTATGGCCTGTGTTGTGTGCCCAGCAGAAGTATGGAAATGCTTGGTGACTTTCCAGGTCTTGCACTCGGAATGTGGACAAGACAGGTGACAGCTTCCACTTCTCAGAAGAGCCAAAGGAAGCCACAAGCAGGAAAATTCTGAAAGTTCTGCTCAGATGACAGCCCCACTTCCTGCCCACAACATACATGGCTGACGTCGAGCTGCAGCGCCTACACCGGTCTAATCTCCGGCCGCATGAACGTGATGACGCGGGGTGCGGTAACCAAAACGGTTACCACCCCCTTCCGCGTCATCACGTTCATGCGGCCGGCCCGCCCTCCAGTGACGCTTCCGCTGCCTGTGATTGGTTTGCTGCTGCGGGCCAGTTACAACAAGGCAAACCACGGCCGGCCCTCCCCGCTGCCAGTGATTGGTGCACGATCATCTCCTCGGCTGCTGCGTGACAGCGCACGGGCATACCGCGGACCCGGAAGACAAATAGTATGTGGCACTGGCAAACATTACTGAATAAAATAATAAATTACACTAAAGTCTTTAAGCATTCGACCCCCCCCCCCCCCCTGCCGCTCCCTGCTCCTCCCCAGTTACATTTCCATGACTTTTCCAAAACCTTAGTGGAATCCTAATTTTCCATGACCTTTCCAGGCCTGGAAAGGGTCCTCTCCAAATGTAAAAACTTTTCCAGGTTTTCAAGGACCGTACGAACCCTGTTTTAAGGTCTATCCATAGATTTTCAATTATGTTGAGGTCAGGAGATTGTGAAGGCCATGGTAAAAACTTCAGTTTACGCCTCTTGATGTAATCCCCCCGTGGATTTCGAGGTGTGTTTAGGATCATTATCCATTTGTAGAAGCCATCCTCTCTTTAACTTCAGCTTTTTCACAGATGGCATCAAGTTACCATCCAAGATTTTATTGAATCTATTTTTCCTTCTATTCGTGAGATGTTCCCTGTGCCACTGGCTGCAATACAACCCCAAAGCATGATTGACCACCCCCATGCTTAACAGTTGGACAGAGGTTCTTTTCATTAAATTATGTGCCCCTTCTCCAAACGTACCTTTGCTCATTCCGGCCAAAAAGTCCAATTTTAATCTCATTGGTCCACAGAACTTGTTTCCAAAATGCATCAGGCTTGTCTATATGTTCATTTGCAAAGTTCAAACTGTGATTTTTTTTGGGTGAGGACGTAGAAGAGGTTTTCTTCTGAGGACTCTTCCATGAAGACCATATTTGTACAAATAGCTCTTTATAGTGGAATAGTGTACCACAACTCCAGTGTCTGCCAGATCTTTCTGGAGGGATCATGCAGTCAAACGTGGGTTTTGAATTGTTTTTCTCACAATCCTGCGAGCTGTTCTGTCTGATATTTTTCTTGGTCTTCCATATCTTGCTTTAACTTCCACTGTTCCTGATGACTGCCATTTCTTAATTACATTCCAAACAGAGGATATTGACATCTGAAAACGCTTTGCTATCTTCTTATAGCCTTCTCCAGCTTTGTGATCGTCAACTATTTTCAGTTTCAGTTTTCTAGACAACTGCTTAGAACACATGTGTCAAACACAAGGCCGTGGGCCGAATTCGGCCCTCCAGGCCATTTTATGTGGCCCTCGCACCTCTCCTAGAGCTGCAGTAGAGCTCCAGCCTTCCTTTGGGCCTCCTCCAGACCCTGCACTTTATGCTTCCTCACTCTGCCCCCAGCTTCTTCCCAGCAACACCACAAGGTTCTCCAGGAGGATCCCCCTGACTAGCTAGCGATAGTAAATGAAGAAATAAAATAAACATTTTGCAAAGAAAAATAAAAAACTGAGACCGGAGTCCCAGCAGGGTATCCTAGGTCCTACTCTTGAGCTAGGCAGCAAGAAACTGATTAGTAAGCTCAATGTGTCTAGGGGTAATGTCTGGAGGGACAGCCCCTAAAGGTGTGTCTAGTGAAAGTTTTTTGATGAAGTTTCACTACCTAGCCTGCTCCTGCAGAGGGCGCCATTACCCAATCGTGATGAAACTTGGAAGGCCTGCGTCTGTCAGAGGACACAAGAGAAAAAATATTACAGTAGGTACTAAAACACTTTTTCCCTAGCCTTCGTTGGGGAGGACACAATCTTTAACCTCTAAGATGTGCAAAATCAGTCTAAAAAAAAGAAAATTAAATAAATTAAAAAAAAAAAAAAAAAAGGAAGAGGGAGAAAATAAAAATTAGTATTTTTTATGTATGCATATTATTGCACGATTTCTCATATCATTACTGCCTAATTTTTTATATTTAGGCAGTCTGTTTAGGTGGGAACTTACAATGCTGTATGGTTTTTAATTTTATTATCTGATAAATGTGTAATAGCGTTAAAGCTGCTGTTTATATTTACTAGTTCGATTAAGCACAGACTCGCATCATTACTGCTTAATTTGTTTATTCTGTCTGTTTAGGTAAAGATTTTTAGCGCTGTACTTTTCTTACATTTTCTATATACCAGGGCTTGGGCATAACACTGACTTTGGCTCTAAAGTCCACCTCCCGATACCAAAGCCCCACCCCCTTTAATATTAACATGTCCATTGAGGTCAACCTAAGGGAAAAAAAAAATACACCCTCAGAATCCTTAAACCATAGTTGATAAAATAAAAAAAATAAAAAAGATAATACCTGCGCTAGGGCTCAAATCAAAGAATCATAAAATAGCATGTAGACAACAATATAAGAATAAATATAGAAACTGTGCAGTGCTGGTAATTATTAATATAAGCAAATGTATTTAGACATAGTGCAAACACACCACAATAAAGAACAATAAAAAAAAAAAAAAAATGGTGCAAAGCAGCTATGTTGGGTAAGATAAGTCCATAAAGTCCTTGTAAGAAGACTAGTAGTTGATGGTGCTCAGAGATGTGATACTAAAGGAAGAGACCTTCACCTTCAAACCACATGGACAGTCTCTTACCTTAAAGATTTGATCACCCAGAAAAGGGACAGTCAAAAAGCACAGTTATATATCAGCTCCAGAAATGGACCATTTAACAACTTCTTCTGCACACATCCTAACCCTAGACTTGATGGTTAATCTGATCCGGTGGTCGTTATTCTCTGGGCTCTCCCTAGACATTCTAGCAAATTGTGTCTATGTCCTAAATTATCACAGGCTAGATGTAAATTTCAATTAGCATTGGAGACAGATGTGTGTAATGCAGCTATGTCCAACAATGGCCCTCCAGCTGTTCAGGAACTACAATTCCCATCATGCCTAGTTAAGTCTGTGAATGTCAGAGATTTACAATGCCTCATGGAAATTGTAGTTCCTGAACAGCTGGAGGGCCATAGTTTGGATACCCCTGGTGTAATGCAAGCTTCCAAATATCTGGAAAATAATTTTTCCAGCTCCAATAGTTGGATAGAAAACATTTACTAAATCTCCCCACATCGATGTATCACCAATTCAAGTAACCTGTAATAGCTATGTTCTGAAGTCTCCCAATGCTTTGGGTAAATAAACTGACCCATCAACTGAAAATGTGCAGACCCTTCCTAATAAAGCAACATTTACTGTACACAAACTCTCCAAACAGCACTGATGATTCCACTGGAGGCTGATGCCTAATTCCATGCCCAACAGTTTAAAATGCCTATAGGCACAAGTGCCAAGCTACCAAAAATGAGATACAGAACAGATCTACAGTCACCAAAAGATAACTAGTTATATTTGTTTAAAGTATATAACCGCATAGTGTAAGATCAAACTACTTGTTATTACCAGCGCTCACATTAACAGGAAATTATAGTGCAACTTACCATAACATGTGGGTAACGGAGGATCCCACTGGCTGCTGGCATTGCACTTGACCGAGTTGGCACCTTTCATCGTAAAGCCCTTTAAACATTCAAAAGTGACCGCAAAATCGTAATAGTATGGACCAGCAAACCCAGATAATTTATTTGCATTGGCCACATCTGGACTTGAACATTCAACAGCTGCAAATAAGCAAAATATAATCTCTCGTTAATTTACCAGATTTTTTAATTCACAAAAAAAAAAAAAAAAACCCACACACACAAACAAAAAACAAACATATTGCACCAGATGGATCAGTAAAACATTTCAAAACAAAAAGTTACAGATTTAAAGTAAAACTCTAGCCAAGACTTTTTTTTTTTTGGATGGAGTGGGCAAGGGTTAGATCTTCTGTTGGGTTACGTTTGCTGTCCGTTTCCCCAGATTTCCCCTCACTTCCTGTCCCAATGACAGTTATTGCTGAGAAAAAAAAGAAAAGAAACCCTACCCAACTGACCCATGCGCTGCAATAAAAAACGCAAGATGGACTATTGTTCCCATTCCACTCAAAACTAAAAGGAGGAGTTTCACATTATATGGATTTTCCAGGGAAAATTAAAATTTCTATAGTATGAACGATCTGTACAATACCATACATGTTTTCCCAAATGGATGTATCAAGGATTGCAGTTGCAGAGTGTACAAGGAGGTTCAACTGTTCTTCACAATCTGAAATCCGGGTGCAACCATACAAAAATACAATGGTATTCCATGGCAAGTTATGAACAAGGATATTCAAGGTAGAAATAAGGAGGGTTCACAAGAGAATAATGGATTTCTCAATTCTGAAAATGTCTATTAAATAATATGTAATGCAAGATTTTTGTGGTACCAGGTATATCAAACTTTTATATAATCACAACCTAAAGGTTTTAACTACAGACCAAAAAACAGGGAGGATAGCTGTTGGCTATTACTAGGGACAGGTTTTGAGCATATAACTTGCCAGGCAATATGGGGACAGAAGGTAATCCTGTGGCACATGTTTACAAAACAAAAAAAGCTATTGAGTTCAGTGCTGAGAGGCAAAACCAAAACACTACGTGCCCCAGGTAGATGAGGATAAGCAAGTATCCCTCTTGTGACATCCTCAAAAATGTCTAAAGGTTTTGCCAAAAAGGTGTTTCCTAGCAAAGGGCACCCACAAGAGATGCTTCTTGCACTGAAGCTCCACAAACTTAACATTTGCACCAAAGCATCCTCCACACATGCACTGAAATGAGGCTCATTCTGGATATTTTACAAATCGTATTCACGAGCCCATCCACACAACAGCACAGGGCCATTGGCAGGACCCCTGGTTTTTGGAAGGAAAGAAGGAACCATCAATATAGACCCAGAATTTATAAAAACTTCCTTGGACCAGACAGCTAGAGTTTGGCAGATACTCATACTCACAACAGTAGGTTGCATGAAAGGGCCTGCAATAGAGGACAAGGTCTTTAATAGGGCTTCTAGGCTTTTGTCCACAGGGTCCTTACATAGTTTGGGAGGTTGAAAAAAGACATCAGTCCATCCAGTTCAACCTATGATATGTGTGTGTATGTATTTTGTTGGCTTTGCTTGCAGCGGCTTGGCATTGCATGCCACTGCCAAGCCTGTTGTCCACTAGTACCCTCAGGTCCTTTTCTATCTTAGATTCCCCCAGAGGTCCCCCCCCTAGTGAGCAGCTTGCTTTTGTGTTTCTGACGCCCAAGTGCATTACTTTACATTTTTCAACAATAAACCTCTTCTGCAATGTAGTTGCCCACCCCCATTATTTTGTTCAGATCTGCTTGTAAGGTTTCCACATCCTGCATAGAAGATATTGGCATGTTTAGTTTAGCATCATCCACAAATACCTAGATTGTGCTAGATATCTCCTCCTCTAGGTCATTTATGAATAAAACAGGATTGGTCCCAAGACAGATCCTTGGGGGACCCCACTTTCCACACCCGCCCAATCCGCGTACTCCCCATTTATCACCACCCTCTGGACTCGCCCCTGGAGCCAGTTCTCTATCCAGGTACTCACCCTATGGTCCATACCTACGTACCTTAGTTTGTACAGTAAGCGTTTGTGGGGAACTGTGTCAAATGCCTTTGCAAAGTCCAAATACACCACATCCACAAGCCTTCCTTTATCTAGATAGCAACTCCCTTCATTGTAGAAGGTTAATAGATTGGTCTGGCAAGAACGATTTTTCATGAATCCATGCTGATTACCACGATACCGTTTTCATTACTATAGTCTTGTATATAGTCCAACATCCCCGCCAAAATTTTGCAGACTACCGTTAGACTGACCGGCCTATAGTTACACAGGATATATCTCTGACCTTTTTTAAATATTGGTACCACGTTGGCCTTTTTCCAAGCAGCTGGCATCATACCCATTTGTAGACTATCCTTAAAGATCAAGAATAATGGTCTAGCCATCTCCTGCCTGAGTTCTTCAAGAACCCTCGGGTGCAAGCCACCTGGTCCCCCTGATTTATTTATGTTGTTTCTCTAGTTTCGTTTGAAGTCTATCCTCTGTTAGCCATGGGGGTACTCCCTGAGGTGTATTATTTAGTTTTGCATTACATGCTGGGTTAGTGTAACACTTTCGCTTTCTCTCTGTCCTCTGTGGCCAGATTCCATTCATCGTCTTTTATGGGGCCAATGTGTTCTGGCCTTGCTTTCTTACTATTTATA
The DNA here is from genome assembly GCF_965119305.1 of Pelophylax lessonae. Taxonomy (NCBI): domain Eukaryota; kingdom Metazoa; phylum Chordata; class Amphibia; order Anura; family Ranidae; genus Pelophylax; species Pelophylax lessonae. Next base: position 259,371,059 of record NC_138769.1, read on the forward strand.
TACTTAAAGAATTTCTTGGATTTTTTTTACTATCTTCCGCTATATGTCTCTAGTGTTCTATTTTAGCCGACTTGATTTTGCCTTTACATTTCTTATTACACTCTTTGTAATGCATGAATTCTGCCAATGACCCCTCAGCCTTGTATTTTTTGAAGGCCTTTTCTTTAGTATTAATATGCATTTTTATGTTGGAGTTTAGCCACCCAGGGTTTAGTTTTGCACTTTTAAATGCATTTCCCTTTGGGATGCACTGGCCAATCCCTTTGTTTAGTATGCTCTTGAAGCACTCCCATTTTTCCTCCGTGTTCTTTGTTCCCAGGGTTCTATCCCATTTGATATTTTCTAGTAAAGAGCGCAGTTTTGGGAAGTTGGCTCTTTTGAAATTCAGTGTCATTATATTACCCTTGTGTTTCCTATTACTATGATTAATACTGAAACTAATTGACCTATGGTGACTGTTTCCTAAGTTGCCTTGTATTTCTATATCCGTGATGAGGTCTGTATTGTTCGCAATCAGTAGGTCTAGTACTGCATTGTTTGTCGGTGCGTTCACCATCGGACATAAAATTGTCCTGCAAAACATTTAGGAACTGCTGAGCCTTGGATAAATGTGCAGTTCCTTCTGCCCAGTCTATATCTGAAGCAGTATTAAACCCAAAAGAAAACATTTCTTGTATTACAGCACATAATTTCTTAGACATGATGGCTGCATTTTTTAGGCTTTCTTCTTTTTTCATTTGGTGATACATCCAGCAAGTCTGTTTTTCAAAAGCACTACCTCCAGCAGACTGTATCAGTTCCAGGGATGAGCCAAACCACTTAAAACTGGCAGGGGTGTATAAAGTAATCAGCTTTTACTTATTGATAAAACAACTGTATCCCAAAAGGAAAAAAAAAAAGTTTGCTGTAACCGATTAAAAAGTGTAAGCTGGGACACAAGTCCAAAACATTGCACAGCTTGGCAGACATGGGTTGTTTACGTCCTTCCACCTGGTTTTGACTCTTCTCACTTTGAGCCTTGACATCTTGGGCTACCTTGAGGCTGCTGCTTGTGACTCAGTTTCAGTGTCTTACCTTCCTCCCCTCTTCCTCCCCTCTTCCTCCCTCTTACTCATGCTTTCCTTGCTTTCTCCCCCTCTTGCTTAAATTATATAGCACTGTTTTTCTCTTTCACATTGTATTTATATTTACATGATCGACCACAATGCTTATAATGGTGGGCTTGGGTCCCCGATCCTTCTCCAATCAAGACAAATCATTCCATTACAGGACAATTCTATTCGGCTAGCCTTCATTTTAAACTGTTTTGATTTCTATGGTCTTTGTATACCTCTCATGATCATAAGCACATTGAGCGCTATTATTATGTGTTTACTGTATATTTTTTAATCAATATTGAACAAGAAAAAGCGTACGCTGGAGTTTGGCAATTTGTTAGATGTATTAACAGATTTGGATACGCTAACACTTCCCTCCCCCTAGACCAGTGATGGCGAACCTTGGCACCCCAGATGTTTTGGAACCACATTTCCCATGATGCTCAACTACACTGCAGAGGGCATGAGCATTATAGGAAATGTAGTTCCAAAACATCTGGGGTGCCAAGGTTTGCCATCACTGTCCTAGACAATGCTGCTGTCCGCTGTGCCTCCTTTGCTCAGTCATCCATAGTTGTGTCGCACTAATACAGGAGGTGTTACTAGCCAGATCACCAGGTGAAAACCGAGGGAAAAAAGCCAAAGAAAATACTAATGAAGCCCCACATAGAATGACTAGTAAGTTGCAATATTACATTTTTGGGTTTAATACCGCTTTCAGTCTATAGAAAAACGGACAAGGTACCATCCTCCTCTTCCTGATCAGAATGTACAAAAGTAACTACGGTTATTGGAAGATCAGAGAGACTCTGGAGGAAAGGATGAGGGGGCTTACTTGTGGTCCCTACAGCCCATTAGTGTCAGTTCACACTACCGCGACTTGTCAGGCGACTTGTCAGCCTGACAAGTCGCGGTCCATTCTGTGCTACGGGAACCGTTCTAATAGGAGCGACTCAAGTCGCTCAGACTTAGAAAATAGTTCCTGTACTACTTCGGGGCGAGATCGGAGTGGCTTGCATTGACTTCCATTATGTGAAGTCTGTGCAAGTAGCGCCAAAGTCGCGGTGCACGCGACTTCACAGGTCGCCTCCCGAAGTCGTGAGTCTGAACCTGCACTTACTCGCTGAAGCTGAAAGCTTCCCCATAAATTTGACATTGTTGCAGAATACTTCTGTCTTGATAAACAAGAGGAGGCAGCCACCCCTGAAGAGGTTAAAAGAAAAAGAGAGAGAGCGCTCTAAGTGCAGACAGTCTTTATTAATAACAAGGCATAGGTGATATAAACTCACTAGAAACCAAAGTCATCGAGCTGTGTCAAGTCATGGACATCAGGAATTCCTCTGGGAGGTGCCATCCACTCGTGTGCAGCAATTCAGAAGCTTGATCGCTGATCAGAGGAGAAAAGGAAGCCGGCTACCTCCTCCAGCAGTCGGCGGTCAGCGTCTAAGGCAGCGGCTGCGATGTGCGGTGGAAGCTGGAACGCGGCCTCCTCACCAGGGAATGTATGGTGTGTGGAATATGCACGGTATGCACGACGCGTTTCTGAGCATGCGCTGGGTCACGTACGGCCCTGCGCGCTCTTTCTTCAGGTGCTCCATGACTTGACACAGCTCGATGACTTTGGTTTCTAGTGAGTTTATATCACCTATGCCTTGTTATTAATAAAGACTGTCTGCACTTAGAGCGCTCTCTCTCTTTTTCTTTTGTTTAGTTCAGAACTCCTCTTGTCTGTGGAGAGCAGCTCGGTGCCTCGGACATTTTCCATCAGGACTCTGTCATTCATCAATTTATGGTATTTTTTCATCTCCGTTTTTTTATCTGCGTTTTTTCATCTGCGTTTTTTTTTTTTTTTTTTTGCAGTTTCTATTCCTCATGTTCTCTTCCCTTCCCTTCCCCTCCCCCACCCATTCTAACCCATTTACTCTTCATGTGCTGGAGGTTTTGTTAGCGCTCCTACATTGTTGTTGTTTTTTTCCTGAAGAGGTTAAAGGTCAAGTTCACTTTTACAAAAAAATAAATGCATTTCTGCAGGTAACAAAATATGGGATTTATTTTTATTTATTTTTTATAGACCCGTAAAACATTACACCTACGATTAGCAGATTGTGGGTGTAATGCCACAGTCCTGCAGACCATGTAGCTGTCTGCCTGTTCCTCAGCCTGGGAAGACCGTTACACTCTGACACAAAGCTTAATAGAGCAATGAACAGTGCCCTTAAAGTTCACTGAGACCTACAAGCTGACAGCCACAAAGGCTTTTGGGAATTGTAGTTTTCCCATTCACAGAACACTGAACGGATGATGCAACAGGGCGGGCAGGGACTGTGACAGCGAGCGGGGAGAGAAGATCCCCAGCTCGCTGTAAAAATACAGGGCCTCTAAGGAGGAAGGGGGGGGGGTGCTTTTGTAACAGGTTGTGTGTTACACCCTGAACATGGGTGTAACATGTAACAAGTTACAAAATGACCTTATCCTTTAGGATTCCCCTGATTAGGGCAGCAACTCAGGCTGGGAAGAAAGGTCCAGGCTTTGAGAGTCAGGACCCTTAGGGAAAACGCTGCAGATCTCCCCTAAGCCAAGCGTAAGCCAGCAGGGCCTACTGGGTGCCCCCCTTGCGCCTATAATCCACCATTTTTGGAAGTGGTACACCCAACAGGCACATCAGTGCAGTAGTGACTAATTAAAAAACACTGCGCTCATGCCAGATAAATCTGGTGTCTATGTGCAAGTCATGTGCTTCGGATAGGGCTGCCGTATGCAGACCATGTAATCTAAATGCAAAAGCCGGCACTCAAAGGACTGTAGAATCTTCTTTATTAAATAACTGATAAAAACACCATGATATAACAGTGTTGATGCATTTCAGGCAGGAACAGCTTTAGTCATAACAAAACTATAAAAAACTTTGTTATGACTAAGGCTGTACCTAACTGAAATGAGTCAACACTGTTCTACCATGGTGTTTTAATCACAATTAGGTGCCGGCTTTTGCATACAGCAGTGCAGAAGGGTTAATGCCACCTGAGACTGTCACTGGAGGCAGCAGTGAACCTGGAAATGTAATTGTGGATTGCAATGCAGGAGTGGTTGAAGCACAGGCAGGAGATGCAGAGCTGGGTCTGCACACCTGTTCGAAGAGGATGTGCACATGCTCCATACGCCAGTCCAAAAAGCTAGCTGTGCGGACTCAGTTTGGGCGTCTAGGCCGATAGCCTGATAAAAAATTGGTTCTGAATTTAAAAATGGTCCCCTACCTAAAAAAAAAAAAAAAAAAAAAACCAGGCTTAATTTTACATAGTTAGACACAAGCCCTTCTAGTTAAACCAATCGGGGGAAAAAAAAATAGCAAAACCAACAGAAAACCTCCATATACACAAATCTTTACCCATAGTTAATAAAGAGGAAGAAAAAAAAAAAAAAAAAAACCACACACACACACAATCCAATTTGCTCTGATATTTCGGAAATTGCTTGTACCGGAGTGATCCCTGCAGCTAGAGGCATCACCCCGGTACCGGCGTCCATAGCCGACGGTCTGCTGTCTTGTAATGACAACCGATGCAGCTGAGAAGCCGCTCAGCTGTCATTACAAGGAGCAGGAGGGGATGCCTCTCACCGGGATATCTGGGCAACCAGCCAGCTGAAGACCCGATCAGAGCCACATTCGGCTCTGATCGGGTCTCCATGCAAAAAACCCGGAAGTGATGTTATGACTGGTGCTAGATTAAAAAAAATGACAGCATTCAAAAGAGCCAAACTTGGCGTTTTGAATGCTTTTAAGTGCAGAGGAGGGGTTTGGGGTCTTTTAGATCTCCAGATCCCTCCACAAGAGTACCTGTCAAGGATAAAAACAAAAAAAAATTTTCTTAAATGTACGAAAATATCGGGCCATACCGAAACGCAATGACCAAAATATCAGTATCCGCAATGCGACGCACACCGGGACTCCTCCCCTTCTCCCCAGCCCATCTGGCCGTGGTCAATGGGGCGGTTGTCCCGCTGAGCGGCGGCGCCACGCTTCGCGCCATATCCGTGACGCCATTTCCTGGCGCCGCAGGATTGGCCGCGCACTTTCCACCTAGCGTGTTTAAGGCACCCCCCGGAGGTTGATCGCCAGCTGGCGTCTACACTCTGTAGAGGTATGCCTCTTCCTTCACACACCGGTGTTGGGTATGCTGAGGGGGCTGATGGCTGATACTCCCAGCGCATCTCTCTCTAGGATTCCTACTCCAACTCTGGCTTCATTACCCTATGGATTCGGCACACCTATCGACACAACTTCTATCATCACCCATGGTATGTTAGCCAATATAGCTACCTCCAAACATTTCTACATACACTGATCTCCTTTTTGCTTTTTTCACGGGGTTGTCCTGGGAAACTCTCTTCATCATTCTTTTGGCGATACCTTCTTACCTCTTATCTTTTTGGGGCTATTTTGGTATCTGTCCTTAACACCATTTTGTATTATTCTTACTTCGGTACATACCTAGGATTATCATTTAGTATTTTTTTACTCCATGCTATTCAGCGGTACTCTGTATGAACTCCATTATCAGTCCACCTACAAGTCCCTAGGTATGTCCTAACACTACCTCCTTCACTGCTCCACTTCCCTTTTTTTAAGTTTTCTCTTTCTTCCTTTATACTTATGCGCCAGGTTTCATGCCCGTTTCCGCCCCTTCCTTTGAGTCCCCACAGCTCCCGGTGAGATTGGTTGGTCGACCGTTGCCAACACTATGTACCCATATAATTTGCCACGATTTGAGCTGCCCTGTAAGAAGATCTGGGTGGAATTTTTCCATTTTTGATTTCCTGTTATATTCTTTTTATTTTTACTTTTTTCTGTTGTACCCTTTTTGCATTCTTTGCGATATTTTTTATACATATATTCCTTGCAGATTCGCATCATATGCTCCTGATGAAGTGGAATACCAGTCCACAGAAACGCGTCGAGCCTATCCTGATGCAGACTATTACTCATATTATGGGTTACTTTGACACACTCATGCTGTACAATCTTGACCAATGTATTGTGCAATTTTGATGTATGTATGTATGTATGTATGTACTCCAGCTCAGAATCATTGCTTTTTAATTGTATTTATAATTGTTATGTATATGTGCATCTATACAACAAATCTGTTATTACCATTTTAACAACCATGGCCTATGTCACACGTCTCATTTGAAGTCTCAACCCTCTCCTCTTCGTTATCCGCAATGAAAAAAAGATATCAGTCAATCACTAAAATCGGTAACCTTCGGGGCCAATTCCGATATACCGGGTAAAATGCATATTGGCCCTCGATATATCGGCTTTGCCGATAATCGGTCGATCCCTAGTGAGTGCTCCTGATGGCGTTTTTTTGACGAAACGAGTTAGGCGGTACTTAGAGCGTCATTACGTCACCTGCGGAGTTGGATAGCCCAGTCCATGGAACGCATAGCGCTTTGGAAACTTTACCTGTCCATGCTCTGATTGCACAGCGCAAATGTAAGTGCGCTTTTACGTAAAGTAATAAGGAGTAAGAGGAGAGAGGATCTGCATCTGGCTTATATCTATATGCTCTTTACCCCTGCAGGGGTGCGACTCTGTGGTAAGTGTGGACCCCAAGGGGGGGGGGAGCACGAGTTAAAAACACTTATCCGCCACTCAATATTAAGACACATTTTTAAGGCATATATATTTTTTAGCTTTTAACATTTGGATTTACTTTCTTGGATCATATGTCACAAACCTGGTTGGAGGCTGAGGTGACGAGAGGGCTCCCCTTGCGGCTGAGGCAAGATGGTGACAGAGGGTGCGGTGCCCAATGGTGCACGGGTTGCCTGCAGGTGTAGCTGTGTTAGGAATCAGATCCGCAGTATATAAGACAGTCACTTGGATCACTGGAAGTGCTGGCAGGTTAGTGCAATCAAGGTCAGAAGCCAGGCAGAGGGTCAAAACAGGTAGTCAATCAGGAGCAGGCAGGGAGAAGTCCGTAAGGCAAGCCTGGTTCAGAGCAGGAGAAAGCCAGAGCAGGTCAAGGATAGCCGGGTCGTAACAGGTAATCAAGCAGGAGTTTCAAGGCACAAGGAAATCATGTACTAGCTTAAGATAATCCAGCAATTAATGGCACCCATTGCTGAGTTTATATAGGAAGTGGATGTTGATAATTGGCACTAATTAGGACGTCCCACTCGGCCATTTTGGAAATTGGCATATCTGCCATTCCCTAAAGTCCCACGCGACCATTTTGGAAATTGGCATATTTGCCATTCTTTATCAAGTTCTTCCCTGACAAAATGTCGGAAGGTGGCTGGAGCATTACATAATCCAAAGGGCATGACTAGATATTCAAAGTGCCCAAAGCGGGTCCGGAAAGCTTGTCTTCCACTCATCTCACTCGTGAATGCGTAAATCTAGCTTGGTAAAGATTTGGGCAGAACGGAATCTTTGGAAGAGTTCAGGGACAAAAGGGAGTGGGTAACGATTAATTGTAATTTTATTAAGTTCCCAATAATCCCTACAAGGTCTCAGTGAGTGGTCTTTCTTCTGGACGAAGAAGATGCCGGCGCCAGCCAGAGAGGAGGAGGGGCGAATTAATCCTCTCTCGAGATTTTCCTTGATATAAAGTCGTAGAGCCTCCAATTCAACTTCAGATAGAGGAAAATTTTGCTCAAAAGGAATCTCCGCACCTGGAATTAGCTCAATAGGGCAATCATATGGCCGATGAGGTGGTAGGGAAGCCCTCAAATTTTCCACTCGCCTGCTCGCATTTTGCGAGTAGAAAATGATTGAGGGCGAGAGGAGAGGAAGAGGAAAGGCGGCCGGATAATGAGAGCGGGGATCGCTGCACTGTAACATCTTTCATTTGAATTGCCGGGCGCTCAGACAGTCCCGCCTCCTGGCTCGGCTCCTTTGATAGACCGAACACTGTCGGTACGTGCAGGGGTGGGCGGTGTCCATATCTGTGATGAGGGGGGGCGCACTAGGAGCTTCTGACTTTTCCTGCCTGATAGGAGTGAATGTCATTCTCCCTCCTGTTATTGCACAATGCATGATTTCTGGACTCCTCCGTTCCAGCCACTTATCTCTCCTGCAGCCTTTAATCACTTCTCTCCTTCCAAGCTCCCCTCCCCCTGTTGGTTTGTTCTCCTTCCTGGCCAGGTCACTTGAGTTGGTCACTTTCACTTTGTCCATCTCCTTGCATGTGTCTTTTATCTTCCCTGCATGTGTCTTTTATCTTCCTGCACAATGTAAGTCAGCAGCCATTCTTTTGCTCCTCTCTCCTGTTCACATTAATCCTTCACCTACTTCTATCTTTCAGCTGTCCCCTCCAGAAATCTGTACTGAATGTCCTGCAGCCTCTGGTCCCAGCCCTGTCCTGTCCCAAAATACAGCCTTAGCACTTTCTCTACAGTCCTTCACTTAGCTCTTCATTAACATATATTCTTACAACCCAGACCCCCCCCATTCACTCTTATCCCTAATAACTGGTGAACTGTGGTTTGGCCGGTGTGATTGTATGTGCGTTTTACCTGGACTTTAGGTGCATCTCTATTGAATTTCTATTACAAAGTGCGTTTTCATGAAAGTGCTTTAAAGTCCTGATTGCTGCTTTAGTTAGGTAAATATAAACGAATACAAAATTACCTAACTGTAAGTGATTTTTATTCTATTAAATCTTGATATACTGCACCATGAAATCCTTTCTCTAATTATCCCTCTACACGAGTGACAAGCATTAGAAACATCCCGATATCGTGAGGCACAGTGATTTGATACCGATACAATACTACTGTGGGTGAGCTGACCCCTATTGAGGGAAGAGAAAAAGAGGCATTCAATCCATTACATCAGTCCAGCCTACCACCTGATCAGAGAGGCCTGTGTCAGTCCCTGGGATCAATACAACAAGTTCATTTGAGTGTGCATGGAGGTGAGCGGCCATTGCACATATTTTTAGCTCACTGGTGTGACACGCCGTCTCTATTGGCAACACTTGTTATGAATCACATTTTTTCATATATTTATTTGTGGAATCATCACCCAGTCACTTATTATTGGATATACCATTTTGTGTATTTTACTTTCATTGGACACTGATTATTTCCATTTGTGCACCATTTTATATTATATGGACTTGTACGGACACATTTGCACTTTTGTTGATCATTCAGCATTTGTCACAGATCTTGTAGCAGTGATCAGCTGGCTTTGGCACGGTTATCTTTTCAGCTTTGGTCACATTTATCTTGCTGATTTTCACCACATGCACGGAGCTATTTGCATGCTTGTTAGCACTTGCACTTTATTATATTGGATTATCTATATACTTCTTTTTTGCCACTTCATCGTTCTGCTTATTGATTACTTCTCAGTGCTCATTTTTCATTTTGTGAATTAGCGCAGATTTCTTTCCTTTTTATACACTGGTATTTAAGAGCTGCCTCGTTCCAGCCAGTATCTGCCGACCACTTGCGGAAGTCCACAGTATAGTCCTCCATTGGGCGTCGCCCCTGTTGGATGTTATTGTGACGGATCTTTGTACCCCAGCTGGGCACATCCGCCGAAACTGTCTCCTGTCCTCCAAACGCACCCACAGCCTGCGGAGAAGCCATACCCAGCCCGTAACCCCTCAATCACGAGACAATCCACACAGGTGTTGAGGGTTAACCATGCAGAGCTTAAACTGTTTATTACATTCCAAGACATACAGTTTTACATACAGTTAGGGAAACTCCCCTTCGCCTTGCCACAGAAGGGGGGAAGGGAACATAGACCAACCAATGAGAACTGAACATTTGTACATTTGAAACAGGCAGTCTTAATACACAAACCCTGCGGAGAGATGTCTCCAACTCAGACCATTGTGTCATGAATCCACACACTTCGACACAGAAACAGGGAGGGGGGGGATGGGGGGGGGGGGGGGGGAGAAGGGCTGTAGCATTACATTCCAAACCCTTGGTTCTTAAACGTATACACATGCAATAAACATAATGCATACATGAAGGACAATATACAGTGGCTGTGTTTGCCACAGTTATGAAGGGCAGTTTCTGCAGTCGTCACACGTTGAGGTTCGTCATATAATTGTGCCATGGCATCCAGGAACGTGGAGACTGAATTAAGCACCGGGCTCTTCTGCTCTAATAAATGGTGAGCCCAAGACTGGAGGTCTTCTGAAGGTAGAGATATTATAAACCCCACCTTCACGGACTCCAGGGAAAAAGTCCTGGGCTGTAGGGCAAAATATAACTGGCAGGCGTTCTGGAATGCCCTAAACTTGCGTTCGGGGATTGGAACTCTGGGTTCTGGAGCTGGCATGCCCACCGAGGAGGGAAATGTGGGGTGTTCTTGGGCTGAAGCAGCTGAAGCAGAGGGTGCAGCAGATGGATTCTGGACGACTGGTGCAGCAGATACCGCAAGGTTCTGTAGGCGACCCTCTAATTGAAAGTATCCATCTTGCAGATTCTTCACTGCTTGGGCAAGGCCAGCGACCTGCTGGCACAGAGCATCTAGTGGGGAAGCACCTCTTTAGCCTCAGACATAATGGCTGGATTATGCTGTCACAAGCCTGGTTGGAGGCTGAGGTGACGAGAGGACTCCCCTTGCGGCTGATTGAAGAGCACCCCTGGAGATGGTGACAGAGGGTGCTGTGCCCAAAAGGTGCACGGGTTGCCTGCAGGTGTAGCTGTGTCAGGAACCGGATCCGCAGTAGATAAGACAGTCATTTGGATCCCTGGAAGTGCAGGCAGGTTAGTGCAATCAAGGTCAGAAGCCAGGCCGAGGGTCAAACACCGGTAGTTAATCAGGAGCAGGGAGAAGTCCGTAAGGCAAGCCAGGTTCAGAGCAGGAGAAAGCCAGAACAGGTCAAGGATAGCCGGGTCGGTATTGGGTAATCAATCAAGCAGTAGTTTCAAGGCACAAGGAAACCAGGTACTAGCTAAAGATAATCTAGCAATGAATGGCAGCCAGTGCTGGGTTTAAATAGGAAGTGAATGTTGATAATTGGCACTAATTAGGACGTCCCACGCGGCCATTTTGGAAATTGGCATATCTGCCGTTTCCTGACAGTCCTGTGTAGCTATTTTGGAAATTGGCATATTTGCCATTCTTTATCAAGTTCTTCCCTGACATCATAGGATGGTCTTCCACTTACAGAACTTATTTGTTCATTCACACGATTTAGATTGCAAACACGTTTATTGATGGCTTAAAAAGTATTACATTATATTATTTTTTGTGTACATCATTGGCAGCGCCATTTTTTACCGCCTCCCCTTTTTCATTTCCAACATCGAGAGGCTATCAGCTCTTCCAAATTCAGCTGGGGGCATCCTGATGATGTGCCGCTAGGCACACCCCCTCATCCTTTTCCTGAAAGAAAGACTACGCTCCCTGTTCCTCCTGGGATATGCACATCACATCTCCGGAGGCACAGGGAGCACGGTGCACACCATTTGCCTAGGTGAGTGACGTACATGGAGAGGCAGGACTGAAATCGAAAGAAAAAATAAAAAGTAGCAATGTTGGTGTAGCGGAGAGGAGGGAAGTTTGTTTTGGAGGGTGAAGATTCACTAAGTAGCACTCTACACCACTGTATTTTCTAAGCAACACCACTTGATGCAGAAACTCTGTTGTTCTTGAACTCGCTCTCTCTTCTACAGTATCTTGCAAAAGTATTCACCCCCTTGGCATTTTTTGTGTTTTGTTGCCTCACAACCTGGAATTAACATGGATTGTTGGAGAATTTGCAGCATTTAATTTACAGGATATGTCTACAACATTGAAGATTTTTTTTTTTTTTAATTGTGAAACAAACAAATGGGACAAGATAAAAGTCAATGTGCATAACTATTAACCCCCCTAAAGTCAATACTTTGTAGAGCCACCTTTTGTGGCAATCACAGCTCCAAGTCGCTTTGGATAAGTCTCTATGAGCTTGTCACATCATACCACTGGGATTTTAGCCCATTCCTCCTTGCAAAACTGCTCCACCTCCTTCAAGTTGGATGGTTTGAGCTTGTGAACAGCAATCCAAGTCTGACCGCAGATTTTTTATTGGATTGAGGTCTGGGCTTTGACTAGGCCATTCCAACACATTTACATGTTTCCCCTTAAAACCACTCAAGTGCTGCTTTAGCAGTGTGTTTGGGGTCATTGTCCTGCTGGAAGGTGAACCTCCATCCTGGCCTCTAATCATGCACAGAGTGGTACAGGTTTTGCTCAAGAATATCCCTGTATTTAGCACCATCCATCTTTCCTTCAACTCTGACCAGTTTCCCAGTACTGGTTGCTTAAAAACATCCTAACAGCATGATGCTGCCACCACCATGTTTCACTGTGGGGATGGTGTTCCTTGGGTGATGTGATGGGTTGGGTTAAGCCAGACATAGCATTTTCTTTGATGGCTGAAAAGTTTGATTTTAGTCTCATCAGTCCAGAGCACCTTCCTCCATACATTTTGGGAGGCTCCCACGTGCCTTTTCGCAAACTCAAAACGTGCCATTTTGTTTTTTACTAAAAGTAATGGCTTTCTTCTGGCCACTCTGCCATAAATCCCAACTCTATGGAGCGTATGGCTTATTGTTGTCCTATGTACAGATACTCCAGTCTCTGCTGTGGAACTCTGCAGCTCCTCCAGGGTTACCTTAGGTCTCTCTGCTGCCTCTCTGAATAATGCCCTCCTTGCCTGGTCCGTGAGTTTTGGTGGTTGGCCGCCTCTTGGCAGGTTTGCTGTTGTGCCATGTTCTTTCCATTTGATTATGATCGATTTGATGATGCTCCTGGAGATCATCAAAGATTTGTATATTTTTTTTTATAACCTAACCCTGCCTTACTTCTCAACAACATTGTCTCTTACTTGTTTGGAGAGTTCCTTGGTCTTCATGGCAGTGTTTGGTTAGTGGTGCCACTTGCTTCGGTGTTGCAGCCTATGGGGCTTTTCAAAAAAGGTGTGCATATGTAATGACAGATCATGCGACACTGAAGCCTCGTACACACGCAACGATTATTGGCCGACCGATCGTCCGACTTTTGTCCAAGTTGTGTTTTGTTGGTTGGAATGTGCCTAGACTGCACACGAATTTTCTCGGCCAACAAAATTCTACTTCAGAAGTGATGTCATGTGTTGGTTTGTTTTCTTTGTTTTTTTTCTTCACTGAGCATGCCCAGACTTGCTCATCAGATTTTTCATTGTCGAAATCTGTACTGACTGCACGAAAATCGGCCGTTGTGTTGACGAACAACAAAAATTTTATAGTCTGCACACCAGATTTTTTTCGGCCGAAAAGTCGGAGTTGGTTGTCGGAAGCATCATACTAACAAGCCGAAAATCGGCAGATCGGACATTGGCCGAAAATTCCCTGCCAATTTTAGACGCATGTGTACGGGGCTTTAGATTGCACACAGGTGGACATCATTTCACTAATTATGTGACTTCTGAAGGTAATTGGTTGCACCAGAGCTTTTTATGGGCTTCATAACAAAGGGGTTAAATACATACACACATGCTAATTTTCTGTTTTCTATTTCTAAAAAATAGTTTTATGTATATTTTTCTGATTTCACTTCACCAGCTTAGACTGTTGTGTTCTGATCCATCACATACATTGAACTTAAGGCTGTAATGTAACAAAATAGGTCAAAGGTCAAGGGGGTGAATACTTTTGCAAGGCACTGTATGTATGTATATTACATAGCATTTAATAAGCAATGTAGAACTTGTCCTGCTCTTCACAAGCCCATGTTTCCCCTTGACACCAGATCTTATGCACAGAAACCAGGTCTCACTCCTGCGCCCTTCCTGACCAGGTCTAGGCCAATGGTGAAAACATGGGCAAGTGTAAGCAATATGGGACCACCGAGGGTCTCCACTGGGCATCCTCTGCTGCCGCAGGCCGTGGAAGGATGCAGACCTCCAAAAAAAATGCTTACGCGTTTCAGGGTGTTCCCCCTTCTTCAGAGCTAGTTGGGGGAATGAGTGGTAGGGCTTTTTGTATTCTAAAGGTCACATGATCAAGACCCCATGCTCCACCCCTTGTGGGTAGGTCAAAAACAATAATGACAATAAGGATGAAAAATGAAAATAAAAACATCAATGATGATAATATTAAAACCAATGCATATGCAAGTGGATTGGTAGCTAAAACAATAAATCACATTTCACCTTAAAAGGAACAAGCACTCCCTACTTGGGAATTATGAAACAAAAATTCCGCCCCATTACCTTGTGCAATCAGTATAGAACGTCCAAATGCAGCCACAGACTTGGTGTATAATAGAAAAGATGTTCCCTGATGTTCCTTATTTCCCAGATGTACATTTTAGATATTATATATAACATAATGTAAGTACCGACCCGCTCTCTAAATGCTGCCCAGCTTCCATATTGGAACAGACCATAAGGTCAGGGGGAATAGGCCGGCCGCAATGGGAGCATTCAGTGCTATTAATAGAAACAAAATGGTGTTAGGGACATTACCAGAGCGTCACTGTGCATCTGTGTGTCTCAGTTTCCTGTTGGTACCCGAATGTAGATGTCCGGTGTCGCCATCCTGGACGCTTCCTGCGTTCCAGGACTTGGCTCCACTTGCATCACTTCCGGCCAAGCTTTCGGAAGCGACATCGAGAAGTCCATCAGGACGGGTCTCGCAATGTATGCTGCGCCATCTGCCTGGCTCCAGCATGTATTGCATGTTGAACACTGACTAGAGATTTAATTATCTGTGAATTCAAATGAATGCAGATGGCACAAGGGGGAGGGACAAAAAGCACACCAGTCCCCCACTACCAAAAGAGCTGCCAGCACCTGCCAAGTCACCCGCTTTCTACCCAGCTTTCTGCTAACTGTTCATTGTTTCCCAACCCAGAAGGTTGAATGCAATATTCTTTTTGTATGTGTAACTGCAAGGGTTAATGTGCTACATCCACACAGGAGGTCTAAAACCCAGTTATACTACCACTAAAACACATCTTCACAGTAAGCTGTCTGTTGATGCAACAGAGATGTAGTCAGTGCAATGCTGGTTTACTTTTTTGGTTGTAAGTACCTTCCTGCTTTTATTAACTTATTGGTCATTTGAGGTTAGAGGATCTGGTAAGCAGTTTATCATTGCGAGTGCACAGTGGTCCCCTTAGCAGAAAAATACCCCCAAAGCTTAAGGTTTCCACCTCCATGTTTGATGGTGGGGATGGTCTTGGCGTCATGGTCCGAGCAGCCTTGAGATCATTGACAAGATTCTCCCATATAGTTCTGGGCTGATTTCTCACCGTTCTCATGATCTCAACAAGGAGCGATCTTGCACAGAGCCCCAGAACGAGGGAGATTGACAGTTATTATGGGTTGCTCTCATTTGCGAATAATCGCACCAACTGTTGTCACTCTCTCACCAAGCTGCTCTGCAATAGTCTTGTAGTCCATTCCAGGCTTGTGTAGGTCTACAATCTTGTCACTGACATCCTTGGACAGCTCTTTGGTCTTGGCCGTAGTGGAGGGACTGGAATCTGATTGCTTCTGTGGACAAGTTTTATATATAGGCAACAAGCTGAGATTAGGAGCACTCCTTAAGCCCCGTACACACGCACAGATCGTCGTCATACAAATGTTCGTCTTTTCTCCCCTGTCGGTGTCTGTTGAAAAGTGCAAAGACAGCACAAGGACAGCACAAGAATTTTGTCCGCAGACTTCAGCTGACTGCAGAAGTGATGTCATGTAATGGTTAACTTTCCCTGTGTTTTTTATTTTCTGAGCATGCCCAGTCTTGCAAATCTGCGGTCTGTCGGCTGATTTCTGTACTGACAGGCGAACAATCGTCCGTTCTGGTGTCCGCAGACAAAAATTTTCATGTTTGCAAGAAAGACTCTTGTGCGCGGATTGTGTGCAGACAGCTGTCGGAGGCACCATACTAACACGCGTACAATCGGCAGATCTTTCGTCCGCCGACGTTTGTATGACGACGATCTGTGCGTGTGTACGGGGCTTAAGAGTGAGAACTGTAGGATCAACAGTCTTTGATCACTCAGTTCTTAGACTTAATAGTGGCCGGGGGCAGATGCATTATCGGATCGATGCTGCATCCACCAAGGGGAGTATGATCCTTTGTTTTAAATTCTGAAGTTCTGTTTTAATGTTAAATAGTATGCTCACTTGAAAAAGTAAACATTGCATAATATCCTATGTTGAGGTTACTGAAGACCTGAAAAATCCAATTCTTTGGTCATACGTCTCTCTTGGGTCACCTAAATGCTATACGATTGCTCTGAGGAGATCCAGAATCACCTGAAAGCAGGCTTAAGACCACTGTCAGCTGATGTCACAGACCCTCACTAGCCTCTGTATGGATCGCAAAAATATTTTCTGCATCCAGAGGCATGATCATCAGATGGATTTGCCTCTTAAAAAAGGAGTTGTAAAGGCATTCTACGCAAGAAGATAAAAAAACCTGTGTGTAGCAGCCTCCCCAGCACCCCCTAATACTTACCTGTGCCCCCTCTGTCCAGCAATATCCACGGGTCCCTCGGCCGTCCGGGACTCTCCCTCCTGATTGGCTGAGGTACAGCTGGGGCGCCACTGGCTCCCACTGGCTCACCGACTTTGACAACAATCAGGAGAGGGAGGCGGCAGGGCCGAATGGCAGCTCAGTGTCTCAATGAACACATGGAGCTGCAGCTCGGCTCTGGTGTCCCCATAGCAAGCTGCTTGCTGTGGGGGCACTCAATAGGAGGGAAAGGCTAGGAGCAGGAACAAGGGACCCAAGAAGAGGATTCGGGCTGTTGTGTGCAAAACCAAATGCACAGAGCAGTAAAACATTTTTTACAAAAAATAACAGACTTTACAATCACTTTAACTCGACAATTAAAGGGAAATTCCAGTCAAAAATAAAAAAATTTCCTATTAATAGTATGTTAAATATCTTTATATTTAATATAATTCATTTTCTGGCTAGCTGCTTGTGTAGCTTAGAAAGTCTTATCTAAACTAGACAAACTGTTTCTTCCTGTTCTCCACAGACAACACTATTTTCTGTTATCTGAATTTGCCAAGCTGTCTTTTACTTCCTGAAAAGGTTGTTGGTCTTTCTTAGACGGGCATGACTAGACATGCACAGCCCCGCCCCATCCCCATCCTTCGCCATGATCTCCTCCTGTCTTCATTGCCTCGTTAGGGCAAGCAGCTTCTCCTCGGGGGGAGAGGGGGAGATTTTAGTGACTGGCGCAAGATATGAAAGAAATAAGGTACAAAGGAACATTTCTGAAAGTTAGAAGGATACAGATCCATTTTGATTGCTCAATATATGTAAGTAATGAATTTTTGGCTCCGTTTCCCATAGTGCGAATTGTAATGCGACTTTGGACACAGTCGCATGACAAATCAAAGCCCATTGATTTCAACTGCACCTGTTCCTATCTATGCCACTTTGAAAATCAATGACTTTGAAAAGGTGTCTGCACTACATGATGGGACTTTCATCCATATAGTTTAAAGTTGGATCAAAGCTGCACTCAAAGTCACATTCTAAATCACACAACCTAAGAGTCGCACTAGTAGAAACATAGCCACTAGGCTAGAGTGCAACTGAGTGCAGCTTTGATCCAACTTTACACTCTGGATCAAAGTCGCATCAAAAGTTGCATCAAAGCAGTGCAGGTACCTTTTCAAAGCCGCTGATTTTCAAAGTCGCATAGATGGGAACGGCTGCCATTGAAATAAATGGGCTCTGACTTGTCATGTGACTTTGTTTGTCCAAAGTCCCATGACAAGTCACACTAGTGGAAACTGAGCTTTAATCTACGCTTCCACTATTGCGATTTAGAGTGCGACTCTAAATCATACACTCTCTGGATCAAAGTCGCTTCAATGTAGTGTAGGTACCTTTTCAAGGTCGCTGATTTTCAAAGTCACATAGATGGGAATGGGTGCCACTGATTAGTCGCACTAGTGGAAACATAGACTTAGTGTGGTTGCCTGTACTATGATCATTGTAGACTGAGCGGAGACCCCCAAGCACTTCCAGCTACACTAACAGCCCCCCCCCCTTCTCCTATGGTAGTCTTCATTAAAAACCCAGCACAGCTATACTGTATATGTGCACTTGGGCAGGAACCTATGATCAGCTCCTCCCATTCTGTATATGCTTTTGGACTCAGCAGTAAGAGGAATTGAAGTCATGTTACAGCACTGAAAACTGCTAAATAAAAAGGGAGAAAAACTGGGATTTTTTTTATTTTGACACAGGGCTGAACTCGCATTAACCACTTAAGAACCGGAAGGTTTTACCCCCTTAATGACCAGACCATTTTTTGCAATTTGGCACTGCGTGACTAACTGGCAATTGCGTGGTCATGTAATGCTGTACTCAAATAAAATGTATGTCCTTTTTCTCCCCACAAATAGAGCTTTCTTTTAGTGGTATTTGATCACCTCTGCAGTTTTTATTTTTTGCAATATAAAAACGAAAAAAGACCAAAACTTTAAAGAAAAAAAAAAAATTTAATTTTCCACGGTTTCCTATAAAAAATATCCAATAAACTCAATTTTTGTCATACATTTAGGCCAAAATGTATCTAGCTACAAGTCTTTGATAGAAAAAAAAATCTCAATAAGCATATATTTATTCGTTTGCGCAAAAGTTATGACTATATCATTTCTTGAAGAGCTAAAATGGCAGGGCAGTACAACCCCACAACCCCCCCCCCCCCTCAAAATTGCCTCTTTTTTGGAAACACCCCAAGGAATTTTCTGAAAGGCATGTTGAATATTTAATTTGTTTGACACAGGTGTGTTTGTAAAATGTCAAAAAAAAAATATAGATCATAGTAATCATTGAAATTATATTTCTTTTCGTACATCATGGGACACAGAGCCAATAAATCTTAGCATATGGGTTATATAGCCACCTTTAGGTGAAGGACACTGGCAACCAATTAGAATTGATGCCCCCCTATATAACCCCTCCCACACAGGAAGTACCTCAGTTTTTTCGCCAGTGTCTAAAGGTGATGGTCACTGTGGAGAGAGTCATTCCACATTTTTCTTACTTTCTCTTCAAAAGAAGACAGATGATTATGTTATTTACCCCGATAAAAGATCATTGAATTTAAGGGGTTAGCCATCAGATCCATCCTAAACAGTCAATGAACTAAAAAGATGGTACTGGAGCATCGGGAAGCAGATACAAGGTTTTGCCTGTTATGTTGTCCTTTTTAGGTGCTGGACCCTGGGATCTGGACCCTTGAATACCAAACCCCAAAGGCGCTCCATGCAGGGTGCTCTACAGGTCCAAGGCCGTGGCCCCTCTTATATGGGGGACCCAGTTCTTGAAGGTTGCCAAGACAAAGCTTGCCGTGATGGGTGAAGATTGGATTCCGGTTTTAAAACAGAATCCTGTGGCAGGACTGGGGAGTACATTTTAAAATATTTACTTATTCAGCAAACCTTAACCACTTTAATACAGGGCACTTTCGCCCACTTCCTGTCCAGGCTAATTTTCAGCTTTTAGCGCTGTTACAATTTGAATGACAATTGCGCGGTCATGCAACACTGTGCCTAAACCAAATATGTATTTTTTTTCCCACAAATAGAGCTTTCTTTTGGTGGTATTTGATCACCGCAAGGTTTTTTAGTTTTTGCTAAACAAATAAAAAAAGACCGAAAAGTGTGGAAAAAAAAAAAAAAAAAAAAAGTTTGTTTATGTTATAAAATTTTGTAAATAAATACATTTTTTCCTGCACTGACAAGCACTGATGAGGTCGCACTGGCAGGCACTGATGAGGCACTGATGGGGTGACACTGATGACACTAATATGCAGCACTGATGGGCGGCACTGATGGGCTGCACTGATAGGCACTGATGGGCACCAATGATGGGCACTGGGGGGTGGAACTGATAGATGGCAATGATGGGCGGAACTGATGAGGACGCCGACAGGCTCCCTGAGCACTGATTTGCATCCCTGGTGGCATGGGTGGGCAATCCCCCAAGGGTCTGCACTGGTAATCAATGCTCTGATTACCAGCACAGACCCCCCGTCAGGAGAGGTGCTGATCGGCTCTACTCTACTCGCGCCTGTCAGGCACGAACTGAGGAAAGTCGATCAACGGTACTTCCTATTTACTATGTGACCAGCTGTGATTGGACACAGCTGATCACATGGTAAAGAGCCTACGTCATAGGCTCTTTTCCGGGATTGGAGAGGTGGTGTGTCCGATTGACACACCACACCGCCGATCACCGCTCTGCGGGCCCCCCGGGGGCCTATCCCGATGGACGTCATACAACGTCATTTTACTATATCATTTTACTATATGACGGGCGGTAAGTGGTTAAAAGGTAAATATTGCTGGCATGACGACAAATTGTAAATCTTCGTCTTTAAATACAGGTGTACGTCGCTTGGAGGGCGAGTTCTAACGCCATTGGCGTGCACGTGGATGCCACGTACCATGCTGCACATGCATAAATGAACTGTCTCCAACACACTAGCCTCTGTCACAGGCTGAAAGGGACACAGGGCATCAGCAGCTGGGTTGCGTAAATCACTGTGGGTGTATGTTCCTAGCACAAACAGGTCCTGTATCTGGGGATAATCAGTGCTGTGTGCATTAGGCTGTATAAGCTTTGCACTAGCCTTGAGTACACTTAAAGATAGTACCTCAAGTTTGTCTTGCTTTAAAGCAATGTCTGCCCGAAAAAGGGGCGGGGGGGGGGGGGGTTGTAGAGACACAGTTGGAAAGTCACTGTGATGACACCGTCAGTCCTTGAAGGCCCTAGCCATGTTTCCACTGTGTCTACTCCTAAGAGCCAGAGACACCTTGCCAATCTGAGCCATTATAGTAGCTGCTCCTAGTACTTTTGCAGCAACCTACGTCACGAAGGACGATTTGGCTGTGGCATTGGCCAGCCTTGAGGGTAGGATTGCTGGTATCATTGCAGCATCTCAAGGGAAGAAATGCGATAGATCTCCCTCACCTGAGCCACCCCCTGAGGTTCAGGATTGGGCAGAGGATGTGGAAGAAGTAGCTTTTGATGACCCTATAGAAGGTCAAGCTGAGGTTTCCACTTCTGGGGAGTCTGGGTCAGAGGAGTCTGTATCTACCTCTCAGACCCAGAGATTTTTCAGTCTCTTACTGAAATGGTTTCGGTCTGGATACAGATTTCCTTCCCTAGAGACAGCTGAAGTCCTTTTCGTCTCTAGGCTCATTGCGCCCTACTCATATTCCTCGGACGTTTCCCATACATCCGCTCTTGGAGCAAGAAATGTATAAAGATTGGGACCATCCTGATAGGATTTTTGTTTCTCCCAAAAGGTGTTCATTATTGTATCCTATGGGAAGAAAAGCTTACTAAGAAATGGAATATACTCTCTGTGGATACTTCCATTTTTGCAGTGAGCAAGAGTTTAACCTGTCCTGTGGATAATTCCCAGGTTTTTGAAGATCCAGCAGATAAGAGGTTGGGATCTTTATTGAAAGCCTCCTTTGTGGTTGCATGTTCTGCGATACAAGCAGCAGAAGCAGCCATAGGAGTATGTCAGTCTTTGAAAGACCGTATGAAGCAAGTGGCCAAGACAGTTCCTTCTCAAGGAGAATCTGTGGAAGATCTGTCAGATCTACCTCGCACTTTATGTTTTGCAGTGGATGCTCTTACGGACTCCATAAAGGCAAATGTCACAATTTGCTCTGATATCAGTGCATATGCGCAGAATCCTTTGGTTAAAAAGTTGGTCTGTGGAATTACCTTGTAAAAAATTACTGGCTGGCTTCCCTTTTCAGGGAGAACACCTTTTTGCTGATTATCTGGATAAGTATATCCAAAAGATCTCGGGGGGGGGGGGGGGGTACGTTGCTTCCTGTAAAAAAGGAAGAGCAAGTGTCCTTTTAAAATCCCCAGCACTCATAATACCAGTGCTTCTACTTCCAAACAGTGGCGACAGCCTCAACCATCTGGATCCAGAACAAAGCCTTCAGGACAGGGTCAGAAAAAGCCCTGGACCCAGAAATCAACCAAGTCTTCTACTAAGCCCTCTCTGTGATGAGGTGCCCCCACCTACATGGGTGGGGGAAGGCTGTGGCAGTTCTCAAAGTTTTGGGTGGTATCGACCCAAGTCAACTGGGTTTTCCATTCCATTACAGTACAAACTGTAATTTCGGGTGTTCCTATATCCCTGGTTTATAAAGGTCAAGTTTACCGACAGATCCCCTAAAAAGAAGGTCTCTTTCTGGCTTTGGACCAGCTGAAGCTTCAAAAAGTGATAGAGGTTCCGGAGGATGAAACGTTTAAGGTTTTTACTCAAAACGGTTCATAGTCCCCAAACAAAACAAGGATGTGAAACCTATTCTGGATCTCAAAGCTTTAAACCAGTTTCTGAACGTTCGTACTTTCCAGATGGAGTCAATTCATTCAGTCGTAACCTCCCTGCAGCGAGAGGAATTTCTAGCATCCATAGATATCAAGGATGCATATCTTCAGGTGCCTATATTCCAGGCTCATCAAAAAGGTTCCTACGCTTTGCAATAGAGAACTGTAATTTAAAGTTTGTGGCTCTGCCCTTCGGGCTAGCCACAGCTCCAAGAGTTTTCACAAAGACCCTAGCTCCAGTATTGGCTGTTCTAAGGTCCCGAGGGATATCTATAATATGATATCTGGACGATCCATCTATTACTAATAGATTGGTTGGCTTCGGCTCCAAGCCAAAATGTCCATCAGACAGTTCAGTTCTTAGAACGTCTGGGTTGCATACTAAACTTTGCAAAGGCAGCATTACAGCCAGTCCAGCATCTGGAATATTTTCTTGTGGGCACAGCACAGGCAAAGATATTCTTGCCAGCAAGAAAGGTTGCAGACCTGAAGGATCAGGTTCGGTCCGTAGTAAGGCTGAGATTTCCTTCTATACGTCTTGGTATGAAGTTATTGGGGAAGACTGTGTCCGCATTCGAGGCAATTCCTTATGCCCAATTCCATGCCATACCCTTACAGAACAACATTCTGTTTGCCTGGACCAGAAAGGTTCAGTCTCTGGACCAATCCATGTCTCTGGTACCAAGAGTATGTCAGTCTAAATTGGTGCTGGTTGACCAGAAATCTGGAGAAAGGGAGATTCCTTTCTTCCAGGGACATGGAAATTACACTACACTACTACAGATGCCAGTCTCTCTGGCTGGGGAGCGGTTCTGGGGGAAGCCACTGTCCAGGGGACATGGTCGTGGGTAGAGAAAAGTCTTCCCATCAATGTTTTGGAAAGCCCAGCAGTCAGTCGGGCTTTGAAAAACTGGATGACCAGGCTCCGGGGTCACCCTGTCACGGTACATCCGACAATGCCACGGCTGTGGCTTATATCAACCATCAAGGAGGCACAAATAGTCAGTCAGCCCAGAAAGAGGTGGACTTCATCCTGTCTTGGGCAGAAAAGTTTGTATATTTACAAAAAAATAGTGCACACATGCAAAAGAAATGACTATCAAATATAAAGGCAATCAATAAATAAAAATGGGGATTTGGTCCCACCATATGGCCATATCGTGCTCAAGCCCACCACTACGTCAAAGTACCCCATTGTCAGTGGGTCCTACACTATCCATAAAAAGAAGGATGAATCAAGCCTCTCAACCATTGGAGATACACTCCTTACTGGGAGAGATGTGCAACTGCACTATAAAGGGACTCCTCATATCTGCTTGCTAGTGGACACTGATAGAGTACAGGTGTGGAAGGGTGGGGTGCTCAACCTCAGTCTGGTCAGACCGAATACATTGCAATCAAAACAAAAAGTTGGGGGAGTACACACTGAGCATGTATTTCAAAGCTGGTGCAGCTATAAACCAAGCAACATGCATATTTACAAAAAAAATAGTACACACATGCAAAAGAAATGACTATCAAATATAAAGGCAATCAATAAATAAAAATGGGGATTTGGATTTACTTCATCAGTGTCCACTAGCAAGCAGATATAGGAGGAGTCCCTTATAGTGCAGTTGCGCATCTCTCCCAGTAAGGACTAAGTATCTCCAATGGTTGAGAGGCTGGATTCATCCTTTTTATGGATAGTGTAGGACCCACTGACAACGGGGTACTTTGACGTAGTGGTGGGCTTGAGCACGATATGGCCATATGGTGGGACCAAATCCCCATTTTTATTTATTGATTGCCTTTATATTTGATAGTCATTTCTTTTGCATGTGTGCGCTATTTTTTGTAAATATGCATGTTGCTTGGTTTATAGCGGCACCAGCTTTGAAATGCATGCTCAGGGTGTGCTCCCCCAACTTTTTGTTTGATTGCAGAGAAGTTTGTGCCATGCCTGACAGCAGTTTTTATTCCGGGAATAGAGAACTGACAGAACTGAGTCGTCAACAGATGTTTCCAGGAGAATGGTCCTTACATCCCGAAATTTTTCAATCAATCTG
This sequence comes from Pelophylax lessonae, assembly GCF_965119305.1. Lineage (NCBI taxonomy): Eukaryota > Metazoa > Chordata > Amphibia > Anura > Ranidae > Pelophylax > Pelophylax lessonae. Next base: position 259,395,555 of record NC_138769.1, read on the forward strand.
CCTATGCTGGGGGGTACCAGACGTAGATCTGTTGGCATCCAGGTTCAAAAACAAATTGAAGAAATTGGTGTCCAGGACCAGGAATCCACTCGCAGTCGGATTGGATGCTTTGGTGACTCCTTGGGAGGGTGTTGTGCAGAATCCAGCTAGAGGTGAAACCAGCAATTCTGGTAGCTCTGGCATGGCCGAGGAGGGTTTGGTTTGCACAAATCCAGAGATAGGCAGTGACGAGGCCTTGGGCCCTTCCACTGCATCCGGACCTACCCTCTCAAGGTCCGATATTCCACCCTGCTGTACAGTCTCTACATTTGACGACTTGGCTTTTGAAGTCTTAATCTTTAAAGGAGTGGGGTGTATCTGGCCCTGCAGTATTACAGAGTCCAGAAATTCTACATTGGCTGGTGTGAGGCCAGGAAATGGCATCCCTGCAATTATATCATCAGGAATTCTACCTTTCCTTCAAGCAGCTGTAGATATGAAGTTAGCCATGAGCACTATCAAAGGGCAGATTTCAGCCTTATCGGTTTTCTTCCAGGAACCAATCGCTTCCCATTCGTTGGTTCAGACCTTCGTCCGGTGAATGCGACGTTTGCTTCTGCCTGTGAAGCCACCATTATGTCTTTGGGACTTTAATTTGGTCTTGGCAGTTTTGCAAAAACAGTCTTTTGAGCATCTGGGGCAAGTTCCCCTGGTTCTTTTGACCAGAAAACTGGTCTTTTTAATTGCGATAACTTCAGCTAGAAGGGTATCGGAACTAGCAGCTCTTTCTTGTAAAGAGCCATTCTTGATATTTGGCGATTCTACATCCACACCCAGGTTTTGTACCCAAGGTGGTGTCCGCCTTATTTGAATCAGGACATTATACTACCTTCCTTTTTTCAAGATCCTCACTCAGAGGAGGAAAAGTTATTGCATTCCCTTGATGTAATGCATGCACTTAAGTTGTACTTACAGGAAACAACTCGGATGTGTAAGACTGAAAGCTTGTTTGTGCTGTAAGAAGGCCCTAGAAAGGGGTTGGCAGCATCTAAATTTACGATTTCTTTTTGTATTCACCAGGTTATTAACCAGGCGTATGATTTAGTAGGGAAAGTTCCACCTTTTCTTGTAAAAGCACATTCTACCAGAGCAGTAGGTGCCTCTTGGGCACATCGCCATCAAGCCTCTATGGCTCAGATTTGCAAGGCCGCGACCTGGTCTTCGGTGCATATGTGGACTCGTTTCTATCGAGTAGATGTTGGGACCCATGAGGAATCTGCATTTGGCCGCAGTGTTCTGAAGGCAGCGGTGTAATTACACCCCAAAGTACATTCTGACACTTCTCCTGAGTATGGGGATACCCCATGTGTGAGACATACACGACCCCGAAAATCAATCACTGCCTTCAGGCTTTATAAGGGCATAAATTGTTGATGTCACTCCTCACTACCTATCACAGTTTCGGAGGCCATGAAATGACAAGATAGCACAACCCACCCCCCCCCCCCCATGACCCCTTTTCGGAAAGTAGACACCCCAAGCTATTTTCTGAGAGGCATGTTGAGAATTTTGCAGATCTCGCTTTTTGTCAAAGTTTATTTATTTTTTCAAATTTCAAAAAATACATTTTTCATTATTTTCCAAAACAAATGAGAGCTGCGAAATACTCACCATGCCTCTTAGCAAATACATTGGGGTGTCTACTTTCCAAAAAGGGGTCATGGGGGGGGGGGGGGGTTGTGCTATCTTGGCATTTCATGGCCTCTGAAACTGTGATCGGTAGTGAGGAGTGAAATCAACAATTTACACCCTTAGCAAGCATGAAGGCGGTGATAGGTTTTAGGGGTCCTGTACATGACAAGACTGCCAAAAAGTCTCCCACGTGGTGTATTCCTGTACTCAGCAGAAGCAGCAGAATGTATTTTGTGGTGTAATTTTACATGTAGCCATGGCATGTTTGAGCAATCATTTAAGTGACAACTTAATCAACTTAAAACATTTAAAGTGGAGTTCCGGCCTATTTTGCAACTTTAGCGATTCCTGGAGTGCTCGCTATGCTGATCAACAATTAGGCCTTTTCAATTTTTTGGGGGGGTCCCTTACCTTATTTTCAGGGCATTATAGATTGTACTTCCTCCTTATCCCCCCTCTGTGGCCATGGCCACCGACATCACTTCCGCCTTTGCATTGCATCCTGGGAGCGGTTTGTCATCACTCCCAGGAGGCTGGAATCCGGAAGAACTCCCAGAACACTCCCTGGAATCAGGAAGAAAATACTGCGGCATCAGATGCCCACCTCTAAGATGGCCGCGCCCAGACAGCGTTTTTAAAAGTAAGATTTTGACTAATCCAATACTGTACACCTTGCAAGTATGAGAATAGCGGTTCTGTAAAGGGCGATGGATTAGTATTATAGGGGGTTTTAGTTAAAAAAGGTATTTTTAGGCCGGAACTCCGCTTTTAAGTGATAATTTTTCTTTTTTTTTTTTTGTAATTTTCCCGAAACTTGTGGCAAAATATAAAATTTCATTAACTCAACATACCTCTCAGCAAATAGCTTGGGGTGTCTACTTTCCAAAAAGGGGTTATTTAGGCAGTGTTTGAACTGTTCTGGCATTTTATGCCACACATCACACACTCTAACCACTTGAAGACAAAGCCTTCGACACTTGGTTTACATGAAAATTGTTTGTTTTTTTTTAACTAGAAAATTACTTTGAACTCCCAAACATTATATATTTTTTTTAAAGCAGAGGCCCTACAGAACAAAAAATGGTGGCTGTTGCAAGTTTTTTTTTTGTCGTCACACGCTATTTGCACAGAGATTTTCCAAACATAATTTTTGGGGGAAAAAAAAGTTTTAATTTAATGCACAAATACACTATATATTGCCCAATTGTTTGGTTAAAATATAAAATAAGATCTTATGTACATAGATACCAAACACTACATGCTTTAAAATTGCACATGCCTGTGCAGCGGCGACAAACTACTTATATTTTGAAAAGTCTTTACAGGTTACCACTTTAGATTTACAGAGGAGGTCTACTGCAAGAATTACTGCCCGTTTGCGGCGATACCTCACATGCATGGTGCAATTGCTGTTTACATAGGACACCAGATCAAAGCTTGCTTGCATTCGCCTTTGTGCACAAACACGGGGGACAGGAGTGTTTGAATTTTTTTTATTATTTCTTTTTTATTTATTTTGACACCTTCCTTTTCGTGTTTTTTTTTTTTTTTTTTTTTTTTAAATATACCATTTTTATTGTTCTCACAGGGAATTTAAATACCCCCTATGATAGCAATACGTTGCGACAGGTACTCTTTTTTTCCTCTGCCCTTAAAGCATCGGACCACACCAATATTGGTGTGATAAGAAGCTTTCCCAAAGGCGCTGTTTATATCTGGCAAAACCGAAGTCATGAAATGGTTGTAGCTTCCGGTATCTTAGGCCATAGAGATGATTGGAGCCATTCTGGTCTCCAATCAGCTCTATGGTCAGCTGACAGATACACCGGCTGCAGTCTCGGGTTACCCAATGGGACAGGAAAGCCAGAGAAAACCATGGAAGGTGCCTGGAGTCCACTCCCATTGCTTTTTAAAGCAGTCTAGTGGCTAATTAGCCCCTAGGATTGCTTTTAGATCAAAGCTGACCACTGGCTGTAAAAAAAAAAAAAAAAAAAAAAAAAAAAAAAAAAAAAAAAGAAGGATACCAAGATGATGCCTAAATCTGCAGACATCATTCCGGTATGTCAACTCAAAGTCCAGCTATGTACCAGTACATTGCTGGTCGTTTGTTGGGCATATATTGTAAGGTTCTTTTTTTTCCATGCAGCCTGTGGGCTGAACAAAAAAAAAAAAAAAAAAAAGCGAACCTTACAGATTCCCCCATTCACATCAATCGATGGGGGATAAAGAAATCTCTGCCAGAAAGTGTGTGGTATGCCCACCTTTAGACCTCCCAGCATCCACCCACTTCTAATGATGGGCATACATGCAATGTTCTTTTTTTTCCTTCAGCCCAAAAAAAAAAAAAAAAAAAAATATATATATAACAGATATCTCCATTCGCATCGATCAATATGGATGAATAAATCTCTGTCAAGAAAAGTTTTAAAAAAATATATGGCGAAGCATAGGGGAGCTCCGTCCTCTGTGTCCATCCCATCCCCACATATGCTTTTTTTTTTAAATATAATTTTCTTAGTAATTATCAAACATCAAAAAAAAAACTTTATTCAACATAATGCATTCATTACAATACATATTCCCCAAACTATAGTCCTCCCATGTATTTCTTCCCTCCCCCAACTTTGACACAACGCATGAGATACTGTACTATATTGCATGTGTAGTAATGCACTACAAGAAGCGGCCCTCAAAATTATTCTTAATATTTTGATATATGCAGCAGATACATAAAATGTGAACTGAAATAAATATGCATCATGGTTTGTATTTGTACATAGTGTTTGTGTGTCTGGAAAGTTTGTGTATAGGGTTTTTGTATTTTTTGTTTAATATATTTATTTTTTGTAACATTTATTTTGCTTCAATTACAGTAATTATCACCAGGGGAGTGACAAGTTTCCTGCGGACACTATATACACCAGTCATTACATCTCTTTAGAAGACATCAGGGGTCTCCAAATATCTTCACTTTGTGCTGAAAAAAGTGGGGCATAGTATACTACTGTGGGGTGTGAAGTGTAATGGGGCCAAGAATACTACTTGGGGGGGGGGGGGGGTGAAGAGAGAGGGATAAAAGGCAGGCACTACTGTTTACATGCTTTGTGTTCTTCAGGCTGTGTTTTTATTAGGGACTTATTCATTTAAAAAAAAAAAAAACTAAAAATATAGGTTTTATTGCGTGTGTGTGGGTTGAAGTGAAAGGGGGGGCAGGGACACAACTGGGACATATTATGCGTTCTTCATGACATTTTTTTACTGGGTGCTTGATAAATATGTAATAAATAAAATAAAAAAAGGAGGGTGTCACATCCCTGGCCTAAGGTAATGTCTACATGTGATTCAGAGTCTCCGTGACTGAAATTCAATGAAAGGGGCAGGCCAAGGACAGTAAGCATAGGGAGGAAAGGGAAAAAGGACAATGGATATCCTCCACTAAGTAAATGAAGAAGGCTTTATCTGATTTGCTGCAGCTCCTATTTCAACTATGAGAAGATCACTGTGCAATGAAATTAATTTCAGTAAAGGCAAATACCTTGTACAACTATAAAAAGAGTGAAGTTAGGTTTTAAAAACAGAAGTGAATCCTCCTATCCCTTTTAATCAAGGAAGCTGCCATCTTAGCACGGTTTGATTTGCAACTGCCATGATGCTGCACATGTGATCATTTCGAATACCAGCCATTTGATGGTCTGACAGTTTGGTTGAGAGCACAAGCAAAAGGTGACAGTTAGCATCCCTGGCATGCTGTGACCACAACTATTTTGAAACCATTAAATCCATGGGTTTAGTTCTGCTTTAAATACTCCTAAATCAAATTAGTATTAAACCCAAAGCCCAAACTGTAATGTATTGCAGCTTGCTATTTAGATGTGGTGGTTGCATTCATTTTTTTGGATGTATTGGGCTAATGGGTGGAAAAATTAAAATAAATGCCCACATCCCTGAATACAGAGGCGGCTCTAGGCTTTGTGAGGCCTTAGGCAGAATTTAGACATGAGGCCCCACTCACCCCCTTCGCAGAGGTTAACCTCTTTACCACTCGTTACTGTGCTGCTACTGCCGCACAGTGGCTCGTTATCGTCTAGCGACGTAGACCTACGTCGCTGGACTCCTCCCCCTGTAGGCGGCGCTCGCCGCCAGAGGCGGGCTCCCGCTGTTTTCATTCACAACGGGAGATGGGCCAGGGGAGGAGCGGCGGCGATCGCCGCTGCTCTGCCCCGATCGTCGGGGAATCGAGTCTGGAGATCCGCCTGCTTGTGTAAACAAAGAGGGCGGATCTCCTAAGTGACAAGGAGTGAGTGACAGATTGCAGGGTTCAGCATAACTGAACATCTGATCTGTCCCTGTGTCACTCAGTCACCTCCCCCCACACACGTCAGTAAGCACCAGGCATACATTAACCCCTCCCTCTCCAATAAAATTAACCCCTTCCCTGCCAGTGTCATTTTTACAGTAACAGTGCATATGTATAGCACTGATTACTGCAGTAATGTCACTGGTACCCCCAAAAGTGTCAAAAATGTCAGTCAAGGGTCCGATCTGTCCGCCCCAATGTCGCAGTCCCGCAAGAAAAAAAAAAAAAATCGCAGATCGCCGCCATTACCCGTTAAAAAAAAAAATAAAACACCAAAAATGACAGAAATCTTTCCCTTAGTAAGTAAACGCAATAACTTTTGCGCAAACCAATCAAAATACGCTTATTGCGATTTTTTTTACCAAACATATGTAGCAGAAAACAAATTGGCCAAAAATTTAAAAAAAATTGGTTTTTACATCTTTTTTGGGGGGAATTTCATATAAAAAAATGTTAAAAATATTGTTATTTTTTCAAAATTGTTGCTGTTTTTTTGTTTATAGCGCAAAAAGTAAAAATCACACAGGTGATCAAATACCACCAAAAGAAAGCTCTGTTTGTGTGAAAAAAAAGGACGTAAATTTCGTTTGGGTACGGCGTCGCACGACCGCGCAATTGTCAGTTAAAGTCGCACAACGCCGAATCGCAAAAAGTGGCCCAGACGTAAGACAGCAAAATGCTCCGGTGATAAAGTGGTTAAGGAAGAACCCCAAGGCCGAGCATCTAATTACTGCTGCTTGTGTGGGTGGGATGTGTACTGTGGAAATCACATGGGATGAATAGGAGAGGGATGGGACTGGGAACCATGGGGTAGGGGAGAAAGAGGAGGGGGTAAAAAGGGGGGAGTGGGTAAATGATTAGGGATGGGTAGAGGAGAACTGGAGTGAGACTGAGGGATCCTGGTCTGTATAGTGATAAAAAAAAAAGAAGGATTTGTGCTTGAATGAGGGGGAAAGACAGACAGGGGGACAGACAGGGGGACAGAGGGACAGACAGGGGGACAGAGGGACAGACAGGGGGACAGAGGGACAGACAGGGGGACAGACGGGGACAGACAGACAGGGGGAGGGACGGGGGGACAGACGGGGGGACCGACAGACGGGATGACAGACAGACGGGATGACAGACAGACGGGATGACAGACAGACGGGATGACAGACAGACGGGGGGACAGACAGACGGGATGACAGACAGACGGGGGGACAGACAGACGGGAGGACAGACAGACGGGATGACAGACAGACGGGATGACAGACAGACGGGATGACAGACAGACGGGGGGACAGACAGACGGGGGGACAGACAGACGGGGGGACAGACAGACGGGATGACAGACAGACGGGATGACAGACAGACGGGATGACAGACAGACGGGGGGACAGACAGACGGGATGACAGACAGACGGGATGACAGACAGATGGGGGACAGACAGACGGGGGGACAGACAGACGGGGGGACAGACAGACGGGGGGACAGACAGACGGGGGGACAGACAGACGGGGGGACACACAGGGGGACAGATGGATGGACGGACACACAGGGGGACAGATGGATGGACGGACACACAGGGGGACAGATGGATGGACGGACACACAGGGGGACAGATGGATGGACGGACAGACAGGGGGACAGATGGATGGACGGACAGACAGGGGGACAGATGGATGGACAGACAGGGGGACAGATGGATGGACAGACAGGGGGACAGATGGATGGACAGACAGGGGGACAGACTGACGGATGGACAGACAGAAAAGAAAGAAAGGAGGGGAGGGAGAAAGAAAGGAATGGAAAGAGATGGAGGAAGGGTGCCCCTTTGATCCGAGTACTCACTGGAAGGGATGGATGGATGGATGGATGGAGGGAGAGATCAGGATTCAGGCACCATCTTTCCTCTTCTTGTTCCTGGTCTGCAAATTCTTCCCGCCTATACCTCATCTTCCGAGATGAAAACTGTCGGGGAGTGTGGGCGGGGCAAGCACAGGTGGAGAGGTCGGGAGGAGGAGCAGAAGCAGCTCTCTCTCCTCCCCCGTCTGTGGTCTGTGAGGGAGAAGTGTCAGCGCTGCGGCTCCAGTATTTGGCTGTGATCAGGAGATGTCAGTGAGCTCCCATTCCGCGGTGAGCTGCTCCTGATCACAGCCCCGATTTCGTAGCAGATTCTCCTGCTTACAGACTGGCCGGGACTTTACTGATGGCAAGGAGATCCCTGCTGCCAGCCTCAGAGGCGGCTCTGTAACTCGGCATATTAGGCGGCCGCGAGGCCCCTGTGAGTGCGAGGCCTTCGGCGATCGCCTAATTTGCCTAATTAGAGAGCCGCCTCTGCCTGAATATGAACTACAAGAACTAGGAAGTTCCCTCTGAGTGGGATTTTGAAGGGCACTAGCATAGAGTACAGAAGTGTCAAGGAAGGTTTATGTAAAACAAAGTTGTAAAGTTTCTTACAAAATACAAAAACTCAAAAAAAGCACAAAAATGTAATGTAACATTACAAATGGATTAAAATTAAAGGCGATTTAAATACATGAGTGACCAATTTTCATGTCTACTATCCACAGAGGTGACAGTGCAGGACTGGGTTTTCCGAGGTCCTCTCTGTGTATAGTAGACATGAACGTTGGTTACTCATGTATTTAAACCGCCTTTAATTTTAATCCATTTGTATTCTTACATTAATTTTTGTGCTTTTTTGAGTTGAGTTTTTGTGATGTCCTCCAGCCAGTTTTTTGAGTTTTTCGTATTTTGTAATAAACTGTACAATTTGGCTTTACATAAATCTTCCTTGACACTTCTGTACGCTATACTATTGCCCTTCAAAATCCCACTCAGAGAGAACTTCCTAGTTCTTGTTGTTCATTCGCTTTTTTTCTATGTTTTTTTTTTTTGGCAACCCCCCCCCGTTTTCACCTGATGATCTGACCAGTAGCACACCTCCTGTATTAAAGTGCCTCCACTCTGAATGACAGAACAGGGGCACCTTTGGACAGCAGCATTGTTAGTCTGGGAGGAGGGTAGTGTTAGATGTACTAGAAGATTTAAATACACCAACAAACTGAAGCCAAACTCCACCTCACACTTTATACGCAGTTACAGCAAACACCTTTTTGGTATAAAAGGTTTTACATAAATAAAAAGATAATCATCGTAAGCATGCTTGTCAGGATAGTCTCAATACTCGAACTGCTACATCTGCAGGGGAGCTTGTTCAGTTTAAAAACAGACTTACTGGCCAGATGAAAAGCAAGCCTAAAAAGAAAAAACTAATGCAGCCATCAAATCTAAGAATTAGTGAGTTGCAATATAATAAAAAGATTTGCTTTAGCATTTAATAACGCTTTAAATAATATGTACATATGCTACCAATACTCAAATGATTTTCAAACCCGCTAATGTTGTGAAATTAAGTAACTAAAGAAATCTGAAAATATATCATTATTGGCTAACAAAAAAAACAAAAAAAACTTACACTTCTGTGCAAATGAAAATGCAGTGAAAAAAAACCTACATGTACTTACCAACACACTTAGGGGCATCAGAACTCCAATTTCCATAAGCAGTGCAAGATATAGAAGGTTGTCCTATGAGTGCAAATTTTTTTTCATTGCACTCGTATGTTACACTGTTTAGGTATTCATAATCTTCCTTTTCAGGGCTAAATGATCCATTTGTAATAGGGTCTGGAGGTGCACAAATCTGAACTGCGGAAACAAAGAACAACTGAAAATTAGAGGTCTGCAAAATAATAATTTCAAGTACATCCAAGTCAAAACTGAGCTTTTGCCATTATGGATGGAAAAAAAATTATTTTTTTTTATTGGTTGTCTTCATCCCACAGGAGGGAATCATTCCTTGGTCCTGGAGACATAATATAAACTGAAAGGAAATCTAAAAAGAGATACTAAAGCTGGCCATAAACGGATCGAAATTCAGCTGGTTCAGCGGAGTCTGGCTGAATTTCGATCCGTGTGTATATGCTCCCACTGAACAGAAGTTGATCTAATAATCCACTTCTGTCGAACGGGCTTATTGGAAAACTTATGATCAGCCAAAGGGCTGCAGCTGCTGATCAGTATATTCTGACAACAGAGTCCACACTGTCAGACTACAGTGTCTCAGTGGGGAGGAGTCCTCTATCCACCTCTTCAACTCCTGTTCTATTGAAAACTAACATTTTGGACTTGCGCACTTTCTGTTCTGGTGACAATTGCCACCAGTACAGAGAGGATGAATCTACCCAACTGAGAAAAACATACAAAAAAGGAAGAAAAAAAAAAAAAAAAAAAAATGAATGAGCTTTTAATCTTCCTTGCTCCACCCAATTTAGTAGCCAATGCATATAAAAGATTACAATATCTTCTATACAAATATATTGCATTACTCTGAACTGAGATCAAATTTATTTTTTTATTGCATTAAATATTTTTTTAAATTCTGATCCTTAATTTTTTTGCAAAGCAAGGCTGCCAATTTACCCTATGGTCCCACTTATGTGTTTTTTAGTTCATTTTGCAGTTTGCAGAAACACAAAACAGTCCATTCACCGTGTTTTCCTATGGTTCACATCTATGAGTTATTCAGCTGGTGCGTTTTTGGAAAAGGTCAGGGACATTCTTCCCGCAGCAGATTCTGTTTTGCGTGTAATAGACTTCAATGGACCCACACCAGAAACGCAAGTGTTGCATTTTTACATGCATTTCGCGTTTGTTCTTTTTCTCTTTAAAACACACACACTTTCACACAATGTGTATAGCTGGTTGCTAAGGAGTGGGCTTGCAAAAAAATAAATAAGGGGGAAAAAAAAAAAAAAAGTGTGGGGTCCTCCCTCTCGATCCATACCAGGCCCATCGGGTCTGACATGGATTTAGAGGGGAACCCCACGGAAAAAAAAAAAAAAAAAAGAAGGACAAAGAAGGGCCGCCCGCCGACCCGAAAAAATACATTTAAAAAACACTCCGCCTTCTAGGATGGCCGCCCGCAGAATGCCTCCTCTGCACTTTGACAGTTATTATATAGGTAAGGGGTGGAGCCACCTGGCAAAACCACCTGGTGGCCCCACCCCTTGTGATGTTACAGGCCCAAGCATGCACCAGCCCGTAACATCAGAAGGGAAAGGGCCACCAGGTTAACGTAGCCAGGTGGCCCCGCCCCTTACCTATATAAGAACTGTCAAAGCGCAGAGAAAGCATTCAGTGGGCTGCCGCCCCAGAAGGTGGAGCGTTTTTATTTTTCCGGGTCGCGGGGCGGTGTGATTGAATGATTTACATCGAGGGACACTATTTTTAATTTTTTAATAAAGGATTTGTCAAAAACTTGTCTCATTTTTATTACTTTGACACTTTTTTGGTGAATGGGTAGGAGTACAATGTACCCGATACTCATTCACATGGGGGGCCAGATCTGGGGGCCCCCTTGTTAAAGGGGGCTTTCAGATTCCGCTAAGCCTCCCACCTGCAGACCCCATAACCACCGGCCACGGTTGTGGGGATGAGGTCCCAAAGCACCTCCCCTTATGTTGAGGGCATGTGGCCTGGTATGGTTCAGGAAGGAGGAGGAGTGTGCGAGTCATATGTTAAGGAAGTTCCCAAAAGCACCCATCCCCCATGTTGAAGGTAAGTGGCCTAGTATTGTTCGGAGAGGGGCGTGCTGGGGGGGGGGGGGGTGGGGGTGGCAGAGAACCCACGCTGTTTTGTTTTTTTCTGGTTTCCCCTAAAATCCATACCAGACCTGAAGCACCTGGTATGGACTGTGGGGGGGGGGCCCTTGCTGTCTTTACTTTATATATATATAGTTTTTTGTTGCACTTTAAGCATAAATTAAAATACCTGCTCCTGAAAAAATGATAGTTCTAAAAAAAAGTAATTTAATTGATACGTTCCCCAGGGCAGTACCCAGACCCCCATACCCCTTTTATTGCCATCTACTTGCATATAAGCCTTTAAAATGGGAATTTTTGATTTTTTCTGATCAGCTCCCATAGGCAAGATGGGAAGGGGTCTGGATAGGATAAGTTTAATTTCTTGAGGATTGGTGCGTCAATAAATCCATCCTAAACAAGTTTCTGGCATGTGACGTGGCCTCCCTGTCAAAAGAACAGTTACGTCTAACTCAAATAAATTTCCCTCATAGGATAGCCCTGATGGTTTCAGTGGGATGACAGCTAGACGCATGTAAAAAAGTGCATTTTTAGATGTAGGTTTCCTACACAAAACACACTGTCAGTGTCTTATCCTGAACAGAACCAGACAATGTAAGGTCTAGATAAACATTTTATTCTTGACCTTGTGTTCCTCTGATGTAAACCTTAAATTAGGGGGTTGTCGTTCAGATAGTCCAGGAATATGGTAAGAGGTAGACGACGGTCAAAGATGAAAATCAGGTCACAAATAGTGTTGAGCGAATACGGACTGTATTATTCGGGTCCGTACCGGATAATTGGATTTTTGTTACCCGGACACGGAAACTTTACTGTATGTTCGGGTTTAAAATCCGTGTTCGGTAATTTTATTTCCTGTTTTGTATGTAATGGCACGCTTTTAATGGCGGGCTTTCAACAGCCAATCAACAAGCGTTTAACTGGTGTGCCATAGAAGCAATCACAGCCATGCCTACTAATGGCATGGCTGTGATTGGCCAGCTGAAGCATGTGACCCAGGTCTTTATAAGCTCAAGACACAGCGCGCTGTGCGTCAGTCTGCTGTAGTGTAGGGAGAGCGCACACAACGGTGCTGGCTGCTGCTGATTAGGGACAGACAGGGAAAAACAACATTGTGCCCGAAAAGAATGCAGGGACAGGTCGGAGTCTAGGCAGGGAAAGATATTTGAGCATTTTAGGGACAGGCTGGAGAGAGTAGGCAGGGAGAGATTAGGAGACACAGGACAGAACAATCGTCCGTTAGCGATCTACATCGATTTTGCTGTGTGGGGTGTGGTGCAGTGAACGATCTTTTTGCCCTCACTTGAGCCCACTGAGGAGGAGGAGGGAGAAAAAAATATATTTTTATCAGTCTGTTGTGTGCAGCGTTCAGCTATATTTTACTACAGAGTGCTGTTCTAATCTGCTATTTAAAAATTACAAAGTTAAAAGGGGAATTTTTTTTTTTTCCCCCCTTCATAGCCTGCTGCTGACCGTGACATAAAACATAAGACACTGCTGTGTTCACATGTGCTATTGAAAAATCACCAATTTTATATACATTTTTCTATTCCGCTTTTCAATATACACCCTTTTGGGGTAAAAAAAATCAAATTGCGGCATAGTCTGTATCGGTACGTGTGAGATACACCTTTCAAATATTTTTGGCGCATCTTCCACCGCCGAGGATTGCAGGGCGCTTCAGTTTGCCTCCTGTTCTGAACTCCTCCTACTCCTCTTCCTCATCCTGCCTTTAGGGTACAATAAATTGTAATCGGGGCCTAGTCTGTGTTTGTACGTGTGAGATACACCGTTTTATAAATTTTTTTCTATTCCGCAATTCAATATACACCCTTTTGGGGTAAAAAAAATCAAATTGCGGCATAGTCTGTATCGGTACGTGTGAGATACACCTTTCAAATTTTTTTGGCGCATCTTCCACCGCCGAGGATTGCAGGGCGCTTCAGTTTGCCTCCTGTTCCTAACTCCTCCTACTCCTCTTCCTCATCCTCTACCGCCTCCTCATCCGGTCAGCGTAACACCTTCACCACAAACTTCAGCACAGCCAGGGGTAAACGACAGCAGGCAGTTTTAAAACTTGCCTGTTTGGGTGAAAAACCACACACCGCGCAGGAGTTGTGGAGGAGCATGGAACAGCAGACCGATGAGTTGTTGGTGCCAGCGAGCCTCAAGCCCGGCCTGGTGGTGTGCGATAATGGGCGAAAGCTCATAGCAGCTCTGGCCCTAGCTGGTTTGACGCACATCCCTTGCCTGTCGCATGTGCTGAATTTGGTGGTGCAGAGGTTCCTTAAAAATTACCCCGATGTGTCAGAGCTGCTGCAGAAAGTGCAGGCCGTCTGTGCGCACTTGCGGCGTTCTCACCCTGCTTCTGCTCGCCTGTCAGTGCTGCAGCGTAACTTCGGCTTTCCCGCTCACCGCGTGGAACTCCACCCTGCACATGCTGGCAAGACTGTGCGAGCAGCAGCAGGCCATAGCGGAGGTTCAGCTGCAGAACAGCACCACTTCACCAATAACTGGGCTTCCATGCGAGACCTGTGTGCCTTGTTGCGCTGTTTCGAGTACGCCACCAACATGGACAGTGCCTATGGCGCCGTTCTCAGCGTTACTATCCCACTTGTATAACTTTTTGAAAAATTGCTGGATGATGGATGAGGAGGAGGAGGAACCATGTTCACAGCAGGGTGGCACCCAGGCCAGCTCGGGGCCATCACTGGTGCGTGGCTGAGGGTATACAGAGGACAAAAAACGATACACCTTCCACAGAGGGCAGCCTTTCGTTGCCTCTGGGCAGCCTGGCACACATGAACGATTACATGCTGCAATGTCTGCGCAACGACCGCCAAGTTGCCCACATTCTAACTTGTGCCGATTACTGGTTGGCAAGTCTGACGGGGACATAGGGTTTCCATGATCTGCCTAGCCAGAAGGCCTGGCAGAACCCCGTTCTTCATGGTAGCCGAAGCCACCTCGAATACTAGGTCAGGGGTGCTCTCCCGAAGAGAGACCCCCCCCCCAGGAGGAAGGAACCTGAGGGCCACACGTCAAACCTTCCAAGCCCCCATTTCTCCAGCAGGTTTCCATAGCCGCCATCCAATCTTGGTCAGGCAGAATGACATCACAGCGCCCCCACTGTATAACTTATACTACACTTGATCTTAGCCAAAAGGTCGAGAAGCGATGCTGGTGGCATTCCCACATGACAGCAGGGGCACATTGAAAGCACAAGGCAAAGGAGAAGGAGGAGTAGGTCGCCAACGCACCCAGGGCACCGCCGGCACCTCAGAGAGCAGGGTTAGCATGCATGAAATGTGGAAAAGGTTTGTCGGCACGCCACAAAAACCAGGACCACCAGCCGTTTTTTTTTTTTATAAGCCCGTGGTGTGTGAACACACTCAAAACTATCACCCGGCGGGTGCATAAAAAAGTACACAGGGTGTACACATGGTCCTCCTCCCGAAAGAGGAAGGACCCTGACCCTGATCCCTCGGGGCACAAGGCTGCTGAAAGGGACTGGTGTACTTACACTGCAAAGTACTAGGTGGGTGAACCAAGCCAAAAGTCCATATCCCCCCCCCCCCCCCCCCAAGACGTTCAGGGACAGTCCCAAGGACCTACACCCTACTAATCAGATTATGTGTGCAAATAAAGTGTACCGCCACATTACAAAAAGACAAACGTGAAACACACAAACAATAAAGAGTGGGGGAAAGGGAGGTGGAGAAGTGCAAGCCCGAAGCTTTATTGAAAGGACAAACACACACAAGGGAGAGTTGGGGAAGGGGAAATCGCTAGACCTCCTCTTCCTCCATGAGATCCATTAGGTTATAGTCTCTGAGCAGACTATGGAAGAGTCTGCGACAGTCCTCAATGGACATCCTCTCTCGCTGGTAGATAAGGCACTTTTTGGCGCACCATAAAGCGTCCTTAACCACTTTACTACCAGTCACGTAACCTCTACGTCGGCTGACTTTGAGTGGTTATACCGGGATGATGCCTCTAGCTAGAGGCATCATCCCGGTACCGTTGTTTGAAGCCGACGGTCGGCTTTCCGTCGGTAACGATCGATGCGGCTCGGGAGCCGCTCGATCGTTACCCGGGGGGGCGGGAGGGGACGTCCCCCCCCTCCCGCCGCCTTCCGCGGCTTTGCTCGGGGCTACCGTCCCACCGGGAGCCCCGAGCACCCAGCCGGCACGTCCGCCGGCTGGATGGAGTCCCGATGAATGCCGGAAACGGCATCGATCGGGTCTCCGATGACGTAACCCGGAGGCGGCGTCCATGACGTCACTTCCGGGTTACTGTGCTGCAAAAGGCGGCAGATTTGAAAAACGGCTGTATGCAAAAATGCCGTTTTCGGCGTTTTGCATACAGGGAAGTGTAGTGGAGGGGTCTAGGGTCTTTTAGACCCTCGATCCCTCCATAAAGTGTACCTGTCACGACATATTGCTGTCACCAGGGATGTTTACATTGCTTGTGACAGCAATAAAAGTGATCAGATTTTTTTTTTTTTTAAAAAACCTGTAATAAAGTTTAAAAAAAAAGAAAAAATAAATAGGAAAAAAAAAAAAAAAAAAATTTAGCCGTCCCCGTCACCGTTAGCTCGCGCACAAAAAAAAACGTATACGCAAGTCGAGCCGCAAATGAAATCGCTGTTCAAACCACACATGTGAGGTATCGCCGCGATCGCCAGAGCGTGGGCAATAATTAAAAAAAAAGAGCTACACACTAACTCTAAACTGGTAACCGTTAAATAAATTTAAAGCGTCGCAGATTGAGATCTCTATTGACCGTAGTTTGTCGCCATCCCACGGGGGGGCGCAATTTTAAACCGTAACATGTTTGGTATCTATTTACTCGGCGTGACATCATCTTTCACAATATACAAAAAAAATGGGCTAACTTTACTGTTTAGTATTTTTTAAATGCAGTGAAATGTGATTTTTCAAATTTTTTCCAAAAAAATGGCGTTTTAAAGACCGCTGCGCAAATACCGCGTGACAAAAAATTTTGCAATGACCGACATTTTATTGTCCAGAGTCTTTGCTAAAAAAATATATATAATGTTTGGGGGTTCTAAGTAGTTTTCTAGGAAAAAATACTGGTTTTAACTTGTGAACAAAAAGTGTCCGAAATAGGGCTGGGGCTAAAGTGGTTAAAGGAACACAGAACCTGCCAGGCGTGAACGTCCTCTTGGGAAAAAGTTCCGCCAAATAATCCATTTAGCACACCAAAGTGTGTGATGGCAGTCTATGGTACAAAGTCCTTAAGTTCAGGTTCCAAGGCCCTAAACAGGCTCTGTGCAAAGGGGCACTCCCAGAAAACCTGCAAAGCAGTTTCCTCCTGAATGAACTATTCCTCTATTCAACATACACCCATGCGGGTGAAAATAATTCAATTTCGGCCTAGTCTGTACGTGTGAGATATACCCTTTTATATACTTTTGTTCTATTCCGCTATTCAATATACACCCATGCAGGTGAAAAAAATTAAATTGCGGCATAGTCTGTATGTGTACGTGTGAGATACACCCTTTTAATTTGTTTGGCGCGTCTCCTTCCACTACCGAGGATTGCAGGGCGCTTCAGTTTGCCTCCAATTTCCTAACTCCTCCTACTCCGCTTCCTCATCCTCTACCGCCTCCTCATCCGGTCAGTGTAACACCTTCACCACCAACTTCAGCACAGCCAGGGGTAAACGACAGCAGGCAGTTTTAAAACTTGCCTGTTTGGGTGAAAAACCACACACCGCGCAGGAGTTGTGGAGGAGCATGGAACAGCAGACCGATGAGTGGTTGCTGCCAGCGAGCCTCAAGCCCGGCCTGGTGGTGTGCGATAACGGGCGAAATCTCATAGCAGCTCTGGGCCTAGCCGGTTTGACGCACATCCATTGCCTGGCGCATGTGCTGAATTTGGTGGTGCAGAGGTTCCTTAAAAATTTACCCCGATATGTCAGAGCTGCTGCAGAAAGTGCGGGCTGTCTGTGCGCACTTTCGGCGTTCTCACCCTGCTGCTGCTCGCCTGTCAGCGCTGCAGCGCAACTTCGGACTTCCCGCTCACCGCCTCATATGTGACATGCCCACAAGGTGGAATTCCACCTTGCACATGCTGGAAAGACTGTGCAAGCAGCAGCAGGCCATAGTGGAGATTCAGCTGGAGCACGCACGCGTGAGTCGCTCTGCAGAACAGCACCACTTCACCACCAATAACTGGGTCTCCATGCGAGACCTGTGTGCCTTGTTGCGCCGTTTTGAGTACTCCAACATGGCCAGTGCCGATGACGCCGTTGTCAGCTTAACTATCCCACTTCTATGCCTCCTTCAAAAAACGATTCGGGCGATGATGGAAGAGGATGTGGCACAGGAGGAGGAGGAGGAGGAAGAGGGATAATTTCCAAGGCTTTCAGGGCAGTCATTCACAAGTGGCTCCGAGGGTGGGTTCCTGCACCCACAAACGGCAGGTACACAATTATCCAGCAGGGGCACAGTTCTGGAGGATGAGGAGGATGAGGACGAGGAGATGGAGGAGGAGATGGAACCATGTTCACAGCAGGGTGGCACCCAGGCCAGCTCATGGCCATCACTGGTGCGTGGCTGGGGGGATACAGAGGACACAGACGATACACCTCCCACAGCCTTTCGTTGCCTCTGGGCAGCCTGGCACACGAGCGATTACATGCTGCAGTGTCTCCACAACGACCGCCAAGCTGCCCACATTCTAACTTGTGTTGATTACTGGATGGCCACGCTGCTGGATCCCCGTTACAAAGACAACATACCGTCCTTAATTCACTCACTGGAGTGTGATCGCAAGATGCGTGAGTACAAGCGCACGCTGGTAGACGCGATGCTGCTGGCATTCCCACCTGACAGCGGGGCCACAGTGGAAGCACAAGGCCAAGGCAGAAGAAGGAGGAGGAAGAGGTCGCCAACGCAATCAGGGCACCACCAGCACCTCAGAAGGCAGGGTTAGCATGGCCAAAATGTGGAAAAGCTTTGTCAGCACGCCACAACAAACAGCAGCACCAGCAGCTCATATGGAACGTCTTAGCAGGAGGCAGCATTTCACCAACATGGTGGAGCAGTATGTGTGCACACGCCTACATGTAGTTTATGACGGGTCTGCCCCCTTCAACTTCTGGGTCTCCAAATTGGGCACATGGCCTGAGCTTGCCCTTTACGCCTTGGAGGTGCTGGCGTGCCCTGCAGCTAGTGTATTATCTGAATGTGTATTTAGCATGGCTGGGGGCGTTATCACAGACAAGCGCAGCCGCTTTGTCTAGAGACAATGTGGACAAGCTCACATTCATTAAAATGAACCAGGCATGGATCCCACAGGACTTTTCCGTACCTTGTGCAGAATACAGATGGATACCGACCTTACCCAGCCATTGTTATATTTTTGATCTTTCTCACTCTTTTGGGGTGTACCCTAATTTAAAAGGGTTAAAAAAAAAAAGCAGTGTTGGCTACCTCATCCCTCTCCACCGACGCTTCCACCTACACCGCCACATCAACCTCCCTCCTACTCCATATGGGCCTCGTCCTTCACAGATGAAGAAAATGGTTTTATTTTTCTGTTTGTTTTGTTGTTTTAAGTTATTTCCCTATC
The DNA here is from genome assembly GCF_965119305.1 of Pelophylax lessonae. Lineage (NCBI taxonomy): Eukaryota > Metazoa > Chordata > Amphibia > Anura > Ranidae > Pelophylax > Pelophylax lessonae. The sequence continues at coordinate 259,414,838 of NC_138769.1, forward strand.
CACATTTGTTTGCAGAGCACTTGCCATGCTCTTAACTACATTTTGCTGCCATTTGCAGCACTCTAGCCCTTTCCATTGGTTTTTTAGAGCCATTTTAGTGCCTGAAAGTTTGGGTCCCCATTGACTTCAATGGGGTACGGTGTCCGGGTAAAGTTCGGAAACCCGGACTTTTTTTTTCCAGTTCGGCTGAACCCGCCGAACACGGACATCCAGGTGTCTGCTCAACTCTAGTCACAAATGTACCAAAAATATGCGGCAATTGAATCCCTGTAAGGATTGTATGTGTTCTAGACATACTGGGGTTGATTTACTAAAGGCAAATCCACTGTGCACTACAAGTGCAGTCGCTTAAGATCTGAGGGGAAGCTCTAAAATGGAGGGGGAAGCTCTGCCGATTTCTATCATCCAATTATGTCCAAGCAAAAATAGAATTTCTGTAAGAACTTACCGTAAAATTATTTTCTATATATATTATAGTCCTGACAGTTGCCGCCCTTTCAGTCAGCCTTCACTAGTGGGTAATGGCGCCCTCTGCAGGACCAAGCTAGGCAGTTTGAAAGGTTAATAATAAACCTTCTATACTTAGACACACCTCTAGGGGGCTGTCCCTCAGCCATTAACCTGATCCAGTTATCACTGTTCCTTAGTTTGTAGCAAGCAGTACCAGAAGGCAATAACCCCCAGATCCAAGAACCAGAGGGGTGGGGACAGCGACTGTCAGAGGACTCCGAGAAAAGAATTTTATGGTAAGTTCTTACAAAATTTCTATTTTCTCTTATGTCCTCTGACAGTCGCCGCCCGTTCGGTCAGCCTTCACTAGTGGGACGTCCCAAAGCAGTGTAGATGGGAGGGGTGGGAAGACGCAACCTACCGAAAAGGTAACGAATCAACCAGGCCAGAAAACAACTGAGCCCACAGGGCAACAAAACGCAAAACAGGAGCTAACCCAGAACAAAAAACACCCCAGGAAGAGACAGAAAAAAAACACGTCTCTTCAAACAAGCGCCGCACTCAACACGGCCAAAGGAAGCATCCGAGGATGCCATCACATCAAGTTTGTGGAATTTTGTCAAAGTGTGCACAGACAATCAGGTCCCCGCTTTGCACACCTGAGGCACAGAAGCCTGATGGCAAAAAGCCCAAGAGGCACTGACCGCTCTAGTAGAATGAGCCTTTACAGGGAAAGGCGGAACCTGACCCCTGATAGAATAGGCCTGAACAATCGTCTGTCTGATCAACTTAGAAACGGTTGCCGCGGACGCAGCCGAACCCTTCCCAGGTCCCTCAGGAAGGACAAACAGAGAATCAGACTTTCTAAAAGACTCCATGGCAGACAGGTAAACCCTGACCGCCAGGACCACATCCAAGGAATGCAAGGCAAATTCCTTGGGATGCTTGGGCTTCACACAAAGCAAAGGCAACACGATATCCTTATTGAGGTGGAAAGTCGAGACCACCTTGGGGAGAAAAAAAAAAGACTGATTGGGTCGCAGAACCACTTTATCCCTATGAATCACCAGATAAGGCGAACTGCAAGACAGAGCCGCCAATTCAGACACTCTGTGAGCAGATGTAATAGCTACCAGAAAAGCCACTTTCTGGGACAACACAGGCAGAGGAATGTCTGATGTTCTCAAAGGGAGGCCATTGTAACACGGATAACACCCAATTTAGGTCCCAGGGAGGCAAATGAGCCCTCCTCGGGGGAGCCAGATGCCGCACCCCTTAGATAAAAGGTGCGAAACAAGGAATTAGTCACCATGGGACGCTGGATTAGAACGGCTAAGGCCGACAACCGATCCTTTATCGTAGTCAGCGCCAAACGCTGATCCACACCTTCCTGCAGGAATGCTAAAATCCTCGCCACCAAAAAGAGCGGGGATGGAACCCTTGCGACTCACACCAGGCAATATACGCCTTCCAGGTGTAGCTTTCTGAGCCCTCAATAAAGGTAGAAATGACAGCATTCGGAAGACCCCTATCTCTCAAGACCTGGCTTTCAACAGCCACACCGTCAAAGCCAGAGACTGTAAAGAAGGATGGAAGATCGGCCCTTGAGACAGAAGATCTTCTCTTAGCTGAAGCCACCAGGGAGGCTCAATGACCATCTGCACGATGTCTGCGTACCAAGACCGACGCGGCCAGTCTGGGGCCACCAGAATGACCTGCATCCTTTCCGACGCCAACCTGCGGAGGAACCTGGATAACAGTTGAATCGGAGGGAAGGCGTAAATCAGCCGATACCGGTGCCAAGGCACCACCAATGCGTCCGTGGCATCCGGCAGAGAATCACGGGTTCTGACCACGAACTTTCCCACCTTTTTGTTGAGACGGGATGCGAACAAGTCCACATCCAGAGTCCCCTAACAGGCACACAGGAGGTAAAACATCACCGGATGCAGGGACCATTCTCCCTGGTCCGGTTCTGGTGACTGAGATAGTCCGCCTGCCAGTAATCCACACCCGGAATGTGAACGGCCAAAATCTGCGAAATGTGCATCTCAGGCAAAGAGAGGATCTCGGCCACTTCCTTGGCCTCCCGGGCACTCTTGGTGCCCCCTTGGTGAGTGAAGTAAGCCATTGCCGTGGCGTTGTCTGTCTCCCCTGGGCACAAAGCATGCCCAGAACTCCACCCCAGCCCAACAGGCTGGCATCCGTGGTGATCACCATCCACAGCAGAGGCCGGAATATATATACATACACATACATACATACACACACACACACACACCTTTTCGTACATTACGGGACACAGAGCCATAAATCATAACATATGGGTTATATAGCCACCTTTAAGTGGACACTGGCAACCAATCAGAAAGGATGCCCCCCTATATAACCCCTCCCACACAGGAAGTACCTCAGTTTTTTCGCCAGTGTTTAAAGGTGATGGTCACTGGAGAGTGTCTCCACAAATTCTCTTAAAATGAAGACAGAAGATTATGCTATTAACCTTGATTTAAGATCACTGAATCTAAGGGTTAACTATCAGATCCATCTTAAACAGTCAATGGACTAAAAAGATGGTACCTGAGCCTGGGGAAGCAGATACGAGGTTTTGCCTGTAATGTTGTGCTTTTTAAGCGCTGAACCCTGGGATCCGGACCCTTGGAATAACAAACCCCAAAGGCACTCCATGCAGGGTGCCCTACAGGTCCAAGGCCGTAGCCACTCTTAAATAAGGGGACCCAGTCCTTGAAGAAAAAGCTTGCCGTGATGTGTGAAGATTGGATTCCTGTTTCAAAACAGAATCCTGCGGCAGGACTGGTGAGTCCATTTTAAAATATTTACTCATACAGCAAACCTTGAAGGTAAAAAATGCTGGCATAATTGCAAATGTAAATATTTTATGCAGTGTTCCTTTTTAAAAAGTAACAGAGACCATGTGCCAAGTTAATTCAAATTATTATTTATTTATTTGCCTATTGTTATCACATTGTTTTCTACCCTGAGCTGATCATGGTATCAGCCATGAGAAACAAGATTCAGCCTAAGCTGCTCTCATCCCATATGGTTGTTTTTCTGCCTTGGTGCATAAGCTCGTCTCTGCCTTGATAGCGTGTCTATAGCACAAGCCTATTAATTTCCACTCTTTCAATTCTGTCACAATAGGAGGGGAAGGAAAACACCTTTGCTGGTCTGGATGGCTTGTGAGGGCAAAAGGGAACCAAAGCGTCTTCGCCTTTAAGTACAGGCATATGCCACATGGGAGTGTTCCAACTCAATTGGCGTGACAATAGGACGCCTCATACTACGCCACACATGCACTATACAGCATAAATTGGCGCGTTCTGGAAGGAACTGTTTCCAACACACTAGCCTCTGTCAAAGGCAGAAGGGGACACAGCAGTAGCAGCTGGTTTGTGTAAGTCACTGTGGGTATAGGTTACCGGCATTAGGCTGTAGATGCTTGGCAGTAGCCTTGAGTACGCTTAAGATAGTACCTCAAGTTTCTCTGGCTTTAAAGCAATGTCTGCCCCAAAAAGGGCCGGGGGGCACAGTTGGAAGAGGCACTGTGATGCCACTGTCAGGCCTTGAAGGGTCTAGCCATACTTCCACTGTGTCTACTCCTGAAGAGCCATCTAGCCAATCTGAGCTCTGAGCCATTACAGTTGTCAGGCATAGTAGCTACTCCAAGTACTTCTGTCGCAACCTACGTCACTAAGGAAGATTTGGCATTGGCATTAGCCAGCCTTGAGGGTAGGATTGCTGGCATCATTGCAGCATCTCAAGGGAGGAAACATGATAGATCCCTCTCATCTGAGCCACCCCCTGAGTCAGTTCAGGATTGGGCAGAGGATGTGGAAGAAGTAGCTAAAGGTGACAATATGGAAGGTTAAGCTGAGGTTTCCACTTCTGGGGAGTCCGGGACAGAGGTCAGGGTCAGAGGGTACCTCTCAAACCCAGAGATTGTTTTTTCAGTTTTTTACTGAAATGTTTGGTCTGAATACAAATTTCCTCCCTTCGAGACAGCTGAAGTCTTTTTCCTCTCTAGGCTCATTGCGCCCTACTCCTAGTCCCCGGATGTTTCCCATGCATCCGCTCTTGGAGCAAGAAATGTATAAAGATTGGGACCGTCCTGATAGCGAAAACCTTTTAGTTTTAGGAGGAACAGAAATCCTATTGTATCCTATGGAGCAAAAAAGTTTACTAAGAAATGGAATATACCCACTGTGGATGCTGCCATTTCTGCGGTTAACAAGAGTTTAACTTGCCCTGTGGATAATGCCCAGGTTTTTAAAGATCCAGCAGATAAAAAGTTGGAATCTTTATTGAAAGCCTCCTTTGCGGTTGCAGGATCTGCGATACAACCAGCAGTAGTGGCCATAGGAGTTTGTCAGTCTTTAAAAGACCATATGAAGCGGTTTTCAAAACAGTTCCTTCTCAAAGAGTCTGTGGAAGATCTGTCAGATATCCCTCACACTTTATGTTTTGCAGAGGATGCTCTTACAGACTCCATAAGGCAAATGTCACGGTTTGCTCTGATAACAGTGCATATGCGCAGAATCCTTTGGTTTGGAATTACAATGTAAAAAAATTACTGTCTGGCTTCCCTTTTCAGGGAGAACGCCTTTTTGATGATGATCTGGACAAGTATATCCAAAAGATCTCAGAAGGGGAAGAGTGCGTTGCTACCTGTGAAAAGGAAAGCAAGCATCCTTTTAAAATCCCCAGCACTCATACTACCAGTGCTTTGAATTCCAGACAGAGGTGACGGCCTCAACCATCTGGATCGGGAACCAAGCCTTCAGGGCAGGGTCAGAAAAAGCCCTGGGCCCAATAATCAGCCAAGTCTTCCGCTAAGCCTATTCTGTGAAGGGGCGCCCCCACTCACGTGGGTGGGGGGGGTTGAAGGCTGCGGCAGTTCTCAAAGGTTTGGGTGGATTCGATCCAAGACAACTTGTCCCGGGAAATTATAGGCCTGTCAGTCTGACATCGATAGTATGTAAACTTCTGGAGGGGATAAGGGACTATAGCGTACAGTTTGCTAAAGACAACATCAGCAGTAATCAGCACAGGTTTACAAATGGACGTTCTTGTCAAACCAATCTCTTAACATTCTACGAGGAGTTGAGCTGTGAGCTAGATAGGGGGAGACCAGTGGATGTGGTGTACCTGGATTTCGCTAAGGCGTTATACAGTTCCCCACAAGCGCCTAATTTATAAAATAAGGTCTGCAGGCATCGACCGCAAGGTTTGCTCTTGGATACGGAACTGGCTAAAAAGGGCGTGTCCAAAGGGTGGTAAGTGGGGTCCCCCAGGGCTCAGTCCTGGGACCAACCTTGTCAAATTTATTCATATACAGCATTGAGGACGGGATCAGTAGTTCTATATCAGTTTTTGCAGATGGCACAAAATTGGGCAGGGCAATAACTGCATAGCATGAAGCAGATATCCTACAGAATAACCTGAACAAAATAACAGAGTGAGCAACAACATGGCAAATGAGGTTTAATGTGGAGAAGTGTAAGGTTTTGCACTTGGGGACTAAAAACATAAAAACACATTACACTTTAGGTGGGGGAACCTTTGGGGGAATCAAAAATTGAAAAATATCTGGGAGTCTTGGTAGAGGATAAACTAAGCAATAGCATGCAATGTCAAGCGGCAGCTGGCAAAGCCGGCAGAATATTAGCATGCATAAAGTAAGGGATGTATTCCAGAGACAAAACTATAATTCTACCACTTTATAAAAAACCCTGGTCTGGCCACATCTGGAGTATTCTGTCCAGTTCTGGTCGCCAGTCCTATGGAGGGATGTGTTGGAGCTGGAGAGAGTCCAGAGAAGGGCAACTAAACTAATTAGGGGATGGGAGGACCTTAATTATGAAGAGCGTCTGTAATTGCTTGATTTATTCTCCCTGGAGAAGAGACGCCTGAGAGGGGACATAATAGCAATTTAATAAATACCTCAATGGTTATCTCAGCATAGAAAAAAGCTATTCAGTCAAAAGGATTGCATGAGGACTCGAGGGCATACAATGCGATTAGAGGAGAAGCGTTTTAACCTCAGGCAACACAGGGGGTTCTTTACTGTTAGGGCTACAGGATTGTGGGCTACAGGATTGTGGAATTCTCTACCACAAGAGGTGGTTTCTGCGGGAAGTGTGGCTACTTTCAAAAGACTCTTGGACGTACATCTCAAGGATCAGAACATTCAGGTATATGAGGGAGGATTACGGCCATACACACCTACACAGGTTGAACTGGATGGACTATTGTCTTTATTCAAGCTCAACTACTATGTAACAACTGGGTTATCTCCACCATTTCAAAGGGGTACAAACTGGAATTTCGGGTTTTCCTGTATCCCTGATTTATAAAGGTAAGGTATACTGACAGATTCCCTAAAAAGATGGTCTCTCTTTCTGGCATTGGACCAGCTGAAGGCTCAAAACGAGATAGAGGTTCCAAAGGACAAAAAGTTCAGGGGTTTTTACTCAAACCTGTTCGTAATCCCCAAACCAAAAACGGGGATGTGAGACCGATTCTGGATCACAAAGCTTTAAACCAGTTTCTGAACATTTGTACTTTTCGTATGGAGTCAATTCTTTCAATCATAGCCTCCCTGCAGGGAGAGGAATTTCTAGCCTCCATAGACATCAAGGATGCATATCTTCATTTGCCTATATTCCAGGCTCATCAAAGGTTCTTACGCTTTGCAATAGAGAACCGTCATTTTCAGTTTGTGATCCTGCCCTTCGGGTTAGCCACAGTTCCAAAAGTTTTCAAAAAGAGCCTTGCTCCAGTTTTGGCTGTTCTAAGTTCCCAAGGGATATCTGTAATAGGATATCCGGACAATCCATTACAAATAGATCGATTGGCCTCGGCTCTAAGCCGAAATGTCCTCCAGACAGTACAGTTCCTAGAGCGTCTGGGTTGGATACCGAACTTGGTAAAGTGAGCATTACAGCCGGTCCAGCATCTGGAATATCTGGGTCTTCTTGTGGACACAGTACAGGCAAAGATATTCTTGCCAGCAAGAAAGGTCACAGACCTGAAGGATCTGGTTCGGTCCGCAGTAAGGCTAAGATATCCTTCTATACGTCTTTGCATAAAGTTATTGGGGTAAGATGGTTTCTGTATTTGAGGCAATTCCCTATGCTCAATTCCATGCCAGACCCTTACAGAACAAAATTCTGTCTACCTGGACCGGTAAGTTTCAGTCTCTGGACCGGTCCATGTCTCTGGTACCAAGAGTACGTCAGTCTAAATTGGTGGTTGTTGACAAGAAATCTGGAGAAGGGGAAATCCCTTTCTTCCAGTGACCTGGAAATTGGTGACTACAGATGCCAGTCTCTCTGGTTGGGAAGCAGTTCTGGAGGAAGCCACTGTCCAAGGGAAATGGTCTTGGGTAGAGCAAGGTCTCTCCATCAACGTTTTAGAAAACCGAGCAGTCAGTCGGGCTTTGAAATTCTGGACGTCCAGGCTGCGGGGGTCACCCTCTCAGGGTACTATCCAACAATGCCCCGGCCGTGGCTTATAGCAACCATCAAGGAGGCACAAAGTCGATCAGCCCAAAAAGAGGTGGATTTCATTCTGTCTTGGGCAGACGCCACGTGCCATGCCTGACAGCAGTTTTTATTCCGGGAAAAGAATGTGGAGGCAGAATTTTTGAGTCCTCAACAGATGTTTCCGGGGAATGGTCCTTACATCCCGAGATTTTTCAATCTGCTTACGCTGGGGGGTCCCAGACAGATCTGTTGGCATCCAGGTTCAACAAAAAGTTGAAGAGATTTGTGTCCATAACCAGGGATCCACTCGCTGTCAGAGTGGATGCTTTGGTGACTCCTTGGGAGGAGTATTCCCTGATGTATGCCTTTCCTCTGGTGCAGCTGATACAGCGTCTGTTGTGCAAGATACAGCTAGAGGGGAAACCAGTAATTCTGGTAGCTCCGGCATGGCCAAGGAGGGTTTGGTTTGCACAAATCCAGAGGTTGGCAGGGACAAGGTCTTGGGCTCTTCCACTGCATCCAGGCCTACTCTCTCAAGGTCCGATAACCCACCCTGCTGTACAGTCTCTAAATTTGATGGCTTGGCTATTGAACCCTTAATCTTGAAGGAGCAGGGTGAATCTGGCCCTGTAGTTCATACGCTAATAAACGCTAGGAAAACAGTCTCTAGAAACATTTATTACAGGGTCTGGAAATCCTACATTGCCTGGTGTGAAGCCAGGCAATGGCATCCCCACAAATATATCATCAGGAGAATTCTAGCTATCCTTCAAGCAGGGGTAGATATGAACTAGCAAAGGGCAAATTTCAGCCTTATCGGGTTTCTTCCAGGAACCGATCACTTCCCATTCGTTGGTTCAGACCTTCGATCCGGGGAATGTTACGTTTGCTTACGCCGGTGAAGCCATTTTGTTCTTGGGACTTTGGTGTTGGCAGTTTTACAAAAACAGCATTTTGAGCCTCTGGGGCAGGTTCCCACGGTTCTTTTGACCAGAAAACTTGTCCTTTTGATTGTGATAACTTTGGCTAAAAAGGGTATCAGAACTAGCAGCTCTTTCTTGTAAAAAGCCATTCTTGATAGTATAAGATAAGATAGGGTGATTCTACGGCTACATTCTACATCCAGGTTTTTTGCCCAAGGGGGTGTCCACCTTTCATTTGAATTAGGACATAATACTACCTTCCTTTTTCCAGATCCTCACTCAGAGGAGGAAAAGTTATTGCATTCTCTTGATGTAATACATGCACTTAAGTTTTACTTCGAGAAATCAGCTCGGATTCACAAGACCGAGAGCTTGTTTGTGCTGCCAGAAGGGCCCAGGAAGGGGTTGGCAACATCTAAGTCTACGATTTCTTTTTGGATTCACCAGTTTATTACCCAAGTGTATGGTTTAGTAGGGAAGGTTCCACCTTTTCCTGTAAGGACACAATTTTATCAGGAGTAGGTGCCTCTTGGGCACATCGCCTTCAATGATCGATGGCTCAGATTTGCAAGGCCGTGACCTGGTCATCGGTCCATACGTTCACTCGTTTCTATCGAGTGGATGTTGGGACCAAGGAGAAATCTGCATTTGGCCACAGTGTTCTGCAGGCAGCAGTGTAATCCTTTTTGTGGTCAGATGGCAGTATTTTTTGGTGCCCCCCCTCCTCTCAGATGCATTGCTTTGGGACATCCCATATGTTATAATTTATGGCTCTGTGTCCCGTGATGTACGAAAAGAAACTTTTTAAATACAGACTTACCTGTAAAAATTGATTTTTGTAAAATCTTACCGTAAAATCCTTTTCTCTTAAGCTCATTGACAGACGTAGTCCCTCGGTGATTCAACACCCTCGGGTTATGCTGCCCTCTACAGGAGTAGGACTAGACAGGAAAGAAAACGTTCTGGCCACACCCTAGGGGCAGTCCCAGAGGGTATATCCTCTCACTTCCTGCTCTAGCAAATCAGTTATGTCACAAAGCAGTGTTTAGAGAATTTAACCCAACCCAACTCAAAAACAGAGGGGCGGATACTACGTCTGTCAATGAGCTTAAGAGAAAAGGATTTTACGGTAAGACTTTACAAAAATCAATTTTTCTCTGTCGCTCATTGACAGACGTAGTCCTCGTTGATTCAACACACTCGGGACGTCCCAAAGCAGTACCACAAATGAGGGGTGGGAAAATGGAAAACAAATCCAATCTAGAAGGCCCAACCGGTGCCAACTAGAAGTTTCCAATGCTCATCAATTAAAGATGAGATTCAACAGAAAATTCCAACAGGAAACAACCCTCGAGGTAGACCACCGGTCTCCTCAAATTGCGGCCTGCAAACCTTGCGGCCAAATGAGGCATCCACCGATGCCATCACCTAAATCTTATAAAATTTTGTAAAGGTATGTACCAATGACCAGGTGGCCGCCTTACATACCTGGACCACTGATGCCTGATGGCGGAAAGCCCAGGAGTACTGAGCGCTCGAGTGAAGTGCGCCCTAACAGGGAACGGAGGATTCCGACCCTTACTAGAATAAGCCTGTACCACCGTCTGTCTAATCCATTTGGAGATAGTCGCGGCAGATGCAGGCAACCCCTTTCTGGGGCCATCCGTGATCACAAAAAGTGAATCCGTCTTACGGAATGATTCCGTAGCCTTCAGGTATACCCCGATTGCCCAAACCACATCCAAGGAATGCAACGCATGTTCCTGATGATGATTGGGCTGAGGACACAAGGAAGGTAGTACAAGATCTTCATTCAGATGAAGCCTGAAACCACCTTTGGAAGAAAGGATGGCTTAGGATGAAGAACTACCTTATCCCTCTGAATCACTAAATATGGGGACTGGTCTGACAATGCAGCCAGTTCTGACACCCTGCGTGCAGAAGTAATAGCCACCAAGAAGGCCACCTTCTGGAATAAAGTAAACAAGGGAATCTCCCTGATGCTTTCAAAAGGAGGTTTCTTCAGAACCGACAACCAAATTAAAATCCCAGGGCGATAAGGGCGCGCGGACTGGTGGAGCCAGGTGCCGCACCCCCTGGATGAAATTCCGCACCAAGGACTTAATAGCCAAAGGCTTCTGAAAGAAGATTGCTAATGCTGAAACCTGACCCTTGATGGTGCTCAAGGCTAGTTTTCTGCTCAACCCCCTTTCGCAGAAAGGCCAATATTCGGGTCACCGAATAGGTACGTGGAGGAATCTCTAAAGATTCGCACCACGCGATATACGTCTTCCATGTGCGATAATAGACCTTGCTGGAAGTCGCTTTCCCTGCTTTAATTAGCGTAGGAATAACTGAAGCTGACAACCCTCTGTCCTTCAGTACCTGGGTCTCAATGGCCAGGCCATTAAACCCAGCGATTGTAAAGCACAATGGAAGATCGGTCCTTGAGACCGCAGACACTCCCTGAGAAGAAGTTCCCAAGGAACGTTCGCGACTAGCATGTCCAAGTCGACCGGACCGGCTTGACGAGGCTAGCCTAGAATTTCCAGGACAACTGGAGTTCCCTCCATCTCCATCCTGCGGAGAAATCTCAGCAGCAATCTGAGATGAGGGAATCCCTTTAATAGCTGACACTGCCTTTACAGGCCGTTCAGCGCGTCTGCTGCGTCCACTGGAGCATCTTGGGCGCGCGTTACCAATCTCCGCACCTTCGGGATGCTGTGAAGAAGGCACAGATGGTGAAATCCTTGGCGAATGACTTACGTCATCACCCTGATATTGCCTGACTGGATCCGAACCAGGCTGCCCTAGAGCTATCTGGCCCTGGCAATCCGACAAAGTCTGATCGTTCTCTGTTCCCACACATTATTTAGACACCTGATTCCTATCACGAGTGGTGATTTCTCCTGGTTAAACATTAGCGACCGAAGTCACCCGGCTAGAGGCTCCTTGGTCTGTCCGTTCAACCGGATCCCATTCTTGTGGGGAACTGATGCTAATCTTTGGAAAAGGTAAAGAAAATGATCTGTTCAGGGAACGGTAACTACCGCTCCCTGTAGTACTTACGCTGACCCAGCACTTTAACCACAGCACACGTCTGAGGATTACCGCTGACATAGACGCATGCCCTAATAGGGGGGTAGCATCCAAGGCTGCGTCACAGACAACCTGTAGTCCTTATATAATCTGTTCCATCAAAACAGATGTTGCCTGGGGGATACCTTTCCCCTTCAGGTCCTGGCGCACCAATCTCGCCCATTCCGTAAATGTCTGAGAACTAGATCAAATGACAATAACTGGTCTAAAGGCTGATCCTATCAGGGAAAGATAGTGCGGCTTCTACCTTCCGATCCACGGAATTCTTAAAGGACGAAGCGTCCTCCACTGAAAAAAACCGTGGCTTTATTCAGTCTGGAAATAGGTGGATCCACCACTGGTGATACCGTCCATTTCTTAATGAGGGATTCCTCAAACGGATAGCGTCTAGTAATGCGCTTGGAACTAGTAAAGGTACGCTTAGAATGATCCCATACCTCTTTAATCTTTTTTACCCAAACACTTGGGTAAAGAAAAAACCTTCACCGTCCTGGTGGGTCTGCTAGTACCAAGGGGAAATTCCTTTTTATTTGCCTCTGCCGGAAAAACCTCAAGTCTTAAGGTTTCCCGAACCGCACAACTAGTGCGTCCACCAATGCTTCTTCCGGATTTATGGCGGAAGCATGAACGTTCTCCTCACTGTCTGAGGGAACCTTACCTGAGATAACAGCCCCTGCAGAGGGGCCTGCAGCTGCAATAACCATCTCAGCATCTGAATCTGAAGTCTCAGACGATATAGGGGTAGGCGGGGGTCGCTTTCTTGACCCCCGTTCCTGACAGGCCGTCTCCACCCGAGCCACCAAAGACTTCAAAACTGCTGTGAATGCATCCATACTCTGTGCACTGGCGGGTCCCGCGGCCCCCCCGAGGGAAACCGGTGGGAGTACCTGTGTGGCAGGGTCCATGATAATTCCAGATACTGCCCGGAAAAATTAATTTGCCAAAAAAAACTTTTTTTTTTTTTTTTTCAGACCCTCAGCGCCACAAAGCCCCTCAGTGTTGCCTGCTTAGGGACCCCTATAGAGCGAGAGAGAGAGAGAGAGAGATAGACCCCAAAGCTCACCACTTACTGCTCAGAGTTTCAAAATGCAACTTGTTTCAGCATAGTCTAGAACAGACAGGAAGTCTTTTGGCTGGCTTCCCGGGAAGAAAGGAGGCGGCTCTTTTCCGGCGCCTCCCCTAGCTCCACGAGGTGTTTGAGTCACCTCAAACATGGCCGCCCGCATGCTGGAGACACGAGGCTATGCCAAAATGGCGGTCTCGTGCGAACTACCCCGACAATGGCGGCGGCCTGCACAGAATAGCGGCATGTCTGCAGAAGGATCTCGGCTTCACAACCCTTCACCCTCATGGTGGTCAGCGGTACCGGACCCTGGCGGGCCGTATGCGGTCCGTGGCCGTCGGGAGGCATCTGCTTAGCTGGAGGAATGATCTGGAATGCAGTATACATATATAGACATCGCCCTGTGGCTTCTGACAGGTAGGATACTTTATACTATCACAGTAAAGTTCTAGTACTGCCACTGACTTCATCATTTTAACATCTTTGCAATTAGATTGTCAGCTCCCAAACCAAGCCTCCTGGCTTTTTGTTCACAAAAATCACACTCAAACAGGGGGATCTGTGACATGTTATAGGATAGAGGGAAGACCCATCCTTACCATTACAGCGAGGGGCCCGCGTTCACCACAAGACCCGTCAGGGGGAAAGGGGGAACATACTACTCACCATACCGGAACCAGGCGGCGCCAACTCCTGACAGTACCCCTCTCCACCGAGGTGGGAGGGCTGTCGACCAGTACGGACGCCGTGACTCATGGTCTTAGGCGTTTCGGCGAGACGTTTAACTCGCAGGGTCAGTCCCCGTCCAGTGGGACTATGTCGCGGCCGACCCAGCGCGGAGCTATGGCCTGCACGCGCTCGTAGGCTGAACTGGGGTGACCACTGGATCTCAACATCCAGCCCGTCGCCCAGTTCAGCTTTCTTGCTTGAAGATCTCACAGGAACACTGGAGAAAAAAGCTGTCTAAAAAATCTTTTCTAAGAAAAAAATCCTGCCAGGACCGAAGATCCCAGCAAGGTATCTACAGTGGGTACGGAAAGTATTCAGACCCCCTTAAATTTTTCACTCTTTGTTATATTGCAGCCATTTGCTAAAATCATTTAAGTTCATTCTTCTTCCTCATGAATGTACACATAGCACCCCATACTGACAGAAAAACACATAATTGTTGACATCGTTGCAGATTTATTAAAAAAGAAAAACTGAAATATCACATGGTCCTAAGTATTCAGACCCTTTGCTCAGTATTTAGTAGAAGCCCCCTTTTGATCTAATACAGCCAGGAGTCTTTTTGGGAAAGATGCAACAAGTCTTTCACACCTGGATTTGGGGATCCTCTGCCATTCCTCCTTGCAGATCCTCTCCAGTTCTGTCAGGTTGGATGGTAAACGTTGGTGGACAGCCATTTTTAGGTCTCTCCAGAGATGCTCAATTGGGTTTAAGTCAGGGCTCTGGCTGGGCCATTCAAGAACAGTCACGGAGTTGTTGTGAAGCCACTCCTTCGTTATTTTAGCTGTGTGCTTAGGGTCATTGTCTTGTTGGAAGGTAAACCTTCGGCCCAGTCTGAGGTCCAGAGCACTCTGGAGAAGGTTTTTGTCCAGGATATCCCTGTACTTGGCCGCATTCATCTTTCCCTCGATTGCAACCAGTCTTCCTGTCCCTGCAGCTGAAAAACACCCCCACAGCATGATGCTGCCACCACCATGCTTCACTGTTGGGACTGTATTGGACAGGTAATGAGCAGTGCCTGGTTTTCTCCACACATACTGCTTAGAATTAAGGCCAAAAAGTTCTATTTTGGTCTCATCAGACCAGAGAATCTTATTTCTCACCATCTTGGAGTCCTTCAGGTGTTTTTTAGCAAACTCCATGCGGGCTTTCATGTGTCTTACACTGAGGAGAGGCTTCCGTCGGGCCACTCTGCCATAAAGCCCCGACTGGTGGAGGGCTGCAGTGATGGTTGACTTTCTACAACTTTCTCCCATCTCCTGACTGCATCTCTGGAGCTCAGCCACAGTGATATTTGGGTTCTTCTTTACCTCTCTCACCAAGCCTCTTCTCCCCCGATAGCTCAGTTTGGCCGGACGGCCAGCTCTAGGAAGGGTTCTGGTCGTCCCAAGCGTCTTCCATTTGAGGATTATGGAGGCCACTGTGCTCTTAGGAACCTTAAGTGCAGCAGAAATCTTTTTGTAACCTTGGCCAGATCTGTGCCTTGCCACAATTCTGTCTCTGAGCTCTTCAGGCAGTTCCTTTGACCTTATGATTCTCATTTGCTCTGACATGCATTGTGATCTGGAAAGTCTTATATAGACAGGTGTGTGGCTTTCCTAATCAAGTCCAATCAGTATAATCAAACACAGCTGGACTCAAATGAAGGTGTAGAACCATCTCAAGGATGATCAGAAGAAATGGAAAGCACCTGAGTTAAATATATGAGTGTCACAGCAAAGGGTCTGAATACTTAGGACCATGTGATATTTCAGTTTTTCTTTTTTAATAAATCTGCAACAATTTCAACAATTCTGTGTTTTTCTGTCAGTATGGGGTGCTATGTGTACATTCATGAGGAAGAAGAATGAACTTAAAATGATTTTAGCAAATGGCTGCAATATAACAAAGAGTGAAAAATTAAAGGGGGTCTGAATACTTTCCGTACCCACTGTAGGTCCTTACTCCTAACTAGACAGAAAAAAACTGATTTGCTAGAGCAGGAAGTGAGAGGATATACCCTCTGGGACTGCCCCAAGGGTGTGGCCAGAACGTTTTCTTTCCTGTCTAGTCCTACTCCTGTAGAGGGCAGCATAACCCGAGTGTGTTGAATCAACGAGGACTACGTCTGTCAATGAGCGACAGAGAAAATCAATTTCTTGAAGTACATCACGGGACACAGGAGGTCCCTCCCCTCTTCTATGGGGTCTTTATTGCTTGCTACAAAACTGAGCTACTCCCTGTGTGGGAGGGGTTATATAGGGGGGCATCTTTTCTGATTGGTTGCCAGTGTCCTTCACCTATAGGTGGCTATGTAACCCATATGTTATGATTTATGACTCTGTATATATTATATACACACACACACACACACACTTTGGCCACTTTATTAGGCACACCTGTTCAATTGCTTGGCAACACAAACCAGCTAATCAGCCAATCACATGGCAGCAACTTAATGCATTTAGGCATCTAGACGTGGTGAAGTTGACTTGCTGAAGTTCAAACTATGTAGGCAGGCACAGCTGAGCTAACAACACTCAGACTCAGGCTCAAGCAGCTCCTTCCCCAAGCGACAGCTAAAGGCAGGAAGTGGCAGGTCGAAGAGAGGAGGAGCCGATCATGTGTCAGTGGGTGGGATAGGTGCTGCCCACTCCCTCACGCTCTGCTCTCAGTGCTGATGTCCTACTGGAAGCCTCTGTAACTGGCTGGACAAGTCATGTCTCTGGAGTCTCAGTTTGGACTAGAGGAGGAGGTGTGGAGGCGGAGCAGACAGACGAGAGCACTGTCAGCCTGAGCCTCCCTCATCCTAATCCAAGCCTGCAGGTGGTCAGGTGGAGTAAAAGCAGGCAGCAGCATTAAAATAATATATTTTTTTCAATGTATATTGTACACTGATGCTCTGGGTGGGGGGGGGGGGTTAACCCCCTAACCCCCCCCCCCCCCCTTGTGTACGTCCCTGGGCTGGGCCATTCCAAAACTTTGATCCACCATTCCTTTGTTGATTTAGATGTATGATTTGGGTCATTGTCATGCTGAAAGAGGTTTCCTCTTAATGTTCAGCTTTCTAGCAGAAGCCTGAAGGTTTTGTGCCAATATTGACTGGTATTTGCAACCGTTCATAATTCCGGCTACTTTCAGTAAGGCCCCTGTTCCAGCTTAAGAAAAAACAGCCCCAACTGCCACCAACATGCTTTACTGTGGGTATGGTGTTCTTTTGGTGATGTGTAGTGTTTTTGCACCAAACATATCTTTTGGAATTAAGGCCAAAAAGTTGAACCTTGGTTTCATCAGACCAGAACACATTTTCCCACATGCTTTTGGGAGACTTCAGATGGGTTTTTGCAAAGTTTTTCTTTGTAAGAAAAAGGCTTCCATATTGCCACTTTCTCCCATAATCTTCATATGTCTGGGTACGGGGTATTGTTGTCACATGTACCACACAGCCAGTACTTGCCAGATATTCCTGCAGCTCCTTGTAGGCATCTTGGCAGCCTCCCTGACCAGTTTTCTTTTCGTCGTTTCATCAATTTTGGTGGGACGTCCAGTTCTTGGTAATGTCACTGTTGTGCCATATTTTATCCACTTGATGGCGACTGTCTTCACTGTGTTCCATGGTATACCTAATGCCTTGGAAATTCTTTTGTGCCCTTCTCCTGACTGACACCTTTTAACAATGAGATTCCTCTGATGCTTTGGAAGCTCTCTGCGGACCATGGCTTTTGCTGTAGGATGCGACTAAGAAAATGTCAGGAAAAACCTACTAGAATAGCTGAACTTTATTTGGAGTTAGTCAGAGGCACAATGATGGCAGGTGTACACAGCTACATCCCCAGTTATAAGAGAGTGTGCACACTTATGTTTAGTTTGATTTTTACTCCTCTCCACCACCCCCCCCCCCCCCCCTAAAATATTTCAGTTTGTTTTTCAATTGAGTTGTACAGTTTATAGGTCCATTAAAAGGTGAAAAAAAAGTTCTAACATTATTTATCTTTGTTTTTTTTTTTTACATCACAGAAACCTGACATTTTAACAGGGTTGTGTTGAATTTTTATATCCACTGTACATAATGAGCCAGTGTTTTTAGGGCATATAGTATTGGGAGTCAATCAAAAGCAAATTCAAAAGGATTATTTACAGTCAATTTTCTTTTATTTTATTTCTTTTTTACTTAATGCTGAACTTTAACACAGAGGGGCTTTAAATAAATTTCAAAATATTTGGCTGGAATGGCTTTGCACACCCGTTCTGGTACCAATTGACTTTTGATTGTTCTTTGTTTAACTACTGAAGGACTAGGTCTATTTCTGACGCTTGTTGTCTACAAGTTAATAACCAAACATTACATTTTTTATTTTATTTTTTCTTAGCAGAGACCCCAGAAGATAAAATGGAGATCATTGCAATACTATGTCACATCGTATTTGTGCAGCGGTCCTACAAACGCAATTATTTGGCAAAAAATACTTTAATTATTATTTGCGCAATTTCTTTTCTATACTGTTTTCTATAATTTTTCTATAATGTGAAAGAATGTTACGCCGAGTAGATAGATAACCAACATGTTATGCTTCAAAATTGCACACGCTCGTGGAATGGCGACAAACATTGGTACTTAAATCTCCATAGGCGACCCTTTAAAAATTTCTACAGGTTACCAGTTTTGAGTTACAGGGGAGGCCCCAAGGATTGCAGTGATACCTTACATGTGTGCTTTGAACACTGTGTACAGTGGGTACGGAAAGTATTCAGACCCCCTTAAATTTTTCACTCTTTGTTATATTGCAGCCATTTGTTAAAGTCATTTAAGTTCATTCTTCTTCCTCATGAATGTACACATAGCACCCCATACTGACAGAAAAACACAGAATTGTTGACATTGTTGCAGATTTATTAAAAAAGAAAAACTGAAATATCACATGGTCCTAAGTATTCAGACCCTTTGCTCAGTATTTAGTAGAAGCCCCCTTTTGATCTAATACAGCCAGGAGTCTTTTTGGGAAAGATGCAACAAGTCTTTCACACCTGGATTTGGGTATCCCCTGCCATTCCTCCTTGCAGATCCTCTCCAGTCCTGTCAGGTTGGATGGTAAACGTTGGTGGACAGCCATTTTTAGGTCTCTCCAGAGATGCTCAATTGGGTTTAAGTCAGGGCTCTGGCTGGGCCATTCAAGAACAGTCACGGAGTTGTTGTGAAGCCACTCCTTCGTTATTTTAGCTGTGTGCTTAGGATCATTGTCTTGTTGGAAGGTAAACCTTTGGCCCAGTCTGAGGTCCAGAGCACTCTGGAGAAGGTTTTTGTCCATGATATCCCTGTACTTGGCCGCATTCATCTTTCCCTCGATTGCAACCAGTCGTCCTGTCCCCGCAGCTGAAAAACACCCCCACAGCATGATGCTGCCACCACCATGCTTCACTGTTGGGACTGTATTGGACAGGTGATGAGCAGTGCCTGGTTTTCTCCACACATACTGCTTAGAATTAAGGCCAAAAAGTTCTATTTTGGTCTCATCAGACCAGAGAATCTTATTTCTCACCATCTTGGAGTCCTTCAGGTGTTTTTTTAGCAAACTCCATGCGGGCTTTCATGTGTCTTACACTGAGGAGAGGCTTCAGTCGGGCCACTCTGCCATAAAGCCCCGACTGGTGGAGGGCTGCAGTGATGGTTGACTTTCTACAACTTTCTCCCATCTCCTGACTGCATCTCTGGAGCTCAGCCACAGTGATCTTTGGGTTCTTCTTTACCTCTCTCACCAAGGCTCTTCTCCCCCGATAGCTCAGTTTGGCCGGACAGCCAGCTCTAGGAAGGGTTCTGGTCGTCCCAAATGTCTTCCATTTGAGGATTATGGAGGCCACTGTGCTCTTAGGAACCTTAAGTGCAGCAGAAATCTTTTTGTAACCTTGGCCAGATCTGTGCCTTGCCACAATTCTGTCTCTGAGCTCTTCAGGCAGTTCCTTTGACCTCATGATTCTCATTTGCTCTGACATGCATTGTGATCTGGAAGGTCTTATATAGACAAGTGTGTGGCTTTCCTAATCAAGTCCAATCAGTATAATCAAACACAGCTGGACTCAAATGAAGGTGTAGAACCATCTCAAGGATGATCAGAAGAAATGGAAAGCACCTGAGTTAAATATATGAGTGTCACAGCAAAGGGTCTGAATACTTAGGACCATGTGATATTTCAGTTTTTCTTTTTTAATAAATCTGCAACAATGTCAACAATTCTGTGTTTTTCTGTCAGTATGGGGTGCTATGTGTACATTCAGGAGGAAGAAGAATGAACTTAAAATGATTTTAGCAAATGGCTGCAATATAACAAAGAGTGAAAAATTTAAGGGGGTCTGAATACTTTCCGTACCCACTGTACATATGTGGGCACAACTTGCGTATGCGCTCACTTCTGCACGTGAGCTCGGAGGGACGGTGTGCTTTAAATTTTTTTTACCTTTTTATTTTTAGCAGGACAGGTCCTCTTTAATAATAAATATAAAAGCATTTTTTTAGCAAGAAAAACAAAAAACGGGCCCTTTAAGGAGATGCAGGTCATAAATGGTATTTTTTTTTTTCGTCCATGTGATCTGCTGCAGGTGTCAATGTTACATTAAGGGCCACCCCGAAACAGCTCACAAAAACACAGTGCGACTGCCAGAATAGCATCGCATGGGTGTAAATACTAGGCAAATGAGGTCATATATCCCAGGAGGCTTAGAGGGGAGATGGAATCCAGGACATAAATGCTGCATTAATCATAATCTGCCCTTACTCAAGTGGCCGTGGCCAAAAATGCTAGGGGTGGGGGGGGGGGGGGGGTGAGTTCTTCAAAGCAATTTTTCAGCAAAAAAAAAAAAAAAAAACATGGAGACATGGATGGATGAGTGAGTTTGCTTTGAATATAAAAAAAAAATAAAATAAAAAGTCTGTTTTTTCCATAAACTCATATCCCGGAGTGTCTGGTTTTACCTTCACATGTGGGTACTTCATTACTCCAAGTTCCATCTGCTTGGCAATCTCTGTAAGGCTTTTTGGATATCATATTGTATCTAAAATAGATTAAATGAAAAAAGGTACTTATGATAGAAATAGAAGAAAACAATATTGAAACCACTAAGGTTAGGACCGGACTACAGGCAGCAAAGTATATGGGTAATGCATTCATGAAATACATTTTTACAGAAACTGGCAAGGATCTCTTTTTAGGTCAGCCTTCTGCAACCCCCCTATATACAAACAGAACAAACATGCAGTCAAAGATTCTTATTTAACCACGTCTGGACCAGAATATCTTCCCCCCTTAATGACCAGGCCATTTATTTGCGATTCGGCACTGCGTTATTTTAACAGACAGACAATTGCGCAGTCGTGCAATGCTGTACCCAAATATAATTGAAGTACTTTTTTCCCCACAAATAGAGCTTTCTTTTGGAGGTATTTGATCACCTGTGTGATTTTTATTTTTTACGCTATAAACAAAAAAAAAAAAAAAAAAGCGACAATTCTGTACAGTACAGTAAAGCATTCCCCCAAAAAAATTAAAAATCAAAATTTTTTTCATCATTTTTGGCCGACTTGTATTCCGCTACATATTTTTGGTAAAAAAAATCCCAATAAGCGCATTTTGATTGGTTTGCGCAAAAGTTATCGCGTCTACAGAGAAAGATTTAGGTAATTTTTATTTGTTTTTAATTTTTTACTAGTAATGGCGGTGATCAGCGATTTTTAGCTGGACTGCGACATTGCGGTGGACAGATTGGACCCCTGACATTTGTGATACTTTTGGGGGGACCAGTGACAATACTACAGCAATCAGTGCTAAATATATGTACTGTTACTGTAATAGAAGGGAAGGGGTTAACCCAGGGGTGATCAAAGGGTTAAGTGTGAGACTAAGGGGGGGGGGGATTGGGCTTGTCAAATCAAATACATAGACGTGTTCCTAAATAGGAGGAACACAGGAGCTCTGTATTGATTCCATAGAGAACAACGGTGTGCTGCGTTTACAACAGCAGACCGCCGTTCTCGCTTAATCTCAGGTGCCGGGCAGCATTCGCAGCCACCAGCCCTGTGGATCAGCTTCCCCGCTGGCGAGCGGGCCGCCATACAGGTATGGCGATTAGAGGGAACCTGCCCCCCCCATAAAACTGCGGCAGCTGGTTGGCAAGTAGTTGTAAACCCTCACATATATCCAATGAAGTGAGCAGACCCAGATGATACACAAAGATGAAAACAAATCCTCATACATGGGTTTTAATTGTTTATCTGAAGTCTACGCCCCTTCAAAAGGGCAGAAAATTGTAAAAGCTTTCCTCATCTGTCAGGAGCGAGAGAAGGGGTGACTGCAGCGACCATGTGCGAGAGCTGAATGGAGGAAAGGCACACACCCCCTCTTAACACAATTCCTCTTTACTAAGAATAAATTCCCCTCACCCCCTTAGGGCACAGCTTTTATAAAATGCCCCCCCCCCCCCCCGGTACAAATTTTTTTTATACCCCTCTCCTGGCACAACCCCCCGCCCCCCCTTCCCCAGCATAAATCCTCCTTTACCAAAACCCCTCCTAGCAAAAATCCTATTACTCTCCCAAATCCCCCTTCCAGCACCGCCCCCCTCCAAAATACAAATTGCTCCTGCCTCAAATCTCTCCCAGCACAAATGACCCCAGCTAACCCTCCAATACAATTTCTCTTACTCCTCTTTACCAAGCACAATTTCCCCCCTCCTCAGTGCAAATGCTCCTACAACTACCCCCCAGCACAAATCTGCTTATAACCTCCACCTAAATTCCCACTCCTAAAGTCTCCTTCTAGCAAATATCCACTTACCCTCACAGCAACCCCCCACCCCTTCCCAAATACAAATGCTCCAGCCGCCAACACAAGCCCCACCGCGGCCCCCACAGCAGAAATCCTTTTAAACCATTCCCAGCACAAAAAGGACCCCAGGACAATTCTTTTTATCCCTCTTTAATTAATAAGCACAAATTTCCCCCTTCCCTCCTTGGTGCAAATGCTCTTACAGATACCTCCCAGCACAAATCCACTCCCCCCCCCCCCCCATCCTACCTCCCAGCACTGTTCTCTGATTCTGGGACCTCAACACTGGAAAATATGTTCCCCTAGCTTCCTCCCCCTGTTATTTCAAAAGATGTTCTTGGCACTCTACAGTGTTGCTATTACATGCAGATGGCAAGGTGATGCTGGATTTGGCTGCACTGGTGACCCAGGGGCACTCAGCAAGAGATGTGAGCAGGTACCCTCAAATAAATTAATTTAACTGGTAGTCGCCCCCTTACGGGTGGGAGATTGAGTCGGGGGGGAGCTGGAGGTCCTGAAGCGACTTGCACAGGGGGACCTTCCTTTGAATGTGGGCGCCTGCTAAGCACATCATTGGTTGCTAGGACACCGAAGGTCCTAGCAACCAATGACAGAGGAAGATTTGAAGTGGTGGAGTTGGGGGTAGAACAGGAGAGTGCATCCATGCAGAAACCATCCCTGGGGAAATTGCGATAGTGCACATTGCACTCACGAAGCATACCCAAACTGAGTGGAGCCCACTTCGGAACTTAAGACAGTGGGCTCCGGGACTTTAGCCCAGACCCCAGGACTTAAACCTCATACACACGATCAGATTATCAGGCACATTTTCATCTGTTTTTTGTTGCATGCTAGCCTCATATCGAAAGTGAAGAGGTTACTTTCATACGAAAATTCCCGTACGACAGAATTCATCTGCAGAAGTAATGCCATGTGTTAAAGTGTTCTGTATGCATTCTTTTGTTTCCGAGCATGCGTAGTCTTGCTCTTACTTTTTTTTTTTTGGACGAAAACTATAATTTATAAAACGAAAATCAGACGTTGTGTTCACGTACGTTAAAATTTTTTTATAGCCTGCACATCCAGTTTTGGTTGTGCAAAAAAATTTGTAATCGGCTGTTGAAAGCACTATACTAGCAATCCGAAAATTGGCAGATCATTCGTTGGACTAAATTTTTCTTCCGATTTTCTTATCGTGTTAACGGGCCTTTACTTTAAATCCCGGGACGTTCGGGAACCTGGGAAGTTTGGGAGGTATGATATAACAAATGGTTTTAGTATGGGGCCCATTCACAACGACTTAGATATTCAGGTATGTTTTAGTGTGCTGAGGCTCTTTGTGCATTAACACATAAAAAAAAAAAAAAAAAAAATTTGTGCAGGACCTATTTTTTTTTTTTTTTTGTACCAAAATGCACAAAATATTTGCCTCTATGTCTTGTTGCACAGTAATGCCAGTGTCTCATAGCCTACTGTATATGTGCATTTGGGTGCATAAGAAATTGCAGTGCACCACAATGCACATATATTGCATTTTAACAGAGTGGAGAGTAAAAAAAACCCTTGCTGAGTGCTGTGAACCTATGCAATTCCAACACACACAAAACAAGTGCACCTGACCCTCACTACATCGTGACGCATGGTTTAGTCAGTGGACAAACATTGAGTACATTTGTCCCACACAGCCAGAATGTTGATTTTTAATGGTGAAACTGGACATTAGTACAGCCTAGAAGGAAACTATAAAACCCAAGACCCTCATACAAGTATATAAATGAGGGCCTCCTCGGGGTCTGGGTTAAGAATGAAGGGATAAGAGTTTTACTGAAGAAAAAAAGGTTCTGGACAGGGCTATGTCCAGTGTCAAACCCAGGTACTCCAATCTGTGAAAAGGGTCCAGCGATGGCTTCCTCCGGCTGATTACCAAAACTCTGCAGAGCCTGTACTGCCCGTTAGAGGCTTGTGAATAACGTAAATTGCCTGGGAATGGAGACGAAGCCAGAACCCGGGTCAAGCAGCTTGGCAAAGACCAGAGGAGCCATGGACAGGCCAAAAGGAAAGGGCGTCAAACTGGTAATGCTAATCGCCAGTTGGCAAATAGGTATCCCGGATGTCCGATGCCAGAATAGCTGACCTGGCAGTTTCCAAACTTTAACCTGTAGGATCAGGTTGAGAGTTTTGAAATCCAGAAGGGGCTAAACTGCTCCATTTGGTTTGGGAACCATGAAAAGGTTTAAGTAGAAAACCTTAAAGCATTCCTCTGATGGAACAGGAGTATTAACCCATTCAGACAAGAGCTGCCAGATAGCAGGATTCAGACGGGGCTGTGACAGGAAATGAGACAGGTTGGAGTGCACTAGGTAGGAAGGTGGAAAGAATACAAAACTACAGATTGTAGCCGCTGCAAATGACCCTACGGACTTAGGCGTCTGAGATTTTCTGGGACCAGAAGGACGACAGATGTCCCATTATTTAAAAAAGTGGGAACTGGCTTGGAAGGCCATATCTTCTTGCAAAAGTAGGTTTCTTGTGTTAGACTTGGCATTGAAAGACGAAGAGGGACGAAAGGATCCCTTTCCAACCTCTAAAGTAGATCTACTGGCTGTGACACAAGTCTTTTTCTTCCGGGAGGAGAGTACTCTTTAACTGCTTTTGATCTCCTTATCCATGGAGGGATACAAAAAAAAAAAAAACAGGCACTCCTCTTCAAAAGGGAACCACTCAAGGCATTTCTTGCATAGGAGTTTCACTGATCAACATTTGAGCCTGAGAATCCTGTAGATATGCAACGTGGATAGAGAGAAGATTCATACTGGAAAATTGGCAAAGTGTATCTGCACAGCCATTCACTCAGTAATGCAAGTCTATAGATAAAAGGCCTAACAAGAAAAAAAAAACGCATCTTTAAACTGGGATTCTGGGTCATATGCTTAATCCAGACAGGAATGGTTGGTTGGAGAGACTGCCATATACACAAGCACAGGTTGCATAGCAGGGCCCGCCAAAGAAAATACAGCTTTAAGGAGAGCCTCTAACCACTTATCTACAGGGTCTTTGAACACTAGGTTATCCACCACAAGGCATGAGGGTCTTGTGTGGGCAGAAAAGGCAGAATTGTATGATAGGAAGTAATTCTTTCCCACAAAATTATTCCTCAATAGGATATTGTGGCAACAAGTTTAGGAGAAGGAAAAATCTTCCCAGTTTGGGGAAATTTTCCATATAGGATAAGCTCCACCAGCAACTGGTGGGTTTACTGGTTTTGAGAATTTGAGAGACCCCATACTGAATATACCTTAGGGCAAGAAGACTCTGACTGCTAAACAAGAGTATACAGCATCAATAAGCATCCTCATCTGATGCTTAAGGTGAAAGGTCCTCCCCTGCAGTCACCTCCTCCTCTGGCATAGTGTTTGGCTGAAGAGCTAAATCAAAAACCAATTCAGGAGTGGAGGTCCAAGGGGCATAGCTGTAAACCCTGTTATCTATGGCCTCAATAAGAGCAAAAATTATGCCAATGAAATCCGACATTATGGTAGAAAAGTCCTCTTTACAAAATAAAAGTAGGCGACCGGTGTGGACAAATGGTCAGCCAAATGGGCAGAGGATGGCAGGGATTCAGGGTAGGGCAACCATCAGATGGAAAGGGACTAGGGCCCTGAACTGGTGTACTACAAATGAAATGAAAGCTGAGCCAGCACTAGTAATTCCACCTGGCCTCTTCTCTGCACTTCTGCACTGCCATGCTTGTAAAATTTGTCTCCAGAAATCTACTCATATCCCCCAAAACAATGAAGCAATGGGATGCCTCGGTGCCATGCACTTGTAGGCCATAGTAACCCAGGTGTCGTGAGAATATCCTCTAGTAGAGTGCTCTGTAGTAGGGAAATAACTAGATGTTGGCAATCTGGAGAGGGCTGTGGGGCTGCGCAGTTCCAATGTACCCAAAGGGGAAATCTTGACAAAAACCTGGCCTTCCGCCCTGTACTAACCACATCAGTAGCAAGATAAAACCGGGAAATTACCTCCAGCCTGCTTTATCCACCCAATATCCCGCCTCCACCCCCCAGGTAGAGAACGGCTCAGGACCTTTTAAGCACCCTGCGGTTAAACCCATGTGCCAGGAAGAGTACCCACAGCCGGACCCAAAACAGCATTACAGGTGGGTCCCAGTACAGTCCAAGGTTCTGCTGAGGAGTCCACCGATCTGAAAACTGCATAAAAGTCACAGTGGTGCAGCAGATTGATAGGAAATTAGCTTAGAAGATAATCATCCAAAGGAGGAAAGAAAAAGAAAACCTCAATATAAAAACTGTAAGGTTAGGAAATAAAAATCGTCTGAAATCACAAAAGAAAAAAAAAAAAAAAAAATCACAAAAATCACAAAAAAAGTGAAAAAGAAGCTTAAGGTTTCTCATTTCCAAAAAAGTTTCAGTTATTGTCAGCCAAGTCCAATAAAACTGGATTTCTATCCTTCTATACAGTTTTTCAAAATGTATAATGTTTTTCTACATGGCAGCTTTTGAAGCAAACCTGAAAGTAAACCATGAAAAATGTACTCTAGAAAGGGTTAAAAAAAAAAAAATAAAAAATAAAAAAGTTACACAGTTGATGAAATCACTTTACTACTTGCCGACCGCCGCAAGTAAATATACTGCGGCGGTCAGCCCCGGCCAGGCAAAGTGACGTATATTTACGTCACTAGCCTGTCACCGGCTTGTGAGCCAATAGCGGGCGAGCGCACGCCCGCTGAGGCTCGTGCCCGCCGCGGCTCGTTCACCAAGGAGTCCGTGCGTGTGACCGGCGGACCCGATGTCCGCCGGTCACTCGCCGATCGTCGGCACAGCGGGAGAAAGGCAGGCGGCTAATGTAAACAAGTCGCCTGTCATTCTCCCCTGTGTAAAAATGGAGATCAGACGGTTCTACTATGTAGAACCGTTGATCTCTGTTTTTACACCAGTAGCCATGTCCCATCATAGTTAGAAACACGCCCCTACGACACACTTAACCCCTGCATCTCCAATAAAGTTAACCCCTTCCCTGCCAGTGTCATTTTTACAGTAACAGTGCATATGTATAGCACTGATTACTGCAGTAATGTCACTGGTAACCCCAAAAGTGTCAAAAATGTCAGTCAAGGGTCCGATCTGTCCGCCGCAATGTCGCAGTCCCGCAAAAAAAAAAAAAACAAATCGCAAATTGCCGCCATTACGCGTTAGTTAGTTATGTCACAAAGCAGTGTCAGAGAATTTAACCCAACCCAACTCAATGATAGAGGGGCGGGTACTACGTCTGTCAATGAGCTAAGAGAAAAGGATTTTACGGTAAGATCTTACAAAAATCCAATTTTCTCTGTCGCTCATTGACAGACGTAGTCCTCTTTGATTCTCATCAATAGGGACGTCCCAAAGCAGTGCCACAAATGAGGGGTGGGATTGACAGAAATCAAAATCCAATCTAGAAGGCCCAACCGGTGCCAACTAGAAGTTTAAAGGCTCATCAGACAAAAAGGGATGAGACTCAAATAAAATTCCAACGGAAAAAAACCCTCGAGGTAGACCACCGGTCTCCTCAAATTGCGGCCTGCAAAACCTTGCGGCCAAACGAGGCATCAGACGATGCCATTACATCAACTTTATAATGTTTTGTAAAGGTATGCACCGACGACCAGGTAGCCGCCTTGCACACCTGGACCACTGACGCCTGATGGCGAAAGGCCCATGACGCACTAAGCGCCCGAGTGGAATGCGCCTTAACCGGGAACGGGGGCTCCCGACCCTTAATAGAATAAGCCTGTACCACCGTCTGTCTGATCCATTTGGAAATAGTCGCGGCAGATGCAGGCAACCCCTTTTTGGGCCCATCTGGGACCACAAAAAGTGAATCCGTCTTGCGAAACGAGTCCGTCGTTTTCAAGTATACCCTGATCGCCCGAACCACATCCAAGGAGTGTAAAGCAAACTCCCGATGATGGCTGGGCTTAGGACACAGGGAAGGTAATACAATTTCCTCATTCAGATGAAATTCTGAAACCACTTTAGGTAGGAAGGATGGATTCGGACGTAGAACCACCTTATCTCTATGAACCACCAGATATGGGGAACGACAAGATAATGCAGCCAGTTCTGACACCCTGCGTGCAGAAGTGATAGCCACCAAGAAGGCCACCTTCTGGGACAACGTAGGTAAAGGAATCTCCCTAATATCTTCAAAGGGAGGTTTCTGAAGAACCGACAATACTAGATTAAGATCCCAGGGCGGTAAAGGTGCGAGCATTGGCGGAGCCAGATGTCGCACCCCCTGGATGAAATTCCGCACCAAGGAATGAGTAGC
Source organism: Pelophylax lessonae (assembly GCF_965119305.1). Classification (NCBI taxonomy): domain Eukaryota; kingdom Metazoa; phylum Chordata; class Amphibia; order Anura; family Ranidae; genus Pelophylax; species Pelophylax lessonae. The sequence continues at coordinate 259,443,732 of NC_138769.1, forward strand.
CAAAGGTTTCTGAAAGAAGATAGCTAATGCTGAAACCTGACCCTTGATAGTGCTCAAGGCCAGTTTCAGCTCAACTCCTTGTTGCAGAAAAGCCAATATTCGATTAACCGAATAGGAACATGGGTGGAACCCCAGGGGTTTACACCATGCAATGTAGGACTTCCATGTGCGATGATAAATCTTTCTGGAAGTCGCTTTCCTTGCTTTAACTAGAGTAGGAATAACTGAAGCTGACAATCCCTTGTCCTTCAGCAACTGGGTCTCAATAGCCAGGCCGTTAAAGCCAGCGATCGTAAAGCAGGATGGAAGATCGGTCCCTGAGACAGTAGGTCTTCCCTGAGAGAAGTCGCCACGGGACGTCCGCAACCAGTCTGACCAAGTCGGGGTACCAGGCTCGACGAGGCCAGTCCGGAGCTACCAGGATTACTGGAATTCCTTCCCCCTCTATCCTGCGAAGAAGTCTTGGCAGTAACCTGGGAGGAGGGAAGGCATACATTAGCTGGTATTGCCCCCACGGGGCGACCAGTGTGTCTGCGGTCTCTGCTAGAGGATCGCGGGAGCGAGCCACAAATCTCCGCACTTTCCTGTTGAATCGAGATGCCAACAGATCCACATCCGGGGTGCCCCAACGTAGGCACAATTGGTGGAAAACTTCTGGATGGAGGGACCATTCCCCCTGATCCAGAATCTGACGGCTGAGATAATCTGCCTGCCAATTCTCCACCCCCGGAATGAACACCGCGGAGAGAGCTGGAACAAACCGTTCCGCCCAGTGAAGAATGCAAGCCACTTCCCTGGCCGCCCGGACACTCTTGGTGCCCCCTTGGCGATTGACATAAGCCACGGCCGTGGCGTTGTCCGACTGGATCCGAACCGGGCTGCCCTGGAGTTGCTCGGTCCAGTGAATCAAACAAAGTCTGATCGCTCTCAGTTCCAATACATTTATCGGTAACCTGGATTCTTCCGGGGACCAAAGTCCCTGGGCAGATAATCGACCGAGAATTCCTCCCCATCCGGATAGACTGGCATCCGTGGTCACAATCGTCCAATATATTGGCAGAAATGACTTCCCCTGGTTGAGCATCGGAGATCGAAGCCACCAGACCAGAGACTCCCTGGTCTGTTCGCTCAATCGGATCCGATTGTCCAGGGATTCCGGATTCCGATTCCATTTGAGAAGAATCTCTTCCTGAAGGATTCGGGTATGGGACTGGGCAAATGGTACTGCTTCGAAGGAAGCCACCATCAACCCCAGAACCCTCATGCAAGTCCGAAGAGAAGGCCAGCTGTTGGATAGTAACAACTGAATTGCTGATTGAATCTTCCGGAGTTTCCCTGCCGGAAGAAATACTCTTGCCCTGGATGCGTCTAGAATTAGACCCAGATATTCGAGCCTCCTGGTGGGAACCAGAAATGACTTTTGCCGGTTCACCAGCCACCCGAATTCCTGTAAAGAGATCATAGTAATCTCTAGGTTTTGTAACAGGGTCTGCGGAGACTCTGCATGAAGCAGAAGATCGTCTAGGTAACCTAGAATCGATATGCCTCGTTGACGCAGTAGTGCCAACATTGGGGCCAACACCTTCACGAAGACCCGAGGAGCCGTGGCGAGACCGAAAGGTAACGCCGCAAACTGATAATGGTTCTCTTCTACGGAGAAACGTAGAAACCGCTGATGTCCTGCATAAATGGGAATGTGAAGATAGGCATCCTTGATGTCTATGGACGCTAGGAAATCCCCCTGATGCAGGGAGGCCGCTACTGTGCGAATGGACTCCATCCTGAATTTTCTTATGTTGACAAAAGAATTGAGTGCCCTTAAGTCCAGAATTGGACGCACCTTGCCCTCTTTCCTGGGTATTGTAAATAGGTTTGAATAAAAACCTTGAAAACGTTCTGCCCAAGGAACGTGGACCACCACTCCTTGTTGCAGTAAATCCGTGACCGCCCCCCGCAAAGCTACTAGGCGATCCGGGGATAGTCTGATATTGGAAGGGAGGAATCGCACCGGTGGAAGAGATCGAAACTCGATCTTGTACCCTGACCTTATGACTTCGCAAACCCATGTGTCCGGGATTATGGAAAGCCATGGATCCGGGAACCGGCGAAGACGTCCCCCCACCCCAGTTATGGGTGGGGGCACACCTTCAGGCTTTAGTAGTCTTATCTTCAGGTCTGGAAGAATCTGACTTTTGCTTGCCCGACCAGCGTCCCCTGAAACCTCCCGAAGGAGTTTTGGAGGACTTTGTTTTTTCACCCGTGGGACGAAAAAATTTCTTATGAGCGGAGAAAGAAGGCCCCCGTCTTTGACGAGGTCCTTTACCCTTAGTACTTTGTGGTAAAAAAGTGCTCTTTCCACCAGTGAGATCCTTGATGATCTCATCTAAGTTGGCTCCGAATAGACGCTCTCCTAAAAAAGGGAGATTAGCCAATGCTTTTTTAGAACCTTGGTCAGCTGACCAACATTTTAGCCACAGTGTACGCCTGAGGACCACTGCTGAAACTGATGCTCGCGCCAACAATGGAGTGGCGTCTAACGCCGCGTCACAAAACAAACTGTAACCCTTGTATCATCTGTTCCAACAAATCTGATACCGCCTGAGGGACATCTTCTAAGTCCCGGCGTAACCACTTGGTCCATTCAGTTACAGTTTGCGAAACCAGCCCAATAGCAATTATTGGTCTGAAAGCTGATCCAATCAAGGAAAAAATGGCGCGAGACATAGCTTCTATCTTGCGATCCACCGGATCCTTAAAAGACGGAGCGTCTTCCAATGGAATGACCGCAGCTTTATTTAATCTAGAAATTGGTGAATCCACCACCAGTGGTACTGTCCATTTCTTAAGGAGGGCTTCCTCAAACGGATAACGCCTAATAATGCGTTTGGAAATAGCAGGGGTGCGTTTTGGCTGACTCCATTCTTCCTTGATCGGATTACCGAAACATTTAGGCAATGGAAATACTTTCGCCATTTTGGTGCGTTTTTTAGTACCAAAGGGAATTTCAGTCTCAGCTACTTCCGACGGTGTAACCTGTAAGCTTAAGGTTTCTCGGACAGATACAATTAGTGCATTTACCAACGCTTCCTCTCGGGCTATGGCTGATGCCGAAACATCCTCCTCACTGTCTGAAGAGACAGTACCTGAGACACAAATCCCAGATGAGGTACCTGCAACTGCAGGAATAGGCTCAGACTCTGAATCTGAAGTTTCAGATGAAATGGGGGTATGTGAACCTGGTCTACAGCAAAATGGCGGCGGACTGCCGATGTAGCGTTCTCAGCACAGCAGCCTACATGCTCCCAGCTAATGGCGGCCTGTCGGCCTGCGGGAGTCTGACGATCCACTACAGTCAAGGTAGGCTATACCTCCTATGTATTGCTATAGTACTGAAGTCAGTTTGCAAACCAAGCCTGCTGGTTTAAAATGTTAGCTCCCAAACCAAGTCCGCTGCCCAAACCGAGCACATTATCACTGAGGATATGTGAACTTATCATAGGTTACAAGGGGGACTTTAGTGTCAGAAAGAATCCGACCATGCATAGAGGGGCCCGTATCCCAAAAACGCCTCACAGGGAGGAAAGGGAAACATTTACTCACCATACCGGACTGACAGGCACCCTCTCTTCACAGTACCCTCTCCACCGAAGTGGGGGGCTGTCGACCAATCCGGACGCCTTGACTCTCTGGTTCCTGGCGTCCAAGCGAGACGTTTAACTCGCAAGGTCAGTCCCTCCAATGGGACTCTGTCGCGGCCGACCCAGCGCGGAGCTATGGTCTGCATGCGCTCGCAGGCTGAACCGAGGTGACCACTGGATCTCAACATCCAGCCCGTCGCCCGGTCCCGCATACTTACTTGAATGTGTTGCGGCCGACCAAGCGTGGTGCTATGGTCTGCGCGCGCTCGTAGGCCGGCTGGGGTGACCACTGGATCTCAACATCCAGCCCGTCGCCCAGATCTGGCGTAATTTGCTTGAAGATCTCACAGGAAAAAAACTGGAGAAACTACCTAAAAAAAATTCTTTTTTTTTTTTTTTTTTTTAAATCTTGCCAGGACCAAAAAGATCCCAGCAAGGAACTTAGGTCCTTACTCCTGACTAGACAGAAAAAAAACTAACATCCTGTAGCAGAGAGGGAGAGGATATACCCTCTGGGACTGCCCCTAAGGTGGAGCCAGAACGTTTTTCTTTCTGCCTAGTCCTACTCCTGTAGAGGGCAGCATAATCCTATTGATGAGAATCAAAGAGGACTACGTCTGTCAATGAGCGACAGAGAAAAAAAAACACCAAAAATGACAAAAATCTTTCCCTTTGTTAGTAAACGCTATAACGTTTGCGCAAACCAATCAAAATACGCTTTTTGCGATTTTTTTTACCAAACATATGTAGCATAAAACAAATTGGCCGAAAATGTTAAAAAAATTTTGATTTTTACATTTTTTTTTGGGAATTTCATTTAAAAAAATTGAAAATATTTTTTGCAAAATTTACACTCTTTTTTTGTTTATAGCGCATGATAAAAAAAAAAAAAAAAAAAAAAAAAATCGCACAGGTGATCAAATACCACCAAAAGAAAGCTCTGTTTGTGGGAAAAAAAAAGGACGTCAAATTCGTTTAGGTACAGCATCGCACGACCGTGCAATTGTCCGTTAAAGTCACGCAGTAAAAAAAAAAAAAACCCTGGTCAGGAAGGGGGTAAAATCTTCCGGGGCTTAAGAGGTTAAAGCATAGCCCTAAATCCAATATACAAGCGGTCCCCAGCTTACAAACAAGATAGGGACTGTAGGTTTGTTCTTAAGTCAAATTTGTTTGCAAGTCGGAAGAGGTACATTTTTTAAGTGTAGCTCCAGCCTAAAGAATAATTTCTACGTTTTTTGGATAACATATGGAATGGTTAACACCCCTGTACCATTTGTTTTGCGGTCTGTACCCCTGTTCAGAAGATTTCACCTCCCTTTCTGTCCCTATGACAACTGAATTTTGAAAATTTTGGGTTGTTGTGGGAACAAGGATTGGTGATGAAGCACCAGTGGAGACACATTTTTCCCATGACAACTCTTACAGGAGTGAATGTCCCTTCCTAGGGCTAGATTGCTCCTCACTTCCTGTTGTCTCTCCCAGTTTGTAAGTAGGAGTCGTTTGCAAGTCGGATGTTTGTAACCTGGGGACCGCCTGTATATTAGCTTACAGGTCATTAGAGGTAAACTTAGATGAGGAGGGAGCAGGGAACATGGCCAAGCCACAATGTGGGTGTCTATGGATGCACACAGCCCAGCTCGGGAATGTGCCCGTAAGATTGCCCCTACACATGGCACACGGCTTGCAACAGGGGCACACTCAGAAAAGGAGCAGACAGCGATGGTGGGAGTAGGATTGTAATTTGATAGATAACACTATGACAAGGTTGAATCTAACAATTGTGGCAAAAAAAAGAGAAGAGAAAAACAAAAAAAACAAAAAACATGCATTCTAGCTTAGTGAATTTAACAGAATATAAAAAAGAACACTTACCCAGTATGACATGTAAAATTTGCTCTAGATCCAAAGAGAGTATCGTCAAAGTGTACATCTCCATTTGCTATATCCCCAGGAGACCTACAATCTCTCCCTGCATATTAGATATACAAAAATGTAAACAAGGATATATTAAAGTCGGAAAAATAAATGTATAAAAACTTTTAGTATGGAGAATGAGCCATATTAAAAAGAAGGTTTTGAAATTCTGTGACATTGGTTCAAAAGACTAAACTTCAACATAAATATTTTACAAATGTTAAGAGAAAAGCTTTAAAACAGATCAGTAAATAGTCATAGGATTATATATTTGGTGGCTCTTACTACCTGTCAAAGAATTTATAATCTGTCCATTCAGTCCAAAGATTCACACAATCTCTGCCACACAACACAACCCTGTGTGGCAGGGTAGTAGACCTGATTTTCTCTGCTGCATTTGAAGCGGACCTTCAGTCATTTTTTTTTTTTTTTACATCTTTCTGTCTATACAATCTTCTGCCCTTGTTGTTTTAAACTTTGGATAGTAAAACATTTTTTTTTTTTTTTCAGAAAAAAAAAAATTTTCAGCCAGTAAATACCTTACAGCCCACTTACTCTTTGTCTGGTAATTAGCCTAGGCTAAATGACATCAGCTTGTGAGAGTTTGCTAGCAAGAGAGGAAGGGTGAGTCAAAGGAAATCCAATGAGAGATGCAAAGGCCTGAATGAGGGCGTCGACAAAGATTTGCCTAGGCTATAAAAAGACTGCCCAGACCCTGAAACTGAGCTGTAGCATGGAGGCCAAGACCATACAGTGGTCTATCAGGACAGGTTCCACTCAGAACAGGCCTCGCCATGGTCAACCAAAGAAGTGGAGTGCACATTCTCAGCGTAATATTCAGAGGTTGTCTTTGGGAAATAGACATAGGAGTGCTGCCAGCAGTGCTGCAGATGTTGAAGGGGTGGTGGTGGGGGGGCGGGGGTTAGCCTGTCAGTACTCAGACCATACGCCGCACACTGCATCAAAACTGGTCTGCGTGGCTGTCATCCCAGAAGGAAGCCTCTTCTAAAGATGATGCACAAGAAGGCCTGCAAACAGTTTGCTGAAGACAAGCAGACTAAGGACATGGATTACTGGAACCATGTCATGTGGTCTGATGAGACAAAGATAAACTTATTTGGTTCGGAAGGTGGCAAGCGTGTGGCAGCAACCAGGTGAGGAGTACAAAGACAAGTGTGTTTTGCCTACAGTCAAGCATGGTGGTGGGAGTGTCATGGTCTGGGGCTGCATGAGTACTGCCAACACTGGGGAGCTACAGTGCACTGAGGGAACCATGAATGCCAGCATGTACTGTGACATACTGAAGCAGAGCATGATCCCCTCCCTTCAGGGACTGTCTGCAGGGCATTATTCGAACATGATAACGGCCCCCAACACACCTCCAAGACAACCACTGCCTTGATAAAGAAGCGGAGGGTAAAGGTGATGGACTGGGCAAGCATGGCTCCAGACCTAAACCCTATTAAGCATCTGTGGGACATCCTCAAATGGAAGGTGGAGGAGCGCAAGGTCTAACATCAACCAGCTCCGTGATGTCGTCATGGAGTAGTGGAAGAGGACTCCAATGGCAAACTGGGATTGGGCGCCTTCTTAGGGGAAACGCGTCGGGTGGAGAAGCCGCGCTGTCACTTCTCGCGGTCCACGCTACAGAGCAGCTGCGATCATCTGTTATCTACTCGCCCATCTTATCGTCTGTTTATGTAAGTGTTCTACCTTTATTTGCATTAAACTTATCATTGAGATAATGCACTATTGCCTGCTCCTTACTTTCTTATGTGGGGACTATCACTGTGAATGAGACACACCGGGAGTGTCCCATAGACCCATATTGATACGGAGCCGCAGTAGGATTGTTCAGAGGGAGACAACTTGGATATCAGAGATACCAGTGGTTGCTGGCAATATTTCCCATACCTGACCCGTAATAATTTACATCTGGTAAGAGTTTCATCCTCACCATTTTACGAGGTGAAAGATTCGGTTGTGGGAACATTTCTTGCTGCACTACACAAGGCCTTGCAAGTTATAAAGTGTATGCTATCTGGTTAGCTGGTAAGGGTACCATCACCATTCCCACTTTTCACGTGGTGTTGTGGAGGACACAAGTCTGTGAACCATTATTGCACTCTCATTTGCACTTTATCAAGAAGTTTCATGTACACATGTTTATGGACTCTTGTAGGGCTGAAACAACTAATTGATTAATCGATTATAATCGTCAACTAATCGATTATGAAAATAGTTGTCAACTAATCGATTAATCGTCAGCCGATTAGTTGTCCTTCATACAGAATGCATTATTTGTTTACATATCAGAAAATACAGTGCAGCACATATACAGCTCAGTAAACCATCCATACATGTCAGTAGATGACAGAGAACTTGTGAATGTGTGAGGAGCAATGCCTCATGGGAAATGTAGTCCTGGGCAAGAGAAGGAACCAAGTGATTCTAAAGGCAAAGGTTTTTTAACCTTGCTATAGGGACACTCTGTACAGTACTATACTTTGCTGCTTCCTATAGGGGCACTTTGAAGGCAGAAGGGGCTGGAAGTGCCATGGGGGGGGGGGGGGGGCAGAAGAGGCGAATCAGTGCTGCTCTGTGAAAAATCATTACACAGAGAGGATAAGTATTAGTGCCGGTTCACACTAGGGCGACCTGTGAGGCGACCAGGTCGCCTCACAGGTCGCCGCAGGTCGCCTCCCATAGGGAAGCTGCGGACCCGTTCTAATAGGAGCGACACAAGTCGCTCCGACCTAGAAAAAGGGTCCGGAGCTTCTTTGGGGCGACCCGGAGGCGACCGCCATAGACTTCAATGTTATGAAGTCCGTGGCGGCCGCTCCGAGGTAGCGGCGCGCTGCTCGCACCGCGACCTCGGAGGTCGCGGTGCGAAGTAGCGTCGCCCCTATGTGAACGGGGGCTTACAAGATTGTTGTTAAGAAGAAAAAATCCAACGTTTACAATCACTGTAAGGGCTCTGTGCTGGGAAGATCAGCATCTGAACCCAGAGAAGGTGGAGGCCGATATACTAGAGGTGATATAAGGCATTACAATTACATTTAAAGGAAAAGTTTATTAGTATTGTGCATTATACTGTATTTAAAATTATTATATCCATGAAAAAAAAAAGTCTCAGCTTTTAGTACTACTTTAATATATAAATGTTATTTCCCCCCTCCACCCTTCATATACCTTCATGTCTGACTCCCAGTTAAAATATCCTGCATATCCAACTTCTGGGCATATTTTTTTTTTATATACATACACATGAAAAAAAAAAAGCATGCTGCTGCTGCTACTAAAGGTCTTCTGCTTCCCATACATGTATTGGATTTTTGGACAAAAATATTTGCATCTATATTTATTCAAAAATGATTTGTATATTTGTTGAATGGACGAGTGTTGTTTGAAAATTCCACTTGCTTTAACAATAAATTTTAAAATGAATAAAACTTCTAAGCAAAAACCATATACACTATTTGAAGATTTGTTTGATCGAGAAGTTTTCTATTCTGCTCCTTCAAATTTTCCTGTCACTGTGGTTGACACCGGACACCAATATACACTAATGGTTAGAAAAATTGGATGAATGTTTTTAAAAATTTTCTAAAAAAAATTTAGTTTGTGTATTACCAGCATAAGTGACAGCAGGCACAGGGAGCTTGTATAAAACTACCCGCCTATTAATAAGGGAGTCTATCATGATTATATACAAATCCGGTCTGAAAATTTGCAAAACAGTGTTTTAGGTCTTTTAAAAATATTGATCTCGGAGTCTGATATGTACCACATTTAAACCTCTAATAATACATATATCTGTTTCAGAGTGGATTAAATATCCAACTATATAGCTGGATAGTTATATTTACCACTACATATAGATATTGAAGAATATTAACTAAATTATACACTTTTTTTTTTTTTTTTTTTTTTTAGGTTTTTATCCGATTAGTCGATTAATCGAAGCAATAATCGACCACCTAATCGATTATGAAAATAATCGTTAGTTGCAGCCCTAGACTCTTGGGACTTGAATATTATATGCGTGTTTTCACATACACAGTGCACCTTTGTTGTGAATTTTATGTACCTACTTTATATTTTATTCTTTTATTTTTAAATAATTTATAACCTTTGATGGTTTTTTGGAGCATCACTTTTCAATTCTGATCACATTTTTGACGATTTTGATTATATTATATTATATTATATTAATATATATATATATATATATATATATATATATATATATATATATATATATATATATATATATATATATATATATATATATATATATATATATACACACACACATATATACATACACATACACACTATTAAGCGCACTCATACACCTTTTTCAATACACTCACTCCACTCAGGTTGGAGTTTCAGTTGCTGCTGATAGGAGACTCACTAGGTTGCGCACCTTCATTTTTTTCCAATCACTGATAATGAGTGCCCCGATTATCAGTGCAGTCTCACCAGTGCCACCCCATCTGTGCCCACCCACCAGTGCAGCCTCACCAGTGCCCATCAGTGCTACAGAAAAATTACTTATTTTATAACAAACTAAGAAAAAAATGGATTTTTGTAAAATCTTACCGTAAAATCCTTTTCTCTTAGCTCATTGACAGACGTAGTCCTCGGTGATTCAACACCCTCGGGTTATGCTGCCCTCTACAGGAGTAGGACTAGACAGGAAAGAAAACGTTCTGGCCACACCCTAGGGGCAGTCCCAGAGGGTATATCCTCTCACTTCCTGCTCTAGCAAATCAGTTATGTCACAAAGCAGTGTTTAGAGAATTTAACCCAACCCAACTTAAAAACAGAGGGGCGGGTACTACGTCTGTCAATGAGCTAAGAGAAAAGGATTTTACGGTAAGATTTTACAAAAATCCATTTTTCTCTATCGCTCATCGACAGACGTAGTCCTCGGTGATTCAACACCCTCGGGACGTCCCAAAGCAGTACCACAAATGAGGGGTGAGAAAAATGGAAATCAAATCCAATCTAGAAGGCCCAACCGGTGCCAACTAGAAGTTTACAATGCTCATCCTCAGTGATGAGACTCAACAGAAATTTTTCAACAGAAAAAAACCCCCGAGGTAGACCACCGGTCTCCTCAAATTGCGGCCTGCAAAACCTTGCGGCCAAATGAGGCATCCGCCGATGCAATCACATCAATCTTATAAAATTTTGTAAAGGTATGTACCGACGACCAGGTGGTCGCCTTACATACCTGGACCACTGACGCCTGATGGCGATAGGCCCAGGAAGTACTGAGCGCTCGAGTGAAGTGCGCCCTAACAGGAAACGGAGGATTCCGACCCTTAATAGAATAAGCCTGTACCACCGTCTGACTGATCCATCTAGATATGGTCGCGGCAGACACAGGCAATCCCCTTCAAGGGCCATCCGTGATCACAAAAGTGAGTCCGTCTTACGAAAACCACTTTAGGAAGAAGGATGGATTCGAAAGAAGAACCACCTTATCCCTATGAACCACCAGATCTGGGGAACGACAGGATAATGCGGCCAGTTCTGACACCCTGCGTACAGAAGTAATGGCCACCAAGAAGGCCACCTTCTGGGATAATGTAAGCAAGGGAATCCCCCTGATATCTTCAAAGAGAAGTTTCTGAAGAACCGACCACACTAAATTAAGATCCCAGGCGGTAAGGGTGCGCGCACTGGCGGAGCCAGCTGTCGCACCCCCTGGATGAAATTCCGCACCAAGGAATGATTAGCCAAAGGTTTCTAAAAAGAAGATTGCTAACGCCGAAAACCTGACCCTTAATCGTGCTCAAGGATAGTTTCTGCTCAACCCCTTGTTGCAAACAGACCAAGATTCGGATCACCGAATAGGTATGTGGGGGAAATCCAAGAGATTCACACCACGCAATATAAAAGACTTCCATGTGCTGGAAGTCGCTTTCCTTGCTTTAACTGGAAGTAGGAATAACTGAAGCTGACACTCCCTTGTCCTTCAGTACCTGGGTCTCAATGGCCAGGCCATTAAGCCAGCGACTGTAAAGCAAGATGGAAGATCGGTCCCTGAGACCGCAAATCCTCCCTGAGAGGAAGTCTCCAAGGAGCGTCCGCGACTAGCCTCACCAAGACGGCGTACCAGGCTCGACGAGGTCAGTCCGGAATTTCCAGAATAACTGGAATTCCCTCCACCTCTATCCTGCGAAGAAGTTCCCGCAGCAACTTGAGAGGATGGAAGGCATGCCGTAGCTGATACTGCCCCCACGGGACGATTAGCGTTTCTGCTGCGTCCGCTAGAGGATCGCGGTGCGAGCTACAAACCTCCGCACCTTCCTGTTGAGCCAAGGTGCCAACAGATCCACATCCGGGATGTCCCAATGAAGGGACAGCTAGTGAAAAACCTCTGGATGAAGAGGCCATATGCGATTGGATCCGAATCGGGCTGCTCTAGAGCTGCTCGATCCAGTAAATCAGACAAAATCTGATCGCTCTCAGTTCCGATACCCTATTGGTAATCTGGATACTATCGGAAGAAATTACTTCCCCTGGTTGAGCATTGGAGACTTCCTGGTCCGCTCGCTCAACCGGATCCGATTGTCCAGGGAATCGGAATTCTGATTCCATTAAAAAAGAATCTCCTTCAGGAGAATTCGGGTATGAGACTGGGTATACGGTACTGCCTCTAAGAAGGCCACCATCAGTCCCAGCCAATTGACGGACAGCAACATCCGAATCGTTGACTGAACCTTCTGGAGTTTCTCCGCAAGGAGAAACTCTCTTGCCCAGGATGTATCCAACCTTAGGCCCAGATAGTTCAGTCTCCTGGTGGGAACCAGGGATGATCTTTGGGAAAGCGAAAAAACGCTGATGTCCTGCGATGATGGGGATATAAAGATAGGCCTCCTAAATGTCTATGGACTCCAGGAAATGCCCCTGATGCAGGGAGGCCACCACTGTACAGATGGACTCTATCTCTTCCCAAGTCCAGATTTGGACGCACCTTGCCCTCTTTCCTGGGCATTGAGAATAGGTTCTAATAGAACCCCTGAAACCGTTCAATGTTAGAAGGGAAGAATCGCACTGGTGGAAGTGATCGAAACTCGATCCGGTGTCCTCCAGAAACTGGTGAAGACAACCCCCCCACCCCAGAGATGGGTAGGGGCGCATCAGGCTATATTCTTCAGGCTTGGCTGAGCTGGACTCTTTGTTTAGCCGACCAGCGCCCTTTGAAACCCCTCTAAAGGGGCTTTGGAGGGTTTCGCCTTATCGCCCGCCCTCGCGGAACGAACAACTCTTATGAGCAGAAAAGGAAGGTCCTCGTTAGTTACGAGGTCCTTCTATCCTAACAGTCTGTGGCAAGACAGCAGGTGCTACCGTCTATCCTATAAAGAGGAATTCCTCAAACGGATAGCACCTAGCCATGCGTTTGGAAATAACAGGAGTTCGTTTCAAAACGACCCCATTTGGGTAAAGGAAAATCCTTCGCCCTTTTGGTAGGCTAACAAGTACCAAAATAGGAATCTCAGTCTCAGCTACCTCTGCCGGTGTAACCTCGAGACTAAAGGTTTCCCGGACGGACACAACAACTAGTGCATCCACCACTCTTGTGCTATGGCGGAGGCAGAAACGTGCTCCTCACTGCTGAGGAGATATTACCTGAGACAACAGCCCCCTAGGAGGGACCTGCAACTGCATTGTATCTGAAGTATCTGATAAACAATAGGGGTAGGCGGGGGTCGCTACTTGACCCCCGTCCCTGACAGGCCACCTCCACCCGGGATACCAAAGACTCCAAAACTGCCGATAATGCATTAAAAACAAGTGGGGTACAGGAGGGTCCTGCGGCCACTTTGAGGGGATCAGGTGGGGATACCTATGCGGCAGGGTCAATGATTATACAAGAAACTTGCCAGCGACAAAAAATGACAAAGTAAAAAACTTTTTTTTTTTTGTGTCCCCCAGTCGCGCCCCTCAGTGTTACCTGCCTTTTTGGACGAGAAAAAAAAAGGAGAAAAAAAAAAAAAAAGAGAAAGAAAGAGAGAAAGAGAGAGAAAGAAAGAGAGAAAGAGAGAGAAAGAAAGAGAGAAAGAGAGAGAAAGAGAGAGAGAGAGAGAAAGAGAGAGAGAAAGAGAGAAAGAGAGAAAGAGAGAAAGAGAGAGAGAGAAAGAGAAAGAGAAAGAGAGAGAGAGAAAGAGAGAGAAAGAGAGAGATAGAGAGAGAGATAGAGAGAGATAGAGAGAGATAGAGAGAGATAGAGAGAGATAGAGAGAGATAGAGAGAGAGAGAGAGAGAGAGAGAGAGAGAGAGAGAGAGAGAGAGAGAGAGAGAGAGAGAGAGAGAGAGAGAGAGAGAGAGAGAGATAGAGAGAGATAGAGAGAGATAGAGAGAGATAGAGAGAGATAGAGAGAGATAGAGAGAGATAGAGAGAGATAGAGAGAGATAGAGAGAGAGAGAGAGAGAGAGCCCAAGGCTCATCCCTGATGCACAGAAGTTTTCATCAGCTTGCTCAGTGCTGTCCTGTTACAGACAGGAAGTCTTTGGCCCTATTTCCTGGGTAAAGGAGGCGGCTCCGCCCCTTAACACGCCTGCCGGCGCCTCCCCCTGGCTCCACGAGGTGTTTGAGTCACCTCAAACATGGCCGCCCCCATGCTGGAGACACGAGGCTACACCAAAATGGCGGCCTTGTGCGATCTACCAGACAATGGCGGCGGCCTGCACAGAATAGCGGCATGTCTGCAGAAGGATCTCGGCCTCACAACCCTTCACCCTCATGGTGGTCAGCGTGGTCGGCGGTACCGGACCCTGGCGGGCCGTATGCGGTCCGTGGCCGCCGGGAGGCATCTGCTAGCTGGAGGAATGATCTGGGATGCAGTATACATGTATAGACATCGCCCTGTGGCTACTGACAGGTAGGATACCTTATACCATCACAGTAAAGTTCTAGTACTGCCACTGACTACAATCATTTTCACATCTTTACAATTAAGATTGTCAGCTCCCAAACCAAGCCTCCTGGCTTCTTGTACACAAAAATCACACTCAATTAGGGGGATCTGTGACATGTTATAGGATAGAGGGGAACCCATCCTTACCATTACAGAGAGGGGCCCGCGTTCACCACAAGACCCGTCAGGGGGAAAGGGGGAACATACTACTCACCATACCGGAACCAGGCGGGCGCCAACTCCTGACAGTACCCCTCTCCACCGAGGTAGGAGGGCTGTTGACCAATACGGACGCCGTGACTCATGGTCTTTGGCGTTTCAGCGAGACGTTTAACTCGCAGGGTCAGTCCCCGTCCAGTGGGACTATGTCGCGGCCGACCCAGCGCGGAGCTATGGCCTGCACGCGCTCGTAGGCTGAACTGAGGTGACCACTGGATCTCAACATCCAGCCCGTCGCCCAGTTCAGCTTTCTTGCTTGAAGATCTCACAGGAACACTGGAGAAAAAAGCTGTCTAAAAAATCTTTTCTAAGAAAAAAATCCCGCCAGGACCGAAGATCCCAGCAAGGTATCTAGGACCTTACTCCTAACTAGACAGAAAAAAACTGATTTGCTAGAGCAGGAAGTGAGAGGATATACCCTCTGGGACTGCCCCTAGGGTGTGGCCAGAACGTTTTCTTTCCTGTCTAGTCCTACTCCTGAAGAGGGCAGCATAACCCGAGGGTGTTGAATCACCGAGGACTACGTCTGTCAATGAGCGATAGAGAAAAAAATGTTTTTTTCATTAAAAATTTTTGGTCTCTTCATTGGTTTAGCAAAAAATAAATAAATAAATAAAAACACTGGTGATTAACTATCACCAAAAGAAAGCTCTATCTCAAAAAATGATATACATTTAATTTGGGTACAGTGTTGCAATTCTCATTACTAGTGGGATGGCTCTGAAAGCTGAAAACTGGCCTGGGCAGGAAGGGGTGAAAGTGACTGGAATTGAAGTGGTTAAGTAAAATTATCTAACCACTATCAGGAAATTAGTATGATTAGTATGATCAGTTGGTGAGACTGTATCCATGACCAGCTGTGTACTAGCATCAATGTATCCTTGTGCATGTGCTTATGAGCTTGTCAGGACACCTAAAACAGCCATCAGAGCACACTTCAGGGCTTTCTGATATGAAGTCTGTACCATATTTTAGAAGCTATTTCTTCACGTAACCTGTACTTCTATTGGATCTTTTTTGTTGACTACCTTTTTTGTCACCTTGATGCTGCATGGATCAAAGGTTATATACAGACTTATATCATGACCATGCTTGCTTAATGACTACAGTGTGTCATATACTGCACTATCTCTCACTAGTGGTGAAAAAGAAGTAAAACAACAACACATGGAGGATCACTGACTTCAGCATAGGGATTAGTCCTTTAATTTGTGTCAAGCAGGTTTCAAAAATTGGGGAAGAGTTGCAAGGAAAGCTGCTAATGGCATCCCTTTAAAAAGGACCAAATGCAAAAAAGACAGTTGCAAGCTTGCTGTCTGAGGGTGTGCAGTTAGTTCACCTAATAAAATGTGAATTAACACTATTTAAATTTCTCATGGCATCTCATCTTCAGTTAGCGGACCACACACACACACACACACACAATCTCACAAAAGTGAGTACACCCCTCTTATTTTTATAAGTATTTTATTATATATCTTTTCATGTGACAACACTAAAGAAATGACACTTTGCTACAATGTAAAGTAGTGAGTGTACAGCTTCTATAACAGCGTAAATGTGTTCTCCCCTCAAAATAACGCAACACACAGCCATTAATGTCTAAACTGCTGGCAACAAAAGAGTACACCCCTAAGTGAAAATGTCCAAATTATGCCCAGTTAGCCATTTTCCCCCCTGGTGTCATGTGACTCGTTAGTGTTACAAGGTCTCAGGTGTGCATGGGGAGCAGGTGTTAAATTTGGTGTTATCACTCTCACTCTCTCATACTGGTCACTGGAAGTTCAACATGACACCTCATGGCAAAGAGCTCTGAGGATCTGAAAAAAGAACTGTTGCTCTACATAAAGATAGTCTAGGCCAGGGATTCTCAAACTACGGCCCTGCAGTTGTTCAGGAACTACATTTCCCATCATGCCTAGTCATGTATGTGAATGTGAGTTTTACAATGCCTCATGGGATGTGTAGTTCTGCACAAGCTGCAGGGCCGTAGTTTGGGAATCCCTGGTCTAGGCTATAAAAAAAGATTGCCAAGACCCTGAAACTGAGCTGCAGCACTGTGGCCAAGACTATACAGTGGTTAACAGGACATGTTCCACTCAGAACAGGCCTTGCCATGGTCGACCAAAGAAGTTGAGTGCACATGCTCAGATTCACATCCAGAAATTGTCTTTGGGAATAGATGTATGAGTGGCTCCAGCATTGCTGTAGAGGTTGAAAGGGGTGTGGGGGGTCAGCCTGTAAATGCTCAGACCATATGAACTGAATCTGGGGTATGAAGATCACAAGACATACATAGACATACAAGGGTAAACTCATATCTGGCTGTGTGAGAGGACCCAATGTTTTCTATTTATAAGAAAGCATAGGAAGCCAACTACTACAGCCATGGGCAGAAAAGAAAGAGTAGGGGAGCAATAGCAAAAGAGAGTAGAAGAGTGAAAAAAGGGGGAGGGGGGCATTTCAAAGAGGCATAAAGGGATATTTTTTATTTAAAAATAGAATTAATTTCTGTTAAGCAATGAAAAAAACTTACAAGGGAGTATACGGATTTTATCTCATACAGTATCTGTTTGGCGTTTGACAGAAATAAGAGATCTATAAAGAAATAAAAAAAAAACACAACAGTACAAAGTACTTACGCTGGCAGAAAGTCTCAGGAGTTGACCATGATGAGTTATTCAAGCAGTATATAACATTTTTGCTTCCAGGAACACGGCTGTATCCAGGTATGCAGGCATACGTTACATTAGCACCAACAGAAAAATTGTCTTGGCCAATAAACTGATTTTCCACAATGGCAAAGTCCAACCTCAAAGGCGCTCCACAGTTCCCTATAGAAAACAGCACAAGATTTAATTACTAAACAAATAAACCAGTTCCTGTATTAGAGAGCATCGAGGTTGATTTACTAAAATTGGAGAATGTAAAATCTGGGGTAGCTTTACATGGTAGCAAATCAGCTTCTATCTTCAGCTTGTTCAATTAGCCTTTGACAAGGAAAAAAAAAAAAAAAAAATGAAAGCGGATTGGTTTTTATGCAGAGCTGCACCAAATTTTGAACTCTAAATTTAGTAAATCAACCCCATAGTCTCAAGAAGTAACCACATTCTTTCAGTGAAAATTTTAAAATACGATCAGAATGTGTACTTTAAAATTACTGTATATCCAATAGGCATTCATAGGGCAAAGCAGAACAGATATTACTGGACAACTAAAAATATATGCAAACAACTAGTACTTGTAAGTAGCATGTTTATTTTTTAAAATTTCTGTTTCTTGTTCCACTGCATTTAGCCTTAGAGCTCCATTGTTAAAGTTTACCTACATCTAAACCTTTTTTTCCCCCACCATAAGGTTTTACTGCAGTCGGGGGCTATGCTGTAGAGATTGTCATCTCCTGTTTGGTAACCAAGTTGTGGCCCTATCAGGAAGCGTGGGGAAAAAAAAAAAAAAGAAAAAACGCTCTAACAGCAACACAGAAAGTAGTAAGAATGCTTAAGGGGGCATGTCCAAGAGGGCAGTGGGAGCAGATGTGTGAGAGCTGAGCTCCATTGCCTAATCCTGCTTTTACCCATGATTCTGGAGCAATCCTTGATGCAGACACTGTTTGATTCCGAGGGGGGGGGGGTCTTCCCAGATGAGGACATGAAGAACACCACAAGATACCTTGAGTGATTCCCAAGATACTGCACACGTGGCCAGCATGGGGACTCAAACTGACTCTAAGCAAGTGGAGACGGATCCTGATCAGTTCCAGGCCATTACAGGATGTCTGACTACCCTTACTAAAAAAATAGTTGCCCTTCAGATGGACATTGGCCTGATCAGGAGGGACATGGAGAAATTCAGGGGCTGCCTGACAGAGGCCGAGCGGTGCCTGGGAGATCAGGGGGACATAGCCTGTGACCATACAGCAGATCTGGATTCCCCCCGCACTAAAGTTAAGTCCCTGGAGTTAAGAGCAGAAGATGCGGAAAACCGCAACCGTAGGAATAACCTGAGCATTGCTGGAATTCCTGAGGGAGCTGAGGGCCAAGATCCAGCGGCCTTTGCTGAGCGCCTTCTCCGCGTGCTGCTGCCGCCACAGGCCAAATTTTCCCCCATTCTTTAAGGTGGAGAAAGAACACAGAATGCCATCTACCAGAGGCCCAGTAGGCTCCCCATCCCGCACTTTCATCCTACGACTTATGCATTTTAGGGACAGAGACCTGGTCCTACATGAGGCAAGAAAACAAGAGGAATTGCTCTATGAGGCAGCTAAAGTGATGATTTTTCTGGATTTGGTGGCGACACAGACTCCAGCGATACTTTGATCAAGTCAAGCTGGCACTACGTCGCAAAGCCCCAAGTACAGTATGTGCTTTCCCGCCCCGCTTCAGGTACAGCATGGCAATACAGTACAGTTTCTCACCTCTCCAGATGAGCCAAGAAAAAAAAAAAAGGGAGAACTGAGGTTACTGAAGGTAAATCAAAAGAGCATATAGAGTAAGTTGCGTTGCCTTTTTGTCCACAAGGAGCTTTGAAGAGATCTCCCGAAAGGTTCTCGCAGGGGGCACCATCCTGTCAGAACTATTGTGAAGAAATAGACATTTTCATAATTTTCATATGGAGGTTTAAGACTGAATAAGCCCCAAAAAAAAGGTTTAACCCAGGACATTCATATACATGGTGTAATGGTATGGGGGGGGGGGGGGGGGGATATTTTCTTGGCACACTTTGGGTCCCTTAGTACCAATTGGCCATTATTTACATGCTACGGCCTCCCTGAGTATTATTGCTGATCATGTGCATCACCTAATGACTACAATATACCCATCTTCTGATGGCTACTTCAAGCAGGAAGCACCATGTCACAAAGCTCAAATCATGTCTGGTTTCATGAACAGGACAATGAGATCACTGTACTCCAATGGCCTCCACAATCACCTGATATCAATCGAATAGGAGCACCTTTGGGATATGGAGGAACAGGAGAATCGCATGATGGAGATGCAACCGACAAAACTGCGTGATGCTATCATGTCAATATGGACCTAAATCTCTGAGGAATGTGTCCAACACCTTGTTGAATCTATGTCACGAAGAATTAGGGCAGTTATGAAGGCAAAAAAGGGGTCCAAACTGGTACTTGCAAGGTGTACCTAATAAAGCGGCCAGTGAGTGTATATCCCCAGGTCTTCCCTGTCTGACATGGCTTGATGTCCATGCCTTCACTTCTACTACTGCCCTGCCGCTCTGCTACTTAACAGAGTGCTTCATGTCTTGGACTCATCTGTATCTCAATTCATTCATCTGACATGTGCAGCTGTCAGACAAGTTACTTACTCAGATGCTTTGCTCATCTCCTCCCAAGTCTCCTACTGCTTAACCACTTAAGCCCCGGAAGATTTTACTCCCTTCCTGACCAGGCCCTATTTTTGCGATTCGGCACTGCGTGACTTTAAAAACGGACAATTGCGCGGTCGTGCGACGCTGTACCTAAACTAAATTTGACGTCTTTTTTCCCACAGACAAAGCTTGATTTCTTGATCATGCGCTATAAACAAAAAAAAAAAAAAAAAAAAAAAAAAAAAAGCGACAATTTTGCAAAAACAATAATATTTTTCACATTTTTTTATATGAAATTTCCCAAAAAAAAAAAAAATGTAAAAATCAAAATTTAACATTTTTGGCCAATTTGTTTTCTGCTACATATGTTAAAAAAAAAAAAAAAAAAAAAAAAAAATCGCAATAAGCATATTTTGATTGGTTTGCGCAAAAGTGATTGCGTTTACTAACTAAAGGAAAGGTTTTTGTCATTTTTGTTTTTTTTTTTTTTTTAACGAGTAAGGGCAGCGATCTTTTTTATGGGACTGCGACATTGCGTTGGACAGATCGGACCCTTGACTGACATTTGACACTTTTGGGGGTACCAGTGACATTACTACAGTAATCAGTGCTATACATATGCACTGTTACTGTAAAAATGACACTGGCAGGGAAGGGGTTAACTTTATAAGAGATGCAGTAGCTAAGCGTGTCCCTAGGGGCGTGCGTCTTACTGTGCAGGGATGTGGTTTTTCATGTAACAGCAGAGATCTACGATCCTACATAGCAGGACCGTATGATCTCTGCTGTTACACAAGAATGACAGACGGCTTTGTTTACATTAGCCGCCTGCCTTTCTCCCTCTGTAACTGACGATCGCGAGTGACGGGCGGACATCGGGTCTGCCAGTCACTCGCGCGGAGGTGTCCGTGAACAAGCGGGAGCTCACCCCCTATTGGCTCACAGACGAGTGACGTACCCATACGTCACTTTGCCTGCATGGGTCTGACCACCGCAGTATATGTACTTGCGGCGATCGGCAAGCGGTTAAAAATGGTTGTAAATGCTGAAGAAGTTGTTTTTTAACTTCATGCGTGAAGATAACAAACCTGTGTCTTGTTCCCCCCACAGCCCATTCTAATACTCACCTGAGCCCGATCTGGATCCAATAAATGTGCAAGAGAGCCTCAGCTGTCTCAGAACTGCCTCTCTGCCATTGGCCCCCACTGCTGTCAATCACAGCCAGTGAGCCAAAGAGGAGAGAGGTCTGGCAGTTGCACAGGATGGGTGAATAAGCTAAACAGCAGTTAATTAAATCGCAGGCAGATCTAGAACAGCAAAACACTCATTGGGTTGTCTGACAGCTAAACAACCCTAGTGAGTGATAAGCAATACAAGTAGTGTGAGAAGCAGCGGGAAAGTCCAAAACAGCAAGCACTTACTTAAATAAGTAAAGGAGTTGTCCAACAGCTGAGTTAAGCAGCAGAAGAATTTCAAAAGCTACACAAGTCAGGTAAGCGAGTTTAGCAGTAACAGAAGAGTCCAAACAGCATGCACTTAACTGGATGGATGAGAGTTATGGATGCTCCCGAGCCCTGCTCTATGCATCCATTAAACACAGAGCCGTTGTTAAGGCCTCCCCCCTCCCCCCCCCCCCCCGATCTCTCCTCAATGGCTCACTGGTTGTGATTAACAGCAGTGAGAACCAGTGAAGAGAGGGAGTTCCGGGACAACTGAGGCTCTCATGCACATCACTGGATCGAGAGTGGGTTCAGGGAAGTATTAGGGGGGCTGTGGGGGGAGCAAGATACAGGTTTGTTAACTTCATGCATGAAGATAAAAAACCTTCAGCCTTTTACAACCATATTAAGCAGCGGGAGACTCAGAAGGAGATAAGAAAAGTATCGAAGTAACTTGTCTGACAGCTCCACATACTAGATGAATGAATTGAGCGAGAGAAGAGTCCAAGACATGAAACATTTGGTTAAGAGAAGAGTGGCAAGATAGTAGTAGTAGTGGTCAAGGCATTGACATCAGGCCAAATCAGACAGGGAAGACCTGGGGATATCTCCAAGTGAATTTTATTTCCACACAAACAAAATATTACACACATTTTTGGTAAATATAGAAGATGATGTTATGCCAAATAAAAATCTCCATAGGCAATGCTATTAAAGCCCTTTACAGGTTATCAGCTTAGAGTTACACAAAGGCTAGTGCTAGAATTCTTGCTCTCGCTAGAACGTTACCTTTCATTAGGATGCTCATAATGTTAGGGGGTTGGTGGGGCTCTCTTGCTTTCCCCCACTGTCTACCCATCAACTAAAATGGAGGTGGGGTGATTAAGGGAAGTTAGTTCTCATAAAATATATTTTGTTTATTTTTGTTGTATTTTTTTTGTTTTCAAAAATAAATTCTTCCTTTTTCTCATGAGAAAGGACAAAAAAAACAAACAAAACCGTAAGGCTCCGTTCACATGTAGGCGTTTTGGGGCGTTTTTGGGGAGTTTTTCTGCTCTAGGATCAGCTCTCAAAACGCCAACAAGACAAATCCTATTCATTTCAATGGCCCCTGTTCACATCTGAGCGTTTTGACGGTGTAAGCAAAACGCCCAACGCTCAAAAAAGTACATGAGCTTCTTTTTGGGAAGATTACAGGCGTTTTCCATTGGTTTCTATTCAATCTAAAAACGCCTGCACGAAAAAAGCCTGTATATCGCGGTAAAAAACGCACGAAAACGCTACTCTCAGGTGTGAATGTAGCCTAACTGTCTTGGTCTTCGATTACCTGAATAGAACGCAGCTCACTTGATTTTTGGCCACACTTATTTATCATCTACTCTCTATTTGACGCTCCCCTCTCGCCGGCAATTTTAAAATTATGGGGGGAAAAAAAAAACCCTAAGCAAACACACACACACACACACACACACACACGTCTCCCCGATGTAGATCCATGATCATTTAAAAACACTAGCAGCCATCATCGACCCAAAAAAAAAAAAAAATTCTCCGCTCTCGACAAAGGCTCCCGCAGTCTGCCTGCTCCACAGTTCCTGAACGGATAAGGGGAGAGGCCACCCAGCAACATCACCTGGTGACACTGCCCCCTTTTGACAAACGACCGAGCCTGCAACGGTCGGTGATGTCACAAGGGGCAGTGCCACAAGGTCACATCCCTGGGTGGCCCAGCCCTTTACCCATTTAAGAACTGTCACATGGCAGAGCAGGCAGACCATGGGAGCTTTAGTCGGGAGTGAAGCTTTTTTCTTGTCAGCATTGCGGTGGGCGTCGTGATGGATGTTGGATCTACAATGGAGGACTTTAAAAAAAAAAAAAAAAAAAAAACTGGGATTCAATGTATCCCCATACTCATTCACATGGGGGGGGGGGGGGGACGGGATCTGTGGGCTTCCAGATTTAGATAAGCCCCCACAACCACAGGGAAGAGGCCCTTGTCCTCATAAAAATGGAGACAAGGTGCTTTGGGGCAAAGCACCCCCCCCCCGTGTTGAGGGCATGGGGCCTGGTATGGTTCAGGAGGGAGCGCAGGTCATCTGTTGGCAAGGACGTGGAGGCCGGCTTCCTGGCCCACTCATTACAAACCAGCCATTGGGGGGGCCCACACTATTTTTTTTACGAAAACTGCATGTGATACCGCCAGCAAAACCCGGCCATAAATATTGCATTTGTTTTTAATGTTCGATTTGTGAATTGGACTTCGAGCTTACAGCATGGTTTTTAATCTATATTTACCGGCACATCTTTAATTTTGCAGTAAATATTGCATTATCTTTTTTTTTTATTTGGACTTAAAATTCACCACATGTGGTAAACGTTAGTAAATTGATTCCATAGTCAGATTAGTCATGACAATTTGTTAAATGTAGCATCAGTGGATCATTGTACAAACAGTTACCAACATTTAGATAACAAGGTTACACATACACTTCCATAGCAATGACCAGCAGTGATACATTCCACTAAATAGAAACGGATAGTGGGCCAGTCCCATACTTCTTCGATTTGTATTATAAATTAACCAGTAATCAAGTGAAGATATACCTTCACACTTGCAACAGTCTGTCCATACTGATCTACTTAACGTCAATTCACGTACATGTACGTAATTTGGGTTTAAGTGATCGTATTGGGGTGATGCCAGCAGCCCGGTAACACACAACTAACAGCAAAAGGCCATGCAACATTCCAAAGAATATCAGCATTAGTACATTGATACATCAACATATAGTTTACCCAAAATATTCCCAGATATTTTAGAAATACAAACAGCATAGAATTGAAAAAACACACCCACGCCCCAACACACAAACACCTTTCCATTTAAATTTTTTTCCTTTGACAGTCCTTTCCCCTCCACTGAAAAAGGTACCCAATCTCAATTATAGATTTAAATTAAAGTTAAAAATTAAATCTAACCATTTTCTCCATATTTTTTTCTAAATTTTGAGAGGTGTTGCGTTGAGCATAAGGAAAATTTTCAAACCCTTCATATTTTTCCATTTCACAAATCCAGTTCCCAAGAGTAGGAAGGTTAGGTGAAACCCAACAAGATCAGCTTGTATGGTATAGAAATCTCATAATAGCCACCGTCTGATTAAAATCCAGGCCATTAGGATTTACATAAGCCAGAAGGAATAAAGTGGGATCTGGGATCAGAATGGTATCATACAGAATGTAAACAAATCCAACACTTCCTGCCAATAGCGAAAGCTTTGGGCATATCCAAAAGAGGTGCATAAAAAAGGAGCCAGGAGATCGCATTCAGAGTTTCCTCTCCTACCTATCCTTTGCAACAACTCTGTGGTGCGATAAGCCCTATACAGAATAAAAAGTTGAAAAAAGAAAGTTGAAAAAAGAAGATTGGTGTGAACACCAACCAACCTGCGCTAATGGATAAATAAAGTGGAAAGTGAAAATATTAATTTTGATTTGTGTATTCTTTTGTGATATGTGAAATTACTTTCAACCTTGCGAGCTGCAATGTAAACGTGGTACACGTGGAAACGTATAAACAAAGAGAAAAAACGGAGCTCAAACAATGTAGTGAATCAATATGTGAATAGATTGGAAGTTACAAAAAACTAGGGCTGAAACAACTAATCGATTAATCGATTATGAAAATAGTTGTCAACTATTTTTGTAATCGATTAATCGTCAGCCGATTAGTTGTCCTTCATACAGAATGCATTATTTGTTTACATATCAGAAAATACAGTGCAACACACATACAGCTCAGTAAACCATCCATACATGTCAGTAGATGACAGAGAACTTGTGAATGTGTGAGGAGCAATGCCTCATGGGAAATGTAGTCCTGGGCAAGAGAAGGAACCAAGTGATTCTAAAGGCAGAGGTTTTTTAACCTTGCTATAGGGACACTCTGTACAGTACTATACTTTGCTGCTTCCTATAGGGGCACTTTGAAGGCAGAAGGGGCTGGAAGTGCCATGGGGGGGGGGGCAGAAGAGGAGAATCAGTGATGCTCTGTGAAAAATCATTACACAGAGAGGATAAGTATGACAAGATTGTTGTTAAAAAGAAAAGAATCCAACGTTTACAATCACTGTAAGGGCTCTGTGCTGGGAAGATCAGCATCTGAACCCAGAGAAGGTGGAGGCCGATAGACTAGAGGTGATATAAGGCATTACAATTACATTTAAAGTAAAAGTTTATTAGTATTGTGCATTATACTGTATTTAAAATTATTATATCCATGAAAAAAAAAAAAAAAAAAAAAAGTCTCAGCTTTTAGTACTACTTTAATATATAAATGTTATTTCTTCATGTCTGAATCCCAGTTAAAATATCCTGCATATCCGACTTCTGGGCATAATTTTTTTATATTACATACACATGAAAAAAAAAAGCATGCTGCTGCTACTAAAGGTCTTCTGCTTCCCATACATGTATTGGATTTTTGGACAAAAATATTTGCATCTATATTTGTTCAAAAATGATTTGTATATTTGTTGAAATTCCACTTGCATTTAACAATAAATTTTAAAATGAATAAAACTTCTGAGCAAAAACCACATACACTATTTGAAGATTTGTTTGATCGAGAAGTTTTCTATTCTGCTCCTTCAAATTTTCCTGTCACTGTGGTTGACACCGGACACCAATATACACTAATGGTTAGAAAAATCGGATAAATGTTTTTAAAAATTTTCTAAAAAAAATTTAGTTTGTGTATTACCAGCATAAGTGACAGCAGGCACAGGGAGCTTGTATAAAACTACCCGCCTATTAATAAGGGAGTCTATCATGATTATATACAAATCCGGTCTGAAAATTTGCAAAACAGTGTTTTAGGTCTTTTAAAAATATTGATCTCAGAGTCTGATATGTACCACATTTAAACCTCTAATAATACATATATCTGTTTCAGAGTGGATTAAATATCGAACTATATAGCTGGATAGTTATATTTACCACTACATATAGATATTCAAGAATATTAACTAAATTATACACTTTTTTTTTTTTTAGGTTTTTATCCGATTAATCGAAGCAATAATCGGCCAACTAATCCATTATGAAAATAATCGTTAGTTGCAGCCCTACAAAAAACACCGTGCTGTTTAATTGTTTAATATGAATGAAATGACAATAAATCAAATCTCTAGTGCTCAAATGCTCAAATTAGAGCGACGATAAATTTATAAATCAAGTCTCTGGTGCTCAAATGCCAACAAAAAAATGTCCCAAAATCAACAACAGCTGATAGGAAATCTCAAAACTTGATAGGAGAGTGTATTCCTTTAAGCCTTCACCTTCACTTGTTCACTCAGTGAATGAAAATTTTACTGCTTACCAGAAATATGGGACCCCTTGTTTATAGGGGGTCACAGAAGCGTAATCCTTTAAGAAGCTGACCAGACCAGATAGATCTCACATCAACGATTATATCCATAATCGTTTAATGGATTAAAATTGCACTTACTACATCACAGTAGAAAGAAAGCCTTTAGTGTAGGAATCGCGGTATCAAGGGATGGTAATGTAGCTTCCGCGTTCCACCTTGACCGCAAGTTCCTCTAGGTTGCGATCTCACGTTTCCCGTCAGCACGCCGCTGATGTCATCAGGGGATCAGGTGATCGTAACTGCCATAATTGATTATATAGAGGCAAGTGCTCACCGTTTAACCAATCTGCTTGCATCCTTCACAAGAACCTCCCAAACAGGAAGTCTGCTCAGTTCCGCTGATTAACTAAGGATGCTTCAAAATTGGGAAGGTTCTGAAGATTCTCTAAAACAATTTATGGAGAGAATCAACAACAATCAATGTGGCCTAAAGTTTACGGCTTCATGGGATAAATCAGCGGTACATTTCCTAGATCTAACCTTGGAGAAACAAGGGAATATTAGATCTACTAAGAGTTACTTCAAAGGAGACAGACAGGAATAGCTATATTCCCATTAGAAGCGGTCACCATCCGAAGTGGCTGGGGGCCATACCAAAGGGACAATACTTGCGGATCCAACGAAATTGTAAAAATGAAGACGATTACATGGTACAATCAAATTTCTGGAGAAAGGGTACAACCGAAGTGATGTACAGAAAACACAAGAATAAGTACGCCAAATTCCTGGAAATGAGCTGCTAAAAACTAGAGTAAAAAGGAAATAACAAGGGAGAATTGGCTTTCTTAACCAATTTTAAATAGAGACTACAAGAAAGTGGAATCCATCATAAGGAAAAATTGGCCTATCCTTAAAAAGGATAAGACTTTGAATGGGGTTTTACCTAGTAAACCAACATTCATCTATAGGAAGGCCCCAAATTTGAGGTATAACATAGCACCAAATATACCTGACCCCCCGAAAAAGAAGGTTACTTTTCTAGACCAAAATGGGTTTTTTCCCTGTGGGAGATGTAATGCTTGCAAAATAGCAAAGAAAAATCCTAGGAAAAATCACCACTTTTCAGTCTACCGACACAGGTCAAAATTTTAAAATCAAGAAATTAATGTCCTGCAAGTCAACTCACGTTACTTATTTGATCTCTTGCCCTTGCGGGCTACAGTACATTGGTAGAACCACCCGAAAATTATGTATAAGAATAAACGAACACATCAAAAATGTTAGAAAGGGGTTTCCAAAACATAGTCTCTCCAACCACTTTCGCCTGTACCACAATAGGGATCCAAGTCTCCTGTCGTTTTGTGGTATAGACAAGGTGGATAATCATTGGAGGAGATAACATGAACAAAAAGGTCTCTATGAATGAGACCGAATGGATATACAGTACAGGATGAATACTCTGCACCCTACAGGAATGAATATCGATATAGACCTAAATTGTTTTATATCTAATTATTGAGCGAGCTTCTGGACCATTTCCTCTTCATTTAACATATTTATATGAATTCATTTAGTACTATACAATATATATTTCAATTGAATTCAATTTTATCACTCTATTACTAAACAATACATTTTATAATATATCAGTTTAAAATATAAAAATGTAATAAACACTAATTAAACGCCGGAATAGATTGGGTGGGAATATAAGCACAAGCAAATATACGCAGGCATTTTGAATTTATTTAATATTTATCACTTATGCCAATTGTATGTGGTCTGGTCTGTACCCATTTATGAATAATCGGATTTTTGTAAGATCTTACCGTAAAATCCTTTTCTCTTAGCTCATTGACAGACGTAGTCTTCTTGATTCACAAGAAATGGGTTATGTTGTCTCCGCAGGAGTAGGACTAGGCAGAAAGAAAAAACGTTCTGGCTCCACCTTAGGGGCAGTCCCTGAGGGTATATCCTCCCTCTCTCTGCTACAAGGCATCAGTTCTGTCACAAAGCAGCAACAGAGAATTTAACCCAACCCAACTCAATGATAGAGGGGCGGGTACTACGTCTGTCAATGAGCTAAGAGAAAAGGATTTTACGGTAAGATCTTACAAAAATCCGATTTTCTCTGTCGCTCATTGACAGACGTAGTCTTCTTGATTCACAAGAAATGGGACATCCAGAAGCAGTGCCACAAATGAGGGGTGGGATTGACAGAAATCAAAATCCAATCTAGAAGGCCCAACCGGAGCCAACCAGAAGTATCAAAGGACTCATCGAGTAAACAGATGAGACCTACCCCACCAACAGTCTCCTCAAACAGTGGCCTGCAGGAACCTTGCGGCCAGAAGAGGCATCCGACTATGCCATCACATAAACCTTATACAATCTTGTAAAGGTATGAACCGACGACTAAACAGTCGCCTTGAAAACCTGAACCACTGACGCCTGATGGCGGAAGGTCCAGGAAACTAAGCGCCCGAGTAGAATGCGCTTTAACAGGAAACGGGGGATCCCGACCCTTAGATAAAATAAACCTATACCACCGTCTGTCTGATCCATCTAAAGATGGTCGCAGCAGAACAGGCAACCCCTTCTTAGGGCCATCCGTGATCACAAACAGTGAATCCGTCTTACAAATTGAATCCGTAGTATTCAAATATATCCTGATCGCCCGAACTACATCCAAGGAATGCCATGCAAATTCGAGGATGATTGGGCTAAGGACATAGGAAGGACAATACACTGTCCTCATTCAATGAAACTTTGAAACCACCTTAGGAAGGAAGGATGGATTTGGATGAAGAACAACCTTATACCTATGAACCACCAGATCTGGGGAACAACAGGATAATGCAGCCAGTTCTGACACCCTGCGTGCAGAAGTGATAGCCACCAAGAAGGCCACCTTCTGGGATAAAGTAAGCAAGGGAATCTCCCTGATATCTTCAAAGGGAGGTGTCTGAAGAACCGACAGCACCAAATTAAGATCCCAGGATGGTAACGGCGCGTGCACTGGCGGAGCCAGGTGTCGCACCCCCTGTATGAAATTCCGCACCAAGGAATAAGTAGCCAAAGGCTTCTGAAAGAAGATAGCAAATGCTGAAACCAGACCCTTGATAACACTCAAGGCCAGCTTCTGCTCAACTCCCTGTTGCAGAAAAGCCAATATTCGGGCTACCGAATAAAGATGTAGATGGAACCCAAGGGATTCACACCATGCAATATAAGACTTCCATGTACGATGTTAATCTTTCTGGAAGTCACTTTCCTTGTTTTAACTAGAGTAGGAATAACTGAAGCTGACAATCCCTTGTCCTTCAGCACCTGGGTCTCAATAACCAGGCCGTTTAAAAACCAGCGATCGTAAAGCAGGATGGAAGATCGGTCCCTGAGACAGTAGATCCTCCCTGAGAGGAAGTCTCCACGGGACGTCCGCCACCAGTCTGACCAAGTCGGCGTATCAAGCTCGACGAGGCCAGTCCAGAGCTACCAGAATTACTGGAATTCCTTCCTCCTCTATCCTGCGAAGAAGTCTTGGCAGTAATCCAAGAGGAGGGAAGACATACATTAGCTGGTATTGCCCCCACGGGGTTACCAGTGCGTCTGCGGTCTCTGCTAGAGGATCGAGCCACGAATCTCTGTACTTTTCTGTTGAATCGCGATGCCAACAGATCCACATCCGGAGTACCCCAACGTAGGCACAACTGGTGGAAAACTTCTGGATGGAGGGACCATTCCCCCTGATCCGGAGTCTGACGGCTGAGATAATCTGCCTGCCAATTTTCCACCCCCGGAATGAACACCGCAGAGATAGCTGGAACAAATCGTTCCGCCCAGCAAAGAATGCAAGCCACTTCCTTAACCGCTCGGACACTCTTGGTGCCCCCCTGGTGATTGACATAAGCCACGGCCGTGGCGTTGTCCAACTGGATCCAAACCGGGCTGCCCTGGAGCTGCTCGGTCCAGTGAATCAGACAAAGTCTGATCGCTCTCAGTTCCAATACATTTATCGGTAACCTGGATTCTTCCGGGGACCAAAGTCCCTGAACGGATAACAGACCGAGAATTCCTCCCTATCCGGATAGGCTGGCATCCGTGGTCACTATCGTCCAATATATTGGCAGAAATGACTTTCCCTGGCTGAGTATCGGAGACTGAAGCCACCAGACCAGAGACTCTCTGGTCTGTTTGCTCAATCGGATCCGATAGTCCAGAGATACCGGATTCCGATTCCATCTGAGAAGAATCTCTTGCTGAAGAATTCGGAAATGGGACTGCTTCGAAGGAAGCCACCATCAACCCCAGAACCCTAATGCAAGTCCGAAGGGAAGACCAGCTGTTGGATAGTAACAACTGGACTGCTGATTGAATCTTCCGGAGTTTCCCTACCGGAAGGAAAACTCTTGTCCTGAACGTGTCTAGAATTAGACCCAGATATTCGAGCCTCTGGGTGGGAACCAGAAATGACTTTTGCTGGTTCACCAGCCACCCGAATTCCTGTAAAGAAATTATAGTAATTTCTAGGTTTTGTAGCAGGGTCTGAGGAGACTCTGCATGAAGCAGGAGATCGTCTAGGTAACCTAGAATCGATCTGCCTCTTTGGCGCAGTAGTGCCAACATTGGGGCCAACACCTTCGTGAAGACCCGAGGAGCCATGGCGAGACCAAAAGGTAACGCCACAAACTGATAGTGGTTCTCTTCTACGGAAAAACGTAGAAACCGCTGATGTCCTGCGAAAAAATGGGAATGTGAAGATAGGCGTCCTAGATTCTATGGACGCTAGGACATCCCCTGAATGGAGGAAGGCTGCTACTGTGCGAATGGATTCCATTTTGAATTATCTTATGTTGAGAAAGGAATTGAGTGCCCTTAAGTCCAGAATTGGACGCACTTTGCCCTCTTTCCTGAGTATTGTAAATAGGTTTAAATAAAACCCTTGAAAAAAACGTTCTGTCCAAGGAACGTGGACTACCACTCCTTGATGTAGTAAATCCGTGACTGCTCTCCGCAGATCTTCTAAAAGATCCGGGGGTAGTCGGATATTGGAAGGGAAGAATCGCGTCGGTGGGAGAGATCGAAACTCGATCTTGTACCCTGATCTTATGATTTCGCAAACCCACTTGTCCGGGATTCTGGAAAGCCATGGATCCGGGAACCGGCGAAGACGTCCCCCCACCCCAATTATGGGTGGGGGCGCACCTTCAGGCTTTGGTCGACTTATCTTCAGGTCTGGAGGGGGCGGGCTTTTGCTTGCCCGACCAACGTCCCCTGAAGCCTCCTGAAGGAGCTTTGGAGTACTTCATTTTTTCACCCGCGGGGCGAAAAAACTTTTTGTGAGCAGAGAAAGAAGGCCCTCGTCTTTGACGAGTTCCTTTACCCTTAGCATTTTGCGGTAAAAAGGTGCTCTTTCCACCCGTGAGATCCTTAATGATCTCATCTAAGTTGGCTCCAAATAAACGCTCTCCTGAAAAGGGGATATTAGCCAATGCTTTTTTGGAACCTTGGTCGGCTAACCAACCTTTTAGCCACAGTGTACGCCTGAGAACCACTGCTGAAACTGATGCTCGCGCCAATAATGGAGTGGCGTCCAACGCCGCATCACACACAAACTGTAACCCCTGTATCATCTGTTCCAACAAATCTGATACCGCCTGGGGGACCTCTTCTAAGTCCCGGCGTAACCATTTGGTCCATTCGGTTACAGTCTGCAAAACCAGCCCAATAGCAATTATTGGTCTGAAAGCTGATCCAATCAAGGAAAACGTGGTGCGAGACATAGTATCTATCTTGCGATCCACCGGATCTTTTAAAAGACGGAGCGTCTTCTAATGGAATAACCGTGGCTTTATTCAATCTAGCAATTGGGGAATCCACCACAGGTGGTTCTGTCCATTTCCTAATGAGGGTTTCCTCAAACGGATAACGTCTGTTAATGCGTTTAGAAATAGCAGAAGTGCGTCTTGGCAGACTCCATTCTTCTTTGATTGGATTGCCCAAACTTTGGGCAATGGAAAAACCTTCGCCACTTTGATGCGTTTTTTAGTCCCAAAAGGGGATTACAGTTTCAGCTATTTCCGATGGAGTACCCTGTAATCTTAAGGTTTCTTGAACAGATACAATGAGTGCGTTTACCAACGCTTCCTCTCGGGCTATGGCTGATGCCGAAACATCCTCCTCACTGTCTGAAGAGACAGTACCCGAGACACCAATCCCAGATGAGGAACCTGCAACTGCAGAAATAGGCTCAGATTCTGAATCCGAAGTTTCAGATAATATGGGGTTAGGCGGGGGCTTGCGCCCTGTCCCTGACAAGCCACTTCCACCCGGGACACAAAAGTTACCATAATAGCTGACAATGATTCAATTGTCAGTGGGGTGCTGGAGGATCCTGCAGACCCCTCGAAGGGATCTGGTGGAGATACATGAGTGGCAGGGTCCATGTTAATCTAGGACACTTTGCCAGTAAAAAAGAAAAAACATCTTTTTTTTTTTTTTTTTTTTAAATAAAAAATACCTCTTTTTTTTATGTGTATCCCCCTAGCGCAATAGCGCCCCTCAGAGTACCTGCTTCTTGATCCCCACAGAGAGAGAGAGGGACCCTCAAGGCTCACCACCCGATGCAGAGAAGTTTCCAACCAACTGCAGTCAGCGTTTGTCTTTACAGACTGGAAAGAGCGGTGTTCGTTTTCCCGGGTAGAAAGGAAGTGGCTCCGCCCCCTGTGTACGCCTTCCGGCGTTCCCAGCTCTCCACGAGGTTAGCTGGGCTCATCAAACATGGCCGCCCCCATACGGGAGACAATAGACTCCAAAAACATGGCGGCCGGCGTGACCTGAGGACATTCATGCACCTGGTCTACAGAAAAATGGCGGCGGATTGCCGAAATAGTTTTCCCAGCACATCCACCTGCATTCTGCTAAATGGCGGTTTATTGATCTACAGGAGGTCCACTACAATTAAGGTAGGATTATACCTCCTATGTCTGCTGCAATACTGCAGTCTGCTGGGTAGAGTGTTAGCTCTCAAACCAAGTCCACTTCCCACCAAACACATGCTGTATTTACAAGGGGGGACTTTTAGTGTCAGATATATACTGACCATGTATGGAGGGGCCCATAATTCATACTGCCTCATAACGAGGAAAAAAGGGGAACGTTTACTCACCATTCCGAACCGACAGGCACCCTCTCTTCACAATACCCTCTCCACCGGGGTGGGGGGTTGTGGACCACTCCGGATGCCTCGACTCTCCTGGCGTCCAAGCGAGACTTTTAACTCGCAAGGTCAGTCCCTCCAATGGGACTCCGTCGCGGCCGACCCAGCGCGGAGCTCTGGTCTGCACGCGCTCGTAGGCAGAAACCGGGGTGACCACTGGATCTCAACATCCAGCCCGTCGCCCGGCCCCGCATACTTACTTGAATGTGTCGCGGCCGACCAAGCGCATTGCAATGGTCTGCGCGCGCTCGTAGGCCGGCTGGGGTGACCACTAGTGTCGCCCAGTCCGGCGTATTTGCTTGAAGATCTCACAGGAAAAAACACTGGAGAAAAAACTACCTAAAATATATTTTTTCTAAAGAAAAAAATCTTGCCAGGACCAAAAAGATCCCAGCAAGGAACTTAGGTCCTTACTCCTGACTAGACAGAAAAAAACTGATGCCTTGTAGCAGAGAGAGGGAGGATATACCCTCAGGGACTGCCCCTAAGGTGGAGCCAGAACGTTTTTTCTTTCTGCCTAGTCCTGCTCCTGCGGAGACAACATAACCCATTTCTTGTGAATCAAGAAGACTACGTCTGTCAATGAGCGACAGAGAAATAAATTTTATATGTACTTTTTATAATCTTATAATTTAAGCTATATATAGTTGTAGTTGGTATCCAACCTTTGACCAATTTGCTCAATGAGAATACAACTATAAACTAGATTATAATGATAATTAGCCTGATGGAGGATATATTCCTTCGTGGTTTATATTGATGCCGCGGTACACAACATTTTTTCCAATCGCATTAATATTAATTTTGTTCCAAAGTAGCATCCTTAGTTAATCAGTGGAACTAAGCAGACTTCCTATTTGGGAGGTTCTTGTGAAGGATGCAAGCGGATTGTTTAAACGGTGAGCACTTGCCTCTATATAATCCATTATGGCGGTTCCGATCACATGATCCTCCGATGACGTCAGCAGCGTGCTGACGAAACGCATCGGGAACGTGAGATTGCAACCTAGAGGAACTTCCGGTCAAGATGGAACGCAAAAGCGGTGTTACCATCCCTTGATACCGCGATTCCTACACTAAAGGCTTTCTTTCTACTGTGATGTAGTAAGTGCAATTTTAATCATTAAACAAACGATTTTATTGTGAGATACTACTCCATGAGAGCCTCTTTTTCTCCACTTAGGTCATGGTCCTGATTTAAACATTACGGCTTGGCTATACACTTTCCTTGTGGAGAGAGTGCTTATCATCATCCATTGCCAATTCATACGTGGAATACGTTGATGTGAGATCTATCTGGTCAGCTGCTTAAAGGATTACGCTTATGTGATCCCCTATAATCAAGGGGTCCCATATTTCTGGTAAGCAGTTAAATTTGCATTCACTGGGTGAATGAGTGAAGGTGGAGGCTTAAGCCCCGTCTTTTGTCCCCGGGCTGTCGGTGTCTGTTGAAAAGAGCAAAGACAGCACAAGAATTTTGTCCGCCGACTACAGAAGTGATGTCATGTAATGGTTAACTTTCCCTGTGTTATTTCTTTTCTGAGCATGCCCAGTCTTGCAAATCTGCGGTCTGTCGGCCGAATTCTGTACTGACTGGCGAACAATCGGCCGCTCTGGTGTCGGCATACAAAAATTTTAATGCTTGCATGACAGATTCTTGTCGGCAGAATGTGCGCTGACGGCTGTCGGAGGCATCATACTAACAAGCCTACAATCGGCAGATCGGTCGTCGGGCCTTTAAAGGAATACACTCCATCAAGTTTTGAGATTTCCTATCAGCGGATGTTGATTTTGGGACATTTTTTTGTTGCCATTTGAGCACCAGAGACTTGATTTATAAAATTTATCGTCACTCTAATTTCAGCATTTGAGCACTAGAGATTTGATTTATTGTCACTTCATTCATATTTATTTAAACAGCATGGTGTTTTTTGTGACTTAATTCCAATTTATTCACATATTGTGTTTGAGCGTCGTTTTTCTCTTTGTTTATATTAGAATAAAAAGTTGTGTCACTGAGTGAGAGATAATGAAACAAGCTGAACATTTTGTAATATTTGATCCCATATGTCCCCTAGGGTCACATCTATTTCTGCCTACGTGGAACCGGAATGTTACATAGCATTTCAGATAGCAATCACGTATAAACCTTAGTGATAAAGGTCCTCCGTGGTATTTGCACTATGTTGTTCAAAATGGGAACAGAAAGAAAAAAAAAAAGGGACTGTTGGGACCAAGCCTTGAATTTTCAAGCCATGTCTTAGTTGTAACTATTGAAAGAAAAACATTTTTTTTTTGTTCTAGATTATATTCAGTACAATGTTTTTGGCACGTTTTCAAGACTCAGAGTACAATTGTATCAAAGTAGTAATCCCTGCACGCTCCCATCTTGAGATAACTACCAGTTTTAGGATTTCCATTAATGCCCTGTTCGCCCATAGTGGTGTACATAAAAAAAGGTTTTAGTAGACTGCCAGACCTTGTATGTTAAGTTTAATGTTGGATAAGTAAATTGAAGGGTGGAAGAGTAGAGTCTAAGGCCAACAATGGAAAGGGTTTATGTAGTGGTTATAATCACCCCAACGCCAGTAGTGGGAGGTCAGGGTAAAGGGCCATGAATTGAGCCAAATGTTTTAGGACCTCAGAGAAGGGTGGAGGGACATAGCCACAATACAAGTAAAGCCATCCAGCTTGCCAAAAGAAACACATCTACCTCCTTCCTTCATCAATCTGGTTATGTAAAACAGATAAACTGTACCATTTGAGAAATTAGGGTTGTTCTTTCCTCTAGGGAAAGACAAATAAGTAGAATGATATTGGGTGCGATACAATTGGGAGCAAAGTAGATGTAAAAAGTTGGGTTTCGTATGAATTTCCTGTAAGCATACTAGTGAAGGCAAAAGCCTCTTAGGCTGAGTTCACACATGCTGCTGACGCTGCTTACAGCAGGGGGTCTGGTGCGTCCCAGTTAACCCGAACAGGTCCAAATTTCTGCCTGGATTTGCAACGGATTTGTAGTCAAAGACAAAAAAGGACCCTTTCCAAATGCGGACCGCACCAGCCACGCAGCTGTGTGAACCGGCTTCATTGAGAGCCAGTCATACTCTCTTGTCATGCGAATTGGATGCGGGGAAATCCTCATCCAGTTCGCATAAGTGTGAACCCATCATTAAAGAGTTGTAAATTCCACCGCTCATTTAATCTCGTCTCCTAGCCCACCAGCCCTTCTAGAGAGCAAGAGCAAACGTTTATACTTTACAGTCAATAGAGTCATTGAGTATATCCCATCAGAATTCTATGGATATGGAATACAGAGGCTGGCAAAAGCAAGCAACAAGAGAAACCAGCTAGCAAGTCAGTCTTCAGCCTCATGCACCCTGGACGCTATAAAAAACAGCAGTAGCGTTAGCTGTAAAATTAGTTTTGCAGTAGCGTTTTGCAGTTTAGCAAAACTATACTCCCACAAAAGCTTATGGCTCAAAAGCACTCAAAACGCCCAATATCTGCGTTTTTCAGAGTTAGAGCGTTTTTACAGCTAAAAAACTCCTCTCAAAACCCACTAGTTTGGGGTTTTTTTCCAGCCAGAAAACACTCCTGCCACAAAACGCTGATAAAATCATGTGTGCATGGACACATAGAATACCATGCTGGAGAGTTTACCGGCCGCAGTTTACATCCCCGCTGGGAGAAGACGGTAATTTTTGCTAGCGGCTATACCAACCCCTAGCAATATTAGCATGTAAATTCCGGTAGGCTGGTTGCACCCAAGTTGATCAATCAACCTGGTACATTCAGCAGCCCATACATGGTTAGAATCTTTGCTGGTTCCTGCTAAACCGGCCAAAATTCAAACTGTTTATGGCCAGCCTTACAGGTGGTAACTGCTGTAAGGATCAGTGCCCTTTAGCTTAGTGCCCTGGGCCACATCAGGGGGGAGGGGTTACAGTGCTCACAATTAAGCTGTTGCTGGAGCCCCCAGCTTCCTGAAACTGCATAGCATTTGTTCCAGCTCACTCCAGGGAGTAGAGCCTCCCCCAGTGGCGAAGGAGCGGTTCCAGGGCGGATGTTTGGTGCTGACAAGATGCTTTACAGTATTCTCCAGTGGAGAGAGCAGATGACCTGTTCATCTACATACCATGCAGGCCACATTCTCCAGGAGGAGAATTTAATCTTCCTTGAACCTCATTTAGAATGCTCCACATTCCTCTGTCCATTATTCTAAAACTAAATTATTCAAAGAAATGGCAAGCGAGGCGCAGTACGCGGCTCACTGCATTGGATTGTGGCTGCGCGTTTAAATAAAGAAATTTAAAAAAAAAAAAATAAAACATTTTTGAATATACCTTTAAGCCGCGCGCGGCACGTACGGGGCCTTTAGGCCGGAGAAACGTAACTTTGCGTCATACGGGAGAACACGTGACCTTCTAGAAGCTTCCATTGCGTGATCAAATAGGGCTATATAAGCAGCTGCGTGAGAGCTCCGGGCTCAGTTGGTCTAGTACAGCTCATCGGCTAAAATACAGAGCTCGCTCGCCGGAACAACCATGAATACGCTTGTCAGAAGAGTCCTGGAGAAGGCAGCGGAAGACGGCGGAGAAGACTGGCTGCGGAGATGCCTCGGCCTGTCGGGCGAAGAAGCGGTCGGAGCGCCTTCGAGAAAGGAAGATGCGGAGTCGGTGCTGGAGAGCAGGAGAAGACCGGAGCAAGCCCGGGAACAGGAGAAGAGGTCGGTGGCGGTGTCCGAACAGAGGGAGATGACCGAGGCGGCCTCAAGATGTCTTTCAAGCCCGAAGAGGAGTCGTCTTCCAGCAAGTAGGAAGATGCAGCGGAGCATCCTGCCCGCCCGGCCAGCCGCTAGGTCAGGGCGGCGCGGCGGAAGAAGGCTCCAGAAGAAGAGGAGAAGAAGGGCTTCACCCTCCCCGGCCCGGACCGGCGGCAGGAGGGAGAGCGCAGGGACCTGGCGCGGTAGGGCAGGGAACATCCCCCCTGGTGAGTGCCTGCCGTGGGTGACCCTCCAATGAGGCTGGGCCTGGTTCTATGCCAGGACCAAGGCCTTTACAGAGGGATGCTGTTGTGCTCCCTCAGCTACAGGAGGCTCCGCCCACCGCCCCTTCCAGGATAGAGGCCTCTGGGGATCATCCCTTGCCTATGCCCGCTGCTGTCCAGCCCTCTCAGGATGGTGAGTTACCTCATCATTTGCTGACGCAGCTGTTGTCAGCAATCTCCAGTATTAACGATGAGGAATGTTATCAGTTAGTATTCCTCAAGTACCTCCTGTAGCAAGAGTATGGTCAGACCCAGTGGCTAGCAATTCACAGGTCAATATTGCTGATACTGTGGAGCCCAGTCTTGCAAAGGAGTTTGCAGTTCATAATATTCCTCCTACATGTTTTAAGGAAGTTTTACGATGTGAAATCTCTCCTTTGGGCTTTCATTTGTCAAATGTTACAAAGGAAAGAATATGGAGAGGTGAATTTATTGACTTTTCTTTACTTCCATTTCAAAAAATGAAAAAAAAAGATGATGCTGATGACAAGCGCAGGTTCCCTCCTAGATCCTTTTATAATTGGCTTCAGGTCTTTTGCATATTTTCAGCTGTATTGGGTGAGAAACAGCCCGATAAATGTAGTGGATTGTTTCAGCATCTGGAAAACATCCTAGAGGCATATAGAAATTTTGGCGGTTTCGGATGGTTCAGTTATGAGGAGTCATTCCGCCAAAAGATGGCGGTTGATCCCAGTCTTAAATGGGGATGAAGAAAAAGAATTGGCTGCACTCCAGATGAGCCAATTCTTTTTCTTCATTGATTATCCACGGAGGCGAGCCGGGGCGTGCACCGGTGTGTGTCATCAGGCTTTCATACCACCTTGAGCAGCGAGTTCCTTTTCTTTGATTAAATGGGGGATGAAGGATGTTGGTTTGTGGTTAAATCTCATCACTCCTCAAAAACCAGCTTTTCCTAAACAACCGTGACCTGCGCCTGTCAGTAGCACAGTCTCAGTTCATAAAAAGGGTATTTGTTACGCCTTTAATGAGGCTCAATGTAAATGGGCAACATCATGCCGTTATAGGCATGAGTGTTCTTTTTGTTTTGGCAGTCATCCGGTAGTGAAGTGCTTTAAAAGATCTCACTCTCAGTCAAAAGATGATACCAAAAGCTTCCACTCCGGTGAAACTGGAAAAAAAATGTACCAGTGGCTACTCCTTTACCCAAACAAGGAGAAAGGTAAATTGTTGATAAATAAAGATGGCCTTGCGGTTCGCCCAGCGGTCGGTTTGCAGCGAATTTTGCTTGTTGGCTACCCACCAAATTTTCGGACGCATGGGGTCATTTGCGGCGGCCATATTTGTTTACATTGGGGAGAACTTTGACCCATGACACAGCCATCAGGTGGAACGGGACAGTCCCCCTACCCTATAAATAGACCTGACCTGGCGGCTATTTCACATTCCGCTTTCTGCCAGTGTAGGGAGAGGTCTGCTGTGCTCATTAGGGAGAGTTTGCTAGACACATATAGCGCTTTGAAGATCCACAAAAGTCCTTTCCAGGGCTGGTATTTTGGTATAGGCCTTCTACAGTCTCTTTTCAGGTTAGGGCCAGGTATCCTGTGGTTGCTTTAGGGATAGTTCAATATCGGCTGCAGTCGCACAGAAATCGCTTTGTCAATGTCCACAAAAGTCATGTAAAGGGCTGCAAATTTTTTGGTATTGCTGTGCCGTGCACTAAAAAGGGGGGGGGGGAGGGTAATCCACAGTATAATATACTTTGTAGAAAGCATATTATAGTGGATTAGTACTATCATTGTGCACTGTGCAGCATTGTGACAGGTGTGGTGGTGAGACTGAGCGTTTCTGCAGCAACACTACACACAGTGGCAAAAGCACTTATAATGCATTAGTATTATAACTGGTGTGATAGACCAATTGCCCCCCTCCCCCATGCCACATATTGAAGTGGGGTAATATTTAACAGTATAATTTTCCAAGAGTGTATTTTAGTCCTGCAAAAATTGGCCTCTTGCGACAACAGTTACTGGCCAATTATTTGTAGAACTGGACTAATAAACCTGTGCCCCCCCCCCCCCCCCAATGCCACATATTGAAGTGGGGTGTTATCTGAGTAAACTTTTTCAAGTGTATTTGTGTCATGCAACAATATTGCCTTGTTTCCTGAGTGAAGTCTGGTACACAGCGCCAAACTCACTGGCCAATTTTTTGAACTGGTGTGCTACACCAATGCCACATATTGAAGTGGGGTGTTATTTAACAGTATAATTTTCTAAGAGTGTGATTTAGTCCTGCAAAAATTTGGCCTCTCACGGTGTAAACAGTGCTACACACAGTGACAACAGTTACTTGCCAATTATTTGTAGAACTGGTGTAATAAACCTGTGCCCCCCCACCCAATGCCACATATTGAAGTGGGGTGTCATTTACAGTATACTTTTCTAAGATTGTATTTTAGTCCTGCAAACATATGGCCTCTTTTGCTGTGTTAACTCTGCTACACACAGTGACAACAGTTACTGGCCAATTATTTGTAGAACTGGCGGACTGACGGACCGGCAGATAGGGAGGAGAGGCAGGCAGAACTTGCATTGCAGAAGAGGTATAAAGCAGACTGCAAATGTATCAGGAGCGAGACATCAACCATGTACAGTCACATCTGGCGCTCTCAGGACGCTGGCACATTGCTCCGCAGTGTGGGCTTTTATTAATGTGTCCGTTGCCGACACCAGTGTTGCCATCTGCAGCCTTTGCAGTCAACGCATAAGTCGCGGTAAGCCCAACCCTCACCTAGGGACAACTGCCTTAAGAAGGCACCTGAAATCCCATCACCAAGCCCAGTGGGAGCAAAAAACTGTCAGAACCCACAAAGCCACACTCCATGCTCTCACCGTCCAGCCTCTTCTCCTTCTCCTGTCTCCTCACAGTTGTCCAACACTCCACCTTCCATGATGCCATCGTCACGTTTTTCTGGAAAAAAGGCTTCTGTGGCTCAAATGTTGGAGCGTAAAAAAAGGTGTCAGTTCAACCCATGTGAGCTCATGTTTGCGGCCTAAACAGCCCGCCACCAACTTGTGTATACTGTGAACGCCTACTGTACCTCTAGCAATCATATACTACGTTCTTTGCAGTCAGTTCAAACCATGTGAGCCAATTTTTGGAGCCTGAGTATACTTTTACAAGTGTATTTGTGTCCTGCAACAATATTGCCTCTTTTGCCGAGTGAAGTCTGATACACACAGTGCCAAACTCACTGGCCAATTTTTTGAACAACTGGTGTGATAAACCAGTGCCCCCCAATACCACATATTGAAGTGGGGTGTTA
This sequence comes from Pelophylax lessonae, assembly GCF_965119305.1. Classification (NCBI taxonomy): domain Eukaryota; kingdom Metazoa; phylum Chordata; class Amphibia; order Anura; family Ranidae; genus Pelophylax; species Pelophylax lessonae. Next base: position 259,486,131 of record NC_138769.1, read on the forward strand.
TTTAACAGTATACTTTTCTAAGATTGTATTTTAGTCCTGCAAAAATTTGGCCTCTTTTGCTGTGTTAACTGTGCTACACACATTGACAACAGATACTGGCCAATTATTTGTAGAACTGGTGTGATAAACCTGTGGACCCCCAATACCACAGATTGTAGCGGGGTGTTATCTACACAGACACATGGTCTAGCCAACATGGGCAGGGAAGGTATATCACTTTTACTGCCCACTGGGTGAACCTTCTGACGGCCGTTACGCATGCAACCCGTGGCACCCGTGTAGATTTAGTTGTACCGCCACGGATTGCAAGCTGGCCTGCTGCCTCTTCTCCTCCTCCTCCTCCATCCTCCCTCTCCTCCTCCTCTTTCGCTGCTACCGTCTCTTCTCCTGCGCCGCCCGAGATCCCCAGAACCTATTCCACATGCCAGGTGAGACGTTGCCATGCTGTGCTGTGTCTATTGTGCCTGGAAGCCAAGAGACACACTGGTCCGGCAATCCTTTCAGCTTTGCGTTCACAGGCAGATCAGTGGCTGAGACCACTGAATTTGTCAGTTGGTAAAGTGATGTGTGCATTTGGATTATTGGACATTCCTTTATATATTGGGCCCATAAGAGAGCATGTCAACGGTGTTATACATCCAGTTTATCTTTACCTCCTTTCAGGTTTTGTGGGAAGGCATACGGGGTCTACAATGGTCTAACCTTTTCACGCACATTTATAGATTAACAACGAAGGTAAAGGCCATAAATGAGATAATCATACACTTGGGTGGCAACGACGTTGGTAAATGTAAGACTTTAGGAGTTAATGTTAATGATAAAACGTGATTTAGTTTTGTTAAAAATCATTCTTCCCAGGGTCTTCTGTGGTATTTTCGTAAATAGTGCCTCATTTTGTTTGGTTGGCGTCTCCCGAACTCCGTCCACTAAATAAGATTCGAAGGAGAGTCAACCATTCAATTGCGAAATTCGCCCCGTCTGTTGGAATTTTTTCGTATCGACACGTTCATCTTGAAGGGTTTTTTTTTTTTCGGGCCTATATAGACAGGATGGCATTCATCTGTCAGATGTTGGCCTAGATATCTTTAATTTAGGCTTGCAAAATATTATTGAAATGGCCGTGGTGCTGGGTTGGGCCGCATTTTGTTGCAAACAAAATGCGGCTGGTGGGGACTTCTGATTTATTTATTGATTCGCTTGAGTTTCTGATTTATTTATTGATTCGCTTGAGTTTATGACTAAGCAATAATTTTATTTGCATATTTATTTGGAGTTTGAATTTATTCAATATTTATTAGAATTTTAGAATTAATAAAGTCATTTGAATTACTTATTTATTGATCCATTATTTATGCCAATAAAAGTGCCGCGGCCATTTAACTACCAATTGAATTGTGTTGGTTATATTAAGTTATATTTACAGTAATAGTGCAGTATACATTACCATGGCAAGCGAGGTGCAGTACACGGCTCGCTGCATGGGATTGTGGCTGCCGCTGTGCGTTTAAATAAAGAAATTAAAAAAAAAAAGAAGAAGAATTTTTGAATATACCTTTAAGCCACGCGCGGCGCGCAGGGGGCCTTTAGGCGGCAGAAACGTGACTTTGCGTCATACGGGAGAACATGTGACCTTATAAGCTTCCGTCACGTGATCAAATAGGGCTATGTAAGCAGCTGCGCGAGGGCTCCAGGCTTAGTTAGTCTAGTACGGCATATCGAGCTCCCCTCCCACCCACCCCTGTCGCCAGCACTTTTATGTGGCTTGTCACCCTTATTGAAAGGGGGGGACTTCTGATTTAATTTGCCTGATTTATTTGCTTGAGTTTTATATGACTAAGCGATAATTTTATTTGCATATTTATTTGGAGTTTGAATTTATTCAATATTTATTAGAATTTTAGAATTAATAAAGTTATTTGAATTATTTATTCATTTATCCATTATTTATGCCAATAAAAGTGCCGCGGCCATTTAACTACCAATTGAATTGGTGTTTCTTTTATATTAAGTTATATTTACAGTAATAGAGCAGTCTACATTCCCATGTACACGACAATCATCTGATAGATTATTAGGAAGATACTCCATCCACAAAACTAGGAATTACATATTTTTCTTTAACCCACCAATCCTTTAGCTATCTTGATGTATTTCTGTAGACCATAGCCTCTTAGGAGTGGTCGGTGACCTGCAATATCGATAATTTGATATGGTCTGATCATTCCCCAGCTCTCCTTACTTTGGTGGTACCCCATCTGCCTAAGTCGGAGTAGACCTGGCGTCTTAATGATTCGCTGAAAACAGATGATGAGTGTTGTCGCAAGATTACAGAAGCAATTGAAAACTTTTTTTAACTGGCCGCGATTTAGATATATTCTCCTCAATGTACCAGAGGCTCTTATAAATTCATTAGAGTTAGGACTGCAGGTATACAGGGAGCCGTGAAGTGGCCCTGCAGCTTTCACATGCGTTTGCAAATGTGTGCTAACTAAGCCCCTGTTTTGACGCAAACTGTTAGACAGGTTAATCTGGTTGGTAAGCAAACTGGCTAGCAAATTGAACTGGGAATTTTACTTTTGTTTGTTAATGTACCAGAGGCGTTCAAAGCGTTTTTTTTGAGGGGGTCTTTATTCAGTATAAAAAAAAACAGCAGACAAACACTTTTCCCCACTGGTTTTTCTTATTCCAGCTATAACTTTAGCAAGGTCAAAATTACGTGTACTCTATGAAGCATCTGAAACATCATTTGTTAAACTACATTTATCACCATATCACCAGTATGGCTGATGAGTAAAGAGCAATAGTGGTGGAACCCCATAGGGGAGAAATCCCTATAAACATTTATTGATAGCTTTTGCACAAACCAATCACATCTACAAACTATGGGAGATTTATTTACTTTTTTTTTCCTTTTACTAGTAATGGTGATGATCAGCGATTTTTAGCGGGACTGCGACATTGCAGCGGACAATTCAGACACCTGACACTTTTTTGGGAACCAGTGACATTGCAGTAATCAGTGCTAAAAATATGCACTGTTACTGTACTGTGTGCCTAGCTGGTGCTTGCCAACTGTGTGGGGGTTGCTCTGACTATCGCCATTCTGCCTCTCTGGGGAACTATCGCAGGTGGCCGCTAACTGGCATCCCCTGTGTCCAATCAGCACGCGCGTGCCCCCCAGCGACAGTTGTACGAAAGGACGTACAGGTACACCGTTTCGTGTGATGGAGCCGACCTGCTGTAGTAAATATGCAGTAGGCGGTCGGCAAGTGGTTAAAGCACCCGTTTCAACATTTTTTGATGTGTATTTAGAGACCTAAATTCCATGAATAATCAATGCATGTATTGTTCCTTTGAAACTGCCTTGAGTTGCCAGCTCAGGGATGGTAATCGCACAAGTAAATAGATGCATAAACCAAGCATGTAGTTACAAGCCAATTTATAGCCGTGAAAGCTGAGGAATGATAAGCAGCAGTCTTTGTAACAGAGCTGAATGGTAGTAAATATTTGCCAGCAAAAGAAACAATGTAGCAACTGCTCTATAGATAACACCAATTGTAGCAATCTTGTAGATGCTAAAGAAAAAAAAAAAAAAAAATCTGTAGCCATGGCTTGAAAACAACAACATGAGTCAAGGTGTAACTAGAATCTTCAGGGCCCCCGGTGCAAGAAACCATGAATGGCCCTCCGGAGCGACCCAGCCCCATGCATCACCCATGTACACCTGGATAGGAGGGTCGGCATATAGAGAAACTGATCCCCCTCCATTTTCTTCCTGCAGCAGAGAGGGGATTGGATCCTCTAAATGCTGCCCCGCCACCCCTCCTATCCAGGTGTACAGGGGTAAGGCACGTGTCCCCTGGAGCATGGGGTTGGAATGAGTCACAGCAGTGGTGGTAGTGATGGGGGGGGAATGAAATGGGGGTCAGTGGCAGCCGTGGTGGGGTGGGATGGGATGAGTGGCAGCCGTGGTGGGATGGGATGAGTGGCAGCCGTGGTGGGATGGGATGAGTGGCAGCCGTGGTGGGATGGGATGGGATGAGTGGCAGCCGTGGTGGGATGGGATGGGATGAGTGGCAGCCGTGGTGGGATGGGATGAGTGGCAGCTGTGATGGGATGGGATGAGTGGCAGCCGTGGTGGGATGGGATGGGATGGGATGGGATGAGTGGCAGCAGTGGTGGGATGGGATGGAATGAGTGGCAGCAGTGGTGGGGTGGGATGGAATGGGATGAGTGCCAGCAATGATGAGATGGGATAGGATGAGTGTCAGCGGTGGTTGCATGGGATGGGATGAGTGTCAGCGGTGGTGGCATGGGATGAGTGGCAGCAGTGGTGGGACGGGATGAGTGGCAGCCATGGTGGGATGGGATGGGATGAGTGGCAGCCGTGGTGGGATGGGATGGGATGAGTGGCAGCCGTGGTGGGATGGGATGGGATGAGTGGCAGCCGTGGTGGGATGGGTGGCAGCCGTGGTGGGATGGGTGGCAGCCGTGGTGGGATGGGATGGGATGAGTGGCAGCCATGGTGGGATGGGATGGGATGAGATGAGATGAGTGGCATCAGTAGTGGGATGGGATGAGTGGTAGCAGTGATGGATGAGTAGCAGTGGTGGTGAAGAGCGTGGGTAGGGTGGCAGCAGCGGTGGTGAAGGGAGGCGGGATCAGTGGCAGCGGTGGTGGTGAAGGGAGGTGGGATCAGTGGCAGTGGTAGTGGTGAGGGGGGTGTTCAGTGGCAGCAGAAGTTTTTGTGGTGGGGAGGGGGGGAGGCAGTGGTGGGGGTGGGATCACTGGCAGCTGTGGTGGAGGGATGGGATGAGTAGCAGTGGTGGTGAGGGGGGTGGGATGAGTGGCAGCAGTGGTGGGGAATAGAGATGGGATCAGTGGCAGTGGTGGTGGGGGGGTGGGATCAGTGGCAGTGGTGGTGGGGGGGGGGTGGGATCAGTATCAGCGAAAGTGAAGAGAGTGCGATCAGTGGCAGCGGTGGGTGTGAGGGGGGGTGGGATCAGTGGTAAGGGGGGTGATTAGTGGCAGTGGTGGTGGGATTAGTGGCAGCGGTGGTGGTGGGGGGGGCTGGGATAAGTGCCCGTGGTGGTTGTGGTGAGGGGGGGTGGGATGAGTGGCAGTGAGGGGGTGATTCGTGGCAGCTGTGGTGAAGAGGGTGGGATCAGTATCAGCGGTGGTGGTAAAGGGAGTGCGATCAGTGACAGTGGCGGTGGTGAGAGGAGTGGAATCAGTGTCAGTGAGGCGGGGTGGGATCAGTGGTAGCGGTGAGGGGGGTGAATGATAAGTGGCAGTGGTTGTGGTGAGTGGGGGTGGGATCAGTGGTGGTGAGGGGGGTGATCAGTGGCAGTGGTGGTGAGGGGGGTGATCAGTGGCAGCGGTGGTGGTGGTGAGGGAGGGTGGGGTCAGTGGCAGCGGTGGTGGTGAGGGGGGGGAAAATCAGTGGTGGTGGTGAAGGGGGGGTGGGATCAGTGGCAGTTGTGGTAAGGGGGTGGCAGCAGTGGCACTGAGGTGGGGGTGGGATTAGTGGTGATGGTAGTGTCAACCCCCACCAACACCACCACAGATCTCATCTCTATCCCCCAGTGGGGGGGGGGGGTGATCAGTAAAAGGCAGAGGTGGTGGAGGATGGAATCAGTTCACTTACTTGGTCATCAAGGAGATTCCCCCTCAGTGTTCATGTGTCTGCAGGGATTCCTCTGTCATAGTGTCTCCTTGCAGAGGGGAGAGCTCTCCCCACTTTCAGTCTATTGGTGCCAGCTGACTGTCAGTGCCCACCTCTGCCTCCGTACACAGATGGACTTCTGGAGAGGATAGGCAGGGTGCTCCAGGCACCAATGATATGGTGCTCAGCCTCCCCTCAGCAGCTGACCCCTCGCACGGCGGAACAAACAGACGGGCGCGAGATCGACAGTAGCACAGCCAGAACAGGCGAGCCCCTCACGGTGGGGCCCCCTCCAGTTGCGGAACTGCAGGGCCCAGTCGTAAGTGCGACTGCTGCAACCCTGGTAGTTCAGCCACTGACATGAGTAGCACAATTGAGGGATTGAAAGTGAAGGGAATATACGTTTTAAACCTTCCCTTAAAGAGTGGAGAATTTCTGGAGCGAAAAAGACGCCCCTGATTTTTTATTTTTTTAGAACAGAGATCAAAACAACTGGAGCTTTAAATTGTTGGATTTCTAGCAGTAGTTCTAATTTGATTAGTGTGTAATACAGTATTACAACAATTAGTTTGGGGTTTTGGCTTTCTCATTTGTGTCCTTTCATTTCAATTGCAGCTGAATGTAAAAAACTCTAGAACAGGGAAAGGTTACCTTTGAGTGTAAGGGGGAGATACCGAATATGTAGAAAGAGGAGGATTTGCACAGCCCTTTGCGTCCTGATCAAACCAGCTACACCACACTGGCGAAACGCGTTGAACGCTAGCTGGAGCTATATCAATGCCAAGATGAGAATTGAGCAGCTGAGGATTGACTTAAAGTGGGAGTAAACTCCTTTTGTTGATTTTTACCTATAAGCAAGCCTAACCTATTGGTACACTAAAATATCTCCTACATGTGCACTGTTTAGGAGAGATTTACTTTAGAAGCAGCCAGTGATGTCACCGGCACATGCAAATGGGCTCTGAATAGACCGTGCCATCCGGCTCGGCTAGTCATAGCCCGCGAACCCAGAAGGAAGACCAGGTGAAGATGGACGCTCTTACAGCAGTGACAGCATGCCGCTGGAGGGCATAGTTTTCAGGTAAGTCTGTCATAATGTGCCAGTATGGGGTGCATGACAAACTACCCGGGGCCTAATTTTATTTTTTTTTCTGCGGTTTACTACCACTTTAATGCGTCATAAACAGAGTGCACATGAGGCTATGTTAGCAATGTGAATCTCGGGTAAGCAGCATAATAAAAAGCAGACGAAGAGTGTTGATGTCGGCTTTAGGTAATTGCTACATGTAAGACACTGGCTGGTGGATTGGAAGTATGCTCTGCTTTCTAACAATGTGTTTAATGTTTGTGTGACCCGTGATGAATTACACTACTCCGTCATCTCAAGCCTCTGTGTGCACAAACTTGTCAGCATGCATGGGCTTTCAACTGCATTTATCATTTGTAGCAATAGCTATGCTAGACTCAAGCATTTAGGTTGAAAAATGCTACATATTTTTTCTTTAACATCTTCATGGGCTACATTATCTCTAACCACTTCTGCCCGCCTGCCATGTATATACTGTGGCAGGGCGGCCCAGCTGCACTTAATCATGTAAATTATTTTGTGCACGGGATTTCGGGGTAGCGTGTGCCGCCGGACTGCCGTTCCAACTACGATTAGACACAGCAGGAGCCAATCAGCTGGTCGGGCAGCCGCAATGGCAGCCGGGACCCACCGATCGTTCCACGGAATGACAGAACGGAGGTCTGCCTATGTAAACAAGAGGAAAAGAGATCTTGCGTTTCAGCTAAGCAGAAACACAGATCTCTTTTCCTCTAGTACAGTGATGGCGAACCTTGGCACCCCAGATGTTTTGGAACTACATTTCCCATGATGCTAAACTACACTGCAGAGTGCATGAGCATCATGGGAAATGTAGTACCAAAACATCTGGGGTGCTAAGGTTTGCCATCACTGCTCTAGTACATTCAATGCCCCCACAGTTAGAAAGCACTCCCTAGGAGCACACATAGGCCTCTTTCACACGGTCCGCCTCCGCCGCCGGCGGATGACAGCTCCGTCTCCGCTTGCAGAGTGGAGAGGGAGGTGTCTCAGCCCCCGCTGCCCTCTATGGGGGGGGAATCGGATGAGAGCGGACCGCCTGTCCGCTCTCATCCGATCACTGAATGGGATTTTTTTTTACCAAAAACATGTAGCAGAATACATTTTGGCCTAAACTGATGAATAAAATTAATTAGATTGTTTACATTTTGTTCTTATTGGTAGGTTTTATAGCAGAAAGTAAAAAAAAAAAAAAATATATATATATTTTTTTTTTTTTTTTTGCGCTATAACCAAAAAAAAAAACAGGGGGAGGTGATCAAATACCACCAAAAGAAAGCTCTATTTGCTTTGGGGGGGGGGGGAGCGAAAGACAATTTTATTTGGGTGCAGCGTCACAGAACCACGCAATTGTCAGTTAAAGCAATGCAGTGCCCTATCGCAAAAAATGGCTTGGTCATAAACCACCTAAGCACCAGAAGGTTTTACCCCCTTAATGACCAGGCCATTTTATGCGATACGGCACTGGATTGCTTTAACTGACAATTGCGTGGTCGTATGATGCTGTACCAAAATAAAACTGATGTCCCTTTTTTTTCCCACAAACAGAGCTTTCTTTTGGTGGTATTTGATCACCTCTGCAATTTTTGTTTTTTTGCGCTATAAAACAAAGAGCGACAATTCTGAAGAAAAAAAAACTCTATTTTTTACTTTTTGCTCTAAAACATTCCCCATAATAACAATAATAAAAATAAATAAAAAAAAATCTACATTTTTTTCATAATTTTAGGCCAATATGTATCCTGCTACATATTTGTGGTAAAAAAAAAAAAAAGTGTATATTGATTGGTTGCACAAAAGTTAATCGCGTCCACAAATTATGGGAAAGATTTATTTTTTTTTATTATAGTAATGGCGGCCATCAGCGATTTTTAACGGGACTAAAAAATTGCGGCGGACAGATCGGACACCTTCCTTTTTTTTACCCTTTTGGAGGGGGAGCAGTGACATTACTACAGTAATCAGTGCTAAAAATATGTACTGTTACTGTGCTAACGACACTGGCAGGGAAGAGGTTAACACCAGGGACGATCAAAGGGTTAAATGTGTGCCTAGGGGATGCTCTCCAACTGTGTGGGGGTTGTATTCCCTGGATGAATACAGAGACCTGTGTTCCTAAATAGGAAGAACACAGGATCCCTCTGTTCATCACTAACAGAACAGCTGTCTGCTGTGATTACATCGGCAGACCGCCGTTCTGTCTCCATGGGGAGCCCCCACTAACTGCTACACAAGACAACGTACATGTACGCCGTTTCGTATAACAGAGCCGAACTGCTGCAATATAACTACGGTGCCTGGTCGGCAAGTGCTTAAGGGGGGTAAAACCTTCCAGAGCTCAAGCGGTTAAAGCTGTTGCTACACTGTTTCTTCTTCTGGCCGATATTTAACTGCCATTGAGCTCTGCTACAAAGATGGCTGCTTGTCATTTCTCAGCTTTCCTGAGAACCTTAACCCCAACAATATTTATAGGTAAAGTTGATCCAGGGAATATCCGATTGCCTCTTGGGGGATCAGGAAGGAATTTTTTCACTGCTGGAGCAAATTGGATCATACTTTGCTGGGGTTTTTTTGCCTTTCTTGGTTGAACTAGATGGACTGGTGTCTTTTTTTCAACCAGACTAACTATGTTGCCTTTACAGATATATATTGGCTTGTAACTATTTGCTATGTTTACGCCTTTATTTACTTGTGCAATTACAACCTTTGGACTGATAATACGTGCACTGATTATTCATGGAATTTACATCTCTCCGATAGAGTAGCTGGTGCACTCAGATTCTTTGCAATATTTTAAGAAATTAGAGCAGTGGGATATATGAACGCATGTTCATACCTACATAGATCGTTCTTTGAACATTAAGATATTTGCAGGCTATTGCCTTTAACCCAACATGCTTCACGTCCGGACCCAACTTGTGTTTATTACAAACAATGTTGTCTTGTTCTTAATGGCAAAGGTGAGGGGTGACATTTTTGATAGTTGGTTGTACTTTTTAATGCTATTTTTGTAGTAAAGCTTAATTGAATTCATTAATGCCTGCATGGTCTTTTAGGAGATGGTCGCTGTGGGGGGTTATGTTGGCTACTCCATAACCCTTTTCTTTCTATAGAGAATAATAATTATATCCCATCATGGCAATCAAATTTTAAGCCTTTTTACAAGGATCTGTACAATAGTCCTGTCCCTCAATTCGAGAATAAAGAAGGGTCCCAGAGAGACCAAATGGCAAAACACATCATAGATAAATTCCCTACCCTTTAGAGAAAAGGAAACTAGATCAGCCTTGGGATTACCATTTTACAGAAGCGAGGGTAGCTGTCACTATCAAACTCAAACAAGAACGCCCAACCTGGTGGGTTTTACGCTCAAATTTTATAAAACTTTTTATTCCAATTTCCTTCCATTATTGACTAAAGTCGTTAACTCACTACCACAGGGCTCCAGGTTTCCACTACAGTAATGCAAAGCCCATATTACACCAATTCCAAAATGAGGAAAGGACCATTCACTATGCTCCAACTTTTGTTCAATCTTGTTGACTGGAGTAGATCTTAAAGATATCCTCTAAAACCAATTTTACCACAACTCATTTATTTTGACCAGGTGGGCTTGGTAAATGGAAAAGAGGAAAAGGATAACAGCATAAAAAACGATATTGCTCATGCATGATATACATTTGGGCCATCTCTCAATCGATCCTGATAATGCATTAAATAAAGTGAATTGGGAATTCTTAGAGCTTTCCCCTCTCATAAATTGGCCTCAGGCCTAAAATTACTTCCTATATCATGTCCTGATATTCTTCACCCTCTCCCAGGTTCAAAGGATAAGTTCATCTTTCATAACATGTTACACCCATATTCATGTAATACATGTTATGAATGAACTGGCCCCTGCTCCGACAGCTAGCGGGGGATCTTCTCCCCCCGCTAGCTGTCACAATTTTAAAAAACTGTGTTCTATGACTAGAAAACTACAAATTCCCTACAGACATCAGTTCTCAATGAACTACCGCAGCTTAGTTCATGGATGCGGTCAGTGCATTGGCTTGCTCATATAAGGTATGGCATCAGTGATCTGCTGGTGCAATGCTTTACAGGCTCCTGCAACAAAAAATAAAATGCACTTTTTTTTTTTAACCAAAAAAAAAAAAAAGAAGAGCATTTATTTTTTTGTCAAAAAAGGTGAACTTATATTTTAGGGTTAATGGAACGCTCTTGTCTAAGTTTTCTATTAAAAATGGCACACATCAAGGTTACCCACTACCCCCCTACTGTAGGTTATAATTATGGAACACTTAGCAGGGGTAAACTAAAGACCCTGTAGGTCTCCTCTGTGCTTCACTGAATGAATTACATTACATTCCTTCCCGGGTATGCTAACCTGGGGAAAGTGACAATGTGACTCGAAAGGGTTATCATACACGTCGCTTTCCGGGTCACCAACAAGAAAGAGAAAAAGAGCGAGAAAGAGCGCAAGAGCGAGAAAGAGCGCAAGAGCGAGAAAGAGCGCAAGAGCGAGAAAGAGCGCAAGAGCGAGAAAGAGCGCAAGAGCGAGAAAGAGCGCAAGAGCGAGAAAGAGCGCAAGAGCGAGAAAGAGCGCAAGAGCGAGAAAGAGCGCAAGAGCGAGAAAGAGCGCAAGAGCGAGAAAGAGCGCAAGAGCGAGAAAGAGCGCAAGAGCGAGAAAGAGCGAGAGAGCGAGAGAGCGAGAGAGCGAGAGAGAAAGAGCGAGAGCGAGAGAGAAAGAGCGAGAGCGAGAGAGAAAGAGAGCGAGAGCGAGAGAGAAAGAGAGCGAAAGAGAGAGAAAGAGAGCGAAAGAGAGCGAAAGAGAGCGAAAGAGAGAGAAAGAGAGCGAGAGAGAAAGAGAGCGAGAGAGAAAGAGAGCGAGAGAGAGAGAGAGCGAGAGCGAGAGAGAAAGAGAGCGAGAGAGAAAGAGAGCGAGAGGAGAAAGAGAAAAAGAGAATGTCTGCCCACCCTCCACCCACTGGCACCAGCCATGTCGGTTTCCGGGCCTGTTGATGGGCAAGCAGAGCCTGGAATACATAGAGGGGGGGGGGGGCATTACTTGGGGGGGGGGGGTGTGGAAGCAATAGGGCAGAATGCTTCCACCCAACAGGCAGGAGCCTGGTTGTCAGTTTTACACACAATCCTGGTGGATGTATGGACCTGGCAGTGAAAGGGATAAACACTTATCCTGGCTAGCCTGCATAAATGTTTTTAAAATGGATGCCAATCCGAGATTTTTCTACCTATTTCAAACAATCAAATTAAAAGTTTCTCAGTCAGATCTGTGAAAGCTCCAACAGATGTTCTCTACTTTTCTTTGGCACAAACATCTCAGGCTCCGATATAAAGTACTTGAGTTACTGAAGAAGGGAGGAGAAGGTGCTGCTAACATGGCTCTTCATCAGAATTCAGAGGTTCTTATTCAAATGTTGACTGATTTAATCAAATTTCCGCAAAGCAAAAAGGTTCATCTTAAAAACATGACCTCTACAGATCCCTTGGCTTTACCATGGATCTCTCCTTATCTTTTAACCACTATAGAATATCTTCCAGATAACACAAAGCAAACACTTTCTTTGTGAGACCAAACTTACAAATCTGACGTTTTCACAATGTCTTAGCTCTATGACACCTCTTTTTGTGGTAACCTAGCTTTTCCACCTGTTTCCCAGGGCAATATCTTTGGCCCTTGGACTTAAAGATTACTACAGAATATCCCAAGTCTTACAAACTGACCCTTCTCTTATATCTGGCAGCTTACAAACGAGATTGCCAACAGACTCATGGTTTCATAAAAAAAAAAAAAAAAAAAAAAAAAAAAAAAAACACACAACACGTATCTCCTTCATTCAATCTGTTCCAAATATTTTCGCACTTCAGTCTCCTCCAACAGCTTTTGATGAACGAGTCTTAGGGAATACCTCTTCATCTCATGCGTTCTCAAGCATATTACATTTTTTCCTCTTTAGCCCACCCAGGGCTACCTAGTTATGCATCGGTATGGGAAAATGAACGTGAAACTGCGATTCCTTCTCAGGAGTGGAAAAAATGCTTTATACTAACCCATAAGCCATCAATAGCAACCGGAGCTCAGGAAAAAGGGATTCAGATTTAATTTTTGGTGTAGATACCCTGATCATCTTAAAGCACATGTATCCAACTGTCTCTGATGTCTGCTGGAGAGGTCATATGTTAAAAAGGGACCCTGACACATATGGTAGGAGTGCCCACTGATAAAGCATTTGCTAAAACATTTTATACATACTGTAAGATTACAACAATACAAATTCCCAACTCACCAAAGAGCATTATTATCCATCAAACCAGGCTTGCTTAAAACAATTAAGGTAGCTGTAAGGCCCCTTTCACACTTATGCAACCTAAAAGTCACGCGATTTTAATGAGATTTTACCTGGACTTGAAGCAATGTATGTCTTTGGACCTCAAACGCATTTAAAAAAAAAAAAAAAAAAAAATCGGCCCAAAGTAGTGCAGGGACTTCTTTGAAGTCGTTGCGACTTGAAGTCGTACAGATATGAATGGTACTCATTGTCATGCAACTTTGCAGTCCCAAATCACAGGACAAGTCGCACAAGTGTGAAATGGGCCTTAGGCTAAATGTCTTTTACCTTAAGGGCCGGTTCACATATGTGCGCCTTGCGAGATTGCATGCAATTCGGAGTGCACTGCTCCTTCATTACATGCGATCTCAGCCATACACTTTGTATGGCTGAATTCGCACTGTATCTGCAGCAAACACGCACAGGACACTTTTTCAGCCGCATCAGGATCGGATCGCACAGTGGTTTACACTTGTACGATCCGATCCCGTGCGAACTGTCAGATCGCCCTGCGATATGCGATCAAACTGGAGGTGTCGTTAACATCTAATTGACACCCCCTGAGTATCGCATATGGCAGTGTGAACTGCCAGATGTGCGGATGCAATGCGGGAATAGGCTGCGAATTCGCAGCCTTCCGGCATCGCACAAGCGTGACCCGGCACTTAGACCCAGTTCACACTGGGGCGACCTGTCAGGCGACCTGGTCGCCTGACAGGTTGCCGTAGGTCGCCTGCCATAGAGAAGCTGTGGACCCGTTCTAAAAAGGAGCGACACAAGTCACTCCGACTTAGAAAAAGGGTCCGGAGCTTCTTTGGGGCGACCCGGAGCAACCTGCATAGACTTCAATGTTATGAAGTCCGTGCCGGCCGCTCCGAGGTCGCGGTGTGAGCAGCGCGCCGCGACCTATTAGGTCGCCCCGGCAAGTCGAATCGCCCCAGTGTGAACGGGGCCTAAGGGGATTCTAAAAAGGTTTACTTTTTATTTATTTATTTTTAGTAACAAACAATACAAACAAACAAGCTAAACAAAACCATAGCACAGAGCAGCCTCAGTCCTTTTTGGGCCCCCACTGGAGTTCTTGCCTCCTCCCCCCCAGCCAAGTGCCCCCAATAGCAAGCCTCTTGCTATAGGAGCACTCCAGCAGGCTCACTCCTGTGCTATTGTGAATGTACATTGTCTATTCACACAGAGAATGGCTCGGCACCATCCTCCGCTCTCACCTAATTTGGTTGTTTTTTACAGTAGCACTGTGTGAGCCAATGAGGAAAGAGACCCAGGAGAGCTGCTGCTCTGATGCACATGGATGGCTTGAGATGGGACTCAGGTAAGAATAAGAGGGGGGGGTCGAGGGGGAAGCTGCACCCAGAAAGTTTTTTACCCTAATGCATTGAATTCATTAAGGTAGTTAAAAAAATAAAAATAAATATTAATTCTTCCGCCTTTAGAACCTCTGTAGTGTATTCTGTGCATTAAAAAGGTAAAAAACCTTTTGGGTGCAGTTCCCTCACCCCCCCCCCCCCTTCTCAACCCGACCATACAAGTTTGTATATAGATATTATAACTTTTAAGTCGATATCCAGATCCAGTGCCTTGAAATAGTATTCATACCCCTTAAAATTTTCCACATATTGTCTTGTCAGGTTACAACCAAAACGTGTATATATATTTGGTTCACTGAAGTAGAACCAAAATGATAAATTGTTTTAAAAAATTTTTACAAATATCTGAAAAGTGTGGCGTGCATTTGTATTCAGCATCCCTGAGTCACTACTTTGTAGAACCACATTTCACTGCAATTATCGCTGCAAGTCTTTTTGGGCATGTCTCTACCAGCTTTGCACATCTAGAGTGAAATTTTTGCCCATTCTTCTTTGCAAATTAGCAGATTGGATGAGGAGTGTGTGAACAGCAACTTTCAAATCTTGCCACAGATTCTCAATTGGATTTAGGTCTGGACTTTGACTAGGCCATTCTAAACACATGAATACGCTTTGATCTAAACCATTCCATTGTAGCTCTGGCTGTATGTTTAGGGTCATTGTCCTGCTGGAAGGTGAACCGCTGCCCCAGTCAAATCTTTTGCAGGTTTTCTTCTAAGATTTCCCTGTATTTGGCGCCATCCATCTTCCCATCAACTCTGACCAGCTTCCTGTCCCTGCTGAAGAAAAGCATCCCCACAGCACGATGTTGCCACAACCATGTTTCATGGGGGGATGGTGTGTTTGGGTTTATGTGCAGTGTTAGTTTTCTCCACATTTTTCTTTTAGGCCAAAATGTTCAATTTTGGTCTCATCTGACCAGAACACCTTTTTCCACATGTTTGCTAAGTCCCCCACATGGCTTCTTGCAAACTGCAAACGGGACTTCTTATGGCTTTCTTTGCACAATGTCTTTCTTCTTGCCACTCTTTCATAAAGGCCAGATTTGTGGAGTGCATGAATAATCGTTGTCCTGTGAGCAGATTCTTCCACCTGAGCTGTGGATCTCTGCAAATTTTTTTTGTAACCCAACCTTGCTTTAAACTTCTCCACAACTTTATCCCTGACCTGTCTGGTGTTTTCATAGGCCTTCATAGTGCTGTTTGTTCACTAAGGTTCCTTAACAAACCTCTGAGGGTTTCACAGAACAATTGTATTTATACTGAGAATAAATTACTCACAGATGTACCCTATTTACTAATTAGGTGACTTCTGAAGGCAATTGGTTCCACTAGATTTCAGTTAGGGGTATCAGTGTAAAAGGGGGCTTAATAAAAATGCATGCCACACTTTTCAGAGATTTGTAAACCATTTATAATTTTCCTTCCACTTCACAATTATATGCCACTTTGTGTTGGTTGAACACATAAAATTCATTTATGTTTGTAACATGGCAAAATTTGGAAAATGTCAAGGGGTATGAATACTTTTTTCAAGACACTGTAGCCATCTAGCATTTAAAAGTCAGAATTTAGCATGCAATAGAAGTGCTGGACCTTGGGGGAGGGATGCAAATGAGACAAAAGACAGAACAATAGAACAATGACACCTCAGTCCCCTACAAAGTAGGCACCTTGGGACATCAAAGTCTGTCTCAAAGACAGTCATTTTTGTTATCCCCAGATCAGCTTCTAGCTCTCACAGACAGTCGCCAATCTTTGTTGATTGCAGCCTATACACATTAAACATTCTCAGGTGCTTGACTTGTTGCAGACCTTCCCAGACAATAAAACACTTAACAGATTTTCAACCATCTTTGAAGCTTTTTTGCATTGCACTCATTGCATCCACTCATTGCTGTCCCTAACAGCCTTCTGAATCATCCAAATAGTTTCTGTGGTGGAATGCTCAAGCTCACACAAAATTTGATGCAAATTCATTGCTCTATTCGCCATTTTGAATGAAACAGCCACACAGACATGCTCAAAAGGCATCTAGTGCCCTCACTGATTAGTACAGTGAAGCTGTTCATGCATGCGCATTCCAGTCCACTTTCTTTGGTTGCCAGGCTATATTGAGGTCACACAAACCGTTCTTATTAATGATGTATGGACTTTTTCCCCCAGACAAACACACACGACTTACCATAGCTAGCAGCAATGAAGGTTGAAAGGCATAGAAGTAGAAAACCCCAATGGTCTCTTACAATGTTCTTCTGAGTAAACATGATGATGACGATTCACTAATTGAAAAAAGAAAAAAAAAAAAAAATATTCAATATCACAATGGTATCGAAATGTTAAGTAGTAACAAATGTTATTTACCCCAATGGCCATTATTTTCAGCAATCACAGCAAATGATAGCTGCAAAAGAAACTACCTGACTAAAGCCAACTCTCATAAAATACACCAAAAGCATAAAAACTTGCAAAGCTGTATTATTTCTTTGTACATTACTTCCAATAATGGTATAAAAACAGATTAATTTTCCTGCAATTATATCCAGAGTTAGAATCATAAAAGACTAGGAGCTCATTCACACTAGCGGGTCGGAGGGCGCTAAAAACACAGAGGTTGAGCCCTGCTTTTGCTGCCCTGCAACCTCTACTCCCTTTAGCTGCAGAGACAGCAGGCAGGGGTATATACATGCTGCAGCAGAAATTACACCTCCTGTTGCTCTCGGCAGGCATAGTGCTACTTAATAAAGTAAATGGGGCTGCTCTGTTAAGTGCCCCACAACTGTGTGCAATGCACGATATAGCTGCACGCTATTGTGGGTTTGCAGAGGTTAACCACTTGCCGACTGCCTAACGTACATTTACTGCAGCAAAGTGGCTCTATTGCGTGAAATCGTGTACCTGGACATAATTTTCGTGCAATAGCCACTAGCTGGCTCAATTACGTGCTGATTGGACAGAGGGGGAGCCAGTTAGCGGGTCCGATGGACACGATGTCCGCCGGCCACCCGCAATCATTCCCGAGACAGGCAAAACGGCGATCTGCCTATGTAAACAAGGCAGATGGCTGTTCTGACAGGGGAGAAGATAGCGATCTTGTGTTCCAGCTAAGTGGGAACACCAAACTGTCTTCCCCCCCCAATCAGAGCAACCCCCATGGGACATATTTAACCCTTTGATCGCCACATTAACCCCTTCTCTGTCAGTGTCATTATTACAGTAACTGCATATTTTTAGCAGTGATCACTGTAATAATGTCACTGGTCCCCAAAAAGTGTGAAAAGGGTCAGTTAGGGTTTTCGATTTGTCTGCCACAATGTTGCAGTCCTGCAAAAAAAAAAAAAGAAGATAGCCGCCATTACTAACAAAAAATAACGAAAATGCCATAAAAATATCCCATACATCACGTTTTTGTAAATATTTTATTATATCTTTTCATGTGACAACGCTGAAGAAATGACACTTTGCTACAATGTAAAGTAGTGAGTGTACACCTTGTATAACAGTGTAAATTTGCTGTCCCCTCAAAAAAAATGCACAGCCAATAATGTCTAAACCGCTGGCAACAAAAGTGAGTACACCCCTAAGTGACAATGTCCAAATTGGGCCCAATCTCATGTGACTCATTAGTGTTACAAGGTCTTAGATGTGAATGGGGAGCAGGTGTGTTAAATTTGGCGTTATCGCTCTCACTCTCTTATACTGGTCACTGGAAGTTCAACATGGCACCTCTTACCAAAGAACTCTGAGGATCTGAAAAAAAGAATTGTTGCTCTACATAAAGATGGCCTAGGCTCTAAGAAGATTGCCAAGACCCCTAAACTGAGCTGCAGCACGATGGCCAAGACCATACAGTGGTTTAACAGGACATGTTCGATTCAGAACAGGCCTCGCCATGGTCTGCCAAAGAAGTTGAGTGCACATGCTCAGCATCATATCCAGAGGTTGTCTTTGGAAAATAGATGTATGAGAGCTGCCAGCATTGCTGCAGAGGTTGAGAGGGTGGGGGGTCAGCCTGTCAGTGCTCAGACCATACGCCGCACACTGCATCAAAGTGGAGTGCATGGCTGTCCTCCCAGAAGGAAGACTCTTCTAAAGATGGTGCACAAGAAAGCTGGCAAACAGTTTGCTGAAGACAAGCAGACTAAGGACATGGATTACTGGAACCATGTCCTGTGGTCAGTGGCGGCTGGTGAAGTTTTAAGATGGGGGGGTGCAAGACCCCGCCCTTCCATTTTGACCCCTCCCATTTCTCAGAAGCCCCACCCCTTATAGACTCCACCCATTTTGTCCCCTGTATTTTGCTTGCGTGAACAAATTCTCCCAATATATCACATATTAAGGGGTCCAGCAGTACTAGTATATCCCATAATAGGGAGCAGGGGCCCCATTATGGGATATACTGTGAGAGACACCCTATTATGGGATACACTGACTGAGAGTGGCACAAACCCCACAGTACAGGCCCCCTAGCACAAACCCCACAGTACAGGCCCACTAGCACAAACCCCACAGTACAGGCCCACTAGCACAAACCCCACAGTACAGGCCCCCTTCAATGTAGTGACAAGTATACATGCCCCCTTTCAATGCAGTGACCAGCGTACATGCCCCCAATGCAGTGACCAGCGCACATGTCCCCAATGCAGTGACCAGCGCACATGTCCCCAATGCAGTGACCAGCGCACATGTCCCCAATGCAGTGACCAGCGCACATGTCCCCAATGCAGCCAGTGACCAGTGTACATGTCCCCAATGCAGAGATCAGCGTGCGTGCCTCCAATGCAGCCAGTGACCAGCATACATGTCCCCAATGCAGTGACCAGTGTACATGTCCCCAATGCAGTGACCAGTGTACATGTCCCCAATGCAGAGATCAGCGTGCCTGCCTCCAATGCAGCCAGTGACCAGCGTACATGTCCCCAATGCAGAGATCAGCGTGCATGCTTCCAATGCAGCCAGTGACCAGTGTACATGTCCCCAATGCAGAGATCAGCGTGCGTGCTTCCAATGCAGCCAGTGACCAGCGTACATGTCCCCAATGCAGAGATCAGCATGCGTGCCTCCAATGCAGCCAGTGACCAGTGTAAATGTCCCCAATGCAGAGATCAGCGTGCGTGCCTCCAATGCAGCCAGTGACCAGTGTAAATGTCCCCAATGCAGAGATCAGCGTGCGTGCCTCCAATGCAGCCAGTGACCAGTGTAAATGTCCCCAATGCAGAGATCAGCGTGCGTGCCTCCAATGTGACCAGTGTAAATGTCCCCAATGCAAAGATCAGCGTGCGTGCCCCCTTCAAAGCAGACACTTACCTCGTCATGGATGGCGTGCTGTGCTCGGCCCGGGGGGGGGGGGGGGGGGCGGGATGCGGTGTGATCACGCGCGGCGGCTCTCCTGTCTCCTCTTCTCCGGCCGGCGGGAACTGAAGGTGAACGTGATGCCGGGGCGGTGCACGGCCCCCAGGCGTCACGTCACTAGGTCTGATGTCCTCCTGTGATTGGTCCAGGCTGGACTCTGGACCAATCACAGCCCGGACATTGTTAAAGTGGGGTGTGTCAGAGCGCCAATCAGCGCCTCTGCCGGGCAAGGGTGGGGTCAAAAACCCCACCCCCCCCCCCCATACCCAGCACACAGTCCGGCGCCCCTAGTGGGCGAAAACTTTTTTTTTCTTTTCTGCCTCATTTGGGGGGGGGCAGCGGGCCACCACTGCCTGTGGTCAAGACAAACTTATTTGGTTCAAATGGTGTCAAGTGTGTGTGGCGGCAACCAGGTGAGGAGTGCAAAGACAAGTCCGTATTGCCTACAGTCAAGCATGGTGGTGGGAGTGTCATGGTCTGGGGAGACATGAATGCCAACATTTACTGTGACATACTGAAGCAGACTATGATCCCCTCCCTTCAGAGACTGGGCTGCAGGGCAGTATTCCAACATAATGACCCCAAACACACCTTCAAGTCAACCACTGCCTTGCTAAAGAAGCTGAGGGTAAAGGTGGTCAAGCATGTCTCCAGACCTAAACCCTATTGAGCATCTGTGGTGCATCCTCAATGGAAGGTGGAGGAGGGCAAGGTCTCCAACATCCACCAGCTCTGTGATGTCACCATGGAGGAGTGGAAGAGGACTCCAGTGGCAACCTGTGAAGTTCTAGTGAACTCCATGCCCAAGAGGGTTAAGGCAGTGCTGGAAAATAATGGTGGCCACACAAAATATTGACACTTTTGGGCCCAATTTGGACATTTTACCTTAGGGGTATACTCACTTGTTGCCAGCGGTTTAGACATTGATGGCTTTGTATTGAGTTATTTTGAGGGGGACAGCAAATTTACACTGTTATACAAGCTGTACACTCACTACTTTACATTGTAGCAAAAGGGTCATTTTTTCAAAAGATAGAATAAAAGATTTACAAAAATGTGAGGGGTGTACTCTTTCTCCAATATTGCTGCTTTTTTTTTTTTGTTTATAGTGCAACAAATATAAACCGCAGAGGTGATCAAATGCCACCAAAAGAAAGCTCTATTGGTGGGGAAAAAAGGACATTAATTTTGTTAGGGTACAGCGTCCCACAAAATTGCCTGGTCATTAAGGGGGTAAAACCTTCCACGGCTGAAGTGTTTAACCTCCCTGGCGGTATGATTCTTTCGGATTTTAGGTGCTGAAACCGATACCATTATTTTGCATGCAATTCTTAAGAATGAGCAGCCCAAACCAACTATTTACATATTTTTTTTTTTTTTTACTGTGCGTTCTTTATAACATCTCGGGTATGATAAAGTTTGAAACCAAAAATCATAAAAAATATAATAAAAAAACTATAAGTTAAAGTATGTATGTATGCATATAAATAAAAAGTACAGTAAAACTGCAGGAAAGGGCACTGGGGGGCAAACTAATGTGACTATATTTTATTTTGCATTGTATCAGTGCATTTGGTGTGTTTTACATTTGAATTTGCCACCGGTTCCACCCCCCTGCGAACGTCCTGTCGCAGGAGACGGAAGCCGGGGCTCACAGAGGATCGGGAGGAAGCTCCGCCGACGCTCACCGCCGAGATACATCGCTGGATCCCGGTGACAAGGTAAGTAACCCCTCTACCAGGATCCATCAATCTTGTGGTGGCTCGGGGTTACCGCTTTTGGCACTGAAATTTAACCCCGAGCCACGCTCGGGAATACCGCTAGGAAGGTTAACCGCTTCCTGACAACCTGCCGCCTTTTTACTGTGGCAGGATGGCTCTCCTGTGCAAACCGACGTAAACCTTCGTCGGTCGCGAGGGAGTCTAGGGGGAGAGCGCGCGCCGCCGGCAGCGGGGAGGCCGATGCACAGGTCAGGCAGCTCCGATTGCCGCCTGACACCCGCAATCGCTCCCCTTCTATATAGGATCACATGTCTCTATGGTCATTTCAGAAGCCACGCCCCCCCACAGTTAGGCCTAGGCTCACATTTAGCCCCTTGATCACCCACAGGGTTAACCCCTTCCCTGACAATGGCATGATTACATTAACAGTGCATATTTTTAGCACTGATTACTGTAGTAATGTCACTAGTACCCTCAAAAGATTCAAAATGTCAGTTAGGGGTCCGATCTGTCCGCCGCAATGTCGCAGTCCCGCAAAAAAAAAATAAATACATAAATCTTTCCCGTAGTTAGAAGATGCAATAACTTTTGTGCAAATCAATCAAAATACGCTTGTGATTTTTTTTACCAAAAATATGTAGCAAATTGGCCTAAAATGAAAAAATTTGATTTTTAAAATTTTTTTGAGAATGTTCTATAGCAGAATGGGAAAAATATATATTTTTTTCAGAATTGTCGCTCTTTGTTTATAGCGCAAAAAATAAAAATAAAAAAAGCACAGGTGATCAAATACCACCAAAAGAAAGCTCTATTTGTGGGGGGGGGACGACGACATCATTTTATTTGGGTACAGTGTCGCATGACCGCGCAATTGTCCGTTAAAGTAACAGTGCCGAATCACAAAATATGGCCTAGTCATTAAGGGGGAAAATCTTCCGGTCCAGAAGTGGTTAAAGCAAGCGGTGAGGAAGCGATACAACAACTCACCACCTATCGAATGCAAATCATTCTTCAGATAGGGAAGCTCTCACAAAGCTCATGTAAATGAGCCCAAGGGCTTGGTTCACATCCATCTGGTGTCTTTTACATGCCTTTTAGGTGTGTTACCTTTGAGCTCAAACCACAAACCACAGAGTTCACAAAAGAAGACTTTCCGGTTTCTATTACTAAGCACAATAAAAGGTTTTAACAAGCATATGTTTGTTCAATGTCTGAGTAAAACCAATTACTAGTAAGGGAATCATAAAACAGAACAGCGTTTGCAAAATATAATGGGATGGGGCAGAGCTCCAGAGCCATGCAGCGTCACTTGTTGCACAAGCCAGCAGGTTTAAGGTAGTGATGGGCCCTTTACTTCCATGCCATCTAGGTACCGGAGACGCAAGCCAA
Source organism: Pelophylax lessonae (assembly GCF_965119305.1). Classification (NCBI taxonomy): domain Eukaryota; kingdom Metazoa; phylum Chordata; class Amphibia; order Anura; family Ranidae; genus Pelophylax; species Pelophylax lessonae. The sequence goes on from NC_138769.1 coordinate 259,509,094, forward strand.
ATTAACTGTTTTCCAATGTCCACTACATGTCATTCTTGATTAAACCAACACATTAAATGCAGAACCAATATTTCCTAATACAGGAGCCTTGGTTAAGATGTATAAGGGGAAAAAAAAAAAAAAAAAAAAAAAAAAAAAAAAAAAAAAAAAAGAAGAAGAACTGCTCTTTCAGGCCAGGGTCCCCACCAGCCTCCATCGCCATCCATTCCTGATCCTATATTGGAAATTGTATATATCTATATCTCTTGCCCAGGAATTCTAAATCTTTGAGTTGTAAATATTTTCTATCATTTTCTGGAGCATCCAGGAAATCTTATTTTTTGGTAATTGATCATTTCCATGCTTTGGCACTGGGCATTTTGCTACTAGGAAGATGAAGGTCTGAATACAGTAAAACCTTGGATTGCGAGCATAATTCGTTCTGGAAACATGCTTGTAATCCAAAGCACTCTTATATCAAAGCGAATTTTCCCATAAGAAATAATGGAAACTCAGATGATTCGTTCCACAACCATTTATTCATAAATCCTTCAATTTATAGTCCATATAAAAAGATTATAGCATTGCGATAGGTTTTGTAACCATAAAATGTCCATCCACAAATAGCCGCTTCCACAAGGGGATTGGAAGCAAAATCCAGCTGGAGTTACAGGGTATCAAAAAAAAGAGAGGCGCTTCTAAGTGTAGCAATATGGTTCCATATAATGAAGGTACAACATTTAGCAACTCACATGATTGATGAATAAAACAGGCACATCTAAGTATATAGGCATCCGGTGTAAAGCTGTCCACATAGACTATCTTCTGCACCGCCGGCTGCCAGTCTGTAATCCTGACCGGGAAGACCACCCTGCAGTAAAGCGATCTGAAAGCGAGGGGCAGCATGGAAAGGATGACGTAGATGACAGTGCGGAGGATGGTCTATGTGGACAGCTTTAGCCTGGATGTCTGCATCCTTAGATGTGCCTGTTCCAATCATCAACCATGTGAGTTGCTAAATGTTGTACCTTCATTAAATGTAACCATATTGCTACACTTAGAGGCGCCTCTCTTCTCTTTTATACTCAGCTGTGACTTGAGGCTACTTGTATATCAAGACATCGCTTGTATATCAAGTCAAAATTTATTTGAAAATTTTGCTTGTCTTGCAAAGCGCTCTTAAACCAAGTTACTCTCAAACCAAGGTTTTACTGTATATCTAGGAATGTCTTCAGTCTGTTTATTTAGGACAGCAGTTGGGCGTTTGAGTGCATTAACACTTGTGGCGGAATAAAGCACAGTACATACCCTAGTACAAGATCTTTATTTTGGGAACAAGTCCACCAGATGTGAAACATTGTTCCCACCAGGCCACATCCTTTAAAGCAAACCAGGGATGCATTAGGATAAATCTTAAGCAATCCTTGCTGGTACCAGATAACACAGTGGATGTCAGTTCTAGATAAACTGCTTCCCATGCTTGGTGGCGAGGCATGGAGGTTGTGGAAAAAACAACTAAATATGCTACTGAGATGCTTTCCTGTTTTTTTTTTTTTTTTTTTTGGGGGGGGGGGGGGGGGTTAAAATGATATTTGTATTGACAGTTTCAGAGTCACATACAAATCAACCAAAATTATCAGGGCACATAGCCCAGAAACACACAGTCAGGAGAAATCAGCCTGATCGATAGCAGCCGGTGTAACGTTCGAAAACCATATCTCGTTAGAATTCCATACCCTCGTCACTTCCTGTCAGAAACAGCTGAGCAGCGTAGCAGTGCGCATGCTCAGAGCCCCGGATACGTCATTGAACAGCAGAGAAGTTGACAAGTGCGCATGCTCGGAGGGTATGAAATTATCACGGTAGTGTGCGTGTAATGTTATACTTGCGGCGGTTACATTAAAACAGTTCGGCTGCAACATGAGTCATCTCCGCTCCTACCCCTGTCACTTCCCAGATGTCGGCTACTAAATATAAAAGCGGCGGCGGGTGTATGAAATGTAAATGACGGAGATGTCGGCTTCGTGATCCGCTTTTATATTTATTAGCCAAGATCAGGGAAGTGAGAGGGATAGGAGCGGAGATGACCCATGTTGCAGAGGACATGTTTTAATGTAAGCGCGGCATGTGTAACGTTACACACACACAACTGTGATGAATCCATACCCTCCGTAGGTGCACCGGAAGTGACGAGGGTATGGTTTTCTCACGGAACAACGGTATTGGCCTACCCAGAAGAAAAACAGGCGCCGCTGAGTGTAGCATAAACATTTATTACATGAAATTATATAGCAACTCACATGGGAATTGGCTTGTGTCCATATTCCTGAATCGCTTCCTGTGTTAGTATGTCCGCATACCGACTGGCCCCCAGCCGGGTGAGGACGATGCAGGAAGGACCGTGAAGGAGCTGGATCGGGTGGTGGCTGCAGTGAACCGCAAGCCTACCGGAAGGGACATAACGTTTCGGAGCATGAGTACTGGGCTCCTTCCTAAGACGTATGAAAACACTGCAGCGGCAGCCATAAAAAGGAACCGGAAGTGACTGCAGCAAATATTAAAAGGCAATACAGACTGCACCAGGAAGTACTCTGGTGCCATGGAGAACACAGAATTAATTAAAAACATAATTTAAAAAACATAGAATTATATCTTAATGCACAATCTAGTAAGAAAAGCAAGAAGCATGGAATTGTAACTAATCTGTATAAAAAGTGACACACATGTATTAGTATGTGTGCAAGATGTCCCCTATATATGTATAATGGTAAGAAAAATATAAAAAAAGAAAAAAATTATAAGATAATAATTGGAAGATAATAAATATGAAAATAAAAATAAATAAAAAATAATGAAAAATGAAGAAAAAGAAAAAAAACGGGGTGGGAATAAAGAAAAAATAAATTTAAAAAATGTATTCACCCCGTTCCTGGTGCAGTCTGCATTGCCTTTTAATATTTGCTGCAGTCACTTCCAGTGCGGGTCCTTTTATGGCTGCCGCTGCAGTGTTTTCATACGTCTGAGGAAGGAGCCCAGTACGCATGCTTCGAAACGAGTTACGTCACTACCGGTAGGCTTGTGGTTCACCGCAGCCACCACCCGATACAGCTCCTTCACGGTCCTTCCTGCATCGTCATCACCTGGCTGCGGGCCAGTCGGTATGCGGACATACTAACACAGGAAGAGATTCAGGAATATGGACACAAGCCAATTCCCAATGCGAGTTGCTATACAATTTCATGTAATAAATTTTTATGCTACACTCAGCGGCGCCTGTTTTTCTTGTTTGTAAGCGGGATTTCCGTCTTTTGCCTGCCAGAGCTGTCCTGAGTTACATCAGTACCTGTAGAGCTTAGCCTTCAGCAGTCCCTGATCGTCTCAACTTATCTGTTGCTGCACTGGGGTCCTTTCCCCTTGGCACAAGCGCCCAACACCTCTCCTGCCTTGGTATTGGCCTACCCAGTACAGACTAATATAAGGCTGGTTTCACACGGGCGGTATCCATAATGAGCATCCACCTGCTCAGCAGTGGATCTCTCCGCTGAGCAGGCAGATGACAGATCCCTGTCTGCTCAGCTATGCAGAGCAGATATGGACACAGCCCAGTTCTCTATGGGGCTGTAACATGGGAACGGACCAGCTGTCTGTTTCCATCTGACTATAATCTGATCCACCAGATGGATGGGGAAAGGATTCTCAGACACATGTCCACTGACATGCACCGCTCCATAGAGAGTAATGGCTTAGAAGCACTGCTCCATAGAGAGTAATGGCTTGTCCGATCGGACCGTCCTTGTGAAACCAGCCTTAGAACAAAATAAAGGCATAAAACAGACTGGTGACAGTAAACCTGTCTGGTTCAATAAGAAAACTACAAAAGGAAAAAGACAGAAATAATACTTAACTCAAAGACACCTGCTAGTGCCTAAGTGAGGACATCAGGTAGGCAATATTACAGTATGTCTATTACAAGACAATTTTATGGTGCAGTTTATTGAGGCCCCCACTAGAAATGATGCTCGGTTGGACCTGGTAATCTCAAACCATGCAAAGCTTATTAACAATGTTCATATAAACAAACATGTGGGTAGCAGTGACCATAACATGATTTCATTTAATGTTAGCTGTTAGCAAAGAACGCATACGGGAAATACAAAAACACTTGACTTTAAGAGAGCAAATTTTCCAAGGATGAGGGCTGTTCTCCTGGATTTAGACTGGGAGGGAATATTGGCATCGATGAGCACAGAACAGAAAATGGGAATTTTTCAAAAAGACTTTATGCAAACTCACTGCAAAGTATATTCCCATGGGTAATAGTTTTAAAAGGCTAAAAATAAAACCTATGTGGCTCACAGCAAAAGTTAAAAGGAGCTTTTAAAAAAAAAAAAAATAAAAAAAAAAAAAATAATAATATATAAAAACGAGGGAACACCATCATTGTTTAATTGTTACAAATAATATAACAGAATATGTAAAAAGGAAATCAGGGACGCAAAAATTCAAAATGAATGACAGATTGCAAAAGATAGGACAAACACCAAAAAATCTTCAAATAGATGAACAGTAAAAAAGGTTAGGTCTGAGCATGTAGGCCCTTTACAAAACAAACAAGAGTGGGTGACTGGGGACAAAGAGAAGGCACATTTATTAAATACTTTCTTCAGCTCTGTATATACAAAGGAGCATGGGGGGACCCATGACCATCATGAGGATGGTATTGACACAGCCCCAAATGATCCACAATGGCTCAAAAGTGATATGGGCCAGAAATATTTAGACAGAATAAGGGTGGATAAAGCACCTGGACCAGATGGCATCCACCCACGCATCCTAAAATAACTGAGCGCTGCAATTTCTAAGCCTTTGTTTCTAATTTTTAGGGACTCGATAAGGACTGTAATAGTACCACTGATTGGCGTAGGGCCAATGTGGTGCCTGTATTTAAAAAGGGATCAAAGTCTTTGCCAAGTAACTATAGACCTGTTAGTTTAACTTCTATAGTCTGGAAGATATTGGAGAGTTTAATAAAAAAGACCACATAGATGAGTTCTTGTTGGAAAAAAATATTTTAAGCAACAGACAGCATGGATTCATGAGAGACAGAAGTTGTCAAACAAACCTGATTTCTTTTTATGAGGAGGTGAGTAAAACCTTGGACAGAGGGGTGGCTCTGGATGTAGTATACTTGGATTTTGCAAAAGCGTTGGACACAGCTCCCCACACACGGCTAATGTGTAAGGTAAAGTCTACTGGCTTGGTAAGATTGGTTTGTAATTGGATAGAAAATTGGCTAAATGGCTAAAAGATAGAATTCAGAGAGTAGTGGTTAACCACTTAAGCCCCGGAAGATTTTACCCCCTTCCTGACCAGGGCCTATTTTGCGATTCAGCACTGCGTGACTTTAACGGACAATTGCGCGGTCGTGCGACGCTGTACCTAAACGAATTTGACGTCCTTTTTTTCCCACAAGCAGAGCTTTTTGGTGGTATTTGATCACCTGTGCGATTTTTACTTTTTGCGCTATAAACAAAAAAAACAGCGTCAATTTTGCAAAAATAACAATATTTTTCAAATTTTTTTTATATACAATTCCCCCCCCCCCCCCCAAAAAAAGTAAAAATCAAAATTTAACATTTTGGGCCAATTTTTTTTTTTTTTTACCTTATGTTTGGTAAAAAAAAAAAACAAAAAAACGCAAAAAGCGTATTTTGATTGGTTTGCGCAAAAGTTATTGCGTTTACTAAGGGAAAGATTTGTCTTTTTTTTTTTTTTACGCGTAATGGCGGTGATCTGCGATTTTTTTTGCGGGAATGCAACATTGCGGCGGACAGATCGGACCCTTGACTGACATTTTTGACACTTTTGGGGTTACCAGTGACATTTCTACAGTAATCCGTGCTATACATATGCACTGTATAACGGAAAAGGACCCCACGTTTTAGGTGTATTTAAATAAATAAAATTCATTAATAAATATATTACTTAATTAGCAATCTGTGAATAAATAAATACGAGTATGATGTGTCATAAGCTGCTAGCTGCAAATAAAGTGCATGTGCCTTTAAAATTGTGAAACCAGTGTTGCAGCGCTGCTTAAAATTAATAAAATTAATAAAAAAAGTATATGTGCAACTATAGCAATGAATATGCTTGTGCATAACTGTGCAAAAAACAATTCATAAATGTCCATTCAAGTGCTGGCGATTCCTCTGTGTAATCAATTACGGTGTGCTCCCCCTTGTGGTTTTGTACTCACCACAACACGCTAGGTCATCAGCTGTTTTAGTAATCCGTAGCAGCTTTCCTTGCCAGTGCTGTAGGCATAGATCCTTCTCTGGTCCTGCTTGCTTCGTATGTCCTCAGATATAAATAAAGGCCAGACATAGTGAAGTACGTTTCATCAAATTTATTCAAGCAAACGGACTTAATACTTACAAACAAACATGAATTAAAAGCAACATGTAGACTCGGCTCGGTGGTTGCTGCTCACGCAGCGTGCGCCTCACCGACCGGAAGTGACGTCAGGTCCACTCAGCCAATCGCTAGACGCGTTTCGCCATCCAATCACAGCTTCCTCTGTAGCTCTGGAGCTACAGCTTCCGGTCGGTGAGGTGCACGCTGCGTGAGCAGCAACCACCGAGCCTACATGTTGCTTTTAATTCATGTTTGTTTGTAAGTATTAAGCAAGGAAAGCTGCCACGGATTACTAAAACAGCTGATGACCTAGCGTGTTGTGGTGAGTACAATACCACAAGGGGGAGCACACCGTAATTGATTACACAGAGGAATCACCAGCACTTGAATGGACATTTATGAATTGTTTTTTGCACAGTTATGCACAAGCCACTAGCACTTTGATGTTTAAGTCTGATGATTATTAAGTTATGTATCAATTTCTTTTTATATGATCAATGGTTTAGCAACCACGCGGGAGCGTGCCTCCGGCGGCGCGCGCTCGCTCCCTAGACCCTCACAGGCTAGCGACGTAGATCTACGTCACCCTGCCTGTGAGGGGCTGACAGTCTATGTAAAATGCGGCGGTCGGCAAGTGGTTATTGATTCTTACTCTGGATGGTCTAAAGTTATCAGTGGTGTACCCCAAAGGTTCAGTGTTGGTACCCTTACTTTTTAATATCTTTATAAATGATATAGGGTCTGGGATTAAAAGTAGCATTTGAGTCTTTGCAGATGACACCAAGCTATGCAGTGGAATAACTTCTTTACAGGAGTTCTCCAACTTACAAGCTGAGCTGACCTCAATGCACGGTTTCATTGGGCAACTATGTGGCAAATGTAGTTATGCACTTGGGGGCTAAGAATATGCATGCATCATACATACTAGGTGGAGTAGAACTGGGGGAATCCATAGCGGAGAAGGATCTGGTAGATCATAAGCTTAATATGCAATGCCAAGCTGCTGTTTCCAAAGCAAGCAAAGTCCTTTCTTGTATTAACAGAGGCATGGACTCCAGAGAGATATTTTTCCCCTGTACAAATCATTAGTAAGACCTCATCTGGAATATGCAGTTCAGTTTTGGGCACCAGTTCTTAAAAAGAATATCGGGGGAACTGGAGAAAGTACATAGAAGGGTAACTAAATTGATAAGAGGCATGGAGGACCTCAGCTATGAGAAAAAAAGATTAGAGGAACTGAATTTATTCTCTCGAGAAGAGGAGATTAAGGGGGGATATGATCAACATGTATAAATACATAAGGGGTCCATATAGGGGTGGTGCAAGGAACGCAAGGGAGGGCGGTGTCCGGATCCTTCTAGCCCCCGATTAGCTCCTTTCAGGTACTTCAGCGCCTCCCTCTTGGTCACTCTCCTCATTTGAGGTACACTGCATTCGTCTTTTCTCCCCTGTCTCTCCAAGGATAGCTGTGATCTACCGCCCACCTGGACCAGTATCAACCTTTCTTGATGACTTCTCTGCCTGGCTACCCTACTTTCTCTCTTCCGAAATCCCCACAATCATTCTGGGCGACTTCAACATCCCTATTAATACTAACACTCCTACCACTTCCAAACTTCTCAATCTAACCTCCTCCTTTGACCTGAAGCAATGGATACATGCTTCTACTCACTCTGAAGGCAATATCCTTGACCTTGTTTTCTCCCACCTATGCACCCCGCACAACCTTTACAACAATCCTTTCCCTCTCTCTGATCACTACCTTATTAGTTTCACTCTCTCCCTCTCCTCCACCTCCTCTCCCTCCAGCTACCGTACATACAGTTACCCGCAGAAACCTACGGCATCTCAACCCTTCTCTTCTCTACTCTGCTACCGACCACCTCTATGACAAAATTGCACCCCTGTCCTGCACCAACCTAGCCACTTCTGTCTACAACGCTTCACTCTTAGCCTCCCTGGACACACTGGCCCCCCTCACCACACCGAATCAGGCCCGACCCCTTCAACCTTGGCAAACCAATAACACTAGAAGTCTGAAAAAGCATAGCCATGCTCTTGAGCGCCTATGGCGTAAGACTCGGTCTCAGAAGGATTTCAACCCATATAAATCCGCCCTCCAAAAATACAATTCCAGTCTCCACACTGCCAAACAGACCTATTTTATCACTCTCATTAACAGCCTGTCATCGCACCCCCAGCAACTCTTCGCTACCTTTAACTCTCTACTCCGTCCTCCACTACCCACTCCCACCGACTCACTCACTGCCCAGGAGATTGCCTACCACTTCAAACAGAAGATTGATACAAATCGTAAGGAGATCGTTGCTGTTCAGATACCTTCCTCCATGCCTTATGCTTCACGCCCACAGGTGCGATCATTACTTCCCTCATTCAACCCCGCCACTACAGACGAGGTTGCTAACGTCCACTTAACAACCTGCCCTCTGGATCCTGTTCCCTCGCAAATGCTACGTTCACCTTCTGGCCCTATTCTACACTCTCTAACCCACATCTTCAATCTCTCCCTCTCTTCTGGCATCTTCCCCAACTCTCTAAAACATGCACTAGTCAGCCCCATACTGAATAAGCCCTCACTGGACCCAACCGATCTGAACAACCTATGCCCCATTTCCTTGCTCCCCTTTTCATCCAAACTCCTCGAACGTCTAGTCTACAACCGACTGTGCGACCACCTTGCCGAGAATAGCCTCCTTGATCCCCTTCAGTCTGGATTTCGGCCTCAACACTGCACTGAAACTGCACTCCTAAAGCTGACAAACGATCTGCTAATGGCCAAAACCAATGGACACTATTCTGTACTCCTACTTCTGGACCTTTCTGCTGCCTTTGATACGGTTGACTATCCCCTCCTCCTCAAAAAACTCCATGCCTTTGGTCTCCGTGACTGTACTCTTCACTGGTTATCTTCCTACTTATCTAACCATACCTTTAGCATTACCTACAATTCTACTTCCTCCTCTCCTCTTCCCTTCTCTGTTGGGGTCCCCCAAGGCTCTGTTCTTGGACCCCTCCTATTTTCAGTCTACACCTCCTCTCTAGGTCAGTTGATAGCCTCCCAATACCATCTCTACGCTGACGATACCCAAATCTATCTATCCACTCCTCAGCTCTCTCCCTCAGTCTCCTCACGTATCACTAATTTACTATCAGATATATCGGTCTGGATGTCTCACCACTTCCTCAAACTCAATCCATCCAAAACCGAGCTTATAATTTTTCCTCCACCGCGTGCCCCTTCCCCTGATTTCTCCGTCAATATCAATGGCATTACTATCAGCCCATCCCCACATGCCAAGGTCCTAGGTGTTGTCCTGAACTCTCCTTCAAACCCCACATCCAATCGCTGTCCAAATCTTGCCGCCTCAGCCTCTGCAACATCTCCAAAATACGCCCTTTTCTAACCAAAGACACAACAAAACTCCTAGTTCATTCCCTGGTCATCTCGCGCCTCGGCTACTGCAATTCCCTTCTCATTGGCTTACCTCTACACAGGTAATCCCCCCTTCAATCCATCATGAATGCTGCCGCCAGACTCATCCACCTCACCAATCGCTCAGCGTCCACTGCTCCTCTCTGTCAAGCCCTCCACTGGCTTCCGCTCACCCAACGAATTAAATTCAAAATACTTACAACATCTTACAAAGCAATCCACAGCCTAGCCCCCAGCTACATCACCAGCCTCATCTCAAAATACCAACCTAATCGCTCTCTTTGTTCCTCTCAAAACCTCCTGCTCTCTAGCTCCCTCATCACCTCCTCCCATGCTCGCCTCCAGGACTTTTCCGGAGCCTCTCCAATCCTATGGAACACCTTACCCTTATCTGTCCTATTATCTCCCACTCTATTAGCTTTTAGGCGATCTCTGAAAACCCTCCTTTTCAGAGAAGCCTATCCTACCAACCCCTAACAAATGTACCTCCTTTTTCTCCATCAACCCATCCCCCACGGTTATTGCCTTTTGTTTCACTTGACCCTCCCTTCTAGATTGTAAGCTCTAACGAGCAGGGCCCTCTAGTTCCTCCTGTTTTGAACTGCATTGTAACTGTATTGTCTTCCTTCACATTGTAAAGCGCTGCACAAACTGTTGGCGCTATATAAATCCTGTATAATAATAATAATAATAATAATAATAATAATAATAATAATAATAATATAGTGAATTAGGTGTCGAGTTGTTAAAGGTTAACACAGAGGAAAAGGGGGCACTCTTTACGTCTACAGGAAAACAGATTTTGTCTCCAAATATGGAAAGGTTTCTTCACCGCAAGAGCTGTGAAAATGTGGAATAGACTCCCTCCAGGTGGTTCTGGCTAGCTCACTAGATTGCTTTAAAAAGGTCTGGATTCTTTCCTAGGTGTACATAATATAAATGGGTACCAATATTTTTTAGGTAAAGTTGATCCAGGGAATATTCGATTGCCTCTTGGGGGATCAGGAAGGAATTTTTTTCCCCTGCTGTAGCAAATTGGATCATGCTTTGCTGGGGTTTATTTTTGCCTTCCTCTGGATCAACATAGGATAGGATTGTGTATATGGGATTGTTTGTTATGTTAGTTTTCCAACATGGTTTGTTTTTTTTTGGTTGAACCGGATGGACTTGTGTCTTTTTTCAACCTAACTATGTAACTATGTGCATGTAGTAGATTTTGAGGGGGGCATCTCAAGTGTTTGGGAGAAGTATTCCTGAGTTGAGATCCCTTTATGATCTAGGAAATGTCAGATCCAGTATAAACCCTTATTTAAATGCCAGTTAAACTGGTAGGGATGTAGGCTAAGGGGAAACCAAGGGTTGTTAAGGACTATTTTTAAAAACACACTGCACCTAAAGTACACCTAATATGAACAGGTGTGAATTGGGGCTAAAGGAGCAGTATCTTGAGCCAGAGAATTTACCTGACTGCCCTTGTGGGAATTAGGAAGTAACCGTTTTTCTTCTATGTGGCAAAAGTGCCAACAGTTGCTCAGAGGGAGTTTTGTTTTGCCATTCCTGTATCAACACTGCAGAAGTTTTGCAAAGCTGCACTTAACCTACATATGTCTTTTATTAACTGAGAAAGAAAGTATGCAGGTGACTAATTCTTAGGTAAAAGGTAACTGTGTAACATGAACACAAACATCAGGTTGGACCTTTCCCCAATGCTGTGTACTGCTCAGAGTCCAATCAATGATTTTATAGCTCAGCATCTTAGCACTTCTATGTCAAGCTGTACAGGTGTGAACCTGCCATACAAAAAAAAAAAAAAGGCTGCCCACATTGTGCACCCACATATACCCATATTGTCTATGGCCAGGATAATACATGACTTGGCTGTGATCTTACTGGATGTGACGTGCTTCCCTGTGCATTTAGGAAGGGATGGGCTCCCTCAAGACACATGCAAGAGGCGTTGAGAGTTTTTTGAAGTTGTGAGTTTTGTCCCACAACTCTTGGGAAGATTAAGAAAATTTATTATGTTTTTTTTTTTTTTTAACCACTTAAGCCCCGGAAGATTTTACCCCCTTCCTGACCAGGGCCTATTTTGCATGACTTTAACGGACAGCGACGCTGTACCCAAAGGAAATTGACGTCCATTTTTCCCACAAAAAGCTTTCTTTTGGTGGTATTTGATCACCTGTGCGATTTTTTGATCATGCGCTATAAACAAAAAAAAAAAGAGCGACAATTTTGCAAAAATAACAATATTTTTCATATTTTTTTTTATATAATTTTCCAAAAAAAAAAAGAAAAATTTAAAAATCAAAATTTTTTAACATTTTAGGCCAATTTGTTTTGTGCTACATGTTTGGTGTAAAAAAAAAAAAAAACGCAATAAGCGTATTTTGATTGGTTTGCACAAAAGTTATTGCGTTTACTAACTAAGGGAAAGATTTTTGTCATTTTTATTGTTTTTTTTTCTTTTTTTTAACGAGTAATGGCGGCGATCTGCGATTTTTTTTGCGGGACTGCGACATTGCGCCAGACAGATCGGACCCTTGACTGACATTTTTGACACTTTTGGGGGTACCAGTGCTATAAATATGCACTGTTACTGTAAAAATGACACTGGCAAGGAAGGGGTTAACTTTATTAGAGATGCAGTGGCTATGTGTGTCCCTAGGGGCGTGCTTCTTACTGTTGTGGGATGTGGCTTTTCATGTAACAGCAGAGATATACGATCCTACATAGCAGGACCGTATGATCTCTGCTGTTACACAAGGGAGAATGACAGGCGGCTGTGTTTACATTAGCCGCCTGCCTTTCCCCCTCTGTAACTGATGATCGCAGTGACCGGCGGACTTCGGGTCCGCCACTCACACGCACGGGTGGCGGGGGGCCGTGAGCGCGCACGGGGGGGGGGGGGGCCGTGAGCGCACCTCCGGCGGCGCGCGCTCGCTCCCTAGAGCCTCACAGGCTAATGACGTACCCCTACGTCACTTTGCCTGTGAGGGGCTGACTGCCGCTGTATATAGTCGTGCGGCAGTCGGCAAGTGGTTAAACACAAGTGTCTCATTAACAAGTTATTTCTCACACACTGCATATTTGCAATTACACCCCAAAACCTATTTTGCTACTTGTCCCGAGTATGGCGATACCACGTGTGAGACTTTCACAGCCTAGCCACATACAGAGGCCCAACATGCAAGTAGCACTTTCAGGTGTTCTAGGGACATAAGTTACACATCCAATTTCCAGACTTAAGCCCCGTACACACGTACCGATCGTCGGCCGACAGATCGGCCGTCAAATGTTCGCGGCTGTCGGGTCTGTTGAAAAGTGCAAAAGACTGCACAAGAATTTTGTCCGCCGACTACAGCCGACTGCAGAAGTGATGTCATGTGATGGTTAACTTTCCCTGTGTTTTTTCTTTTCTGAGCATGCCCAGTCTTGCAAATCTGCTGTCTGTCGGCCGAAATCTGTACTGACTGGCGAACAATCGGCCGTTCTGGTGTCGGCATACAAAAATTTTAATGCTTGCATGACAGATTCTTGTCGGCAGAATGTGCGCTGACGGCTGTCGGAGGCATCATACTAACAAGCCTACAATCGGCAGATCGGTCGTCGGCCGACGCTTTTCGCCCGACGATAGGTACGTGTGTACGGGCCTTAACTGTCACACTTTTGAAGGCCCTACAGCAACAGAACAATGGAAACGCCCACAAAATGACCCCAGTTTTGGAAAGCAAACAAACGTATATTCTATGAGGCATAATGAGACGTTTGAACAATTTTTTGGACATGGTGGCTGTATGATAGATAACTCTGGTGGGCTGCACAGACAGGTACTCTTTATTACTGGGGCAATCGAGGCACAGTAAGGTACACTAATTGGTAACTCATTGTTATCACAATCTCCTTCACACACTGGATCGTTGTGTCAGGAGGAGAAACCAGTAACAGCAAGTTACTGCTGTTTGTGGACATTTGTGACCAGCTGTGATTGGGCACAGCCTGTCACGTTGTAAACAACCAATTTTTTTGGCTTTACCCTGATTGGAGGATGGGCTGTGTCTGAAGGACATGCCTCAACCCTGAGCAGCGTGACCAGGAGGACATCATATGACGTCCGCCCGGAAGGATAAGAGGTTCCCACCGGCATTAATCTGTAATAGGCTGGGTGGGAACTATGCCCAATGTGAAGAGGCTCAGATTTGTATCTCAAGTGAGTACATGTACTCATATTACACTAAATTATGAGGAAGTCAAAAAGTTTGTCTATGCTATAAACACAGCAACTAACAAGTTCTTCTGAAGCAGTTTTTCCTGTTATTCCTGCCAGTAAATGCATTGATTTTCGAATTTAGAAGTACAACAACACTGATCATTCAGCACTAAAATTACCACAGCGTGGTCACCCAGTGGATATATATTTTTAGAATGACTTAAGGTAAGCAACAAACACCTTTTAAAGCTAATAAAGAATAGCTGTCAATTTTAGGCAATTAACAAAAAAATGAAGGCAAAATGTTTTAGCTTCGGGTAGAGTAGTAAGGGATTAGAATATCGATCAGGTTGTTATGGTTTTCTTTGTCCCAAATAGGGAAAAGGGTAGGGTAAAATATTTTTCCTGATGACTGCTCCCAGGAAATGTGAAAGAAAAACCCACATTTTAAGAGGTCATCAGAAAAAGAAAAAAGAGGGACACTACCAATTGAGACACAGATTCTAGGGACTTACTGGGATTCCCTCACTTTCTGTTGTGGAAAGGAAGTAAAGGGAAATCTCCAACATGGAACACAGATGGCATAAAAACCCTAAGCTCCTGTATTGCCTGCTTAGTCTTCCTCCTGAGGCCCACAGCATGTCCCTTTCTAGGGTTGAGCAACACCCAGCATGACTCCTACTTCCTGTGAGCCCAAAGCATTAAGGGACTGGGTACACTGGGAAGCCAAACTTCTGGCATCCTGCTGCATCGTAAAGAGGTCTATGATCAACATTGGCAAAGCTCCCTTCACACTGGGCAGAATAAGGATCTGTTCACTGATCTGCTGGTGAGCAGGGCTGGCAGATGACAGGTCCAAGTCCGCTCATTTTTTGAAGAGCGGACATGGATACAGACAGCTCTGCTCTAAGGGCAGTTGGGTGTAAACAAACTAGCTCTCCGTTAACACTGGGCTGCTCTTCGATCTAATCACACCTTCTGTATTTTTGTTTTGTGGATCAAGGGGTAGTCCGGAGTAAACAGACACAAGTCTTTTTTTCACCTGCCCCTCCATAAAGATGGATAAAGCGTCTGATCAGGTCTGCCTAAACAAGCAAAAAAAAAAAAAAAAAAAAAAAAAAAAAAAATGGACAGGCAGGCTTGATTGGAACAGTTGTGTGAAAGAGGCCTAAAAAGCGTTGTGCCTCTGTCCCTCCTTCGGCTGTGCAGTGATGTGCAATTCACAGCATAATGAGGAGGATAAAAGTGAGAGGTTAGAAACACAATACTAGTGGTGTTTAACCTAGACCTTGTTCCGATACAGGAAAGGAGGCTCCCCATTATAAATATGAGAATCCCTCAGCAGAGATTAGGCCTCATTCACACTGCTGATTTCAAGTCCAGCTGCAGATTCTTACAGCAAGAGAGTTGGTGGATTATTTTGGTTGGAATCACAAAGCAACAACAGGCTGAAAGGAACATTAGCTGTCTGCCAAATGTTGGGTATCTGCACATCCGGCGGTTACCTGTGGCTAGGGACAGTTTAAAGATTGCCTTCAGGGTTGGTTATTATCTGTCCCCATCTGCAGGTAACTGGGTAACAACATTTGCACAGGCTGAGGCTGGTTTGAATCACCTGTGACTCAAACTGCAAGGATCCACATTTAGCCACAGGAATCCATTGCCAGACCTGAAATCTGCAGTGTAAATTAAGTTTTAGGGCTCTCTTATGCCCCATACACACGTGCAGATTATCTGCAGACTTTTGTCTGCAGACTTACCTTTTCTATGTAGTGCAAGGGCCTGCCGGATTGCATACAAATTGAAAGTGTTTAGGTTTGACCTCATATTATATGGTTTTGGTAAGTCTGCAGACAAAAGTCTGCAGATAATCTGCACGTGTGTATGGGGCATTAGACTTGAGGTGGGGAGGGGGTAGAATTTTTAAACCCCCCAACCGCCCCCTTCCTTAGGATGCAAGGGGATTACATACAACAGGGGAGAGGCGGAAAGTGTTTAGATTTGACCTCATAGTATATGATTTTGGTAAATCTAAAAAGGAAAAAAAAAAAAAAAAAAAAAATCTAAAGATTGTATGGTGTGTATCCAGCTTAACACTACTGCACCCAAAGGATTTAAAATGATCTATGCAAAAAAGTAAGGTAGAAAAAAAAAAAAAAAAAAAAGGATGCATGTATATTTAGTGAGAAAGGTGATCACGGACTGCATTAGAAAAACATGCCCCTACAGAGGTGGGTGGGAGCAATCTTCTGGAACGGGGGAGGGCAGATGCAGGGTATGTCTAATGAGGTCAGCTGGTGAACTACTTCATGTGTCTTAATAGTTTTGATAAGGTTCGTCCAGGAAGTAATTACTTTTTTTTTTTTTTTAATGCAACAAGCTGAATAGTGTGGTAAGGGCTATGTGTCTGCAAAAGTACAATAATGCTATATTAGTACATAGGTGAGCTGGAATTTAGGCAATAATAAAAAAGTAAACTTAGTCCTTAAAAGCCCCGAGATACAAGACATGGGGTGTTGGCGGATGTACATAGATAAAAAGTTCAAGGTACGAGAAAGAATGTAGTAGAGTAATAAGGAAAAGAAAGAAGGGGAGGGGAAGGGGCTCGGGATTCCAAAGGTCAAGGCAGCACATACTCGTAGTATGAGACAAATCCTGCTATGCCCAATAGAATCAATCAGGGTTCGAACAGGGATTGGTCAAAGTGCGGAGGCAAGAAGTAATCAGCCCACGGTTGCCAGACTTTTAGGTGTTCAGATATTTGGTCAAGCAGCTAGCCTCTATTTTACTTTGGATCACAAATTGCATTAGTCTATTTTTGGTTTCCAGTAGACATAGGTTAGGGGACTTCCAGGCTTTAGCGATGTTGGGACGCAGCAGGAACATACAAAAGGATACTGAGCAACTGTACCTTTTCAAAAATAAAACTTCACCATGTTGCATGGACGTGAAAGGGCACCATAGAACATGAGTGGTTAGCACTTCCACCTGGCAGCACTACTGTCATTAGTTTGAATCCCAACCATGGCACTACCTGCATGTTCCCCCTTTACCTGCGTGGGTTTTCACCGGGTATACCCATTTCCTCCCACACTCCAAATACATGCTGGTAGGTTAACTGGCTCCTGTCTAAATGGTCCCTAGTAGGTGTTTGTATGAATGAGAGTTAGGAACCTTCGATCATAAGCTCATTGAAAGCAGGGACTGATGTGAATGTACAATATGCAGTATACGTAAAGGGCTGTGTAAACTGTCAGGGCTTTATAAATACCTAGAAGGGCTCATTTATACTTGGGATTGGGAAGGGGGGGGGGAACTATAGGGGATCATTTCCAGTACAGTAAACCCCCCTCCATTGCGGGGGTTACGTTCCAGACCCAGCCGCGAAAAGTGAAATTCCGCGAAATAGAAAAACCCTATTAAAATGTCACTGTACGTGTAGAAGAATTTTAAGGTCTTTAAACACACTTTTAAAACAATAGAAACTCATTTAAACACATAAAAGATACTTAGAGACAGAGCAAGAGCTATGAAAAACACAAAAATCTTTCATTTTTAATGATTTATATAGAAAAATAACATTACAAAAAAAACCGCGAATTACCGGGACCGCAAAAACTGAACCGCGATGTAGCGGGGGATTACTGTAACTGTGCCAAGCAAACTGCCCCCCCTATCCAGGTTCCACTTCCTTCTGCTGTCCTCTCTACCTTCAGCGCTGCCAGCTTCCTGGCCTATCCTACCGCTGCAAGGGAATGTTTCAAAAGGGAGATTAGGGGGAAGGGGCCGGAAACTATGTCACAGCTATAGGTCCTAATTATGACAGGTGTGCAGATGTGGATTAGTGGCCCCAAATGCTGAAGGTCTCTGTTCAAGATCATACACCTGCACCCACACTCCTGTCAAATTAGGACCTGCGGCTGTATTCAGCTGTTGCATCCCCGTAGTGTAACACAGACTGCATAAAGCTCCAGTCACACAAAACATAAAAATAATAATGTTCAGGCCACAGTGTCCATGTGAATGAAACCCAAGACCTCATCCACACAAAGAGCTTTAGGCCCCTTTCACACGGCCTTTCCGATCAGGTCCGCCTGTCAGTTTTTTCAGGCGGACCTGATCGGATGCTCCATGCACCTCTATGGAGCAGCGGATGTCAGCAGAGATATGTCTGCTGACACCCGCTGTCATCCGATCCGATCCTGTCCGTGAAATACGGATGGATGGAAACCCTATTTTACATCTGTCTGGAGGATCGGATGAAAACAGACAGGCGGTCCGTTTTTATACCCGATCTCCCATAGAGGAGAGCGGGGCTCTGACAGCTCCGTCTCTGCAAAGTCAGCGGGGATCGGTGGATCAATCCCCGCTGAGAAAAACGGGTCCGCCGGGAGCACCGCTCATGTGAAAGGACCCTTATTAACCAAGTACAGTTTTAGTAAGAAAGAATTTTGTAAGTCATGTTGTGTATCGGCAAATACTGACTTTGGTGTATTTTTTGCAAAAATATAATATAAAAATATAATTTTTATATTTTCTGGGGGGGGGTTGGCTGTGTCAAGTAGACTGTGCTTTAGGCTCGGTTCACACTTGTGTGATGCGGGAACAGCGCAAATTCAGTGTGAGTTCCCGCATTGCATCTCACTCGGAGGCAGTTCACACTGCCCTATGCAAACTGCTGCAGGTGTCAATGTAAAGACAATGACCACCTCAAATCGGTTCGCAGATCGCAGTGTGAACTGTGAATATGGACATGAATCTGAATCCAGTGCGGACCAAAAAAAAAAAAAGGGGTCCTGCACCATTTTTATCTCAATGCGATGCAAATTCAGCGATACGGTTTGCATTGCACAGACATCACATGAGATGTCGGTCATCGCAATAGCATGAACCCAGCCTGAGGGTCCTTGTGATTTCTAATAGCAGCCCTGAATTAGGTACTCGGAACTCATCTAAACTTCCAGGAAGCTAAGTACACAAAAATACAGGAGAACATGATCTGGGAGTCATAAGTTTGTCTATACATTCCAGATAATTCTCTCTACAACCAAAAACACAGTGAGCAGTGCCGACACATCCAGGTATTTCCATAAACACAGCAGCTACTTTCACTTTCGGTTTCGATGACCATAGCTTTCCTCTACAGAGGGCAGGTATGCGACATCGCTATTTCCACATTCAGGTTTGTCATTTCCCAGGACCACAACCAATCATATGAGTTATCAAATGAATCAATCACTATGAATATGACATCTGATCCACACCTGCTGCCGTTCATTATTAATACAAGGATTGGTAAAATACTGACAGACAGCAGCACACCGATCGGAACATCATCCGTACCGCAGATTAATAATAAAAAGAGAAAAAAGTCAACAAACAGCAGTAACCTGAGCACTAAGTCCGGCTGATCTATGAAATATTATCATATGGTAGAAACAACTTACCAGACTTTATCCCAGACACTACAGATCGTCTCTTCACACAAGATTCTCCGCCGTCCACCCAGTGCACCTGTCACCGAGCTTCTCTACTCACAGCGATCATCATCAGCCACTCCTTCCCTGTGACAGCTCAACGTCACACAACTCCACCAATCGCTGACAAGAGCTGCTTTTCCTTAATTAATTGCACCTGATTACTTTCAAGGGTATGATCAAGATGTGCTAAGTGCGGACATTCCTGTCATCGTTTCCGTTACAATGTTGTCTAAGGACTACAAATCACATGATTAGTGTTCTCTGAGTTTTTAATCACTTCTGGAACGGAAGGTTTTGTCCCCTTAACCACTTTCAGACCGGAGGATTTTCCCCGTTAATGACCAGGCCCTATTTTACAATTCGGCACTGCGTTACTTTGACAGACAATTGTGGTCATGCGGCGCTGTACCTAAATAAAATTGACATCCTTTTCCCCACGAATAGAGCTTTCTTTTGTTGGTATTTGATCACCTGTGCAATCTTTACTTTTTGTGCTATAAACAAAAAAAGAGTGACAATTCTGAAAATATATATATATATTTTGTTTTCACTTTCTGCTATATAACAATCCCAAAAAAAAATTAATAAAATTCAAATTCAAATTTTTTCATCCTTTTAGGCCAATTTGCATTCTGCTACATATTTTTGGTAAAAAAAAAAATAATCCTAATGAGCATATTTTGATTGGTTTGCGCAAAAGTTATCGTGTCTACAAACTAGGGAAAAGATTGATGTCATTGTTATTTCTTTTTTACTAGTAATGGCGGTGATCTGTGATTTTTAGCGGGACTGCAACATTGCGGCAGACTGATCAGACCCCTAACTGACATTTTTTACACTTTTGGGGAGACCAGTGACATTACTACAGTAATCAGTGCTAAAAATATGCACTGTTACTGTAATAATGTCACTGGCAGGGAAGGGGTTAACCCAGAGGTGTTTTAAGAGTTAAGTGTGAGCCTAGGGGAGTGTTTTTTAACTGTATGGGGGAGGGACTTGTGGAATCAACACAGAGACCTGTGATCCTAAATAGGAGGATCACAGGCGCTCTGTGTTCATTCTAGAGAGAACAACGGTCTGCTGTGTTTACAACAGCAGACCGTCGTTTTCTCTCAGCGTGGAGCGATCGCGGGTGCTTGGCGGTCCCGTGGATCGGCTTCCCTAATTCCTAATGGGGCGGGCGTGCGCTCCCGCGAAGTGCCGCAGCTGAGCCAGTATATATGTGGCGGGCAGTCGGCAAGTGGTTAACCACATAACGACCGCCCACCGCAGATATACTGCGGCAGGCAGCCGCTGCTGGGCAAAGTGACGTAGGGGTACGTCACTCGCCTACGAGCCTCTAGGGGGCGAGCGCACGCAGCCGGAGGCGCGCTCCCGCGCTCGTTCCCTGACATCCCCGCGCGAGTGGCCGGCAGCTCCGATGTCCGCCAGTCACTCGCGATCTCCCGCTGGAGAGGGAGAAAGGCAGATGGCTGATGTAAACACAGCCATCCGTCATTCTCCCTGATGTAACTGCAGAGACTATATGATCCTGCTATGTAGGATCGTATGTCTCTGTGGTTACATGACAAGCCACGCCCCCCCCCCCCCACAGTTAGAATAACGCCCCTAGGGTTACATTTAACCTACTGATCGCCAATAAAGTTAACCCCTTCCCAGCCAGTGTCATTTTTACAGTAACAGTGCATATGTATGGCAGTAATTACTGTAGTAATGTCACTGGTACCCTCAAAAGTGTCAAAAATGTCAGTCAAGGGTTCGATCTGTCTCCCGCCATGTCGCAGTCCCGCAAAAAAAAAAAAAAAAAAAAAAATCGCAGATTGCCGCCATTACTAGTTAAAAAAAAAACAATAAAAATGACATAACTCTTTCCCGTAGTTAGTAAACACAATAACTTTTGCGCAGACCAATCAAAATACGCTTTTTGCGATTTTATTTACCAAAAATATGTAGCACAAAACAAATTGGCCTAAAATGTTAAAAAATTTTGATTTTTAAATTTTTTGGGGGGAATTTCATATAAAAAAAATGTGAAAAATATTGTTATTTTTTCAAAATTGTCGCTCTTTTTTTGTTTATAGCGCAAAAAGTAAAAATCGCACAGGTGATCAAATACCACCAAAAGAAAGCTCTGTTTGTGGGAAAAATGTAAATTCTATTTGGGTACAGCATTGCACGACCGCGCAATTGTCCGTTACAGTCACGCAATGCTGAATCGCAAAATAGGCCCTGGTCTTTGAGCAGCCAAATCCTCCGGGGCTTAAGTGGTTAAGTGCCGGTTCACACTATTGCGATGCGGAAACACTGCGAATATACTGCGTGTTCCCGCCTTGCATCCGCAAAACAGGAAGTTCACACTGCCATATGCGATACGCTGGGGGTGTCAATTCAAGTTAACGACACCCTCAGATCAAATCGCATATCGCAGTACGATCTGACAGTTCGCACATGAATCGAATTGCACTGGTGTGAACCACCATGCGATCCGATTCTGCTGCGGACCAAAAAAAGGGTCATTTTAGGAGCAGTGCGCTCCAAATCATATGCAATGTCTGTGATCGTATAAGTGTGAACCGGCACTAACAGATGAGTTTGGTCAGTTTGCAGAGAAGGATCAGGAAGGGAAGCTCAGTGTCGGCTTCATGAATGCAGCACACATAATACTTTGTGGAAAATTTTTAGAAAAAAGTTGAACTAGATTCTTCAGCGTGATACTATATATATATATATATATATATATATATATATATATATATATAGTTTCAATGGTTGGAGCTTGGATTCATCTCCTGAATAATCATTCATCACTCACTAGTGCTAATCTAAGATGGTGTCATACCTATAATCCTGGCTGGGTTCTTCTTCCTACACGCAAACTGATGGATGCTGGTATATTATGCTAGGCCCCGTTCACACGGGGCGGACTCTGATTAGATCAGCGGGGAATCTGTTCGCTAATCCCCTGCTGATTGGCGCAGAGAGGCCAAATGATAGGTCTGTGCCAGCTCAGTTTATGCAGAGGGGACACGGGCCAAGCCCACCCAGTTTAATGGACTGATGGATGTAAACTGACTCCCCTGTCCGTTTATATCCAATTGCCCTCTGATTTGATCCACCTTGACAGGGTAGGACTGATCCTCGTCCATTTTTTAATTTTTTTATTATCGGATTGGAGATAAGCGGTTTTACAACCCCAAGGCCATAGGGGTGAACATAGACGTGCGCACAGGGTGTGCCAGGTGTGCCTGGGCACACCCTAATCACTCCAAGTGCTGCAGATTCCCCCTGTTTAGACCCCCGATATTTCACCAAAGCCCCCTAACGGGGCTCATAAAAAAAATTGTATAAAAATAATAAAAAAAAATAAAATTGTAAATTATAAAAAATAAAATAATAAAAATGACGGACATCGTTCAATGCCCTACTGACACCAAACTCTGCCTTACTTACACGTCCATTGCTTTACTGACTCTGGCAGTATATATACATATGCATATGTGTTTGAGGTTAGGGGTGCACACCCTAATGTAATAGGCTGCGCACATCTATGGGGGTGAATAGAGGGTCCGATCTGGTCTGACTGAAAAACTGGCAGGTGGACCTCATCGGACCCTTCATGTGAAAGGAGCCTTCGAAAGTCCTGGATTACCAAATAGGAGGAGTAGGCACTGGCCTATGGGCCCCTCCATGGCATTTAGGCTCCGTTTCCACTATTGCGGCTTGTGCGACTTGACACATGTCAAGTCACACAGCAAGTCAAAAGCCATTCATTTCAATTTGGCCCGTTCTAACTGCTGCGACTTCAGTCGCCGCGACTTGAAAAATAGTTTGTGCACTACTTTTGGGCTGACTTCAGTGCGACTTCCTTCTATAATGAGGGACAAGTCGCACTGAAAGCCGCAAACAACTTACACTACAAAGTCGCGCTAGAAGTAGCACTACTTTGTAGCCGCAATAGTGGAAACGGAGCCTTAAGGGCTCCGCGACAACAGATAATAATAATATTGATGCACACTGGATGTTTTTGCAGCTGCTTCTAGGGGCTTTTAGAAGCAGAAAAAAACACTGCCAGTGCGTCCAGGAGCAGCATCGTTTTGGCAGAAAACATGCTTGGTGCTTGTATACGCGGCTAAACACATGTTAATGTTAGGCACGTTTAGCACTAATTCATTTCAATGGCCAGAAAAATATTTATTGAAATGAATTAACACCCAAGCGCTTGATGTTGCACACTTTAAGCGCCAGTTCACACTTACGCGACGCTACTTCCCGAGGCGACCTCCGAGATCGCGGTGCGAGCAGCGCGCCGCGACCTCGGAGCGGCCGCCACGGACTTCATAACATTGAAGTCTATGGCGGTCGCCTCCTGGTCGCCCCAAAGAAGGTCCGGACCCTTTTTCAAGGTCGGAGCGACTTGTGTCGCTCCTATTAGAACGGGTCCGCAGCTTCCCTATGGGAGGCGACCTGCGGCGACTTGTGAGGCGACCAGGTCGCCTCACAGGTCGCCCTAGTGTGAACCGAGGCTTACAAGCATTAGGAAATTGTGTCTGCCAAAACGCTGCTGCCAGGAGGAAAGGCTTCTAGGAGAGTTTGCTAAACATGATGTGTGCATAAGGCCTGAAAGAAAAATACAATGAAGCTTTCTTAAATTGTTTACAAAGGATAGAAAGAATGAATCAACTCAAAGAAAAGAAAACAACATTAAAGACTGAGTCATTAGAGTCCATTCACACTGCCGCGACTTGTGAGGCGACTTGTGTGCCCTCAAGTCGCCCCAAGTCGCTTGACATAACAAAAGCAATGTTAATCAATGAGTGGCATCTTAATTGGCACTACTGAAGTCGCTCCGACTTCAGAAAAGGGTCCTGTACTACTTTGAGGTGACTTGTATCCGACTTGTCCCATAGACTTCAATGGGAGTCGCCTCCTTATCTTATTTGAAGCGACTTGTGATCCCACTTTCCATGAAGAAGAAGGAAATTTATTAGCCAGGCATCCCCCACATTCCCCACTGGACTCCAGAACCAGAAAAAAAAAGACTGTTTGTCCAGAACCCGAAAAAACAGATAATTTTTCTTAGAATTTTTAGTAGCACAGGGATGGGAATCCGCTCCTTTCACACCTGGGCGTTTTTGTTGCAGGCATTTATTGGGCATTTTTTGGGCGTCTTTGGAGGCAGGCATGACATCTGAACTTCTGTATAGGGGTATATATACACAGTGGTGTAGCGTGGGGGGTGCAGCCGGTCATCTCGCACCGGGCGCAACATTTAGGGGGGCGCAAAATGATTCCCTTGCCATCCCGAGGGTCTGTGCTGCAGCTTGTTGCCTCCCCCAGACCCCTCCACCTCCGGTGAGGCATTAGGGCATTCCTCTCAACGGCACCCTATTCCAGCTCCCCCTGCCCCAGGGCTCCTTTGGTCCAGTCTGTCTCTCTGGCGCGGGCTGTGAAACAGCGGAGGGGGAGGGGCAGTGCTCAGAGCAGTTATGGCCATGGGAGAGGTCAGAGGTGCAGTGGCTGCTAGCTGACCTCCCGGAGGCAGGGATACCAACTTGTGGCTGGATGGTGGGGGCTCCTACAATACTGCCCGCCCGCTGCTGGGGAGAGCTCTGATCAAATGGACGATGAGGCAGTAGAGAGGTAAGGAGAATGATGGATCCACCATCTGCATCGTACTGTGTGTGGAGGATGGGGGGTGAGTAGTGCAGGAAGTAGGTGTGTAAGGTATGTCAGTGTATGGGTCAGGTAGGTTAGTGTAGGGGTCAGGTAGGTCAGTGTATGGGGCAGGTAGGTTAGTGTATGGGGCAGGTAGGTTAGTGTAGGGGTCAGGTAGGTTAGTGTAGGTGCCAGGTAGGTTAGTGTAGGTGCCAGGTAGGTTAGTGTATGGGTCAGGTAGGTCAGTGTATGGGGCAGGTAGGGCAGTGTAGGGGTCAGGTAAGTTAGTGTAGGTGCCAGGTAGGTTAGTGTAGGGGTCAGGTAGGTCAGTGTATGGGGCAGGTAGGGCAGTGTAGGGGTCAGGTAGGTTAGTGTAGGTGCCAGGTAGGTTAGTGTAGGGGTCAGGTAGGTTAGTGTATGGGGCAGGTAGGGCAGTGTAGGGGTCAGGTAGGTTCGTGTAGGTGCCAGGTAGGTTAGTGTAGGGGTCAGGTAGGTTAGTGTATGGGTCAGGTAGGTTAGTGTAGGGGTCAGGTAGGTTAGTGTATGGGTCAGGTAGGTTAGTGTACAGTATGGGTCAGTGTAGGGGTCAGGTAGGTTAGTGTAGGGGTCAGGTAGGTTAGTGTAGTGGTCATTTTAGGCATCAGGTAGGTTGGTGTATGGGTCAGGTAGGTTAGTGTATGGGGCAGGTAGGTTAGTTTAGGGGTCAGATAGGTTAGTGTAGGGGTCAGGTAGGTTAGTTTAGGGGTCAGGTAGGTTAGTGTAGTGGTAATTTTAGGCATCAGGTAGGTTGGTGTAGGGGTCAGGTAGGTCAGTGTAGGTAGGTCAGTGTAGGGGGTCAGGTAGGTTAGTGTAGGAGTCAGTGTAGGTAAGTCAGCGTAGATACGTTAGTGTAGGGGTCAGGTAGGTTAGTGTAGGGGTCAGGTAGGTTAGTGTAGGGGTCAGTGTAGGTAGGTTAGTGTAGGTAGGTCAGTGTATGGGTCAGGTAGGTCAGCGCAGGGGTCAGGAATGTCAGTG
Source organism: Pelophylax lessonae (assembly GCF_965119305.1). NCBI lineage: Eukaryota > Metazoa > Chordata > Amphibia > Anura > Ranidae > Pelophylax > Pelophylax lessonae. The sequence continues at coordinate 259,535,303 of NC_138769.1, forward strand.
TAGGAGTCAAGTAGGTCAGAACTACTATACTACTGGAAGGGAGTGCTAATCCCCGGGTTAGGGGGCGCAAATGACTTACCTTGCCCCGGGTGCTGACAACCCACGCTACGCCACTGTATATACACACACACATATATGTATATATACACATACACACATATAGGTGTGATAGGAGCGGACCCCCATCCCTGTGCTACTAAAAATTCTAAGAAAAATGATCATTTTTTTCTGGTTCTGGACATGCTACAGAGCTGAAACTTCACAGGTACACTTTTTAGACCCCCCCCCCCCCCCCCCAGACACTAATCCAAAGAAATCTAATTTTTTTTTTTCAATAATTGGCTCTATCAAAAATGACAATTTTTAAGAATTTTTTTTTGTGTGATTGAGCATGACCCAGAACCATCATATTCTGATTGGCCAAATACAAAGTCGTACAAAGTCATCTATCATACAAGTCACGCTGAATAGGCACAAAGCGGGCTGAAGTCACACTGAAAGTCGCGCTAACAAGTCGCCCCTTATGAGGCGACTTAGAGGTCGCGGCAGTGTGAACCGGCTCTTAAGAGAAAATACTATATTAATGTAATGTACCCAATAACAACTTAAAGTGATACTAAATTTGTTTTTTTTGCTTAAAAATAACAAACATGTTATACTAACCTGCTTTGTGCAGTGCTTTTGCACAGAGCACCCCGGATCCTCTTCTTCTCCGCAGTGCTGTAACAAGGCCCAGGCCTAGGGCGGCACTTTGCAGGGGGGCAGCAAAAAAAAAATATTTCATTATTTGTATAATGACTATGGACGTCCTATTTATTATACACATAAGTGAAATAATCCTATAATTACAATCAGTGGCAGCAAACACAAGTCCAAATATCTTAACAGAGTAATCTTACTAATCCCGTGACATAAGGCTGTACTAATGGGCACTGATAAGGCTGCACTGGTATCCACTAATGAGGCCACACTGATATGCGGCACTGATGGGCAGTAAAGAGGCAGCACTGATAAGGCTGCACTGATGAGGCTGAACTTATGGGAACTGATGAAGCTATGTTGATGGGCACTGATAGACTGTGGTTATGGTCTGTGGTTTACAGATGACAGGGTGGGTCATAAACAGGAAGGGGTGTGGCCTTTACCGGAAGGGGTGGGTCATATTTAAATTAGGGGGTGCACAAGTTTAGTCAGGCCTAGGGCACCACAAAACCTAAATACACCACTGCTTCTTGGGTCCCTTCTTCTGCGTTTCTGGACCCTCCCTCCTTACAAGTGCCCCCACAGCAAGCAACTTGCTATGGGGGCAAAAGTGACAAGCCGCAGCTCCGTGTGTCCATTCAGATACGGAGCCACGGCTGCCCTCTCTTTCTCATTTACTCACTGACTTTGATGCCTTAACATTTACTTTAAAGTGCTACTAAACCCAGGACTCTGCATTCACTATATCTGGTCTCCCACACTACACAGAACATGTAAATGCTATAGTTTTAGTAAATATAAACTGATAAATACTTTTTTCATTAGCGGTATATAGCGGTCTTGTGACTTGGATCAGTGTCTGGTTAAAGCTTGGAGGAGTTTTCATTTTCCCCTGATTGTCCTATCAGGCTGCAGGACCCCTGGACTGGACACAGTGCTAATGAGCTCTGTTCTGATCCCAAGAAAAAAACTCTCTAGCAATACACACCAAACTGAGCAGGTGCAGCTTGTCCCCTAATGCCCTGTTCTGTCAGGAGTTGAATTGGAGTCAGTGGAAAAAGGGGAGGATCAGAGCGACCCTGTAGTATGGTAAGCAACGGGTTAAGTTGCTGTCTGCAAAATGTTACAATTATGTATATGTCTGGGAGCTGGGTGTGGCTGAAGTTTAGTTGCATGCGTGATGTTCAGTGAATAAAGAAGCAACCTGTACAGCCTGGTCCGTGTTAATACACTACATTTTGGCGACGAGGATGGCTAGCTTTCTGGATTTACCGGCTATCGGACCGTTTGATGTGTCTGGAGACCACACTAGTCTCTCACAGCGCTGGGACAAGTGGAAGAAGGGATTTCAGCTCTATGTTATAGCCACAGGAGTGACTGCACCTGCTCAGAAGAGAGCCATGCTGCTGCATCTAGCTGGACCTCAAGTTCAGGACATTTTTGAAACCCTGGGAGCAACAGGGGATGATTCAGACTATGAGACAGCCATGAATAGACTGAGTGAGTACTTTGAGCCAAAGAAAAATATTCCCTATGAAAGATATAAGTTTAGACAGGCTGTGCAAGGCCTGGGAGAAACCACAGACAGTTATGTGACTAGGCTGAAATATCTGGCAAAGTCTCATGGGTTGCCTAAACGGATTGTGAGTGATAATAGTGCCCAATTTACTTCTCAGGATTATCTGAAATCAAATGCTATTGAACATCATCGTACAACTCCATACTGGCCACAGGCTAACGGGGAAGTGGAACGCCAGAATTGAACCTTGCTGAAAGCTTTGCAGATTGCTCATTTAGAGAGAAGAGACTGGAAAAAGGAACTGTGGCGTTTTCTTTTGGCTTATCGCACAACTCCGCATACTGTCACTGGAGTTAGTCCTGCGGAACTTCTTTGTGGTCGCAAATTCAGGACAAAATTGCCAGACATTGGGGGTCCTCCTACGAGTCAGAAACCTTTTCGGCATATTGATGAGGAAAGGAAGATCCGGGCTGAACAGTATGCAAACCACCGCCGCCAGTGTCAACCTAGTGGCCTTCAACAGGGTGATAAGGTGTTGCTTCAAAATGATCGGTTTAACAAACTGGCTCCGTCCTTTGAACCTGAGCCTTATGTTGTAAAGGAGAAAAGAGGTACTCAAGTGGTTTTAGAGGATTTAGATGGACACACAAAAGTGCGTAATTCCTCATTTGTGAAGAAATTTATTGAGTCAGAAGGTCAAGTATCGGAAGACGGCGAACAGGCAAAGAGTAGTGATGATACTGCCAGTGATCCAGACTTCAATCCACAACCATCCACATCGGAATGGCCAAGAGAAAAACGAGCAACTAATCCACCGGCCTACCTTAAGGACTATGTGTATAGTCAGGAGTTTATAGTTTAAATTTCTGGTTGTTCATCCATGCATTTTGTTAATCTTATTAATACGTTGTGCATGTTATGTTTTATTCAAAGAGAGGAGGGAATGTAGTATGGTAAGCAACGGGTTAAGTTGCTGTCTGCAAAATGTTACAATTATGTATATGTCTGGGAGCTGGGTGTGGCTGAAGTTTAGTTGCATGCGTGATGTTCAGTGAATAAAGAAGCAACCTGTACAGCCTGGTCCGTGTTAATACACTACAGACCCGGTCACACAGCCTTAATACACATTGTAGAGGATTAACTCCTTGGGTTTCACGGTGAGTATAACAAGCATGCTTTACTGCATATACAGACTGATTTTACTGTTGTAAATCATGTAGGAATCATCGCAAACCAGAAGTGACGGCGCAGGCCGCGGCCGCAGAGGGAGGAAGTGAAAGGAAGGTGAGTATATTTTCTTCTATAATAAGGTAAGTGACCAAACCAGTATCCATCAGTGCTGCCCATTAGTGCCTCCTCATCAGTGTGTCCTATCAGTGCAGCATATCAGTGCAGCCTCATCTGTCCTGCCCTTAGCAATGCCGATCAGGGCCGCCTATAAGTGAAGCCTCATCAGCGCACATCGGTGAAGGAGAAAAATTACTTTTTTTGCAAATTCTTTTTTTTCTTGTTCAAACATTTTTTTGAAAAGCATTACACAAAGTACAAAGTACAGAATAAAAAGGAATAAAGGGAGGGACATTCCCAAAATGCAAAAAGAGAAAAAAATGGTACTTAAAAGGCAATCAAAAGAGAAAACTGGGATGCAGCCTGTACAGTACAAACTTTTGAAAATCAACAATGCAGTGCAATAGGGGTGCAAGAAAATAACTCAACATGTAAATGGTTGAAATCCTGAGGGTAAACAGAAGCAGGTTACCAGTAGGGCCAGGTAGAGGGGGGGGGGGGGGCCTGCATGAGCGGGAGCCCGATATAAGTGATGTCAAGAGACGTTGAGGTGCAGGGTCTGCTAAGATACAAATAACTGGGGGCGCCCAGTTCTTTACATCACAGATCAGTGAGGCTAGGCAAGGGGGATTACCCTAAGGGGGAGATTGATCTGAAAGGGATCCATGAGAAGAGAGGAAGAAAGAGGAAGAGAGAAGGAGGAGGAGCAAGAGGAAGATAAGTAAGAGAAAGGGGGAGTGTTGCCGGGGGGAAGGGGGGGATAAAGAGAGGAGAGACAGAAAAGGTGTCTATATGCAAACATAGCTGGGGAGGAGGTAGGCTAGAAGTGAAGTAATGAATTATCAAAGTAAAGGAGGAGGAAGTGATCGACCCATGGCTGACACAGGTGTTTGTAATCTTGTCAAGGATTACAGCCTCAATCTTAGCATGAATCATTCTTCTTGTGATTCTATTTTTGCTTTCCACGGAATTTAAACGGGCAGATTTCCAAACCTTTGCAATCGTTTGCTTCACAGCAGTTGTAACTTGTAGAAATATCTTGAATTGAAGCTGTGAGTGATCTGGGGGGGGGGGGGGGGGCTTGTGATTAAGTAGGGCAACTAAAGGGTCAGGAACTAGAGTATTTCGAACTAGAGTGAAGAGAATACGAAAAATGTATAGGTGGGTGCCACTGTCTAAACAGCCTCGGAAACAGTTGGGAGGGTAGGATGGGAGGTATTTAGAGATCTGGGCAGGGACCAAGTACCAGCGCATTAATACCTTCTAGTTGGATTCAGAAACCACACCCTTCTGGGAAGCAGACTTAGTGGCTAGCCAAATATAGGACCAGTCTTTGGCTTCCAGATGAAGGTCTAAGTCAGATTCCCAGTTCGCCACATAGCGGAGGGAGGAGTGGGGGGTTAGCGAACAATTTATCAATTAGAGATGCCATGAGATTCATTAAGGGGAACAGTTTAAAGGTATCGGGAGTTGTAAATTGGTAGGCATGGATGAGGTTAGATGAGGACCACTTATGGAAGGAAGAGTGGGAGGACCAAGCTGGGTAGAAAGCGGGATTATGGAGGTATGACACGGGAGGGTTATAGTGAGACTGAAATCTGTATTTAGTTCTGTGATGGAATCCAGACACCCTGCCTGGGTATCTCCGCCAAGAACCTGCTTCCTAAGCTCTGCAACATGGGATCCGTGAATCTGGCTATAGTTACCCCATGAACTAGACAGTACAAGTTTTAGAGTCAACCAGAAACAAACTGCAATGTTACGGAACAGGACACCCGGACTGGATATCTCCACCAAGAAGCTGCTTCCTAAGCAATGTGGAACACGGACCGGACCCTACGCGTTTCGGGTATGAAACCCTTCTTCAGGGGTCAACCAAAGTTCAATACACTAATTATACCTATATAAATAAATCTGCATTTAGTATTATGCAAGTAGAGACATATTCAGAAAAAGTTCTATATAGAGTATCATCATCATTTAGTAAAAGGTACCTACCGAAGGAAGTCCTCATATAGAGATAGCTGGGCTGTCAATTAAAACGGTATTAACCGAAAGAGGAGTGCCAAGTCTCCCATGTGCATAGTTCACTGGGAAAGAGAAGAAAGTAGAAAATAGCTGGTAAGCGGCAAGACCGTGGGCGCCACAATGATCCACAGTTAGTCCGGGAAAATCCTTGGTGGGCATATGGGCCGGTATAGAATACCTAAAATGAATCGGTTTAGAAAAAAAAAAAAAAATATATATATATATATATATATATATATATATATATAGTTGTATTCAGTAACCGGGTATCTGAAAAACCATGTGAAAAGGGAAGGAATAGTGAGAGTGTATATATCATACCTGCCAATAATGAGTATTTCTGATGGCTAGAGGTCAGCAAAGTATAATGGAAGTATTCATTATTTATAATGCATAATCCACAAATTGTCTGGTCCAAGGGAGAAATTACCTTCTCATCTAGTTACTGTCAACAACACTGTGGCACCTCCATGCATGCCGTTCCTCCTGCATGTTTGTCCATCCAGCCCTCAACAGGTACCAGTCTTGCCGTCCCACCAGTTTATCACGACTTCCTTGATGTATTCGACAAAAGAAAAGCCGATACTCTGCCCCCACACCGATGCTATGATTGTCCAATTGAATTACTTCCTGGAGCGGAGATACCCTTTGGGCGCATCTTTCCACTGTCTGAAACTGAGCTGGAAGCCCTCCGACAGTACATTGATGAAAACCAAGGGATTCATCCGTCCATCTTCCTCGCCGGCTGGAGCAGGTATCCTCTTTGTCGAGAAAAAGGATCACTCCCTCAGACCATGCGTTGATTACAGGGAGCTTAACAAGATCACTATCAAGAATAGAAACCCACTTCCTCTAGTTCCAGAATTATTTCAGAGGTTCCGAGCAGCCCGGGTGTTCATGAAGTTGGACTTGAGAGGGGCCTACAACCTAGTCCGCATAAGGGAGGGGGACGACCGGAAGATTCGGTCATTTTGAATATCTCTTGATGCCCTTCGGGCTTTGTAATGCTCCTGCAACGTTCCAGCATTTTGTGAACAACATATTCAGAGAGTACCTTGACCTTTTTCTCATTGTCTACATGGATGACATACTAATCTTTTCTGCCTCACTCGAGCTCCTTCGGGACCATGTCAAAAAGGTGTTAAATACCCTAAGAACTCATGGCTTATACGCCAAAAAATGCGAGTTCGAGAGACAGTCTATTCAGTTCTTGGGACTCATAATCTCTACCGAGGGAATTTCCATGGATCCTCAGAAGGTCTCAGCAATTATGGAATGGTCTGCGCCCTCAGACAGGAAGGGAGTCCAAAGATTCATAGGATTTGCTAACTTCTATCGGAAATTTATCAAGGGTTTCTCAAATATCATTGCCCCGATTACTCAGCTTACTCGTTCACATACACGCTTTCTTTGGAATCAAGAATCCCAAGCTGCCTTTGAACAGTTGAAAGCCCTATTTACCTCTGCCCCTGTGTTACAACACCCAGACCCAGCACTTCCTTTCGTTCTAGAGGTAGATGCCTCCGAAGTAGCAACAGAAGCAGTGCTTTTTCAACGTCAGGGCCCAAAGGCTTTGCTTCACCCGGTAGCTTTTTGTTCTAATAGACTAAACCAAGCCGAAAGGAATTATGATGTGGGTGATAGGGAGCTCCTGGCAATTAAAGTAGCCTTTGATGAGTGGAGGTACCTGCTGGAGGGGGCTAGTCACCCAATCATGATTTTTACTGATCACAACAACTTGGAGTACCTGAGATCCGCTAAACGCCTAAGACCTCGTCAGGCTAGATGGGCCTTGTTTTTCTCCAGGTTTAATTTTCATTTGACATACAGACCAGGATCCAAGAACGGGAAGGCAGATGCCCTGTCTTGGATGTTCCCTGAAGATCTGAACCTGCTCCCCCCAGCACCATTCTTTCTGCCCAAAATTTTTTGCTAATTCATCCTAGTCTGAAATCCTCCATCAGGCGGCTTCAGCATCATGTCCTGAATCTGAACAAGCCTCACTAAAAAAGAAGGATGGATTGCTGTGGCACCAAGATAAGGTCTTTATACCTCTGGAGGCAAGGCCTCAGGTTCTCAAGACATTTTATGACCACCAACTAACCGGACACTTTGGGGCTCGTAAAACTTCCGAGCTCATTCAACGGGCCTTCTGGTGGCCTAACCTTAGCCGGGACTGTAGGGCCTATGTCAATTCCTGTACAGTGTGTCTACGCAGCAAGGGCATCAAAGCTAAAGCCTGGGGGATTTTAAGGTGCCTGCCCATTCCTAACCGTCCCTGGGAGATGATCTCCATGGATTTTATCATTGACCTACCTCCCTCTGAAGGGTTTACTACCATTTTGGTAGTGGTAGACCGGCTGTCCAAAATGGCAAATTTTCTGCCCATGGTTGGTACTCCTTCTGCTACAGAAACTGCCCACATCTTTATCAAAGAGATTATCAGACTCCACGGCTTACCCAGTAATATTGTTTTGGATGGAGGGGTACAGTTTACCTCCAGGTTTTGGAGAGCCCTCTGTAATGCACTACAAGTGCAACTTTGCCTCTCATCCGCCTACCATCCTCAAAGCAACAGACAGACGGAACGCACAAATCAGACACTGGAGCAATATTTGCTTTGTTTCTCTGCATTCTCTCAAGATGACTGGGGATCCCTGCTCCCACTGGCAGAATTTGCCTACAACAACTCTTTACATTCAGCAACCAACCAATCTCCATTCTGGGCCAATTACGGATTTCACCCTTCCGCCCTGCCAGCAACAATGTGCGAATCAGCAGTACCAGCAGTGCAAGACAGGCTTACCTTTATACAGAACAGCTACCAAATCCTTCAAGACTGCATACAAAAGGCTCAGACAGATTACAAGAGGTTCTTTGACAGGAAACGAAGAGGCAATCCTCCCCTTAAAGTAGGAGACAAGGTATGGCTGTCAACTGTGAACCTGAAGCTACCGTGCCCGTCAAGGAAGTTGGGACCAAGAAAAAACGGTCCTTTATAAATCAAACGTGAGATAAACCCAGTGGCATTTGAGCTTTCCCTGCCTGACTCTTACAGGATCCACCCGGTCTTTCATGTTTCTCTTCTCAAACCAGCCATTCCTGACCCATTCCCAGGAAGAGTGGAACCACCTTCACCACCAGTAACTGTTGGAGAAGAGACAGTATGAAGTAGAGTCAGTTCTGGATTGCAGGAGACAAGGAAGGCAGATCCAATATCTGATTAGATGGAAGGGGTATCCCCCCGAAGAGAGCTCCTGGGAACCCGAAGCCAATTTACATGCCCCTAGACTCCTCCGAGAGTTTCGGGCCAAACACCCGGAGAAAATTGCCCAAATGGGGCGAGGGGGGGGCACTGTCAGGGCTCCAATGGTAGAGGAGGGTCTCTAGGACCCAGCATCAGTCAGGACACCAATGGCAGGAGAAGGGCTCTAGGACCCAGCATCTCAGCCAGCACATCACATGGGCCTTTATAAGGAAGTGATCTTCAGCTTGTACCATGTTCCTTGTTCCTGAAAGTTCTCTGTTACTGACCCGGCTTGTCCTTACTATTCTGCTTGTCTCCTGACCCAAACCCGGCTTGTCTTTGGATATTCTCTCCTGTTACCTGTGTCTGATCTCGGCTTCCCTATTTGACCTTGCCTGCTCTGGTATCCTTCTGGCTCTGAACTCTGGCTTGAACTGACTTCCCATTGCCTTAGTGCAAACACAGACCTGCCACCTCTCACAGGCGCCACCTGGCTGCAGCCACTACTTCACACATCAGAAACCCTTCTGAGTTCTTCTGCAATCAACATCACAGGCGACCTGTGCTACTTTGAGCCTGACTCCTCCTGTTCTCACTTTCAGGGGAGTCTGGAACTTAGCCGCAAGGGAAGCCCTCTCTCCATTTGCCTCCAACACCAGGTACGTGATAACGGGATCCGTGAATCTGGCTACAGTTACCCCAAGAACTAGACAGTACAAGTTTTGGAGTCAACCAGAATGAAACTGTTTATTCAAAACACATGCACACAGAGATATACAATCTGACAACCCCTCCCCCCAATCCACACAAACATACACTTCCCATAATAAGCTTACTCAAGGCAGACAGGAACAATAGAACAATGGAATGCAGGTATTCAACAACAACAAACCCCCCACCCCACTAGCAAAAGTCTGATTAGTGCAGAGCAGACCTGACTGGGGTTGTTGGTCACCCTGTGCCCCTAATAGACACAGGGTGACTTACACATAGGAAGGACTGGGGAAACTGGACGAGGAGTCTCCCAACCTCCCTAAAGCAATCTGGATTCCACAAGCCCCCCAACCAAAGTAACTCACGTCACAAGTTCTAAGATTGATAAAGAAAAAATGGTGCTGCCCTATTCAAAAATAAATGTGCTGGATCTCCAATAAAATAACAGATAAAATATTCAGCATGTGTGGTAGATGGTAGATAAAATAAGGTGCACTAGTGATAAATACTTAATGTATGAAGGTGACTACAAAATAGATAATAATCTAAAATGACAAAAGTGCACAATTAAAGAGGAAGTAAACCCTCCTCTGCAAGTTGTACCTATAGGTAAGCCTATGATAAGGCTTACCTATAGGTACTGTAAATATCTCCTAAACATGTACCGTTTAGGAGATATTTACCTTCGATGCATCCAGTGACGTCACTGGCGCATGCGCTATGAAGGAACGGCCGCTCATGCCGTTCCTTCAGAGCCCCGTGCCGTGACTGTCGGCTCCCGCGCGCGTGCGCGGGAGTGACGTCACCGCGGCTCCGGCCAATCAGATGGCCGGATGCCGCGATCCCGGAAGACAGGCGACTAGACATGTCGCCCGTCATAGAGGTGAGTGGACGGCACGGTGGGGGCTTGTTCTAAGGTAAGTATTTCATAATGAGCTAGTATGCGATGCATACTAGCTCATTATATATTTCTCTTTCAGGTTGTAAAAAAAAAAAAAAATTTTACCGAGTTTACAACCTCTTTAATACGATGAAAGGAGAATTTATAATTATGTCTTAAATCTCGTGAATAAAGGTGAAAAAATAGAGCACAATTGATGAGGTAAAAACAATAATTATTGATTATATCTTCACTCTCGTGAATACAGATGAAAAAAATATTATTAAAGTGCTAGATTGCAAGCATTAATAATATATAAAAATATTTAGTAAAAACCAGGTGAAAAATCTTCTAATTATGCTTACAGTGGGGATCGAAAGTTTGGGCACCCCAGGTAACAATTTGTATTAATGTGCATAAAGAAGCCAAGGAAAGATGGAAAAATCTCCAAAAGGCATCAAATTACAGATAAGATATTCTTATAATATGTCAACAAAAGTTAGATTTTATTTCCATCATTTACACTTTCAAAATAACAGAAAACAAAAAAATGGCGTCTGCAAAAGTTTGGGCACCCTGCAGAGTTAAGATCTTGTACTGCCCCTTTTGGCAAGTATCACAGCTTGTAAACGCTTTTTGTAGCCAGCCAAGAGTCTTTCAATTCTTGTTTGAGGTATCTTTGCCCATTCTTCGTTACAAAAGTCTTCCAGTTCTTTGAGATTTCTGGGCTGTCTGTCACGCACTGCTCTTTTAAGGTCTATCCATAGATTTTCAATTATGTTGAGGTTAGGAGATTGTGAAGGCCATGGTAAAACCTTCAGTTTACGCCTCTTGATGTAATCCCCCGTGGATTTCGAGGTGTGTTTAGGATCATTATCCATTTGTAGAAGCCATCCTCTCTTTAACTTCAGCTTTTTCACAGATGGCATCAAGTTACCATCCAAAATTTGCTGAAATATTATTGAATCCATTTTTCCTTCTACTCGTGAGATGTTCCCTGTGCCACTGGCTGCAATACAACCCCAAAGCATGATTGATCCACCCCCATGCTTAACAGTTGGACAGAGGTTCTTTTCATTAAATTCTGTGCCCCTTCTCCAAACGTACCTTTGCTCATTCCGGCCAAAAAGTTCAATTTTAACCTCATTGGTCCACAGAACTTGTTTCCAAAATGTATCAGGCTTGTCTATATGTTCATTTGCAAAGTTCAAACGCTGATATTTGTGGTGAGGACGTAGAAGAGGTTTTCTTCTGATGACTCTTCCATGAAGACCATATTTGTACAAGTATCTCTTTATAGTGGAATAGTGTACCACAACTGCAGTGTCTGCCAGATCTTTCTGGAGGGATCGTGCAGTCAAACGTGGGTTTTGAATTGTTTTTCCTCACAATCCTGCGAGCTGTTCTGTCTGATATTTTTCTTGGTCTTCCAGATCTTGCTTTAACTTCCACTGTTCCTGATGACTGCCATTTCTTAACTACATTCCGAACAGAGGATATTGACATCTGAAAACGCTTTGCTATCTTCTTATAGCCTTCTCCAGCTTTGTGAGCGTCAACTATTTTCAGTTTCAGTTTTCTAGACAACTGCTTAGAAGATCCCATGGTGCTGATTGTTGGGGCAAGGTCAGATGAGTCTGGGCATTTAAAACCTTTGAGATTGACATCACCTGGTCTTCCCAGACGATGATTGAGAACAATCCATGACACTGGCAGGTCTCAGCCTTGCAAAGGGGACAGTGCATGCTATAAATTCTGCAGGGTGCCCAAACTTTTGCAGACACCATTTTTTTGTTTTCTGTCATTTTGAAAGTGTCAATGATGGAAATAAAATCTAACTTTTGTTGACATATTATAAGAATGTCTAATCTGTAATTTGATGCCTTTTGGAGATTTTTCCATCTTTCCTTGGCCTCTTTATGCACATTAATACAAATTTTTACCTGGGGTGCCCAAACGTTCGATCCCCACTGTAAATGATAATGACAGAAACACTCATAGAAGGTAAACTGAAAAGCTCAGGCAAATAATCACTTTAAGACGAATAATGTTGGGACTAGTAGATAGAACACATTGATTGCTAAAAAAGGCAACCAAAGGTAGGTCCACGGACTCCTCTTAGTATTAATAAAGTAACATATTGATGAATCTAATGAAGTAAGTCTGTAAGTGAAGTTCTAAAGGGGTTATACGGACAGGGCACCCTCCAGCTGTCTCTTCCAAAGATCTCTCAGTCTCAGTCAAATAGAGGTAAATACTAAACAAGAGGGGGGAGGGGGTGCAAGGGCTACCTGCTTACCTTACTGCTGTAAGGTAACAGCATAAACTCCTGCACCACGGCGGGTCTGTGCTTGAGGATCCTCCCGCTTGCTCCACACTGCTCTAGGGGATGCCTTCTACGGCTAGTGTGTATCTTTATCCTGGCAGCGGTGGGTGCTCCACAAAGAAGATTTCACAGGAAGATATACGGAGAAGAAGGGACTCCAATAGTGTGATACAGTTTTATTAAAATGTATTTAGGCAAAAGGCTAAAAAAACTCACATTAGGCAAAGCCGCAAAGCGGCATACATCGCGTAGAAGGTCGGCCGGTCCTCTGGCAACTATTCCGATACTATCAACCGTCGTGACGGTGACAACACGCGTAGGGCAGCTGATAGTATCGGAACTATAAGATCCCATTAAGCAAGTGGTTAAAAACTCATCTGCTTTCAGCTGTCAGTTTGGGAAAAACGGTTGGTGAAACCTACATACGTGTAATATACAGTAGTGAGTCATCTCCATCTAGTGGCCCTAGTTAGTTCATTGTTATCCCCCTACGGCCCTTACAAATCCAGAAACCTGCAAGGGGGGTCACAAAGTTTTGACTGCCTAAGGGCCTCCGCAGAGTTTAATCCAGAACTGATGTTTGGGCCATGAAAGAAAAACAAAAGTGGTGCCTTTGGATTGTGACCCCTATTACTCTTTTGTTTTAAAAGAAAAGAAGAACCAAAGCTCTTTTGGTCTTACTTCTCCTATACTGTAGGTCACAGGAGTGCACTTAGTTCTGCAGTCCTGTGACCCATATTCAGCTGACAGCAGGCTAAAGTCTGCTGTTATGTAACTGTGCTTAAAACAGTAGCTACTGCCCCTTGAAGATGTCAGATAACGAAACACATAGGGGGGCTTTGGATTTGATGTCACCACGCACTGAGAGCTTACTCATAGATCCCCATGAGTGTAACGCTCTGGCGTTTATTTGTGTGGTGTGGATTTGCAGCTGCGGAAGTTACACTCAGTAGTCATGTAGAGATGTGTTGAACTACCATATCCAACTCTCAAGACTCATCATTGTGCATCAGCCTGTCTCAGCAAGCACATACACAAACACAGACACTCATTAAAGATGTTCCTGGAGTGATATGTTTATATGTGAAAGTATAGAGGTGATACTGAGGGGACAGGCGTGGATAGTGATAGCAATGGTAAGAGGTAACAGATGGTGATAGTAAGCACTTAGGATAGCAATCATGTACAGGTAACAGGTGGTAGTGAAGAGCAGATGAAGTGTACAGGAGATGCTAGGCTAGTGCAGTGACAAGATGGTAATAGGCTCAAGAGCTTGCAATCTAAATAGCGGTGCAGATGTTAGATGTAACAGTATAGTTCTTAGAGTAGCAATAGTCTTTAGTAAGCAGAGTAGTAGTGAAAGTAGATTAGGAAGGTATTCCCCTGTGGGGTACTTATCACTGGTAGGTATGTAAGGAGAGGGTTCCGGCGGTGAGGTAATGATCTTGTAGCGAGATACAAGGTGTTGTAGCAAGTCTTCGGTCAATCCAGGTATTAGGGAATAGCTGGAGGATTCGGCAGCGTTAGGTAATGCTGTAGCAAGCGGTTTGCACGAACACATGTGAGTGAATGCCGGCGGTTGAAATAGCCGCTCAGAGCGGCACTCACTGATGAGGTCATGGAATTTAAAGGGACAGGTACTAGATGCGTTCCACCTATCTATATGGTGGAACGTAATGTACAAATAATAGGCTGGAAGGGTACCGCAGGTACCAGGATCTTACAGTACCCCCCCCCCCCCAAGGCCGGCTCCGGAAGGCCTATAACACTGGTCTCTCCGGGTATTTGGAGTGGAACCTTCGTATAAGCCTGGGTGCGTGGACGTCTGAAGCATCCAACCAGGTGTCATCTTGGGGACCATAATTTTTCCATCTTATGAAATATTGGAGCTTTCCTCTGTGGATACGAGAATCCAAAATTTCTTTAATCTCAAATTCTTCTCCACCTTCAACTTGTATTGGAGGTGGAGGCGCGGTGGTAGGTCTAATCCCTTGGTTGGGTGTATGTGGCTTCAATAGAGATACATGGAACGTGGGGTGTATTTTAAGATCTGCCGGTAAAGCTTCTCAATTGGGAAAGGTCCCAGGAATAGAGGTCCAAGCTTTTTACTAGGAATTTTCAACCTCAAGTTCCTCGTAGATAGCCAAACAAGATCCCCAATAGCATATTGAGGTGAAGGTCTTCTGCTGAGGTCATAGTACCTCTTTTGTTGGCTATGAGCATGTGAGATGGTGGTGTTAAGTAAGCCCAAAGAGTCTTTTATTTGGGTGAGATAGTCAGAGGCTACTGGGTTACTTGATGTTAGGATGCGTGGTGGAAGAATTGTGGGATGGAACCCATAGTTCAGGTAGAACGGACTTTGCTTAGTAGTACTGTGGGTTGCATTGTTATAAGCAAATTCTGCCAGAGGGAGGAGGTCCACCCAATCATCCTGTAGGTATGAGGTGTAGCAACGCAAATATTGTTCAATACACTGGTTGACTCTTTCAGTTTGTCCGTTGGTCTGCGGGTGATAGGGGGAAGTAAGTTTTCGCTCAATGCGCAGTATGTGACATAGAGCTTGCCAAAACTTAGAGATGAACTGCGAGCCCCGGTCAGATAAAAGAGTCTTTGGAATTCCATGTAGTTTGAACACATATTTTACTAGCAATTCCGCTGTTTCCTTAGATGAAGGTAGTCTGCGAATGGGAATGAAATGTGCCATTTTTGTCAGATGGTCCACTGACACTAGGATGGTAGTGAATCCCTTGGACGGTGGTAATTCCACTATGAAGTCTAAAGAAACAACTTCCCATGGAACTTTGGGTATTGGTAGACTGCAAAGTAAACCAGAAGGTTTTGTAGTGTCAATTTTGGACCTTGCACAGATGTCACATGAAGAAATGAATTTTTGTACAGACGTCTTCATCCCAGGCCACCAAAATTGCCTAGTGAGCAAATTAAATGTCTTAGTCATACCCATATGTCCTGCCATAGGTACGTCATGGGATAACTCCAAGATTTTGGTACGCATACCGGGAGGTATGTAGAGTTTGTCGTTAAAGTAGCGGAAGCCTTCTGCATCAGTACTTAGTTGAGGTGGTGGTGAATCAAGTCTTAGACTGTGCAGAATCTCTTCCTTTAAGGGACGAACAACACCAATAATACGGTCATGGGGTATTATAGGTAATGAAGGAATTTCGGCACAGTTATCTTCGGTTAACCGTGATAACGCATCTGCCTTCTTGTTTTTGTCTGCAGGTGTATAGGTCACTAAGAAATTGAATCTTAGGAAGAATAGCGACCAATGTACCTGTCGGTGGGAAAGGGTCTTGTTGGTCTGGAGATATTGGAGGTTTTTATGGTCTGTATATATGAGTATTGGCAACCGGGTGCCCTCAAGTAGATGTCGCCAATTCTCCAGTGCCAACTTCATGGCAAGTAACTCTTTTTCACCCACTGGGTAGTTCACCTCTGGGTTACTTAGTGATTTAGAGAAGAAGGCAACTGGATGAAGTGGTGAAGTATTCGTAGGTCGTTGGGAAAGAACTGCTTCTACAGCCATATTTGACGCATCTACCTCCAGGATGTATTGGAGGGATGGGTCTGGATGGCGTAGTATGGGAGCGGTAATGAAGCTTGATTTCAACAAGCTGAACGCTTTATTTGCTTCTTCAGACCATTTAAATGTTTGCTTAACACTTGTAAGTTGTGTGAGTGGTCTCACAATAGACGAGAAGTTCTTGATGAACTTCCTATAGAAGTTTGAGAATCCAAGAAATCGTTGTAAGGCCTTAAGAGTTGTTGGTACAGGCCAATCCAGAATAC
Source organism: Pelophylax lessonae (assembly GCF_965119305.1). NCBI lineage: Eukaryota > Metazoa > Chordata > Amphibia > Anura > Ranidae > Pelophylax > Pelophylax lessonae. The sequence continues at coordinate 259,551,813 of NC_138769.1, forward strand.
AGGATATCTTGCTCATATCCATCTTGATACTGTTCTTGGATATGATGTATCCTAAGAATAACACCTCTTCCTTATGGAATAGGCATTTCTTCAGTTTTACGTACAAGTTGTGTGCGAGCAATCTGGACAACACAAGTCTTACATGTCTTTTATGTTCAGACAAGGATTGAGAGTAAATGAGTATATCGTCCAGATATACTACGACACAGACATCGAGTAGATCTCGGAAGATGTCGTTCATGAACCGCTGAAATGCTGAGGGAGCATTACACAACCCAAACGGCATCACTAGATATTCGAATAGTCCGTATCTAGTTCTGAATGCCATCTTCCACTCATCCCCACTACGGATGCGGATGAGATTGTAAGCCCCTTTAAGGTCTAACTTTGAGAAGTAAGTGGCTCCACGCACTTGTTCAATCAGTTCCGGGATGAGAGGTAAGGGATAGCGATCCTTTATCGTAATAATATTTAATTGCCTATAGTCAATAATAGGCCGAAGGCTTAAATCCTTATTGTGGACAAAGAAAAGTCCTGCAGCTGTAGAGGAAGTAGAGGGTCTAATGAACCCTTTCACTAAGTTCTCATCCAAGTATTCCTTGAGATGAGAAAGTTCATCCTGAGAAAGAGGATAAACATGACCGAAAGGTAGCTTACTATTAGGGAGTAGGTCAATAGAACAATCGTAGTCCCTATGGGGAGGCAACACTTGAGCATTTTTCTCAAGGAAGACTTCTGATAAATCCTGATAGCATGGTGGTGGTGTAATTTCCTCTGACACCATGGACAGGATTTTCTTTTGAGATTGGAGGTTACACGTGGTCTCGCAATAGTGAGAAGGGAAGGTTAGGGACCGTGTCTTCCAATCAATAGTTGGTTGATGTATATGTAACCAGGGAAGTCCCAAAATAATGGGAAAATGTGGTGAGGGTAACACATCAAACGTGGTGGTCTCAACATGAGACTCGTTAGCAGTAGCAAGGAGTGCTTGTGTCTGAGTGGTAATTGGACCAGAAGATAACGGAATACCGTTAATCAAACTAACAGAGACAGGTTTGGGTTTTGAAATAATAGGTATTTTATTTAAAGCAACAAAACTAGTGTCAATGTAGTTCCCACAAGATCCTGTGTCGATCATGGCCTTGGTGGTGATCCTAATTTGGTCCCACTGTAGGATCAAACGAATAAAGAGATAGGGATTAGTAAAAGAAGTCGTTAATCCCCCCAGCAAGACCTGTGAACACTCACCCTATTTCTTGTGGACAAGGGGACAAACGCTTATCAAATGTTCGGCGGAGGCGCAGTACATACAGAGATTTTCTGTTCTTCTCCTGGCCTTTTCAGTAGACGATATTGGTGGGCGGATGGTTCCTACCTCCATAGGAGTAGGATCGAAGGACGACTCCCGAGAAGGGTTGGGTAATGGTATTCCCATTTTCTCAGCCTTCCTCTCTCGCAATCGTCTGTCTATTTTGATACTAAGTTGTATCAAGGCATCCAAGGTGCCAGGTAAATCCGCTCGGGCGAGCTCGTCTTTTATGGCTTCAGATAACCCAAGCCTGAACTGGGTTCGCAGAGATGCATCATTCCACCCTGAATCAAGGGTCCATCTCTTGAACTCTGCTACGAAATCTTCAACAGGTCTCCTTCCTTGTTTTAAAGCCCTCAATTGGCTGTCAGCAGTACTCTGCCTATTAGAGTCTTCATATAGGCTAGAGAGCTCTGCTAAAAACGTAGGATAGGAGTTGAGAAGAGGGTCATTTTTCTTAATAAGAGAGTCTGCCCAAGCCCGTGGATCACCTGACATATATGATATAGTGGTGCAGACTTTTAATTGGTCTGTAGTGTAAGTACGAGGTTTTAGATTAAAAAGCAATTGACATGCGTTTTTAAATTCACGGAATTTTTTTCGATCACCCATAAACACTTGTGGAGGGTTTATTTTGGGCTCACGGGGTTGGGCAGCAGTGAGCTGTGAAACACGGGCTATCTGCTGTCTCAAGGTCTGGTTTTCATTTTTCACTTCAGTAAGTGAGAGAATTAATGAATCTACCTTTTGTGACAGTTGTATCACATGTGTAGCTATTTCCGCTGAATCCATTTTTCGGGTTCGTGCAATCTGTAACGCTCCGGCGTTTATTTGTGTGGTGTGGATTTGCAGCTGCTGAAGTTACACTCAGTAGTCATGTAGAGATGTGTTGAACTACCATATCCAACTCTCAAGACTCATCATTGTGCATCAGCCTGTCTCAGCAAGCACATACACAAACACAGACACTCATTAAAGATGTTCCTGGAGTGATATGTTTATATGTGAAAGTATAGAGGTGATACTGAGGGGACAGGCGTGGATAGTGATAGCAATGGTAAGAGGTAACAGATGGTGATAGTAAGCACTTAGGATAGCAATCATGTACAGGTAACAGGTGGTAGTGAAGAGCAGATGAAGTGTACAGGAGATGCTAGGCTAGTGTAGTGACAAGATGGTAATAGGCTCAAGAGCTTGCAATCTAAGTAGCGGTGCAGATGTTAGATGTAACAGTATAGTTCTTAGGGTAGCAATAGTCTTTAGTAAGCAGAGTAGTAGTGAAAGTAGATTAGGAAGGTATTCCCCTGTGGGGTACTTATCACTGGTAGGTATGTAAGGAGAGGGTTCCGGCGGTGAGGTAATGATCTTGTAGCGAGATACAAGATGTTGTAGCAAGTCTTCGGTCAATCCAGGTATTAGGGAATAGCTGGAGGATTCGGCAGCGTTAGGTAATGCTGTAGTAAGCGGTTTGCACAAACACATGTGAGTGAATGCCGGCGGTTGAAATAGCCGCTCAGAGCGGCACTCACTGATGAGGTCATGGAATTTAAAGGGACAGGTACTAGATGCGTTCCACCTATCTATATGGTGGAACGTAATGTACAAATAATAGGCTGGAAGGGTACCGCAGGTACCAGGATCTTACAATGAGTAAGCTCCAGTGGATGGAGTGAAACGTGTTGGGGGCATGGCCTGGTGGGGGTCCAGCCTGAGACTGCCACTTGTTCATATACAGTGGCTCTTGTTCTGATGCTCCCTGGGACCTTCAACTCTTATCTGGAGTGATTTCACCCAAATTACTGACTGGCATCTGACTAAGCCTGTCAGCGAGCCACCTGCTCCTACCTCCAGTGAGCAATGGAGGGACAGAGCACAGACCTGATGACTGACAGTTACTGCTCTCTGCTTAGAGAAGACTGAGAACTCGGTCTTAGACGAGGTTGGGGACAGATGCAGCATTGGACCGATGCTGCATTCACCTAGATGAGTATTATTGTTTTTTTTTTTCCCTAAATTCCATACTTGTTTTTTAAATCAAATATATTCCTAATAGAGAGCTAGGATTGTTGTTAAAGACGACCTTTCCACTTGCTGACCAGCCTCTGTACTTATACTGCAGCAGGTCAGCTCTGGCCCACGAAACGATGTACCTGTACATTGTTTTGCGGGACCGCTAGTGGGGGAGCGAGTGTGCCGCTGGAGGCTACAGGGGAGCTAATCAGCGGGTCGGGTGGCTGTGATGTCTGCCGGGCACCCGCGATCGCTCCTTGTGTTGTAAACACAGCAGATCGCTGTTCTGTCAGTAATGAACACAGGGATCCTGTTTTCCTCTTATTTAGGAACAAAGGTCTTTGTGTTCATTCAGCAAGCCCATCCCCCACTCAGCTAGAAAGCACCCCCTAGGGACAAATTTAACCCTTTGATCGCCCCTGGTGTTAACCCCTTCCCTGTCATTAGTACAGTAACAGTGCATATTTTTAGCACTTGGTACTGTAGTAATGTCACTGGTCCCCCCAAAAATGTCAGTTAGGTGTCTGATCTGTCTGCCGCAATATCGCAGTCCCACTAAAAATCGTTGATCGCCGCCATTACTAGTAAAAAAAGAAAGAAAGAAAGAAAAATGTTTGTAGACGCGACAGATTTTGAGCAAACCAATCAATATACACTTATTAGGATTTTTTTTTACCAAAAATATGTAGCAAACACATATTGGCCTAAAATTATGAAAAAATTTGATTTTTAATTTTTTTTTTTTATTGGGAATGTTTTATAGCAGAAAGTAAAAAATATTGTTTTTTTTTCAGAATTGTCGCTCTTTTTCTGTTTAAAGCGCAAAAAATACAAATCGCAGAGGTGATCAAATAACACCAAAAGAAAGCTCAGTTTGTGGAGAAAAAATTACATCAATTTTATTTGGGTACAGCATTGTGCAATTGTCAGTTAAAATAATGCAGTGCCTTATCACAAAAAAATTGATTTTTGACTTACTGTAAAATCCTTTTCTCTTAGGTTAAATGACGGACGCAGTCCTCTGATGATATCAGTAGGGTAATACCGCCTCCTACAGGAGTAGGACACTAGGCAGAAAAAATTTCTGGCTACGCCTATGGGCAGTCCCTGGGGGGTATACCCTCTCTCCTTCTGCATAGGATGTCAGTTTAGTATCAAAGCCGTGTCAGAGAAAATAATACCAACCAACTCAAGAATTAGAGGGGCAGGTACTGTGTCCGTCAATTAACTTAAGAGAAAAGGACGATAGTCAAAAATCCAGTTTTCTCTATCATTCATTGACGGACGCAGTCCTCTGATGATATCAGTAGGGACGTCCCAAAGCAGTACCAAAATGAGGGGTGGGAACAGCAGAACAAAGAAACAAACAGTCCCCAATGCCAACATGGCCAACCAGGCAACACTGGACTCATCAGAACAACCAGATGAGGTACACCTGAAAACAAACAGAAAAAAGCACCCTTTAAGGAAGGCCAAGGGGCCCCTAAACCGCAGCCTGCAAAACCTTGCAGCCAAAGGAGGCATCCGCAAATGCCATCACATCCACCTTATAAAACGTTTTAACCACTTCCCGCCCGCCCTATAGGCGATTGACGGCGGGAAAGTGGTTGCATTATCCTGACCGGACGTCATATGACAGCGGCATATGATATGATTATGCATATCGCAGAGCGGCGATCGGTGCTGCGTCGTGTCACTCTGACAGTGCCCATCAGTGCTGCCAAATAGTGCCACATATCAGTGCCCATCAGTGGCAACTATCAGTGCCCATCAGTGCCCATCAGTGCAGCCTATCAGTACCCATCAATGCCGCCTATCAGTGCCCAGCAGTGCCGCCTATCAGTGCCCACCAATGCTACAAATCAGTGCTACCTATTAGTGCCACATATCAGTGCCCAGCAGTGCTGCCTATCAGTGCCGCATATTCGTGCCACCCCATCAGTGCCATCCCATCAGTGCCTGTCAGTGTGGCCTCATCAGTGCATGAAAAAACTTATCTATTTACAAAATTGTATAACATAAACATAAGACTTTTTTTATTTGTTTAGCAAGAAAGAAAAAACCTTGCGGTGATCAAATACCACCAAAAGAAAGCTCTATTTGTGGGGAAAAAATGACATAAATTTGGTTTAGGTACAGTGTTGCATGACCGCGCAATTGTCATTTAAAATGCAACAGCGTTAAAAGCTGAAAATTGGCCTGGGCAGGAAGGAGGTGAAAGTGCCCTGTATTGAAGTGGTTAAAGGTGTGAACAGACCACCAGGTCGCCACCTTGCACACCCGAAGCACAGACGCCTGATGGCGAAAAGCCCAGGAAGCACTAAGTGCCCGAGTAGAGTGCGCCTTGACAGGGAAAGGAGGAACCTGACCCTTAATGGATTAAGCCTGCACCACTGTCTGTCTGATCCATCTGGAAATAGTTGCAGCAGATGCAGGCAGCCCTTTCTTTGGGCCAGTCGTGAGCACAAAGAGCAAGTCAGACCTGCGGAAAGACTCGGTAGACGCCAAATACACCTTGATCGCCCGAACAACATCCAGGGTATGCAGAGCAAATTTCTTAGGATGTTTAGGCTTAGAGCACAAATAAGGTAACACAATGTCCTCATTCAGGTGAAAACTAGAACCCACCTTCGGCAGGAAAGACGGGTCCGGCCGAATGACCACCTTGTCCTTGTGAACCACCAGATAGGGAGAACGAAAGGACAGCGCCGCCAATTCCGACACTAAGAAGGCCACCTTCTGAGACAAGGTAAGCAGGGGGACCTCCTGAATATTCTCAAAGGGAGGCCTCTGGAGTACCGACAGCACCAAATTAAGATCACATGGCGGCAGCGGAGGTCCCACCGGAGGTACCAAGTGTCGCACCCCCTGGATAAAACTACGCACCAGGGAATGGGCGGCCAATGGCCTCTGGAAGAAAATAGACCTGACCCTTAATAGTACTCAAGGCCAACTTTTGGTCAACTCCCCATTGAAGGAAAGCCAGTATCCGAGCCACTGAATAGGAGCGAGGGTGGGTCCCAAGGGACTCACACCACACAATGTACGACTTCCAACTACGATGATAAATCTTCCTGGAAGTCGCCTTCCTCGCTTTTAGCAGAGTGGAAATCACTGAAGCAGATAAACCCCTGTCCTTCAGCACCTGGCTTTCAATAGCCAAGCCGTCAAAACCAGCGACAGTAAAGCAGGATGAAAGATTGGCCCCTGAGACAGCAGATACTCCCTTAGAGGGAGTCTCCACGGGGCGTCTGCGACAAGCCTGACCAGGTCGGCGTACCAAGCGCGACTGGGCCAGTCCGGAGCCACAAGAATGACCGGAATCCCTTCCGCCTCTATCCTGCGAAGAAGTCTTGGCAGCAACTTGAGAGGAGGCAAGGCATACATCAGCCGGTACTGGCCCCAGGGGGCCACCAGCGCGTCTGCGGTGTCTGCCAGAGGGTCCGGGGAGTGGGCCACTCATACAGGTCCGAAGGGACAACCAGTCGTTGGACATCAACAAATGAACCACTGACTGGATCTTCTGGAGTTTTCCGGAGGAAGAAACACCCTGGCAGAGGACGAGTCCAAGGTCAGGCCCAGATAGACCAGTCTCATAAGAGGGGTCAGAGACGACTTTTGAAGGTTAACGATCCAACCAAACTCCTTCAGAGTACTCATGGTGATCCCCACGTTTTCCATCAGCAACGTGGGGGGACTCCACACGGAAAATCAGATCGTCCAGGTAACCCAGGACCGATATTCCACTGCTGCCGCAACAGCGCCAGGATCGGGGCCAACACCTTCGTGAAGACTGAGGAGCGGAGGAGAGACCAAAGGGTAACGCCACAAACTGATAGTGATCCTCTCCCACGGCAAAACTGAGAAACCATTGGTGAGCAGCACAGATTGGAATGTGAAGGTAGGCATCCTTGATGTCTATTGAGGCCAGCAAGTCCCCCTGACATAGAGAGGCCACCACTGTGCGAATAGTTTCCATCTTGAACTTTTGAGCGCGCACGAACACATTCAGTGCCTTTAGGTCCAGGATCGGCCACACCTTGCCCTCCTTCTTGGGAACTGTGAACAGGTTGGAATAAAACCAGTGAAAGCGTTCCACGTGCGCGAACAGACACTATCACTCCTTGCTGTAGCAGGTCCTGCACTGCCCCATAGAGCACTCGCAAGCGATCCAGGGATAGGCGGACATTGGAAGGGAAAAACCTGTCCGGAGGAACGGATCGAAACTCGATCTTGTATCCGGACTGCACAACCTCGAGGACCCATTTGTCTGGGATCAGGGCCAGCCACAAGTCCGAGAACCGGCAAAGGCATTCCCCCACTCCAGTCACGGGTGAGGGCGCACCTTCAGGCCGACGGGGCCTTGTCCGCAGGTCTGGCGGAACCGGACTTCTGTATCCCAGACCTGGGATGCTTGGAAGCACACGAGGGAGCCTTGAAGGGCTTAGCCTTATCGGCTGCCCCCGAGGGACGAGAATACTTTCTGTGAGCCGAAAAGAACGGCGAGAGTCCCTACCCCTGGACGCCTGCGCCCCTACCCCTGGAAGCCTGTGGGAGAAAGGTACTCTTACCACCCGTAACACCTTTAACCACTTGCCTACTGGGCACTTATACCCCCTTCCTATCCAGGCCAATTTTCAGCTTTCAGTGCTCTTACTCTTTGAATGACAATTGCGCGGTCATGCTACACTGTACCCATATGAAATTTTTATAATTTTTTTCACACAAATAGTGCTTTCTTTTGGTTGTATTTAATCACCTCTGGCTTTTTTATTTCTTACAAAAAAAAAAGAAAAAAGACAGAAAATTTTGAAAAAAAAAAGTTTTTCTTATTTTCTGTGAGTAAATTTTGAAAATAAATACATTTTTCTCCTTCACTGATGTGCGCTGATGAGGTGGCACTGATGGGCACTGATAGGCTGCACTGATAAGGTGGCACTTATGGGCACTGATGAGGGGGTACTAATATGCCGCACTGATGAGCACTGATAGGTGGCACTGCTGGGCACTGAGAGGCGGCACTGATGGGCGGCACTGAAGGGCACTGATGGGTGATACTGATGGGTGGCACTGATGGATACTGACGGGTGGCACTGATCAGCACTGATGGGCAGCACCATCAGTGCCCACACTCAGTGCCCATAGTGCTGCTAGTTAGTGCCCATCAGTGCCTAGATGAGCAGGCACTGATGGGCACTGACTGGCAGCACTATGGGCACTGACTGTGGGAACTGATGGGGGCACTGATGGCGGGCACTGTGGGCAGTTGTGGCATTATTTCCCCTCTTCAGTAATCAGGGCACTGGTGATCAGTGCCCTGATTACATTGCTGTGTGTTCCCTTACCGGTGATCGGGCTCTGCTCCTTCCTCACACGCAGTCTCTGTGTGAGGAAGAGAGCTGGCGATGAGAGATGATCTCATATGTTTACATATGAGATCATCTCTCATTGCACGGCCCGATCACGTGGTAAATGGCCGCTGTGATTGGCCATTTACCACGATCTGTGATTGGCTGTGTCCAAGGGACACGGCCAACACAGATTTTCCCCGAGCCTGTTTCTGGGAGGCCGTGTAAAGACGGCCTTCCGAAAATTAGAGTCCGCGCTGCAGCCGTACTTCGGCTATAGCGTGGACCGGAAGTGGTTAATAATGTCATCCAGTGTAGCATCAAACAGACGGTCCCCCTGAAAAGGGAGTTCCGTCAAGGCCTTCTTAGAAGCGTGATCCGCAGACCAACACTTCAGCCACAACATGCCCCTGATGACCACCGTCGAAAACGAAAGACCACCCAAAAGGGAAGCAATGTCCAACACAGCATCGCAAGCATACTGCAGCGCCTGCACCATCTGGTCCAACGGTTCCCCAAATTCAGGAGGAATAGGCTGGCCCTCCACGTCACGGCGTAGCAGCTTCGCCCATTCATTTACCGTTTGGGTGACAAGGGCCGAATCAAAGGCAAGCCGCAGTGCAGTCCCTGCCATAGCATACATCAGGGCTCAAAATTTAAAGTCCTGAGCTACTAGCCAGGCCTTAAGGGTTACTCGCCACCAGTTGCCCCACCCAACTCCTACCCTGCCCTGCCCCAAATTCCGCCCCTAAACACGCCCTCATAAATTATCTCATAAAATTACAGTTACAAAAATAAATATTAATAACAACGTTTTCAGTGCCCATCAGTGCAGCCTAATCAGTGCCCATCAAGGGTCTGGAACCCCCAAATCACCCTCCTAGTACCCCCCCCCCCCAAATTTCACCTCCTAGAACAAATCCTACCCGTCAAATCCTCCCCCATCAAAATTTTCCCCCTAGCACAAAAAAACCCCATTATTCCTACTGGCACAACCCCTCCCCCCCAAATACCCCTTTTTAACAGCCCCAAGACTTCCTGTTCTGGCACAAATTTACCCCCCCCCACCCCATTCCAATAATCTCTACAAGGACGATCCCCAAATCCCCACTCCTGGCACAAATCCTCACCCCCCCCAGCACGAATCACTCCTCCTAGCACCCTCCCCCCCCCCCCAATTCCCCTGCTAGAAGAAATCTTGTATTGTCACCTCTCAAATTCCCCATCCCAGCACAACCCCCCTCCCCCCCATATCAATCCCACCTAGAAGTAATCATCTTCTCCCCACCCCTCCTAGTACAAATACTTTTTGGGGATTGTCCTTGGGGGGGGGGATTAAGAGAATTTGTAGCAGGAGGGGTGGGGAGAAGATGATTAATTCTAGGTGGGATCAATATGGGAGGGGGGGGGGGGTTGTGCTGAGATGGGGGGGTTGTGCTAGGAGGGGGGGGACTGTGCTGAGATGGGGGGGTTGTGCTAGGAGGGGGGGACTGTGCTGAGATGGGGGGGTTGTGCTAGGAGGGGGGGGATAATGCTGAGATGGGGGGTTGTGCTAGGAGGGGGGGGGGTTGTGCTGAGATGGGGGGGTTGTGCTAGGAGGGAGGGGGGGGGGATTGTGCTAGGAGGGGGGGGGACTGTGCTGAGATGGGGGGGGTTGTGCTAGGAGGGAGGGGGATTGTGCTGAGATGGGGGGTTGTGCTAGGAGGGAGGGGGGAATTGTGCTGAGATGGGGGGTTGTGCTAGGAGGGGGGGATTGTGCTGAGATGGGGGGGTTGTGCTAGGAGGGGGGGGGGGTTGTGCTGAGATGGGGGGGTTGTGCTAGGAGGGGGGATTGTGCTGAGATGGGGGGGTTGTGCTGAGATGGGGGGGTTGTGCTGAGATGAGGGGGTTGTGCTAGGGGGGGGGGACTGTGCTGAGATGGGGGGGTTGTGCTAGGAGGGGGGGATTGTGCTGAGATGGGGGGGTTGTGCTGAGATGGGGGGGTTGTGCTGAGATGGGGGGGATTGTACTGAGATGGGGGGGTTGTGCTAGGAGGGGGGATTGTGCTGAGATGGGGGGGTTGTGCTAGGAGGGGGGGGGGGTTGTGCTGAGATGGGGGGGTTGTGCTAGGAGGGAGGGACTGTGCTGAGATGGGGGGGTTGTGCTAGGAGGGGGGGATAATGCTGAGATGGGGGGGTTGTGCTAGGAGGGGGGGGGGGTTGTGCTGAGATGGGGGATTGTGCTAGGAGGGGGGGGGACTGTGCTGAGATGGGGGTTGTGCTAGGAGGGAGGGGGGGATTGTGCTGAGATGGGGGGGGGGGGTTGTGCTAGGAGGGAGGGGGGATTGTGCTGAGATGGGGGGTTGTGCTAGGAGGGGGGATTGTGCTGAGATGGGGGGGTTGTGCTGAGATGGGGGGGATTGTGCTGAGGAGGGGGGGATTGTGCTAGGAGGGGGGGACTGTGCTAGGAGGGGGGGACTGTGCTGAGATGGGGGGTTGTGCTAGGAGGGGGGGATTGTGCTGAGATGGGGGGGGGGGTTGTGCTAGGAGGGGGTGTTGTGCTGAGATGGGGGGGGGTTGTGCTGAGATGGGGGGGATTGTACTGAGATGGTGGGGTTGTGCTAGGAGGGGGGATTGTGCTGAGATGGGGGGGTTGTGCTGAGATGGGGGGGTTGTGCTAGGAGGGGGGGGTTGTGCTGAGATGGGGGGGTTGTGCTGAGATGGGGGGGTTGTGCTAGGAGGGGGGGACTGTGCTGAGATGGGGGGGTTGTGCTAGGAGGGGGGGGATAATGCTGAGATGGGGGGGTTGTGCTAGGAGGGGGGGGGGTTGTGCTGAGATGGGGGGGTTGTGCTAGGAGGGAGGGGGGATTGTGCTAGGAGGGGGGGACTGTGCTGAGATGGGGGGTTGTGCTAGGAGGGAGGGGGGATTGTGCTGATATGGGGGGGTTGTGCTAGGAGGGAGGGGGGATTGTGCTGAGATGGGGGGTTGTGCAAGGAGGGGGGGTCTGTGCTGAGATGGGGGGGTTGTGCTAGGAGGGGGGGATTGTGCTGAGATGGGGGGTTGTGCTAGGAGGGGGGGTTGTGCTGAGATGGGGGGTTGTGCTGAGATGGGGGGGTTGTGCTGAGATGGGGGGGTTGTGCTGAGATGGGGGGGTTGTGCTGAGATGGGGGTTGTGCTAGGAGGGGGGGGTTGTGCTGAGATGGGGGGTTGTGCTGAGATGGGGGGGGTTGTGCTGAGATGGGGGGGTTGTGCTAGGGGGGGGGTTGTGCTGAGATGGGGGGGTTGTGCTAGGAGGGGGGGATTGTGCTGACATGGGGGGGTTGTGCTAGGAGGGGGGGATTGTGCTGAGATGGGGGGTTGTGCTGAGATGGGGGGGGTTGTGCTGAGATGGGGGTTGTGCTAGGAGGGGGGGGGGGGTTGTGCCGAGATGGGAATTTGGGAGGTGACAGGATAAGCTTTGTACCCCCAGTGCAGTTCTCCCTTGCCTCCAGCATGCAGACCTCAGATACAGCGCGGCACATCGCTCTGTGATCCTCCTCTTCATATGCCAGAGCGGAGGAGAAGGAGAATAAGAGAAGCCGATTCCTAAAGCTTTGCACGGACAGCTGGCGGGAGAGATGCGACTGCAGAAGGGGAAGAAGATTGCGGCTCAGGAATGACACTGGATGTCAGATCCGGACTATACAGAGTTTGTTATCCCCTGTCCTCCGAGTCAAAGCAAGCAATGTGGAAAGGGGGCGGGTAACAAACTCTGTATAGTCCGGATCTGACATCCAGTGTCATTCCTGAGCCACAATCTTCTTCCCCTTCTGCAGCCGCATCTCTCCCGCCAGCTGTCCGTGCAAAGCTTTAGAAATTAATTGTCTTCTCCTCTGCTCCACCTCCAGGGGAGAAGAAGTCCCGATCTGATGTCTGCTATACACTGACAGCAGTGTGAAGCCCGGCGAGAAGATAGACAGAGAGCACATCCCGCTCTCTCCTGTCACTAGTCACAGAAACAATCCTGGCAGCGCCCCCTCCACCTCCCATGACACAGACGCCCAGGGCAGCCATCCATCCATCCACCCTCCCTTGTACCGGCTCGCCTCAAAAAGAGATGATCGGCTTACCCCCTCCATCAGTACTGCTGGCCGGAGAATGTCAGCGGCGGATCATCCCGCTGTACCAGCTTTAATTGTAATTGCCGGGCGCTCGCCGACATACATATCCCGCCTCCTAGCCCGGCTTCTTTGTAGACAGAACACGTCCTGGTTGGCCAGGTGTTCTGTCTATCAAAGAAGCCGGGCTAGGAGGCGGGATGTGTATGTCGGCGAGCGCCCGGCAATTACAATTAAAGCTGGTACAGCGGGATGATCCGCCGCTGACATTATCCAATCCTTCGGCCGGCTTTCCTCTCCTCTCTTCCCCTGACCAGAGCTCGCCCTACATAATTTTCCACTCGCACAATGCGAGTAGGCGAGTGGAAAATTTGAGGGCTGGCATACATGTTGCGGGCCACAGCCTCCGCCTTTCTATCCTCTGGGTCCTTAAAGGAAGGGGAATCTTCTACCAGAATCACGGTAGCCTTGTTAAGATTGGAGACCGGGGGATCCACCTTAGGTGGCACCGACCACTTCTTTACCAGAGACTCCTCAAAAGGGTAGCATCTGTTAAAACGCCTAGACACCCCGGGAGAACGTGTCAGCCGCTGCCATTCTTTGGCGAACAGGCCAGCAAAAAAAGTGGGGAAGGGTAAAGACTTTTCCACCCTTGGAGGCTTATGGGTGCCAAAGGCAACCCGTGCCCCAGGAGCAATGACAGCCACAACAGGACAGAGGGAAACCCAGGAGTGTGAGGGTCCGACCATCCCTGAGAGAGGGCCCGCGTCCACCCCACAATCCGCCAGGGAAGGGGGGGGACGTTTACTCACCATATAGGGAACACAGGCGGGCGCCATCTCGTGAAAGGACCCCATGCCACCAGAGTAGGGGGGCTGTCGGCCATATAGGAACCCTGCGACATAAGCCCAGACCCTGTCGTGTGCGTCCTGGCGAGACGTTTAACTCGTAGGGCCAGTCCCCATCCAGTGGGACTATGTCGCGGCCGACCCAGCACGGAGCTAAGGCCTGCACGCGCTCGTTGGCCAGACTGGGGTGACCACTGGATATGGGGGTCCAGTCTGTCTCCCAGCCTGGCATAATTGCTTGAAGATCTCACAGGAAAAACGTTCCAAAGAAAAAAAGACTAGCTAAAAAAAATCTACATAAAAAAATTATTTTAATGCCAGAACCAAAGATCCCAGCAAGAAACTAGGTCCTTACTCCTGACTAGGCATATTAAAACTGACATCACAGAAGGAGTGCCTATTGGCGTATTTTGTCATATATCTGGATTATCAGTCTGGTCGTATCTTTGACATATACTTCGTTTATATACTATTTCCATTGGCTTTTGTTCTCCCTAGCCCGAATTTATGTGCATTCTGTTCCTGTTGGGTAATATATGTATTAGGAATACTCTTGGAGGATGTCAATAGTCATCCTTCATTTCTTTTCATTTGATTTAATGTCTTTACCTTCAAAGCAGTATCTTTAATCTTTAATCTTTAATATTGATTAGTACTTATCTTTGAATGGGACAACGATTATATTACAGTGGCAGGATACGTACGATGGTAATATCTAATACATATATGTGTTGGATAGGGTGTTCTAACAATACTGCGATATATGGATATGGTGCTCATGTCTTCATGTTATTTGTTACTCGGTCCCCAGGAGCATCTGTGTATGTTCTTTTTGATCAGTCATTCTGTGTCTCTATGATGTTCTTTTCCAGTCTTTTGTCTTTCACTCTCCTTCTTGTTCTTTTCCATTCTATTTTCCCCCTTGTACTTTTTGTACCCTGCATTTTTTCCAGTCTGATTGGGATGGTTATATTTAACGATATTATACATAATGGGCTTTTCAATTAATTTTAATTTATCGCAACATATATGGAGATCTTGCGATATCGTGGATGTCCATTGTGACATACAGTTATTTATATTTAGGATTTTTATGAGTTTGGATATTCTATGAATCATTACCCATGTTTGACACATTGAAGTATGTATATATTTTTCATTATTCAATTTGAACTTTATCTGAATCCATGTGTGTAGAATGTGGGACCGTTAACCATATATGTATATATTTTCTATGATAACTATGTATATTGGATTTATTATTTATATATGTACATATCGGTATGTGATATACCCTAAATATTTTTGTACGAGTGTGTTATCTATTAATATGTTTGGTTTACTGGGAGGATCATATGTTTATCCTTTAATGGTTTTGATCAATGATATATCGTGTCTCATGGATCGTTTTTTGCTTGTGCACACGATTGTCGGGACATCTTCTATGAATGGTGCCATGCTCTCTAGAGTTTTCCATTATGTATTTGTTTGGTATATATTTTATATATTTTATTTATACATCCCTTTCTCCTTCAGCTTCGCTTGCTCCCTCTTCATTTCCTTTTCTTCTTTTTTCTCTTCATTCCTTTTTTCGTTTCTCTTTATCTTATTTTATTCATTAACATTTTTTCCTCTTCATCTTTTTTCTTTATACTTTCTGGTTTTTCTATATATCTTTTTCTTTTTTGGGCTTCACTCATTTACCAGGTGTTTTACATCCATTATATTTTTGTTGGTGTATTTTGTTATATATTTGGTTCGGGGTGAAGCTGAATTATACAAACAATTCCTGCTGGGCTGTCTGTGTGCCTCTAATTGAAGGTGAATACCTGCAGCTGTGTGCCCAATCAATTTACGATCTAGGAGGAGCACAGGAAATGTTTTCCTCCATTTAAAGCAGTGTTTTGTAATGTTTGTGCATGGTTACGACTAAGCGGACGTTTCCGTGAAACGCGTTAACCGCTTTGCTTTTTTCCCCATGTCTCTGACTGTTGTGGTTATATTTCGCATGTTTTTATCTTTTGGACTTCAATAAATCTGGATTTTAACATTTCACATCTTCAACCAGTAGTGTGGCTTTTTGTACTCTCACACTGCCAGAAATTCTTTCTGCCTAGTGTCCTACTCCTGTAGGGAGCAGTATTACCCTACTGATATCATCAGAGGACTGCATCCGTCAATGAACGATAGAGAAAATGGCCTGGTCTTTAACCACTTGCCGCCCGCCCATCGTCAAATGACAGCGGAGCGGTGCGGCTCTCGTTCTGGGACAACATCATATGATGGTGCCCCAGAACGGCCGCTCTTGTGCGCCCGGGGGGGGCACGCAGTGTGGCAATCGTGGCTGCGCTTTGTTCCTAGCACACGATCTTGGTAATTAGCCAATGACGTGGCTCTTTACCCATGTGATTGGCTGTGTCCAATCAGAGCCGGTCACATGTAAATGATGAAGTGCCATTTACCGGCTCTCCTCGACTCACACTGTTAGAGTGTGTGGCAAGGAGAGCCGATCAGCGGCTCCTCCTCAAAGGGGAGTCTAGGACAGGTAATCAGTGCCCTGATTACAATAAAGTAAAAAAAACAGTGCCCACAATCAGTGCCCACAACTAGTGCCCATAGTGCTGCCAGTCAGTGCCCATCAGTGCCTGCTCATCTGTGCTGCCCATCAGTGTCCATCAGTGCTGCCCGTCAGTGCTGCCCGTCAGTGCCGCCTATCAGTGGCCATCAGTGCAGCCTATCAGTGCTCATCAGTGCAGCCTATCAGTGCGGCATATTAGTACCTCCTCATCAGTGCCTATAAGTGCCACCTCATCAGTGGCCATCAGTGCAGCCTATCAGTGCACATCAGTGAAGGAGAAAAATTACTTATTTTCAAAATTTACTGACAAAAATAAGAAAAGCTTCTTTTTTTTTCAAAAATTTCTCTTTTTTTCTTTTTTTTTTGGTAAGAAATAAAAAACCCAGCAGTGTGATTAAATACAGTACCACCAAAAGAAAGCTCTATTTGTGTGAAAAAAAAAAGATAAAAAAAAAAAAAAATGTCATATGGGTACAGTGTAGCATGACGGCACAATTGTCATTCAAAGTGTGACAGCACTTAAAACTGAAAATTGGCCTGGGCAGGAAGGGGGTTAAAGGGCCCTGTATTGAAGTGGTTAAGGGGTGTAAAATCTTCCGGCCCAGAAGTGGTTAAAGCAGCATTAAACCCAAAAACAAAAATGTAATACCAATCAGATGTGGTGGCTGCATTCATTTTCTTTTTGAAGGCTTTCTCCACCTCTGTCGTCACCTGGTAATCTGGCCAGTAACACACCTCCTGTATTAGAATGCCCTCACTCTGGGGGGGGGGGCACCTTTGGACAGCAGCACTGTCAGTTTGGGGGGAGGGGAATGCTAGATGTACTAGCAGATTTAGAGCCAAACTTTACCCATAACAACTTAATAAAAAAATATTTTTCTTTAGCAAGGAACATACATTCCACATTAATAATTATGCTACTAAAATTGTCCTGTTCTGTAAACTGCGTCCAGCATTGTTCCTGCTTCTTCTTGCTGGAGGCTGCTATTTTGCTAAAGCCCAGAGCTCCTGAGCAGCAGTCAATCTTTAGGCTCAACCTCTACATTTTTGGCACAGTGCTGAAAAATGGAGAGCAACTGAGCATGTGCAGAGCAGGGTGAGACAATGTATTACTGGGTTTTAAACAGTAAAGGCACTTATTTTTTATGTTTTACATTGCGATAGCTGCAAAAGAGGCCAGCCTGAAGTGATCTAGGACTAATTTTCTGACTAAAGTTTCACTTTAAATACATTGATAAAATGAAGCCAAACTCCAGCTTACACCTAATAAAGTGACAGCAAGCTCTAACTGCTACATCTGAAAGACAGCTTGTTCTGTTGAGAAAAAAAAACAGACTTATTGGCAGTATTTAAAATATTAAAAATCCACTCTAGGGTCCAAATAAATCTAAAAGCAACTAACACTATACTCTGATACAATGTATAAACCAAATAAAAAATTACTAGAGTACAGTGCTATAATAAATAAAATTATATTCTCTAATTCATCAAAACTGTCCAATCGCATAACAATCATAAATGTGCAAATATATAAAAAAATGCTTAACCATAATTCATATGCATTAGCAATTCATATAACAGTTACCCTATAATTAGCAATGAATGTGCAAATACGCAAAACATATGTACAGTATATGTGTGGTTATATCAGCCACTCCTATATAAAATTACAAGAATAATGTACAAATAAGTGCAATTTGTATAAGAAAAATAAAGTGAAATAAAAGTATTTCAAAGTCCACACTGGTGTTTAAACAGCACTGATCTCACGCAAATGATGTCATATGCGTAGGGCGGAGCCAGTTACAACGTATGCATACTGTGCCATAGCCATCTTGGTTACTGGCGTAGCGGAGGTTTCTGATTCTATATACGCTGTATGCTCTGCAATACATTGTAAGTTCATTTGCTTAATAAAGCTTGTTTCTTATGCAGTTTTACACTATGGGAGTCGTGTTATTTTATCCCTTTTTGTGACATAAGTTACTGGTCCTGTTAAGATTGAGATTGTGAGGAATGTCCATCTGGTGATCTGGAGACAAGCTGCAGATCAAATCAGGTAAAAATAATCAGCGCAAACAATCCTAAATGTAGCACCCTCCTAGGTAGGTGCTAGGAAAATTCATCTATTGTTCCTTCTGCTTATCAGGGGAGCCTGATCTATTAGGGTGTCCGTTTCATGTCTTCAGGTGTGATTCACTGGGTCTGAGGGAGTGTCCCCACAGCATCCAATAGGGGAGCCTGTTGGACAGTGGAGGAAACCTATCCAGTGACACATTAGCTTTTATGGGAGTCCCAGTGGGAGGGCATTCTCGCATTGCATCCTGGGATTGCTCATAAAAGCCGGGGGAACATGTGACAGGGCATCTTTGGCGGGAAGCAGAGTCCCAGGAGGAGGTGGACGGCTGTCTCTCCTCCTGCTATGTGTGAGGAAGGTGGTCTTAGGCTGTCGGCCTAGTGAACCAGGTGTGGAGCTGAGCTGCAGAGGATCCAGTGTAGCTGACGGTGGAGCTGCTGGCAGAGTTTTTTGGGAAAAACAGTGTCCATGAGTACTGAGGGACTTGCCAAAGGGTCTGGCCCAGGAAGGGGGACCACTCCAATAAAGTCAAGGGATCAAGGAGCTAGCTCACACAGAGAGAATTACAGTAAAGGGGGTGATGTGTAAAACCCTGAAGAATAGGGATAAAGGGGGTGCCTAGTTGGGCCCTGGAGAGCGATTCACAGAGTAGTAAAAGTCCATTAAATTCTGCTTCACTGCTATTGACAAGGTGAAGCAGCGGCCTTGCCGCACTCAGTTATTTCAAGACGTCCCAGCAAATTGTGCATAGTTCATTCAAGTTGGAGTATCCCACTCATCTCTTCTCCTTTCCAAGTTCTTAAATAAAACTACAAAAAAAAAAAAACCCTAGACTGTTTCTTGACTGAGCCAAGCACTTTAAAGTCGCTAAACTATTGTGTTGTTGCTATGGGTAACCCAGGGGAACCTGTAACCAGCAGCTCCCAAGGGATTAGTGCTACATAGATATAAATATAATAAAAAACTGCAAGCTGAACACTTAAGGCTAATCCCACAATGCCTCAAATCAAATTGTCAAAAAAAATAAATAGTGCAGTGTAAAATACCAATATCAAGTCATCAACCAGAGAGAATAAAGTTTATATATTATAAAGTTCATATATTAAAAATGAAAGACACCAGATGGTGTGAAGCTGTGCATCCAAACAAGCATACAGGTATCAGAGTCCATGTATCACCTCCACCAAAGCCACTTATGGCTGCTCACCTCATAGGTATGACCCTCTGAATCAACAGGATGGTCAAAGCAAGCATTCCCCTATAGGAGTCTAAGGATCTTCTTATGGTCGATATACAGTGAGGGAAAAAATTATTTGATCCCCTGCTCCATGCAAGATCTCACCTCGTGGAGTTTCAATGATCATAAGAACAGTGAGAAATCAGCCCAAAACTACACAGGAGAATCTTGTCAATGATCTCAAGGCAGCTGGGGCAATAGTCACCAAGAAAATAATTGGTAACACACTATGCCGTGAAGGACTGAAATCCTGCAGCACCAGCAAAGCCCCCCTGCTCATGAAAGCACATGTACAGGCCCGTCTGATGTTTGCTAATGAACATCTGGATGATTCAGAGGAGAACTGAGCGAAAGTGTTGTGGTCAAATGAGACCAAATTCAAGCTCTTTGACATCAACTCAACTTGGCGTTGAGGAGGAGGATTTCTGCCTATGACCCCAAGAACATCATACCCACCGTCAAACATGGAGCTGGAAACATTATGCTTTGGGGGTGTTTTTCTGCTAAGGAAACAGGACAACTTCACTGCATCAAAGAAACGATGGGCAGGGCCATGTACCATCAAATCTTGGATGAGAACCTCCTTCCCTCAGACAGGGCATTGAAATGGGTCGTGGATGAGTACTCCAGCATGACAATGACCGACCCAAAATACACGGCCAAGGCAACAAAGGAGTGGCTCAAGAAGAAGCACATTAAGGTCCTAGAATGGCCTAGCCAGTCTCCAGACCCTAATCTCATAGAAAATAAGTGGAGGGAGCTGAAGGTTAAAGTTACCACATGTCAGCCTCGAAACCCTAAAGCGGATTTCCAGTCATTTCTGTGTGTAGCACCCTCCTAGGTAGGTAGGTGCTAGGCAAAAGCATCTATTGCTCCTTCTGCTTATCAGGGAGCCTGATCTATTAGGTTGCCTGTCACGTTTCCAGGGGTAATTCACTGGGTCGGAGGGAGTGTCCCCACTGTATCCAATGAGGGAGCTTGTTGGACAGTGGAGGAAACCCAGCCAGTGACACATTGGCTTTTGTGGGAATCCCAGTGGAAGGGCATTCTTCCATTGCATCCTGGGATTGCTCATAAAAGCCAGGGGGGACATGTGACAGGGGGTCTTTGGCTGGAAACAGAGCCCCAGGAGGAGGCAGACGGCTATCTCTCCTCCTGCTGTGTATTAGGTGGTCTTAGGCAGTCGGCCTAGTGAACCAGGTGTGGAGCTGAGCTGCAGAGGATCCAGTGAAGCTGACAGTGGAGCCGCTGGCAGAGTCTCTTGGGAAAAACAGTGTCCGTGAGTACTAAGAGACTTGCCAAAGGGTCTGCCCAGGAAGGGGGACCACTCCAGCGAAGTCAGGGGATCAGGGAGCCAGCTCACACAGAGAGTTACAGTAAAGGGGGTGCCGTGTAGAGAACCCTGAAGAATAGGGACAAATGGGGTACCAGGAAGGGCCCTGAAGAGTGTTCTACAGTACAGTACAGCTTATTCTAAATACTTCTTCACTGCAAAGTCAAGGTGAAGCAGCGGCCTTGCCGCATTCAGTTATTCAGCAGTCCCAGCACATCGTGCATAGTTATTTAAGTTGGAGTATTCCACTCATCCCTTTTCCTATCCATGTTCTCAAATAAAACTACAAAAAAACAAAACCCCTAGACATTTTTCTGACTGAGCCAAGTACTTTGAACATGCTTTATCTTCAAGTTTTTGCCAAGGGTAACCCAGGGGAATCTGTAACCAGCAGCTCCCAAGGGAGTAGTGCTACATGTGTTTGTCAAAAGTCAGCAGCTACAAAAAGTGTAGCTGCTGACTGTAACAGATCCCCAATACTTGGACCAAGTATTTCTGTCTTAAGTCCCCAGAATCTCAAGTGATGCAGTGACCTGGCCCCTCAATTCCCCCCAAACATTAGCCTGAGCTCAATGAAGGGTAAAACAAAAGACACTTTATTCACCAACTCACTTCCAACATATATCCAGTTTTAGGAGCTTGATTACATCATGCAAATGTATTGTATACAGAACGTAATTAACATACCTTGGCCTTCTGGAAAGAGACAATAGGTGAATAAGACTGCAACATTATCATAATTAATTAAACAAACAACAAGCCCAAAACATAGCCGAATACACATTCCTAGAAGTGTGAACACACTTCACCTCTAAACAGATGAAAGCAGAAGACATAGGCTCTCAGACTGCACGTCTCCATTTTCAACACACCTTATTATAACTGTCAATACACATCCCCACAGTAGACGTCATTAGCATCTCTTTAGTCTCTCAATATGTGGAGAAGTCCTCTGCTGTAATATGCAGCTTAGGCCCAAAGTCTGTGTCGCTTGGGGTGACAGGGACTTGAATGCAAAGTAACAGTACTCCAAGGGTCCCCCAGCATACACCCCCAACCAGAGCCGCGCTCCCCTACAAGCCAGGGCCGTAGTCCGTGGGCAGGAGGCTGGCCTCCACACTCCTCCAGTAACCCGTCATGAACGTCCCATCACACTGACCTTAAATAAACACACACTCACCTGTCCCACAATCCAGCGATGGGGCCGCCTGAAGCCTCGGTTCTCTATCTCGGCTCTCCCTTGCGCCAGCATCACTAGTAAGGGCACCCAGCTGTGACAGCTTGCGGCATTACAGCTGGGTGCACACTGCGCATACGTGAGTTGCGCTGCGTGTCCTGAATGGGTGGCCAATCTTCTGGGATCTGTGACGTGTCAAAGAAGGTTGCAGGGAGGCAGGGGGAGAGAACTTCCGCTCAAGCTGCCTAGGTGGCCCAAGCGGAAGTGGGAGCAGGTACCTGTCAAAGCTAGGTACCCAACTACAAGAAACGTCTGACCTCTGTGATTGCCAACAAGGGTTTTGCCACCAAGTACTAAGTCATGTTTTGCGAAGGGGACAAATACTTATTTCACTCATTAAAATGGAAATCAATTTATAACTTTTTTGAAATGCGTTTTTCTGGATTTTTTTGTTGTTATTCTGTCTCTCACTGTTAAAATAAACCTACCATTAAAATTATAGACTGATCATTTCATTGTCAGTGGGCAAATGTACAAAATCAGCAAGGGATCAAATACTTTTTCCCCTCACTGTAAGTCTGGAGTAAGGGTTCCTCCGTGATAAAGTTGGTATGTAAAAAGAGATAAAGAAATATGGTGCTCTCTGCTAAACTTTCCTTTATTAAAAAAAAGTCAATACCTTACAAGTCCAGCACTTATAACAAGTGGAAATGTTGAGTGCTCAATATGTACATTACAAACCAGAAGATAGCCGCCCGTGGGTGGCGACATGCGTAGCTCCTCCCCCGTACGTGTTACATCCAGGGCACTCAAACAGCAGTTTAGTAGATGGTCTCTGATACTATGGCAACCAAAACGCCTCTTTCATTAACCAGGACAACATTGACGCTGCAGATGAATAGCATATTAACCACTTCCACACCGGGCCAATTCTGGCACTCCTCTCCAACATGTAAAAATCATTCTTTTTTGCTACTCAGTATCCCCAAACTAGGGATCAACCAACTATCGGAAATGCCGACATATTGGGGGCCGATTCCAATATATCGGGGAAAGTGCATTGGCCCCTGAGGTTACTGATATTCCAGGAAAGTGCTGTACCGGAGTGAAGCCTGCAGCTAGAGGCATCACCCTGGTTGCGGCGTCCATAGCCGACGGTCAGGTGTCTTGTAATGACAACCGATGCAGCTGAGAAGCCGCTCGGCTGTCATTACAAGGAGCGGAAGGGGACGACCCCCCCCTCCCGGAGCCTTCCACGGCTCGCCCGGGCATCCTACCTCCACGGCCGTCGAAGGGACTTGGCTGTTTTGAATGCTTTTAAGTGCAGAGGAGGGATTTGGGGTATTTTAGATCCCCAAATGCCTCCACAACTGTACCTGTGAAAAATAAACTTTTTTTTTAAATGTCCAAAAATATTGTCCAATATCGGCCGATACCGATATCCGATGACCAAAATATTGGTATCGGCACTAAAAAACGATATCGGTCGATCACTACCCCAAACATTATATATGTTTTTTAGCAGAGACCCTAGGGAATAAAAATGGCGGTCATTGCAAATTTTTATGTTACACGATATTGGTTTAAAAGTGGTTTCGTAAATTTAAAAAAAAACACCTAAGTAAGCCCAATTTTTTATAAAATTTGAAAGAGGAGGTCACGCCAAGTAAATAGATACCCAACATGTCATGATTTAAAATTGCGCACACTCTTGGAATGGTGCCAAACTTCTGTACACAAAAATCTCCATAGGCAACACTTTAAACATTTTTACAGGTTACCTGTTTAGAGTTACAGAGGAGGCCTTGGGCTTGAATTGTTGTTCTCACTCTAATGTTCACGGTAATACCTCCCATGTGTGGTTTCAATGCCATTTACATATGTGGGCGCGACGTATGTATGCGTTCGCTTCTTTGTTTGAGTACACAGGGACAGGGGCACTTCCAATTTTTTTTTTTTTTTAAATTGTTTGTTTTATTTTTACACTTTCCCTTTAAACTTTTTTTTTTATCACTTTTATTCTTATTAAAAGGAATGTAAACATCCCTTGTAATAAGAATAGGGCATGACAGGTCCTCTTTAAAAGACTGAGATAAAAAAAAAAAAAAATGAAATTGATCTCAGCCTAACCTGTTAAAAAAATGTCAGTGTTTACATTTGCCGAGACATAACGTCACAACCGGCCTCTGAAGGTCAAAGAAACTGCCGGGGACCATCTGGGGGTTCGCAGACCATCCGGTGGTCCGCACTATGGTAAACTTCCACCGCTGGCCGATTCATTCTCTGGCTCGTTGATCACACAAGCAAGCCGGCAGAAGCACTGGGTCCCCTCTCACCACCTGGAAAAACAATCAAGCGGCTGAACAGCCGAAATGTCCTACGAAGATTATATTGTTGTTTATTGTTTCTGATCGATTTTTTTTGTATGAAAACAGTGTACATTAAACAAAAATCGTTAGGTCTGTTCACACAGGAATACATTTGAAGCTTGTCCCTTCGGAAACTTTTGTTTAGAAAGTCTGAATCGGCTGTCAGAAAATCGTATGATCGCTCCTCGCACAAAAATGTTTGCCGTATTTTCTGTTAGTGTGTACCCTACTTAAAGAGGTTGTAAACCCAAATTTTTTTTTTTTCTTTACAACCTGAAAGAGAAACCCATAATGAGCTAGTATGCATCGCATACTAGCTCATTATGAAATACTTACCTTAGAACGAGCCCCCGCCGTGCCGCCCGCTTACCTCTATGACGGGCGACATGTTCAGTCGCCCGTCTTCCGGGATCGCGGCATTCGGCCATCTGATTGGCCGGAGCACCGGTGATGTCACTCCCGCGCGCGGGAGCAGACGGTCACGGCACGGGGCTCTGAAGAAACGGCACCAGCGGCCGTTCCTTCAGAGCGCATGCGCCAGTGACGTCACTGGCTGCATGTAAGGTAAATATCTCCTAAACTGTACATGTTTAGGAGATATTTACAGTACCTATAGGTAAGTCTTATCATAGGCTTCCCTTTAGGTACAACTTGCAGAGGAGGGTTTACTTCCTCTTTAAAGTGTAATGCGGCCATACACTATTCGAAAAATCGTTCTAAATAATCGGCCGTGAGAGCAGACGATCGTGCCATCATGTAATGACCGAATTTTGAACAATAAATCGTTTAATGGACATAAATGAATCAATTTTTTGTTAATTTTGTCACATATGCCTAGTGCAAACAGTTCGGGCGAGAAATACATTAACCTTTCAATTTATCGTCCGTTCAGCAGAATTTTCCAAACTGATCCTTCGATTTTTCGGCTCAGAAAAGTTAAAAACGATTTTCTATTTGTGCCCATTAACTGGACGAAAAACAAACGAACGGACGAAATGACAGATTTTCGAATGATTTTTCGGCTAGTGTTTGGCCAGCTTTACTAAACCCAAGAGCCTGCATTTACTATATCTGGTCCCCAACAGTATTCAGAATAAGGAAATGCAATTATTTTAGTAAATAAACTGCTAAATACTTTTTCTCATTAGCAGTATATAGCAGTCTTGTGACTTCTATCAGTGTCTGGCCGGGCATTGATTAAAGCTTGTAGAAGGAGATTTCATTCTCCTCTGACTGTCCTATGAGGTTGCATGACCCCTGACCTTTGTCCGAAAACAATGCTGACTGACAAAATTTGTAGTGTGGTGATCCTCGCGCTACCACAATGGGGTATCTATGTATATCTCTAAGATGCTGCAAGTACTGGGCAGTTACCTAAACAATATTTATGATCAATAAAAGAAAATAGGTGTACTGCAATCTTAGAAAATATTAGAATTATATTTCCATGGATAGGTCAAGTAGGTATAACCTCCGTGTAAGAATGATCTCAAATCAAAGTGTCCCTCCTGTATGTTCCTTCCAGTCCTTGTATATTCCTCTCCCTTAGGCTCTTGGATTCTCCTGGGGGGGGGGGGGGGGGGGGTGGTGGGAACCCCCCCCCCAGGAGAGCCCAAGAGCCATAGACCCCTTTCACACCCAGTAGTCCGTCAGGCGGACTCAGTTTTTTCCTCAGCGGGGGATCGATCCGCCGATGGGTATAGGATTGTGTATATGGGATTGTATGGTTGGGTTTTCAATACTGTTTTTTGTTTTTTTTTGGTTGAACCCGATGTGTCTTTTTTCAACCTGACTAACTATGTAACTATGTGCTGAGCAGGCGGATGACAGCTGTGTCTCCGCGCTGTGTGCGTAGACACAGTTGTCAGGTCCCCATGCATCTTTATGGGGGAATCGGATGGGAACGGACCGTCTGTCCGTTCTAATCCGATCCAATCCGCCAGAAGGATGGAAAATAGGGTTTTCATCCGTCCGGTTTTGATGGATCGGATCCGATGTCAGCGGACATGTCTCCGCTGACATCCGATGCCCCATAGAGATGCATGGGGCATCCGTTCAGGTCCGTCAAAAAAAACTGACAGGCGGATCTGAACAGACTCTGTGTGTTAAAGGGGCCTAAGGGAGAGGGATATACGAGGACTGGAAGGAACATACAGGAGGGTCCATTCCCCCACCCCTAATAAGGAGAAACCATCCCGCTGAAGGCATCCATAGTACTAATAGGAAAAGGACCCGAGGCAACCCTGATCTTTAAAAACCCATATGCTCTGACATGTGTGGCTAGAGGTGAGAGGCTAGCACACATATAAGTGTTTTTTACTGAAGAGCACATATAAATAGGAGCATAATACTGGAGGTGGAGGCATTTCCACTACAGCTGGGAATCACGTTTAATGAATTGAATTTATTGCACAGAGAATCACTATTTATGGACTTTTTTTCACAAGGAATGACTATTTGACACATTTGAATAAGATAATATGGTTTACTATAATGTTATTTCGCACAATTGTTTAGCACTTTAAATAATTCAATGCACTTTACTGCTTATTTGCACATAATATTTATTTGCTATTCAAACACCTGAAGGTTTGCACATATATAGCTTGATTGCACTTTGGATTAAGCACTATTTAATTTGAGATTTTACGTATGCGAATTCTTATTTTTGGATTTAATATTTTACGTATGCGATTCCTAATTTTTAGTATATGAACCAATGTATACTACATTTAATTAAGGTATATGTTCACACTTAAGCACTTTAAATAGCCACATATGCTCTAAATCGCAACATATGCGATTCAGTCATAGTAGAAGATAAGTCAGTGCCCAACATCCGATTTGGTTTGAGATCATCCTTACACAGAGGTTATACCTACTTGGCCTATCAGTGGAAATATAATTCTAACATATTCTAAGAGCGCAGTACACCTATTTTCTTTTAATGCTGATTGACCCTGTGCCGATCACATGCACCCTCCCAAAAAACAAAAAATGTCTCTAGCAATACACACCAAACTGAGCATGTGCAAAGTGCCTCCCAGGGCTCTGTACTATCAGGAGGTGGATTGGGGACCGTGAGAGAAAGGGGACGATCAGAGAAGATCATCAAACAGCCTTTTTACTCAAAGTGGACGATTAACCCCTCAGGTTCCACAGCCAGTATAACAAGCATGCTTTACTGCATACAGATTGATTTTACCGTTGTGGGTTTAGTAACACTTTAAAGTGGTTGTTAAAGTGGTAGTATACTCATTTTTTTTTACTTTTACCTACAAGTAAGCCTGTATAGGTATAAGGCTTACCTGTAGGTACAATTAATATCTTAATATCGGTTTAGGAGATATTTGGCCTGCATGCAGCCGCGGACCTTCAGAGTTCCTTGTTGGCTACTTGCCAGGACATGACTCCCGCGCGCATGCACAGGAGTGACATCATCGCGGCTCCAGCCACTCACAGCACCGGAGCCGCCGAACCCGGAAGAGACGCCGAGGGAGCATGTCAGCTCCCACAGTGGTGTCTGCGCGTCCGTGTCCGGGCTTCGTTTCAAGATAAGTATTTGATAATGAGCTAGTATGCCTTTGTCTTGCAGGGTTTGTTTGTTTGTTTGTTTTTTCGGCAGTATACAACCGCTTTAAGCCACTGTGTCTTCTTGGTACAATCTCGTCTGTTATAGCAAATGATGTGCCCCAGTGTATGTGTTTTGTAAAAAGATAACATATAATTGTTGAAGGCGCCAACCCTGTTAATCTAAAACAGGGGTGGGGAACCTCTGGCCCGCGGGCCGCATGCGGTCCTCACGATCGTTCTGTCCGGCCCGCACAATCGTTGCGATCCGCCCCCCCCCCCCCGTGACGCTGTGTCAGAAGGAGCCGATGGCTCCGTTCTGGCACTGTGAATCTCCGAAAAGGGTGGACCCGAGGCGCAGAGCAGTGCACCTTGAGCCCGCCCATTTGTGTGACAATAGCGAATGAAAATTCGCTACTGTCTCACGGATCCTCCTCCTCCTTGGCCAATGCCATTGGTCGAGGAGGAGGCGGGACGCGGGAGGACTCGAAGAGACGCAGGGACTGAAGAGAGGAAGCCACCGCTACAACAGGTAAGTCAAGTGCACTGGGGCTTGGCACTCTGCATTGTGGTCAATCAGTCTGCATTAAAATTGGGCACGCTGTGGTCAGTCTGAATTAAAAATGAAAAGGGGGCACGATGTGGTCAGTCTGCATTGAAAGGGGGCAGGCTGTGGTCAGTCTGCATTGAAAGGGGGCACGCTGTGGTCAGTCTGCATTGAAAGGGGGTACGCAGTGGTCAGTCTGCATTGAAAGGGGGCACACTATACCTTGATTACTGAAGGCCCCTTTCACACTTTTGTGACCTCAAAGTCACGCAATTTTTTACAGCGTTTTTTGCCGCAAAGCAATGCCTATTACATTTATGCATAGATTTTGTACGGCCCCCGAATGATGTTACAAAAATACAAATGGCCCTTGGCAAAAAAAAGGTTCCCCACCCCTGATCTAAAACATGACATATCCTCAATACTGGAATGTTTTCTCTACAATGCCTCCACGATTTAGTGGGGATCAGCCTAACCAAACAGAACTCCAGCAAAAAATATATCCCAACTAGTAGTGGGAAAAAAAAAGAAGGGTTTATGGCTAGATCCTAAATTAGGCAGAGAGACCAAATGAGTGATTCCAAATATTTATTAATCATGTAGTGAAAAATATATATGCTAATACATAAACATGCGGACATGTAAAAATTGACATGAGAGAATACCGGCTGGTGTGTAATAAATTCCAATGACAGGGGAAATGCAATAAATTCACAACCAATGCTTTATATATAAATAAATGATTGAAAAGTATTCCCCTGGCAAAAAAAAAGTCCCCTAAGAAGCTCGGGCTGTAATAGGAAGTTCATATATTGTATGTATTGTGACAGGAAGTCAGGTAAATCTGTGGATGTAGTCACAGACAGGAGATACATTTCCACCTGATTTAGAAAGTTCACCAATTACTATAGGGTGTTGGCTGCAGAGATGGCCAGCAGGAAGTTGAACAATGTCACAAATCAGCTTTCTCAAGCAGACAGCAAATCTAGAGAAATTGCAGAAGATTTTTCTATCTTGGAATCGCAGCTGCAAGACACGCAGGAACTCTTACAGGAAGAGAGGTGTCAAAGGCTGAGTTTTAGCACAAAACTAAAACAAATGGAAGTTGAGAAAAATGGCTTCCTGGAACAATTAAAAGAGGAGGAGGAAGCCAAGAAAAACCTAACAGAGCAAGACGCAACATTGCAAGCTCAGATAGCAGATATGAAAAAACGCATGGAAGAAAGCGTTGGTTCATTAGAGTGTGTTGAAGATGTGAAAAAGAAGTTTGATCAGATGCTTGGTGGGGAGAAGACTGTGTCTGCAAAATATGCAGAATAACGCGACCATGCAGAAGCGGAGGCGCGTGATAAAGAGAGCAAAGCCCTGTTCTTGGCTCGCTCCTTGGAGGAAGCTCTTGAGTGTAAGGCTGAACTAGAAAGTGTTAACAAACAGCTGCGTACAGAAATGGAAGAATTGGTCAGCTCCAAGGATGATGTTGGGAAACGCGTTCAGGAGCTAGAAGAGTCAAAGCGAGCCTTAGAACAGCAAGTAGAAGAGATGAAGATTCCGTTGCAGGAACTGGAAGAGGAATTATAGGCAACAGAGGATCTGTCCCAAAGAGGGGATAGTGTGCCTGATGCAGTTTTTAAAAGGATCAGTGTTTTGGGGTCTGTCCTGAGTGAGTCTCAGAAATGTGATGACATGTGGCTTGAATCACCCCCTGGAATAAACAGTTCCTTCAAAAACTTCAAGCATTGGAAAATGTATCATTAGAACTTCAGCAAACAAAGGAGCTGTGTAAGAAATGTGATGATTTCTCAGTTCAGGCTGAAAACCTAGTGGAGAAAACTAAAGCGGAGAAAACTAAAGCAAGTGATATAAAGCTGGGAGAAAAAAGGAAACACCACCTAATGGAGAAAACTAAGGCTGTTGATGAAAACGTGAAGCAAATGAATAAGTGCCTTTCAGGGAATATTTCCAAAATGGAACTGGTGAAAGACAGGTGGCAGAAGTTTGATCGTGATCTTGAGATGCATTCCATGTGGAATTCAGATAGAGAAAAGGAACTAGGGGACCTTGAGCGGTCAAATAGTTCAGCAGAAAGTGCATTGAAGAAACCTGTAAAAGAATGTGTTGCAGTTCCATGCTTCTTCACTGATGCAGAGAGGAGGTCTATAATGGATACCACCCAGATCGCTGGGTTCAACTGTGTTGTTGCCTTTGACCCATATGTTGGTGGAAGGAAAGTTGATGATGTCGCTGGAAAAATGAACAGGGGTCACTTTGAAGAAATGTGTGACAGCCTGTTGTCTCAAATGGAAGGCCTTCTGCACAGCATCTTAGAGCAAGCCAAGCTCAAGAAGGCATTTCTTGGAACAAAGCTAAGTGAAGCAGAGGTTCTCAAAGTGTTGTGGAAATCATTTGTTGATTGCAGAGAGAGGCGTCTTAAGAATGTTGAAGACTTTAAGACTATCAAAATTGAGTTGCCTATGGATCACGGTCCTCCTTGGTGGATAGGACAGACGGTTATGAGGGACAAGCTGTCTGACATTTATGAGAAATCTGTCAATGAAGATGACAGAAACGAGAAGGAGCAAAATGATGCCAAAAATGCAGTTGAAGAATGTGTATATGAGATGAGAGACAAACTGTGTGACATTTATGAGAAATCTGTCAATGAAGATGACAGAAACAGTTTCATCCGGAAGCTTGAGGATAATAGGAGGCTTATCAGTGAGAGTTAGCAGTGCTTGACACATGCGTGCCTGGAAATATGTGTCCCAACCCTAGGGTTGAAACAAGAGGGGGGGGTATGTGACAGGAAGTCAGGTAAATCTGTGGATGTAGTCACAGACAGGAGATACATTTCCACCTGATGTAGAAAGTTCACCAATTACTATAGGGTGTTGGCTGCAGAGATGGCCAGCAGGAAGTTGAAGACCATTCAGCTGTTCAGAATGAGGAAATTAAGGCCTCTATAATTTTTCCAAAGGAAGTCTAAGGATTGCTGCCTCCTGTCGCCGTGTGGGCTGGGAGAGGAGGACAGACAGACGTGTGCCCCCTGAAAGCTGTGTGAGCATGGGGAAGACCTCCTAAAGCGATGTGAAGCTGAGGAGGGTAACAAGTGTGAAGACTACTTGAAGTGAGGTCTTGGATCGTTTCTAGGTGAAAAGAAACCAATGGACATTTCCTGTGTGAAGGGGAAATTAACCAGTTGTGAAGACTTCTCAAGGTGAGAAAACGAACTATTTCTATGTGGAAGAAATAAAGGAATGTGAAGAGTACAGGGACATGTTCAATGGACATTTGTTGTGGGAAGATAAAACATGGACTATTGAGTGTCCGCTGTAGGATAAGAAAGTCTGCCCAACAGTAGGTTGGAGACAGACTCTTAGGTAGGTTCCAGTGTGAGAAGGTAGCCGCCCACGGAGGCAAGGATTTATTTTGGTGTTTTATTTTATTTTGCTGTTTTTGAGGCTTGCAGTCTGGTGAAGAAAATTGCATTAATAAACCAAACTGTTGTTTGCAACCCTTTCTCGGATATCTTCTTGTGTAAACGCACCCCCAAAGGGGTCATCCACGCCTACCACTGAGCTAGTCACCCCACAGTATATAAATTTTCTGTATCAAAAAATAGCACAAAATAAGCCTGAAACTGAGGCATAATAGCCGCCGACGGTGCTGTTCCTGATGCAATAAACCATGAGAAAAGTTCCGTATTTGGAATGCAAATGATCTATGATTCAGACAGGTTTGCTGATTAGGGATATTGCTAACAGGGTGCAATGAACGGCTGTAAATTATGTGGAGTGCATGAGATGGTCAGTGACGCATTGTCCTTTGATCTTCATAGTGGTTAAAGCGGTTGTATACTCAGTAAAAAAAAACAAAAAAACCTGCAGGACAAAGGCATAATGAGCTAGTATGCATTGCACACTAGCTCATTATGAAATACTTACCTTAAAAACGAAGCCCCCACATGGTCGCCTGGACAACGTTAAGGGAGTTTCACTTTCCGGCAAGGACCGGCAAAGAGCTCTGAAGGTCCGCCAGACCTTCAGAGCGCATGCGCCGCTGAAGTCAGCGGCTGCATGCAGGGCGAATATCTCCTAAACCGTGCAGGTTCAGGAGATATTAATTGTACCTACAGGTAAGCCTTATTATAGGCTTACCTGTAGGTAAAAGTCAAATAGCGGAGTATACTACCGCTTTAACCACTTGCCGACCGCCGCACGACTATCTACGGCGGCGGTCAGCCCCTCACAGGCAAAGTGACGTAGGTCTACGTCGCTCGCCTGTGAGGGTTTAGGGAGCGAGCGCGCGCCGCCGGAGGCGCGCTCCCGCTCCCGCGTGGTCACGGACCCCCCCGCGCGCGTGACCGGCGGACCCGATCGCCGCCGGCCACTCTGCGATCGGCGGGGGAGAGGGAGAAAGTCAGGCAGCTTGTGTAAACAAGCTGCCTGTCATTCTCCTCTCTGTATGAGAGCTGATCACATGGATCTACTATGTAGATCCATTGATCACTCTGCATACAGTTGAAGCCACAGCCAATCACAGTTAGAATCACGCCCCTAGGGACACACACAGCCCCTCCCTCTCAAATAAAGTTAACCCCTTCACTACCAGTGTATTTTTACAGTAACAGTGCATATATATAGCACTGATTACTGTAGAAATGTCACTGGTAACCCCAAAAGTGTCAAAAATGTCAGTCAAGGGTCCGATCTTTCCGCCACAATGTCGCAGTACCGCAAAAAAAATCGCAGATCGCCGCCATTACGCGTTAAAAAAAAAAACAACAAAAATGACAAAAATCTTTCCCTTTGTTAGTAAACGCAATAACTTTTGCGCAAACCAATCAAAATACGCTTTTTGCGATTTTTTTTACCAAACATAGGTAGCATAAAACAAATTGGCCGAAAATATTAAAAAATTTTGATTTTTACATTTTTTTTTGGGGGAATTTCATATAAAAAAAAGGGAAAAATATTGCTATTTTTGCAAAATTTACGCTCTTTTTTTGTTTATAGCGCGTGATCAAAAAATCGCACAAGTGATCAAATACCGCCAAAAGAAAGCTCTGTTTGTGGGGAAAAAAAGGACGCCAAATTCGTTTAGGTACAGCGTCGCACGACCGCGCAATTGTCCGTTAAAGTCACGCAGTGCCGAATCGCAAAATACCCTCTGGTCGTTTAGCAGCCAAATCCTCCGGGGCTTAAGTGGTTAAGAAAAAAAACAGATGTATACTGTGTGAAGGACTGGCTACAATTGTATCTTGCAGGCTACTCCCTTGACAACTATGTGTCATGAGAAAGTCGGCAGATCAGCGATGAATACATTGGTGCAAAGGTGTTACTTTCCTATACAGACAGGGGAATTAGATTGTAGCTGATAATGGTATTAATAGAGCTGACAAAATATTGAGAATGTATAAATCAACTCGTTGCACAGTGCCCTTTACCTTCCAGCTGATTGAAGTTTGAAATTCTCCTGATAATCCCCTGGTTAGTTCCTTAGAAGGGTTGAATGCACCTTTACCGATGTATCTTATGCTTGGGTCTCTCCAGGGATTGCCTGCTGAATTAGCCATCCACTGCTTGAACCACTGATAGTCACTCACGTCTCCACTCAAGGCTTTAGATGCTGCTATTGGAACTTTACCATAGGTCCACCATCCGTGAGGGGTTCTTAGTGGATTAACACTGGCGTTTGGTGACGTCAACGCGTTTCGCTATCTGAATAGCGTAGCTTCGTCTGGACGATGGTAAGCCGCAAGCTGATCCCTTTTATGCAAGTCTCCTCAGCTGAACGGGCAACAGGTGTATCTAGCAAACAGTTAAAGGGAGCTTCTTGTACATTTAACGCTTTAATATCGCTTAACCTGTAATGGATGGTCTACTTAAAGGAAAAAGGTATACTCCATTTACAAAAAAACAGCAATTAGAGCAAAAAGATAAAAGGATATTGGATATAGTTATCCTATATTCCGATCAAGGGGAAAGGCTTTATTTTGATTCTGGAGAAGGATTCTTTATGTGTATATAGTGGCAGCTTGATCAATATACTATGGAGCACATACTCTTTCAAAACATACTGATACATGACAATTACATCAGACAAAGATGTGCAGCTAATCTAAAACATAACTGCCGCCCCTTTAAATGTGAACCATATTAAAGACCATCATAAACTCAGTAAAGTAAGGGGCTGTTATGGAAAACTGTGCATACAGTGAACACACAAAAACTTAAATGACACAATATGCAAATATGACACAAATGTGTGATAACTACTGTGACAGGTGGAGACTCGTCACGGTGAAAGTGGTAATTTAAAGGACACAGAGTGTGCACATTGGCTCTGTGCAGGGCTACAGAGCGTAGATGTACAGTGGAGAAAACTGCTTTTGCAGCTTTTTCTCCAGGTTTTGATATACCTGGTTGGGGCTCTGTAGTTTGGGGATTCCATAGTGTCTTGGGAGGGATGGAATCTCCAACCCTGTGTCCATGTTTTGGGGATCACCAGCAGGGTGTGTGCCCAGGTGCACACAGTCCTTATAATAAAGGTCTAGGAAGACTTTGTAGTGTCCAGTTGGAGATGGCTCCACCCAAGAGAGACAGGAGGTCTCTAGGAGTCAGAGGCTGCAGGTGGCAGCCAGAGCACATGTGTGTCTGCAAGAGACAGGTGACATCCTGAGGACTAAGGCCAGAGTGAAGCTGTCCGCTTTGGAGAATTTATGTTCTGGGGACCAGCATAAAAACAGAGGTACTGCTAACATAAAGCTGAGTGAGAGCTTAAGAGCCAGGTGGGCTAGCATTTTCTGTTTGTCATTTGTTGATGGGAGAAGAACCCCTCCTCTCTATGTGTTATGGATTTTCCTTTATGCCTTTTAATAAAAATGGGCTGCCATGCCCTAAAACCAAAGTTCTGACTGACGCTAATGCCTTGAAAAACGCATCTACCGCTAGAGCGAACGACACCCGTGTTAAACTACATATAAATTACAGTGCCATGAACTTCAAACTTGTAAACATCAATATTAATAAACAAGTGAATAAGTCCTGGTTCACACTACCGCGACTTGTCAGGCGACTGGTCAGCCTGACAAGTCGCGGTCCATTCTGTGCTACGGGAACCGTTCTAATAGGAGCGACTCAAGTCACTCCAACTTAGAAAATAGTTCCTGTACTACTTCAGGGCGACATCGGAGCGACTTGCATTGACTTCCATTATGTGAAGTCCAGGTCGCCCCTGAAGTCGGATCGCCATAGTGTGAACCGACACTTAATCACAACCCCCTGCAGAGTTGCAAATAGTGCAAATAAACAAATAAAATATAACCAATATTTTGCACAATAAAAATATATAACATATATAGTTTGCTATAATAATAATAATCTGTAACAGTCCACACCTATATAAATAAGATATCAATAATCTGTGACACTCCACTCCCAATAAAGGTGCTCTTCTGGCTTAAGACCAGTGCTCCACCTCGTGAGAAACACATAAACTGTGCTCACCAGAATCTCCAGATTGTAAAAAAATAAGCAGCTGTATACCTTATTTTATAGCGCCGCTCACGTGACCGGCCATCTCTCTCCTCTTGAGATCTAACAGCTACAGTGGGAGGGGCTGAGAATCCCCCGCTGACGCTAGCCAGGAGGAGGAAAGGTGAAGAGGCAAGAGGTGGCCAATCACGTGAGCGCTAAGCGCCGCTATATAAAAAGGTAATCAGCGGCTTATTTTTTACAAAACACATACACTGGGGCACATCATTTGATACAACAGATGAGATTAACTAACTAACACTGTTATTTTAGCAGCAGGAGGGGAGGAACGGGTTACGAATTGAGCAGACGGGGGGAGGGGATAGGACAGAAGAGAGCAGCGGGTGACGGAGGCATGTAAACTGACCATGGTGTTCAGCAGCCATGATAAACCGTGGTCAGTTTACAGGGGGGAGGGCAGGATCAGCCAGGTACTTCAGGTGAGACAGGGGACCAAATTAGACATCACAAGCACTGTGCTGTATAACATGCTTTAAAGGAACAAGATCAAATGTTTTCTTTTTTTTTTTTTACTTTTTAAAGGCAAAACTAAATCAATCATTTTACCAGTTTTCCAAACAGTTATATTCAGGGCATGCTTAGAATGATAACTGTCAAAGCTGCTTCTATTCTCAACCAAAGTGTCAAACCATCAAATGGTTGGTGTCATAATTGACCACATGTGCAGCACCATGGCAACTCCAGATCAAACAGAGTCTTAAGCCCCGTACACACGTACCGATTGTCGGCCGTAAATATTCGGCCGCCGACCGATCGGCCGATTGTAGGCTTGTTAGTATGATGCTTCCGACAGCCGACAGCGCATTTTCGGCCGAACAGAATCTGTCATGCAGACTTTAAAATATTTGTTGGCCGTCACCAGAACGGCCGATTGTTCGCCAGTCAGTACAGATTTCGGCCGACAGACAGCAGATTAGCAAGACTGGGCATGCTCAGAAAAGAAAAAAGACAAGGAAAGTTAACCATCACATGACATCACTTCTGCAGTCGCTGTTGTTGGCCGACAAAATTTGTGTGCAGTCTTTTGCAGTTTTCAACAGACACGACAGCCCTGGACAAAAGACGGCCGATCGTTCGGCCGACGATCAGTACGTGTGTACGGGGCTTTAGAGGCAGCTTCCTTGTAAAGGACAGGAGCATTTAGTTCCACTTTAGGTGGCTGAAGTCTCTCCTGATATGTTTTATTCCTCTGACCTTTGAACATTTTTTCTTTGCCAGTCTCCGAAATCGTCCTGTCTTATCAATATTATATTGAGGAATCCCCCATCCTGCAGCCCCCATATGCATGTGGCTGTGGGAAAGGCCATGTCTGCTTATGATTGGTGGTGTGAAGTGTCAGCTTTCTGGCGGAATAGCTCAAGTGGGTTCAGACTGGGACTAACATGCCTAAGCTCAACCCTAGTAGAAGCATAGTCACCCCTCCCCCCCCCCTGCAGGTTTAATGCTGGCCTTACACTAGCCAAAAAATTGTTCAAACTAGTTTTCGAATAACGAACAATCGGCCATGAGAGCAAACAATTTTGCCATCATGTAATGACCGAATTTCGATTGATAAATCGTTCAATGCACATAAATGAATCTGTTTTTCGTTCGCTTTGTCTCATATGCTAGTGAAAACATTTTGGGGCGAGAAACACATCAACCTTTCAATTTATCATTCGTTCGGTGGAATTTTCCAAACTGTTCCTTCGATTTTTCAGCTCTAAAAAGTTAAAACCGATTTTCAATTTGTGCCCATTAACTGGACGAAAAACGAACAAACGGACCAAATGACAGATTTTTGACCTATCTTTTGGCTAGTGTATGGCCAGCATAAGTCATATTACACTAGTATGCGCCTTATACTAGCACATTGTGCTAGACTTAAAAACAAAGCAAAGAACGCATACAGAAAATATAGAAACACTTAACTTTTATGCCCCGTACACATGTGCAGATTGTCGGCCGAAAAGATTCAGCCGACGACCGATTGTAGGCTTGTTAGTTTGATGCTTCCGACAGCCGACAGTGCACTTTCGGCCGAAAAGAATCTGTCGTGCAAGCATTAAAATTTTTGTATGCCGACACCAGAACGGCCGATTGTTCGCCAGTCAGTACAGATTTCGGCCGACAGACAGCAGATTTGCAAGACTGGGCATGCTCAGAAAAGAAAAAACACAGGGAAAGTTAACCATCACATGACATCACTTCTGCAGTCGGCTGTAGTCGGCGGACAAAATTCTTGTGAAGTCTTTTGCACTTTTCAACAGACACTACAGCCCGGGGACAAAAGACGGCCGATCGTTCGGCCGACGATCTGCACGTGTGTACGAGGCATAAGACAGCAAATTTTCCATGGATGAGGGCTGCTCTCCAGTATTTAGACTGGGAGGGAATATTGACATCGATGAGCACAGAACAGAAATGGGAATTTTTCAAAAAAACTGTATGCAAACTCACTGCAAAGTATATTCCCATGGGAAACAAGTTTAAAAGGCTAAAAATAAAACCTATGTGGCTCACGGCCAAAGTTAAAAAAGCTATAAATAATAACAAAAGAGCTCTTAAAAAATATAAAAATGAAGGAACACGATCATTGTTTAATTGTTACAAAGAATATAACAGAATACGTAAAAAGGAAATCAAGGATGCAAAAAATTTAAAATGAACGACAAATTGCAAAAGATAGTACCCCCAAAACCCCAAAAATTCTTCAAATATATTCATAGTAAAAAGGTTAGGTCTGAGCATGTAGGCCCTTTACAAAATAATCAGGAGTGGGTGACTGGGGACACAGAGAAGACAAATTTATTAACCTCCCTGGCGGTATGATTATGTCTGGAATTTTATACCAAAAGCGGTACAATTTTTTGCATGGAAATTTGGTGTTATGTATTATAGGCCTACAATTCTTAATAATTACTGACTTAAACCTGACCAAACAAGACTCTAGTAGACATACCAGATGTGATAAACTTTGAAACACAAAATAATGAATTATAATCTAATAAATAATGTAATTTTATTCAATAATGTAGTAAATAAGGAAATTTGTCAAACAAAGAAAATTCAATAAACATCCTTAGTGTGATAAATTTTGAAACAAGGAACTACACAAAGTCCAACGTCACAATCAGGACAATGGAACCTGGTTTCCTTTCGGACTTTCTTTCCATTGCTATCGCGTTTTGAGCAGCAAACTACGCACATCCTGGTCGGTGCTGCCTTTTTTGCGGTTGGCGGGATATAGTCTGCAAAGTGACGGCCGGTCAGACGTTCTGGGTTGACAACGTCAACAGCGCGACATCCAGGTCTATTTACAACTCCTGATGGTGTCTGGTGCTTTACAAAAATCTGCTCAGCCACCTTCCAGACAAACTTGGAATGAGCAAGAGGCTTGTCACTGTTTGCTCTGTGCAGGATGTAAGCGTTCCAAAGACATTGTTCCAGAAGGTGTCTGAATATTTTTTTATAATATTTTTTTTGCTGTTTTCGGATAGCCGGATAGGTCATGGCCTGATCGGCTCTGTCGACACCTCCCATTGTTTTGTTATAGTCTATCACGAACTGCGGCTTCAGCACATCTGTCCCACATTTTGTGTGGACCATGGCAGTGGAGGTATTGTGCACAATGCTCATGAGACACACGTCCTTCTTGTCTCCCCATCACATTGCCATCATCTTACCCTTCTGCCAGGCAACCATTTCTCCGGTTTTTAGTTTTTTTTTGGCAAACAAAGATGGCATGTCTCATCGGTTAGGCCTAACGGTACCATATGTGTCGGTTTTCTTTTGTAGCAAAACATCATATAGTTCCAGGGACGTGTAGAAGTTGTCCGTGGTCACACAATATCCCTGGTTCAGCAATGGCTCCAGAAGTGTAAGGACGGATGATGTGGCCATCCCATAGCCGCTGTACCTGGGGTTGAATTTAGTGCCTTTACCGGTGTAAATTACCGAATTCCAGATGTACCCCGTGGATGACTCGCAGAGCATATATGATTTGATGCCAAACTGCGCTCTTTTGGATGCAATGCACTGAATCCAGCTTAGGCGTCCCTTGTAGGCCATCAAACTCTCATCCACGCTGAAGTCCCTCTCTGGCACGTAGGTCCGCTGGAAATTGGCCACAATAATTTGCCATACCTCCCAGATTTTTTTCAGTTTGGGCGCAGGATGCGTGGCCTCATCAAACTCCTCATTGTTTGTGAAGTGGAAATACTTCATAATCAGGGAGAAGCGATACTCAGACATCACGGTGCCAAAAAACGGAGTGGCCAGTAACCTGTTGGTGGTCCAGTACCATTTCTGGAACAGTTTCCCCACCAACCCCTGAAGAAAGAGGAGTCCCAGCAACTGCCATATATCCTCTTTCGTCACCGGCTCCCACTTTCTGCTTCTGGAAAACCTGGCATGCAGCGTAGCGGATTGCTGCTCTTGGTAGCGATTCGTCTCCGTGACAATTTTTCCATTATCGTCTTTCAGGACAGGCACTTCTGAGAAAACCTGGCTCCTCCCTTCTTAGGAAACACCGCCCCAATTCATTGGATTTAAGCCTCCCTCCAGCTGGCTGCCTCGGTTCTGGTGTTTCCTCCAGCGGGGAGACACCGTCCAAAAAGAGGAGCCATAGCTGAAGTCAGGAGGCTGAAGCTACAAGGGAGTCAGTGTAAGGTTCTGGCACTCTCAGTGCCTCCTATCACATTTATTCCGGGTGATTTCCATCTACCTAGACAGAAGAAACACATATAGGTGTGTTTCCCTTTAAGGCTGAAGCTGTCATCACCCAGCGCCGGACTAGATGGCTATTTAGGGCGTCGGTTCTCACTCACATGTGTTCGTTCAAACACCAGTACCTGGATACTAATCTTGCTTGAAGCTTCCATGCTTGCAAGCTCTCCTCGCTGACGAACCTCGCTGCGCTGATCCCTGCATCCTGCTACTGGATCATCCGCATCTCCTGAGCGATCCTTCGGCTATCGCTATTAGTGCTAAGTACCCCACAGGGGAAATCTCTATAGACTTGTACTAGGCTTACACTATTTAGCTCTGCATAGCAAGGACTGTCTTTTACATCTGCTTAACTAGATTGCTAGCTCTTGAGGCTACTGCTACTATTTCCTGCACTGGGTTGATCTCTCCTGTATGCACCTGCTACTCTGTCATCTGTTATCATACATGATCGCTAACCCTTCCTGCATCCATCTGCACTGTCTCACCTCAAGTGTCTGTCACCTACCACTTCCACTCAAACCTATCCCTAAGACCTTTATCATTGTCTTACCACATGTATATAAAGTCACACTAGGAACCAGCTTAATTACTGTGTGTATTTACTTGCTGAAATAAGACCTTCCATACATGATGAGTCATTGAGGTTGGGATTGGTATCTCAGCATATCTCCTACATGACTACTGACGTGCAACTACTTCTGCAGCTGAAAATCCACACCTTATAAGAAACGCAGGAGCGTTACAGATTGAACGAACCCAAAAAATGGATTCAGCAGAAGTAGCCACTCAGGTGACACAATTAAAACAGCAGGTATCTGCGTTAATACACGCACTTGCTGAATTGAAAAACGACAATCAGGCTCTGTCGCAGCAGGTAATTAGACTGACACAACTTACCTCTGCACAGTCTCCTGAACCCAAGATAAATCCCCCTTTGGTATTTACAGGCGATCGCAAAAAATTTTGCGAATTTAAAAACGCATGTGAGTTACTTTTTTTGCTAAAACCTCGTACCTACCTTACTGATCACATTAAGGTTTGTACTATTATTTCTTACCTATCAGGCGATCCTCGAGCCTGGGCAGATTCTCTTTTTGAAAAAAACGACCAGCTTCTCAACTCCTATGCCTTGTTCCTGGCAGAGCTCACTAGCCTATATGATGACCCCAATAGGCAGAGTACTGCCGATCTTCAGTTAAGATCCTTGAAACAAGGAAAAAGGCCTGTAGAAGACTTTGTCGCAGAATTCAAGAGATGGACCCTTGATTCAGGATGGAATGATGCATCTCTGAAAACCCAATTTAGGCTTGGCCTATCAGAAGCCATCAAGGACGAGCTCGCCCGAGCAGAGATGCCAAAAACCCTGGATACATTGATACAACTCAGTATCACCATAGATAGAAGACTACGAGAAAGGAAGTCTGAAAAAATGGAAATGCCATTATCCAGTTCTTCTCAGAATTCAGCTATTGACCCCACTCCTAAACCCGCTCCAGGTAACCACAGACCCCGGCTACCTAAGGAAAAAAGGAGACCTAGTAGATATGGTGATCCTGCCTGGTCATGGTCCGAGCCTGCCTCAAACAGTCGACCTTGTCACTCTGACACATCCCATTTGGACCCTGATCCTACAGAGATGGATGAGGAGCCTATGGAGATTGGTGCCATACATGCTAGGTTGTCCTCACAAGAAAAAAGAGATCACAGGAGAATCTGTGGCCTTTGTTTTTATTGTGGTGAAGGGGGACATTTCATTACATTCTGCCCAACCAGACCCCATAGGCCTAAGGCTCTCCCAATGGAGGCCAGGCGAATCCGAAGGGTCTTCCCTGAAAAACAGCCTGGAAATTATCAAGGCTGTTGCCAGCCCTGTCCCCGTTCTATATCAGTGAAGGACACCCAGAAATTAACAAATATTGGAATAGATATTCCTTCAACTCCAGTGAACTTTATACCACGTTCAAAAAACCCTCCTGTACCACCTCCTGAGGATACTCCTATTTTTGCAAGCACATTTCTGGCTTCCGATGAAAATACAGAGATTCTTGCACCTGACTGCGTACGTGCTTCTAATGGCACGGTGGTATGTAGGAAGGATCTGAGGATGTTTGAAGAAGCATTGGTTGCTAGGTCTACTAGGATTACTTCGGATGGTTATGCGTCCGATTCTAGTGAGGGGTCCATGTAGCAGACACCCTAACAACAAGTGATCCGATTCTCATCGGTTACCAACCTGATCCGATTTTTATATCGGCAACAAGGGATCCGATTCTCATCGGCTACCAACCTGATCCTTATTTCAAATCGGCAACAAGGGATCCGATTCTCAGATCGGTTACCAACCTGATCCGATTCTCATATCGGCAACCATTTTTTTTTTTTTTCCGATTTTCATATCGGAGACCAGTCTTATCCGATTCTCATATCGGCAACAAAAAAAAAAAGAGAAATTTTTTTTTTTTCCTTCCGATTTTCGCATCGGCAACCAGTCTCATGTGATTCTTATATCAACAACCAGCCTTAGAGGCCTTCCGGAGCCGGCCTTAAGGGGGGGTAATGTAAGGTTCTGGCACTCTCAGTGCCTCCTATCACATTTATTCCGGGTGATTTCCATCTACCTAGACAGAAGAAACACATATAGGTGTGTTTCCCTTTAAGGCTGAAGCTGTCATCACCCAGCGCCGGACTAGATGGCTATTTAGGGCGTCGGTTCTCACTCACATGTGTTCGTTCAAACACCAGTACCTGGATACTAATCTTGCTTGAAGCTTCCATGCTTGCAAGCTCTCCTCGCTGACGAACCTCGCTGCGCTGATCCCTGCATCCTGCTACTGGATCATCCGCATCTCCTGAGCGATCCTTCGGCTATCGCTATTAGTGCTAAGTACCCCACAGGGGAAATCTCTATAGACTTGTACTAGGCTTACACTATTTAGCTCTGCATAGCAAGGACTGTCTTTTACATCTGCATAACTAGATTGCTAGCTCTTGAGGCTACTGCTACTATTTCCTGCACTGGGTTGATCTCTCCTGTATGCACCTGCTACTCTGTCATCTGTTATCATACATGATCGCTAACCCTTCCTG
This sequence comes from Pelophylax lessonae, assembly GCF_965119305.1. Classification (NCBI taxonomy): domain Eukaryota; kingdom Metazoa; phylum Chordata; class Amphibia; order Anura; family Ranidae; genus Pelophylax; species Pelophylax lessonae. The sequence continues at coordinate 259,595,642 of NC_138769.1, forward strand.
CATCCATCTGCACTGTCTCACCTCAAGTGTCTGTCACCTACCACTTCCACTCAAACCTATCCCTAAGACCTTTATCATTGTCTTACCACATGTATATAAAGTCACACTAGGAACCAGCTTAATTACTGTGTGTATTTACTTGCTGAAATAAGACCTTCCATACATGATGAGTCATTGAGGTTGGGATTGGTATCTCAGCATATCTCCTACATGACTACTGACGTGGAACTACTTCTGCAGCTGAAAATCCACACCTTATAAGAAACGCAGGAGCGTTACAGTCAGGTACTCTCAGAAGCGGCCAGAAAGACAGCACCGGGGGGGGGGGGGACCCGCCTACCTGTCCGCGGCAAAAAGTTTCCTGTATCACCCCAGCCCCGCTCAACGGGGCTTCCAGGCTGGGGGGCCTGCTCTCCACGTGTCCGCCGATTGTGCAACCGCCCCCGCTTGCGGTCGGTGTAGAGCAGCCGGGCCGGATGACGGGGGACGTCACTTCCGGTAGGGGCGGGCACATCCGGCGGCAACCGCGACTTCCGGTTCCAGGTCGCGGCAGTGAGTGGGCCAGATATGAAGGCTGGTGCACTTCAACAAGCTGGGGGACAGCTGCCTGAACATATCGTGAGCCACTCCAAGAGCCATGTCGGAGGCAAAGTCAGAATGCAGATTTAGCCACCTCTGTCAAGGAGCTTACTAGCACTTTCCAGTCCTTTAAGGATTTGTTTGCTAACATACAGCTTCCACAGAGTTCCCCCCAGTCGGCACGGCAGGAAATTGCTCCAACACCGCAGGTACTACCCTCTACAAGTGGGGAGGCACCTGCGGTTTCTGAACGTCAGGGGGAAGAGTGCGATAGCACACCCCCCAATTCCCAAGGGGAATCTGAGGCAGAGGGGTCGGATGGGGAATCCAATAGGACCTCTAGATACAAACTGTCTCTAGAAGAGGTGGAGGGCCTGTTAGCGGCTATCCACACCACTCTGGGAATCCAGGAAGAGAAGAAAGCCTTATCCCTGCATGATCAGATGTATGCGGGTCTAGGCTAACCTAAGAAAAAGGTTTTCCCAGTACACGAGGTCCTAGTAGACACAGTAAAGAACGATTTGGCAGGACCCAGAAAGGAAACCCTTCTTTTCAGGGGCTCTAAAAAGAAGATTTCCTTTTTTCTGAGGATGATTCGGCGGTATGGAACAAATCACCTAAACTGGACGCAGCCTTTTCACGAGTCTCCAGGCATACTGATTTGGCTTTCGAGGATATGGGGTCGCACCCTGATCCCATGGATAAGCGGGCAGACTCCCTCCTCAAGAAAGCTTGGGACTCAGCTCTAGGAAACCTAAAGCCTGCTATGGCAATTACTGTAGTAACATGGAGTATTGGCTAACTCAGATAAAGGCGCACATTGAGGCGGGTACTGGTAAGGAGACCATATTATCCTCATTTCCCATGTTGCTACTGGGAGTAGCATACATAGCGGATGCCTCCGCAGAGTCGGTGCACATGACGGCCAGGTCATCGGCCTTAACCAATTCGGCTAGGAGAGCCCTCTGGTTAAAAACTTGGCAAAGAGATGGGGGTTCTAAAGCCAAGCTGTGTGGGATCCCATTTACAGGGGACCACTTATTTGGTCCAGGGTTAGAGACAATCCTAGATCATACGGCAGATCGAAATAAATCCTTTCCAGTAAAACAGGGGAAAAAGACGGGGTTCAATAGAAAGTCTTATCCCCAGAAGAATTTTTCGGCTCCAAGAAAATCTGAAGGGCAGAGGAAATCCTGGAGTCAAAAAGGGAAGGGCCGTGGGGGGGCTATTTTTCGCCCTCCTGAACAGCCCCGAAAGTCACAATGACGACCTCACCACTGTGGGAGGAAGATTGGGGACCTTTCTCCCTCGGAGGGAAGAGATCACCTCCAGCCCCTTTATCCTGCAAATCATAAGACGGGGTTATCAGCTGAAGTTCTCAAGTCCCCCTCCTGCCAGAATGCTAATTACCCATCTGCCAAAGTGCGAAAAGAAGTCCATGGCCATACACTCCTCTCTCAAGGACCTAAAGAGACCGAAGGTCATTCGGAGAGTTTCATCAGGGGAAGTGGGAGAAGGGTTTTACTCCCACATTTTTGTGGTAATAAAGCCCTCAGGCAATTACAGGTTAATCTTAACCACTTCCATACCGAGTCATGTAATATGACGTCGGCAAAGTGGTTGTAAGGATCCGGGCCGCCGTCATATGACGTCGCCCGGAACTCCCCTCTACTGCTCGCCCCTGGGGGAGCGCAGCGCGGCGATCGGGGGTGAGGCTCGTCCCTTGGACATAGCCCATCCCTGATCAAGGTAAACAGCCAATAGAAATTGGCTGTTTACCATGTGATCGGCTGTGTCAATCACAGCCGATCACATGAGCGGCTCCAGCACGAGCCGCTCGTTCTCTCTGCAATGCGCGCCCCCGGGGGCGTGCAGAGCAGCGATCGGGGACGAGGCTCGTCCCTCGGACAGAGTCGATCCCCGATCTAGGTAAAGAGCCAATGAAATTGGCTCTTTACCACGTGACCGGCTGTGTCCAATCACAGCCGGTCACAAATGTCAACAGAGAACACGGTAACTAGCTGTCACTGTGTTCTCCTCCTCACACACTGATCCTGTGTGAGGAGGAGATTGTGGTAACAGCTAGTTACCGATTACAGTGCACGCTAAACACACTGATTGCCCCCCCCCCAATAAAGAGCACCTGTCACTAGCCCATCAAAGTACCCGAGTACCTGTCACCAGCCCATCAGGTACTCTGATAACAGGTACTCGGGTACTCTGATGACAGGTACTCGGGTACTCTGATGACGGGTACTCGGGTACTCTGATGACGGGTACTCTGATGACAGGTACTCGGGTACTCTGATGACAGGTACTCGGGTACTCTGATGACGGGTACTCGGGTACTCTGATGACGGGAACTCGGGTACTCTGATGACAGGTACGCGGGTACTCTGATGACAGGTACGCAGGTACTCTGATGACGGGTACTCGGGTACTCTGATGACGGGTACTCGGGTACTCTGATGACGGGTACTCGGATACTCTGATGACGGGTACTCGGGTACTCTGATGACAGGTACTCGGGTACTTTGAGTACCTGTCAACGGAGTACCCGTCATCAGAGTACCTGAGTACCTGTCACCTACCCATCAGAGTACCCGAGTACCTTCCATCTGCTCATCAGAGTACCTGACGCCTGAAGTACCCGAGTACTTGCTGCCTGCTCATCAGTACCCATCAGTACAGTATCACCTATCAGTATCAGTACTACTCATCAGTACCTGTCACCTGCCTATCGGAGTACCCGAGTACCTGCCCCCTGCTCATCAGTACCGGAGTACCTGTCACCTGCCCAGCAAAGTACCCGAGTACCTGTCACCCTTCATACAGCCACCATGTCCAAGTCCAAAAAGGTTTATATACGTCCTCCGTTTAAACCTAAATACCGATGTTATGGCAGCAGATAGCTGCCATAACCCTGGTATTTTTTTAAACGGTGGACGGTTGGCTTTCCGATAAGGGTGGTCCCAGCGGCGGATTCGCCGTGGGATCACCCTTCCGGGATGGCGGAAGAGGCGCCCCCCCCTCCCGCCGCGTTCTGGTCCTTTTCCCCGCTTACCGGACCCGCCCGCAGCGGGGAAAACGATCCGGTCCCAGATCCTCACAGACAGGATGTCGAGTGAGGGCAAGCTTGCCCTCACTTGACTCTATGGTCTTGGAGGACCGGAGCTACGGAAAATGTTGTTGCCTAGCAACCGGTTTAAAGGTCCTTTTTTTTTTTTTTTCATTTTATATAATAATTTTTTTTTTTTTCTATCTTTTAGTGTACTTGTGAGATCTGAGGACTTTTTGACCCCAGATCTCACAAAAAAAGAGGTCCTGTCGTGCCTATTTCTATTACGAGGAATGTTTACATTCCTTTTAATAGAAATAAAAATGATAATTTTTTTTTTTTTTAAACGGTGTAAAAATAAAAAATAATAAATAAAATAAATAGTAAAAAAAAAAAAAAAAAAAATTAAAGCGCCCTGTCCCCGTGAGCTCGCGCGCAGAAGCGAACGCATACAGAAACCCCGCCCACATATGTAAACGGTGTTCAAACCACACATGTGAGGTATCGCCGCGATCGTTAGAGCAAGTGGAATAATTTGAGCCCTAGACCTCCTCTGTAACTCAAAGATGGCAACCTGTAGAAATTTTTAAATTGTCGCCTATGGGGATTTTTAAGTACCAAAGTTTGTCGCCATTCCGTGAGCGTGCGCAATTTTGAAACATGACATGTTGGGTATCTATTTACTCGGCGTAACATTATCTTTCACATTATGGAAAAAAATTGGGCTAGCTTTACTGGTTTCTTATTTTTTAATTAAAAAAAGTGAATTTTTTCCAAAAAAATTGCGTTTGGAAGACCGCTGCGCAAATACGGTGTGATAAGAAATAATTGCAATAATCTCCATTTTATTCTCTAGGGTCTCTGCTAAAAAAAATATATAATGTTTGGGGGTTTTAAGCAGTTTTCTAGCAAAACAACTGATTTTAGCTTGTAAACACCAAATGTCAAAAATAGGCCTAGGCAAGTGGCTAGGATGCATGATGATGCTCCTTGGATGTTAGGCTCCTAGAACGCCTGAACGTGCTTCTTGGACGTAGCCAGGCTGTGTAAAAGTCTCACACATGTGGTATCGCCATACTCGGAAGGAGTAGCAGAATGTATTTTTGGGGGGTGTAATTTTTGCTGTGTACATGCTATGTGTTAGAAATAGCTTATAAATTGACAACTTTGTGGGGAAAAAAAGAAAAAAAAAATTTTTCTTCATTTTCCCAAGAATTGTGGGAAAAAATTACAACTTCAAAAAACCCACCATGCCTCCTACTAAATACCTTGGACTGTCTACTTTACAAAAAGGGGTAATTTGGGTGGTATTTGTACTGTCCTGACATTTCAGGGCCTCAAGAAAGGAGATAGGCAGTCAGTACATCTGGTGTGATCAATTTTCAGTAATTGGTACCATAGCTTCTAGACTCAATAACTTTCACACAGACTAAATAATATACACTAATTTGGGTTAATTTTACCAGAGACATGTAGCAGTATACATTTTGGCCCAAATGTATGAAGAAAAATTAATTTTTTGCAAAATGTTATAATTGAAACTAAAAAAAAGTGTTTTTTTTTCAAAATTTTTGCTCTTTTTTTTGCATATATCACGAAAATAAAAAACCCCAGTTGTGATCAAATACCACCAAAAGAAAGCTCTATTTGTGTGAAAAAAATGATAAAAATGTTGTTTGGTTACAGTGTAGCATGACTGAGCAATTGTCATTCAAAGTGTGAGAGTGCTGAAAGCTGAAAATTGGTCTGGGCAGGAAGGGTGTCTAACTGCTCTGTATGGAAGCGGTTAAACCTAAAACCCCTGAATCGTTCAATCAGATATAGGAAGTTCAGAATGGACTCTATCTATTCGATAAGGACCATCCTTCCCCCACAGTGTTATATGGCCTCAATAGACCTCAAGGATGCCTACCTGCACATTCCCATCGCAGAGAAAAGCCAAAAGTTCCTGAGGTTAGCCGTAAGAATAGGGGAGGACATTCAGCACTGGCAATTTCAGGCCCTCCCTTTTGGCCTCTCCTCTTCCCTCCGAATATTCACGAAGGTCATAGCAGAGACCTTGGCATTTATGCGACTACAGGGATTGTCGGTCATCGCGTACTTAGACAACCTGTTATTGTTCGCCCACTCCCAAAAACAATTGTCCAGGGATCTCCGGGATGCAACACGGATTCTGGAAGGCCTGGGTTGGTTACTGAATCTAGAAAAATCCTCCCTAGTACCAACACAAAGGATATTGTTCTTGGGTTACGAGATAGACTCCAGGGTCCAAAAAATCTTCTTACCTCTGGACAAAAAGCAGAAGATAAACAAGGCGGTAGGACAGTTGCAAACCAACCAAGCAATCTCAGTCAGACAATCCATGTCTATACTGGGGTTACTAACAGCAGCCATCCCAGCAGTTCAGTGGGCAGGCCTGCATTTTCTTCCCTTGCAACTATTCATTCTGGAAGCTTGGGACCGCTGCCAGGATTCCCTGGAGACTTTAATACACATCCCAACCGCAGTGAAAAGATCCCTGTGGTGGTGGAGAAAAGTCGAAAATCTATCACAGGGCCTCTGTCGGGTTCAGATAGCCTTCACCATCATCACCACAGATGCAAGCGGCATAGGCTGGGGGGCCCATCTGGGATCCAAGCTAGCTCAGGGGGCTTGGGGACTGGAGGAAGCAAAACAATCCTCACATTGGAGGGAATTGAGGGCGGTAGAGCTAGCCCTCAGAGCCTTCCAGGAAGACTTGCAGGGTCGCCGAATCCAGTTCCGGTCAGACAATGATACAGTGGTGGCATATTTAAACCGACAGGGGGGAACCAGGAGCAATCTCCTATGGGGTTTGGCAAAGAAGATCTTGCAATGGGCCGAGGTCCAAGTTCTCTCTCTTTCGGCAGTTCATCTCAAGGGAGAGTTTAATCAACTAGCCGACTTTCTCAGCAGAAAGACTGTAAGAGAAGGTGACTGGACGCTAAATCAGGAGGTGTTCAATGGAATTACCCAGAGATGGGGAATACCAAACATCGACCTGTTTGCCTCACGGCAGAACACAGAGACACCTCAATTTTTTTCCCTGAGCAGATGGGACGAAGCTCTAGGAGTGGATGCTCTGGCTCAACCCTGGGTGTTCCCCAAATCTTATGCCTTCCCTCCGCAGGTGCTAATACCAGCGGTCTTGAGGAAGTTTCAGGAGGAAACTACAACGCTAATACTTATAGCACCACACTGGCCGAGGAGGCCGTGGTTCTCGACCCTAAAGCATCTAGCGGTAAAACCCCCCTGGTTATTACCAGTGAGGGAAGATCTCCTCTACCAGGGCCCAGTACTCTGTCCTCAGGCACAACATTGGAACCTTGCAGCCTGGCTTCTGAAGAAGAACTGTTAAGGAGCAAGGGTTTCTCGGGCCAACTGTTGCAAACTCTGCTAGGAAGCAGGAAGAAAGAGACACAGAGCATTTACCTAAAAACTTGGAAATTTTTTAGAGGTTGGTGCAAAGCAAGCTCTTTAGACGCAGGAAGCACAGTGTCAGTACTCGAGTTCCTGCAAGAAGGGGCAAACAAGGGGTTAGCCATCAGCACCCTAAAAAGCCAGGTTTCAGCCATTAGCGTGTTCCTAGAACTTCCATTAGCAAAGGACCCGTGGGTGATCCGTTTCTTTAAGGCTTTGAATAGACAAAGACCAGCAGGAAGTCTCCCATTTCCAATGTGGGATTTGTCCTTAGTTTTGCAGGCTCTCATTAAAGAGCCATTTGAGCCATTGGAGTCTTGTTCGGTGAAAACCTTAACCCTCAAGACAGTTTTTTTAGTGGCAATCACTACCGCCAGACGAATTAGTGAATTAGAGGCCCTTTCTGTTAAAGCACCTTTCTTAAAAATTTTTGCAGATCGTGTTATTTTTAAAACCGACCCAGCATTTCTTCCCAAGGTGGTCTCAAAATTCCACAGAGACCAGGAGATAGCGCTACCGACATTTTGTTCAGATCCTGTGAGGGAACAGGAAATTAATTTTCACAAACTAGATGTCAGAAGATGTGTTCTGCAATACCTAGACATCACAAAGGAGTTCAGGAAGTCAGTCATTTTTTGTTTTATTTAATAGTTCAAAAAAGGGTACTAAAGCGTCCAGACGCTCGATAGCCAGATTGCTTAGGCTAGCCATTAGTGAGGCTTATAGGCTTTCCGGTAAAGAAGCTCCTATGGGCATTAAGGCGCACTCTACAAGAGCAATGGCGGCCTCTCAGGCGGAAAGAGCTGGAGCTACCCCGGAGCAGATCTGTCGGGCAGCAACCTGGTCCAGTTACACAACCTTCTCCAAGCACTACAGACTGGACCTAATATCCGCTAAAGATCAGGCTTTTGGGTGAAAAGTCCTGCAAGCGGTAGTCCCACCCTGAAAGTAAGTACTCGCTTATCCTCTCAGAAGTGCCTGTCCTGAAAGACGATAAGGGAAAATAAAAGTTACTTACTGGTAAAGTCTTTTCCAGTAGTCTTTCAGGACAGCACTAATACCCACCCGAAGACTGAATATAAGATGATCAGAGGATGGAGGTTAGTATGATATATCTTTGTGTCTCCCCAGTGGCCGGAGGTACTCTTGAAGAACTGAGGCAGCCAGCTGGAGGGAGGCTTAAATCCAATGAATTGGGGCGGTGTTTCCTAAGAAGGGAGGAGCCAGGTTCTCTCAGAAGTGCCTGTCCTGAAAGACTACTGGAAAAGACATTACCAGTAAGTAACTTTAATTTTTCAATTACCTCCTCAGTGAGGAATAATTGCAGGAATGCCAGAGGGTTGTCACGCTCGACATCTACCTTCATCCCAGGTGATCCAGTGAACGGGAATCTTGGGGGTGCTACCTGGTCCGCATCGCAATCAATAGCGCACCAAGTCACATCGCTCAGGTCAGGTGCAGGGTCATCGCCGTTGTCACTTGCCAGATCCGTGTCAGTGTCAAACGACATGTCACCCCACGACTCGCTATCGCTCACTTCCGCGAGAACCTCCGGGTCGCTGCCGCTGTCACTCAGCTGGTCCTAAAGCGCTTTAGTAAACTGGCGCTTTTTTGATGCCATAATATATATATTTTTTGGGCACAAATCACAAGTATAATATCAGAAGGGGCACTGTACTGTCAGATCTGAGGTAATCTGTGGTGATACAGTGTAATCCTCTCAGATTACATTGTATCACCTGTTTTATTTATTTTTACTATTTGAAATTCCCGCCCAGTTCCGCTCCCGTGCGCCGCCTCTGCTCGCAGGGAACGGAACCAGGAAGTCAGACGCCGGTCACCCGGCGATCGGAGCGAAGGACATCGCTGGATCGCGGGGACAAGGTAAGTGCATTACCCGGGGAGCTAAGGGGGCTCCGCTGGCATTCTGCAATACTACCCCGAGCGTGACTTGGGGTTACCGCTCCTGATAGAAAAAATTAACCCCGAGTCACGCTCGGGATCACCGCCAGGGAGGTTAAATACTTTCTTCAGCTCTGTGTATACAAAGGAGCATGGGGAAGCTCATGACCATAATGAGGATGGTATTGACACAGCCCCAAATGATCCACAATCGCTCAAAAGTGATATGGTCCAGAAATATTTAGACAGAAAAAGGGTGGATAAAGCGCCTAGACCAGATGGCATCCACCCACGCATCCTAAAAGAATTGAGCTCTGTCATTTCAAAGCCTTTGTTTCTAAATTTTAAGGACTGGAATAGTACCACTCGATTGGTGTCTTTGCCAAGTAACTATCAACCTGTTAGTTTAACATCTATAGTTGGGAACATACTGGAGAGTTTAATAAAAGACCACATAGATGAGTTCTTGCTGGAAAAAAAAAATATTTTAAGCAACAGACAGCACGGATTAATGAAAGACAGAATTTGTCAAACAAACTTGATTTCTTTTTATGAGGAGGTAAGTAAAACCTTGGACAGAGGGGTGGTTGTGGACGTAGTATACTTGGATTTTGCAAAAGGGTTTGACACAGTTCCCCACACATGGCTAATGTGTAAGGTATAGTCTACAGGCTTGGAAAGATCTGTTTGTAAATGGATAGAAAATTGGCTAAAAGATAGAAATCAGAGAGTAGTGGTTAATGATTCTTACCCTGAATTGTCTAAGGTTATCAGTGGTGTACCCAAAAGTTCAGTGTTGGGACCCTTACTTTTTAACATATTTACAAATGATATAGGGTCTGGGATTAAAAGTACCATTTCAGTCTTTGCAGATGACACAAAGCTTTGCAGTGGAATAACTTCCTTACAGGATGTCTCCAATTTACAAGTCTACCTCAATGCACTGTTTTATTGGTCAACTATGTGACAAATGAGGTTTAATGTTGATAAATGTAAAGTTATGCACTTGGGGGCTAAGAATATGCATGCATCATACATACTAGGAGGAGTAGAACTGGGGGAATCCATAGCGGAGAAGGATCTGGGTGTTAACAGAGGCATGGACTCCAGAGAGAGAGATATCATTTTGTCCCTGTACAAATCATTAGTAAGACCTCATCTGGAATATGCAGTTCAGTTTTGGGGACCAGTTCTTAAGAAGGATATCGGGGAACTGAAGAAAGTGCAGAGAAGGGCAACCAAACTGATAAGAGGCATTGAGGAGCTCAGCTATGGGAAAAGATTAGAGGAACTGAATTTATTCTCTCTTGAGAAGAGGAGATTAAGGGGGGATATGAATACAGATTTAGTCTCCAAATATGAAAAGGTTTCTTCACTGTAAGAGCTGTGAAAATGTGGAATAGACTCCCTCCAGAGGTGGCTCTGGCCAGCTCACTAGATTGCTTTAAAAAAGGCCTGGATTCTTTCCTAGGTGTACATAATATAAATGGGTACTAACATTTTTTTTAGGTAAAGTTGATCCAGGGAATATCCGATTGCCTCTCTGGGGATCAGGAAGGATTTTTTTTCCCTGCTGTAGCAAATTGGATCATGCTTTGCTGGGGTTTTTTTGCCTTCCTCTGGATCAAAATTGTGTATATGGGATTGTATGGTTGGGTTTTCAATACTGTTTTTTTTTTTGGTTGAACCAGATGGACTTTTCTCAACCTGACTAACTATGTAACCTTATCTATATATGATCAACATGTATAGTGAACTTGGTGTTGAGTTATTCACTTTAAGGTCAACACAGAGGACAAGGGGGCACTCTTTATGTCTAGAGGAAAACAGATTTCGTCTCCAAATACGGAAAGGTTTCTTCACCGTAAGAACTGTGAAAATGTGGAATAGACTCCCTCCAGATGTGGTTCTGGATAGCTCACTAGATTGCTTAAAAAATGGCCTTGATTCTTTCCTGGGTGTACATAATATAACTGGGTACTAATATTTATAGGTAAAGTTGATCCAGGGAATATTACAAACCCAATTCCAAAAAAGTTGGGACACTGTACAAATTGTGAGTAAAAAAGGAATGGACTAACTTACAAATCTCATAAACTTTTATTTTATTCACAATATAATATAGATAACCTATCAAATGTTGAAAGTAAGACTTTTTGAAATGTCATGCCAAATATTGGCTCATTTTGGATTCCATGAGAGCTACACATTCCAAAAAAGTTGGGACAGGTAGCAATAAGAGGCCGGAAAAGTTAAATGTTCATATAAGGAACATATGGAGGACCAATTTGCAACTTATTAGGTCAATTGGCAACATAATTGGGTATAAAAAGAGTCTCTCAGAGTGGCAGTGTCTCTCAGAAGTCAAGATGGGCAGAGGATCACCAATTCCCCCAATGCTGCAGCAAAAAATAGCGGAGCAATATCAGAAAGAAGTTTCTCAGAGTAAAATTGCAAAGAGTTTGAAGTTATCATCATGTACAGTGCATAATATCATCCAAAGATTCAGAGAATCTGGAACAATCTCTGTGTTTAAGGGTCAAGGCCGGAAAAACATACTGGATTCCCATGTTCTTCGGGCCCTTAGATGGCACTGCATCACATACAGGAATGCTACTGTAATGGAAATCACAACATGGGCTCAGGAATACTTCCAGAAAACATTGTTGGGGAACACAACCCACCGTGCCATTCGCCGTTGCCAGCTAAAACTCTATAGGCCAAAAAAGAAGCTATATCTAAACATGATCCAGAAGTGCAGGTGTTTTCTCTGGGTCAAGGCTCATTTAAAGTGGACTGTGGTAAAGTGGAAAACTGTTCTGTGGTCAGCAGTGGCGGCTGGTGCTCAAAATTTTGGGGGGGGGCACAAAAAGAAAAATTTGCGGCAAAAAACGTGGTAAAAAATTGCGTGACTTTGACGCCACACAAGTGTTAAAGGGGCCTTCAGTAATCAAGGAACAGTGCCTTGAAAAAGTATTCATAGTTACCCCTCGAAATAATACAAATTATCATTCACTTCACTTACCATTACCGCCGGGCTGCCCCCATCAATGCAGTGACCAGCATGTCCCCATCAATGCAGTGACCAGTGTGGAGTGGACTTACCTCGCGGACGGTGAGTGGTGACCGGCTGCGTGGCGTGCTGCTGGCCTGCTGCTCTGCCTCTGACTGAGACTGTAGGCCCGGGGCTCTGGTCACTCACTGTCTGCCGGACTAGATACTGGTGGTGGAACATCTTCTCCGTCCTGAGTCCTGCGCTGCACTCCTCCTGATGCTCCTGATGATCCTGTGACGTGTGACGCCGGCCCGGGACGTATTGACTGGCGCACTCGCCGCCCCCTCGCGCCACGTCACAGGTCCCGGGATGTCCTCCTGTGTGATTGGTCCAGGCTGGAGTCTGGACCAATCACAGGCAGGACATCACAAAAGTGGGGAGGGTCGGGGCGCATTGCTCTGTGCCCCGATGACCCCCAGAAGGCCGCCAATCGGCGCCTCTGTCCGCCGCACGTGCGGTGGAAAACCCCACCCCCCCATACCCACCTAGTGGTCCGGCGCCCCTAGTGGGCTAAAAATTGATTTTTTTTTTTTTTATCTTTTTTTTTCTTATTCTTTTCTTTGGGGGGGGGGGGGGGGGCGGGCGCCCCAGCGCCCCCTATGGGCAGGCCGCCACTGGTGGTCAGATGAATCAAAATTTGAAGTTCTTTTTGGAAAACTTGGGCACAATGTCATCTGACTAAAGAGGACAAGGACAACCCAAGTTGTTATCAACGCTCAGTTCAGAAGCCTGCATCTCTGATGGTATGGGGTTGCATGAGTGCGTGTGGCACGGGCAGCTTACACATCTGGAAAGGCACCATCAATGTTGAAAGGTATATCCAAGTTCTAGAACAACACATGCTCCCATCCAGACATCATCTCTTTCAGGGAAGACCTTGAATTTTCCAACATGGCAATGCCAGACCACATACTGCATCAATTACAACATCATGGCTGCGTAGAACAAGGATCCAGGTACTGAAATAGCAAGCCTGCAGTCCAGATCTTTCACCCATAGAAAATATTTGGTGCATCATAAAGAGGAAGATGCGACAAAGAAGACCTAAGACAGTTGAGCAACTAGAAGCCTGTATTAGACAAGAATGGGAAAACATTCCTATTTCTAAACTTGAGCAACTTGTCTCCTCAGTCCCAAAATGTTTGCAGACTGTTATGAAAAAAAAAGAGGGGAGGCCAAACAGTGGTAAACATGGCCTTGTCCCAACTTTTTTGAGATGTGTTGATGCCATGAAATTTAAAATCTTATTTTTCCCTTAAAATTATACATTTTCTCAGTTTAAACATTTGATATGTCATTTATGTTGTATTCTGAATAAAATATGAGAATTTGAAACTTCCACATCATTACATTCTGTTTTTATTCTCAATTTGTACAGTGTCCCAACTTTTTTGGAATCGGGTTTGTAGATTGCCTCTCAGGGGATCAGGAAGGGATTTTGTCCCCTGCTGTAGCAAATTTGATAATGCTTTGATAATGCTTTGCTGGGGTTTTTTCGCCTTCCTCTGGATCAACTGCGGGAATAGGATTGTGTATATGGGATTGTATGGTTGGGTTTTCTTTACTGTTTTTTTTTTATTTTTTTATTGGTTGAACCAGATGGACTTGTGTCTTTTTTCAACCTGAGTAACTATGTAACTATGTACCTTACCTGTAAAACTGTCCTCCAGCGATGTGCTGCCACATCTTCCCCTGGTTCCAGTTGCTTCCATGTTTGCCCCGGTTTTCCTTCTGTGTTCCGTCACTATGGCCGGGCCCCAATGACATCACTCCTGTGCATGTGCACGGGAGTCAAGCCACCATGGCGCACAGTAGGTGCAGTAAATGCAGTCTGAGCTATGTGAGTGCAGTGGATATCACATTATTTTATTTATTACAGGTACTCTTATAGCGCCGTCAATTTACGTACAATCTAAGGTACCACTTACAGATGGGAAATGGAGGGGCATTTAGGGCAGAGGTGACCACTAGGGTTTTTTCTGTTACAAAAATCCTGCCTGCAGCTGTTCTTTAAGTTCAATACAGATTTAAAGTGAAGCTCCGATTGTTTGCACTCTCCCCCCCCCCTCCACTGTCGCATTTGGCAATTTTTGGGGCGGGTACCTGATTATGACAGGTAACAGCGGCCACTTCCAGGTCAGATCGCTGTGGTGTTCTAAAACTATGTTGGGCCCCTCATCCCCCCCCCCCCGCGGGACCATTTAGAAACTACAGTGCAACTCCCGCATGTGCAGTAGAACACTGGCTATGGTATCCCTTACCTAAGATACCTGAAGCCTGCACCTGAAGCCCATTGAAGAATGATCCTGGGTGCCGACATCACTGGATACCTGAACAGGTAAGCGTCCTTATAATAAAGTGCTCCCACTCAGTAACTCTGTGTGTCCATTCACACACGGAACCGCGGCACTGCCCCGCCCCCTCCATCTCCTGATTGGCTCACTGGCTGTATATGACCAGCTGCTGCCAAAAGCCAATCAGAAGTGCGAGTCCCGGTAGAGGCAAGGCTTTTGTTGACATCGCTGGATCAAGAGGGGGTTCAGGTAATTATTAGAGGGGCTGCTGCACACAGAAGTTTTTTTATCTTAGAATGCATGAAGGTAAAAAACCTTGTGCCTTTACAACCACTTCAAAAGTCAGCGGCTGAATTTAAAATTTTTAGGGGCAGGCTGGAGCTCCTTTTTAACCAGATGCTGACCGCCCCACATACATTTAATGCAGAAGGGTGATCACTCTGAGCAGAATCATGTACCTGTACGTGATTCTGCACTTCCAGGTCTAGGGCGAGCATGCGTGCTGCCGGCAACCCACTCCTGCTGTGATTGGACACAGCGGGAGCCATTTAGCAGAACCAATTAGTGGGTACAGTGGACGTGATGCCTGCCAAGACCCACCAATCATTCAGGACACAGGCAGAACGGTGATCTGCCTACGTAAACAAAGCAGATCGCCGTTCTGCGACAGGGGAAGACTGTGATCCTGTGTTTCTGCTAAGCACAAACACAGATCTCTGTCTTTCCACAGTACAAGCATCTCCCCCACAGTTAAAAAGCACTCCCAGGGAACACATTTAACCCTTTGATCGCCCCCTGATGGTAACCCATTTCCTGCCAGTGTCAGTACAGTGACAGTGCATATTTTTAGCACTGATCACTGTATTAATGTCACTTGTCCCCAAAAAGTGTCAGACGTTATCCAATTTGTCCACTGCAGTATTGCAGTCCCACTATTCGTCACTGATTGCCACCATTACTAGTAAAAAAAAAGAAATGGATAAAAATTCCAAAAATATATCTCATAGTTTGTAGATGCTAAAACTTTTGCGCAAACAAATCAATATACGCTTTTTGCTTTTTTTTTACCAAAAGTATGTAGCGGAATACACATTTTTGCCTAAATTAATGAAGAAACTAGAATTTTTTACATTTTTTATTGGATTTGTTTTATAGTAAGAAAAAGTAAAAAGTAAGAAATGTTTTTTTTTTTTTTTTTTTTCACAATTGTCACTCATTTTCTGTTTATAGTGCAAAAAAAGAAAAAAAAAAAAAAACACAGGTGATAAAAATCCAATCAAAAGAAAGCTCTACTTAAGCGCCCACATTTTTTTTGGATACAGTGTCGCACAACCACGCAATTGTTAATTAAAGTAACAAAGTGCCGTATCGCAAAAAATGGCCTGGTGCTGAAGGGGGGTAAACCTTCCAGAGCGGAAGTGGTTAGGATGCTGGCGCCTTTACCCAAAGCCAATTGAAGAATCGCCTTGTGTGAGGATATCACTGGATCCTTGGACAGGTGAGGGCCGATTCACACTAGTGCAATGGCAGATATCGCATGTGATTCGCACTGCATTGCTGTGTAGATCACATGCGATGTCTGTGCGATTCCAATTCAGCCATACAAACTGTATGGATGAATTTGAATCGTATTCGGTCCAAACTTGCGCAGGATCCTTTATTTGTCCTCACCAGAATCGGATCGCATGGCTGTTCACACCCAATGGATCTGATTCTGCAAATTGCACTGCATTTTGCAAACTGTTTGCGGTGTGTCGTTAACTTAGGCCCCTTTCACACTTGTGCAACTTGTCCTGCGACTTGGGACTGCAAAGCCGCATAACAAGTCATACCCCATGATTTCCAATGAGTACCATTCATATCTGTGCGATTTCAAAGTAGTCCCTGCACTACTTTGGTCCAACTTTAATGTGACTTGAGGTCCTGAGACCTCAAGATAACACAGGCATTGCTTCAAGTTGCGGCGTAGTCGCATCAAAGTCACACGGCATTCAGGTCGTACAAGCGTGAAAGGAGCCTTAAAGTGGAGTTCTGACACTTACCTGTCCTGGAATTCAGCAATGTCGGCACCCCAGCTGATGTTTTCAAAGGCTGCCTGGTGCTGCCGCCGCCATTGCCGGGAAGAATTCCTTACTGCGCATGCGCGAAGCACGCTGCGTATTCTAAATAGGGCGGTGGCGGGCGAAGGAGGAGGAGGCTGAGCTTGTGACATACTTTGCCGGGGGCCAAGTCCACCGGAAGTAGGGACCCCCCCCCCCCCCCGAAAGGTGCCAAGTGTGGCACCGGAGGGGGGGGGGAACACACAGTTAAGCGGAAGTTCCACTTTTGTGCACCTTTTCCCAGCAGCATCTCCGGATTCCCTCCTCTATTCTCCCGCTGGCAGCAGGGATGTTTCAAAGGTGGAGAGCAGGGGAATATCATTTTATAATTTTTTTGGGAGGGAGGTGGGAGCGGATCCCTGGCAGGTAGGCAGTATGGGGCCCCATGATTTCTAACAGCCCTGTGAACAGGTTGTGATTTTGATGCAGTGCGAATTTGCAGCAAATTCACACTGCATCTAATGCGATTGGGCCCTTAGTGTCCTTATATTAAAAGTCAGCAGCTACAGTATTTGTAGCATGATTTTGTGAAAGGGATCTAGGGGGTGCAAGCGCCGCTGGAGCCACACTCCCACTGTGATTGGACACAGCGGGAGCCAATCAGCGGGCCTGACTGTCAAAACAAGGCAGACTGTCGTTCTGTCAGACAGGAAGAGAGAGATCTTGCGTTCCTACTAATCAGGAACACAGATCTCTCTCTTCCTGCAGTCAGTACAGTCCCCCTACAGTTAGAAAGCTGATCCCTGCCATTACTAATAAAAACAATAGGAAAAATAAAAAGTCCATAAATCTATCCCATAGTTTGTAGATGCTATAACCAATCAATATACACATTTTGGGATTTTTTTTTACCAAAAATTTGTAGCAGAATACAAATTGGCCTAAACTGATAAAGGAGTTTGATTTTTAAAATGTTTTTATTGCATGTGTTTTTATAGCAGAAAGTAAAAAAATATATATATATATTTTTTTAAAGTGTCAGCCTTTTTTTGTTTATAGTGCAAAAAAATAAAAACCGCAGAGGTGATCAAATACCACTGAAAGAAAGCTCTATTTGTGGGGGGAAAAAAAGACATTAATATTACTATATAGGATTTATATAGCGTTGACAGTTTACGCAGCGCTTTACAACTTGAAGGTAGACAGTACAAATACAATACACTTTAAAACAGTAGGAAGCAGAGAGACCTGCTCGTTAGAGCTTACAATCTAAGACAGCCTTTTCCAACCAGGGTGCCTTGAGGTTTGATCAAAAAATGTATATAAGCCAGCAGTGCCGGGACAAGGTCATTCAGCGCCCAGGGCAAGGATGCCAACCTATGCCCACCGCCCCTTCCCTTAGGGTTAGGGTCAAGACCCCCCATCCCTGCAATAAATTATTGCACCCAGGGAAACTGACCCTCTTGCCCACCCCTTGTCCCGGCCCTGCAAGCCAGCAGGTGGATCAAACCTGCCTTTTAGTTACACAAAACCTTTTGGGTCCTTTCACACGGTCCGCCTCCATAGGCAGATCCGTGCTGCTCAGCAGGGGATCGCAAACACAGATCCCCGCTGAGCAGGCAGGTGACAGCTCCCTCTCTGTGAGCAGAGAGGGAGCTATCACCTGCCTGCTTAGCGGGCAGGTGAGCTTAGCTTCCCTTCCTCTCTGTGAGCGGAGAGGGAGGTGTCAGAGCCCCATGCACCTCTATGGAGGAATCGGATGACAGCGAACCGCCTGTCCGCTCATTTGATCCCATCCGATCTGATCCGCTGGACGGATGGAAAACAGGGTTTCACAGACAGGATCGGATGCGGATGGCAGCGGGTGTCAGCGGACATTTCTCCACTGACATCCGCTGCCCCATAGGAATGCATGGAGCATCCGATCAGATCCGCCTAAAAAACTGACAGGCGGATCTGTTGGAGCGGTCGCGTGAAAGGAATTACATCAGTTTATAAGGAGGATGTCTGCTGCCTCCACAGCATCCTTGTTTGACCCTCCTGCGCCCTTCTCCCTTAGCACTGGGGTGACATTAGCTGACCGACGGAGAGGAAATGACGGGAGAAGAGAAACATTGGATACTAGTCAGTACCAGTATCTAAAAGTGTATTTGTTTTGAAAGATATAATCACCTCTAGTGCTGTGTGTCCTATGTGTGGATGTTGCTGCATTGTGTAAAGCTATTAGAATAGTTGTTTACATTTTTGAATGGGGTGCCTCGAGACTGATCATAATTGAGATTATCTATAATATTAAAGGGTGCTTTGACTGAAAAAGGGTGAGAAACACTGATCTAAGAGATCAATTTTATTTGGGTATAACGTCGCACGATCGTGCAACTGTCAGTTTTAGCAAGCAATGCATGGTCTAGTAGTCATTAAAGCAGATGTAAACCCGAAAAAAACAAAACAAAAAAAAAAACCTGAAAGACAAAGGCATAATGAGCTAGTATGCATTGCATACTAGCTCATTATGTATTACTTACCTTAGAACAAAGTCCCGACACGGACCCCCGGACACTGCTGTGGGAGCTGACATGATCCCTCGGCGTCTCTTCCGGGTTCGGCGGCTCCGGCGCTGTGATTGGCCGGAGCCGCGATGACGTCACTCCCGCGCATGCACGCGGGAGTGATTTTCCGGCAAGCTCCCAGCAAGGAAAACTGAAGGTCCCCCCGGACCTTCAGAGCGCATGCACCACTCGCGTGAGCGGCTGCATGCACTGCAAATATCTCCTAAACCGTGCAGGTTTAGGAAAAATTAATTGTACCTACAGGTAAGCCTTATATGCTTACCTGTAGTTAAAAGTGGAAAAAAGCAGTATAATACCGCTTTAAGCAAGAAATGCATGGTCTAGTCATTAAGGGGGTAAAACCTTCTGGAGCTAAAGTGGTTACATTAACCCATAGCAACCACAAAAGCAATTAGATGGTAGCCCTTCCCCCTCCGCACTAGAAAACATTTCACTGGTGACTGAGAAAAGACACCTGAAAGAAGGGTGTACCAAGATGGCGTATCGCTCATTACCACGAACTCTCGCGAGATTTGTCATTCAGCGTGCCTACCCGGCTTCCCCCAGTTATTGTGTAGTCGGTCACCGTTACCGGTCTTAGCAGCTACAATGATGCGGCTCCGTTGTAAAACCCGGCAGGGGACACACTTACTGCAGGGGCTGACAGAGGTGTCCAGTGTCCGGGAGCTGCAGGAGCTTATAGCGGGGGTGAGCGGCATCTCCGGGCCCGCACAGCGAGTCATGGTGGGCTACCCCCCCGCCAGTCTGGACCTGAGCGATGCTGACGCCCCCCTGCGGGAGCTGCCAATCAAATCAGGTAATGACTGTGACCAGTGTGTGATACAGGGGCTGATGAGGGGGCACAAGGTGGCCGTCCAACTACATTGTCATTGGGGTCTGCTAAAAGTAATGGTGCGAGGGCCTACTTGTTGGGTTTGTTTAGGGTCACCTGTGCTATGATGCTGAAGTCAGCCAGGTAATTACTGCTAAGGATTCTCATAGCATCTCCAAGAGGCTATATATCTTTATGGAATTGCTTCGTCTGTAGCTGAAGCAGCAAGATGTCGCTTCCATCCATCGCTAGCGACGGAGATACAGCAGCATTCAGGCCAGCGATATCTTGCCGAACCAGGTTACAGAAGAAGCAATTCCATAGGTAGCCTCTTTAGCAATCCTGCCACTGGCGGTTTATCTCTGGCATCAGAATCTCCTATATGACATCACACGAAAGCCCAGTTCACGCGGTCGGACCAATAAGATCCGCCGGTATGTTTTTCAGGTGGACCTGATCGGGCCGCCCATTTTACACTACGGGGAGGCGGACTTGTCCGCTGGCATCCGTTCCGACACCATCCGCCAAAAACAGACAGATGGCGATACGTTCGCCATCCGCGCAGCAGGCGGGATCAGATAAAAACAGACAGGCTGTCCGTTTTCATCTGATCTCCCTAGACAGGAGAGAAGGACTAACAGGTCCGTCTCCCTACAGTGAGCGGAGACGGACCTGTCATTCGCCTGCTCAACAGAGCGATCCCCATTGAGCATGCGGAGTCCGTGAAAACGGATCCGCTCGGTATGAAAGGGGCTTTATGGCAGCCATAAACGACCTGATAAATTATGGATTTATTTTCTGATCAGTCTTTTTTGGTAGCAATCTTCCATCTATAGTCGACGACCCATTCAATCAATATGCCACACACAAAGACGTTTATTTTGATCAATAGTAGAGCTGCGTGATTTTGGATAAAATGAGAATCGCAAATTTTTGGCTTAGAATAAAGGTCACGATTTTCGGTGTAACATCATCTTTCACAATATACAAAAAAATTGGGCTAACTTTACGGTTTAGTTATTTTTATATTCGTTAAAGTGTATTTTTTTTTTCCCCCCTAAAAATTGCATTTGAAAGATCACTGCTCAAATACAGTGTGACAAAATATTGCAATGATCGCCATTTTATTCTCTAGGGTCTTTGCTAAAAAACTCAAAATGATTTTTAACTTGTAAGCAACAAATGTCAAAGAAAGGCTTAGGGCTCTTTCACACGGTCCGCCTCCATAGGTGGATCTGTGCTGCTCAGCAGGGGATCGTAAACACGGATCCCCGCTGAGCAGGAAGGTGACAGCTCCCTCCCCGCTCTGTGTGCGGAGAGGGAGATGTCTGAGCCCCATGCATCTCTATGGGGGAATAGGATGAGAGTGGACAGGCGATCCCCTGGACGGGTGGAAAATAGGGTTTCCATCCGTCCAGATTTCACGGACAGGATCGGATGCAGGTGTCAGCGGACATGTCTCCGCTGACACCCGCTGCCCCATAGGGATGCATGGGGCATCCGATCAGATCAGCCTAAAAAACTGACAGGTGGATCTGATCGGATCGCTCATGTGAAAGCAGAGTTCCAGCCTCCTTGACAACTTTTTTCAAAAAGCACCCCCCAGATTCTTGTTAGTTGTACTATAAAATTAGGTTACTGCTGTAAGTGTAAAGTCTAGGGATGCACCGAAATTTCGGCCACCGAAATTATCGGCCGAAAATGAGCCTCTCTCATTTCGGCCGATAATGGGTTAACAGTGCCGAAAATAAAAATGGCCGCCGTGGGGAAGGAGGAGGGCGCAGCGCAGCGCAGGGCAGGTTTCAAAAGTCCCGCCTCTGGCCGGCCGTCCGCCTCTTAATAATGTCCCTACTACTCTGTGCATTATGAATGGACATACTAGGCGGGGGGCGGGGCGAGCGGCCGCTATAGAGAGAACTATTGTGATCCTTCACTGTCAGCTCCTCACGTCTATGTATGAATGAGAACTGAACTGAGCTGACACCGGGCGGGGGTGCGGGCGGAGCGGCCGCTATTAGCTGTGACTATGTGAGAGCTTCACTTCCCTGACAGGCACGTATCTCCGCTGACAAGGAAGAGAAGCTCTCACATAGTCACAGCTAATAGCGGCCGCTCCGCCCGCCCCCCCGCCCGGTGTCAGCTCAGTTCAGTTCTCATTCATACATAGACGTGAGGAGCTGACAGTGAAGGATCACAATAGTTCTCTCTATAGCGGCCGCTCGCCCCGCCCCCCGCCTAGTATGTCCATTCATAATGCACAGAGTAGTAGGGACATCATTGAGAGGCGGTGCCGCCGGCCAGAGGCGGGACTTTTGAATGCAGGAGAGGACACCCGAGGAGGAGGACGCTGAGGCAGTGGGGGAGGGGGGAGGGGAGCTGAGGCAGCTTACCAATGCTATTAGTATTATGAGGCATGAGGGGTTAATGTATTGTCACTGCTGGTCACTCATCTATTAGTGACTGACCAGTGGCAGTTAATTAACCCCTTTTGTGCTGCATTAGTGCAACCAGTGTCAGTGTTAATTAACACTGGTTTCACTAATGCAGCACAAAGGGGTTAATTACCTGCCACTGGTCAGTCACTAATAGATGAGTGACCAGCAGTGACAATACATTAACCCCTCATGCCTCATAATACAAATACCATTGGTAATTAAATTAACCTCTTGCCAACCCATCACAGTACATATACTGTGACAGGGTGGCAGCGACAGGTGTAGGTGTACGTCGCTGCCTGTTTTTGGTTTATGTCCCTGTTCTATCCATTTCAAATTTTTTTGGGGGAAAAAGTCATTTTCGGTTTTCGGCCAAGGGCATCCTGCATTTTCGGTTTCGGTTTCGGCCCAAAATTTTCATTTCGGTGCATCCCTAGTGTAAACATTCTTCTTCCCAGAAGGGAGGCAGTGACCATTGGTAATATGGGCATCTGAAGCCCGTTTGCTTCGGGATTCTGAGCGGCCGGCTCGTGCCTGCGCAGTAATGACAATACGTGGCGTGGTGTTTTGCTTACACGTTGCTATAAAAGTGTCGGCATTGGCAGAATTTCCAGCCCCATTCAATCTGTCAATCAACACAGAACTTCTTGTCTCTATATACCGCAAGATTTCATTGTTGTCCCTAGGACTTCTGGGATAGATGATGCCGGTATCCCAGAAGTCCTAGGGAATCGCCTAATGACGAAACCGCCTAGGTGGCTGGGACAGAAAGTGCAAACCGCAGAGAGAAAAATTAGGGATTTAGCAATAAAAAAAAAAAAAGATTGCCATTACATACTGTTCTGCGGGTGGGCATTGTCCTGCAATGATCATGAAAAAATGGTTGGAACTCCGCTTTAAACGGTTAAACTGACCTAATTTACAGACCGAAGTTCAACCCTTTGATCTAAAAGAACCAAATGATACATTGTAAAACATGTTTGAAATTAAAGAGGAAGTAAACCCTCCTCTGCAAGTTGTACCTATAGGTAAGCCTATGATAAGGCTTACCTATAGGTACTGTAAATATCTCCTAAACATGTACTGTTTAGGAGATACTGTATTTTCTGGCGTATAAGACTACTTTTGAACCTTAAAAAAAATCCCCCAAAAATGGGGGGTTGCCTTATATGCCGAGTATAATATCTCCAAGGTAAAGTATAAGTATTAGGGGGGGTCGTCTTATATGCCAGAAAATACGGTATTTACCTTCGATGCATCCAGTGATGTCACTGGTGCATGCGCTCTGAAGGAACGGCCACTCGTGCCGTGACCGTCGGCTCCCGCGTGCGCGGGAGTGACGTCACCGCGGCTCCGGCCAATCAGATGGCCGGATGCCGCGATCCCGGAAGACGGGCGACTGGACATGTCGCCCGTCATACAGGTAAGCGGGCGGCACGGCGGGGGCTCGTTCTAAGGTAAGTATCTCATAATGAGCTAGTATGCAATGCATACTAGCTCATTATGTGTTTGTCTTTCAGGGTAAAAAAGAAAAAAAAGGGTTTACAACCTCTTTAAGCACTGGGCAATGTTGATAAACATTTGCCTGGGGCTTTTTTTTTTTTTTTTTTTGTGACAGCGGTTAGTGAGCAAACGGCTCTGCACTGAATCGTGGAAATGCCAGATTAGGATTGTGAGGGGGGAGGGGGGGGGATGTTGAATCGATCGCATTTTTTTTAACGATTAATCGTGTAGCTCTAATTAACATTTGAAGTGGAATTCAAGCTTGCACCTAACTAGCTTTAAAGTGGATGTAAACCCCATTAATGAAATCTGACCTGGGGGAATATATCTGTAGTGTTTACCTATTTCTCTCCAAAGCCCTAAGTGTCTTTATGCTGCTCCATTCCTCTGTCATCAGCATGATATCGCCTGACAAGTTCTCTGAAACACAAGCTAAAAGCAGAAGAAAATTTGTGTTGAGGAACTTAAAGCTAGATAAGAGCAGAGCTTGTCTATTCGCAGCACAGCTCTGCAAGTTTCTTCGTTCCTCTGCCTATGTGGAGGTGGGGGGTGTGTGCCTTTCCTCCAATCAGCTCACACAGTGTATGTGTAGACTCCCCTCCCCCTGATGAAACAGAAAAAATTGTTACCTAATCTGTACTTTCTAAAGACTATAGAAAGCTGAAGACAGCAGATATACGTGTTAGGCTACATTCACACCTGAGCGTAGCGTTTTTCGCGCGTTTTTTACCGCGATTTTACCGCGATTTTTGCGGCGTTTTTTACCGCGATTTTACCGCGATTTTTGTGCAGGCGTTTTTAGATTGAATAGAGATCAATGGAAAACGCCTGTAATCTGCCCAAAAAGAAGCTCATGTACTTTTTTGAGCGTTGGGCGTTTTGTATACAGCGTCAAAACGCTCAGATGTGAACAGGGGCCATTGAAATGAATAGGATTTGTCTTGTTGGGCGTTTTGAGAGCTGATCCTAGAGCAGAAAAACGCCCCCAAAACGCCTAGATGTGAACGGAGCCTCAAGGGCCTTACACATTATACAATTTTCTTTAGATTTTTTCCTTTAGATTAACCAAAACCATATAATATGAGGTCATACCTAAACACTTTCAATTTGTATGCAATCGGGCAGGCCCTTGCACTACATAGAAAAGGTAAATCTAAAGGAAATCTGACAACAAAAGTTGTATAGTGTGTATCCAGCCTAAAACTTATGTAGGGAGATTTTTCTCATCTCTTTGTATCATCTGAGGCTGTTCACTTCACTGGGTATATATGAGGGTTTACATCCACTTTAAAACAGGAATTTGTGATTTCAAAATAACACACACACACACACACACACACTTAGGTGGATGCAGCATAAATCCAATGCTGCAGCTGTCCCCTGCTGGCTCTAAACCGAAAACTGAGCAATCAAAGACCACTGATTGCTCAGTTCTCAGGTTCGATCTGAACACAGAGTGGTAACTGTCAGTCACTGGCTGTGTGCTTGGCCCCTCCAGAGCTCAGTGGAGCACCGAATTGTGAAAGGGGCAGAAGTGGCTGGCCTATCCAAGCATCTGGGTGGATCCTGACAATTTTGTTGACCACTCTGCAGAGCCTGGACCGGCTCTGTGATGTCATTGACTTTAGCCTGCTTTCAGATGAATCTGGGTCACAGGAGTGCAAAGAAAGCTTTGGCCATACTTCTTTTTTAAACTTCCCTCTCTTCCCTCCTAATACCTAAAGCCTTTAGTGATCCTGCTGATGGCAATTTGTCTCTAGCAGCAGAATCGACCGTTTGCTTTTAGCCTAATGGTGGCTATAGTCTGTTCAATAAATAATCAGTTTCTCGTTTGATCATTCTTTATCAATAAGAACAATACTTCCATAGCCAACAACCCTTTTAATCCATATACTCCATACACAGAGAAGTGGACTTCGATCAATAGTTTAAAGTAGAATGCCAGCTTGCATCCCAACAACCTTAAAACTGTCCCCCCCCCCCCCCTTCCCTAACACCTATGCTAACTAACCTGTGTAAGAAAGATTTATATACTTATTTATTTTTAGGCTGCTCGGTCATGTGTGGTCCCATGTATCAGCCAGAGGCGGCTGCAGCGGAGAGAGCACTTCGATGGCAAAACTGGTAATAGCTGGAGCGGTGACATCACCCATAGGCATCAATGGTCTATCTGTTGTTAGTGTCCCCTCCTTCCCCTGCACTGACTGATACAGGGGATCCGGAGCACGTGAGTGGATGAGAGCGGTCTGAAAATAGGCAGTGCTATCTTAAGAGTCTTATAGGCCCCCAGGCAATACAGTGCACTGGGGCCCCGCCTACACAATCACCCACGAGAATAAAAATGCAAATTATCGATAAGGCGATATTCATTGGTCCCTCCAACAAAATCAGTGTTTAAACATTAACACAACGTTTGGACAATATAAGGATGTACAGGACTGATATAGGATATCACACAGAGGATGTACATGGCAGGTATAGGATAGCACAGACAGAGGATGTACATGGCAGGTATAGGATGGCACAGAGGATGTACAGGACAAATATAGGATGGCACACAGAGGATGTACAGGGAAGATATAGGATGGCACATAGATGATGGCATACAGAGGATGTACATGGCAGGTAAAGGATGGCACAGACAGAGGATGTATATGGCAAGTATAGAATGGCACACAGAGGATGTACATGGCAGGTAAAGGATGGCACAGACAGAGGATGTACATGGCAAATATAGGATGGCACACAGGGGATGTACATGGCACACAGGGGATGTACATGGCACACAGGATGGCACACAGAGGATGTACATGGCACACAGGATGGCACACATAGGATGTACATGTCACACAGAGAATGTCACACAGAGGATGAACATGGCACACAGAGGATGGCGCACACACAAAAGGGATGGCACACACACAGAGGATGAGGATGGCACACGGAGGGTGGCACACACACAGAGGATGGCACACAGAGGGTGTTACACACAGAGGATGTTACACACAGAGGATGAACATGGCACACACACAGAGGATATATAGGGCAGGAAAAGGATGGCACAGACAATCAATGGAGAGAGAGTGAGAAAAAATAAATCAAGCAGCCTGCAGCAGTCTGATTACCTTTTTACAATGGCTGCACAGCGCATGAAGGGAAAAGGTGGGTGGAGCCATTCTTCTAGGCATGGAGGAGAGGACGAGCCGACGAGGAGGATCCTCCTCCGCTGTGCATGATGGGTCCTCTCAGAACGTCGCTGGTTGCTAGATGCCAATCGGCTGGCCTTCCTAGCAACCAGTGTGCATTGGAGACTCTGAGCCACCGGCGGACAACGGGGTGGGGGGGCCCTAGACCACCAGATAAACTAATCTGGCCTGGGGGGGGGGGGAGGAAACAGTGTAATTGCCACCCTGTGTGTGGGGCCCCCTGGCAAGTGGGGCCGCCGGGCGTGCCCATTGGAAAAAACGGCCCTGAAAATAGGTAAGTATATACATCTTTCTTACACAGGTTTTTCAGCATAGGTGTTTTGGGGGGGACTAGCCAGTTTTAAATTGGAGCTAAACCCTCTTTTTCAGCCAAGGAGGTTCTTAGCCTCTGTATCATCTGCAACTGTCATGGTTTAGTTGAGGGCAAAAGCAAATATGACAGTTAGCATTCCCAGCTGTTTTTTTAAACCATTAAATCGATGGGTTTAGTTTTGCTTTAAGACTAGTTAGGTGTAAGCTAGAATATCACCGCAAGATATGTAGGTAACTCCACACAAAAGGGGAAGCTCTGCTTGTCCGCACCCTCCCCTCCACTGCCACGTTTTGGTGAGGAGGGGAAAGTGGGTACCTGGTTTTGACAGGTACCTTCTCCAACTTCCGGGTAAGATCGCCGCGGTGATCTTAAAGTATGTCCGGCCCCTCCTCCTTCCCCCGCTGCCTCCTTGGACACACAGGTCCCAGAAGACAGCAGGACCATTCAGAAAGCGCAGCGTGACTCGCGCACATGCAGTAGGAAACTGTCTGTGAAGCCTGAAGGCTTCACTGCTGGTTTCCCTTAGTGAAGATGCCGATGCCTGCACCTGGAGCCGACGTTACTGGATCCCTGGACAGGTAAGTGTCCTTAAAGTAAAAGTCGGCAGCTACAGTATTTGCAGCTTCTAACTTTAATTTTTTTGCCTAGACTGAAGCTTCTCTTTATAATTATAAGTTATCGATCGCATCTTTGTTTCCACCATGCTATCTAATAATGTGATTGATCGAAATACGATTGTTCATGACCAAAATATTGCAGGGCTGCTTAATCAGTTCATTTTCCACCCTGGCTGATTGGCTCATTATGATCAAATCTGATCTAAACCAAGTCAAAATTGATCAGGAGGGATATTATTACGGTTTTCCGATTCAACCATTTTGATTGAATTGGCACATAAAATAGAAGTGTGTCTGGCCACACGTGAGTAGTGAGGAGCAGGACAATATAAAATGTGCTCAGACCATGGCATTCCCCACCCTGTGTTGATTAATGATGCCATGAGCCTCCCCACCCCTTTGTTACATGTGGCTGTGGGCAGGGAATGCCTTGGTCACAGCTGATTGGGTGCTGCTTTGGCAGTAGTGACGGCTCCCTTGTGGGTTCAGTCCAAACCTGTTCTCATCCCTTCTGGTGAGAAGCCTCCAGCGATAGGATGGCTTTGGAGAATCCTGGCTGTGAGTGAAAACACTGAACTGCTTGCATGCCGAAAGCCCCTTTTACACAGGGCGGAATCCGTCCAAACAGATCCGCCTGCTCAGCGGGGGATCTCTCCGCTGATCAAGGATGACAGGTCTGTGTCTGCTTCGCTATGTAGAGCGAACACTGACACAGCCTGCTGCTCTCTATGGGGCGGTTGGATGGAAACGGACTGCATGTCCATTTCCAACGGATTGCTATCAGATCCGCCGGACAGATGGCGCTCGTATCCCGATCCACCTGTTTTTTGGGAACAGGATAGGATTCCAGCGGGTGACAGTGTGCACATGTTTGCTGACATCCGCCTCCCCATTTTGACAGGTACCCGCTCCCACTTCCGGGTAAGATCACCGTGGCGATCTTTGAGTATCTCTGGCCCCTCCTCCTTCCCCCGCAGCCTCCTTGGTCACACAGGTCCCAGAAGACAGCAGGACCATTCAGAAAGCGCAGCGTGGCTCACGGATATTCAGTAGGAAACTTCTAGATTGTAAGCTCTAATGAGCAGGGCCCTCTGATTCCTCCTGTATTGAATTGTACTGTAACTGTATTGTCTTCCCCCACATTGTAAAGCGCTGCGCAAACTGTTGGCGCTATATAAATCCTGTGTAATAATAGGAAACTGGCTGTTTAATACCCAATTGTTTGGTAAAATATAAAAGTTGTTACGCCGAGTAAATAGATACCAAATCTATTGCGCACATGTTGCAACAGCGACAAACTACGTACACTTATTTATCTATAGGCAACTCTTTAAAAGCCTTTTACAGGTTACCACTATAGAGTAAGGCCCTTTTCACACTATCCGCTCCGTCGGCGGACTCGGTTTATCTCAGTGGGGATCGATCCCCCGCTGAGCAGGCGGATGGCAGCTCTGTCTCTATGTGTGCGGAGACAGCTGTCGGGTCCCCACTGTCCTCTATGGGGGAATCGGATGAGAACGGACCGCCTGTCCTCATCTGATCTGCCAGATGGATGGAAAATAGGGTTTCCATCCGTCCGGATTTGACGGACAGGATCGGATCAGATGTCAGCGGACATGTCTCCGCTGACATCCGATGCCCCATAGATGCATGGGGCATCCGTTCCGATCTGCCTGAAAAACTGACAGGCGGATCTGAATGGTCTGCAAAGGTGAAAGGGGCTTTACACAGAAAGTCTGGTGCTAAATTTTTGCTCTCAATCTGACATTCACGGTGATACCTCAGATGTGTGGTGTAATCGCTGTTTACGTGACCAACACAGATGTTCACCTTTGCGTGCAAGCAGGGGGAGGTGCTTTAAACATTTTTTTGTTTATTTAGTTTTTTCTATTTTTACACTGTCCCTCTAAAAAAAAAAAAAAAAAAAAAAAAAAAGTGGGATCACTATTATTATCACAGAGAATGGAAATATCCTATGTGATAGTAATAGGCAGTGACTTTACTGCAAATGAACATCACACAGTGGCTATTGAGGCTCCTAGCATTGCTTTTACAAGAAAGCAGACTGCCGGCTGAAAAAAAAAAAAAAATACTGGGATGATGCCTGCAGCCGCTGCCATCATCCTGGTATAACCACTCAGTTCAGGGACGTACCGGTACTTCACAGGGACTGAATTTGTTTAAAGTTGTATTCAACCTAAAACCAAAAATATAATTTCTCTTACGTCCTCCGACAGTCGCCGCCTCTTCATATTCGTCACATATGGGGTATTAGACTTTGCTCCGAAGGAGTAGCTAGGCAACAGAATATGTTAACATTAAAGCTTTTAACATATCCCACCCTCAAGGGGTGGTCCCCTCAGTCAATACCCTCCTACTTCCTGCAACCATATCTCAGTTTTAATGTCTAGCTTGTCAGGAGTGGCTGGCTCTCTCTGTGCTGGGGCTTTGTGCCCCAGACTCTTTCTTCTTTTTTGATTTTTTTGTTTGAGTTTTCTCTCTACCTTTTACTTAGCTGTTCTTTTTGTCAGCATTAGTTAGTTCTTCGGATGAAGAGGATCATGCGGGCTGGGTCTCGGGCTGATCCCCCTGGTCGCAGGTCGTGGGTCAGTGGCTTCCCAGCCTGCCATCGAGCGTTCAGCCAGGTAACGCTCCTGGCACAGTGAACGACCCATCCCTGTTCGGTGCAGGGAAGATTGGTGAGGTGGCTACCTCACTGGACGCTGTGCGGTTTCTTAACCCCCATTCTGTGCGTCTTGTATGCGACTCTCCCTGCCTCATGTGCAGCGGCTTGTTCGCCTGTGCGGGTCCCCCACGCCACTGTGAGGTAAGTGTATTTATGTGGGGACCTGTCTGTCTGGGGGGGTGTCAGTCTGGGACTGTGTAACCTGCCTCTATTCACACTGTTTGTCTCCCTATCTCTCGGCTGCATGCTGTGGGCTGCAAGGGGGGGGGGGGGGGGGGGAGCTGTGTGACACTGTGTGTGTCAGCCTTGTCAGTGTGAGAAGCTGTGTGCTGTGGGGCATGTTTTGTGGCATGTTTGGGCATTATACAGCGATCGCTGCGGCGATCTGACATGTTTTTTTTATATGGAGACGTGTGCATTACTGTACTGTGGAGCGGCGGTTTCCGCGCCAAACGGCGCCATTTTGCCTACACTCGCTCCGGCCGCATGTTCTACATGCATGGCGGCCATTTTCTTGTAGCCTCCCATAGGCTTTCTTAGAGCGCCCTGGCAGCATCACTTCCTCTTCTCCAGGAACACCGATCGAGGCAGCAGCAGCGGCGAGGGTCTCCTCAGGTTTTATCCTTCCTATCCATTGCCTGTGTCAGTTTTATTGTCCCTGTGGGGGTCTCATTGTGCTTGTGTTGTGGTGCGGTGGGCTGCGCTCGCCGCGCGTGTTAAAGGGGCAGTTAACCCTTTATTATCCGGCATTTGTTGTTGGGGCAATGGATTCTCAGGAGGGCAAATTTCCTACCGCCTTGGTGGAAAGCCAGGGGACCGCTGTTTCCCCCCCCAGGGGGGGATTTAGCCACTATTGTGGCTGGCCTTGCTGCTCAGGTGCAGATGCTGGTGGCTGCTCAATCTACTAAAAGACCCAGAGTTGCTCTTTCCTCTGATTCTGAGGGTGAAGGTGATGGGGTTGTTATGGCGGGGGCCTCCTTATCGGGGTCCCGCTCCTTCCTGGATCTAGTGGGGTCCGAGGTGGAGGCTGAAGTTGAAGGGGTTGATAATTCTCCCCCTGGCTCGCCTGAAGAGCTTGCAATCATGGATGAATTGATTGCTTCCATAAAACAAACGCTGCGTTTGCAGGATGAGGTGTGTCCCCCCGCTGCCTTGGCGGCTTATAGGACGCAGAGAAAACGCAGGACGCCGCAGGTTTTTCCCTGCAATGATGATTTTCAGTGCGCTGTTAAGGAACAATGGCGCAATCTGCGCAAACCTTTTGCTGTACCAAGTAGGTTCAAGCTGCGTTATCCTTTCTCGCCTTCCACTGATGACAGGTGGTGTTTACCACCCCCAGTGGATCACGCAATTGCGGTTTTAAACAAATCCACTGCGATTCCTGCAGAGGATTCCCCGGTGTTCCGTGATGCCACGGATAGGAGATTGGAGTCTCTTGCCCGTCATACTTATTCTGTTACGGGTTCTATGCTTAAGGCTCTGTTTGCCTCTCTCATGGCGGCCCAGGCGGTCGCAAGTTGGACGCAGATGCTTCGGCGCGTCCTAGTGGCCGATTCGGCCTCGTCGGCGACCCTGGATATGGTGGATCAAATCCACCAGGGTGTCATGTATCTGTGTGATGCGGACTTGGACTTAGTCCCGTTGGCTGCACGTGTACACAGCGTGGCGGTGTTGTCTCGCCGCCTGGTTTGGTTGAAATGTTGGTCGGTGGACCAGTCTTCACGTAAGACCTTAGCCAATCTGCCTTATGATGGGTCTCGCCTTTTTGGGGAGTCCTTGGATGTGTTGATTAAGGGGATCACCGGACGTAAGAGCCGTCTCTTGCCCCATTTCCCCAAGGCTAAGGGGGCTTCTGGGAAGAAGCATGCTAATTTTCGGCCCCCTCAGGGGTCCTTTCGTGCCTTTCGGTCGCACTACAAGGGCAAACCGTTCAAAGGTCAAGGCTCTCAGAAGAAGCCCTGGTCTGGAAAACAGAAGTCCGGTCAATCCGGATCCGCAGCCCATAACAGTGCGGCCTGAAGGGGCGCCCTCACCCAGTTTTGGGGTGGGGGGACGCTTGCTCGGTTTTCTTCAGCCCTGGTTGGCCCGCGTGCGGGACAGATGGGTTCAGGAGATCGTTCGATCTGGTTACAAGATCGAGTTTCTCTCTCGGCCGGAGAGCAGATTTTTTCCCTCAAATCTTCAACTGTCTCCAGAGCGTTTACGGGACCTGCACCTGGCGGTGCGGGACCTGAGGGCTCAGGGAGTGGTAGTTCCGGTGCCTCATCGGGACAGATTTCGGGGGTTTTATTCCAATCTGTTCACCGTGCCCAGAAAGGAGGGCAAGGTTCGTCCAATTCTGGACTTGAAGGCTCTGAACCGCTCTGTGCGGGTTCGCAAGTTCCGCATGGAATCCCTGCGGTCGGTGGTGGCTGCCCTGGTTCCGGGGGAATTCATGGCCTCCATCGATTTGAAGGATGCGTATCTTCACATCCCCATTTTCGAGGGTCACCAGAGGTACCTTCGATTTGCCATTGCGGAGGATCACTACCAGTTCGTGGCGTTGCCTTTTGGTCTCGGCTCCGCGGGTCTTCACCAAGGTGCTTGCACCGGTTCTGGCATTATTGAGGGCCCAGGGCATTTCTGTCCTGGGGTATCTGGACGACATTCTGGTTCGGTCTGCGACCAGCCAGGGTCTGGAGAAGGACCTGTCTGTCACGATGCAAACTCTGCAGGAGTTTGGTTGGACGATAAATTTTCCAAAGTCGACACTGAGTCCGTCGGTTCGTCTTCCCTACCTGGGAATGATTCTGGACTCGGTGCAGGCGAAGGTCTTCCTGCCGGAAGACAAACTCAGAACTCTTCAGGAGGAAGTCAGGTCCCTCAGGGACGTTCCGCACTCGTCTCTGCGGACGTGCATGAGATGTCTGGGATTGATGGTCTCGGCCTTCGAGGCGATTCCCTTCGCCCAGTTTCACACGCGGGGTCTCCAAGCGGAGATCCTGTCCATGTGGGACGGGCGACCTCAATCTCTGGATCTTCAAATCTCGTTGAGTCATCGCACCAGAAGAGACCTTCTGTGGTGGCTCCAATCCCCGATGGTGTCCGGGGGCAAGTCGTTTCGTCCTATCTCGTGGACGGTGATCACCACGGATGCCAGCCTGTCGGGCTGGGGTGGTGTTCTGGGCGTTCTGTCCGCCCAGGGAACTTGGTCGGAGAGGGAGTCTTCCCTTCCGATCAACATTCTGGAATTGCGTGCGATAAATCTGTCTTCATCGCTGGACGGACCGGCTGCAGGGCTGCCCGGTTCGGGTGCAGACGGACAATGCCACGGCGGTGGCCTACATCAACCACCAAGGGGGCACCAGGAGTGCCCGAGCGGCTCGAGAAGTGGCCGGCATTCTGTCTTGGGCCGAGACTCATGTCCCGGCGATAACGGCGGTTCACATTCCGGGGGTGGAGAACTGGCAGGCGGTTCACATTCCGGGGGTGGAGAACTGGCAGGCGGACTATCTTGAGTCGCCAGACCCTGGATCAGGGGGAATGGTCTCTCCACCCGACTGTCTTCCAGATGTTGTGCGCGAAGTGGGGTCTTCCAGATGTGGACCTGTTCGCGTCTCGTCTCAACTACAAGGTTCGTGGCAAGGACGCGCGACCCTCGGGCAGACGCGTCGGACACGTTAGTGGCCCCGTGGCATCAGTACAGGCTGATGTACGCGTTTCCACCGATTCAGTTGCTGTCCAGGTTCCTTCGCAGGTTACACTCGGAACGCAGCACGGTGATTCTTGTGGCACCGGACTGGCCTCGCCGGTCCTGGTACGCAGACCTCGTGAATCTGGCGGTCGACGCCCCGTGGCGTCTGCCTCTTCGAGACGATCTCCTGTCTCAAGGACCGATATACCATCCTGCTTTACAGTCTCTGGCTTTGACGGCCTGGCTGTTGAGACCGAGGTCCTGAAGGAGAAGGGTCTCTCCCCGGAGGTCGTTCATACTTTGATCAACGCGAGGAATTCTTCCTCGGGGAAGGTTTATTACTGTACTTGGAAGGCCTATTTTGCCTGGTGTGAGTCCAGGGGGTTTTCACCCCGCACGTACTCGGTTTTCCGAGTGCTGTCCTTCCTTCAAACGGGTGTCGATCAGCGTTTGGCGCTGGCTACGATTAAGGGTCAGGTGTCTGCGCTGGCCGTTCTGTTTCAACGTCCCGTGGCTTCCAACTCCTTGGTTGGCACTTTTGTTCAGGGTGTGCGGCATCTGGTTCCTCCTAGCAGGGATCCTTTGCCCCCTTGGGACTTGAATCTCGTTCTGTCTGTGTTGCAACGTGCTCCTTTTGAACAGATCAGGGAGATCTCGTTGTCTATGTTGTCCAAAAAGGTCGCCTTTTTGGTGGCGATCACTTCGGCTCGCAGAGTGTCGGAGCTGGCAGCTTTATCCTGCAAGTCTCCGTATCTGGTTGTTCATTTGGATAAGGTGGTCTTGCGACCTAATCCTTCTTTTCTTCCGAAAAGAGTTTCGGAATTCCATCTTAATGAGGATATTGTCTTGCCTTCGCTGTGCGCGAAGCCTAAACATCCAAAGGAGGTGAGATTACACTCTCTGGATGTTGTTCGGGCGATAAGGGTTTACCTTAAATCGACTGAGTCTTTTCGAAAGACGGATTCCTTGTTTGTTCTTCCAGAGGGTCCTCGGAAGGGCATGGCGGCGTCGGCCTCTACCATCGCCAAATGGATCAGGCAGACCATTGAACAGGCCTATGCCTTGCAGGGGAAGGTTCCCCCTGTGCCTGTGAAGGCGCACTCTACTAGATCTCTGAGTACGTCTTGGGCCTGTCGTCATGGGGCTTCTGTAGCCCAGGTGTGTAAGGCGGCGACTTGGTCGACTGTACACACTTTCACAAAATTCTACAAAGTAGATGTTCAGGCATCGGCGGATGCTTCCTTTGGCCGCAAGGTTCTTAGTGCGGCAATTCCCTAGGGTCCCTTGTTGGGGACCTCTGGCTGTTGGGATAAGTTTTTTATCCCATGATTATTTGTCTTTTCCTGGGTTGTTGCTCCTGTTGAGCACTTGTTTTTTCCTGTTGCCCAGCTGGTTTCCTTCCTTTGGTAAGGTTCCTTTCTTTGATGCGGAGACTGCGTTGCCTTTTCGGCGCGGATGCGTTTCCCACCCCTCATGTTTGCACTGCTTTGGGACGTCCCCATATGTGACGAATATGAAGAGGCGGCGACTGTCGGAGGACGTAAGAGAAAACGGAATTTTTGTAAAATCTTACCTGTAAAATTCCTTTCTCGGAGTCCTCCGACAGTCGCCGCCCCCGCCCCTCTTTTGGGGTTTGGTTGTATACTCTACTGCTATTCCACTAAAACTGAGATATGGTTGCAGGAAGTAGGAGGGTATTGATTGAGGGGACCACCCCTTGAGGGTGGGATATGTTAAAAGCTTTAATGTTAACATATTCTGTTGCCTAGCTACTCCTTCGGAGCAAAGTCTAATACCCCATATGTGACGAATATGAAGAGGCGGCGACTGTCGGAGGACTCAGAGAAAGGAATTTTACAGGTAAGATTTTACAAAAATTCCGTTATATTGTGGCTTACCAATCATTATAAAGGAATTGGCAGCACTCCAGGTTGAGTCAAAATCCAGGTTTATTGACTGGACATCCAAATTATGACAATCGTGACAAGGTAGACGCGTTTCACACACTGACTGTGTGCTTAATCATTACTTGGCTGGTAATGATTAAGCACACAGTCAGTGTGTGAAACGCGTCTACCTTGTCACGATTGTCATAATTTGGATGTCCAGTCAATAAACCTGGATTTTGACTCAACCTGGAGTGCTGCCAATTCCTTTTCCTTTATCAAGTTTTCACGGAGGCGAGCCGGGGCATGCATCGGTGTGAGTCATCAGGCAATTACACCACCTTGAGCAGTGAGTCCTTGTCTGCTCAATTACAATCATTAGATGTGGTGGCTGCATCGGTTTTCTTAAACCAAAAATATAATGTATTGCAGCTTGCCAATCATTAGATGTGTTGGCTGCTTCCGTTTTTTTTCCCTCTGTTTTCAGTTGATCTGGCCAGTGACCTGCTTCCTGTATTAGTGAGACGCAATTCTGGGTGAATGAGAACAGGAGTCACAGCAGACAACAGCATTGTCAGTCTGGGGGCTGTTAAACACAGTACTGTGTAATGCTGTAAATTTATGCTTTCAATGCAGTGGATATAAGAAGTCTACACACCCCTGTTAAAATGTCAGATTTCTGTGATGTAAAAAAAAAAAAAAATGAGACCAAGACAAATCATTTCAGAAATTTTTCCACCTTTTTAATGTGACCTATAAACTGTATAACTCAGTTAAACAACAAACTGAAATCTTTTAGGTGGAGGGAAGTTAAAATAAAAAACGAAAACAATGTTTGCATAAGTGTGCACGCCCTTAAACTAATACTTTGTTAAAGCACCTTTTGATTTTATTACAGCACTGTCTTTTGCGGTAGGAGTCTATCAGCATGGCACATCTTGACTTGGCAATATTTTCCCACTCTTCTTTGCAAAAACGCTCCAAATCAGTCAGATTGTGAGGGCATCTCCAGATCACCCCACAGATTTTCAATCGGATTCAGGTTTGGGCTCTGGCTGGACCATTCCAAAACTTTAATCTTCTTCTGGTAACCCCATTCCTTTGTTGATTCGGATGTATGCTTTGGGTCGTTGTCATGCTGAAAGATGAAGTTCAGCTTTCTAGCAGAAGCCTGAAGGTTTTGTGCCAATATTGACTGGTATTTGGAACTGTTTAGATTTTCTCAACCTTTTGATTAAGGCCCCCTTTCCAGCTGAAGGAAAAACGGCACAAAGCATGATGCTGCCACCACCGTGCTTCACTGTGGGTATGGTGTTCTTTTGGTGATGTGCAGTGTTGTTTTTGCGCCAAACATATCTTTTGGAATTATGAAATTATCAAAAAGTTCAACCTTGGATTCATCAGACCATAACGCATATTCCCACATGCTTTTGGGAGACTTCAGATGTGTTTTTGCAAAATGTAGCTGTGCTTGGATGTTTTTCTTTGTAAGAAAAGGCTTCTGTCTTGCCACTCTACCCCATATCCCAGACATATGAAGAATACAGGAGATTTTTGTCACGTGTACCACACAGTACTTTCCAGATATTCCTGCAGCTCCTTTAATGTTGCTGTAGGCCTCCTGGCAGCCTTCCTGAGTCAGTTTTTTCTTCTCATCTTTTCATCAATTTTGGAGGGACGTCCAGTTCTTGGTAATGTCACTGTTGACATATTTTCTCCACTTGACTACAGTCTTCACTGGGTTCCATAGTATATCTAATGCCTTGGAAATTCTTTTTTAGCTCTCTGCGGACCATGGTTTTTGCTGTAGGATGGGACAAAGAAAATGTCTGGAAAGACAGCTGAACCTAATTTTAAATCCAACTACATCCCCAGTTATAAGAGGGTGTGCACACTTATTCAACCACATTAATTCAGTTTGTTTTTATTTTTTCACCCCTCCCCCCTTAAAGACTTAAGTTTGTTTTTCAATTGAGTTGTACAGTTTATAGGTCACATTAAAGGTGTAAAAAGTTCTGAAATATTTCTGTCTTTTTTTTTTTACATCACAGAAACCTGACATTTTTAGAATTTAGGTGTGTAGACTTTTTATTTTGTCAAATGTATATTTGAATTGTGTGTGTATCAATTTACAAAATGCAAAGTGAGCAAACGGAAGAAAAATCTAAATCAAATATTTGTTGTTGCTACCCATTGGCTTTAAGCCTCCACCCCCCCCCCGCAGTTCACATCGTGCCAATTTGATATATCAAATCACAGCCTGTTGCCGGCAACGGCACCGTTTGAATCAGTGCGACACCGACTTTGCGGCGCTGCACTGATTCCCAAAAGTAGGTTCTGCACTACTTTTGGGGGGCGATTTTAATAGACATCTGTGCATAAACCTACACAGATGTCTGTCAAATCAACCCCGAATGTGCACTGAGATGCGGGTTTAAAATTTTGCGAGCTCAGCTGAACTTGCACGATTTCAAACCAGCCCTCAAGCATAAACAAGCATTTAATTCTTACACTTTCACACTTTGTACACTTGCACAAAGTCAGGGATTTTGTAGGCTTGCAGTCAGGTGTATGATAAACCACTTCTATCAAGAAGGTGCTGATTGATCATCAATTTCATAAAGTAGGTTTAAACCCAGTCATTAACTAAACCTGCCAAACTGAGGTGAGGTTGTGGAAGACAGTTTCATGTTACAGGTCATACACCAAGGCAAGACTGAGCACAAAAACAAGATACGATGTAGTTATATTGCATCAGCAAGCTCTCTCCCAGGCAAAGATTTCAAAGCCTACTGGGGTTTTAAGATGTGCTGTTCAAGCTTTTTTAAAGAAGCACAATGTTGAGGACCGTAGGCCAAGGAAACTCAATGCAGCAGATGAGACATCTCATGCTTTCTTTCCTTTGATATTTGAAGATGTCCAGCAGGGCCATTAGCACAGAACTTACAGAACCCTGTATTACCCAGGTAAACCCATCTACTGTCCAGAGTAGTCTGGCTCAAAGTGGTCCAAAATTTGTGTGCAAAGTGAGTCCCAGAAATGCAAACAGCAGCTAGAACCAATAAAGGTGAATATACAACCTTCAAGTGACACTATAAAACAAATATAGGTGCAGCGCTAATAGTATTATAAAATCAAACAAAAATAAATAAGTTAAAGTGTATAAAGTGCACAGTCCAATAAGTAGATGCTTAATCCATCCGTGATGTATATAGAGTGTCAGAACACTCACCAAACTTGTAAGAAGAATTACCGTAAATGTACAAACAATGGAACACCTCATCTGTTGTAAACGGTTCCTGCAGTGTGCTTTCCCTTCACCATACAAATGCACTCACCAAATGTTATGTTGACTCAAGCCTTGCGACATATCCAACCGGAATGTAAGAAGCCTGGCCTTTGTTGATTATCTTCACATCAGCGAAGGAAGCCTCAAGTTCACAGCCAACCATAATACCAATACCATCGGAAACCACCTGCCTGTTTAACCCATCTTGTCTTTTTCACATCTCTGCCTCTCCACATGGCCAGGCAGATGACGGATTGGGGTTAATTTTTGAAAACTAGAGCGTGCAAAATCTGGTGCAGCTCTTCCATCTTTGTGGAAGAACTGCGGCCTGAAAGTCATACCTCCGATGTGGAAACAAGGCTAAGTGACTCAACTATGCATGAAAACATAGGAACTGGAGTGCATAAAAATGGCAGCAGGTGCTATGGACTGATGAGTCAAAATTTGAATATATTTGGCTGTAGCAGGAGGCAGTTTATTCACCAAAGGGCTGGGGAGTGGCACCATAAGGAGTATCTGCAGGCAACAGCGAAGCATGGTAGAAGTTCCTTGCTAGTTTGGGGCTGCATTTCTGCAACTGGAGTTGAAGATTTGGTCAGGATCAATGGTGTCCTCAGTGCTGAGAAATACAGGCAGATACTTATCCATCATGGCATACCATCAAAGAGGCATGTAATTGGCCCCAAATATATTCTGCAGCAGGACAACCCCCTCAAACATACAGCCAATGTCATTAAAACTTTCTTTAGCGTAAAGAGTAGGGGGTCCTGGAAGTGAAGGTTTGGGCCCCCACAGAGCCCTAATCTCAACATTGAATGTGTCTGGGATTGCATGAAGAGACAGGATTTGCGGCAACCTACATCCACAGACGATATTTGCTTAGTTCTCCAAGATGAAAAAGTCCTGGAAGTCGTACATCTCTGCAAAACCCCAAAAGGTGGTGTATAATGGCTTCAGCCTGGGCTCCAGCCAGGCCATGCCCTGCTCCAACACGTTTCACTCTGCCCACGGAGCATGGTCATGACTAAGCTCAGAGAGCGAAGTGAAACACGTTGTGGGCATGGCCTGGTTGGAGACTGGGCTGAGGCTGTCATAACACCTTTTGGGGTTTTGCAGAGATGTGCGACTTCCAGGACTTTTCCCTTTTCCATTTAGATGTCTAGAACTAGGGGAAGGTCTGTCCGTGCCTGGACTCCAAGCGGTTGCTACAGAAGAGGACCTGGTGAAGCCTGGAGCTGCAACTGTAAATTTAGTTTGGGTCCTAGTTCTCCAAGATGTTTGGAACAACCTACCTGCTGAGCTCCTTCAAAATATGTACCCCAATGTGTACCTAGAAGAATTCATAGTATTTTAAAGGCGGTGGCCACTCCAAATTTTGATTTGGATTTCTCTTCTGTTTGCTTTCCATTTTGTTAATTGATAAAAAATAAACTAACACTTTTATTTTCTGAAATAATTTTTTATTTACAGTATCTCACAAAAGTGAGTACACCCTCACATTTTTGTAAATATTTTATTATACCTTTTCATGTGACAACACTAAAGAAATGACACTTTGCTACAATGTAAAGTAGTGAGTGTACAGCTTGTAGAACAGTGTAAATGTGCAAAATAACTCAACACACAGCCATTAATGCCTAAACTGCTGGCAACAAAAGTTAGTACACCCTAAGTGAAAATGTCCAAAATTGGGCCCCAAAGTGTCAATATTTTGGGTGGCCACCATTATTTTCCAGCATTGCCTTAACCCTCTTGGGCATGGTGTGCGGCGTATGGTCTTAGCACTGACAGGCTGACCCCACACCCCTTCAACCTCATTGCGTCTATTTTCCAAAGACAACCTCTGGATATGACGCAGAGCACATGCACTCAATTTCTTTGGTCGAACATGGTGAGGCCTGTTTTGAGTGGAACGTGTCCTGTTAAACCTCTGTATGGTCTTGGCCACCATGCTGCAGCTCAGTTTCAGGGTCTTGACAATCTTCTTATAGCCTAGACTATCTTTATTTAGAGCAACAATTCTTTTTTTTTTTTCCAATCCTCAAAGTTTTTCCCCATGAGGTGCAATGTTGAACTTCCCATTATGAGAGAGTGAAAGCGATAACACCAAATCTAACACACCTGAGACCTTATAACACTGAGTCACATGACATCGGGGAGGAAAATGGCTAATTGGGCCCAGTTTTGACATTTCCACTTAGGGGTGTACTCACTTTTGTTGCCAGCGGTTTAGACATTAATGGCTGTGTTTGAGTTTTTTTGAGGGGACAGCAAATGTTACGCTGTTATACAAGCTGTACATTGTAGCAATGTGTCATTTCTTCAGTGTTGTCCCATTAAAAGATGTAATAAAATATTTACAAACCTGTGAGGGGTGTACTCACTTTTATGAGATGCTGTACATCATTTTTACACACCTGCCTAAAACATTTGCACAGTACTGTATATCTTCACCTCTCAATGGTTGCCAACCTCTACTTTACTGTACAGTAACTCGTAGGTCTGGTTTCTACATAGCGCCAGGTGCTTTTCATGGCCTAAACTTTGATCTCTCTGAGCAGACCTTATGCTGTAGTTATGAAGAGATTGTTCTCCATAGCAGCAATCAAGCTGAACATGCTGATGTGCTATGCGCTGGTACATAACATTGTACTGCGATGGGAACGTGTGGCCTGATCTGACAAGACTTCACTTCCATAGACTGTGAGACAGTGCTGTTACCTCAAGATATGAAGTTTCATACTGGCAGGGTTGCCAAGTCTAAAGAGAAGAAAAAGAAGCGTTTAGTGCAAAACCATGACACCCAGAAAATCTAACCGGGTAAGCTACAGTCTCTAGTGTATAAGCATACATTACAAGATCCCAGCTATTTCCCTATTACTCAAACAAGCAGCTTCTTTGCCTCTGATTTCATTTCACTTATTTACCGGGGCTTGCTTTCCCTGACTTCATGGCTAAGTGTCTCAACTGTGATCACCATTTCCAGGGAGCTTACCTTTTTACTGGCAAGCTGTCTCATTGGACACTGACATGGCAGTTGTTAGTCTCATTCTTGAAGTCTAAAGTAACAAAATAAAAGCAAGTCGATTAACCTTTTCTGCATAACAAAGGTAACGGGAGGCGTTTTGCATTTATTCTTCAGCAGAGCTTTAAACTATACAGATGCATAGATAAGCCTCAGGAAAAAGGAAGCTTGCTGTGTTGCCTAATAAAAATAATAAATTCTATAAAGTCTGCTCATCCGCTAATGGAAGCTGTGAGGTGGGTATTCGATGTGATGTGTATATGGCAGGGTGTGCTGAGTGTATTAGGTTGAATGGTGTGGTGTCTTCACTATGTATGTCATGTAATCCTGATTTACACCTTTCAATGTCACGTACAGAATGTTGCATACTCCACACCTCATTTCTGGGCTATGTGAAAATTCCACTCTGAACATTGTAATCTGTTGCATAATCCATATTGCCAATCATCCCCTACTTGTCATGTTAATTTAGCTATTTATACAACTGTGACTCCTAAATTCTATCCCTTGTGCGAATTTGTAGTTTCCTTGTGGTAAATTCAAGTGAGTTTGGGATCTGTGGAATTTGGCTTTCTTTACTTCCTTATAAGGTGAGGTTTTTCATGTCCTAGGTTTAGGTATCACCCGGGAATGAGCATTGTACACTTCAGGATCACCCAAATCTATTTTTCATCATGTTGTGTTTTATTGTATGTAATGATTTTTTTTTTTCATTCCATTCATTCTCATTCCTATAGATTCTGCCAGTAATACCAACTCCTGTTTTAGGCTGACCTCTAACCCAGCCTTTTTCAACCAGGGTGCCCAGGCACCCTGGTGTGCCTTGAGGTTTCTTCAGGGGTGCCTCAGCAAAATACCCCAAAAATTGTATACAGGGCAGTGGGTGGATGAAGCCTGCCTTTTTACGCTACACAAAGTCACGGGTTTTCATTGTGCACCATTACGACCCTCT
Source organism: Pelophylax lessonae (assembly GCF_965119305.1). Taxonomy (NCBI): domain Eukaryota; kingdom Metazoa; phylum Chordata; class Amphibia; order Anura; family Ranidae; genus Pelophylax; species Pelophylax lessonae. Next base: position 259,638,973 of record NC_138769.1, read on the forward strand.
AGCTGACGACCTGATAACGACCAATGACATCATGAGTTGATAAGGAGGATGTCAGTCGCCTGCATAGCATGCTTGTTTGACTCTCCCCTGCTTCTCTCCATAAGTTTTGGGGTCATATTAGCTAAGTGAAGGAGAAAAACTGAGGGAAAAAGAGAAACATTGGAATACTAGTCAGTACCAACCTGTACCTCTAATGTTGGGCCTCCTATGTGTGTGTATGTTGCTGCATTATGTAAAACCTTTAAGATGGGGTGCCTCAAGACTGTCCTTAATTTTTTAAAAGGTGCCTCGAGACTGTCCATAATTTCTGGGGTGTGCCTCGACTGAAAAAAGGTTGAGAAACATTGCTCTAACCCATTGCCCTATGCAGATACCACACAAGAGCTTTCTTTCATAATTCTCTCATCAACCTGGGAATTTTGGGTTATTAACCATTCATTCTTGCATGTTCCCATATCTCTTGTTTTATTCAGCTGAATTTGAAATCTGATTTAAAATAGCAATCAGGAAGAGTGGGTTGGGATACCTTCAAAATAGCCACAGCACTTGCACAGACCCAAAACTCAATATAATGTATATAAAGCATATGTCAGGTATCGCTGTGTGTCTTGTGTCCTTGGATATCGGCACACTGCCAGATTGTCATCAGAATCCAAAGTTCTCTAGTCTAGACTCAGGTAACAACCATAAAATGGTGTACATACACATTAACATTCACAACTTAGCAGTTTGTCAGCTGACTGGTCTGACAACCATACACACACACCTCTGTCTGGCAGATACACTAGCTTGCACACGCTGACACTTAGGGGTCTATTTAACTACTTGGTGTATACAAGCTAAAGTTTTTTTGCTAGAAAACTTCTTAGAACCCCTAAACATTGTATATATTTTTTTTAACCGAGACCCTAGAGAATAAAATGGAGATTATTGCAATATTTTTTTATCACCCTGTATTTTTTTGGAAAAAATTCACTTTTTTTAATTAAAAAATAAGAAACCAGTAAGGTTAGCCCAATTTTTTTCCATAATGTGAAAGATAATGTTACACCGAGTAAATAGATACCCAACATGCCATGCTTCAAAATTGCCCACGCTCACAGAATGGCGACAAACATTGGTACTTAAAAATCCCCATAGGCGACATTTTAAACATTTCTACAGGTTGTCATCTTAGAGTTACAGAGAAGGTCTAGGGCTCAAATTATTGCTCTCGCTCTAACGATAGCGGCGATCCCTCACATGTGTGGTTTGAACACAGTTTACATATGTGGGCGGGGTTTCCATATGCGTTCGCTTCTGCGAGCGAACGGGGGCAGGGCGCTTTCATTTTTTTTTTTTTTTTTTATCTTTTTATTTTTACACCGTTTTAGAGAAAAAAAAAAAAAAATATATATATATATATATATATATATATATATATATATATATATATATATATATATATATATATATATATATATATATATATATATATATATATATATATATATATATATCATTTTTATTTCTATTACAAGGAATGTAAACATTCCTTGTAATAGAAATAGGCACGACAGGACCTCTTTTTTGTGAGATCTGGGGTCAAAAAGTCCTCAGATCTCACAAGTACACTAAAAGATGAAGAAAAATAAAATAAAAAAAAAAGGGACCTTTAAACTGGTTGCTAGGCAACCACGTTTGCCGTTGCTCCGGTCCTCCAAGACCATAGAGTCGAGTGAGGGCAAGCTTGCTCTCACTCTAAATCCTGTCTGTGAGGATCCGGGACTGGATCGTTTTCCCCACTGCCGGCGGGTCCGGTAAGCGGGGAAAAAGGACCAGGACACGGCGGGGGCACCTATTCCGCCATCCCAGAAGGTTGATCCCGCGGCAAAGCCGCTGCTGGGACCACCCTTATCCGAAAGCCAACTTCCCACTGTTTAAAAAAATACCAGTGTTATGGCAGCTATCTGCTGCCATAACACCGGTATTTAGGTTTAAACGGAGGACGTATATAGTCATTGGGCGATTGGCAAGTGGTTAAAATACATTTGCTTTGTGAATTTTTCACAGTTCGTGCAAGTGTAAGGAATAATAGCGGGGATGCTGTATTGAAAAAAAAAATCCTCCTCTTCCTAAAATGTATACAAGGCTCTTTAGTTCTGGTGTGGATTTTAAGGAGGATTCCATGAAAACATGGACTTTAAGGGGGAACCTAATGCAAAAAGGTGAAAAAAAAAAGTATGAGGTCCCACCAAAAAATGTATACCAGACCCTTGTCCAAGCATGCAGCCAGGATAGGGGGAGTGAGCATGTGTGTTCCTTTCCTTAACCTATAATAAAAATATATAAAATTCAATGGTAAACACGCACGCCTTTTTTTGACAAATCTTTAACCTCTTCCGCACTGCCTGCAGTACCTGTACGTCATCCAGCCTGTTCTTGGTTAGGGTAACTTAAAGTAACGGGTATCATGAGATTGCAATTATTGGTCCTCGCGATCATGTGATGACCATCTAAGCAAACTGTCATGAAAGGATTTTCCTTCATGAACTGCTTGCCTTACGGTTGTGCTCTGTGATTGGCCCACAGCAATCACATGGTACCTGGCTACCTGTAACGTGATTAGCTGTAGCCAATCACAGATCACAACCATAAGCAAGCTGTTCATGTATGTTAACCAATTTATGACCGCTAAAACTATTACTTTTACAGTGATCATCCGTGAATAAGCAATAACTGTATTAAACAAATCCCCGATCACTCTGATGACAGGATGTACTTAAAAATAGTAAAAGAAAAAAAAAGTTAAAGCGGAGTTCCGGGCACAGATCTCATTTTTTGATGAACATACCCCCAGGACAGTCAGGGCTAACACATTCCACAATGGCTAGCCTCTGATCTGTCCCTGTTCGCACTTACCTGCAAGAAGAAATACTTACTTTGAAAATTTCTTCCACAGCGTTTCCATCTCTTGTGGGCAGCTGAAGCCGGCGCGGTCCTCTTCGGTGTCTTCTTCCGCGTCGTCTTCTCCCAGAATGCGCCGCACCGGCCCCTCTCGTCACTTCCGGTGCGGCGCCGCATTCCTAAACAGCTTCTGGGCATGCCCAGAAGCTGTTTAGCAGGGGAATGCGGCGTCGCCCGGAAGTGACGTGCGGGGCCGGTGCCGTCGCATTGATTCCTGGGAGCGATGACGTTCAGCTCCCAGGAATCATCGCGAGGCAGGAAGTGACGGGGTGAGCCTCGGTGCTGGAGGAGGAAGTACCCTGAGGTGAGTATTTACGATCTTCGATTACAAGGTGAGTGTACAAAAAAAAAAAAAAATATAACTATCCAATTCCTTTTCAGGTTGTGTAGCTAGCGGAGGGGCACAAAAAAAAATACAGATTTTGTGCCCGGAACTCTGCTTTAAACTCCTTTTTAAATGTATTTTTTTTTTTTCCATACTGTCCACAGTCAGTATCCTTGATCACCACCACACCATATGATAACACTGTACTGCAAAAAAAAACCTCACTATCCCTCTTGCTAAACACCTCAGACTGTTTACTTTCCAAAAAAGGTCATTTGGGGGGTATTTGTGGCTTTTTAAAGAGGAAGTAAACTCTCCCCCTCCTATGCTGCTTTTCAATTAGACCATTTTGTTAAATTCTTCTAACGCATTATACTATATCATTTAGCTTAAATCGCAGGTTCCTTACTGTGTCTTTAAGAAGTTTATAAATTTGTTTATCCCAGGATTTATTTTAGTCTTGTTTTTCCGTGTCTGTAGTGTACAATACTTCCGCCCTTTGCTGTAATCTCGCGCACGCGCAATATTTCCCACCCAAGCCTCCTTCTAGTTCCTGAGGTTGGGAATGTAATCTCGCGGTATTGGAGCCCAGTGGTCACGGCACATTGCTTAATGGACTATAAGCACAAAGAGCGTGCCGTGAATCGCAGGAGATATGCGCATGCGCCGGTGACGTCATTACAGATAAATGGACGGATGACAAGCAAACTGAGCAAGTAAGGTGAGATCTGAGGACACCGATCAATAGAGCTTTTTATTCAGATTTGTATGTGCTAAAGTGATGAGAGAGAGTTTACTTCCTCTTTTTAAGGGCCTCAAGAAACGAGATAGGGCATCGGTACACCAGGACTGATCACTTTTCAGCTCTATTGCCCTTTTCACACCTGAGCGTATTTCAGCTCGTAAAAGGCTCATCTCTGAAGTCTCAAAATGCTCAACAAGCAAAATCCCATTCATTTCAATTGCCCCTGTTCACATATGAGCGTTTTGTCACCTAAAGCAAAACGCCTGAAGCTCAAAAAAGTCACGAGCTTCTTTTTTGGCAGATTTACAAGTGTTTTTGTTAGATGTCAATGCCCGCCACCAAACGCCTGCAAAAAAAAAGCCTGAAAAAAAAGCCAGAAAAAATGCCTGAAAATGATACGCTCAGGTGTGAATGGAGCCTATAAATCCATCTCAAAAAGTTTGAATATCATCAAAAACTTAATTTCTATTTCAGTAATCAAATTGTGAAACTATATATTTGTATATTGTATAGATTCAATACACAGTGATATATTTCAAGCATGTTTTTCTTTCTGTGTGGGTTGCGATTTCTAAAATGCTGCAGGGACCTTTTCCCTGTGTTTCAGGAGGCATGGCATCCCATTTAAAGAGCAGAGCTGCATATGTTTGCACCTAGCCTAAAGGGCCATACACACTATCCGATTATCTGAAGACTTTTTCCTTCAGACTTACCTTTTCTATGTAGTGCAAGGGCCTGCCGGATTGCATACAAATTGAAAGTGTTTAGGTTTGACCTCATATTATATGGTTTTGGTAAGTCTACAGACAAGTCTTCAGATAATCCGATAGTGTGTATAGCCCATTAGAGTGGACACCTTTTGAGTGCTATCTAGCAGCTGAGGATTGTATTTCTTTTAACTTGCATTGAAAGATGGTGTGATGTGTGTGTGTGTGTGTGTGTGTGTGTGTGTGTGTGTGTGTGTGTGTGTATATATATATATATATATATGTGTGTGTGTGTGTGTGTGTGTGTGTGTATATATATATATATATATATATATATATATATATATAGTGTGTGTGTAATAAACTGTTCATAATCCATTTTTTTTTGTACAATTCTGTATTTTGACAGGTATTCAAAGTGTATATTTTTATGTATTTTAAACAGGTGACACATTGGTTGTGGAAGAAGATAAAAGCAGGAATGCTACTGTCGTGAAGCAATGTGTTAATGATCAGTCTCTGCCAAGAGCTCCAGCAATTGTTCGTAGAGTAGTTCCAGCAGACAATTCCTGTCTCTTTACAAGTGTTTACTATGTGGTGGAAGGTGGTGTATATGACCCAGGATGTGCCCCAGACATGCGCAGCCTTATAGCTGAAATTGTTGCAAGTGATCCCACAAGTTATTCGGAAGCTGTGCTTGGAAAAAGTAATGAAGAATATTGCTTGTGGATTCGTAGGGATGACACATGGGGTGGAGCTATAGAAGTTTCAATACTTTCCAAATTTTATCAGTGTGAAATTTGTGTAGTAGATACCCAGACAGTGAGAATAGATCGTTTTGGGGAAGACGCTGGTTACAGCAGACGGGTATTGCTTATTTATGATGGCATTCACTATGACCCTTTACAGCGCCAGTTTCCTGATCCTAGCATGCCCCCTATGACCATTTTTCCCACAACAGATGATGATGCACTGGTGCAGGCCTTGGAGTTGGCAGATGAAGCGAGGAAGAAAAGGAAGTTCACAGATGTGAATAGATTTGCCCTACGTTGTATGGTTTGCCAGAAGGGATTAACTGGACAGTCGGCAGCAAGAGATCATGCCAAGGAAACTGGGCACACCAACTTTGGGGAGGTGTAGTATCCGAAAAAATATCGGAAAATTGGTGAAAACTACCTCGCACCCCAGAACTTAGTTTAACGTGCACACGTAGTGATATTCTTGCAAACTAAGGAAAGAAAGTTGGCAACACCTGCTTTTTTTTTTTTTTTGTTAAGTATTCAAGGTTTTGGGATATTTATTGTGGTGTTAAAGCTGAACTCCAGCCAATATTTTGGCAGTTTTAAAATTAATTTAAAGGATTTGTAGTTAAAACAAGTTTTGTGCCACAGGCTAAAGGTACCCATATACATTAGGCGGCTCCTGTGTCAGAGGCTAAGACCATCAGGTAGCAAAAGATCTTTTATTTTATCTGACATGCGTATTCCTAATGCTTTTATATGTGGTATTTTAAGGTCTTCTTTTTTTTTTTTTGATCTGTGAATTTGACAGCATACGGTCAGCCAGTCGTTATTGAGCCAAAGAGGCTCAACAACACACACACACACTTTAATCTGGCAAAGAAGTTGACACGTGTTCATTTTTTCCACAATTAAATAATTGTATTAAGATGGAATGCTACTTGGGATAATGGTGTGATATTTAAGCTAAACATGTACTAGGGTTTTAGCGTATGCAAATTTAAAAATCCTTCATTTATTCTAGCTGCCAATTCATTAATTACCTAAATGTAATTTTAAATGGTACCCCCAATCTGCCTATGAACTATAATATCTGATTAGAAAACTGGCTAAAAAAGAAACACTTTTTTTTGCCACGTAAAATGGTAAACTGTATGTTTACAGCTGCACGATTCTGGAAAAAATGAGAATCACAATTTTTTTTTTTTTTTGCTTAGAATAAAGATCACGATTCTCTCACGATTTTCGACGTAACATCCTCTTTTACATTATACAAAAAAATTGGGGTAACGTTACTGGGCAGTTTTTTTTTTTTTAAATGATTAAAGTGTATTTTTTCCCAAAAAACTGCGTTTGAAAGACTTCTGCGCAAATACATTGTGCCGTTAAAGATTGCAATGATCGCCATTTTGTTCTCTAGAATCTCTGCTAGAAAAAAAAAAAAATACTGATTTTAACTTGTAAGCAAAAGGCTTAAGGCCCGTACACACGTAGCGATTGTCGGCCGTAAATATTTGGCTGACGACCGATCGGCCGATTGTAGGCTTGTTAGTATGATGCTTCCGACAGCGCATTTTTGGCCGAAGAGAATCGGGTGTGCAGGCATTAAAATTTTTGTTGGCCAACACCAGAACGGCCGATTGTTCGCCAGTCAGTACAGATTTCGGCCGACAGACAGCAGATTAGCAAGACGGCATGCTCAGAAAAGAAAAAAGACAAGGAAAGTTAACCATCAAGCCCCGTACACACGTACCGATTGTCGGCCGAAAATGTTCGGCCGCCGAACGATCGGCCGATTTTCGGCTTGTTAGTATGATGCTTCAGACAGCCGACAGCGCACTTTCGGCCGAAAAGAATCTGTCTTGCAAGCATGAAAATTTTTGTATGCCGACACCAGAGCGGCCGATTGTTCGCCAGTCAGTACAGAATTCGGCCGACAGACAGCAGATTTGCAAGACTGGGCATGCTCAGAAAAGAAAAAAACACAGGGAAAGTTAACCATTACATGACATCACTTCTGTAGTCGGCGGACAAAATTCTTGTGCAGTCTTTTGCACTTTTCAACAGACACCGACAGCCCTGGACCAAAGACGGCCGATCGTTCAGCCGACTATCGGTACGTGTGTACGGGGCTTCACATGACATCACTTCTGCAGTTGGCTGTTGTTGGCCGACAAAATTTGTGTGCAGTCTTTTGCAGTTTTCAACAGACACGACAGCCCTGGACAAAAGACGGCCGATCGTTCGGCCGACGATCAGTACGTGTGTACTAGGGTTGCCACCTCATCCCTTTAATCCAGGACACACATTATTTACACAGGTTCTGAGGCTGATATAATGCACATATAAGGCACCAAGCAAGTTTAATTACCACCTTAAACAGCCACAGAACCTGTGTAATTAAAGTGTGTCCTGGTTTAAAGGGATGAGGTGGCAACCCTAGGGGGCTTTAGTCATTAAGAGGTTAAACTGCCCTCACAGAGTAAAGTTCATTCCTTTCATCTAAAGAACTAAAGTATACATTGTAAAACATTGTGTTTTATAGTTATCTAGCAGCCTTAACAATGTTGATAAACATTTGCTTAAGTGCCGGTTCACACTACCGCGGCACGACTTCGGGGGCGACCTGTGAAGTTGCGTGCACCGCGACTTCGGCACGACTTGCACAGACTTCATATAATGAATGTCAATGCAAGTTGCTCCCATGTCGCTCCGAGGTAGTACAGGAACTATTTTCTACGTCGGAGCGACTTGAGTCGCTCCTATTAGAATGGTTCCCGTAGCACTGCATGGACCGCGACTTGTCAGGCTGACCAGTCGCCTGACAAGTCGCGGTAGTGTGAATGGGCACTTAGGCTCTTTTTTTTTTTTTGACAGCTGTTAGCAGAGAACAGCTCTGTAAGAATCGAGGACATGCCATTTTAAGATCGTGAGGGGGAGTGAATCGAGATCACGAATTTTTTTTTTTTTTTCAATGAATCGTGCAGCTCTACTGTAGGTACACTGCATTTAACAATTTTTGTGTACACTTACTTTACTCCTAAAGTGGTGTTCCAGCTGTAGAAAAAAAATCAACAAATACTGCAGCTGCTGACTTTTAATATATAGACACTTGCCTGTCCAGGAAGCCTGTGATGTCAGCACCCCAGCCCATTTTTGGATCTGCTGCAGGGTTCTGCCGCTGCCATTCACTGTAAGGGAAGCCGGCAATGAAGCCTTTTGGCTTCACCGCTGGATCCCTATTGCGCATGCGCGAAGCACGGTACACATTCTCATTGGCTTGGTGCTGGGGGAAGGAGAAAGGGGACAAGCTGTGGCGCTGTCTCCTAGGAATGGGGAAGGGTATCTGTCAAAAAAAAAAGTAAATGAGCTTAAGTTCCACTTTTGGGTGGAACTCCGCTTTAAGTCATATTGTATAATAGGTGCTATTGACTGCCATTTCCCACCTTTTTCACTATCTCGTATACCACTTCAGCCCTTTGATAATCCAATGCAGATACAGCAATCTGAAAGTGTAAAGGACCAAGCAAACGCCTCTATATTTAACAACATTATGGTCTGGTAACTCTCCCAAGCACTGGGTACTGCAGTTTGGGGAGACTGTGTCCTGCATACATTACTAAATATGTCTTTGGGTTTCCGTAGCAAATGGGCAAGGTGGTTTGCTAAAAAAGTAAGACATGGCATATCTCCAGTGCATATTATACAATATTACTGTTTCTTTAGCTAGCTAAACTCTAGGTCAACATTAGCTAAGATCTTGTTTTTCTTTAACATTGTTTTTAATCCTAACAATGATGCATGCAAAAAAAAAAAAAAAATTTTCCCTTCCAAAACCGTGGGACTTGATAACGTCCAGTGCTTGTGCTGCACTCTATTTTTTCCCACCCTTCTCTGAAGTCTACAGAACCCCTACCCTCTGTTATACAGAAGAAGAGGTCTTTGTAGTTCAGATCAGGAGAGCAGCCCAAGGTGACAACACTTCTTCTCCATAGATACTGTACAGTGAGTGAGTGTTGTCAACATGAGAAGGAAGGATTACTGACAAGATCACCAGGTTAAAATAAAGGCGGAAGAAAACTAGTTGATCGCCACATCTAAGATCTGCTGAGCTACAATATATACTTTTTTGTTCTTGGCTTTAGATATGCCTAAAGTTGAACACCAGGCAAACAGATGAAATGCATGTATTGGAGCTGTTTTGCCTGCCAAAGTATTTGCATTTCTGTTCATCCAGTCAAGATGTTTACACAGCCCTGCTGTACAGCAGACCATCTTTTCTTTGCTGCAGTTAAGTAACAATTACAGGTCTTGACAGTGAAAGGTGAAGCAGAACGTAGATGAGCTCGTCAATCCAATCCCTTCTCCTATCAGCATGTCCCTTATTAGTGCATGAACGCAGCAGTACAAATGACTGGCTCTTTGTGGTGCTTCTTTTTCTGCCAGTGTAAACTCTGCTGTACAGTTGACTGCAAAAGGCTTATACCAGGTCAAGTTCAGTTCACATTGAAAAGGCCAGATTAGGTTTTAAAAAAAAAAAAAAACATTTAAAAAAAACTTGATGTTTTAATAATACAAAGCTGAATTTGTTTGTGTCTTTTTATGTTTGCCTTTAAGTTAGACTCGTATCCTTATTTAGTTTTTACTCATCCATTGAGGGACATAGGGAGATATTCAATGTTTAGAGGTATACTACCATCTACAGAAGGACTAGATACTGGTAAACAAAAAAGTTATAGGATAAGCCCTCTTACTACCAGCTTGCCACACCAATTTTTTTTTTTTTTTTGCTCATGTCCTAGGACAGATGTCTTTTCTTCAGTTCGAAGTGGAAAAATCATATTTTTTGCTAGCATTTTTCTCTTTAGTCAAGGTTTTTCGCTACATTGCTGCTTGAGCTGGTCTCTACATTTGCATCTATCCAGAGTAGCCTATCTCCTGCCTCGCTTTGGAGTGTTGTACCAGGAGCCTGCTGGTACAGATGTTGCAGGCTGAGCCAGGAAGTGACCTCCAGGGACTGGGTTCTGTTTGCCCTATTTTCCAAGATTTACTGTGAGTAAGTCAATTAGTCTGAACACTGGAAACTCTTTCTAGTTGTTGAACCTCTGGGTGCCTTGAATTTCCCAGTCTCTGCTGGTTTCACTTGGGATGAGATGAACTCTGCTGTGCTCCTCCCTTTTTTCCCCAACTACTTTTCAAGGAGCCACGTAGACCTCCAATCTTCGATACGTTCCTAATGCTCGCCTACTATGACATGCCCTTCAGCTATCTGACCCGACATCTGCTACCAAAATTTGGGTTCTGTAGGTATCCAGGAGGCTTTGTCCCGTACCCTGTGCTAAGCTGCTTATCACCAAGCAGTTGCAACATTTCTGATACTAGAAACAGGAGGGGACAGTCCTGTTCCAGGTGCCCTCAGCTTACACTCGACTAAAGTCTCCAGGTGTTGTCTGCAGTGTGCCTACTGATGCGTTCGACATCTGCAGCCAGGAATTATTTTGCCATCTGCTCCTATAGCCTATGCCACCTTTAAAGTCTTCCCTAGCTCCTTTGAACATGGCTACTGCTTCTGCTCTATACAAGGCGGTTTTTATTTCAGTCATGCTTCACTTTTAAGGCCAAATGGCACAGGCGGTTGTTGACTTGCTGAAGACAGAGGTCCCAAGCTAGTTTTCGCCCCCTTTCCTTGCATATTCTGTATCGGATCGGTTAGCAGCCTCTGAGCCATCAGCGGCTGAGATTGAGTCTAAGTGCCCATCCTGCATCTAAAAGCTCTAAATGTTTTCATTTGAGTTCAGAAGTTCTGTGTGAAACTTATCAGTTCTCTCATTGCCTCCCTTCATCAGGGAGACTTCCTGGCATGTGGATATCAAGGATACATACCTGCATGTCCCCATTGCTGTTCCACCATTTCTTGGACAAACTATTGTCAAATCTTTTGGTTTTAAGGATGTAGTTGCATAATTTTCCTGTCAAGGCACTCACTATTCGATATGTGAGTGCCTTTGGGCACTTCAGCATCAGGCTACTGTTTCCCATATTTGCAAAGCCTTCTGTTCACATGCCTTCCAAGTTCTACTAGGTGGATGTTTAGTCCGCATCTGATGTAAGGTTCATCAGATAGCTCTTTGAACTTCAGACCATCCCCAGTTTTTGCTGCTTTGCTAAAAAAAAAAAAAAAAAAAAACGAGGCATGCTGCTAGTAAGAGGGGGGGGGGGGGGGGGGCGCTAACTTACAATTTTTAATTTCTTTATTTTTTGCATCTCTTCCTGTAGGCAGAAGAATAAATTGAGTTGGTAGGAGTATTTGGGAGCAGTGTTTTTTGTGAACCCATTGGTTTCATTGCATTTTGTCCTAGACGAGCACAAAGTGCATCGCCAGTTTTAAAGGGTAACTCCACTTTGTGTTAAAAAAAAAAAAAATGCATATGTAACTGCTACACAAGATGCAGCGCTTTAATTTTCTGTAATATGGCAACCTCGTCATTCTGTACACAGATAATGTATAGAATACCCTCCCCTTACAGAAATGTCACTTCATGCTTGTGGGATTGGCTTGCTGATTGTCCCAGAAGTCTGCACTAACATACAAGTCCACTTTTGGCTATCCCCTGCAACAAAAATTTAATTTTTGCTGAGATTCTCCAAAAGGGAAATCGTGTCTAAAAGGTTGCAGACCCTGCAACTTTCCTAATTAAAGCCCTGCAAGTGCAGCAGCTGATTGATAATTACAAAATCCCTTCCATACAGCTTCACTGCACATGGAAACAGGCAAACAACTAGTAACCAAAAGTAGGAATCTTCAACAAAATTTGTGTATTTAAATCCCTGTAATGTTCATTATTCATATAGAAGGGAATGTGCTCCCCCCCCCCAACAAAGGTGGAGTTACTCCTTTAATCTTTAGTATTTCCAATGCAGGATGGGTGGATAAAAACTCCTCTAGATTACTCCTCATCACACCTGTGAGCTGTAATTCAGACTGATGATATTCCCTTCCATATGTGAAAAGATTGTTAGGTCAATATAATTAAATATTCTTTCTGTGAATTATGCAACATTTTATTTTGTTACATATCCCAATCATACTGTGGAAGCAAGTTTTCATTTGAAGCAGTTTGTAAAGATGGACTTTTTGACACTTTTAGTGCATAAATAGACAATCTGCATGGTTTATTGCTTGCAGCCATTAATGTACAATGGTTCAAAATAATCACTACCATATCAAAGTTGATAATTTATTGGAACTGCTCATTGATGCATTTGTTTTTGGAATTGATATCACATCCACGTTTGCTGGAGCTGCATTTAAACTTTTCAGATACCATTGCTGCTACTGTATTTTAATTTGCACAAGAGGGCTGTATGCATGTAAGTTTCTGTGCAACCCTACCAAAGCCTTACAAAGCCACAATACTGGAAATCTTCAGTGCTTTTTATTTTACAAGCATGTCAAATGAATAATTGTAAAAACAATTCTGCAGAGACCTATAACTGTCACCGATTTTGTATTTATTGTTACTGATCTAAAGAATTGTGTTATCCTTGCCACCTTCTTGGGAGATCACTTGTTTACAAACTGGAACCAACACAGATGAATGCATCGCTTTAGCCAACTGCCGGAGCATCACTTGTCCAATACAGCTATGGACCATTCCAGGGAAAGGGATGTTTTAATTTCTTTTCCTGCATGAAAACCATTTGAAAGATCTTATAACTGAATTTCCGGTACAAATATAAGCTGCATTCAAAATAAGTACTTGAATATTTTTCTCTTGAATAAGCTGTTTTTTTGTTTTTTTTTTAATTTTGTATTTATCACTGGTAAAGGCTGTTACTTTGGCTGTGTGTACACAAAATAATTAAGACACTATTTCAACGAATCCGTGATTGTGCTTTTTCTTTTACATAGAAGTAATGAACAATTTTAACCTTTTTTAAATGTGTACCTTTTGTGTTCAGCGCAAGTTGCATATTATGGAAGTAGCAAAACTTGGCAGAAGAAACTTTGTGCAGAGCATATCTCTACAATTTTTGCGAAATGCAAATTTGTATACATAATTTACAAAACCATTTAATTGGTAAAGTAAATAATGGCAAATCATTTCTTAAATTATGCAAGGTTAAAATGGATATTATAGATGGTTTCTTTTTCTTTTTTAAAATAATAAACATGTTATACTTACCTGCTCTGTGCAATGGTTTTGCAAAAAGCATCCCGATCCTCCATCCCTTCTGGGGTTCCCCGCCCATGCTCCTGGCTCCTCCACTTCGGCAAGTGCCCCACAAAGGAAGCGGCTTCCTATGGGGGCACTTGTGCAGGCTTGCGCCACAGCTGTCCTATCTTCGTCTATTAACACAGACCAGGCGCTCGGCTAGGGATATGCTCTGTTCCTCTTTTCTTTTAACCACTTCAATACAGGGCAATTTCACCCTCTTCCTGCTCAGGCCAATTTTCAACTTTTAGCGCTGTTTCATTTTGAATGACAATTGCGCGGTCATGCAACACTGTAACTAAACCAAATTTGTCATTTTTTCCCTACAAATAGAGCTTTCTTTTGGTGGTATTTGATCATTGCAAGGTTTTTTCTTTTTTGCTAAACAAATAAAAAAAAAAAAACAGACCGAAAAATTTGAAAAAAAGAAAAGTTTTTTGTTTGTTATACAATTTTGTAAACAGATACGTTTTTTCCTGCACTGATGAGGAGGCACCGATGGGGTGGCACTGATATGCGGCACTGATATGTAGCACTGATATGCAGCATTGGTGGGCACTGATAGGTGGCAATGGTGGGCTGCACTGATAGATGGAAATGATAACTGGTGGGCAGCATTGATGGGGAGGGCACTGGCGGGCTCCCTGAGCCCTGATTGCCATCCCTGATGGCCATGGTGGGCATCCCTGGTGGTTCTAGTGGCAGCCCCCCCCCCTCCCGAGGGTCTGCACTGGTAATCAATGATCTGATTATCAGTGCAGACCTCCCTCTGTCAGGAGAGCCGCAGATCGGCTCTCCTCTATTCGTGCCTGTCAGGCACGAACTAAGGAAAGCCGATCAATGGCTCTTCCTGTGTACTATGTGACCAGCTGTGATTGGACACAGCTGGTCACATGGTAAAGAGCCTACGTCAGTAGGCTCTTTAACGAGATCGGAGATGCGGTGTGTCACCGATCGCCGCTCTGCGCCCCCTGCCGTCATATGACGTCCAGTCAGGATAATGCAACCACTTTCCCGCTGTCAATCGCCTATAGGGCGGACGGGAAGTGGTTAAAAGGGTGGATTACAATCTCTTTAAGGTGATAAACTGTCTTTTACTATAGATCTATTTTATTGCGTCCTGATCCTTCTGTTTTTGTGTGAGCGGTTTGGCTTTGTTTCCACCTTTTTAAAAGAATGTTTAGGGTTTTTTTTTGTTTGCTACTACATGAAGACCGCTTCTGGTAAGACTTCTCAGAAATATAGATGTGTGTACCAGAGTCCTACTGTTTTTTTTGCAATTCTAAACTGATAGCATCATCCTCTGGTTTTAAAGACCTCCCCAAAGTGCCATTTAATTTAGAGGTGCGGGGGAGGAGGCCTTAAAGCGGAATTTCCTCATTTGGTTGAAGCTCCGCATTAAGGCTCGGTTCACACCTGTGTTTTTTAATGCTTTTTGCAGAAACGCACTATAGTCCATTTAACATGGTTTCCTATGGGACATGTTCACATCTATGCTTTTTTCAGCTGCTGCTTTTTTGGAAAGGGTCAGGGACTTTTTTAAATGCAAAACAATTTTTGGTTCAGTTGACTTCAATGGAGAAGGTGCAGAAAAGCATGCAGTGTGTTTTTTGCGGCGATTTGCATTTTGGGTTCTTTAATCTGCCCAACAAATTGACCAAAAAAACCCCCAAAAGCATAAAAAATGCACTTCAGAAATGGATCAAAAGCAAACTGCTTAGGTGTGAACCAAGCCTTAGTTCAGAACACAAAAATCTAACTTTTTCTCTTTCGTTCATTGACTGACACAGCTCCATATCTTCTTTGACCCTTGGGTTATGCTGCTCTCCATAGGAGTAGGACTAGGCTGAAAAGGAATTGACTATGCCTATACTGCAGTCTCAGGGGGTATGCTTCCACTTCCTGCTATAGGACTTCAGTTTTTTTATGCCTAGTCAGGACCTGGTTCCTTGCTGGGATTTCTGGTCCTGGCATTTTTTAGTTTTTTTTAAACAAAATTATTTTTTTTTATTTTCTGTTCCTGAGAGCACTACAATCAACAGCCGGACTAGGCAAAACACTGGATATTCTAGATCTTTACGGTCTACCCAGTCTGGTCAGCGAGTGTGACCCAACTTTAGCTTCGCACTAGGTTGGCTGCGACATAGCCCCAATGGACAGGGGCTGGCCGGCAAGTTAAACGCCTCGCGAGGACGCATAGCCCTGGTCACGATCTGAGTCCCAGCGTACCTCTGGGCCACAGCACCCACATTCCAAGATGGTGCAGTTGACTGCCCAGAGTGGTACCTGCTCGGTTCCAAGGTGCGGTGAGTAGTGTTCCCCCCCCCCCCTCTCGTCTGGGGAATTATCGGGGTGAACGCGGGCCCTTCCCTTGGGTTAGTAGGCCCCCTATGTGCCCTTTCTTCCCAATGGTGCCCACCTCACTAGCGGGGTCCCCCTGCTCTAATACCCCTACTTAGTCCACCCACAGGGTGGCCAGGCTATCCTTCAGTGTGGGGTGTTATGTGGTGAAGGGGGTGGGAGCGCGCCGCCGGCGGCTCACATCAATGTTTTTTTCTGAGGAAAAATGTCCTGGGACGGTCCCTGTTAAGGCCCCCCTGGCTGGATTACATGTACCTGAGGGGCTGTTGGGGGACCCGGGTGTCGTGCAGCCGTCGCATGGCACCATCATTTTCTTGTTGATGGCTGCTATTGAGCTTAGCGGCCATATTTGTGTAGTCCGGTGGCCATGTTTTTGTAGTTTCCCCTTAAAGTCAATGCAGCGGACATTTTCTTGTAGATCTGTGGAGCAGTGTTCGGTGGTGGGCCTCTAGTGACGATGCCTGCGCTTCCTTTTTCCTTTCTGATCGCCGTGCGGCATGCAGCTTGGCGCTCTGTCCCTCCGGAGTCGATGGTTGTGAGTCCCTGGGGGTGTGCATTCTCCCTCTCTCTGCTAAAGCAGCGCTTGGTGTGAAGGGACTGTGGTGCCACCACTTTACCCACTCCCAGAAGCTGCGGGATCCTCTGGGTCTCAGTCTGCCCTGTTGGCCAGGACTGCGGTCCTACAGTCACTGGTGTTGATATGGCTCCTCAAAAGAGGCCTAGCAAAAAGTACCCCCTTCTCCTGTATCCTCTGATTCCTCAGATTCTGAGGTTTATTTGGCCGCCACGGACGTGAGTCAACCCGCTGGGTCTGCGTCCACACACCCTGAGTGCTCCGAAAGGGAGGATGAGTCCTCTTCCATTACAACCGCGCATGAAAAGGAGCTTGTGGAGGCATTGATTGTATCACTGGGGGACAATTGGAGGACACAGCAAATGCAATTTGGTACCCGCAAACCATCCAAGGTGACTAAGGTCTTCCTATTTCCTGCCTGTTTTGAGTCGGTGGGGTTCCCCAAAACGTATGGTTGGGATACCGTAGTGTTTCGGTAGGAGTATTCCTTTTGAAAAAAATGACTGTTCCTCCCTCCTGTGGTGAATTCTCAGGTTTCCAGATTGAATAAAGCAACACTGCTACCGGTGGAGTACTCACCGTCCTTTAAAGACCCGGTGGACAAGAGAGGCAGGTTTCAATTTTGAGGCCAATGTTTGCCATAACCTTGGTCTCCCAGACCTTAACAGGATGGGCAAAGCTTCTGCGCCAGGATTTGGAAGGGGGCAGCATTCTCCTGAGCTGGCGGATCAGTTGGTACAGGGGTTACAATATATCTGTGATGCCTCTCTGAATGTGGCCCCTTTAGCCTACAGAGTGTCTGACAGCTGTGACCCTTTTGCCGCATGATTTGGCTGAAATACTGGTCTGCGGACCAGGCTTAAAAAAAGGTGCTGACTGAGCTACCTTTTTTAAGAGACCGCCTGTTCGGAGCTTCTATGCAAAAGATCATAAAAGGTCTTATGGGAGGTAAGAGTACTCTGCTTCCACAGGCCTCCAAGAGCAAAGAGCCTTGTGGTTGAGCTCCTGGTTTACCTGGTTGGCTAAGTTTAGCCCCTTTGGGAACTGTTTGTTGCTGTGTTTTTTCCCACCCCTCATGTTCACACTGCTTTGGGACGTGCCAAGGGTCAAAGAAGATATGGAGCTGTGTCCGTCAATGAACGAAAGAAAACTGGATTTTTGTCTTCTGTAAAATACTTTTCTCTGATGTTCATTGACGGACACAGCACCCACCCCTCTGTGAGTGTGGTTATATATTCTTCTGACACTGCTTGTTATAAAACTGAAGTCCTATAGCAGGAAGTGGGAGGCCAGAGGATTTTATCAGCTCAGAAATGAAAGAAGCCAGTCTGGAAAAACCTGTCCTCTGCAAAATTCGGGAGAAACCTTGTTGATGCAAGATAATTATCTTGACTTGTTGCAATGCTCACTGTTGTCATGGTATGGTATTTGCCACACTTAACTGGAACCTTATCTTTGGAACCTTATCTTTGTTCCTATGGGTTGCTCTTGCTTAGTTTTATTCCTACTACACAGCTTGTTCAGTTAATCAGTTTTGGTCAACCTGTTTAATGGGGGTCATCGTACTAGGAATAGGGACTTATCATTTTGTAACTGTTCACTGTTTGTGGGCAAGGCAAATCTATCTGCACCTGAATCAAAGCATTATTTTATTTTCCCTTGCACATGGTTGTGTGTTCAAAAGGGGAACTTCTGCTCAATTGCTCCCCCCCCCTCCGGTGGCACATGCAACATTTGGCACCTTTCGGGGGGGGGGGGGGGGGGGGTTGACTATCCACTGGTAGTTTTGTCGTCCTAATGTTTGGGGGTTCTAAGTAGTTTTCTAGCAAAAAAAAAAAAAAACGATTTTAGCTTGTAAACACCAAGTGTCAAAAATAGTCCGGTCTTAAAGTGATATTAACCGCTTGCCGACCACCGCACGACTATTTACGTCGGCAGTCAGCCCCTCACAGGCAAAGCGACATAGGGCTACATCGCTAGCCTGTGAGGGTCTAGGGAGCGAGCGCGCCGCTGGAGGCACGCTCCCGCACGGTGACGGACTCCCCTGCGCGTGTGCCCGGCGGACCCGATGTCCGCCGATCACTCGCGATCGTCCGTTAGAGCAGAATCTAATGTAAACAAGCCGCCTGTCATTCTCCCCTGTGTAAGATTAATGATCATATGGTTCTACTATGTAGGACCGTTGATCACTGTTCCTACACCTCAAGCCACATACACCTCAAGCCACATCCAATCACAGTAAGAATCACGCCCCTAAGGATACACTTAACCCCTCCCTCTCAAATAAAGTTAACCCCTTCACTGCCAGTGTAATTTTACAGGAACAGTGCATATGTATAGCACTGATTACTGTAGTAATGTCACTGGTAACCCCAAAAATGTCAGTCAAGGGTCCGATCTGTCCGCCGCAATGTCGCAGTACCGCAAAAAAAAATCGCAGATCGCCGCCAATACGCGTTAAAAAAAACAACAAACATGACAAAAATTTTGTCAAACCAATCAAAATACGCTTTTTGCGATCTTTTTTTTTTTTTTTTTCTTACCACACATATGTAGCATAAAACAAATTGGCCTAAAATGTAAAAAAATTTAGATTTTTACATTTTTGGGGAATTTCATATAAAAAAATGTGAAAAATATTGTTATTTTTGCAAAATTGACGCTCTTTTTTTGTTTATAGCGCATGATCAAAAAATCGCACAGGTGATCAAATACCACCAAAAGAAATCTCTGTGGGGAAAAAAAGGACATCAAATTCGTTTAGGTACAGCGTCACACGACTGCGCAATTGTCCATTAAAGTCACGCAGTGCCGAATCGCAAAATAGGCCCTGGTCAGGAAGGGGGTAAAATTTTCCGGGGCTTAAGTGGTTAACCGATTGCTAAATGTATAAGTTACATAAACAGCGGCAAGGTTGCTCAGCTGCGCCAGATCGCGTACCTAGTACGTCATCTGACACTTCTGGGTAGGAGACACGCAAGCTGCCTGCAATGCGGTTACACACAGCCGATGTCTATCACTGGGTGCCGACCAATGGATTACTGCTAGCACCTGGCGATCATCATGAATTCACACAGGACAGAGCCCTGCCTTTTGTAAACAAGGCAGAGTCATGTCAGCGGGGAAGTCCAAAGCTTTTCTTTCCCCTCAAACCAGGGAATAAAATCTTATTTCTTCCCCTAGAAAAAGCACTGCGCAAAGTACACACAAACACTGGCTAGGCACACATTTAACCCTTTGATCACCCCTGATGTTTAACCCCTTCCCAGCCAGTACAGTGACTGCATATTTTTAGCACTGATCACTGTATTAGTGTAACTGGTTCCCAAAAAAATGTCAGTGTCTGAATGTCCGTTGGACATCGCAGTCCTGCTAGAAGTTGCTAATCGCCTCAATTACTAGTAAAAAAAAAAAAAATTCTAGTATACAGTGCCTTGAAAAAGTAATCATACACCTTGAAATTTTCCACATTTTGTCATGTTACAACCAAAAACGTAAATGTATTTCTCTATCATCCATTGATAGATGCAACCTCATCTTCATGAGCTGTGTGGGTTATGCTGCCACCTGCAGGAGTAGTCTAGGCAGTACGTCAGTACAAAGTTTTTACATATACACGCCCACAGGGCTGTCCTCACAGACACAGCCCAGCACATCAGTTTGTTTCTGCCTAGAGAAAGAGTAGGACCTAGGTTTCCTGCTGGGACACCGGTCTAAGTTTTTTGTATTCTTTTCAGAATATTTTCTTTTATTTCTCTTTACTCACTTGCTAGCTAGTGTTCAGGGAAGAATTTCCTGGTGATCTACAAGCAACGATGCCGGCTGAGGCTTCGCACTGTATAATCCAGATCCTCAAGGTCCCCCTAGCCTGGCCTACAAGCGTGAGCAGGTTATAGTCCCTCACTAGGCCTAGCCACAACGGTCCCCCTGTTCCGGATGGGAACGAGCCTGCGAGTGGATGCCTTGCCGGCATGTGACAACCTGGAATGCCCTGAGTCACGGCGTACCCCTCGGCTGGCAGCACCCCCACTTCGAGTGGGAGGCAGTCTGCCCGGTGTGGAGTCCACCCGGTCCATGGTATGGTGAGTAAATATGCCCCCCTTGCCCCTGCTGGCCTTGGGGGGATGTGGGCCCTCTCCTGGGGATAATGGTATTCTACCTCCTGAAAGATTCCCTTGGCCTGCCCGGTCTGTCTACCCCCTCCCTTCCCTGTTCCTGTGGGGGCTATGTGTCTTGGGCGCCTAGAGCCTTGGGGGGGGGGGGGGGTGGGATGGTACCTTGGGCTTGCTGGTTCCTGTTGTGGATCCTGAGGCCTTCATAGTGTCGGTCCCTGGCTCGCCGTGGGCGCCGCCATCTTAAGTGTGGGCAATGTAGTTTTTTCCCCATAGACTTGTATAGGGCAGCCATTTTCCCTGAGCTTCCTATTGCGACTGTATGGGCAACCATGCTTATGTAGTCTTTGTGCTGCACTGAGCAGCATGACCTTTCATTCAGGCGAGATCACTTCCTGTGCTCTGTTTCCTGCTGCTGGCCGAGGTCATTTCCTGTCTCTTTCTGCATGCTGCTGGAACGATCAGGAGGACTTTTCTCTGAGGTGGTACAGTACTGGGGTCCCTGCGGACATATCCCTGCACGCTCTGCTGTTTAGTTTAAAGGGGATCTCTGCAGACTGCTGCGATCGGTGGTGGGAACCAGGATCGGCGCTTCTTAAAGCGACAGTAGTCCATTTTTTGCAACTTGCAATATGGAGTCCCAAACTATGAATTCACCCTCTGACCCACTCTGTGCGGCTCCCGGACAGTACGGATCGCAGTCGCTGACCGTGATTTCAGCAACTCTGAAAAGCCTGGTGACGACAAAAGATGATTTAGTCATGAAAAAGGTTGATAGCCGTAAACGGCCGCTGCCTTCTCCGTCTATGGAGGTGTCCTCTGATTCAGAGGATGATGAGGTTGCCTCAGATACTCCCATTTCCTGAGGGGTCGCTGTCCTCGCAGTCAGATGGCGAAGAGGACCTGTCCTCTTCAGCCGCAGCGTGGGAACACGCTTTGGTGGAGGCCCTGATTATTTCAGTACTGGATACTTTAAAATTGGCTGATGAGCCCACGCCGGCAGGGATGCGGGTGGCTTTTGGCTCTCAGAAAGCTGGCAAGGTTTTCCCTTGTCCCGACTGTTCACGATATTGTGTATGATCAATGGCGGCGCGTTAAGCAAGTGTTAGTTGTGCCAAAACGCTTTAAACATCGGTATCCTTTTGCTGAAAGGGTCTCGAACCATTGGACGGTGCCACCTAAAGTGGACCATCCTGTCTCCAGATTAAACAAATCTATTCTTGTGCCTATGGAAGATTCCCCGGTCTTTACGGATCCGGTGGACAGGCGTGTGGAATCCCTTTCCCGCCATCTTCACGTGTTGGCGGGTTCCATTTTGAAACCAGTGTTTGTGTCTGTTTTAATCTCACAGACGGTGACGGAATGGATTAGGAGTTTGCGGGAGTCGTTGGACCCCGAGACTGTTCCTTCAGAACAGCTGGAACTGTTGGACCAGGTGATCCAGGCTCTGGTGTTCCTGTTTGATGCGTCTATGGATGTGGCTCCCCTGGTGGCCAGGGTTTCGGCCGTGGGCATTGCCTTGAGACGCATGGTTTGGCTGAAGAGCTGGTCAGCTGACCAAGCTTCTAAGAAAGCCCTAGCTGACCTCCCATTTCTAGGAGAGCGTTTGGCGACTCATTGGATGAGCTGATCAAGGGCTTGACTGGCGGGAAGAGTACTCTTCTTCCTCAATCCTCCAAGGGTAAGACTCCCCGTACTAATCAGGGTCCCTCTTTTTCTACTCGCAAGCGTTTTTTTTTTTTTGTGCCTCCCGGGGAGCAAGAAAAAGGTAAGCCGTTCAGAGCTTTTGGAGGGGCTAAAAAAGCATTGGGGCAAGCCCAAGGCTGGTCAGTCTGGTGCTGCTGATAAGTCCTCTTCAGCATGAAGGGGCGCCCTCACCTGGCTCAGGGGTGTGGGGACGTCTGTGCTTCTTCCAGGAACCCTGAACTTCCTTCATTCAGGATGATTGGGTTCACAAACGGATTTGTTCCGGGTACAAGATCGAATTCTGGTCCCGGCCAGGGGACAGTTCTTTTTCAGTCAAATCTTCGCCTGTCTCCAGAGCATTTGAAGGATCTGTGGGAGGCTGTGCAAGATCTCCTGGCTCAAGGGGTGATTGTGCTGGTTCCTCAGCAGGAACGCTCTCAAGGTTTCTATTCAAACCTGCTCAAAGTGCCCAGAAGGGAGGGCAATGTGCATCTAATTGTGGATCTCAAGGCTCTGGACCGATTTGTGCGGGTGCAGAAGTTTCATATTGAGTCCATTCGGTCGGTGGCATCCTTGAATCACAGGGATTTTCTGGCTTCCATCGATCTTCCATGTCCCCATTTTCAAGGGGCATCAGCAATTCCTCAGAATGGCAGAGGAGCACTTTCCATTTGTGGCGTTACCCTGTTGTGGGATATCTGGACGATCTCCTGTTGTGAGCAGTCTCCCACTCAGATCTGTTGGGCAACCTATCACGATTTAAACTCTTCAAGAATTCAGGTGGGCGATCAATTAAAAAAAATCTGCTCTGACGGCATCAGTATGGGTCACTTATCTGGGGTTGACTCTCAACCATGCACTGGCGAGGGTCTTTCTCCCCCTGGACAAACTTCAGAAGCTGCAAAAAGCAGTTAGGTTGCTGATGGAGACTGATCAGTCCTCCCTGTGGGCTTGCATGAGGGCCCTGGGTCTGATGGTGTCGACCTTCGAAGCAGTCCCGTTTGCTCCTTCTCACGCAAGACCTTTGCAAAAGAAGATTCTGGCGAAATGGAACAGAAATCCTTGGTCATTGGACCAGAAGATTCGCTTGAGCCATCTAACAAAGTCGACTCTTGGTGGCTCCGATCACCTGTCCTGTGCCATGGTAAAGTCCTTCCTGCTGGTGTTTTGGATGGTGGTCACCACGGACGCCAGCCTATCAGGCTGGGGTGGAGTGCTAGGGAAGCTATGTGCCCAGGGGACTTGGGTGACGGAGGAGTCTTCCTTGCCAATCAATATTCTGGAGCTGAGAGCGATCAAACTCTGCCTGCTTCACTGGACGGGTCGGCTACATGGCTCGCTGGTTCGGATACAGTCGGACAGTGCCACCGCCGTGGCTTACATCCATCATCAAGGGGGAACCAGGAGTGTGCTTGTGACTGAGATTCTGTTTTGGGCGGAACAACATGTTCCGGCTCTTTCCGCAGTCCACATTCCGGGGGTGGGGAATTGGCAAGCGGATTATCTGTGTCGGCAGGTGTTGGATCAAGGGAAATGGTCCCTTCATCCGGAAGTGTTTCATCTCCTTTGTGCCCGGTGGGGGACAGTAAAGTTTAGCGGTTTGTGGCCAGGTCTCAGGATCCTCTGGCTGACGCCACAGACGCTCTGGTGGCTCCTTGGTGCCGCGATCACCTGATCTATGCCTTCCCTCTGCTCGTAGTCCTCCCGAGGTTTCTTCGCCGGTTGGCGATGGAAGGCATTCTGGTGGCACTAGACTGGCCTCGGCGGTCTTGGTACACAGACCTGGTACAAATGGTCGTAGACCCTCCATGGAGACTACCTCTGCGGGAAGATCTACTGTCTCAAGGGCCGATCTTCCATCATGCTTTACGGTCGCTGGCTTTAACGGCTTGGCTGTTGAAAGCAAGATGTTGAGGGATAGAGGTCTGTTTGACTCAGTGATTCCTACCCTTTTGAAGGCTAGGAAGTCGACTTCCAGGAAGATCTATCATCGCACGTGGAAATCATACATTTCATGGTGTGAATCGCTGCTGCAGCTGCACCCTTGCTTGTTTTCTATAGCTAGGGTTTTGACCTTTTTAAAAAAAGGGGTTGAGCAGCACTTGGCATTGGGTACCATCAAGGGCCAGGTGTCGGCCTTGGCTGTTTACTTCCAACATCCATTGGCAAATAATAGCTTTTCACACTTTCATCCAGGGGGTGCGTCATCTGGCTCCTCCGAGGAGATCTCCGTTACCTCCATGGAATATCAATCTGGTTCTTGTCTGTTCTTCAAAAGCCTCCCTTTGAGAATATCAGGGAGATTTCTCTGCTTTCCTTGTTACAGAAGGTTGCCTTTCTAGTGGCTATTACTTCTGCTCGCAGAGTCTCTGAGTTGGCGGCGCTATCCTGTCTTTCGCCTATTTGGTGGTCCACAGGGATAAAGTGGTCCTCCGGCCAAAACCATCTTTTCTCCCTAAGGTTGTTTTGGTTTTTCACATTTAATGAAGACATTGTTTTGCCTTCCTTATGTCCTAAGCCTAAACATCCCTAGGAAATTGCCTTGCACTCTCTGGATGTGGTTCGGGTGATAAGGGTTTACCTGATGGGTTACAGAGTCCTTTAGAGATTCGGACACTCTTTGTTCTTACAGACGGTTATTCTCTCAAGGGTCAGGTTCCTCTTTTCCATGTGAAGGCTCATTCTACTAGAGCGCTGAGTGCCTCTTGGGCTTTTTGCCATCAGGCCTCAGTCGTATAAGATTTGTAAGGCAGCGACTTGGTCGTCTGTGCACACCTTTACCAAATTTTACGAGGCGGCTTCTTTGGATGCCTCTTTTGGCCACAAGGCTTTGCAGGCTGCTGTTTCATGCAAGAATGTTTTTTTTTCTTATTCTCTTAGGGGTCTTTATCTGGGTGAGCTCATGTTGTTTTGGTTGAGCTTAATGTTACCCAGTTGGCTAGGTTTAGCCTTTGCAGTTTACGTTACTTTCTGGTTTGCTTTTTTCCCAACCCTCATGCCTATACTGCTTTGGGACATCCCACATTGCTCATGAAGATGAGGCTGTGTTTGTCAATGGACATCAGAGAAAAAGATTTTATGGTAAGATCTTACAAAAATCTTATTTTTGTTAGGATTTTAGGTGATAGGCCAAACACAAAGTGGCACATAATTGTGAAGTGTAAGGAAAATGATAAATGGTTTTCAAAAGTTTTTACAAATATCTGAAAAGTGTGGTGTGCATTAGTATTCAGCCCCCCTGAGTCAATACTTTTGTAGAACCACCTTTCTCTGCAATTACAGCTGCAAGTCTTTTTGGGTATGTCTCTACCAGCTTTGCACATCTAGAGAGTAACATTTTTGCCCATTCTTTGAAAAATGGCTCAAGCTTAGTCAGATTGGATGGAGAGCGTCTGTGAAAAGCTAATTTAAAGTCTTGCTGCAGATTCTCAATTGGATTTACAGTATCTCACAAAAGTGAGTACACCCCTCACATTTTTGTAAATATTTTATTATATCTTTTCATGTGACAACACTGTTGAAATGACACTTTGCTACAATGTAAAGTAGTGAGTGTATAACAGTGTAAATTTGCTGTCCCCTCAAAATAACTCAACACACAGCCACTAATGTCTAAACCCCTGCAACAAAAGTGAGTACACATGTCTGAAATGGGCCCAATTAGCCATTTTCCCTCCCCAGTGTCATGTGACTCTTTAGTGTTACAATGTCTCAGGTGTGAATGGGGAGCAGGTGTGTTAAATTTGGTGTTATCGCTCTCACTCTCTCATACTGGTCACTGGAAGATCAACATGGCATCTCATGGCAAAGAACTCTGAGATTCGGGGAAAAAAAAATTGTTGTTTTATATAAAGATGGCCTAGGCTATAAGAAGATTTCCAAGACCCTAAAACTGAGCTGCAGCACAGTGGCCAAGACCATACAGCGATTTAACAGAACAGGCCATGGTCGACCAAAGAAGTTTAGTGCACATGCTCAGCGTCATCAGACTTGTATAAAGTACTCGAAATTTCTACTTGAGTAAAAGTACAAGTGCTCGATCAAAAAGTGACTTAAGTAGAAGTGGAAGTGCTCGCAGAAAAAGTTACTTAAGTAGAAGTACTAAAGTATTCAACATTTTTTTTACTTAAGTATTGCAAGTAGTTTTTTCAAAAAATTTGCTACTTAAGTACTAAAAGTAAAAAGTACCAGTAGTTTTGAAAAAAAAATTCTACTCAAGTACTGAAAGTAGAAGTACAAGTACTGTGTTATGTAGTTATTAAAGAAAGAAGTCAAAAGTTTGAACATCATATTGTTTTTTATTATTTCAAATGATTTATTCAAATGATTAACCTGTGTTTTTTAGCAGTTTCTTGATGCACTTTAAGCGCTGAAGCACCATTTATTTGTTTGTTTCATATTTTCTTTTTATTGGAAAGATTTGGTATAGCAGCTTTTATTATACACAGCCTTTATTTTCGAGTGGCTCTGAGGAAGAGGCTAGGCCTCGAAACGCGTCAGTCATCTCATCATGGACAACCATATGGACTAAAACACGGACTTTCGAGCAATCCAGCTTGATATGCTTTACTTTTATCTACGTCTGTGAGTAGCCATTTTTTATGTTATTTAAATAAAGCCTTTTATTGAGGATAATGCGCTAGGTCGGTGCGCCCTTTTTTGTTCTTTTTATTTTCGTATGCACTGATTTACAAATGACATCATACACATTTTTTTAAGCTTTATGCAACCTGCCATCTACTGTTCTGGCAGTGGTAATTTTTTTAAAAGTAACGAGTAACTATGCAGCACAAAAAAAAAAATACTTGAGTAGAAGTATCGAAATCATCGAAAAAATGTAGTGAAGTAAAAGTAGAAGTAGGAGAAAAAAATTCTACTCTAGGAAAGTACAGATACCGCATTTCGGTACTTAAGTACAGTACTTAAGTAGTTCTACTTCGTTACTATACATCTCTGAGCGTCATATCCAGAGGTTGTCTTTGGGGAAATAGACGTATGAGTGCTGCCAGCATTGCTGCAGAGGTTGAAGATGTGGGGGGTCAGCCTGTCAGTGGGGTGTACTCACTTTTGTTGCAGAGGTTTAGATATTAGTGGTTGTGTGTTGAGTTACACTGTTATACAAGTTTACAGTTTACAAGTTTACACATTATGCAAATTTACACTGTTAAACAAGCTGTACACTCACTACTTTACATTGTAGCAATGTGTAATTTCTTCAGTGTTGTTGCATGAAAAGATATAATAAAATATTTACAAAAATGTGAGGAGTGTACTCACTTTTGTGAGATACTGTAGGTCTAGACTTTGACTGGGCCATTCTAACACCTGAATTTTGATCTAAACCATTCCATTGTAGCTCTGGCTATATGTTTAGGGTCATTGTCCTGCTGGAAGGGGAGCCTCCACCCCAGTCTCAAGTCTTTTGCAGACTCTAACAGGTTTCCTTCAAAGATTGCTCTGTGTTTGGCTCCATCCATCTTCCCATCAACTCTGACCAGCTTCACTGTCCCTGCTGAAGAAAAGCATACCCACAACATGATGCTACCACCACCTTGTTTCATGGTGGGGATGGTGTGTTCAGTGTGAGGTGCAGTGTTAGTTTTCCGCCACACACAGCCTTTTACTTTTAGGCAAAAAAGTTCAAGTTTGGTCTCATCTGACGTGTTTGGAGTGTCCCCCACATGGCTTCTCGCAAACTACAAATGGTACTTATGGCTTTTTTTGAACAATGGCTTTCTTCTTGCCACTCTTTCATAAAGGCCAGATTTGTGGAGTGCATGACTAATAGTTGTCCTGTGGACAGATTCTCCCACCCGAGCTGTGGATCTCTGCATCTCCTCCAGAGTTACCATGGACCTCTTGGCTGCTTCTCTGATTAATGCTCTCTTTGTCCAGCCTGTCAGTTTATGTGGATGGCCAGGTCTTTGTCGATTTGCAGTTGTGCCATAGGCTTTCCGGGAGATGTTCAAAGCTTTGGATATTTTTTTTTTATAACCTAACCCTGCTTTAGACTAGGGATGATCGAACGGTTCGGCCCGAACTTTGACTGTTCGAAATTCGGCCGAATTCCGAACTTTTTGCGGAAAAAGTTCGGAATTCGGCAACCAGAACCGACCAAAATGCAATGGGACAGGAACTGGGCTTTAAAAGCCGGTAATTGAACCAGAACCATCAGTAAAAGCCAATTGAGGGGGCAGGAGGATGCTAGGAATGTGATTTGGAGTGACTAGGGGGTCCAGAGGCCAATCAGTAGTGAATACGCCCCCCAGTATATAACAAATCTCTAGCACTGTAATACAGGGGCTGTGGAAGAGAATGGAAGCAGTTCTGTTACTCCTGCTTCAAAAGTGTAATTTAGCAATTATTAGTGTGAGGAAAGGGATATCTAGTGTAGTTAGGGTACTATTTTCCACTATAGTTAGATTCAATAATCTAGTTTCTGTAGGGAAAGTGTTAAGTGTCAGGGTGACTGTAGTGTAGTGTAGGGTGAACTGACTCTGACTGCTATGGCAGGGTGACCAAACTCTTCCATGTCAGGGTGACCGCCATAGAAAAAAGATAATTTGTCTTAGAATTGCAGGAGAGCAGGGATAGGGCTCCGCTACTTTCACACCTGGCCGTTTTTGTTGCAGGCATTTATTGGTCTTTTTTGTGGACGTCTTTGGAGGCAGGCATGACATCTGAACTTCTGTATAGGGGTATATATGCACACACACATATATGTATATATACACATACACGCAGGCATATGGTTCCGCTACTTTCACACCTATATGTGTGTATGTATATATATACCCCTATACAGAAGTTCAGATGTTATGCCTGCCTCCAAAGACGCCCAGGTGTGTTGTTGCATGTGTTTTTTTAGGCATTTTTTGGGCGTCTTTGGAGGCAGGCATAACATCTGAACTTCTGTATAGGGGTATATATATACACACACACACACACACATATATATATGTATATATACACATACACACATACAGGTGTGATAGGAGCGGAACCCTATGCCTGCAAATAATTTCATTAGCGCAGGCATAGGGTTCCGCTACTTTCACACTTATATGTGTGTATGTGTACATATACATATATGTGTGTGTGTGTGTGTGTGTGTGTGTATATATACCCCTACACAGAAGTTCAGATGTTATGCCTGCCTCCAAAGACGCCCAAAAAAACGCCTGCATCAAAAACGCCCAGGTGTGTTGTTGCAGGCGTTTTTTTTGGGCGTCTTTGGAGGCAGGCATAACATCTGAACTTCTGTGTAGGGGTATATATATATATATATATATACACACACACACATATATGTATATATACACACATAAAGGTGTGATAGGAGCGGAACCCTATGCCTGCAAATAATTTCATTAGCGCAGGCATAGGGTTCCGCTACTTTCACACCTATATGTGTGTATATATATATATATATATATATATATATATATATATATATATATATATATATATATATATATATATAGTGTGTGTGTGTGTATGTATACTCCTATACAGAAGTTCAGATGTCATGCCTGCCTCCAAAGACGTCCACAAAAAAGCCCAATAAAAAATGCCTGCAACAAAAACGGCCAGGTGTGAAAGTAGCGGAGCCCTATCCCTGCTCTACTGCAATTCTAAGACAAACAATCTTTTTTTTTTTTTTTTTTTTTTTCTGGTTCTGGACATGCTACAGAGCTGAAACTTCACAGGTACACATTTTAGACCCCCCCAGACACTAAATCCAAAGAAATCTCTTTTTTTTTTTTCAATAATTTTTTCAATAATTGGCTCTCTATCAAAAACGACAATTTTTAAGAACTTTTTTTGTGTGATTAATAGTCCCTGGGTCATGACCCAGAACCCTAGGCACATTTTAGGGGCATTTATTGGGTTTTAGGGCTTCAAAATGGTGTTTTTTGATTACCGAAGTTCGGGTCCCATTGATTTCAATGGGGTTCTGGAATCAGGACCCAAACTTTCGGGAAGCTCGGGTGTTCTGGTCGAACCAAACTTTTCAAAAGTCCGATCATCCCTACTTTAGACTTCTCCACAACTTTATCCCTGACCTGTCTGGTGTGTTCCTAGGGTTTTGTGATTTTGTTTATTCCCTAAAGTTCTCTAACAAACCTTTGGGGGCTTCACAGAACAGCCTAATTCATACTGACTTCTGAAGGCGATTGGTACTACTAGATTTTAGTTAATGTTATTATAGTAAAGAGGGCGGAATGCAAATGCATGCACACTTTTCAAATATTTTTTTTTTTTTAAATTTGAAAACCATTTATCATTTTCCTTCCCCCTTCACAATAATCTGCCACTTTGTGTTGGTCTATCACATAAAATCCAAATAAAATACATTTACGTTTTTGGTTAGAACATGGCAAAATGTGGAAAATTTCAAGAGGTATGAATACTTTTTCAGGCACTGTTTATCCATAGTTTGTAGACGCTATAACCTTTGTGCAAACCAATCAACGTACGCTTAATGGAATTTTACATATACATACATACATGCATACATACTGGCCTAAATGTAGAAGATTATTATTATTATAATTTTTTTTTTTTAAATCTTTAGTTTTTTTTTTTTTTGTTTATAGTGCAAAAAAAAAAAAAAAAATACAGTGGTGATCAAATACCACAAAAAGAAAGCTATATTTGTGGGGGGGAAAAAAGCACCAAAATGTTGTTTAGGTACAGTGCCGCCTGACCGCACAATTCTCAGTTAATGTAACACAGCGCAGTATCGAAAAAAAATGGCCTGGTCATGAAGGGGGGTAAATCTTCCACAGGTTAAGTGGTTAAACCCCTTTATTTTAAGAGGGTGACCTACATTTTATGTCCTATTTTCTTTGTACTTTTATGGCCAGTTCCTAAGACGCAGACAGTCTTCTCCTGTTTGCAGGTATCTACTTAGCAGCTGGCTGCTAAGGAGACTCATATGCATGTACATGTCCAGGCAATGCTGTGTGCATGCATAGACACACAGAGTACACACAATGCCCCTGCTCCCTCCTCCCAGCATTTTGACTAAGGTGAGCAGGAATCAATTTCCCTGCTGCAATCCTAATGACCTGGAAGTTCAGGAATGCGGTGCTGATCAAAGGAGCTGGCAGCAGTGAATATGCACTACAGGTAAGTTTTGGAATTAAGTGAGGGTGTAGAAAAGGCGCTGGGGTGTTTTTTTTTTTTTTTTTTTTTTTTTTTTTTTTTTTTTTTTTTTTTTTTTTTTTTTTTTTTTTTTACTTAATACAGAGAATGTATTAAAAAATGCTAGCATTTAGTACCACTTTAAGCTAACCAACTCCACTATGTCATTGGTTGGTATCATCTGATTCCTGAATTACTGTGCTATATTGGTACAAAGCTCATTTTTCCACCAAAAAAGGTGCCTTAAAGCGAAACTTTAGTCAGAAAATTAAGTCCTGTTCGATCTCTTCAGGCTGGCCCCTTTTGCAGGTATAGCAATGTAAAACATTAAAAATAAGTGCCTATACTGTTTAAAGTCTAGTAATACACTGTCTCACCCTGCTCTGCACATGCTCAGTTGCTCCCCATTTTTAGGCACTGCAGCGTTTGTAGAGGCCGATCTGCTGACAGCCTTAAAGCGGTAGTATACTCCGCTTTTTAATTTTTACCTACAGGTAAGCCTATAATAAGACTTACCGGTAGGTAAAATTAATATCTCCTAAACCTGCACGGATTAGGAGATATTCACCCTGCAATGCCAAGCCGCTGTTAGCAAAGCCAACAGAATACTGGGATGTATAAAAAAGGGGATTCACTCCAGAAATAGATTATTCTCCCACTCTACAAGACTCTGGTCCGGCCACATCTGGAGTATGCTGTCCAGTTCTGGGCACCGGTCCTCAGGAAGGATGTGCTGGAACTGGAAAGAGTCCAGAGAAGGGCAACAAAAATAATTAGGGGAATGGAGGACATCAGCTATGAGGAAAGGCTACAAGCACTGAACCTATTCTCTCTGGAGAAGAGACGATTGAGGGGGGATATGATATCAATGTACAAATACTGTACTGGCAACCCTAGCATATGGAAAAACCTATTCAGAGAAAGGGAATACAATAAGACACATGGCCACTCACTAAAACTAGAGCAAAGGCGGTTTAACCTTAAAATATGCAGGGGGTTCTTCACTGTAAGAGCAGTAAGGATGTGGAATCCTCTTCCGCAAGCAGTCGTATCAGCAGGGAGCATTGATAGTTTTAAAAAACTATTGGATGGACACCTTAAAGACCACAACATACAGGGGTATACAATGTACGGTTAACAGCAAACAGACACACACATCATAGGTTGAACTGGATGGACTGATGTCTTTTTTCAACCTCACTAACTATGTAGCCGCTGACACCAGCGGCACATGCGCTCTGAAGGTCCGCTGTATCTTGCTGGCTCCTAGCCAGAAAGTGCTAGGAGCCGTGTGACGTAACCGCAGCTCCGGCCACTCGCAGCGCCGGAGTCGGCGAACCCGGAAGAGACGCCGAGGGAACATGTCAGCTCCTTCTGGTATGTCCAGACGACCGCATGGGGGCTTTGTTCTAAGGTAAGTATTTCATAATGTGCTAGTATGTGATGTGTACTAGCACAATATGCCTTTGTCCTGCTAGGTTTTTTTTTTTTACACGGGATACAACTGCTTAAAAGGGGAATTAAACCCTCTTATTGTTTACAGCCAAGTAAGCTGCTTCTGTTTGATTTGCAACTGCCATGGTGATTAGTTATGACGAGCCATTTGATGGTTTGACAGGAATGTAACTGTTTTTTTGAAACTGTTAAATTGATTTGTTTAATTCCACTTAATGATTTACTGCTGTTCATGGGGCTCTGGGCTTCAACAAAATGACAGCTTCCAGCAAGAAGTAACAGGAGCAATGCTGGAGGCAATAAACAGCACACCTTAATTTTAGTAGCATAATTATTCCTGTGAAATGTATGTACTTTCCTAAAGTGTGTGTGTGTGTATATATATATATATATATTATAATATAATTTTTTTAGTTGTTATGGGTAAAGTTCTGCTTTAATATGTAAACCTTGACCACTTGACGACCGCCCACCGCAGATTTACTGCGGCAGGGGGACGCTCCTGGGCAAACCGACGTAGTACTACGTTGCTTGTACCTGGGGCTCTGGGGCGCGCTCTGGCTTGCCCCCGCATGCCCCTGGCCCCGCCGATGGTCTGATTGGGTTTAGAGCCGATAAGTCATCAGGTCCAGGCCAATGATTTTTGGCCTGGACCTGCTGATCGGTCCTGACCAATCACAGACCTAGCTATGCCTGTGTAATGCAAACACAGGCACAGAAATGACCCTCTCTCCCCTCCCAAAATCCTCCAGTGTGAAAAGAGAGAGGATCAACTGTGAGTACTGCACCAAGCACACTTCCACACACGTAGATAGGCACATTTAACCCCCGATCACCCCCCCCCCCAGTTAACCCCTACACCCCTGTCACATTGCACACTAAATACAGTATAAAGTAGTTTTCTGTATTAGTGTGACTTGTGACTTGGTTTAGCACTAGCGATCGTTACTTTTAGGCTTAGGATACCCGACACCCCCCAATAGAGATTTAACCCCCTGATCACCCCCCGTTAAACCCTTCACCCCCTGTCACATTGCACTCTATAAACAGGTATATAGCGGTTTTCTGTATTTCTGTATTAGTGTGATTGTGACTTCAGTTAGCGCTAGCGAGTTAGTTTCTGTCCCAAGTAAGTTTAGTGTACCCGCCACCCCCCCAATAAAGATTTAACCCCTGATCACCCCCAGTTAACCCCTACACCCCCTGTCACATTGCACACTATAGACAGTATATAGCAGTTTTCTATATTTCTGTAATAGTGTGACTTAGTTTAGCACTTGCGACCATTACTTTTAGGATTAGGATACCCGCCACCCCCCAAATAAAGATTTAACTCCCTGATCACCCCCAGTTAACCCCTTCACCCCCTGTCACATTTCACACTAGAAACGGGTATATGGAGGTTTTCTGTATTTCTGTAATAGTGTGATTTGTGACTGGATTAAGCGCTAGCGAGTTAGTTTCTGTCCCAAGTAGGTTTAGGGTACCCGCCATCCCCCCCAAAAAAAGATTTAACCCCCTGATCACCCCCAGTTAACCCCTTCATTGCCCTGTCACAGTGTCACTTTTATAGTGTACAGTTTTTTTTCTGATCACTATTATTAGTGTCACAGGTGACATTAGTTAGCGTTAACGCTAGTCAGCATCAGTCCAGGACAGCGCAGATCCCGCTGCATAGTTAGAAATATTAGTTAACCCTTTGATTGCCAGTAACACACACATACACACACCAAACACCTCCATTACTTGTATAGTATCAATATCTTTGATCTAATCAGAACTATACTAGCGTCCCTAATAGTTTAGGGTTCCCAAAAGCAGCTTTAGGAGGATCGGTCACGACACCTGCCAGTACCTGCTTTTAGCCCCTCCGCCCAGCCCACCCCACCCCACTCAGGCAAGTGCAGTAATCAGTAATTCAGAGAATATTTTTCTATCCTTTATGCCTACTGATTTAATTTCCTGCTGAGTTGGAGTATTTGAAGAATTACCTCCGATGTATATCTTTCTTCCTTATCTGTTTTGGCTCAAGACCTGATGTTATACTTTAAACGCAATAGCTGTCCTAACAAGACAGCAAAATGGTCTGGTGAGTGCACATTCCTGCTTTTGGGTAAAGAATCACTGGTGGAGGTTTGACTATTTCACATTGGCACTGAATATTACTTTCTGTGGACTTATTTTCAAGTTTTTTATGGACTAAGTTCAATATACTTTTTTGCACTTACATATATGCACATATATATGTTTCACTATTTTATGTTTTAGGCGCTGCAACCTATATTTTTTCACATGTTTTTCAGTGTTTTTTATTACACTGTTTGCAAGCTGCTAGTAGAGTTATTTTAAGGCGCTGACTTCACTTTATTATTTTAAGTAGTCAATAGATTACTGTCACTTCCATAAAACACAACACACAAAACCGCTGCGTTAGCAGAGTCAGGCCTGATCCCTGCTAGCACTAGCAGTTTTTTTTGTAGTGTTTCAAATAGTCCTCGACAACCAGGTGCTTTTTTACCTGTGAGTCACACTAGTGTACCTGTAAATTTAGTGGCTAAAATGTCTAAACGGTGGTACAGTAGTGCAGAGGCCTACAGCATACTGACCATGTCAAATGAGAGCGATGGGGAAGCCTCACTGGCAGAATCAGGGTCAGTATACGAACCTGTAGAGAGCAGTGGCTCCCTGACAGCTCAGATGACGGAGGGGTCCTTGCTAAGGTCAGGCGCACCCGATCCCATTCTGGAGTTACTGAGGTTCAGAGATCGCAGGGTGCTCGTATGGAGCAGAGTGTTGGTACTAGTGCTGCTCACACTTCTGGTGAACTGGCAAGCACCAGCCGCCTAGTACACACTGTTCCTAGACATACCAGCACTTGCAGTATCACTTGACGTGGCGAGTCCCATAAGTGCAGTTGAAGCTGGTGTGGTGGCTAGCACGAGTAGTGGCTCGCAGCCACCGCGTATTCGAAGACAGGCCCGTAGAGCCCATAGTGCCCTCCCTGATGCGCTGGCATATCCCAATTGGCAACCCACTGATTCTACAGCGCCAGTACTTCCCCCATTCACTGCCCAACCTGGAATCCACGTGGAGACAGCTGGTTTTAGGGCCCTGAACTTTTTTGAGCTGTTCTTCACGGAAGATCTTTTCAGATCTATTGTGGATCAATCAAATTTATATGCACAACAATTCATCGCCGCCAACCCAAATTCACCCCTTGCCAGACAATTCGGCTGGAAATCAATAATGGTGACGTGGCGGGTCCCATAAGTGCAGTTGAAGCTGGTGCGGTGGCTAGCACGAGTAGTGGCCCGCAGCTACCGAGAATTCGAAGACAGGCCCGTAGAGCCCATAGTGTTCTCTCTAAAGTGCTGGCATATCCTAATTGGCTGCCCACAGATTCTACAGCGCGCGTACTCCCCCCCCCCCCCCCCCCCCCATTTACTGCCCAACCCAGAATTCAGGTGGAGACAGCCAATTTTACTCCCCTTCATTTTTTTTAGCTGTTTTTCACGGAAGATCTTTACAGATCTAATGTGGACCAAAGTAATTTATATGCTGGTTAATTCATCGCCGCCAATCCAAATTTGTCCCTTGCCAGACCATTCGGCTGGAAACCTATAACGGTTTCCGAGTTTTAGACTTTTCTGGGCCTTTCCTTCAACATGGGTATAACTAAAAGGAGTGAGTTGCAATTATATTGGTCCCCTAACCCAATTCACCATATACCCGTGTTGTCTGCTTCCTTGGCCAGGGCGAGATACAAGCAAATTCTGCGGTTCATGCACTTCAGTGACAATGAACTCTGTCATCCTCGGGGAGACCCTGGATATGACCGGCTCCACAAAATTCGGCCCCTCGTAAACCACTTCAATCTTCAATCAAGTCGTCTGCGTTGATGAGTCCCTGATTAAGTTTACTGGCCGCCTTGCTATCAAGCAGTATCTTCCCAGCAAACGTGCCAGATACGGGGTCAAGCTGTCAAGCTGTATAAGCTGTGTGACAGGGCCACAAGCTATACAGTTAGTTTCCGTGTTTACCAGAGTCAAGATATCACTGTGGAGCCCCCCAACTGCCCATACTATTTAGGGAGCAGCAGCAAGATAGTTCTGGACTTGTTGTCACCCTTATTCGGAAAGGGGTACCATTTGTACGTGGACAATTTTTATTCAAGCGTGCCACTTTTTCATAACCTGCTCGAATTACAAATTGGTGCATGTGGCACCGTGCATCCTAATCGCCAGGGCTTCCCCCAATGGCTTGTAGATTCCCAACTTAGTGGGGGGGGGGGGGGGAAAGCCTGCTTGAAAACTGACCAATTGCTTGCAGTGAAGTGGGATACATATAATGTTTTCGTTCTGTCCTCCATTCACGCAGACACGACGGTCCAAATTCCTACGGCAACTGGTGTTTTGGAGAAGCCCCTCTGTGTCCACTGTAATGATATCCTGCACTGGATATGGAAGCTGTCGCAAGCAACCATTTTGTTTAAAGCAGCCATGACAGGTAGACCAGAGACCACTCACTCACACAGCCCCTTCCCTTCCTTAATTAATTCCTGGAATGCAGGGCTTGGACTTCAAAGAAACGGCTCTTTAAAGAACCTTATCTCCACAGACAGGAACCCTGGCAGATGTACAGGCCGGGTCATAAACGAGCAAGCCATTAAGGCTGGCCAGAGCTGTGTCGTAAATACCAAAGCCCAGCTGTTAATTAGAGATGTAACACACACACACACACACCAATTCATAACTTTAAACACAAACAAGATGTGTCTCAAGAAAGTATATATTTGGATGAGAAATAAAATACTGAACGGAACGAGATCATGCATGACCACCCTATCACATATAGAATAGAAAATAGCGGTAAGATATTCCCTGTTTGATAAAGTTATTCATGTTTAGTATCTATTAAAGCCAAACGACATGCTGAGTTATAAACTAGCAGTTTAAAGAATGTAACCATTACATATTTCGAGATATGAATTATGTTATAAATCTGTCTATACGGGAGGTTCCTTGGTATTGTCTAAACCTTAGGGCCGCCCATGGACACTGTGTTTATTGGTCAGGGACCTCTGGTAACACCCCCTGCGGTCTCAGAGAAAAAGAGAGAAGTAGATGGGGTTTCAGTTCTCATGTACCATCAAGAAAGAAACATCTATCAAGTTTGAGGACCGATCACCCTGGCTCAGCTTTTGAAATTTGATAAATACTCAGGACATTGAATGCAATTATTTTCATTTCTCAATTCTATCGTAATTTTCTAAATTGCTGAATTATTTCGCTATTTCTTTGAAACACTTTTTTCTGTAAATATTTTATTTGCACCAATTTTAACCTTTTTATTATTAAACCTTATTTTGAAAAGTGTTAATCTTGTCCCTAAGCTCTTAATGCAAAGTAACAATGAACCTGTCTCTTGAAGAGTGCTACTGTATAGAATAAATCCTCTGAACATCCCTGTCTGCGGTGACAGTGCGTGTTACAGATGATTATTCTAAAGTCATAATTGGTATTTCTAAAATTACGAGCATCCGCTGGGCTCCTGATGTAGCGGTGATGACAGTGAAAGGGTTAATTGCTTAATTAGCCCGGTGACAATCGCTCTCAGCCTGCTGGCATCTAGATTGTGGTTCCGCAAGCTGGAAAATCTTTGTGTCGGGTGCAGCTGATAGTGGCATTGTTACACATGTGGGTGTGAGATTGCCTGGTCCTTGGTCACGAGTTAGTGAGAAGGGCAGGGATCTGATACCCGCCACCGTCACATCCACGACTACAACCTTAATATGGGAGGGGTGGATCTCACGACCAGCTTTAGGCGCCGTACTCAGTTGCCTGTAAGGCCAGACGCTGGTACAAAAAAAGTCTGTTTATTTATTCCAATTGGCTTTGCTGAAAGCTTTTGTGCTATACAAAGCGTCAGGATGAACTGGATCCTTCCTAGAATTCCAAGAAGAGATCATCAGTGCCTACCTGTATCCAGGAGGTGCTCCTGCCCCAATTTTCCCACCAGATGCAGTGAGCCGGCTGCATGAGAGGCATTTTCCACATGTCCTCCCGAGTACCCCTACCCAAAGACACCCCCAAAGAAGATGTTGTGTCTGTAGTAAGCACGGATTTAGGCGTGACACCCGCACTTATTGTCCCTTCTGTTCTGACCAACCTGGTCTCTGCATCGGGAAATGTTTCCAACGCTACCACACACTAGTGGAGTATTAGCGTAGGGTACAGCACGACACAGTCTACGGTACACTTACACAGGGTCTCAAAAGATGTTCGATGGCTATCATCATTTTGAGAGACCCTAAGCTGGAATGTTACAATTGAAGGGGAAAAAAAGTTACAAAATAAAGTTACAAAAAAAAACAAAATAAAAAAGCCAAAAATAGATTTTGTTTGAGTTATTTTTCTGTTCTTACTTTGCTCTTCTACTTCTACTCTTTCTTCTTTAAGGGCTGGTTCGCATTAGTGCGATCACAGAGATCGCATGTAATTTGAAGCGCACTGCTCCTAAATTACATGCGATCTTTGTGCTGTGCAAATTTCAGCCATACAGTTTGTATGGCTAATTCACACCGCAATCGCGCCAAACACGCACATGACCCTTTTTTTTTTTATCTGCAGCAGAATTGGATAACATGGTGGTTCACACTAGTGCGATCCGATTCTGTGTGAACTTGAAGATCGCACTGCTATATATATATATATATATATATATATATATATATATATATATATATAGTTTTTTTTTTTTCATTGATAACCATTTTTTACTTTTCAGGTACCAGTGTAATGTTATTATGTTTACTGTTCAATTTGCCTTGCAGGTACACTCATCAGCTGTCACACTGATTTATATATATTCTGACACAAACCGCATATATGGAAATCTCTGATGGCAGCGCTGTAGGAGGTGATTTCACCACCATAGTTAAAAAAAAAAAAAAAGGTATACATGGCGTTGGTCACATATACCCATCATTAGAAAGTGGGTTGGATGTTTTGGGCGGCTAATGATGGGTATACTACACATTTTCTGGCGGAGATTTCTTCATCCACATCGATCAATATGGATGAGGGAAAAAAAGCTACAATATATGCCCAACAAGGACCACCCATTAACCAGAGAGTACAGCTGGTGGTTCAATTATCTAACCATAGAGCTGATTGGAGACGAGAATGGCTCCAATTATCTCTGTGGCCTAAGATACCGGAAGCTACGAGCATTTCATGACTTCTGTTTCGCTAGAAATAAACAGCGCCATTGGGAAAGCATCTTATCACACCAATCTTGGTGTGGTCAGAGGCTTTAAGGTCAGAGGAGTGATCTAGAGTCTAAAAGACCCCAATTTTTAAAAAAGGGTACCTGTCACTACAGATTGCTGTCATAGGGGATATGTAAATTCACTGTGATAACAGCAAAAATTATTAAAAAAACAAAGGGAAGATGTCAAAATAACATAAAAAAGCAAAATAAATAATTATAAAAAAAAAAAAAAAAATTCAAGCACCCCTGTCCCCCGTGCTTTGGCACAAAGGTGCACGCAAGCGTCGGTCTAGTGTCATATGTAAACAGCAATGACCCCTTTTTGGAAAGTAGACAACCAAAGTTATTTGCTGAGAGGCATATTGAGTCCATGGAGTATTTTATATTTTGCCCTAAGTTTCAGGAAAATGACAATTTGTTTTTTTTGTTTTTTTGCACAGTTTTCCCTAAATGATATATTGCTCATGCATGCCATGGGTATATGGCAAATGACACCCCAAAATACATTCTGCTGCTTCTCCTGAGTACAGGGATACCACATGTGTGAGACTTTTTGGGAGCCTAGCTGTGTACGGGACCCCGAAAACCAATCAACACCTTCAGGTTTTCTAATGGTGTAAATTGCTTATTTTACTTCCTCACTGCCGGTCACGGTTTCAGAGGCCCTGAAATTTCAAGATAGCACAACCCCCCCCCCCCCCCCAAATGACCCAATTTTGCAAAGTAGACACTGCAAGCTATTTGCTGAGAGGCATGGTGAGTCCATGGAATATTTTATATTTTGCCACAAGTTTCGGGGAAATTATTATTTTTTTGTTTTTTTTCACAAAGTTGTCACTAAATGATATATCGCTCACACATGCCATGGGTATATGTGAAATAACACCCCAAAATACATTCTGCTGCTTCTCCTGAATATGGGGATACCTCATGTGTGAGACTTTTTGGCAGTCTAGCCATGTACAGGACCCTGAAAACCAATCACCGCCTTCAGGCTTTCTAAGGGCGTAAATTGTTGATTTCACTCCTCACTACCTATCACAGTTTTGAAGGCCATGAAATGCCAAGATAGCACACCCCCCCCACCCCCAAATGACCCCTTTTCGAAAAGTAGACACCCCAGGGTATTTGCTAAGATGTGGTGAGTATTTTGCAGCTGTCATTTATTTTGGAAAATGGAAAAAAAAAAAAGGAAAATGCATTTTTTTCCCTCTTTTTTTCATTTTTGAAAACTTTGTGAATAAAAGTGAGATCTGCAAAACACTCAACATGCCTCTCTGCAAATGGCTTGGGGGGGGTCTACTTTCTGAAAAGGGGTCATTTGGAGGGGGGGGGAGGATTGTGCTGCCTTGGCATTTCATGGCCTCCGAAACTGTGATAGGTAGTGAGGAGTGAAATTAACAATTTACGCCCTTGGAAAGCCTGAAGGTGGTAATTGGTTTTCAGGGGCCTGTACGCGGCTAGACTGCCAAAAAGTCTCACACATGGAGTTACATAGTTACATATTAGGTGAGGTTGAATAAAGACAATAGTCCATCCAGTTCAAACTGTGTAGGTGTGTGTGGCCATAATCATCTTGCATACCCCTGAATGTTCTGATTCTTGAGCTGTACGTCTAAGAGTCTTTTGAAAGCCACCATACTTCCTGCAGAAACCACCTCTTGTGGTAGAGAATTCCAGAATCTTGTAGCTCTAACAGTAAAGAACCCTCCTCGTTGCATGAGGTTAAAACACTTCTCCTCCAGACGCATTGTATGCCCTCTAGTCCTCATGCAATCCTTCCGACTGAATAGCTTTTTTTCTATGCTGAGATCACCATTCAGATATTTATAAATTGCTATCATGTCCCCTCTCGGGCGTCTCTTCTCCAGGGAGAATAAATCAAGCGATTGCAGACGCTCTTCATAATTAAGGTCCTCCAATCCCCTAATTAGTTTAGTTGCCCTTCTCTGGACCTTCTCCAGCTCCAACACATCCCTCCTGAAGACCGGCGACCAGAACTAGACAGAATACTCCAGATGTGGTCAGACCAGAGTTTTATAAAGTATACCCATACTTAGGAGAAGCAGTAGAATGTATTTTGGGGTGTCATTTTACATATACCCATGGCATGTGTGAGCAATATATTATTTAGTGACAACTTTGTGTAATAAAAAAAAAAAAAGGAATTTTCCCGAAACTTGTGGCAAATATGAAATATTCCATGGACTCAACATGCCTCTCAGCAAATAGCTTGGGGTGTCTACTTTGCAAAATGGGGTCATTTGGGGGGGGTTATGCTAGCTTGACATTTCAGGGCCTTTGAAACCGTGATAGGTAGTGAGAAAGTGCAATGAGAAAATTACGCCCTTTGAAATTCTGAAGGTGGTGATTGGTTTTCGGGGTCCCGTACACAGCTAGGCTTCCAAAATGTCTCACACATGTGATAGCCCTGTACTCAGGAG
Organism: Pelophylax lessonae; assembly: GCF_965119305.1. NCBI lineage: Eukaryota > Metazoa > Chordata > Amphibia > Anura > Ranidae > Pelophylax > Pelophylax lessonae. The sequence goes on from NC_138769.1 coordinate 259,681,706, forward strand.
AAGCAGCAGAATATATTTTGGGGTGTAATTACACATATACCCCTGGCACGCCTGAGCAATATATTATTTCAATGACAACTTTGTATAAAAAAAAAAAAAAAAAACATTTTATAGCTATAGTCATTTTACAAACACCTGTGACAAAAAAATTAAATATTCAATGAGCTCAACATGCCTCTCAGGACATTCCTTACCTTCCTTTATTTTTTTTACATTCCTTTTTCAGGACATTCCAGGACTTCCTTTTTTTTTAAAAAAGTGGTAAATTCTGCGGGGGGTTTGCCCTACCATTTTAGCACTTCTTGAAATGAGGTAGGCAGTCAGAAAGTAAAAGCTGCATAAATTCCAGTATTTACACCATAGTTTGTACACGCTATAACTTTTGCAATTTTTTTTGTCAAAGACATGTAGCTAAATACATTTTGGCCAAAATATATGACAAAAATTGAGTATATTGGATATTTTTTAAAAGACAAAGTAGAAAATATCATTTTTTTCTCAAAATTTTCACTCATTTTTTTATTAATATCGCAAAAAATAAAAAGCGCAGAGGCGATCAAATACCACCAAAAGAAAGCTCTGTTTGTGGGGAAAAAAGGACGTAAATTTTGTTTGTGTACAGCATTGCATGACCGCACAATTGTCAGTTAAAATCACGCAGTGCCAAGTTGAAGAAAGTGGCCTGGTCATTAAGCAGGAAAATCCTCCGGTCTTAAAGTGGTTAAAAGAAACCTGCTGACGATAGGAAGATGGGCCCTTCTTCATCCTGGTTCAGATGCTGACCTTCAGACTTCCCTTGTTCACAAAACTCCCAAATTGCAAATGCAAAATATCAGGGTAAATAGTCGCTATGATGCCTTTCACCAGCATGCTGGTGAATAATACTGCTAAAAAAAAAGAGTATAGTCAATTTAAACTCCTGGGATATTGATCTGGTTAAATAAGTAGCAGAGGGGGTTGTTAATCAGTTTCAGCTGCTTTGGTATTAATGAAATTACCAGCTGCACTAGATGCGCAACAGTGAGATGACCCCCAAAACAGGATGGTTTTGCAGGTGGAGGCCAATTCACTTTTTTTTCCTACTCATCTTTTCTGACTGTTTTTCACTAGTTTTGTATTTGGCTAGGGTCAGTGTCACTACTTGTAGCAGCGATACCTGGACCCTATAGAGGTTGCACAGGCAGTCCAACTTCTCCAGGATGGCACATCAGTACGTGTCATTGCCCAAAGGTTTGATGTGTCTTCTAGCACAGTCTCAAGAGCATAGAGGAGATTCCAGGAGACAGACAGTTACTCTAGGAGAGCTGGACAGGGCCATAGAAGGTCCTTAACCCATCAGCAGGACCGGTATCTGCTTCTTTGTGCAAGGCGGAACCGAATGAGCACTGCCAGAGCCCTACACAATGGTCTCCAGCAGGCCGCTGGTGTGAATGTCTGTGACCAAACAATCAAACAGACTTTGTGAGGGTGGCCTGAGGTCCTGATGTTCTCTAGTGGGCCATGTGCTCACTGCCCAGCACTGGGGAACTCGATTGGCATTTGTCAGTGAACACCAGAATTGTCAGGTTTGTCACTAGCGCCCTGTGCTTTTCACAGGGTGGAGCAGGTTTACCCTGAGCATATGTGACAGCCGTGAAAGGGTCTAGAGAAGCCATGGATAACATTACTGCTTGTAAAATCGTATAGCATGACCGGTTTGGTAGTGGGTTAGTGATGGTCTGGAGAGGCATATCCATGCAGGAGCGCACAGACTGCCATTAGGTATTAGGATGAAATCCTTGGACCCATTGTCAGACCCTACACTGGTGCAGTGCCACAAAGAAGAAGAAACTGCCCCCTGTACCAGATGCGGGTATCAGATCCCTGCCCTCCTTACCAACTCGTGACAAAGGACCAGCCAATCTCACACCACGCTTTCATGTAACAATGCCACTCTCAGCTGCATCCTGCACAAAGATTTTCCAGCTCACAGCACCACAATCTAGGTGCCAACGGGCTGAGAGCGATTGTTACTGTGCTAATTAAGCAATTAACCCTTTAAATGCCACCTCCATTTTGGTCTGAGCAGGAGGAAGCTCGTAATTTTAGCAATACAGGTGATTATTCTAAAAGAATAATTGGTAACACACACTTTCACCATAGTCAGGTATGCTCAGAGAATTTATTCTATACAGTAGTACTCTTCAAGAGACGGGTTCTTTGTTAACCTTGTCCCTAAGCTCTTAATACAAGCTAACGCTTTTTAAAATAAGGTTTTAATAATGAAAAGGTCAAAGTTGGTGCAAATAAAATATTTACAGAAAAAAGGTATTTCAAAGAACTAGAGACAAAATTCAGCAATAGAAAAATAAGGTCGAATTGATGAGGAAGAATACTTGCAGTCAATATCCTGGGTGCTATCAGAGTTCAGGTGATGAGCCAGGTGTTATCGGTTCTCAAACTTGACAGATATTCCTGCTTTGATGGTAAAGGAGAACTCCCAACTGGTTAGGGATCTCCCTTTTTCTCTGGGATCAAAGGGGTGTTGACAGATGCCCCTGATCATTAAAACGGAGTGGCCATGGGCTCTTCTGGGGTTATGACAATATCAGGTCCCTCCCTTATTGACAATTTTATACCACTATTAATATCTTCCAATATGTACCGGTTGCATTCTTGAAACTAATAGATTATTATTCAGCAAGCATTGAATTTCGCATCCAGGGATACTACACACAGGGTAGCTCAGATAAACATGTCACCCAGGGAATATCTGACAGCTTCTATATGTGCTAGTGTAGTCATGTATGATCTTATTTCGTTCAGTACAACATTTCTAATTCAAATAAATACTTATTTTTAATGTGTCATGTTCCTGTCTGAGTTTATGAATTGTGTGTGGATTTGTTAAGTTTTGAATTGTGTAGAGCTCTATGATTGCCTTGTATGATCCCCATTAGTTCTGGTTATCCTTAATGGATTTGGTCAACGTTTTATGATAGGCCTGAACAGAAGAAACAGACATCCTGCCAGGACTTAATTAGCGGTTTACAGCTCTGCACAGGCCTAAGCGCTGGATTTTTATGTCTCAATGGCTCTTTTGAAGTGTAGAACCTATGCATTCCATGAATTAGAGGGAGGGGGTAATCACTGCGGCAAGGTGTAACTGTTCTGCAAGACTGTCATGGCTGACCTATAATGACTGAACAGCATGGCTGCTTGCTACAGCTTTTCGTATGTCCAGTACGGGATATCATTACACCCCCCCTCCCCTCATCTAACCCCTCCCATTCTTAACCCTGTTTTTTGCTGGTGTCCTAGCAAAGAGGTGATGGACTTCTATACTGAACCTCTTCCTGTGGAGGTTTTCTTTCTGTATTGATAATTCTTCTACAAAGATGATTCTCCTGTAAATTCCAGCTACACAATAGCCATTGTGGCACCTTCTGTCGCTTCTGGATTAGATGACTCTTCGGCAGATCCTTGGGGGACTGTGCCTGGACCTGCTGAGTTAAAAAAAAAAAGCATGGCTGACCTGTAATATTGATGACTTGTGTTGGATTCTGAGCACAAAGCCAGAATGGAATCTTCATTAATCCTGCCTACAGATGCTGTGTTGGTGAGTACAGGGCAAAAGCCCTTTAAAATCTATGCCCAGGATGCCTTTTCTCTCAAAATCCTGCATGTCGTGCCTCTTCCTTGTTCTGGGCAAGACTGCCAACAACTCCTGATTTCCTTTTAGTGGCATGGTATAGTGGTTTTTATCGAACATCTGGGCTTACAAGTGCTTGGCATAAAGGCATTCTTCTCCCACTACACAAGAGTAGAGCTCACAAGCACCCCTACGAGGACAGTATTTCATAAGCACAGCTGATCTCAAGAGTAAAGGAAAAGGACCAGATGGACTTGCAAGCTCAGGTTCTGCTTTTAGCTCTAATAAGGGTAGTAGTTTATCCCTGGGCTTTAGTACCCCTTAATCTGATGGTTGCCCCAAATCTGACTCTGGCCCAACTGCCACACCAGCTGCTTCTTTCTTACCCAGAGAGAAATTTTCTTCCACAATTTCAGATTTAATGGCTAGAATGTCTGGGTTTATTGAGGCTGTAGATAGCAGGGGGTCACACTCGTGCCCCTTCTACCTCACCTCCTGAATCCATTAAAGATTTAGCCCTTTTTTTTTAACTCTAGAGAAATGTAAATTTGTAAGAAGACGTAGCCTTCCAAACCAGCCAAGATTAGATCATAGGCTTCTTCCCAGTGATTTCCCCCACGTCTCAGAGGTTTCAAAACAATTGTGGAGTCTGGCCTATTATGGATCTGAAGATTCTCAACTTGTTCATGCAGGTTAAAAAATGCAATTTCCATATGGAAACGGACTCCCTCCTTCCAGGAGATCTTTTTAAAAATGGGGAGGGGTCCCCCCTCAAAACCCATATCAGATTCATAGGTCTGCTTTGTATTGTAAGGGGATCTCCATACCAAAATGTAAAAATAAATGGCATTGGACCCCCCAAAATCCATACCAGACCCTTATCCGAGAATGCAAGCCAATAAAGAGGGGGGGGGTGCTTTGGGGGCAGGGGGGCTTCCCCACACACAACCTTGGTCCAGTGGTTGTGGGGGGCCTGAGAGCGGGAGGCTTATCAGTAATCTGAAAGCCTCCTTTAACAAGGGGGCTCCCAGATCCCCGCCCCCCATATAAATGGGTATGGGGTACGTGGGTATGGGGTACACCTACTCATTTTGAAAAAGGTGCTCAATGGGTTAATAACACCATTTTTTAAAAAGCCCTTTATTTAAAAAAAAAAAAAAAAAAGCGCTAATGAGCGGTAGACATGGGTGCGGGGTCATCCTGTTATGGAGGTAACCCCCACCTCTATGTTTACCTGTCATTTAGCTGTGTCCCTGGATGGGAGCAGTCGTGTTTGGCAGGAATCTTTTTATTTTTTTTATCTTTATTTTTCGTTCAGGTCGGCGTTTGTGTTTTTTTTTTAATATTTTCAATAAAGAACTTGCCAAAAACTGGTTTTGTGTTTTTATCAACTTTATTCTCCTTGGTGAATAAGTAGGGGTACTATGGAGTAGTACGGTGGAGGGGTGCGCTTCCGTTGCTGTGAAAAAAATCCTGCCTGCAGCATCTTTGGAGCATTCTGGGGAGCTAAAAAAACCGCACCTTCCCATTGAAAGCAATGGAAAAAGTGGTAAAACCAGGGCAAAAAACGCACCCGCGATGCGTTTTTTTTTTTGGTGAGGTTTTTAAGTCGCATGTCCGTTAAAAAAAAAACACACCACAAACGCAGTAAAATCAATGCAAAATCGCCCCAAGGATATCCGATTCATTACTATTTTGGAGGGATGTGACTGCATTTGATGGATCACAGTCTTTTTATGTAAGCCTTTAACCACTTCAGCCCCGGAAGATTTTACCTTCTTCCTGACCAGGCCCTATTTTGCGATTCGGCACTTTAATGGACAATTGCGTGGTCGTGCGATGCTGTACCCAAACAAAATTTACGTCCTTTTTTCCCACAAATAGAGCTTTGTTTTGGTGGTATTTGATCACCTGTGTGTTTTTTAATTTTTGCGCTATAAAAAAAAAAAAAGAGCTACAATTTAAAAAAAAAAAAAAAAAAACAATATTTTTCACATTCTGCTATATAACATTCCCCCCAAAAAAATTTAAAAATCTATTTTTTTTAAGATTTTAGGCCAATTTGTTTTCTGCTACATATTTTTGGTAACAAAAATCGCAATAAGCCTATTTTGATTGGTTTGCACAAAAGTTATCGCGTTTACTAACTACGGGAAAGATTTATGTCATTTTTATTGTTTTTTTTTTTTTTTACTAGTAATGGCGGCAATCTGCAATTTTTTGCGGGACTGTGATATTGCAGCGGACAGATCGGACCCCTGACTGACATTTTTGACACTTTCGGGGGGACGAGTGACATTACTACAGTAATCAGTGCTAAAAATATGCACTGTTACTGTAATAATGACACTGGCAGGGAAGGGGTTAACCCTATGGGTGATCAATGGGTTAAATGTATGCCTCATACTTACTGATGTGTGTGTGTGTGTGTGTGTGTGTGTGTGTGGGGGGGGGGGGGGTTCTATGACAGAGACAGAGATCTCCTCCTGTCTGTCACTGAGAAGATCCGCCTGCTTTTGTTTACATAAGCAGGCGGGTCTTCTCACAGTTTCCCCGACGATCGGGGAAGGGAGGTGGCAATCGCCACCTCTCCTCCTCCAGCCCGACTCTCGCTGTGCCGCCGGAATCACTAGGAGTCCAGCGACGTAGGTCTACGTTGCTGGACCCAGGGGAGCCGCAGTAGGATTACTGTGAGCAGTTGGCAAGTGGTTAAATGCAGGGGTCTGCTGTTTTGTGTAATCTGTGATTTTTTTTTTTTGCCATTCAAGTTTTTATACAGTATATATGGTACATGTATGTGTGCATGTAGGACTTCTGCTAACCGGGAAGAAGATATATTGTTCTGTTGTGGGGGGTTTCGCTCAGTGCTAGTGCTTCTCAGTCCATTCAACAAATGCTGTTTAAGGGCTTGTTTGCCCACTTTTATTGAAAAAAAGGAAAAGTTCACACTGAAAATAAGTTTCCGAAACAGGGGTTTCCACCATCAACACAAACAGAAATTGCATTCAGCCTCCTGGCCCTCTCTAGCAGTGCAACTGCTCTGGCCTTTTGCCTTGGTTCTCCAGACCATGTAATTCCCATACAAGCTCTGTACTATGTTTCAAGTTAGGCCCCTTTCACACAGGCGGACCGTTCAGATCCGCCTGTCCGTTTTTTTGGCGGATCTGAACGGTCCCCCCATGCATTCCTATGGGGCATCGGATGTCAGCGGAGACATGTCCGCTGACATCCGACCCGATCTGATCCGTCAAATCTGGACGGATGGAAACCCTATTTTCCATCCGTCCAGCGGATCGGATCAGATGGGATCGGGTGAGAACGGACTGACGGTCCGTTGACATCCGATTTCCCCCATAGAGATGCATGGGGAACTGTCAGCGCGGAGACACAGCTGTCCTCCTGCTGCTCAGCGGGGGATGGGCGGCTTGATCCCCCGCTGAGAAAAACGGACTCCGTCCAACGGACGGAGTGTGTGAAAGGAGCCTTATAGAAAACATCTCAATGATGATCAGTGGAAACGGGATGCACCTGAGCTCAATTCTGAGTGTCATGGCAAAGGCTGTGAATTCGTATGTACATGTGATTTTTTTTAATTTATTTTATAAATTTGCAAAGATTTAAAACTAACGTTTTTCATGTGGTCATTATGGGGTATTGTTTGTAGAAATTTGAGGTAAATAATGAATTGAATACATTTTGGTATAAGACTGTTATATGATATAATGTGTAAAAAGTGAAGCGCTGTGAATACATTCCAGATGCACTGTGCACTTTTCTGTACTTGTTATAATACTTTTTTTCAATAAAGTTTTATTGTAAAAAAAAATAAAAAAGTAGGTGGTGAGGAGGCAATACAATGCCTTCTCACCACCTGTGAAATGTCACTGGGACTTGTGTAGCAACAATCAGGAACACCGTTGCTGGCATACACTGGTCTGGTGAACCTATGATTTAATGTGGCAGCAATCGGGAACATTGTTGCTGACTTACACTGGTCTGGTGACACTGCACTGTCAGGCACACTATAAGACCCCATTTACACTGCCGCAACCAGAAAGTCGCCTCGTAAGGGGCAACTTGTTAGCGCGACTTTCAGCGCGACTTCAGCGCGACTTTGCGCAAATTCAGAGCGACTTGTATGATAGACGACTTTGTACGACTTTGTATTTGGCCAATCAGAATATGATGGTTCTGGGTCATGCTCAATCACGCAAAAAAACGTTCTTAAAAATTGTCGTTTTTGATAGAGAGCCAATTATTGAAAAAATTATTGAAAAAAAAAAAAATTAGATTTCTTTTGGATTTAGTGTCTGGGGGGTCTAAAAAGTGTACCTGTGACGTTTCAGCTCTGTAGCCTGTCCAGAACCAGTAAAAAAAGATAATTTTTCTTAGAATTTTTAGTAATGCAGGGATGGGGCTCCGTTCCACCTGGGCGTTTTTGTTGCAGGCTTCTATTGGGCATTTTTTGGGCGTCTTTGGAGGCAGGCATGACATCTGAACTTCTGGGTGTGGGTATATACACACATACACACATATATGTATATATACACATATACACATATAGGTGTGAAAGGAGCGAAACCCCATCCCTGCGCTAATGAAATTATTTGCAGGGATGGGTTTCCGCTCCTTTCACACCTATATGTGTGTATGTGTATATAAATATATGTGTGTGTGTATAGATACCCCTATACAGAAGTTCAGATGTAATGCCTGCCTCCAAAGACGCCCAAAAAATGCCCGATAAACGCCTGCAACAAAAACGCCCAGGTGGAGTGGAGCCCCATCCCTGCACTACTAAAAATTCTAAGAAAAATTGTCTTTTTTTTCTGGTTCAGGACCATTTTAATGGAAAGTCGGATCACAAGTCACTTCAAATAAGATAAGGAGGCGACTCCCATTGAAGTCTATGGGACAAGTCGGATACAAGTCGCCTCAAAGTAGTACAGGACCCTTTTCTGAAGTCTGAGCGACTTCAGTAGTGCCAATTAAGACGGCACTCATTGATTAACATTGCTTTTGTTATGTCAAGCGACTTGGGGCGACTTGAGGGCACACAAGTCGCCTCACAAGTCGCGGCAGTGTGAATGGACTCTTACTGGCTTACACTGAACTAGTGTGGCAGCAATCATCATCACTGTTTCTGACTTACACCTGTCTGGTGACACTGGGACTGGTGTGGGGACTATCAGGCACACAGTTTGGTGGCTTGCACTGGTCTGGTGAGGCTGCAGCTGGAATGGTATTGATAAGGAACAATGTTGCTGGCATACACTGGTATAGTGTGGTGGCAATCAGGAACACTGATTCTAGCTAGTCTGGTCTGCTGTCACAGTGACTGGTGTGGTGATGATTGGAGACTGCTATCTCCAACTGCTACCCACTTTAGCTGCAGAGGCAGCGGCCAAAGGTTTACACATGCCATATCTGTGATGCTTTGCTTCTCATCAGTGGTGGGAAATTTACCCCATGTACGCCTGCCGACAATGACCATTTAAAGTGAATGGGAGTGCTTATGCATGATCCAAGGGGTTAAAGCAGGTGATGAGGAGGTGATACAACACCTCCTCACCACCTGTCAAATGCTGTATGAAGAGTGATCCAAACACAGATCACTCTTTAGAGAGCATAGCACATGTGAACAAGTCCTTATGATGACACTATTACTCGTTTGGCATTGAACAGGGACACTGGGACTGTTTTGGCATTGGTCAGGGACACTGGGACTGGAATGACAGTGATCAGGGACACTATGAGTGGTGTGGTGGGGATTAAGGACACTGTGACTTATGTGGCGGTGATCTGGAAACTGGGACTGGTGTGACAGCAATCAGGGACACTATGACTGGTGTGGTGGTGATTAGAGACACTGTGACCAGCAGCACTGGTCTGATGACATTGTACTGCTGTGGTGGTGATCAGAGACAATAGCTAGCAACACTGAAAAACAGTGATATCAGAGCAGCCAGTCATTGTACATGATCACCACCACAACAGTACAACATCACCATAGTGACACTGCACTTGCTCTGGTGACAGTATTTTCCAAAAATATATATTCTTTTGATATACTTTTACATATAGCCACCAGAGCAGTGCTGTATTACCATAGTGACACTGTACTGGTCTGGGGGGGGTCTCATGATGACCATATAAGCAATCAGTTCTAACACCATTTGGCTGCATTCATGCATCCTGTGTCTTTCACTGTGATTGCTCACAGCAATCACATTGTACAGGGCCTTGTACCTCGATCTGTGATCCTTTGTGTCTGAGGGACACAGCCTTGGTCGGGACAAGGGGTGGGCAGGAGGGGAAGCTGCCCTGGGCGTAATGGTTTATTGCAGGGATGGGGGCGTCTTGACCCTAAGCCTAAGGGAAGGGGGGGCGCAGTTTGGCATCTTTGCCCTGGGCGGTGGATGAACTTGTCTCGGCACTGGACACAGCAATCACATTGCATCACCCCATGCCCTTGAGGGCACGCACGGGTGGCTAGATTGGGAGGATGTACGGGTAGGTCCTCCCAGAACAGCACTTTTCCTGTCCAGCTGTTTATTTATTATTATTATTTAGTGGCCGGACAGAAAGTGGTTAAGTAATACCTTCCATGAAGATCTTTGTTCAGGCACATTATGTTAAGAGATAACAACTGTGAAAAAGGGGTAAGAAAAAAAAAGGTTAAAAAAAATATGGTAAAACCATATTTTATGAAAAGAAATCATAGCAATTGTTTAACCTCCCTGGCGGTCTGATTATGTCACAATTTTTGATCTAAAAGCGGTACATTGTTTTGCATAGAAATCTGTTGTTTTATATTTTAGGCCTGTAATTCTTAGGAATAACTCACTTAAATCTATCCAAAAAAGTCTAGTAGACATCCGTGTATGATAAAGTTTAAAACACAAAATCATAAATTATAATATAATATAATAATACATTTTATTCAATAATATAATCAAACCAAAAACACCTGAAATATGTACAAACAAATTATTACTAGTCACTGTAATAATGGTTTAGTAAACATCTCGGGTATGAAAGATTTTGAAACATGGGACTGCACAAAGTCTGACGTCACAATCGGGACAATAGAATCTGGTTTTCTTTCCTATTTTCTTCCACTGTCATCAGTGTTGGGGTAGTTACTCAAAAAATGTAACTAGTTACTAGTTCCTTCTGTAAATTGTAATGAGATTACTTTACTTGTTACTTCATTTGAAAAGTAACTTCACTACTTATTACTTTACTTTACTTTTGAAAAAAAATATGAACAAATACCAATGCGCATATTTATTTGTAGTGCACAAAAAAACAATACAATATTTATTGTTTTATTTATATATATATTTATATATATATATATATATATATATGACCACAGTGTGCCCCCTTTCAAGGCCAGAGTGACCACAGTGTGCCCCCTTTCAATGCCACCACAGTGTACCCCCTTTCAATGCCAGAGTGACCACAGCGTACCCCCTTTCAATGCCCGAGTGACCACAGCGTGCCCCCTTTCAATGCCAGAGTGACCACAGTCAGTGTGCCCCCAGATTGACCACAGTGTGCCCCCTTTCAATGCCAGAGTGACCACAGTCAGTGTGCCCCCAGATTGACCACAGTGTGCCCCCTTTCAATGCCAGAGTGACCACAGTCAGTGTGCCCCCAGATTGACCACAGTGTGCCCCCTTTCAATGCCAGAGTGACCACAGTCAATGTGCCCCCAGATTGACCACAGTGTGCCCCCTTTCAATGCCAGAGTGACCACAGTCAGAGTGCCCCCTTTCAATGCCAAAGTGACCACAGTGTGCCCCCAGATTGACCACAGTGTGCCCCCTTTCAATGCCAGAGTGACCACAGTGTGCCCCCAGATTGACCACAGCGTGTCCCCTTTCAATGCCAGAGTGACCACACTCAGTGTGCCCCCAGATTGACCACAGTGTGCCCCCTTTCAATGCCAGAGTGACCACAGTCAGTGTGCCTCCAGATTGACCACAGTTTGTCCCCTTTCAATGCCAGAGTGACCACAGTCAGTGTGCCCCTTTCAATGCCAGAGTGACCACAGTGTGCCCCCAGTTTGACCACAGCGTGTCCCCTTTCAATGCCAGAGTGTCCACAGTCAGTGTGCCCCCAGATTGACCACAGTGTGCCCCCTTTCAATGCCAGAGTGACCACAGCCAGTGTGCCCCCAGATTGACCACAGTGTGCCCCCTTTCAATTCCAGAGTGACCACAGTCAGTGTGCCCCCAGATTGACCACAGTGTGCCCCCTTTCAATGCCAGAGTGACCACAGTCAGTGTGCCCCCAGATTGACCACAGTGTGCCCCCTTTCAATGCCAGAGTGACCACAGTCAGTGTGCCCCCAGATTGACCACCAATGCACTTACCTGCAGTGGCGGGCATCTTCTCCTCAGTCCCCCGCTCTCCTCAAGTCCTCCCGCCTCCTCCTCCCCGCGTCTCCTCGTTGGGTACTCCCGCCTCCTCCTCCCCGCGTCTCCTCGTTGGGAGTCTCAGTCTGCGGACTTTACCTTCCTTTGTTATCTCAGTCTGTCACTGTGTCACTGTGTGATTGCCGCTTACACCGCCAGGTCCGCCACCCGCCACTGGGATTGCTGGTGATCTCTGCGCCCTCTCAGTCTCAGACAGCCGCCCACCTCACAGAAACTTCTTCTCCCTCACTCCGAGTCCACGCCCACGGCAGCTGCGGAGGGAGCGGAGAATCACTCCACCGACGAGGAGGGCGCCGGCCGCAGAGCATAGGCAGTGGGCGGCCGGCGCCCAGCCGGAACTATAATGTGCAGCGGTTCATGCGACGCGGCTCTTCATGATAGATACCTACGTGGCCCGAAAATGGAAAAAAGGTTCGCCTCCTGGGACCCTCTTTTGAGCAGATGGGGCCCAGGGAAACTAACTTATTTAAGGCCCTGGGTAGTAAAAGCAGGAGTGGGTGGCTGAAGCTATTAAAATCGTTTTATTATATAGGCAATAAAGCTGCCCTGATTGTATGATGATCGCACAGCTTGAGTAACGCAGGAAAGCGTGTTCCTCAAGCCGTGTAAAGTAATTTAGTTACCGATCTTACAAATGTAACTCGTTACATTACTACGTAAAAAAAAAAAAAGTAACGTAGTTACTGTAATCCGTTACATTGTAACTAGTTACCCCCAACACTGACTGTCATCTCCACTGTCACCCACACACATTCTTGTAGGTGCTGAATTTTTCTCAGTTGTTGGGATGTAGTCCATGAAGTGACGACCAGTCAGGCGTTCCGGCTTGACAACGCCAACAGCACGATGTCCAGATCTGTTCACAGCCATTGATGGTGTTTGGTGACTCAGAAAGATTTGTTTGGCAACTTTCCAAATGAAGTACGAATGAATAACAGGCTTGTCACTTTTTTCAAACAGAATGTATGCATTCCACAAGCATTGTTCAAGAAGATATCTGAAGATCTTCTCATAGTACTTCTTTTGCTGTTTCCTCATTGCTGGGTAGAATGTCATTGCTTTGTCAGCTCTGTCGACACCTCCCATAGTGTTGTCTGTAGTCTATCCACTACTTGTGGCTTCATGACTTCTTTCCCACCTTTCAAGTGTACCATAACAGTGGAGGTATTATGCAATGTACTCATTAGGCACACATCTTTCTTGTCACGCCATTGCAGTGCCATCATTTTGCCTTTCTGCCAGGCAATCATTTCTCCTGTCTTGAGCTTCTTTTTGCCAAACATTGGCATCATTTCGCGCCGGTATGCCCTTACGGTTCCATTGGCATCGGTTTTGTTTTGCAGTAGAACCTCATAGTTCAAAGTTCAGGAGACGTATAAAAGTTGTCCGTTGTTACACAATAGCCCTGATTTAGCAATGGCTCAATTAGTGAAAGAACAGAAGATGTTGCCATTCCATAATTGCTATATTTTTGGTTGAATTTTGTTCCTTTTCCAGTGTATAGCACTGAATTCCAAATGTAGCCAGTTGACGATTCGCATAGCATGTAGGATTTTTCGCCAAATCGTGCCCTCTTTGATGTAATGTATTGCACCCAGCTGAGCCTTCCCTTGTAGGCCATTAGACTTTAATCTATGCTGTTGTCTCTTTCTGGCACATACCTCCGTTGGAAATTCTGTAGAATCATTTGAAATACTTCCCAAATTTTCTTCATTTTTGGTGCAGGATGCGTAGTTTCATCAAATTCTTCATTGTTTTCAAAGTGTAGATATTTCATTATGAGGGAGAATCTGTACTCTGACATGACCGTGCCAAAGAATGGAGTGACAAGTAATGTATTGGTTGTCCAATACCACTTCTGCAGGGGTTTCCTCACCACTCCCTGAATAATTATTAGGCCCAGAAACTTCCAAAATGTCCTCTTTGGTCACTGGTTCTCACTTTCTGCATCTTGAAAATTTCCGATGCATAGCCAATTGTTGCTCTTTGTACCGGTTTGTCTCGGTAACTATTTTTTCAATAACCTCATCGGTCAGTAATAATTGTAGGTATGCCAAGGGGTTGTCATGGTCAACGTCAACTTTCATACCAGGTGCTCCAGTAAGTGGGAATCTTGGGGGCGCTGTCTGATTCGTACCGCAGTCAATAGAGCACCAAGTTCTCACATCGCTGAGCTCAGTCGCAGAATCATTGCTGTCGTCACTTTTACAACCTGATGACGAATTTTCCCACGAATCACTATAGCTCAGTTCTTCAAATAATTCCGATTCACCGTCACTCTTTTCCAGTTAATCTAAAAGCGCTTTTGAGCTAAAAGAATGCTTTCTGGACGTCATGGACGTTCTAAATTTTCCAGGCACAAAGAACCGCAAAAGTACAGGCAGGGCACTTGAAAAGCCACTAGCTGAAAACCTGTGGTAAAATGGCTTGATACAAAGTTGTAATTCTAACAGAATACACTGCATCATGTAATTTGTTTTTATTTATTTTTCGGCGCTCGCAGGCAAGGGAACCAAAAGACAGGTGCCAGCATCGGCCTGATCACACATCAAGGACAGCGGGAGGATGGCTGAAGGACAGTGGGGGAGGACGGCGGGGGATCGCAGTGGAAGATAAGTTTGAATGCGGGGTAATCCCCAGTGTGGCTCAGGGTTACAGCTTTTGGCACTGTATATTAACCCCGAGCCACACTCGGGAATACCGCCAGGGAGGTTAATACTCTTTAGAAAACAAATTTTAAATTAAAGTTTAGACTCTAAGTAATGATGCCATGTACTCAAAACACAGACACATTAGTATTTTATACTGTAGTTCACTCTAGTAAAAATCCATTTTCTCAGTCAATTTTTGTCACATGGCAAATATCTGAACTCTCATGACACCTGCTGGCAAAACTCCTAATGTGCAATTCATGGGTTTTAACCACTTTACCACCGGAGGATTTTTCTGCTTTACGTCCAGGCCACTTTTTGCGATTCGGCACTGTGCAAATTTAACTGACAATTGCACGGTCATGCAACACCGTACCCAAACGAAATTTACGTCCTTTTTTTCCCACAAACAGAGCTTTCTTTTGGTGGTATTTGATCACCTCTGCGCTTTTTATTTTTTGCGATATTAATTAAAAATGCGACAATTTTGAAAAAATAACAATATTTTTCTACTTTGACAGTTTAAAAATATCCAATATATTCCATTTGTGTCATATATTTTGTCCAAAATGTATTTAGCTACATGTCTTTGACAAAAAGATTCTCAATGAGCGTATTTTTAACCGCTTTAAGACCGGAAGATTTTACCCTATTCCTGACCAGGCCATATTTTGCGATTTGGCACTGCATTACTTTAACGGACAATTGCGCGGTCGTGCGATGCTGTACCCAAATTAAATTTATGTCCTTTCCCCCCTCCCCACAAATAGAGCTTTCTTTTGGTGGTAATTGATCACCTGTGCGATTTTTACTTTTTGCGCTATAAACAAAAAAAGAGCGACAATTTTGCAAAACTAACAATATTTTTTACATTTTTTTTATATGAAATTCCCCCCCCCAAAAAAAAAAATGTAAAAATCTAAATTTTTTAACATTTTAGGCCAATTTGTTTTCTGCTACATATTTTTGGTAAAAAAAATCGCAATAAGCATATTTTGATTGGTTTGTGCAAAAGTTATCGCAGCTAGTACGGGAAATTTATGTCATTTTTATTGTTTTTTTTTTAACTAGTAATGGCGGCGATCTGGCGGTGATCTGCGATTTTTTTTTTGCGGGACTACGACATTGCGGCGGACAGATCGGACTCTTGACTGACATTTTTGACACTTTTGGGGGGACCAGTGACATTACTACAGTAATCAGTGCTATAAATATGCACTGTTACTGTAAAAATGACACTGGCAGGGAAGGGGTTAACTTCTATTGGTGATCAAGGGGTTAATGTATGCCTGGTGCTTACTGACGTATGTGGGGGGAGGGGACTGTGTGACACAGGCACAGATCGCAGGTTCAGCTATGCTGAATCCTGTAATCTGTCCCTGCCTGTCACTTAGGAGATCCCCCCCGCTTTGTTTACACAAGTGGGCGGATTTCCACACTCGATCCCCGACGGTGATGACCGCCGCTCCTCCCCTGGCCCGACTCCCGCTGTGACTGAATACAGTGGGAGCGAGCCTCCGGCGGCTCGCGCGCGCCACCCATAAGGGGTGGAGTCCAGCGCCATAGGTCTACGTCCCTGGACGATAACTAACCACTTTGCCGCAGTAGGCTCAACGTGAGCGGTCGACAAGTAGTTAAACAGAATACTTCTAAATTTAGAGGTCTAAAACCATACTGTATTAAAGACTACTGTAAGTAGAAAATTACAGTGTCTAAAAGTATTGTGTATAATGTCATTCATAAGAAAAAAACGCCTCACTCTGTGTTTAACACTTGGGTATTTAAAGCTGAACACCAGTAAAATAATGTTTTGGACTCATCACCAGTTACAAAAGTAATCACAAAACTGCTGGTCTGCTGGTTTTCTTCTCCCAGGATACAGAGCTTTATGTGAATGGACAGGAGAGATCTTGTCATTCACCTGCCCCTCCTCCATTCACAGAATGCCTTACCTTCAAGGCAAGTGACACGATCCCTTACAGTTTTAGCCACTGCTGCTATCTCCAGTAGTGCATACGCTTTTATTAGAGGCAAATTACTGAATGGGACTGGTGTTTTGTGCCTTATTTTTTTTCTCTACCAGGGTTGAGCTTTAAAGCATATCTTAACCCAAAAGCAAAAATGTAATAATGTAAGATATGGGGAGAAGATAGTGTTGAATACATTAGTAGACCTTGATGGACTTGACTAACAAATTTAAGCTGAACTCCAGCAAACAGTTTTTAACCACTTCCCCCTAGGACGACGTCATATGATGTCGTAAACTTTGCGGGGGTATACCGGGATGATGCCTCTATCTAGAGGCATCATCCCGGTACCGTTGTTTGAAGCCGACGGTCGGCTTTCCGTCGGTACTGATCGATGCGGCTCGGGAGCCGCTCGATCGTTACCCGGGGGGGCGGGAGGGGACGTCCCCCCCCTCCCGCCGCCTTCCGCGGCTTTTACCGGGGCTCCCGTCTCACCGGGAGCCCCGAGCATCCAGCCGGCACGTCCGCCGGCTGGATGGAGTCCCGATGAATGCCGGAAACGGCATCGATCGGGTCTCCGATGACGTAACCCGGAGGCGGCGTCCATGACGTCACTTCCGGGTTAGTGTGCTGCAAAACAGCGCCAAATTTGAAAAACGGCTGTATGCAAAAACACAGTTTTCGGCGTTTTGCATACAGGGAAGTGTAGTGGAGGGGTCGAGGGTCTTTTAGACCCTCGATCCCTCCATAAAGTGTACTTGTCACTGCATATTGCTGTCACAAGGGATGTTTACATTGCTTGTGACAGCAATAAAAGTGATCAGATTTTTTTATTTTTTTTAAAAACTGTAATAAAGTTAAAAAAATAAATAAAATAAATGGGAAAAAAAAATTTAGCCGCCCCGATCACCGTTAGCTCGCGCACAAAAAAAAACGTATACGGAAGTCGAGCCGCAAATGAAATCGCTGTTCAAACCACACATGTGAGGTATCGCCGCGATCGCCAGAGCGTGAGCAATAATTAAAAAAAAAGAGCTACACTCCAACTCTAAACTGGTAACCGTTAAATAAATTTAAAGTGTCGCCTATTGAGATCTCTATTGACCGTAGTTTGTCGCCATCCCACAGGGGGGCGCAATTTTAAACCGTAACATGTTGGGTATCTATTTACTCGGCATGACATCATCTTTCACAATATACAAAAAAAATGGGCTAACTTTACTGTTTAGTATTTTTTAAATGCAGTGAAATGTAATTTTTCCCAAAAAAATGGCGTTTTAAAGACCGCTGCGCAAATACCGCGTGACAAAAAATATTGCAATGACCGCCATTTTATTCTCAAGAGTCTTTGCTAAAAAAATATATATAATGTTTGGGGGTTCTAAGTAGTTTTCTAGGAAAAAATACTGGTTTTAACTTGTAAACACAAAGTGTCCGAAATAGGCCTGGTATGGAAGTGGTTAAGCACAGCAACATTTTTTTTTTTTTGGATAAAGGTTTTAATCAATTGGATAAAAGCTAATCGTTGTAAGCATCTGTGCCAGTGTTAAACAGTTAGTCTCGACCCTCTGACTGCAAGTGATGCTGCACAACTTGCTTTGTTTAAAGTGGTTCTAAAGGCAGAAGGATTTTTATCTGAATGCATTCTATTTTTTCAGATAAAAAAACCTTCAGTGTGCAGCAGCCCCCCAATACTTACCTGAGCCCCATATCGATCCAGCCGTGTTGCACGAGAGACTCGGCTGTCTGGGACTTTCCTTCCTGATTGGCTGAGAGACACAGAGGGCGCCATTGGGTTCCTCTGCTGTCAATCAAAGTCAGAGAGGAAATGAGGAGAGAGGGGGGCAGGGCCAAGCCGCGGTTTTGTGTCTGAATGAACACAGAGCTGCGGCTCGGCTTAGGTGCCCCCATAGCAAGCTGCTTGCTGTGGGGGCACTCTGCAGGAGGGAGGGGCCTGGAGCACTGGCGAGAGCCCTGAGAAGAGGAGAATCTGGGCTGCTCTGTGCAAAACTCCTACACAGAGCAGGTAAGTTAACATGTTTGTTAATATAAAACCAAAAAAACCCCAAGACTTTAGTATCACTTTAACCACTTGCCCGACCACCAGCAGTACATATACTGCGGAAAGTCGGCTCTGTCCCGCAAAATGACGTAACTGTACGTCGTTTCGCGTGACAGCTGGTGGGGGCACACGTGCGCCGATTGGCTACAGGGAGAGCCAATTAGCAGGTCTGGCGGCCACAATTGCCACCGGGCACCCCCGATCGCTCCCCATGGAGACAGAATGTTCTGTCAGTAATGAACACAGGGATTCTGTGTTCCTCCCATTTAGGAACACAGGTCTCTGTGTTCATCCAACAAGCCCATCCCCTGCACAGTTAGAAAGCACCCCCTAGGGATAAATTTAACCCTTTGATCGCCCCTGGTGTTAACCCCTTCCCTGCCAGTGTCATTCTTACAGTAACAGTGCATATTTTTAGCACTGATTACTGTAGTAATGTCACTGGTCCCCCCCACCCGCGACACGGCTAGCTCCTCCCAGAACGCTGCATGACCGCGCAATTATCACTCAATGTGAGACAGCACCGGAAGTTGAAAATTGGCCTGGATCATCTGCTTTGCCTTCTCTGTGGGTGCTAAGTTTCCCCCGGCCTTTACTGGGTTCACAGTTGTGGCCTGTATAGTGTAGCAGTAACTGCAGCTGCCACCTTTTTATTTTGGGTGTGTGCCCTTTGCATTGGATTTCTCTGCCTGCCGCCTCATGGAGGCCTGAAGGCCTACTTGGATGGGAGGGCAGTTTGGGGGCAACACAGCAGCAGCTTTAAGCAGCTCTGCACTTTCCCACGGTGCACAGGAACATTTTGCTGGGGACATAGCACAGCTTGGGGGGTGTTAAGCTTTCCTTGTTGGGGATCAACCTCTGTGATCACCTTTACTCCCCAGTTGTAGGGCATATGGAAGGCCAGTAACTGAAAAACCGAGGGTTCTGGAATCATTGCATATGAGCTGTGGGCTCTTTGATATTGCTTATCCCAGTGATTTGCTCTTTCCTGCCTGTAGATCATCTCTTTCTATACTGGTTTTGTTCTCAGGCTTTGGATGCTTCAGGGTTGGTTTTAACTTTTCGCTTCTTACAGTTTGCAATGGACAACTTTGTTTCCTATTTTGAGTAGGCTTAGTTGCTGAATTCCTCAAAGAATCATGCCCCTCCTTCTCTGTCCTCTTCTGAGGTTTCTAACAAGGAACCTTCCTCAGCCACCAACCCCCCTTTGGTGGCAGATCCAGATCCTTAAAGCGGAGTTCCAGGCACAGAATCGTTTTTTTTTTTTTTAATTTCCCCCAAACAGTGACCCTTAGACCTCTATACATCCGCTAATCCTGGTTCATACAATGAAATAATCGGTTTGCAAGCATAAAATCTTACTTTATAAAATTTGCGATGAGTGCCGCCATCTTTGTTCTGGATCGCCGAGTCCGTTGTGGGGAAATGTCTTCCCTTCTTCCTGGTTCTAGTGGGCGGAGGCCGGTGAATCCAGTGTGAAATCTCGCGCATGTCCAGTACTATGCGATCAGCATAGTATAGGGATGCCTATCATTGCATTATTTCCTGTTTGGAAATAACGCAATTGAGAGGAGCGGCCGGCCGCCTACGTCACTGCCAATTGCATCCTGGGAGCGACGAGTAAGAGCTCACAGGACGCATTGCAGGACAGGAAGTGACGGCGCGGGCCGCGGCCGAGGAAGGAGGAAGTCGATGGAAAGGTGAGTATATTATCCTCTCTAAAAAGGTAAGGAAAAAAAAAAAGGCCGGGAATATCCAATTCAGGCACAGGAAAGGATAAGGAAGCAGATACCGTCAAATCTACAGACACGATTCTGTGCCCGGAACTCCGCTTTAAGGCAGCAAGGAGGAGGTGCCAGCTGCCAATTTGATGCAAGGCCAAGAGTTAGTATCAGTTGTTATTAATGTTTAAAATTGAGGAGACCTCGTCCAAGGATTCTGCTGTTGTCCTTGATACTCTAAAGTGCAAAAGGTCTTCTGAGGTCCTTGTGTGCAAAGAACACCACACACTTGTGGTCAGCAATGTAGTGGTGTCTCACAGAGAAGCCAAGCCGCTTTTCCACTGGATAAGGCTTCCCAATTGTTACACGACACATTCTGGGGAGAAAGGTTTCCCCTTCCTCAAGATCATGCTTGCAGGAATTTCTGGCCTTTTTAATACACCCACTTAACACTTTCACTGCTGGATAATTAACCGCTTCAATACAGGGCACTTTCACCCCCTTCCTGCCCAGGCCAATTTTCAGCTTCCAGCGCTGTCACAATTTTAATGACAATTGCGCAGTCATACTACACTGTACCCATATGAAATTTTTATAATTTGTTTTCACACAAAATAGAGCTTTCTTTTGATGGTATTTAATCACCACTAGGTTTTTTTATTTCTTACAAAATTTTTTTTTTTTTAAAATAAGTAATTTTTCTCCTTCACTGATGTGCGCTGATGAGGCGGCACTGATGGGCACTGATGAGGTGCCACTTAGGGGCACTGATCAGGTGGCACTTATGGGCACTGATGAGGAGGTACTAATATGCCGCACTGATGGGTGGCACTGATAGGTGGCACTGAGAGGCGGCACTGATGGGCACTGACAAGCGGCACTGATAGGCACTGACGGGCGGCACTGATGGACACTGATGGGTAGCACAGATGAGCAGGCACTGACTGGCAGCACTATGTGCACTGATTGCGGGCACTGATGGTGGGCACTGTGAGCACTAATGGTGGGCACTGATGGTGGGCACTAATTGGCACTGTTTTTTCACTTTTCTGTAATCGGGGCACTGATGATCAGTGCCCTGATTGCCTGTCCTAGTCTTCCCTTTAAAGGAGGAGCCGCTGATTGGCTCTCCTCGCCACACACTCTGACAGTGAGAGGCGAGGAGAGCCGATAAATGGCACTTCCTCATTTACATGTGACCGGCTGTGATTGGTCACAGCCAATCACATGGGTAAAGAGCCATGTCATTGGCTCTTTACCAAGATTGGGATTGCGCCATGTCCTAGCAACGTGTCGGGTGCGCGAGAGAGGCTGTTCTGGTGCGCCATCAGCGTCCGAAAACGAGAGCTGCACTGCTCCACCCGTCATTTGACGGTGGGCGGGCAGTAGGTGGCTAAATAAACCCTTAATACAGAATATTCTGTCTCTGCGCGGCATTCTGAGGACTCAGTTGTGGAATTTAGTAGCTGAATTGGAGAACCTAAAGTATTGTAAAGCTACATTTTTTTTAAATTTTATTTATTAGAATAATAAACTTTATTCACTTGCCTGCTCTGTGCAATAGTATTGCACAGAGCAGCTCTAAAAATCCTGCTCGGTGGTCCCCTGCCGGCGCTGTTCACTCCGCTTCTCTGAGTGCTCTCATAGCAAACAATGGCTCCTGCTGCTCTCAGTAAAGCCTGTGAATGCAGAAAGAGCATAGAGAAGGGCTGCCAGAGGGGCAGCGCTGGATCGAGCTTGGTGTCAGATAACGTTGGAAGTTTTTTCTACCCTAAAGTGGTTGTAAAGTCTCGTTTTATTTTTCCTATTAAACTAACAAAGATGTTATACTTACCTGCTCTGTACAGTTTGTTTCGCACAAAACAGCCTGGATCATTCTCTTCTCAGGTCCCTCTTTGCTGCTCCTGTCCCCTTCCTCCTGTTGAGTGCCCCCACAGCAAGCAGCTTGCTATGGGGGCACCCAAGCTGCAGCTCGGTGTGTCCATTCAGACATGGAGCTGCCGTTCGGCCCTGCCCCTCTCTCTCCTGATCGGTTAACTGACTTTGATTGACAGCCGCAGGAGCCAATGGCGCAGCTGCTGTGTCTCAGCCAGGGGGGGGGGACTGGGGCAGGGGGGCAATTGCCCCCTGGGCTGCTCTGATGCCCTGTAAAAAGGCTGCATTGCTTCCTCTACAGACATGCCTAAAGGATTCCTGGTGAAAAGAAGTAAAAAGCCCCGGCTGCAGACCTACTGTATGCAGCTTAAAGACCAGGACAGAGCGCAGCTCGCCCCTTCCCCCCCAGCATGGATGGTGTAAACTGTGTCTGAGCAGAGGCCGGTTTAATGCCCCACTGGAGACTGTCCTCCCCCTGGCCACCCCCAACCGAGCTGTCCCAGCTCCCCCCAACTGCCCCCTGCTGGTCAGGTTGGGAACCAGAATTCAGTCGGTGAGTAGAGAGTACCTGGAGCGGAGCTGCAGCCTGAAATGAGGGTCGAGAGGAGGGCAGGAAGAGGGAGAGTGGAAGGGGCTGAGTGGCTTCACCATGGGCTTCTGGTTTGTACTTGCCCCCTGGGCTGAAACTTGCCAGTCTGCCCCTGGTCTCAGCCAATCAGGAGAGAGAGTCCCAGATGGCCGAGGGACTTGTAGACATTGCTGGACAGAAATGGGGCTCAGGTAAGAATTAGGGGGGCTGAGAGCAGCTGCTGCAGTGCACACCGAAGGTTTTTTATCTTAATGTATAGAATGCATTAAGATAAAAAAAAAAAAACCTGCTGCCTTTACTTACAACTCCTTTAATACAGAGAATGCATTAAGAAAAAGAAAAACCTTTTCTTTTAGAACTACTTTAAAAACAACCCAACAGGTGAGCTGTTGGAGGACTTGAGTGATTGCAGTAGAAGTAGAACTTGAGTGATTGCAGTAGAAGTAGAACCAAGAAATTGTAGTAAATTCCCCCTTTTTTTGTTGATTTTTAAACATTTAGCACCTTGTCCTCTTGTGAGCTCAGCAGAATGTGTTTTAATATTTCTTTCGAAGGCTTCATTCACACCTGAGCGTATTGTTTTCAGAAGTTTTTTTGGGCGTTTTTCAGGCTATTTTTGGGCTTTTTTCAGGCGTTTTTTGCAGGTATTGACATCTAACAAAAACGCTTGTAATCTGCCAAAAAAGAAGTTCATGTACTTTTTTGAGCTTCAGGTGACAAAACGGTCATATGTGAACAGGGGCCATTGAAATGAATGGGGTTTTGCTTGTTGGGTGTTTTTAAGACTTCAGAGATGAGCGTTTGGCGAGCTGAAAAAAGCTCAGGTGTGAATAGGGCCCAAGGGCTCATGCACATTTAAGCTAAAAAAAAAAAGCTGCTTTTACAGGCATTTGAGCTTTTATTTTAGCTTGAAGAAGCTTGTGCTTTTTTGTGCTCTTTTGCACATTTATACTGAGCTTATTCAAGCTGCTTTGAGCATAAACTTTTTTTTCACATAACCCCCCCCCCCCCCAAGCTCATTTGTCATGCTTTTTTGCGTGTTTTTGGCCACTTGTCTGCTCAAAAATGCGAGTTTGCGTGGCATGGAGCAGAGCAGCCACTTCTGATGTGAGCTCCGCTCTGCACTGGACTTAAAGCCGTCATACCAGGGTCAGAAGATCACAGATTCACACTGCTTACACCCCCCTGGTCACCCGAGCACCGTGCATGCCTACTTCAAAGAAGAAACAGCGTAAGGGACTTCCTAAATCGCTCACCTATTACCTCCTACGATCCCATGAGAAATTCAGCATGGCTGAACATGGCGCTGAGTCCCTCTTCAACTGCAGTTACAGCTACTATGTCTTCCACACCAGAGCCTCCTCAACATGCTGCAAGCTCTGCATCAAACTGTGAGTACACCCCCCTCACAAAAAGTGACTTAGATAGCAGCCTGGAGACCCTCTGCACTACATTATTAAGTAAATTCCACACAGAACTGCAAAAGTCTACCTCCACATTATCACAGGAAATTGCAACTTTGGGCACCCGCACTGACCTCCTTGAAAATAAGCATGACGAGCTAGCCATTGCTTATAATGACCTCTCCAGAGAGCATGAATCCCTATCTTCAGCCTTTTCCCAATCACAGGCTCATGTTGAAGATCTGGACAATAGAAACAGGAGGAACAAGCTCAGAATCAGAGGAGCCCCTGAGTCAGTCACAGACCTGACAGCATTTTCCACTAGGCTGTTCCAGAGCCTTCTCCCTGATCAACCTGCACAGGCATTTACTTGCAATAGGATTCACCGTGCCCTGAGAGACAACCCCCCCCCCCCCCAGAGACATCATGCTCTGCATGAAAGACTTCCTTATTAAAGAAGAATTTAAGAGCTGCTCGTAACACCCGAAACCTCAAACTCGACGGTATTCCAATCCAGATCTATCTGGATGTATCACAAGCCACGTTAGACAGGTGAAGAAAGATGAAAGAAATAATATATGTCTTATCCTCAGCAAGAATCCGCTATCGATGGGGTTTCAATTTGCATTAATTGTTCCACATAATGGCTCCACCTATATAGCCACATCCATTCCAGAAGGTCAAGATATTCTAGTCAAATTGGGTCTCCTTGACCCGGGAACAATAACTCGCACCCCCTTAACCCCACGTCCTATTCCAATTTGGAATATGCCTACTGCACGCAGGGACAGGCGTAGACTCCGCCATGAAGCTGGTCCACAATTTCAAGACTAAATATTAATCTCTAATAGTTGTGGTTGTATTCTTGGCATCCTTTTCCATACTCTATAATTCCATATTTTTTTACTTGGTTGCATTTCAAATTTTTTAGTTTTGTTGCTCATCACTGAAGAAGAATGCCCTTTTCATACCCACAGCTGTTACCATTCTGACTGTTCTATCATACTGAGGACATCTTGTGGTTGTTTCACCAAACTACAACCTGTTACTTCCCAAATGACATGTTTGCTGGAATGGTGTATTGCACTGAGGACACCTAATGTCACCTTTGTAGATGGCAACATTCTTTAGAGCCCTCATTTCTTTTCATAGTGATTTGTTATATTTATACTATGTTGGTTTTCAGATTTTAATTTCTCCCAAATCTTATAACAGGTTTAACCACTTTACCACTAGAGCATTTTGCTGTCTTACGTCTGGGCCACTTTTTGAGATTCGGCGCTGTGCGACTTTAACTGACAATTGCGCGGTCATGCGACGCCGTACCCAAACAAAATTTACGTCCTTTTTTTCCCACAAACAGAGCTTTCTTTTGGTGGTATTTGATCACCTGTGCGATTTTACATTTTTGCGCTATAAACAAAAAAATAGCGTTTATTTTGAAAAAATAACAATATTTTTCACATTTTTTTATATGAAATGCCCCCCAAAAAAGATGTAAAAACCAATTTTTTTTTAAATTTTTGGCCAATTTGTTTTCTGCTACCCATGTTTGGTAAAAAAAATTGCAATAAGCGTATTTTGATTGGTTTGCGCAAAAGTTATTGCGTTTACTAACAAAGGGAAAGATTTATGTCATTTTTGGTGTTTTGGCGGCGATCTGCGATTTTTTTTGCGGGACTGCGACATTACGGCGGACAGATCGGACCCTTGACTGAGATTTTTGACACTTTTGGGGGTACCAGTGACATTACTGCAGTAATCAGTGCTATAAATATGCACTGTTACTGTAAAAATGACACTGGCAGGGAAGGGGTTAATTTTATTGGAGAGGGAGGGGTTAATGTATGCCTGGTGCTTACTGACGTGTGGGGGGGGAGGTGACTGTGTCAGACAGGGACAGATCGGATGTCCAGCTATGCTGAACACTCCGATCTGTCACTCCCTGTCACTGAGGAGATCCGCCCGCTCTGTTTACACAGGCGGGCGGATCTCCAAACTGGATTCCCCGACGATCGGGGCAGAGCAGCGGCGATTGCCGCTGCTCCTCCCCTGGCCCGACTCCCGCTTTTTTTCATACTTGTATTCTCATTCCTATTCTCTTGAGCCTTATTAAAAATCAATTACTCATCTCATTATTTTCCCACATAAATTTTGTTAATTTTGCAATATTAATCCAACTATCCTCTAATAATATTCTGATATGGCTATAGTCATTGTTTCACATAATGTCCAGGGATTTAATTCCCCCATCAAACGCAAAAAAACATTTCTGCATTATAAAAAACTCAGCGCCAAAATTGTGCTGCTACAAGGAACGCACTTTATGACTGATAATCATCCAACCTTTTTCCACAAAGCTTACAACCAATCGTTTTATGCTGCCACTTCCTCAAAAACTAAAGGAGTAGCAGTTTTCCTGCACCATACCTTTCCAATGGAAATTGAACACGTATATAAAGATCCTGACAGTTGCTTTATAATCATAAAGGGTCGCTTGGCAGGTAGAGACTTAACAATAGCCAACATTTATGCCCCTAATGATGCACAAGCAGGGTCGGCGCTCCCCCTAGGCGAACTAGCCAGCCGCCTAGGGGCGCACTGCTGGCCAGACTTTGCAGAACTGCTGACTGCCTGACTCGGATTGTGTCACTTACTGTGAGTGACCTGTGCTGTGCACCATATGGAATGGATCTCGTCATCATAATCCAGAGGACCGGACCACATCTGATCCGACTCTGTGGCTGCTGCGCACTCTCTCTCTGCTGCGGAGGCCACACAGCACTGGTTGCTAGAGCCGCTTGGCATCTAGCAACCAGTGACGTCATTCCTTCCACCTCGGCTCCTCCACTCTGCTGTGCCGCCGCCTCCCTGGCCCCGCCTACTCCAATTTGGCTCCACCTCCACTCCACCCACTCCACTTCTGCCACATGGGAGACGGCATGGTACATTTCAATGGTGTCCTGCTTTGAGTGACAGGGACTGATCCTGCATACAGCGGGTGACTCATGAGGAGGCACTACCGATGTATGGTATTTATGCACAAGCTGTGTTTATCTACTCTGTCAGCGGAGGTTGAGAAGTGGATAATCAAATGACTGTTTTTCACTGTGGCGTGCACTACATTGCCCATTGCTTCACCCTCTGCTGTGGCTGCTTCATCTTGCTGTGAGATCAGGTGCTGAGACAGTGTCTGCTCTGCAATATGTGCTACTGCTTGAAAACATGCTGTCATCTCCCTGTTCATGTTGCTTTGCTTTTAACTATCTGGCTATATGCTCCCGCTGTGGCTAATATGACTTTTTCTGATTTCTGCTGACAGTTATAGTCCACCAACGCCTATATGCATATACATACATATGGATAATTTCCAGGACTTCTAATATTAGGCTATAGTGGTAAAATATCTGATAGACATTTTTGCTTCCCAGTATGTTTGCTGCACCCCCTTGTGCTTTATATTTGTTACGCCCCAAGATACTTCTTTAGAGTAATATATTATGGCTATTTAGCTTGGAGCTCTGGGCTATATGCACTTTACGCCTGAGCTCCTCCCATTGGCCTGGTTTTCTTGCCTTTCCCTTGTGGGTTGTATAGTATCTCTCCTGGACATCTATTGGTGGAATTTATATACAGTTCTTTACTCTGTACATTTAGTACCTACACTATGTTCTTGTTTGTTGGATTGCATGGATGTGTTTGTTGGATTGCAAGGTTGTCTTTTTTTGTGGTGATGGAAGGTGGTTTTACCGCGCGGTTAGCAGTGCAGGCTGGCTGCAGGTGCATGCAGGTGCAGCACGTGAGGACTGAGACACAGACTGTATACAGTATTGAAAGGAAGGCTCAATTCAGGTGCCTAAGGAGTTTAAGGTAAAAATTTGGGGATACTTCCAATTTAAATATGAGGCCTGCAGGCTGTGTTAATACTGTCTTAGATATGTGCAGTGCAGTGCAATTACAAAGGCCACTGAACAGACTGTCATAGTTGCCAACATTTGAAAAAAATTTCCAGGGACACTTTGCAGCACAGCTATCAATTACTTACCACACCCACTTCCCCGAAGCCCCGCCCACTCCGCATAATTAATCTCCGCCTACTTATCAGATTATAGGGTCTACTTCATAAAGAGAGAATTACAGGAAATTGAAAAGGGAATTGAAAACTTAAGGCCAAAGTAGCAGAGTTGGAATAATTCTCCCATTCAGCTGCACTACTTCTGCCTAAAGTTTAAAATTCTCATCACAATTCCCTGCAATTCTAAAGTGTCAAATGTGCTCAGGTGTGACCGTACAAAACATGGAATATGTAAATATAAATAAAGTGCAAGGTGTAAATACTGTAAGTATGATTATACTATCTGGTATAATTAGGTTTTATTGTACTTATTTACACCTTGCACTTTATTTATATTTACATATTACATTTTTTGTATGGTCACACCTGAGCACATTTCACACTTTATTCACCTGTCTTTGAATTCAGCCCTCTGTAGGGTGATAATTTTCATTTCCATCAAACAATGTGGCATCCTTTCCTTCCTAACACATTACCCGGCCATACCAGTATAGATCCTAACACATTACCCAGTCCATACCAGTATAGATCCTAACACATTACCCAGTCCATACCAGTATAGATCCTAACACATTACCCAGTCCATACCAGTATAGATTCTAACACATTACCCAGTCCATACCAGTATAGATCCTAACACATTACCCAGTCCATACTATCCTAACACATACCAAGTCCATACCAGTATAGATATCCAGCATGAGATTTTTCCCATTGAGAATTGAGGTCTGTTTTCATTTTTTTGAGCAATATATATATATATGCACACACATACACATACACGGATATGTACACACATTTATCTAGAGCTAGAAAACGATATATATGTATCAATTAACAGGTGTATAAATTATATCTATAAAAAAACATTAATGATAGTAGTAATTAATGGAGTGTGAGGCCTCCAGCTTGTCGGAAGGTGCTCTGCCTCCCCCTGCTGGCGGATTTTGGAAAGTGCACCATGCTGACACCCTGCCTTCGGTGACACGTTAAATTTGCGACAGGCGGGAAGAGTGAGCGGGCACAGAGAGAGAGACAACCTGCTGCCAGAACTACAACTCCTAGCTGGGGTGAGAGCGACACTGTGTGGCACAAAATAAAAAAAAAAATGTTTTTTTTTTCTTTTAAATGATTTACATTGTCCCTGATTAACAGGGACACTGTAAAATACCCGGGACAGGCTCCTATTTCCTGGGATTGTCCCGGGAAAAACAGGACAGTTGGCAGGTATGGACTGTGCATGTAGATAGATTTTCCTACAGAAATATCACTCTACACACATAATTTTAGGGGGCGATTTCAATTCTGTTTCACAACCACATTTGGATCGTAGTAAGGTCTCCCCATCCTCAGATACCTTCTCCAAGTCCCTACAATATAACTTAAACTCCCTACAGCTCATTGATTCCTAGAGAGCATTAAATATAGGTGCCAAAGAATATGTTTTTTATTCTCACCCACATCAATCATACTCACAATTAGATTATATACCGTATTTATCGGCGTATAACACGCACTTTTTACTCCTAAAAATGGAGGGCAAAACACCAGTGCCTGTTGTACGCCGATCTAGTAAAAAAAAAAACAGTCCGAGCAGCGCTGAGAGGCAGAGGAGGGGGGCGGGCCGGGCCGAGTATAAGGAAGGACGAGCGGTGTCTGTCATAGGAAGTCCCGCCTCCTATGATAGACAGCACAGTGGTCCAATGCAGGGATACGGGACGTTTGACGTCTATCATAGGTAGACGCCGGGACTTCTGATGACAGCGGCCGCTCGTCCTCTCTTCCTCCTCGGTCTGGCCCGCCCCCCTCCTAGGCTTCTCAGCGCTGCCTGGACTGTTTTTAAAATACCGGTATATCGCTGCAAGTACATGGCTAAATTCTTAATAGCTTTTATTTTATAGACTATGAGTGTGACCTGTGTATATAGAGCAATTGAAGTCCTAAACTGGTGATAAGCACCGTCAGTAAATAGGAGATCCTTCACATGTGGTGGGTTGATTTTCCAGAGCCTGCAAAATCTGGTGCAGCTATGTACATCATTTTACTTCAGCTTGTTCCTTTACAGTGATTGTAAAGTCATATATATATATATATATACCATATAAAACACTGTGCTGATGAGGCTGCATTCAGGGGCACTGGTAAGTCTGCATTTGACTAAAAAAAAAAAAAGTTCTGAGTTCAAGCTGTTTATTTCAAATTTAAGCTTTTTTCCTAAAACTTCCCTCCTAAATTTGAGGTGCGTGTTATACGCCGGTGCGTGTTATACGCCGATAAATACGATATTTTGCACCCCAATAATTCTTTCCAATTCCATAGACTCCTCCATTCATACGGTCCCGTGGTCGGATCACCACATTATTACTTCTCCACTGTTTTCATAGGTCTTTCCCATACCCCTTATTCATGGAGACTTAATGAAGCCCTGCTCACCGACCCCACACTCCAACAGGAGGTTGCTTCCTCTATAGAGGAATATTTCTTTTTTTTTTTTTTTTTTTTCAATAAGGTGCTTTATTGAAGTCAAATGAAAAAGTACAATAATAACATTAAAATTGCATATCAAGTAAAGCTCCATATAACAGTAGTGAAATGACATACATCCAATAAACGTGGTACAAAAATAATGTACATAAAAGTGCAACTTGTATAAACCTAGATGTACATCGAAGCAATCATGAAATACATATGGGGCATGGACCAAAGGGCCCACACCAGGGGCCTAAGCCCAAGATAAAGAGAGACAGAATAGAAAAGAAAGGAAAGAAAAAGAAAAGGAGAAAGTAAGAAAAAAGGGGGGCGGTATAAGGAGAATTGGGGGGGAGTACACAAAGGAAATGAGTGGACTCAAATCATGTCAGCGAGTGGAGTATAGCCGCAGGTCAATCGACTAACGAGTAATAAGCTTTGTATAGTTGGCGGATAGCGTAAATGCTATCCATGGTCTCCAGATTTCATGAAAAGCTGTGCAGTTTTCTTTTTTGATAGCAACAATTTCTTCCATTTCAAGTATCAGTTTTACTTTGTCTGCCCATTCCTTAATTGAAGGAATAGATTGAGAGTTCCAATAAAGAGGAATAATGCCTTAGCTGCGTTCAGCAGGTGTCTAACCAGGGAATGTTTGTACATCTTGTATGAAAGGGTGTTCACATGTAATAGACAAGTCGCTGCATCCAGCAGCATAGAAGTGTTTGTTATAGTTTTAATCAGGTGAATGATCTGTTCCCAGTATGTTTGGATTTTAGTGCATGACCACCAGATATGGGCAAAGGTCCCTTTTTCCTTTAGGCACCTCCAGCACCTGTCAGAACTCTGCGGGGACCACGATTTTAATTTCACAGGTGTCAAATACCACTGAGTCATTATTTTGAACGAAGTTTCTTGGATCTTGGTGCTAAGAGAACACCTGTGCGTAAATACACACGCTTTCTCCCAAATCTTTTCAGTGAAAGAGCGGTTTAAGTCTCTCTCCCATAGTTTCTTGTAGCCCTCCAGATCCAAGTCAGGGGCATGAGCGATCCATTTATAAGCTTGAGACGTGGTTTTATAGCAAAGTCTTTGTTCCCCGCAGATTTTCTCGAAAGCAGTTGTTGGCTTTGAAAAAAGGGACCTGCGCCTGTTATTCTGAACAAAATTGTGTAGTTGTATGTAGTTCCAGTGTGAAATTGTGTAACCCTTAGGTTTGATCTCATTGAACTCCTGCAGGGATAGCAATCTCGAGTTTGTCAGACAATCTTTCACCCTTAACGGGGTGCTGATCTGTTGTGTATCTGTTAAATGTGCTTTAAACTCCAGACCAGGGGGAAAATCTGGGTTTCCGGTGATTGGGGTCATAGGACCAGGGTTGGAAACCAATTGGTGTCCCGGAGCTATTTTATTGAAAATTGACAAGGTGGTGGAGACTAGGGGATGTTTCTTGACATCAGATGGATATTTTGAAGGGTCTGTCCATATAAGTTGGTGGGCTGGGTACCTCGATAGGCCTATTTCGAGATCTACCCAATCTTTGTGATGGGAATGGCAATGCCAATCAACCACCCTAGTTATGTGGGATGCTTGGTGATATTTGATGAAGTCGGGTAGGCCTATTCCACCCTTGATCTTAGATAGCTGTAAGAATTTCAGCTTGATTCTGGGTTTTCTAAGGGCCCAGATAAATTGTCTCTGTATGGAGAGAAGGTTGCGGAAGAAAGCGTTCGGAATTTTAATCGGAAGAGCGTGAAACAAATAAAGTAACCTTGGTAAAATAACCATTTTTAAGATGGCCGCTCTTCCGAACCAGGAGAAATTCTTAGTGTTCCAGCTATGTAGATCTTTCTTTATGTTTCTTATGAGTGGAATAAAATTTGCTTCAAAGAGGGATTCTATTTTAGGGGTGAGCTGGATGCCTAAGTATGTGAGGGACTTAGTCTCCCATTTATAGGGGCAATTGCGTTGGGTTAGTGATTTCATATCTGTGGGTAATGATATATCTAGGGCCTCTGATTTTGAATGATTTATTTTAAAATTAGATAAAAATCTAAATGTTTGAAATTTCAAATTAAGGTTTGGTATCGAAATGTGTGGCTGGGTAATGTAGAAAAGTAAGTCGTCTGCGTATGCAGAAACTTTGTAATCTCTGGTCCCAATCTGGAAGCCATGAATTGCCGGTTCTGCGTTGACATGTCTTATTAGCGGTTCTAAGGCCAAGATAAAGAGTATTGGTGATAGGGGGCACCCTTGTCTTGTTCCATTTCTCAAATGTAAGGGCGTGGAGAAAGTGTTATTAACCTTCACTTTGGCAATGGGATCTGCATATAGTGCTCCTATCCAGCCCATCATGTTGGAACCAAGACCTAAGTGGCGACAGGTGGCCTGGAGATAATCCCAGGCCACTCTGTCAAAAGCCTTTTCGGCATCCGTTGACAAAAGTAGCCCTTCTAAATTGTTTTTGCGTGCTTCATGAATCAGATTCAATGTTTTTATGATGTTGTCTCTGGCTTCCCGGCCCGGCATAAAGCCCACCTGTTCTGGTCCAATGATGAGGTATAGCAGGGGTCTAATCCTGTTTGCTAATATTTTTGCCAGCAGCTTAACGTCCAGATTGAGAAGAGAGATGGGCCTATAGTTGGCGCATAAAGTTGGGTCCTTATCCTTTTTGGGGATCACTGTTATGTGGGCTGTTAGAAATTCAGGGGATGGTTTACCATTTTTGGCGAGGACGTTCAAAGCTTTTGTTAAGGGAGTAGTTAAGGCAGATTCAAACGTTTTAAAATATTGGGAAGTCAGTCCATCAGGCCCAGGACTTTTGCCACTTTTCATGGAACTGATAGCTTGTTGTACTTCGTCAGTAGAGATGTCTTTTTCAAGATTAGCAATATCCGAATTAGGTAAATTAGGGAGACGGCTCTGTTTAATATATTGGTAAATGAGAGAGGATCTCGAACCCTTAAGATCTGCTGGGCGTGTTTTCTGTGGTAAATTATATAAACTCTCGTAAAAGGAGCGGAAGGATTTGGCAATGAACCTGGGATCATGAATCTTATTGTTTTGCTTGTCTCTCAGGCAGGAGATGTTAGAGGCAGATTGGAGATCCTTGAGGGCTCTAGCAAGATATTTGCCACCCTTATCCCCATGCTCATAGTAAATTGCCCTATTGAAGTATAGGGCTCTTTTAGTTTTATTGTTGAGAATATTTGCCAACTCTTTTCTAGCATCCGTCAGCTCCCACCTGAGAGATTTAGCGAGTGAGAGTTTGTGTTGGGTCTCTAAACGTGTGATTTTGGCAATAAGATCGTTTATTTGTTTTTCCTTCTCTCTTTTTTTTCTTGCTCCATATTTAATAAACTCCCCCCTTATTACGGTTTTGTGGGCTTCCCAAATAGTTATTGGGGAAACGTCCGCCGTGGAGTTTTCATTAAAATAATTTATTATGGAATCTGAGATTTTCTCTTTGACTGTAGGATCAGTTAACAGGGAGGGGTTTAATCTCCAGTTAAATATTGGTTTACTGACTTTATCTGTAGCAATTGTTATCGAAACAGGAGCATGATCAGATAGCGCCGTTACACCAATCTCGGCTTCTGTTAGTTCTGGTATATCTCTTTGAGATATAAAAAGAAGATCAATCCTGGCGTATTTGTTGTGTGGTGCGGAAAAATGTGTAAAATCCCTGTCCGTAGGATGTAGCGAGCGCCAAGTGTCTACTAGGGTCAATGATCTCAGTAAGGTCCTAATTTTTTTGATCTTCTTGTATGTCACGCTGGATTTACCAGTGGAAGAGTCCTGAAGTGGGTCCAATGGGATATTGAAATCTCCCCCCAGCACGATGCATCCCACTGCAAAACTCTTCAAGTCCTCAATAAGCTTAGTGCAAAAAGACACATGGGCCTTATTTGGGAAATAGGCGTTAGCTAAAGTTATTGGACGGCCTTTTAGGGTCCCTGCCAAGAAGATATATCTACCCTCAGGGTCCGCGTAATGCTTATCTATAGTAAAGGGGGCAGTTTTACTAATTAAAATGGCGACTCCTTTTGTTTTTGCAAGTGGATTTGACGCAGTGTAAATCGTGGGGAAATGTTTGTCTGTTAATTTTGGTGTTTTGTTCCCATGAAAGTAGGTTTCTTGCACGAAAACAAATTGAGCTCTACTTTTTCTAAGTTCGTTTAGTAACTTCCTCCTTTTTTCGGGAATGTTGAGTCCATTTGCATTATATGAGATTATCGTGGGTTGTTTCCCCAAGTGTGAGAAAGCCATCTTTACCAGAATATTTCGTGTACAGCAATGGGGAGAGGGTGGGAGGGGAGAGATAAGAGAGAAAGCAGAAGGGAAAGGTAAAGAGAATGGAGAAGAAGAAAGACACAAGTCAAGACCGGTTGACTAGAGAAACTCCCTGTCAACTATAATAATAGGCTATATATTCAAATATGATGTTATAAATATCAACTGTGACAGTAGCCTTTCGGGTGATGTGGAAGGAGCGAAGGTGAATGTCACCGACAGTATCTGAGATCCTATGAATCAAGATACATGTCCCGAACCGTGGGGAAGACGGCTCCTTATAGAATAGCTGAATCAACTCTATTAATTGTGTTCTGCGGCAATGGAAAATAGAAAATAAAAATATAAACCAGAGCAATTACAGTCCGTGGTCACCAAAAAAAAAAAATTAAAACCTTGAAGGGGAGGTCCCAGGAACACAAAAAGGGGAAGAAAAACATAGGCAGTAGTCTTTGGACGTCAGGAACATTCAGTGAGAGTCCATGTTATTGACATAGGAGCTTATGCTTTAGTGATACTTGTGGTGGAAGTTCACAATAGAGTGTCTTGCACTTAAATCTGCCAGAGTCTCTACAACATGGGCAAGGTAGACTAACATGTATACCCTAGCAACTGTAGAATAACAAACAGTACCTTGAGGTGGTTGTTGTTGGTGAGGTAACTGAGATCTTCCTTCATCAGCATGTCAATTCCCTGCTTACCTCTCCTGGATTGTCCAAACATAGTATATTTCTGAGGGAGGGCTCTGAAAGTGTACCTCTTGAGTATCAGAAACAAAAAAGACAAAGGCTTGTTAGAAGTGTAAGAGTACAAGGTAACTTCGCAAATCACCTCTTCGAAATTGTGGAAGTGCATGGAAAAAAGGAGTTAGCAAGCAGCAAGATTCTGTCCCTCAGGTGACCGTGTCTAAGCACCAAAGGAAAAAGCATAAGTTCTAATATCTAACAACAACCAAGCTACAAGTTTCAGTCCCATCAGTGACCTTCAGGGAAGTTCCAATAACATGGACAGTGAGGATGGTGGTAGACAGTGTTAGTAAATCTGGGTCAAACCGTGAACCATCAGATTTGTGTAGTTGTTTGCTAGATGCGATCCAACAGCAGTTTCCCTGCGGTAATTTATCAGCCAGGGATCTATTAAACAGGAGAACTATAGGTAAACGTGAACATCCTCTGTTCGTTGAATAGAGAATATGCTAAATAACTGATAGTTGTTGCAGGAAAGCATCTTCTGTAAGACATATGTATTAAAGAGGTCCAAGACTGCCATCTACTGGGGAAAGTCAAAAGTGTTCTGGGAAAAAAGTCCCACAGTCAAAATTAAAATTAAAAGGGTGACATTATTCCCGGCTATAGCACATCTACGATTTATTTGTAGTTCCTGGATCTCGGGGTTTTAGGAGGCGATGAAGACTGAATGTGAGGACTTTTGGTTTTGGTCTTTCTCCCTTCTTTAGAGGAGGGTGATCTGTAGCTAGAGGACGGTCCCTCTCGAGCCAAGTGGTTGTTCGGTGAGGCTGGCAATAGAAATTCTGCGTACCATTCTGGGAGGTCAATGGGATCCAGCTGAAGATTGGTACAAAAAGAGGGCAGATCCTCTGGGGTACGCAAATAAAATTGTTTGCCGCGGAAAGTAGCTTGGACAGCGAAGGGGTATTTCCATCTATATGGAATACTTTGTCTTTCAATGCTTCAAGAATTGGTCTCACTGCCCTCCTGTTCTTCAAAGTGATTGGTGACAAATCTTGGAATAATAAAACTTGTGCCTCATTGAACAGGATTTGGTCACTTTGTCTAGATTTTGTGAGTATTTCTTCCTTCAACATGTGACTTGTTAAGCAGCAGATCACATCCCTGGGTGGCATAGAATCTGAAGGTTTCTGTCTTAGGGCTCTGTGAGCTCTGTCCATCTCTATTGGGGATTCTTGTGGTCTCTCCAATAAATTATTGAATATGGAGGTTAAGGCAGAACGTATATTATTTCCATCCACAGACTCCGGAAGACCTCTCACCCTGATGTTATTCCTTCTACCACGATTATCAAGGTCTTCCAGATGTCTGTTCATCTCAATCAAATGGTTGGAATGGGTGCTCGTGATGGCCTCCAGTCTGTCTATGGCCTTGTCCCTTTGTCTGCCCGCCTTCTCCACCCCTGCCATCTGCTCTTTGAGACTGACTATGTCTGCCTTAAGATCGGTGATCTCAGCTGCAAATGAGCCCTTTATGTCAGCAGCTATAGCAGTCATATCATTAAATGTCAATTGTCTATCAGCAGATGGTAGATCACTTACTGTGTCCTCCGAAGCTGCCAGCGATTCAGTTTCAAAGTCCTCCTCCATCTCCTGTGACAGTCTCCTCGCCATCTTGGATCCTGTAGTGTGCTTTTTCAGCTGTGCCTGTGTCCTGAAGATTTCGGCAATCACCTTGCCGTTTGAGGTCCTGGAATTCCTCAAAATCTTGCCTGGGAGTTTGGTTTATTGATTCTGCCCATATTCGGCAAGAATCGATGCTCGTGAGGCCGCAGAGTATGCAGAAGGAGCCGCTTCAGGCCCGGAGCTCCGCTCTCAGGCAGCCATCCACGTTGCGCGCCAAGCCACGCCCCGGAATATTTCAACCTTAATAACAACCCTGAAGTAAATACCACGACAATATGGCTGGCACACAAAGCGGTTCTCCACCTAGCAGCCACTCGAAATAAACTTAGATGGGAGAGGATATACAGTGGTGATCAAAAGTTTGGGCACCCCAGGTAAAAATTTGTATTAATGTGCATAAAGAAGCCAAGGAAAGATGGAAAAATCTCCAAAAGGCATCAAATTACAGATTAGACATTCTTATAATATGTCAACAAAAGTTAGATTTTATTTCCATCATTTACACTTTTAAAATAACAGAAAACAAAAAAAAATGGTGTCTGCAAATAATTCCCTCATTATCACCATCTCAAGCAGATAAACTTAACGCCCCTGTATTCCTGATGAAATTGCACAAATAATTAAATCCCTTAAAAAAGGCTCACCCCCTGGCCCAGACGGTTTCACCTCCTTTTATTATAAACAATTTTCACATCTATTGTCACCTGAATTATCGGAAATGTATAATGTCATCTTGAAAGGAAGCTCATTTCCTGATGAAATGTTGTTGGCCAATATGTCCCTTATCCCCAAACCTGATAAGGACCACACCCTCCCACAAAACTATAGACCAATTTCTATTATTAATAATGATCTTAAGATCTTCTGTAGACTTTTGGCGAACAGACTTTCCTCAGTGATTCCCCCTCTCTGTTTCAATCAGGCTTCATCCCTGGACGCCAAATCACCGACAATATTCGCCAACCAACATTAGATGCGAACATCAAATCTGAAGCTCTCCTTCTAAGTTTGGATATAAATAAAGCTTTCGATAGTGTATCTTGGGACTACTTGAATATGATCCTTCCCAAATATGGCATACAGGGAGAATCTTTACACGCATTTCAAGCATTATATGAAAATCCCCTTACTAGAATTTGTATTCCAGGGTGCAACTCCAAATTTTTTAGATTAGGTAGAGATACCAGACAAGGATGCCCTCTCTCCCCCCTGCTCTTCGCCTTGGCCATAGAACCCCTAGCCATAGCCATTCTATCCCATCCCGATATAAAAGTGTATCATTCAGCCAATAAAACGTATAAACTCAACATGTATACCGATGACATGCTGCTCTTCATATCCCAACCTATCACTTCTTTACCTAACCTGTTCAAGACACTTCAAATATTCTCCTTTTCAGGACTGACAGTAAATGTCTCTAAATCAATTGGAATGCCACTGAATATTCCTACCTCCCAACTTAACACTCTTCAACAAACCTTTAAATTTACATGGTCCTTTTCCGCAGTCTCTTATTTAGGGATTCACCTCACTCCAGACATTAACTCCCTTTTTGTAAAGAATTTCACTCCCCTCTTTCATATCTCCTTTTTAGGCAGAGTCATTGCATTTAAAATGACAGTGTTACCAAAGATTCTGTACCTATTTAGAGCCATCCCCATCAGATTAAACAAATACTTCATTACGAGATTAAAAAAAAAAAATCTATAAATTTATTTGGGCGAATTCCCATCCCCATTCCCATTCTCTAGAACAATCCTGTACACTTCTCAACACAAAGGTGGTTTGGGATTAACGGATTTCTGGCTATATTATTTATCTGCACGCTTTTCTCAATTAACCCAATGGCATATCCCTAACTCCAAAATTCCCTGAATACAATTTGAAAAACATTCCATTCTCCCTTTCCACATCTCTGGAATATTATGGTCAAAAAATATCCCATTGCATAGACTTAAATCTTTCAATGTACTGGTCTCACACTCTCTATCGCTTTGGAGAACATACTAATCTAAATTCCAACTATCATCCACAACCCCTAACAATGCTACTTTCCTTGGTGACCCGAAATTCCCATTAGATCTACATAAAACGAATCCATTCTCTTTATGGATTAATAAGAACCTAATAACTCTTTCTAAATTCATCAATAACTCGAGGTTTACAGACTTCACCTTTTTACAAATTAGACATTTTTTTATCACACTCATTACCCACTTTCCAACATTGAACCCCCTTTCCAACATTGAACCCCCTACCTACTTGAGAATATATGCCTTTTCTCCTCACTATATATTAATTTAATCAATACTACTCCTCTAAACAAACTCCCATATATGCTTAAATGGGAGGATGAATGTGCATTAACCCTTACCCTAGAAGACTGGTATGTCAGTATAGACAATCTTAGGAAATGTACTAGATCCCTCACCATTTGAGAAACACCTATCAAACTGCTCACCAGATGGTATTATACACCCTTAAAAATACACGCTATTTTCCCATCTGCTCCATTTAGTTGCTTCAGATGCTGCTCCTCTCCAGGATCCTTTCAACATATATTTTGGAATTGCGTTAAAATTTCATTCATTTGGCGCCAGTTAGAAATCTTTGCATTAAAAATCTCAGATACTAATGTCCCCCTCTCCCTATCTAACTGCCTGCTCTTTACCCCAATAATAAATCTATCCGTACCGCACAGTAGGCTAATCCACACAATTGCGGTAGCTATACATTGGCTGATTGCTATAAACTGGAAATCAGATTCTTTCCCGATCTCGCAACTTAAAGCAAGACTAAACTCTATATATATATATAATGGAAAGAATTCTTCATACCATATATAACTCTATGCAGTTTCACCAGTGGCGACTGGTGCTCAAAATTTTTTTCGGGGGGGGGGGGGGAGGGGGGGGGGGGCGCAAACAGAAAAATGTAATAGGCATTGCTTTGCGGCAAAAAATTGCATGACTTTGAGGTCACAAAAGTGTGAAAGGGGCCTTCAGTAATCAAAGTATAGTGTGCCCCCTTCAATGCAGAGTGACCACAGCGTGCCCCCATCAATGCAGAGTGACCACAGCGTGCCCCCATCAATATAGAGTGACCACAGCGTGCCCCCATCAATGCAGAGTGACAACAGAGTGCCCCCATCAATGCAGAGTGACCACAGCATGCCTTCTTTCAATGCAGAGAGACCACAGCGTGGCCCCTTTCAATGCAGAGTGACCACAGCATGCCCCCATCAATGCAGAGTGACCACAGTGTGTCCCCATCAATGTAGAGTGACCACAGGGTGCCCCCATCAATGCAGCGTGACCACAGCATGCCCCCTTCAATGCAGAGTGACCACAGCATGCCCCCTTCAATGTAGAGTGACCACAGCATGCCCCCATCAATGCAGAGTGACCACAGCATGCCCCCATCAATGCAGAGTGACAACAGCATGCCCCATCAATGCAGAGTGACCACAGCATGCCCCCTTCAATGCAGAGTGACCACAGCATGCCCCCATCAATGCAGAGTGACCCCAGCGTGCCCCCATCAATGCAGAGTGACCACAGCGTGCCCCCTTCAATGTAGAGTGACCACAGCGTGCCCCCATCAATGTAGAGTGACCACAGCATGCCCCCATCAATGCAGCGTGACCACAGCGTGCCCCCTTCAAGGCAAAGTGACCACAGCATGCCCCTTTCAATGTAGAGGGACCACAGCATGCCCCCTTCAGGGGAGAGTGCCCACAGCGTGCCCCCATCAATGTAGAGTGACCGCAGCGTGCCCCCATCAATGCAGAGTGACCACATCATGCCCCCTTCAATGTAGAGTGACCACAGCATGCCCCCTTTAATGTAGAGTGACCACAGCATGCCCCATCAATGTAGAGCGACCACAGCATGCCCCCATCAATGCAGAGTGACCACAGCGTGCCCCTGTAATGTTCTGGTACCTCTGGTACCCCTATTCCACTTTCCACTTCAGTGTATGCGTCCCACCATTCTCTTCTGGTAGGTGCGCATACACCTTTCAGACCGATGCTGTCATCACTGAGCGCCGCAGGGCGGCTATTTCAACCGCCGGCGTTCTCACTCACATGTTCGTTCAATGTGCCTTGTTGCTGACCTGCCTTGAAGCTCATATGCTTGCAAGCGTACCTCGCTGTCGGAACCTCGCTACTGATCCCTGTATCCCGCTACCGGATCACTCGCTCATACTGAACCTCTCTACTACTGCTTGCTATTAGTGATAAGTACCCCACAGGGGAATCCTCCATAACCTTCCTACTAAGCTTACACTATCTAGCTCTGCATATTAAGGACTGTTACTATCATCTGCACTAATTAGATTGCTAGCTCTTGAGCCTACTAACATCTATCCTTGCACTGGGTTAGTCTCTCCTGTATGTCATCTGCTATCCTACCACCTACTACCATACATGATTGCTAACCTATCTGGATCCTACCTGTTACCATCTATGCTCTCATGAACATTTCTCTCAACTGCTGTTCACCTATTGTCACTGTTCATACCTGTCTCTTCAGCTCATCACCACTATACTGCTATATACATCTATCACTCCAGGAACATCTTATTGAGTGTGTATATTTGTATGCTGAATCAGACAGACCACAGTGATGAGTTTTGGGAGTTGGAATTGGTATTTCAACGTATCTCTACATGACTGCTGAGTGGAGTTTTTCTGCAGCTGCAAATCCATCTTGTTTCAGAAAACGCAGGAGCGTTACAGCCCCCTTCAATGCAGAGTGACCACAGCGTGGCCCATTTCAATGCAGAGTGACCACAGCATGCCCCCATCAATGCAGAGTGACCACAGTGTGTCCCCATCAATGTAGAGTGACCACAGGGTGCCCCCATCAATGCAGCGTGACCACAGCATGCCCCCTTCAATGTAGAGTGACCACAGCATGCCCCCTTCAATGTAGAGTGACCACAGCATGCCCCCATCAATGCAGAGTGACCACAGCATGCCCCCATCAATGCAGAGTGAACACAGCATGCCCCATCAATGCAGAGTGACCACAGCATGCCCCCTTCAATGTAGAGTGACCACAGCATGCCCTCTTCAATGCAGAGTGATCACAGCGTGCCCCCATCAATGCAGAGTGACCACAGCATGCCCCCATCAATGCAGAGTGACCCCAGCGTGCCCCCATCAATGCAGAGTGACCACAGCGTGCCCCTTTCAATGTAGAGGGACCACAGCATGCCCCCTTCAGGGTAGAGTGCCCACAGCGTGCCCCCATCAATGTAGAGTGACCACAGCGTGCCCCCATCAATGCAGAGTGACCACATCGTGCCCCCTTCAATGTAGAGTGACCACAGCATGCCCCCTTTAATGTAGAGTGACCACAGCATGCCCCATCAATGTAGAGCGACCACAGCGTGCCCCCATCAATGCAGAGTGACCACAGCGTGCCCCCTTCAATGCAGAGTGACCACAGCGTGCCCCCTTCAATGTAGAGTGACCACAGTGTGCCCCCATCAATGTAGAGTGACCACAGTGTGCCCCCATCAATGCAGAGTGACCACAGCATGCCCCTTTCAATGCAGAGTGACCACAGCATGCTCCCATCAATGTAGAGTGACCACAGCGTGCCACCATCAATGCAAAGTGACCACAGCATGCCCCCATCAATGCAGAGTGACCGCAGCATGCCCCCATCAATGCAGAGTGACCACAGCGTGCCCCTTTCAATGCAGAGTGACCACAGCATGCAGAGAGACCAGTGCACTTACCTGATGCCACTGCGGCTTCTCCTCAGTCCCCCGCGTCTCCCGAGTCCTCCACCTTGGCCAATGGCAAAGGTTCGCCTTTCGGCCAATCAGGAAACTGGTTTCGGACCCGCTTCCTGATTGGCCAGGAGGAGGATCCGTGTGACAATAGCGAATATTCATTCGCTATTGTCACACAATGGGTGGGCTCAGGGCGCACTGCTCTGCGCCCCGGGTCTACCCTTTTCTGAAGCCTATTAGAGCCTCTGGCTCTAATCACGTGCTTCAGAAGAAAAAAAAAAAACCTCATTGAACTCCATGAGTCCGAGGCCCGCATGTAGATTAGGGGGCCAGATGCATGGATAGGGGGGGGCGGCTCCCCTGCGCCCCCAACGCACCGGCCGCCACTGAGTTTCACACTAATAAATGGAACCCATGGATTACACACTATGAATTTTTTTTCATTGTTTCAATAATGGAGATCTACACACTTAAACCCGGACCATTACACACTATGCTTCCTTCCTGTTCTTTAATGTATGAAACTTACCTTAATCTCACGTGATACTATAGTTGATACTATTGCAGATCTATTATCCTCAGTTGTTTAACTGATATTCTACTCCTAACTTTACTTTATTGTGCCTTATTCAATTGTGCAAACATAGAGAATACCTTAATTGATTATATTTTTATAAACT
Source organism: Pelophylax lessonae (assembly GCF_965119305.1). NCBI lineage: Eukaryota > Metazoa > Chordata > Amphibia > Anura > Ranidae > Pelophylax > Pelophylax lessonae. The sequence goes on from NC_138769.1 coordinate 259,725,688, forward strand.
AAGTGTGTTACCATTGCTTGTCTTGACAAATTTGTCAACCCTCTTTGTACCACAATTTTCTGTTTTTCAATAAAAGTTTGTATACAAAAAAAAAAAAAAAATGCGAGTTTGGTGGGGGTTTTTTTCTGCCTGTAAGAGCATATGCATGTAAACTCTTAAAGCCATAGTGTACATGGACACATTGGCTAACATGGAGGTGAGTTTTCAGGCAGCAAAAACGAGAGCTCAAAAAAGCTCAAAAGCCTGAAGGAACCGCTTCTTTGAGCTGCAGTGTGCATGAGCCCTAAGGGTCCTTTCCGACGAGGGTCAACAATTCTGTTACAAAATGCGTGAACATTTAATCATTTTACATTGTTTTATTTGTTTATACTTCTGTCTTCAGTTCATTTTACATTAACCACTTTACCACCGGAGCATTTTGCTGTCTTACGTCTGGGCCACTTTTTGCGATTCGGCGCTGTGCGACTTTAACTGACAATTGCGCGGTCGTGCGACGCCGTACCCAAACAAAATTTATGTCCCCTTTTTTCCCCACAAACAGAGCTTTCTTTTGGTGGTATTTGATCACCTGTGCGATTTTTACTTTTTGCGCTATAAACAAAAAAAGAGCGTTTATTGTGAAAAAATAACAATATTTTTAACATTTTTTTATATGAAATTCCCCCCAAAAAAGATGTAAAAAACATTTTTTTTTTTAAATTTTTGGCCAATTTGTTTTCTGCTACCCATGTTTGGTAAAAAAAAATCACAATAAGCGTATTTTGATTGGTTTGCGCAAAAGTTATTGCGTTTACTAACTAAGGGAAAGATTTATGTCATTTTTGGTGGTTTTTTTTAACGCGTAATGGCGGTGATCTGCGATTTTTTTTGCGGGACTGCGACATTGCGGCGGACAGATCGGACCCTTGACTGACATTTTTGACACTTTTGGGGGTACCAGTGACATTACTGCAGTAATCAGTGCTATATATATGCACTGTTACTGTAAAAATTACACTGGCAGGGAAGGGGTTAATTTTATTAGAGAGGGAGGGGTTAATGTATGCCTGGTTCTTACTGACATGTGTGGGGGGAGGTGACTGAGTGAAACAAGGACAGATCCAGGGTTCAGCTACGCTGAACACTGCAATCTGACCCTGCCTGTCACTTAGGAGATCCGCCCGCTTGTGTTTACACAAGCAGGCGGATCTCCACACTAGATCCCGGATGATCGGGGAAGAGCGGCGGCGATCGCCGCTGCTCCTCCCCTGGCCCGACTCCCGCTGTGACTGAATACAGCGGGAGCGAGCCTCCAGCGGCGCGCGCGCGCCGCCGAGAAGGGGGAGTGTCTGACGACGTAGTATTATGTCGTCAGACGATAACGAGCCACTCTGCCGCAGTAATATTACTGCAGGCAGACGTAAAGTGATTAATATACATTTTTCACACGCCTTTTCTTTTTTAGCTGTTGAAGATAAATCATAGGTGAGAAAAATGATGAACTAAAAATATGTTTCATGTCTAAAGTTGGATGTTGACAGACGGCATCTGTTTATGTCCACAAAAATGGAAAAGGATGCAATTCTTTGTCTTCTTTCTGTGGACACAAATTGACTCGAATGTAAGCAGATGCATACAGGCAAACATCCATATCCACCCATTCGTTGATATACATTGTGGTTCAATCTGGATCCATCTGAAAAACTGCAAATCTAAACTGAGAGTTTGTATCAAAGACTTCAAGTGATACTAAAGGCAATTTTAATAAAAAAGGTAATATTTACCTACTCTGTGCAATGATATTGATATATGAGGGTCACTTTTCTCCTCGGGGGAGTCCCCCAAGCACTGTCAGCGTCTACCTCCTTCAGGTGCTTCCTTTAACAAGCTGGGTGTGCATGGTCCTGAGCCGTTGTTCTATCAGATTCTGAAACCAGAAGTGATGTTCGGACAAGAACAACTTACTGCGCATGCGCCATATGTTCCAACATGGCTGCTATGAGCTCCATTAGGAGACAGAACACGGAGCAGCGGTGGACATTTTCTTACATCCACACAAGTCTTGAATTTTACATTTATTTTAGCAGTAAACTCACCTTATAGATTGAAACAGACTATTTCACTGCAACCGAGTGAATAGTCTGTTTCACTATATAATCAGTTTGTCGCTGAGCAGTGTGGAGTGTACCAAGATGGCCGTCGCCACCTTTTACATGCAGGTTTCTTGCTATATTTACTATTTTACAATAATAATAAAAAATTAATACTGTTATTCAGTATATAAGGTGAGTTTACTGCAAAAATAGATGTAAAATTCAAGACTTGCGTGGGTTTAAGAAGATGTCCGCTGCTGCTTTGTGTGCTGTCACATTAGGAAACCTATTGGAACGCATAGCGGCCATGTTGGAACGCATGGTGCATGTGCAGTAAGTTGTTCTCGTCCAAACGTCACTTCTGGTTGCAGAATCTGATAGGTAGCGGTATTCTGATAGAACACCGGTTGTGTGCATTCATAGACATATGCAGTGCTGGTAAACCATCACCCTGCTTCCTACTTATAGGAGTTTGATGGCCGTAGGAGCCTATGGTTCTGCTGCCCTCAGTTTCTTATGTGAAAGCAGGAAGCATGGGGAGTGGTCCTGAAGCCTGAGACAACACTTGAGTGGTAACATGGAGCCTGGTAGATGTCTAGGGACAGGGGAAAGGGAATAGTGTGGTACAGGTAGTGGGGTGTTTTTTACCTTAATGCAGAGAATGCATTAATGTAATAAAAATTTAGACTTTAGTACCAATTTAAGACTACCGAGTGGATGCCAAATTGTAGTAGGTGGTGATATTCTTAGATGGGAAAACAATGACAGGTAACAAGTGGCAATGTCAGCTTCCTTGGGGTTACATTTGTTGAAATAGTTTTGCTTGTGTCTCTAACTAGACCCTAATAGAGGATACTATTTAGATATTTTGTTTTACATTTTTTGGAAAAAATCAAGTTGTATATGTATGGTGAGCACAGAAGACCTCCATTAAAGAGGAAGTAAACCCTCCTCAGGAAGTTGTACCTATAGGTAAGCCTATGATAAGGCTTACCTATAGGTACTGTAAATATCTCCTAAACATGTACGGTTTAGGAGATATTTACCTTTAATGCAGCCAGTGACGTCACTGGCGCATGCGCTCTGAAGGAACGGCTGATCGTGCCGTTCCTTCAGAGCCCCGTGCCGTGACCGTCGGCTCCCGCGCGCGTGCGCAGGAGTGACGTCACCGCGGCTCCGGCCAATCAGATGGCCGGATGCCGCGATCCCGGAAGACGGGCGACTGAACATGTCGCTCGTCATACAGGTAAGAGAGCGGCACGGCGGGGGCTCGTTCTAAGGTAAGTATTTCATAATGAGCTAGTATGCGATGCATACTAGCTCATTATGTCTTTCTCTTGCAGGTTGTAAAAAAAAAAAATATTTTTGAACGAGTTTACAACCTCTTTAAGGGCCAGTTCACAACAGAATCACACAGTAATGTGGTGTGCATTCCTGTTCCTTCCCCTGCAGTGTGATTTTCTGCCTATTTATTTGGGCTGAAATAACACCAGATCATACAGAAAATAGGGCATGCACTACTTTTGAAAAAAGCGCTGAACCAAATCGGATGGTATTGCAGGAAACTCATACGCAACACAACTTTCCCACAATGCATTCAAAAATGAACCAGCCCTCAGAAAATCTAGAAATACATATCCGACCGGTGTTATATCCTTTCTCTATTCTACTAAAGAAATCATTGTTGTTTTGCTTGTGTTGCTGTTAAGGAGTAAAATGTCTGCAGGATAGGAAGTGAGAGAAAAAATCTCTAACAGAGCTGTGACTAGCAATAAAAATCTAAAAGGGTTAGTTTAAACCACTTGCCGACTGCTCCACGTATTGTACATATACTGCGGGTCGGCGGCTCGTCTACGCAAAATCATGTACAGGTATGTCATCTTGTGTTTCCAGGTCTGCAGCATGCGTGCCACTGTGTTCTGCAATTAGATACAGTGGGAGCTAATCAGCGGGTCCAGGGGATCTGATGTCCGCCAGGACCCGCTGATCATTCCAAAGAAAGGCAGATTGCCGCTCTGTTACATAGTTACATAGTTAGTGATAGTCCATCCAGTTCAACCTATGATGTGTGTGTGTGTTTGCTGTTAACCGTACATTGTATACCCCTGTATGTTGTGGTCTTTAAGGTGCCCATCTAATAGTTTTTTGAAACTATCAATGCTCCCTGCTGATACGACTGCTTGTGGAAGAGAATTCCACATCCTTACCGCTCTCACAGTGAAAAACCCCCTACGTATTTTAAGGTTAAACCGCCTTTCCTCTAGTTTTAGTGAGTGGCCACGTGTCTTATTGTATTCCCTTTCTCTGAATAGTTTGTTCCTTATGCTAGGGTCGCCAGTACAGTATTTGTACATTGGTATCATATCACCCCTCAATCGTCTCTTCTCCAGAGAGAATAGGTTCAGTGCTTGTAGTCTTTCCTCATAGCTGATGTCCTCCATTCCCCTAATTATTTTTGTTGCCCTTCTCTGGACTCTTTCCAGTTCCAGCACATCCTTCCTGAGGACCGGTGCCCAGAACTGGACAGCATACTCAAGATGTGGCCGGACCAGAGTCTTGTAGAGCGGGAGAATAATCTCTTTATTTCTGGAGTGAATACCCTTTTTTATACATGCCAGTATTCTGTTGGCTTTGCTTGCAGCGGCTTGGCATTGCATGCCACTACCAAGCCTGTTGTCCACCAGTACCCCAAGGTCCTTTTCCATCCTAGACTCCCCCAGAGGTTCCCCCCCTAGTGAGTAGCTTGCTTTCTGGTTTCTGGCACCCAAGTGCATTACTTTACATCTTTCAACATTAAACCTCATCTGCCATGTAGTTGCCCACCCCGTTATTTTGTTCAGGTCCGCTTGTAAGATTTCCATATCCTGCATAGAAGATATTGGCATGCTTAGTTTAGTATCATCCGCAAATACTGAGATTGTACTCGATATCCCCTCCTCTAGATCCTTTATGAATAAATTAAACAGAATTGGCCCCAGGATTATGACCAGGGAAGATAGAGATCTTGTGTTTCTGCTACGCAAGGACACAAATCTCTGTCTTCCCACAGTTAAAGCATCCCCACACAGTTAGAAAGCACTCCCTAGGGACATATTTACCCTTTGATTGCCCCTGATGTTAACCCCTTCCCCCAGTGTAATTTGTACAGTGACAGTGCATATTTTTTAAAACTGATCACTGTATTGTGGTCACTGATACCCAAAAAAGTGTCACTATGAGGTTTATTTACTAAAGCTAGAGAGGGCAAAATTTGTCACAATTCTGCAGAGAAACCAATCAGCTTCTAACCTCAACTTGTTTAGTTAAGCTTTAGCAATAAAACCTGGAAGCTGATTGGTTTCTCTGCAGAATTGTAACTAATTTACCCTCTCTAGCTTTAGTAAATAAACCCATTAATATGCGCTTATTGGGATTTTTTTTTTTTTTTTTATACCAAAAATATGTAACAGAATACATATTGGCCTAAATTTATGAAGAAATTCTATTTTTTACATTTTTTATTTGATGTGTTTTATAGAAGAAAGTAAAAAAAATATTGTTTTTCTATTGTATTTCTATTTTTCAAAATAGTCAGTCTTTTTTTTGTTTATAGCGCAAAAAAAAAACAAAAAAAAACTGCAGAGGTGATTTAATACCACCAAAAATAAGCTCTATTTGTGGGGAAAAAAGGACATAATTTTTTTTTTTGTGTACAGCATTGCACGACTGCACAATTGACAGTTAAAATAACGCAGTAGCGTATCGCAAAAAATTGCCTGGTCATTCATTTGCTGAAGTGGTTAACCTTTCCCTGTAGTGTTATTATTTTTATTTGCATTTGGAGCCCTGGCATTTATTCTTGACCGCAGAGGCAATGGAATATGTTTCTATTACCTGGAAGAAAATGTATGTGTGATACATAAATCTTGGTTTATGCATGTGTAGACTTTTTTTAGCCATGTAAAGTTTGCTTGTTTTCAAGTCTGTATACATGCATTTATGGAGCTAATAAAATAAGTTTTATTTGAGATTGTTTTGGTTCCTGGGAAATATGTTATCTGACCACTTTTTATAGGCTAGAAAAATCTGATAACAAAGCGTATTAAAAAAGCTGTAACTTGGCATGCTATTGGGGTTAAAGGCAATGCAGACACCCAGGGTGCCTTTTCTTCTTTAACCTCTTCAGCCCTGGAAGGGTTTACCCCCTTCATGACCCTTTTGCGATAAGGCACTGCGTTACTTTAACTGGAAATTGTACGGTTGTGCGATGCTGTTCCCAAATAAAAATTTCCTCCCCCCCCCCCCCCCAAATAGAGCTTTCCATTGGTGGTATTTGCGGTTTTTATTTTTTGCGCTATAAACAATTAAAGACAGACAATTTTTAAAAGAAATTCTATATTTTTTTACTTTCTGCTATAAAACATTCCCAATAATAAAAATGTAAAAAAATTCAATTTCTTCATTCATTTTGGCCAATATGTATTCTGCTACATAATTTTGGTAAAAAAAATAAGCGTATATTGATTGGTTTGCGCAAAACTTAGAGCGTCTACAATCAATGGGACATTTGTATGGAATTTTTATTTTTTTATAGTAATGGCGGCGATCTGCAACTTATAGCAGGACTGCGACATTGCGGTGGACTAATCAAGCACTAAGTGACACTTTTTTGGGGACCAGTGGCACTAATACAGTGAACAGTGCTAAAAATATGCATGGGTTTTTGTGGTCAGGCTGTCAGTGAAGCAGTGATCTATTGGTATTGTCTGATCAGGGCTTCCTAAGCTGGGTGTTTGATTTTCTCCCACCTGCTTCTGGAAGAATACAGGGCAGGGAAAGTTCAATGACCAGTATGAATATTTATAATTTTCCAGCCAAACCCTAGAAGGAGGCATCTAGAGGGTGGTTGTGGAGGGGATAAATGTTTGGGAGGCCTTTCCAGAGCATTCTTTCCTCTCCAGGGGCTGCTGCCTCTGAGCCAAGAAATTGCAGTCTGGGCCTCAGCTCAGCTGGACTGAGGGCCTGGAGGAAGTTGCTTAAGGATTTTGCTGGAGGGCACTATTTATCTTTTATCTCTCTCAATGTGGAAGCTGGACGTCATACAGCTTCTGGGACATTGCGAGTAAGACCTGATTTGGCACTTTAGTGTGTACCTGCTCCTATAAAGATTTTCTGCTAAGAAGTTTGTCCTCAAATTGATTGCTGTTATCGTTTTCAAGTATCCTGTGACCCTAAATCCCTCCCCTGTTCAAGTTCTTCAGCAATAATGTCTAAAAAGGATGCAAACAATGCAAACCCAAAAAGAGTTTAAATCCTAACCCACTTGTTCCAAAACTAGTAACATTTTTGCATCTTCACCCCCGTGGGATGCACAGGTATTCCGTGCAGGTAGCCTATTCAAATAAATGACAGGTGGGCATCTGCATGGATCTTGAAGTACAACCCAACTGTACATCCATGCAGGCCCAATGCACTGATCAGGATGAAGACAGAGTAAATCGCAGAGAGAACCAAATTAGGTTTAGTCAAGGGCTGAAAGGCCAACAGTCTCTGAAACAAGATAGAAAGGCAGAAATGTGACATTTGATTGTGCTGAAAGCTAAATGCTGGTCCAGACCCAGCCATTTCCCAACATCACTATTTTTTATGTTGTTTTATGATTGTATGCAGATTTACCTTTAAGCACTTTTCTTTTTTTTTTTTTTAACATGCTCTCCAAGAGTAAACTATACTGTAAGCTTCTGTGCTGATGCATATTGTCCAGACATTTTCCATTGATGTTACTATTTCAAAGAAAGACCTGTAAAAAAAAAAAAAAAAGCAATTACAGCCAGCAACAATTGGAAAGTAGGGGTTGGGGGAGAGAGAGGCGTCAAAACCGCCAATAGTGTAGTACCCTTTATTAGATGGCGTCTCTGCCTTCGGAGGATCCTGCTTCATGATGTCTACTGCACAGACCTGGACTCTTTAAGCAGACTTATTGTTTACCACATATGCCTGTTATCCTGGAAACATTGTGAGTGCGCTACCTATGTTTTTTATTTGTTCATCATCTAACAAACAATACTACACTATTGCCAGATTTGGTGCCTCTCTTTCCCCATCGCCTTCTTGTGCTACAGCAGTCAGATTCCCAGCCCGCCATATAGGCTTCCTCACCGCCTCCATGCATAGTTAGCCAGAGACTGTTTGAACTCTTCCATCCACTAGTCCATCTCTCCTCCGGGACTAGTCACCTTCGGTTCTACCCTCTGTCATGGAACTTTTTGACTCGTGTTCACATCATCAGATTTTTGTATATACAGTATCTCACAAAAGTGAGTACACCCCTCACATTTTTGTAAATATTTTATTATATCTTATCATGTGACAACACTGAAGAAATTACACTTTGCTACAATGTAAAGTAGTGAGTGCACAGCTTGTATAACAGTGTATATATGCTGCCCCTTCAAAATAACTCAACACACAGCAATTAATGTCTAAACCACTGGCAAAAAAAGTGAGCACACCCCTAAGTGGAAATGTCCAAATTGAGCCCAAAGTATCAATATTTTGTGTGGCCACCATTATTTTTCAGCACTTAACCCTCTTGGGCATGGAGTTCACCAGAGCTTCACAGGTTGCCACTGGCATTCTCTTCTACTCCTCCATAATGACATCACGGAGCTAGTGGATGTTAGAGACCTTGCGCTCCTCCCCCTTCCATTTGAGGATGCCCCACAGATGCTTAATAGGGTTTAGGTCTGGAGACATGCTTGGCCAGTCCATCACCTTTACCCTCAGCTTCTTTAGCAAGGCAGTGGTTGTCTTGGAGGTGTGTTTGGGGTCGTTATCATGTTGGAATACTGCCTTGCGGCCCAGTCTCCGAAGGGAGGGGATCATGCCCTGCTTAGTATGTCACAGTACATGTTGATGAACGGTAGCTCCCCAGTGCTGGCAGCACTCATGCAGCCCCAGATCATGACACTCCCACCAGCATGCTTGACTGTAGGCAAGACACACTTGTCTTTTTACTCCTCACCTGGTTGCCGCCACACACACATGACACCATCTGAACCAAATAAGTTTATCTTGGCCTTATCAGACCACAGGACATGGGTCTAATGATCCATTTCCTTAGTCTGCTTGTCTTCAGCAAACTGTGGGCTTTCTTGTGCATAATCTTTATAAGAGGCTTCCTTCTGGGACGACAGCCATGCAGACCAATTCGATGTAGTGTGCGACGTAAGGTCTGAGTACTGACAGGCTGACACCCCACCCCTTCAACCTCTGCAGCAATGCTGGCAGCACTCATAATTCTATTTCCCAAAGACAACCTCTGGATATGACGCTGAGCATGAGCACTTAACTTCTGTGGTCGACCATGGCGAGGCCTGTTCTGAGTGAAACCTGTCCTGTTAAACTGCTGTGTGGTCTTGGTCATCGTACTGCAGCTCAGTTTCAGGGTCTTGGCAATCTTTTTTTAGCCTAGGTCAATGTTTTGTAGAGCAACGATTCTTTTTTCAGATCCTCAGAGAGTTCTTTGCCATGAGGTGCCATGTTGAACTTCCAGTGACCAGTATGAGAGAGTGAGAGCGATAACACCAAATTTAACACACCTGCTCACCATTCACACCTGAGACCTTTTAACACTAACGAATCACATGACACCGGGGAGAGAAAATGGCTAATTGTGCCCAATTTGGACATTATTGCTTAGGGGTGTACTCACTTTTGTTGCCAGTGGTTTAGATATTAATGGCTGTGTGTTTAGTTATTTTGAGGGGACAGCCAATTTACACTGTTATACAAGCTATACACCCACTACTTTACATTATAGCAAAGTGTAATTTCTTCAGTGTTGTCACATTAAAAGGTATAACAAAATATTTCCAAAATTGTGAGGGGTGTACTCACTTTTGTGGGATACTGTATATATATTGACTATTTAGCCCAGATTGGTACCATACACGGTTCAGCTGTTAACAATTTCAATATTATTTGTTAAACATCTAGTGTGCGGTTTCTGTATTACAATTGTAGATCATGCCTTGCAAAAAAAAAAAAAAAAAAACACATTCAACCTGTTATGACTATAGGGCTTAAAGAAGGGCACAGATGTGACATAATAAAGAATGTGGCAAAAGAAACGAAAAGCTGAAAAGGCTAAGGTTACACACCTCAGTCAAGAGCCTTGTTTCTTATACAGCACCTTTGATGGAATACAGTAGGCAAAAAGTTGAGGTGAAGAAGGACTTGGAAATATTAGGTAAGAAAAAGTAAGGAGGCACCATTTAATGCTAAGCAGCAGCTGTAAAAGCAAACAAATCGTTAGCTGAATAAAAAATTGTAAAATGTATTTGTAAAATTGAAACAAGGGGTTTTGGAGAGAGACAGAAAATCCGAATCAGGAAAGAAAATCTTATCTTTATGAAATATAATTTGAAGTTCAACGACAAGGAAATATTTGGTGAAAATATTTTCCGTCAGTTCAGGAAGTTTTTATTTTTTATTTTTACAACAACATTAGTTGAAAAGACACTGTTAGGTTGCTTTTTAATGTAAAGCCATAATATAAAAATTACCCAAGGCGAAGAGAGAAATATTTTAATGCAGAGAAAAAAGATGACGGACCTTGAGGGGTCACACAGTTTCTACCTTTTGTATCACTAGCCCCTCTCCTTAGATTGTAGGCATGAACAGGGCCCTCCTAACCCTCTTGTTTTAAGTTGTATTGTAACTGTACGGTCTCCCTTTATCTTCTAAAGCCCTGAGCAAACTGTTGGCAATATTTAAATCCTGAATAATAATAATAAAGGATTTAATTTCTCACTGTGTGGAAAAAATCGATAATGACTTTTGTTCTGTTTTCCTGTGGGTCAAATCTCCAGGAGTTGTAAGACGTTAACTTGATGCAAGGCAATTTCTTCAACCTTGACAATGCTGATCTGTTTGTGGAAATGTTAGTCTCCTGATAATACTAGAATACACTGAGAAAATGACAGGTATGCAAGTTGGGACAAGAGAGAAAACACAGCTCCATGCATTTTCAAGTATATTATTACTTTTTTGAAGGTTTTGAATCTTTATTATTTTATAATATTATTTAATTGAAGTGGATATGTTTATATTTTTATTTTGTTTCTAGCACATACATGTGTACCTTTTGCGGGTGAGTTCTTTTCTTTCCCCTTTGTCCTGATTGCCATGAGTATTTTATATAAATATGTCTGACAGCGGTGGTTGAGACCTCTATGAGTAAGCGCTAGTGTAGTGCAAAACATGTCAGCGGGTCACCCTGCTACTCCACTGCTAATTCCTCGATGCCTGTACCCTGTTTGGCGATTTTCTTAATAACGGTGATTTCTACAGAAGACATCCAGACTTCCTTTTTCTCTTTGCAAACCAGAGGTTTTTACTTCAATGGCCGCATGGTTTGCAGGGTCTGCTATTCAATGCATTGAAGCCAGGAACAGTTAAGCAACTAGTATTTTGAGGTGGTTAACAAGAGCTCACCATGTATATTTGGCATGACTAGGGATGAACTGAACTGCTCTGGGTTTGTTTTCAGTGTTCTTTGGCAAACCTTTGGATTTCAGACCCGAACCCTATTGAAATCAATGGCAGCCAAATCCGTCAATTTAAAAATGCAAATTTTCTAGGCTAACTCGTACCAATCCAAAAAAAAAAAATATTACATTTCATTTGGTCAGGAGCAGTGTTTTTTTTTTGTTTTTTTTAATGCTTAAAGGGAAACATTAAAAACGCCAAATTACAAATCCTGCCTGTGAAGGGTACAAATCTGTGAGGTACACTGACATTTTTTTTTTAAAACAAAGTTGTCACTAAAAGATACATTTCTCACACATGACATGGGTATATGTGGAATGACACCCCAAAATACATTCTACTGATTCTCCTGAGTACAGGGATACCACGTGTGTGAGACTTTTTGGGAGCCTAGCTGTTTACAGGACCCTGAAAACCAATCACCACCTTCAGGTTTTCTAATGGAGTAAATTGCTTATATTACTTCCTCACTACCTCTCACAGTTTCTGAGGTTTTGAAATTTCAAGATAGCACAAACCCCCCCCCCCCCAAATGACCCCATTTTGGAAAGTAGACACCCAAAGCTATTTTCTGAGAGGCATGTTGAGTCCATGAAATATTTTATATTTTACCACAAGTTTTGGAAAAATTACATTTATTTATTTTTTATTTTTTTAACACAAAGTTGTCACTAAAAGATACATTTCTCACACATGCCATGGGTATATGTAGAATGAAACCCCAAAATACATTCTGCTGCTTCTCCTGAGTACAGGGATACTACATGTGTGAGACTTTTTGGGAGCCTAGCTGTGTACGGGACCCCAAAAACCAATCACCACCTTTAGGTTTTCTAATGGCGTAAATTGTTCATTTCACTTCCGCCTTACCTGTCACAGTTTCAGAGGCCCTGAAATTTCAAGCTGGCACAGCCCCCCCCCCCAAATGACCCCGTTTTGCAAAGAAAACACTCCAAGCTGTTTGCTGAGAGGCATTATGAGTCCATGGAATATTTTATATTTTGCCACAAGTTCCGGGAAAATTATTATTTATTTTTTTTGTTTTTTTACACAAAGTTGTCACTAAATGATATATTGCTCACACATGCCATGGGTATATGTGAAATGACACCTTAAAATAAATTTTGCTTCTTCTCCTGAGTATGGGGATACCCCATGTGTGAGACTTTTTGGCAGTCTAGCCGCATACAGGACCCTGAAACCAATCACCACCTTCAGGCTTTCCAAGGGCGTAAGTTGTTGATTTCACTCCTCACTACCTATCACAGTTTTGGAGGCCATGAAATTTCAAGACAGCACAAACTCCACTCAAATGACCCCTTTTCGGAAAGTAGCCACCCTAAGCTATTTGCAGAGAGGCATGTTGAATGTTTTGGAGATCTCACTTTTTGTCCCAAAGTTTTGAAAATTGAAAAAAGAGGAAAAAAATAAATTTTCCTTTTTTCTCTTCATTTTCCAAAATATATGAGAGCTGCAAAATACTCACCATGCATCTTAGCAAATACCCTGGGGTGTCTACTTTTCGAAAAGTGGTCATTTGGGTGGGGGGGGGGGGGGGGTTGTTCTATCTTGGCATTTCATGGCCTTCAAAACTGTGATAGGTAGCGAGGAGCAACAATTTACGCCCTTAGCAAGACCGAAGGCGGTGGTTGGATTTTGGCGTCCTGTACGCGGCTAGACTGCCAAAAAGTCTCACACATGGGGTATGCCTCTCAGCAAATAGCTTGGAGTGTCTACTTTGAAAAATAGGATCATTTGGAGGGGTTTTGTGCTATCTTGAAATTCCAGGGCCTCTGAAACTGTGACAGGTAGTGCAGAAGTAAAATAAGCAATTTACGCCATTAGAAAACCTGAAGGTGGTGATTGGCTTTCGGGGTCCCGTACACAGCTAGGCTCCCAAAAAGTCTCACACATGTGGTATCCCTGTACACAGGAGAAGCAGCAGAATGTATTTTGGGGTGTCATTTCACATATACCCATGGCATGTGTGAGCAATATATCATTTGGTGACAACTTTGTGTAAAAAAAAAAAAAAATTGTCACCTTCCCGAAACTTAGGGCAAAATATAAAATACTCCATGGACTCAATATGCCTCTCGGCAAATAGCTTTGGGTGTCTACTTTCCAAAAAGGGGTCATTTGGGGGGGGGGGGGGGGTGTTTGAACTGCCTGGCATTTTATGCTCAATCTTAGCAACACATCACCCACTCTTCTAACAACTTGAAAACCAAGCCTTTTCTATGACTTTTTGTTTACATGAAAAAATATTTTTTTTTTACTAGAAAATTACTTTGAACCCCAAAACATTATATATTTATTTAAAGCAGAGGCCCTACAGAACAAAATGGTGGATGTTGCAATTTTATTTGTCACACGGTATTTGTGCACAGATATTCCAAATGCAATTTATGCGAATGATATAAATCTTTGTAAAACTGAATGCACAAATACACTATATAATTCCTAATTGTTTGGTAAAATTTAAAAAATGATCTTATGCCGAGTACATAGATACCAAACATGACACGCTTTAAAATTGCGCACACCTGTGCAGCGGCAACAAACTACGTACATTTTTAAAAGCCTTTAAAAGTCTTTATAGGTTACCACTTTGGACTTACAGAGGAGGTCTACTGCAATAATTACTGCCCTCTACCTGACGTTCGTGGCGATACCTCACATGCATTCTGCAATTTGTCCGTTTTCAAGCAGGCCCTCTCCCCGACTAAGACGGGAATCTACAAGCCGTTGGGGGAACCCCCGGCGATTAGGTCGCACGGTGCCACATGCGCCAATTTATAATTCTAGCAGGTGACTAAAAAGTTGCACCCTTGAAAAAAAATTGTCCACGTACAAATGGTACCCCTTTCTGAATAAGGGTGACACAAAGTCCCAAACTATCTTTCCGCTGCTCCCGATGTAGTGTGAGCAGGTGGGGGGCTCCACAGTGCTATCTTTTCCCTTGTAAACCCGGAAACTAACTGTATAGCCTGTGGCCCTGTCACACAGCTTATACAGCTTGACCCCGTATCTGGCATGCTTGCTGGCGAGATACTGCTTGATAGCAAGGCGGACAGTAAACTTAATCAGGGACTCATCAACGCAGACAACTTGTTGGGGGGTAAACAAGGCTGCAAACTGCTGATTGATGTGGTTTACGAGGGGCTGAATTTTGTGGAGCCGGTCATATCCAGGGTCTACCCAGGGACGACAGAGTTCATTGTCGTTGAAGTGCATGAACTGCAGAATTTACTTGTATCTTACCCTGTATCTTACTTAGTGGACCAATATAACCGCAACTCACTCCTTTTGGTTATGCCCATGTTAAGGGAAAGGCCTAGAAAGGTTTTAAACTTGGAAACCGTTATAGGTTTCCAGCCGAATGGTTTGCCTTGGGACAAATTTGGGTTGGCGGCGATGAATTGACCAGCATATAAATTGCTTTGGTCCACAATAGATCTGAAAAGATCTTCCGTTAAAAACAGCTCAAAAAAATTAAGGGGCGTAAAATTGGCTGTTTCCACGTGAATTCCGGGTTGGGCAGTGAATGGGGGATGTACGGGCGATGTAGAATCAGTGGGCTGCCAATTAGGATATGCCAGCGCTTCAGGGAGGGCACTATGGCCTCTACGGGCCTGTCTTCGAATGTGCGGTGGCTGCGGGCCACTACTCGTGCTAGCCACCGCACCAGTTTCAACTGCACTTATGGGACTCGCCACATCACCAAGTGATACTGCAGTGCTAGTATGTCTAGGTCCAAAGTGTACTAGGCCGCTGGTGCTTGCCAGTTCATCAGAAGTGTGAGCGGCACTAGTACCGACACTCTGCTGCATAGAGCACCCTGCAATTCCTCCACCTCAGCAACTCCAGAATGGGGTCAGGTACGCCTGATCTTAGCAGGGACCCATCCATCGTTGGAGCTATCTGTCAGGGAGCCACTGCTGTCTACAGGCTGGTATACTGACCCTGATTCTGCCAGTGAGGCTTTCCCATCGCTCTCATCTGACATGGTCAGTATGCTGTAGGTCTCTTTACTACTGAACCACCGTTTGGACATTTTAGCAGCTAAATTTACAGGTACAGTAGTGTGACTCACAGGTAAAAAAAGCACCTGGTTGTCAAGGACTATTTCAACCGCTACCAATAAACTGCTAATGCTAGCAGGGATCAGGCCTGACTCTGCTAATGCAGCGGTTTTGTGTGTTGTGTTTTTTGGAAGTGACAGTAATCTACTGATTACTGCACTTGCCTGGATGGGGTGGGGTGGGCTGCTCGGAGGGGCTAAACGCAGGTGCTTGCAGGTGTCGTGACCCGTCGGGACAGAAACTAACTCGCTAGCTCTAACTGAAGTCACAATCACACTAATACAGAAATACAGAAAACCACTCTATACCTGTATATAGTGTGCAATGTTCCAGGGGGTGAAGGGGTTAACTGGGGGCGATCAGGGGGGGGACATGGGGTTAAATCTGTAATGGGGGGGCGGGTATCCTAATCCTAAAAGTAACGGTCGCATGCGTTAAACCAAGTCACAAGTCACACTATTACAGAAATAAAGAAAAATGCGATATACTGCCTATAGTGTGCAATGTGACAGGGGGTGTAGGGGTTAACTGGGGGTGATCAGGGGGTTAAATATTTATTGGGGGGTGGCGGGGACCCTAAACCTACTTGGGACAGAAACTAACTCGCTAGCGCTAAATTAAGTCACAATCACACTAATACAGAAATACAGAAAACCACTATATTACCTGTATATAGTGTGCAATGTGGCAGGGGGGGGGGATCAGGGGGTCAAATCTTTATTGGGGGGGTGGTGTGTATCCTAAGCCTAAAAGTAACGGTCGCTAGTGCTAAATGATGCCACAAGGCACACTAATACAGAAATATAGAAAACTGCTATATACTGTATACAGTGTGCGATGTGACAGGGGGTGTAGGGGTTAACTGGGGGGGGGGGTGATCAGGGGTTAAATGTACCTAGCTAGGTGTGTGGAAGTGGGCTTGGTGCAGTACTCATGTTTGATCCTCTCTCTTCTCTCAATGAATCCAAAAAGGAGGAGAGAGAGGGTAATTTCTGTGCCTGTGTTTACATTACACAGGCACAAGTCGGTCTGTGATTGGTCAGTACCAATCAACAGGTCCAGGCCAGAAATCATTGGCCTGGACCTGATGACTGATCGGTTCTGAACCCAATCAGGCCATCGGCCGGGAGCGCGCCCCAGGGCCCCGGAAACGAGTGCCGTACATGTACGGGGCTTTGCCTGTACGAGCCAGACTGCCGCAGTACATCTGTGGTGGCTGGTCATAAAGTGGTTAACAGCATGAATGAAATCACAAAAATACACACCAGACCCTTTAAGTTAAGTAACCTCCCAATTTCAAGGAAATTCATACATGCAGTGAGGTCAGTGGCTGGTGGGGCACTGGCTACTATCAGAGCCAGATACAACCCCCACATTATTTAGTGAATAAACCCCCACATTACCATTTAGTGAATAAACCCCACATCACCATTTAGTGAATAAACCCCACATCACCATTTAGTGAATAAACCCCCACATCACCATTTAGTGAATAAACCCCACATCACCATTTAGTGAATAAACCCCCACATCAACATTTAGTGAATAAACCCCCACATCACCATTTAGTGAATAATCCCCCACATCACCATTTAGTGGATAAACCCCCACATCACCATTTAGTGGATAAACCCCCACATCACCGTTTAGTGGATAAACCCCCACATCACCATTTAGTGGATAAACCCCCACATTATCATTTAGTGAATAAATCCCCACAGCATAGCCGAGCACTGTGAGATGAAAAATGTCATCTTCATCCTCAGCCCATTGACTTACGCTTAAAAACTTGCGCGTCAGGACGAATACAGTCATTTAGATTCCCCCAGACAAACAAGCGTCTGGTGAAAGTAATCTATTGGACAGCAGATTTTTTTTTTTCTGCATTCTGTAACAGCCCTGTAAATCCTGAGATTTCCCTGGTCAAGTACAGGGCTGTTACAGAAGGCAGAAATAAAAAATAAAAATTACACTGTGCTTTATAGCTAACAACAGTCCTAATGTTATTAAAACAAGTCCTTATGTTGGTTAAATTAGTAAATTATAAGAACTAATGGAAGTGTCATATATAATCTATATAATAACAGAAACTGAACCATTCTTGGATTATATAGATTATATATAGCACCTTCATTAGTTCTCATAGTTTACTAATTTAACCAGCATGAGGACTTGTTTTAGCATATGTTAACAGCGTTCAAACCACAAATTTGAGGTATCGCCGTGAATGTTAGAGTGAGAGCAATAATTCTAGCACTAGACCTCCTCTGTAACCTGTAAAAATTTTTAAATTGTCGCTTATGGAGATTTTTAATTACTGAAGTTTGGCGCCATTCCACAAGTGTGCGCAATTTTTAAGTGTGACATGTTAGGCATCTCTTTACTCAGCGTAACTTAATCTTTCACATTAGACAAACAAATCCGGCTAACTTTTTTTTTTTTAAAATGCATTTTATAAAATTGCTGCACAAATACTGTGTGACATAAAAAGTTTCAACAACCACCATTTTATTCCCTAGGGTGTCTGCCAAAAAAAAGATATATAATGTTTGGGGGTTCTGAGTAATTTTCTAGCAAACAAAATTATGATTTTTACATGTAGGAGAGGAGTGTCAGAATTGGCCTGGGTGCCAAGTGGTTAATTACCATAAGTAAATAATATACAAATAATTACTATATATTATACTAAAGAAGAATCTTGCGCTTTAAATTATCATATCCTATTTGAAGGAAATCAAATAAAACAGTGTGTGTAAATATGAATAAATGTGCCGTAACTTAAATAAACAAAATGGAAATTAGTGAAAGAAAAACAATCACTAAACCCGTGAATGTACCTATATATTAGAAATGTCCGAATGATCAGAGATATAGTCCATGATATATCAAAAAATCCAAAAACCATAATATAATAAGTGAAAAAACAAGAAGTCCAAATTCAATATTATAGTAATGGTGAAAAGGATTGAGCAGCATTGAGGAAGGGATCAGTAGTTCGTTATCAGTTTTTGCAGATGACACAAAATTGGCCAGGGCAATAACTGCACAGCATGAAGCAGATATCCTACAGAATGACCTGGACAAAATTACGGAGTGGGCAACGACATGGCAAATGAGGTTTAATGTGGAGAAGTGTAAGATTTTGCACTTGGGGACCAAAAACATAAAAACACAATACACGTTAGGAGGGGAACCCTTGGGGGAATCAAAAATGGAGAAAGATCTGGGAGTCTTAGTTGATGATAGATTAGGCAACAGCATGCAATGCCAAGCGGCAGCTTCCAAAGCCAACAGAATATTAGCATGCATAAAGAAAGGGATGTATTCCAGAGATAAGACTATAATCCTTCCACTTTATAAAACTCTGGTCCGACCGCATCTGGAGTATTCTGTCCAGTTCTGGTCGCCAGTCCTCAGGAGGGATGTGTTGGAGCTGGAGAAAGTCCAGAGAAGGGCAACTAAACTGATTAGGGGGTTGGAGGACCTTACCTATGAAGAGCGGCTGCAATCGCTCGATTTATTTTCCCTGGAGAAAAGACGTCTGAGAGGGGACATGATAGCAATTTATAAATATCTTAATGGGGATCTCAGCTTAGAAGAAAAGCTGTTCATTCGAAGGAATTGCATGAGGACTCGAGGACATACAATGCGATTAGAGGAGAAGCGTTTTAACCTCAGGCAACGTGGGGGGTTCTTTACTGTTAGGGCTACAAGATTGTGGAATTGTCTACCACAAGAGGTGGTTTCTGCGGGTAGTATGGTGACTTTCAAAAGACTCTTAGACTTACATCTCAAGGATCAGGAGATTGAGGGCTATGTTAGATGATTACAGTCACACACACCTACACAGGTTGAACTGAATGGACTATTGTCTTTATTCAACCTCACCTACTATGTAACTATGTAACTATGAAAATGAGTCCAAAAAACTGCTGTGGTAGTGATAGACCAGATGATCTTTGTGAGTGCTAATAGGATAAGGTGACACCCAAAAAGAGATCCACCACCGATGTGATCCACACCCCTCATAGCAACTCACCCTCATTTGTTGCCTACCACTCTTCGTGGATAAGGCAAATATTGCTGTATATGGTAGTATATAGTAATCCAACTTGGCAATCCAGACAGCAGCCCTCGTAAAGACCAGATGAATGGGGAATTTTCCTCTGCTCCAAACCATGTGGAAAAAACATACAAAAGGGGAGCCCCGCTGGTGCAATACCATTAAACCACTTTATTGGATGAGCGAAACAACTTAAAATGCCCGTACATGTAATCAACTTGCCAAGCACATATACAAATCAAATAGCACAAATGAGAGGGGTAGGAGAGCTCACTCTAGTTCCGGGATGCTGCAGCATTGAGGGTGTTGTGTCCACGGAGCCAGAGGGACATCTCCGCTCACCTCGATCTATCCTTCAGTCTGTCGTGTGGCCACGTCCTGACGCTTTTCGTCACCTGCTGACTTTATCAAAGGGGGGTGGCCACACAATGCGACTGTCGGTCTTATCACTACTTCTCTCCTCACACTGACCAATCAGGGCACCTTAACCACATAGTCCACCTGCACCAAATGTTCTACAGGTATCTGGCAGTATTCCCCGCATGTCCGTTTATAACATTAACCCTTTAGCAGCGAAATATTCACGGCCAGATTAGACAATCTAATAGATCAGGACATGCCACGGTCTGGCTATACCATTGACTTACGTATTTCATTAATCAATAGGATTAATCAACATAGGAATGTCTGTGTGTTCTATTAACCCCTTATATGCCTGGTATCGACCGCTATTGTCACGGGGTAACGTGGCAGAGCCTGACGTAAGAGGAGTGGCTTACCAGGTAACTGGCGTGGCACAGGTTCACCAGAGGCGCGGAGTCTAAGTGTAAGCCGGTCTTCACCAGGGCCCCAGAAGGTGGGGATGGATTTGGCTGCTTGCTAACACCAGGTCGCGGCCCCCCGGATTCCCTGGGAGAGCCAGGAACAGATCCAGGACCAATAGCCGGTAGCAGGTAAACAGATCAGGACGAGACAGGAGGATAGTCAGGACAAGCCAAGATCAGGGCGGGCAGCAGGTAATCAGAATCCAAAGACAAGCCGGGTCAGGTAAACAGGAACAGCAGATATAACAGGCACAGGATACAGGAGAGCTGAAGACAACACAGCAAAGTGCAGTACTGCTGGGCTGTTTAAATAAGGCAGCCTGTTTGCCAATTACAGCAATTAGTCTGCTCTAGGTTAACCCTTTAGGAGACTCATGACAGCACATCAGTGTGCTCAGGAAGCATTCCTAACAGCGCCTGCGCAGGGTATTGAGTCTCTGACATTGCCCCCCCCCCTTAAGGGCAACCTCCGGGTGCCCAAAAGGTTCCCTTTGTGGGGATGGTTGCGGAAGAAATTCCGGATTAAGTCCTGGGCATGGAAATTCTGTACCGGTTCCCAGGAATTTTCTTCGGGGCCGTAGCCCCTCCACTTAACCAGGTATTGTAGCTGGTTCCTCCGCCTTCTGCAGTCTAGGATGGCCTCCACCTCAAATTCTTCGTCCCCGTTGATGGTGACAGGAGCAGGTGGTTCTGAACTTCTACCAGGAAAGGAGTCAGGTACTGAAGGTTTCAAGAGTGAAACATGGAAGACTGGATGGATCTTGAGGGAATCGGGAAGCGTCAATTCGTAAGATACCTCATTTAATTTTCTCCTCACAGGGAATGGGCCAATAAACTTGGGTGCCAGTTTTTTGGAAGGGCATGCCAATCGGAGATTGGTGGTGGCTAACCATACCAGGTTGCCGGGCTGGAGAACCAACTCACCTCTCCTTCTTTTGTCAAAGAACTCTTTATTGGAGGTCTGAGCCTTGGTCATGGCATCCTGTAAGATTTTGTTGTTCTCCTTAAGGAACTCCAAGATATCCCGGACTGCTGGCACTGTAGATTCAGGAATAAAGCAGGGCAAGAAAGATGGGTGAAACCCGTAGTTGGCATAGAATGGGGACTGACCTGTAGCCGAGTGTTTGGCGTTATTGTATGCGAACTCTGCTGATGGAAGTAGCGAGACCCAGTTATCTTGAACAAAGGTGGTGAAGCATCGGATATATTGCTCGAGGGTCTGGTTGGTCCTCTCAGTCTGCCCGTTAGTCTGGGGATGGTATGCGGAGGACATTGACAGCTTGATTTTCAGTGAATCACATAACGCTCTCCAGAAGCGAGAAGTAAATTGGACACCTCTATCCGACACAATGTTCATTGGGACCCCGTGAAGTCTTACAATTTCTCTGATGAAGACCTGTGCCGTCTCAAGCGCGGAGGGTGTACCTCTTAGTGGTATGAAGTGAGCCATTTTCGACAGACGGTCTACTACCACGAAGATTGCAGAATAACCGTCTGATGGAGGAAGTTCCACAATGAAATCCATGGCAATCATCTTCCATGGTCTGTCAGGGACTGGTAGTGGTCTGAGCAGGCCCCATGCCTTATTTCGGGTTGCCTTGCTTCGTGTGCAAACAGTACAGGAGGAAACATATTGTTTACAACACTTCTCCAAGTCGGGCCACCAGAACGTGCGCTGCACAAGATCCAGGGTCTTATGGATCCCGAAGTGACCAGCCATCGGGTGGTCATGACACAGTCCTAGGATGGACACACGAGCACTTTCTGGAACGAAAATTTGATCCCCTCTCCATAGCAGTCCATTTCTGGGTACCAGTATAGTTCCAGCAGGATGGGGAGCATTTACTGTGGCTTGTCTCAGAGCGGTAAGAAGGTCAGACTGTAATAGCAGAAAGTTACCTTGGGTTAAGATGGTGTCAGGTACAATGGTTTCTTTAGAACTGTCGTACATTCGAGAGAGAGCATCGGGTTTCGTATTCTTGGAACCCGGTCGGTACGTTATATGGAACGTAAATCTGGAAAAAAAAAGTGCCCACCTTGCTTGGCGAGGTCTCAGGGGTTTGGCCGTCCTCAAATACTCCAGGTTCTTATGATCCGTGTAGATGAGTATGGGATGTGCCGCCCCTTCCAATAGATACCTCCACTCCTCCAGGGCGGTCTTGATGGCAAGGAGCTCCCGATCCCCTACATCATAGTTCCTCTCCGCAGGAGAAAGCTTACGGGAGAAGAAAGCTACCGGATGAATCAGGTCCTTGAGACCTTGACGCTGGGAGATGACTGCTCCTACTGCGATTTCCGAGGCGTCAACTTCAAGGATGTAAGGCAGGGCGGGATCCGGGTGGCTGAGGATAGGAGCAGAAGTAAACAGCTCCTTCAGGGCTGTAAATGCGACTTGCGCCTCGGGAGACCAGTGGAAGCGGGTACCTTGTTTGGTGAGCAGGGTAATAGGGGCGATGATGGAAGAGAACCCCTTGATAAATTTCCTGTAGAAATTTGCGAATCCTATGAAACGCTGAATCCCTTTTTTATCCACCGGTGCGGGCCAATCCAGGATGGCGGAGACCTTCTGGGGGTCCATTTTGACCCCTTCAGAGGAGATTATTAACCCGAGGAATTGGATACTCTGCTGTTCAAATTCGCATTTCTCGGGTTTTGCGTAGAGCCTGTGTAGTAGGTGGAGTACCTTTTTAACGTGTTCTCGGTGCTGGGCCAGGGAGGAAGAGAAGACCAAGATATCGTCCAGGTAGACAATAACAAAGATGTCCAGATAGTCTCTGAAGATGTCGTTGACGAAGTGCTGGAAGGTGGCCGGGGCATTGCAGAGCCCGAAAGGCATCACCAAATATTCATAATGCCCGAATCGGGTGCGGAATGCTGTCTTCCATTCATCCCCCTCCCTAATACGGACCAAATTGTAGGCTCCCCGTAGGTCCAGTTTGGTGAATACAGAGGCGGTTCTTAGTCTCTGGAAAAGTTCAGGAATCAAGGGTAGGGGGTACCGGTTTTTGACCGTAATTTTATTTAACTCACGGTAGTCCACACATGGCCGAAGTGAATGGTCTTTTTTCTCCACAAAAAAGATCCCAGCTCCTGCCGGAGAAGTAGAGGGTCGGATGAATCCCTTCTCTAGATTCTCCGTCACATAGTCTTTAAGGGTACCCAATTCTCGTTCCGATAAAGGAAAGATACGTCTGAAAGGGATCTCGGCCCCCGGAAGCAATTCAATTGGACAATCATAGGGGCGGTGGGGGGGTAAGGTCTCAGCCCCCTGTTTACTGAAGACATCCAAGTATTCGTGATAAGATACTGGGACAGAGGAACGTATCTCCTTATCAGCGTCCATACAGAGTAGGGTGCTAGGAGCACTATGGCGTACTGGCAGGCAATGATTCTGGCAGTAAGGGGACTGGAACTTGACGTCTCCAGAAGTCCAATTAATCTGCGGGTTGTGCGCCTGCAACCAGGGTAACCCCAGAATAACGGGAAACAAGGGAGAAGAGATGGCATCCAGGCATAACAACTCCTTGTGCCCTTCGAGAGTGGCCACAGGCAATGGAGGGGTTTCTTGGGTAACTGGCCCAGACTTGATGTGGGACCCATCTGCTAGGAAGATGGAGATTCCCTGCGACTTGGGTCGAAGTGGGATGCGTTGATGGGCAGGTAAGATCAATGAAGCAGCTGCATGCCCCGGAATCAATAATAGCGGTGACCGGGATCGGGCCTTCTGGGAGCTGAAATGAGATAGAGAGAGCCAGGTGAGTGGTATTGTTGACAGAGACTGGATAACTTGAGGGGGATATAAAAAGACGCTTACGCATCTTTGCTGGGCATCAGCGTACAAAGTGTCCGGCCTCTCCGCAGTACAGGCACAGGTTGTTCTGACATCGTCGTGAGCGTTCTTCTGTTGATAAGGAAGGACGCATAAGCCCAAGTTGCATCGGCTCCGACGTATCCGATTCAGAAATAAGCGGAGCAGTGTTGCTGGAACGGGCACCAGAGGAGAAGGTGTGGACGGGATTAGGAACCTGAGGCAACATCCAGACTGGGCGGGTCTGCTGCGTGGACCTCTCTGCTCTACGTTCACGGAGCCGGCGGTCTATCTGTATGGCCAGGGTGATTAATGCCTCCAAGGTCTTGGGTATACCCACTCGGGCCAGTTCATCTTTCAAGTTTTCTGAAAGACCCAGGCGGAACTGATGTCGCAAGGCTGCGTCGTTCCAGTGAGTGTCCGTACTCCAATGCCTGAAGTCAGTGACGTAATCCTCTACGGCTCTACGGCCCTGTTGAAGTGAAGTAAGCGCGGTTTCTGCGGTAGCAGTGCGCTGCGGGTCTTCGTATAACTGCGCCATTGCGTTAAAGAAAGTCGTCATGGAGTCCAGCTGGTCATTGCGCTCTTCAAGCAGGCGGTGAGCCCAGGACTGAGGTTCACCTTGAAGCAGGGATATGATGAACCCCACTTTGGTTGCTTCCAAGGAGAAGGTTCGGGGTTGCAGGGAGAAGTACAGCTCGCAGGCATTGCGGAAGGCTCTAAACTTGCTCCGATCCCCAGAAAACCTTTCCGGCGTAGGGACCCTTGGCTCAGGAGGCAGCATCACCACGGTCGGACCGGAGGGAGCCATGGAAGCAGCAGAAACTGTAGGGTCCGTGGAGGGGGTCAGGGACTGAACACGCCCCTCCAGCTGGGTATAGCCCTCTTGCAGGGACTTAACGGCTTGGGTAAGGGCCGCAAGGTGCTGGCAGATGTCATCCATAGGAGAGGCTCCTCTAGCAGGCTCAGTCTAGGCTGTGTTGTACTGTCACGGGGTAACGTGGCAGAGCCTGACGTAAGAGGAGTGGCTTACCGGGTAACTGGCGTGGCACAGGTTCACCAGAGGCGCGGAGTCTAAGTGTAAGCCGGTCTTCACCAGGGCCCCAGAAGGTGGGGATGGATTTGGCTGCTTGCTAACACCAGGTCGCGGCCCCCCGGATTCCCTGGGAGAGCCAGGAACAGATCCAGGACCAATAGCCGGTAGCAGGTAAACAGATCAGGACGAGACAGGAGGATAGTCAGGACAAGCCAAGATCAGGGCGGGCAGCAGGTAATCAGAATCCAAAGACAAGCTGGGTCAGGTAAACAGGAACAGCAGATATAACAGGCACAGGATACAGGAGAGCTGAAGACAACACAGCAAAGTGCAGTACTGCTGGGCTGTTTAAATAAGGCAGCCTGTTTGCCAATTACAGCAATTAGTCTGCTCTAGGTTAACCCTTTAGGAGACTCATGACAGCACATCAGTGTGCTCAGGAAGCATTCCTAACAGCGCCTGCGCAGGGTATTGAGTCTCTGACAGCTATAAAGCAAGCGCGAGGCATAGATTATTAGGATCATATCGACACTAAGGTGTCTGTGTGTTCAATTAACCCCTTATATGCCTGATAACGGCCGCTGTAAAGCTAGCACTGGACATATATCAATTCAATGGTAAGTTATTTGGTGTGTTGGACTCGGGAGAGATAAAATGGTATATATGGCCATAAAAATATATATATACAATATGATACATAAATACAGACCATACATTTATAAAATATTATATACAAATCGACGTATAAAATATACATATATAACATATATATATATATATATATACACACACAAAACATTATATATATATATATATATATATATATATTTATATATATATATATATATATAAAAACACATAAAAAACCAAGGCGTTGGAAGAAAAATCCAAAACAAAAAAGCGCAGGCGCGAGTTTTAAACCAAGGTATTTTTAATTAAAGTGGCGTCACATTAAATTATAACGAATTACATATTTTGCATCAAGGACTTAAATGTGCTCCTAAACGCCCAATTAATACATTTAGTGTGTTTATAGACACACATAAATACATCCGCCAGTTGAATTTAAAGAAATACTATATCAACAACCCTGATATATCCATTAGTAACTCACGGTTTGAACAAGTCCCAGTAGACAGTGGTCTAAAGAATAAATCTTTATTCAATCCCCCTTCAAGTAATAATCATCAAATTGAAACTTTTAAACAGCTGGTGTTAAAAGATCTTGAAGGGTTACAACCCAAAAGAGAGAATAATCATCAGCATATAAATGAGGGACTAAAAAGCTTGGAAGTTAGGAAAGAAATTATCATAAGACCTGCTGATAAGGGGGGGAGGAGTGGTAGTACTCGATAGGGATTACTACCACAAACAGTTGAGAGACATGTTGAATGATAATTCCACCTACCAGAAAATAAGAAAAGATCCCACGTACAATTTTAAAAAAGAATGGAAAGCCCTTGTCAATTATGGTTACAAAACACATGTATTAAGCAAAAAAGAAAAGAGATATTTACTGCCCGGTGCCTGCAGAATTCCAATTATTTATACCTTGCCAAAAATACACAAAGATGAGAAGAACCCTCCCTCAAGACCCATCGTAAATGGGATAGGGTCAGTAACAGCTAGGGTGGGAGAATATCTAGATAAATTCCTCCAACCTAGCGTCACAGCAACAAAATCCTTTTTGAAAGATACGAAGGACCTTTTAAATACACTGGAAACTATAAAAGTGTCGGAAGGATCTCCCATTTTTTTGGTGACAGCCGATGTGTCATCTTTATATACAATTATACAACACGATGACGCACTACTGGCCCTTAATTGGGCTCTAAGTAGAAGTAGAAGGGATGATCTTCCACATGCTAATAAAGTTTTTTTGTGCCATGGACTTTTGCCTTGCGCATAATTACTTCTGATACCAAGGGGAATTTTTTAGTCAAGTAAAAGGAGTTGCGATGGGAGCAAAGTTTGCTCCCATCCTAGCAAATCTGTTCATGGCAGAATGGGAGGACAAATATGTCTATGAAACACGAAAACCTGAACTAATTTATTATATAAGGTACATAGACGATATTGTTTTTATATGGCAAGGATCTAAAACAAGTCTGGAGGATTTTCTGACTAAATTAAATAACAATGCGAATGATATAAAATTGGATTTTAAATGTCACGATGATTTTATACACTTTTTAGATGTAACCATTTTCAGGTCAAATGATAGGTTTGCCACCAGGGTATACTTCAAGCCCACAGACAGAAATAGTTATCTGTCCATCAACAGTGGGCACCATCTGGCTTAGAAACATACCCAGGGGCCAACTGATGCGGGTTCGAAGGAACTGCACTTTTGATAGTGACTACCTTGAACAGTCCCAAATATTAAAGGACCGATTCATACAAAAAGGTTACAAAGAACAGGTAATTGATCAGGAGATCCAAAAGGTACTTGGGGTACCAAGAAGCCAATGTCTGGATAATGAAATAAAAGTCAGAGATAACAAACATCAATTTTCATTTTTATCTAACTTCCATAGTCAATATAAGGAGGTAGAGAAAATATTCCAGAAACATTGGCATAAACTAAGTATGGATAGGGTCCTGGGACCTGTCCTCCCCCAAGCTCCTACTTTTATTTACAGGAGAGCCCCTAGTTTTGGCCAAAGGATAGTAAAAAAGATATTGGATCCCCCTGTGGCCACTTTCTTTTCAGATAGAAAGGGATTTAAAGCCTGTGGGAGGTGTAAAGCATGCCAACATACACCAAACAATATAAAAAACAGATCATTATTCCCATCATTTCACAGTGGCAAAGTATTTGAAATTAATCAATTGATCACATGCGATACTACGCATGTGATATATGCCCTGACCTGTCCCTGCAATCTCATGTATATAGGACGCACCAAAAGAACATTAAAAGTAAGGGTATGTGAACACGTCCAAAATATAAAAAAGGTTTTATATACCACAGTGTTTCGGAACATTTTAGAACGGTTCAACACAAGGACCCTAGAGGTTTACAATTTTAGGGCGTTAAAAGGGTCCCCACCGATTGGAGGGGATCCAATAGAGTCAGAGATATTTACCCAATGTGAAACCAAGTGGATATATTTATTAAATACCTTGGAACCAGCAGGGATGAACATTGAATTAGACTTGAATTGTTTTATCAGTGATTATTAATTAATATTTTACCTATTTTACCAATTTTATATTAATATTAATATTTTATTAATCATTTTACCTATATCTCATCATTATATATCGTTTCATAACGATTTTCTCCTTTTCCGTATACACACATATATAATCTTTTACTAATCTCCATTATATTTGAAGTTCTATGCTTTTTATTAGCGTAGAGTTGCACCAATTCCTTGGTTTTTTATGTGTTTTTTATATATATAATTCTATGTGTATATATATTGTGACAGGAAGTCAGGTAAATCTGTGGATGTAGTCACAGACAGGAGATACATTTCCACCTGATTTAGAAAGTTCACCAATTACTATAGGGTGTTGGCTGCAGAGATGGCCAGCAGGAAGTTGAAGACCATTCAGCTGTTCAGAATGAGGAAATGAAGGCCTCTATAATTTGTCCAAAGGAAGTCTAAGGATTACTGCCTCCGGAAGCTGTCTCCTGAAGCTGTGTGAGCTGGGGACAGGAGAGCAGTCAGATGTGTGCCTCCCGACAAGCTGTGTGAGCATGGGAGAAGACCCCCTGAAGTGATGTGCGCTAAGGATGGTAACCAGTTGTGTAGACTTCTCAAGGTGAGAAAACAAACTATTTCTATGTGGAAGAAATAAAGGAATGTTTGCCATATGAAGAGACAAGCAAAGGGACATTCTCAATGTGAAGAGTAAAGGGACATGTTCAATAGACATTTGTGGTGGGAAGATAAAACATGGACTATTGAGTGTCCGCTGTAGGACAAGAAAGTCTACCCAACAGTAGGTTGGAGACAGACTCTTAGGTAGGTTCCAGTGTGAGAAGGTAGCCGCCCACAGAGGCAAGGATTTATTTTGGTGTTTTATTTTATTTTGCTGGTTTTGACGCTTGCAGTCTGGTGAAGAAAATTGCATTAATAAACCAAACTGTTGTTTGCAACCACTTCTCGGATATCTTCTTGTGAAAACGCACCCCCCCAAGGGGTCATCCACGCCTACCACCGAGTAATCCCTTACAATATATATATATATATATATATATATATATATATATATATATATATATATATATATATATGTTATATACAGTATGTATATTTTATACGTCGATTTGTATATAACATTTTATAAATTTATGGTCTGTATTTATGTATCATATTGTATATATATATTTTTATGGCCATATATACCATTTTTATCTCTCCCGAGTCCAACACACCAAATAACTTACCATTGAATTGATATATGTCCAGTGTTAGCTTTACAGCGGCCGTTATCAGGCATATAAGGGGTTAATTGAACACACGGACACCTTAGTGTCGATATGATCCTAATGATCTATGCTTTGCGCTTGCTTTATAGCGGCCGATACCAGGTATATAAGGGGTTAATAGAACACACGGACATTCCTATGTTGATTAATCCTATTGATTAATGAAATACGTAAGTCAATGGTATAGCCAGACCGTGGCATGTCCTGATCTATTAGATTGTCTTATTGATTCTAGCCGTGAATATTTTGCCGCTAAAGGGTTAATGGTATAGACGGACATGCGGGGAATACTGACAGATACCTGTAGAACATTTGGTGCAGGTAGACTACGTGGTTAAGGCGCCCTGATTGGTCGGTGTGAGGAAAGAAGTAGTGATAAGACCGACAGTCGCATTGTGTGGCCAGCCCCCTTTGATAAAGTCAGCAGGTAACGAAATGCGTCAGGACGTGGCCAAACGACAGACTGAAGGATAGATCGAGGTGAGCGGAGATGTCCCTCTGGCTCCGTGGACACAACGCACTCAACGCTGCAGCATCCCGGAACTAGAGTGAGCTCTCCTACCCCTCTCATTTGTGCTATTTGATTTGTATATGCGCTTGGCAAGTTGATTACATGTACGGGCATTTTAAGTTGTTTTGCTCATCCAATAAAGTGGTTTAATGGTATTGCACCAGCGGGGCTCCTCTTTTGTATGTTTCTTCCACATGGTTTCGAGCTGAGGAAAATTCCCCATTCATCTGGTCTTTACGAGGGCTGCTGTCTGGATTGCCAAGTTGGATTACTATATACTACCATATACAGCGATATTTGCCTTATCCACGAGAGTGGTAGGCAACAAATGAGGGTAAGTAGCTACTTTGAGGGGTGTGGATCACATCGGTGGTGGATCTCTTTTTGGGTGTCACCTTATCCTATTAGCACTGGAATCCCACAAAGATCATCTGGTCTATCACTACCACAGCAGTTTTTTGGACTCATTTTCACCATTACTATAATATTGAATTTGGACTTCTTGTTTTTATCACTTATTATATTATGGTTTTTGGATTTTTTGATATATCATGGACTATATCTCGGATCATTTGGACACAGTCATAGGCAGGGCTGTCCCCTATCACCAGTCCTTTTTGCTTTGACTCTTGAACCATTTTTAGCGTTGATTAGGCAAAATCCCAATATACATGGCATTCGGACCCCCTCTCAAGAACATAAATACGCCGCATACGTGGACGACATATTATTTTATATACAACAACCAATTATTATATATTGTTTTAAGGTAATTTACTATATTTTCAGAAACTGTGCTCAAGCAGGTGGCTTAACGGACAAATTACTGAAGTTTGAAGTTATGACTTCCAACCAGTAATTACACAGTAAATAAATAATAAAATATTATGTAAGAACATATAGCATAATATGTTTTTTTTCTTGATAAAAAAGTATCTTTTCAGCAGCGGCAGATTCTCCCTCTTAACTGTGTGAGAAAAGCATTGGATTATGGGTAAACGCATACCTCCCAACAGTCCTGGATTGGGCAGGACTTTCCCGCATTTATACCTCTGTCCCACAGTCCCGCTGTACAAGGGCTTTGTCCCACATCACCCCATTGATAACATAGTAAATTCCAGTGGAAGTGTAAACATCAAAAAGAACCAGGGATTGGCAAATAAACCCGCTGGGTATGCTCTGTGAGGCTGCAGAGAGTGAAGCTGTCAAATTCAAGCTGTGATGTCGGGGATGGACGAGACTGCTACCCAGGCCCATCCATTTGTCAAGCAACCAGTGTATGGGGAAACAGCCCACAATTATACATTGCTGGAGGTAAAAGATGCCAAGGTTTAGAATCCATTATCCATTCACATACTGTACCCAGAGGTTTTTTCCAGCCTTGTGGTAGCCCTGCACTCACAGCCCAGCTTCTGCAGTTGAAAGTGAAAGTTACATTTCACCCGCGGCCTGCTCTGCACTTAGAACCAGGACAAGTGCTGCTGGTCTGACTGAATGCATGAAGCATGTTCAAGGGCAGGAGAGGGATGAGCTGCACTGTAATCCTTATCGCCTTCCTGCTCGGGGAGTTTGGGAGCTGAAAATGAGGTGAGAGTGCACTTAGTGCACTGAAAAGGAAAAGGAAGCTGTGCTAGCCAGCTACAGAAAGGTGCATTTACAAAGGTAACCATGTGGAAGATGATAGAGCTTTGGAGAAGGGGAGGGCAGAGTAGAGGGATGTGTGTGTGTGTATTTGTATGTGTGTGTTTTGTATATGTGTTTATATGTGTGCGTGTGTTTGTATATGTGTGTGTGTTTGTGTGTGTGTGTAGAGGTTATAGCTGACGAGAGGTGCAATAGTGAGATGTGAATAGATGAATGGACTCTGTACCTAGCGCTCTCTTAAACCCTGCACCTTGTGCATAACTTACTCTAGAACCCACCTTCCTGTACATAACACACTCCAGAATTATGCACATAACACACTCCAGAACCCTGCACTCTGTGCCTGGCACTCTCCTGCACTCTGTACATAATGCATTACAAAACACTTCACCCTGTGCA
Source organism: Pelophylax lessonae (assembly GCF_965119305.1). Taxonomy (NCBI): domain Eukaryota; kingdom Metazoa; phylum Chordata; class Amphibia; order Anura; family Ranidae; genus Pelophylax; species Pelophylax lessonae. The sequence continues at coordinate 259,758,105 of NC_138769.1, forward strand.
TAACATACTCAAGAGCCCTGCACTCTGTACCTGGCACTCTCCTGCACTCTGTACATAATGCATTACAAAACCCTGCACCCTGTGCATAACATACTCAAGAGCCCTGCACTTTGTAGATAGCACACTCCAGTACCTACCTTCCTGTACAAAACGTACTTCAGAACCCTGCACTCTGTACCTAATACTATCATGATCCCTACACCCTGTGCATAATGCATTTCAGAACCCCACACTCTGTATCTAACACGCTCCTAAACCCTGCACTCTGTACCTAGCGCTCTACTGAACCCTGCACCCTGTGCATAACGCACTACAGAACCCTGAACTCTGTATATAGCACTCTTATTAACCCTGCACTCTGTACCTAGCACTCGAACCCAGCATCCTGTGCATAACACACTGCAGAACCCTGCAATCAATGTCTAGCACTCTCCTGAACCCTGCACTCTGTACCTAGCACTCTCCAGAACTCTGCACTCTGTGCATAACGCACTCCAGAACCCTGTAGCTTGTGCATACCGGACTCCTGAACCCTGTTCTCTGTACATAATGCACTCCTGAACCCTGTTCTCTGTACTTAAAGCACTCCTGTACCCGGTTCTCTGTACATAAAGCACTTCTGAATCCTGTTCTCTGTACATAACACACTCCAGAACCCTGTTCTTTGTACATATCGCACTCCTGAACCCTGTTCTCTATACATAACGCACTCCTGAACCCTGTTCTCTGTACATAACGCATTCCGGAACCCTGTTCTCTGTATGTAGTGCATTCCTGAACCCTGCACTCTTTGTCTAGCACTCTCCGGAACCCTGCACTCTTTGTCTAGAACTCTCCTGAACCCTGTACCCTGTGCATAATGCACTCCAGAACCCTGCACCCTGTACATACCGGACTCCTGAACTCTTCACTCTGTACATAATGCACTCCTCAACCCTGTTCTCTGTACATAACGCACTTCTCAACCCTGTTCTCTGTACATAATGCACTCCTGAACCCTGTTCTCTGTACATAATGCACCCCTGAACCCTGTTCTCTGTACATAACTCACTCCTGCACCCTGTTCTTTGTACATAACGCACTCTTGAACTCTGTTCTCTGTATGTAGCGCATTCCTGAACCCTGCACTCTGTGCGTAATGCACTCCTGAATTCTTCCACACTTTGTGTAACGCACACTTTCATAGTTTACTGAAAACTGTTTGTAATGGAAGTTTTTTATTCTTTTTTAAATAATTGTGCTGGGGTTTGTATGTGTCCATGAGACTTTTGCATGTGGTGCAGCAATCAGTGGCCACACCCCCTTTTGCCTTGGTGCGCTTAGCACGCCGCTGGATGCTTCCTCCCTTAAGTGCACCTCATTCTGAAGTTCAAAAGTTAGGAGGGATGGGTAAACCTTATACCCATAAATCTATGTTATTTCCTTGTAGTTAAGAGGGCTAGGCTGGTTACAATCTATGCTAAAGCACTAGTGAGAAGGCTACTGCCCTTTGTCCCTCAATGGATCATGAAAGACCAGATGGGTTTCATTCTGGGCCGTGAAGCGCGGGACAACTCTCTGCGTACCCTCTCGTTAATCTCCTACGTGAGAGCTCTCTCCCAGTCCACCCTTCTCTTATCCACAGATGCTGACAAAGCATTTGATCGGGTGGACTGGGAGTACCTCCGGGAGACTCTCAAAGCTCTGGGTCTTGGCCCTAGTATGTTGAATATGATCACGGCCCTGTATGACTCCCCGAATGCTCAGATCCACATTAATGGTACCCTCAGTGACAAATTTACCTTACACAATGGCACCAGGCAGGGCTGTCCCCTATCATCAGTCCTTTTTGCTTTGACTCTTGAACCTTTTTTAGCGTTGATTAGGCAAAATCCCAAAATACGTGGCATTCGGACCCCCTCTCAAGAACATAAATACGCCTCGTATGTGGACGACATATTATTTTATATACAACAACCAGTGATATCCCTCCCTAAGTTGCTATCTGAGTTTAGGAAATTCCAGGAAATTTCTAATTTCAAAATAATCTGTCCAAATCGGAAATCCTCAATATATCTGTTCCGCCCCAAACAGTAAAAGCATTACAAACTTCCTTCCCCTTTGATTGGCAACGTCACACACCTTAATATCTAGGCCTTTTCCAAACTAGGTCAGTCTACTCTTTGTTCCAATACAACTTTTTCCCGTTGCTCAATTCCCTGCGTAAGGGTCTACGGTCGTGGAATCATCTAGCCACTTCCTGGCTAGGCTTAATCAACGTCTTGAAAATGAATGTGTTGCCCAGGGTCCTCTTTCTGTTGCAGATGATATTGTATTGGCTTCCATCTAGTTTCTTTAAAATGTTGAACCAATTGTCTCTAAGATATATGTGGAACCGCAAGCACCCACGTATAGCTCGCTCACTCCTTCATAAACCTAAAGGAAGGGGTGGCCTAGCTCTACCTGACTATCTCCATTATTATTATGCAATAGCTCTTCAAAGGGCTTCAGGCTGGAAACATCATACTGCCTCCAAAATTTGGGTACAACTGGAAAAAGATCTAGCTGGATCGGATCTCTACCCACTTCTCTGGATTCCAAAATCCTACCGCCCACAAACCGCCACTATCTCTCCTCTCACTACCACCACGTTTCGCATTTGGGAACTCCGTCAATCTAATAAGTGGCAGTGCAATTCTCCGCTTATGCTTATTATGGGTCATTCTTTTTTCCCGCCTGGTCAACTGAACCCGGTTTTCAGCTCCTCCTTTCTTCTGGGGTCCACCAGTGGCGGCCCGCCCAAACACAAGCAGAAAAAAAAAGATAAAAAAAAAAGTAAATTTTTCGCCCACTAGGGGCGCCGGACTTAGTGCTGGGTATGGGGGGGGGGTTTTGACCCCACCCTCGCCTGGCAGAGGCGCCGATTGGCGCTCTTCTGGGGGTGTGTCGGGGCGCAGAGCCCCCACTTTAACGATGTCCGGGCTGTGATTGGCCCAGAGTCCAGCCTGGACCAATCACAGGAGGACATCGGACCTGGCGACGTGACGCCTGGGGGCGGTGCACCGCCCCGGCGCCACGATCACCTTCCGTTCCCACGGCCCGATGCAGAGAGAGAGGACTCGGAACGGCGATCGACTCGCAAGCAAGAGCTGCGTGGAGGAGCTGACAGTTGTACGGATCGGACATCGGAGCGCGAGGAGGAGTGAGTGAGCCACAGCCGCCCGCGGCCAGGACGGTAGGAGAATCCTGGCTCACCCCACCACAGACCGGCAGTCGACTTCAGGCAGTCCGCAGGCGCAGCCAGGGAGGGTGAGTAGACACATACCTGTACATTGAGCTGTGCCATCATGCCTGTACATTGACCTGTGCCATCATGCCTGTACATTGAGCTGTGCCATCATGCCTGTACATTGAGCTGTGCCATCATGCCTGTACATTGACCTGTGCCATCATGCCTGTACATTGACCTGTGCCATCATGCCTGTACATTGAGCTGTGCCATCATGCCTGTACTTTGAGCTGTGCCATCATGCCTGTACTTTGAACTGTGCCATCATGAGTGTACATTGACCTGTGCCATCATGCCTGTACATTGAGCTGTGCCATCATGCCTGTACATTGACCTGTGCCATCATGCCTGTACATTGAGCTGTGCCATCATGCCTGTACATTGACCTGTGCCATCATGCCTGTACATTGACCTGTGCCATCATGCCTGTACATTGACCTGTGCCATCATGCCCGTACATTGACCTGTGCCATGCCTGTACCATGACCTCAAAGTCACGCAATTTCTTTACCGCGTTTTTTGCCGCAAAGCAATACCTATTACATTTTTCTTTTTGCGCCCCCCCCCCCCCAAAATTTTTGAGCACCATCCGCCACTGGGGTCCACTCTGCTACACCACATAGTATTTAAAGATGCGGTACTACCCTTGCGTAAGCTTTGCACCTCCGCCTCTCTTACTTACATGGATCAATGGCGTTATGCACAGCTACAACATTTTGTACTACAACTCCAGAAACCTATATGCTCTATCTCTGACTTGAACCAGGTGGAAAGCGTATTTGCATCGTCTAAACCTCTCAAAGGAACTCTTTCATTGTTCTATGAAGCTCTACATGACCTCACACCGGAGGAACCCCCTCCATTTTTGAAAACATGGGAAATGGACCTATCCGCTACCTTATCTGACCATCAACGTGTTAACATCCTTATATTGACTCATTCCACCACGACTTCATCTTTGACAGCTGAAGCGAACTACAAACTGCTTACTCGTTGGCATCTAACTCCAGTCAGACTGCACCGCATCTACCCTTCCTCCTCCCCGTTGTGTTGGAGGGGTTGCGGTGAAATAGCCTCTCATGCTCAACTGTGGTGGTCCTGCCCTAAAATGCAGACATATTGGTCAGGGGTTTTACAGTTGATACACAAAATTCAAGGTTTTCTGGTCCCACATGATCCGTGGGTGGTCCTATTTCATGGAGTGGCAGAGCCTGCGAGGGCTTATAAGAGATCCATTACCCCTCATCTATTAAACGCTGATAAATCCCTTATTCCTTGCCACTGGGCACAAACTACAGTCCCCACGATCCCACAATGGCTCAGAAGAGTTGATCGTATATACCAATCGGAGGATCTAATATACTCACAAAGAAATCTTTCCTCACTGTCCTACTAAATTTGGCCGTGTAGTCTGGCCTTCACTGCAACTGCCGATTACGCTGCCCTAATGGCTCTGCCATCCATGTAAGGTGACCCCACTGGCCTACATTTGTTCAGGTCTTTTTGAATCTATGTACATAACCTCAAGAGTGTATTGCTTATGCCAATGGAGAATGTCTGTACTGTATTCAAATGTAAGGTCGCTGCTGTGGTTCTCCCCCCCCCCCCCCTCTACCTCTTTTCTTCCTTGCTTTTCTCTCTTTCTTACCCTCTTCTTATTTAACTTTTGTAGCAGCCTGCTACTGTATTGCTTGTACCAGCCTACTACTGTATTGCTTACTATTTATCGGTTCCTTAATAGAGATGCATATATACAGCCTCTTTGATTAGTGGCGTTCTCTTGCCAATGTGGATCTGCGTTGGGTGCTGTCACTCTTCGACTGAGGCTCCTCTTGTTGACATATTGCCTGCTTTATGGATACATGTTGAAGTCTTTGTTAGATGTATTCTCAGATTTGTGGGTTATGGACACGTTACAATGTACAAACTGATATAAGTTATTGTTTGATGCTGATTGTATCTGAAAATTTTTCTTTTCAATAAAAAATTATTAAACAAAAAAAAGAGGGCTGGGCTGGATGGGAGCATGTGTCTTTTAGACACATGCCTTCTTCTATAACACTGCAGTGAGAGGACAGCCTCCACTGCAGTATTTTTATTGTTCTTGAAAGTAGATCTGCAGTCCAGTGTCCTATCAAGGGTGACAGTGGTAATAAATATCTGTGATCTAGATTATGCAGGCAGCATTCCTACAGACCTTCCTGTAAACCTTCTAGTTTTGGGCTTAGTGTATGCTTTTAGGCCAGATATTTTGGTCTGTTTCTTTTTTGCCACCTCTAAAGAATAGTATCAGAGCATGTTGGTAAATAGGGTTAATTCGAAACATAGCTCAGTCACTAGCAGTGTTCCCTTTTTTACCCCCTTAATGACCAGGCCATTTTTTGTGATTCGGCACTGCCTTGTTTTAACTGACAATTGCGCGGTCCTGCAATGCCGTACCCAAATACAATTGATGTCCTTTTTTTCCCACAAATAGAGCTTTCTTTTGGTGGTATTTGATCACCTCTGCGGTTTTTCGTTTTTGCGCTATAAACAAAAAAAGAGTGTCAATTTTGAAAAAAACACCAATATTTTCTACATTCTGCTATAAAACATTCCCAATAAAAACTTTTTAAAACATCTAATTTTTTTTTTATCAGTTTAGGCCAATTTGTATTCTGCTACATATTTTTAGTAAAAAAAATTCCCAAAAAGCGTATAATAATTGGTTTGCGCAAAAGATATAGCGTTTACAAACTACAGGATAGATTTATGGACTTTATTTTTTATTAGTAATGGTAGCAAGCAGCAATTTTTATCGGGATTGCGACATTGTGGCGGACAGATCGGACCCCCAACTGACCTTTTTGACACTCTTGGGGGGACGAGTGACATTTCTACAGTAATAAGTGCTAAAAAATGTGCACTGTTACTGTAATAATGACACTGGCAGGGAAGGGGTTAACAATGGGGTGATCAGTATCTCCTGTCAGTATTGCCAAAGATCGTGGGAGGCCTGCGGCAATTGACCCTTTTCCTCCTGCGGCCAGCCTCATGCTGTGACTAATCACAGCGGGAGCGCAGTGCCAGCGGGAGCGCAGCTCCAGCGGAGTGCGGTGCGTGCACATAATCAGGTAGATCTACGGGATTATGTGCAGCCGAGCCACCCTGCAGCAGCAAATCTGTGTGGGCGGTCAGCAAGTGGTTAAATTCAGGTGCTGATTACATTTTTTGTATGTGATATAGCTTAAAGTATACAGTATATAAAGCCAAAACATTTTTCTTTCATTTTTGGACAGAGGTTTTTGTTGGATTTCCCTCCACTTCCTGGTCCACTTAGAGAGGAGTTCAGCTGCATCCATTGCTGTCAGCTGCTGAAGACCTAAGCTAACTGTCACTCACCACCAGCACTGTGTACATGCTCTGCCTCTCGCAGAAAAGAGATGCACATATTTTAGTGAAACTATTTCATCATATATCATCTATGTATCTTCATGTCTTTCATAAAATGGCACCTCTAGAAACATTCAAACCCTCTATGCATAGTTTCCTATACAGTGTTCATTTTCCTTTATACTCTTTGCATCTCCTCACCAGGGCTATCTTTAATTCTGAGCAAAAGGGGAAGCTGCCCCTGGCCCAGTCATTGTTGTGGGGCCCAAAGCAGTTGTCCCTTGAGCCTCGCTGCCTGCTAATAGTTTATAAGTGGATTCTGGAGGGGCAAAGAAAATGTTTGCCCAGGGTCTAATCAATATTAAAGACGGCCTTGCTCCTCACAGTAGACAAGTATCATTGTCTTCGTCATATGAGCAAATTAGGTCATTTGTCCTCTTTGCATCTCCTCATGCACATGCACGATTTAGGAGCTCTCTATCTTTTCATCCCAACAGTAGTAAGATGTGCCTTGAATAACACATGGCAGGTCTTGCTACACAAAAGGATCTACTGAGCCCTGTAAATTGGGACATCTATTTAAAGTGATTGTAAAGTCTCGTTTTAAATAAATAAATAAATAAATAACAAACATGATATACTTACCTCCTCTGTGCAGTTGGTTTTGCACAGGGCAGCCAGGATCCTTCTCTTCTCGGGTCCTCATTCCTGCCCCTGGCCCCTCCCTCCTATCGAGTGCCCTCACAGCAACCAGCTTGCTCTGGGAGCACCCGAGCCGAGCTGCAGCTCCATTCAGACATGGAGCTGCCATTTGGCCCCTGCCCCCTCTCTCTCCTGATTGGCTCACTCACTTTAATTGACAGCCACAGGAGCCAATAGGGCCGCAGCTGTATCTCAGACAATCAGGATAAACAAAGGAAAAAATCGCCTTGGGACTTTGAATGAGGTGGGCACTATGGCCAAAAATACTTGATTAAATAGGAGATCTATACACTACTTGGCTAATTTGAAATGGTGACCACAGCTCTCCTATCAATCTATAGGGAAAGTGTCGGGCTGGGTTATGCAGAAATGCTCACTGGAGCCTGTATGTTAATAACAAATGATGGTTACGGCTACACAAAAATGGCTACCAAAGTTAGTAGATGCAAATTTGTGTTGTCTGTAGGCTCTAGCGAATAGCTGCCTGAACCCCTCCTATGTGCATAAGACTAATGGTAAGGTTAGGGTAGGTGCCCTACACTATGGGCTCCAGCTGCCCACTTTGTGTACCTCAGCCTGGTATTTGCTGCACAGAGTGTAGTGAGTAGGCTGCAGCCACCATTTTGGCTGAGCCTAATTAGAAGAGATGCCTTCATTTTTGGGCTACAACATCCATTTTTGCATAGCAGGGCCTGACATTTGATGTATAGATGATAAGAGGGCTGTGTCATCATTTTGGATAAACCTAAAAAGACCTAGCTGAATCTAAAAAGACTAGGGGTGAATTTACTAAAGACAAATAGTCTGTGCAGTTTGCAAGGTTAGTTGCACTCCTTTTCCCCAGAGCCTAATGTATGTGGTGAAGCTTTCCTTTTGTAAAAAATTGTAAAAATTACCCAATCAGGTACAAGAAAAATAAATAAACAGCATTTTTGCTTGCACAGGTTTGGATTATGGAAATCTACAGAGCTTTACAACATTTACTAAACTCTGGGGAAGATGAGAGCAACTGCATTTGCAAAATGCAGAGTCTATTTGCCTTTATTAAATCCACCCTCCGGTGTACTATATCATGGGCTCATGCAGTCATTTTTGCATGACAAAGCCTTTGATTTTGTACATATTGACAAAAACGTCAATAGGTCAAAAGGTCTCTGTTTTCCATTTTGCCTCAGCACATACTTAATGTCTGTGCATAGAAAGTAAATGAAAAGTGTACTGTTTCCAGTGGTTTCCAGCAACACTTAACGCGGTTCACTGGAATGACAACTTACCCAGTTGACACAGTTGAATGTAGTGAGACGTGACTCTTGAAAGATTTGACTTATATGCGAAAATGAAGCCAGAAGAAAAGTGTCACCTGACTAATTGCTAGTTGGTAGTTTGTAGAAGTAGTTAGTCAACATCTGCATTGGCACATTGGGAGGAATTTACTAAAACTGGAGAGAACAAAATTTAGAGCAACTGTGCATGGCAACCAAACAGCTTCTAGCTTTCATTTTCAAAGGTTAACTGAACAAGCAGAAGCTAGAAGCTGATTGGTTACTGTTCTCAGCTGCTCCCAATTCTGGCTGCTCCATTTCTAGTAAATTCCCCCTGTTATATGGTAACTTGAATAAGGTGTCTGTGCAACCTGTGTGAATATAAATGCTGAGGTATGTTCCTGAAGCAGTTTGAAATGAAGGAATGACTTGGGTAAGCTACAAAATATCTTCAAGATTATAGAAAGAATCTGGTTGAATGTGCCTAAAAACTACTAGCTATGTCATGACCTTGGTAAAAAGGAACATTCACAGATACACCTAACTAGTGCTCTAAAATGTGCATGTACAGTGAGGAAGAGATGTGAGGACAAATTAGCACATTTTCCATTTTTTTTTTTTAAGTTCATGTAATGCTTAACTCGTTTTTGTACTTCTTATTTGCAAGGCATTGCTGTTTGTTTATCATTGATATTAGTGGTGCACCAAAATTTCGGCAACCAAAATTTTCGTCCGAAAATGGGTCATATATCCTAAAAATGAATGGCCGCCGCAGCAGAAGCTTTCACTTTAATTTATATGGTGCGTGACCGGCCGCGGCCTGCTCCCAAGACCCGCCGTTTGTACCTCCTCACTAGCCCTGTGCTAGCAACCAGTGACGTCACAGTCCCGAGAGGAAAGCGAGGCCGAGAAAAGGACCCAGCATGCAGAGTGGAGGAGGATCTTCCTCGTCCTCCTCCGCGCTTATTACTGACTCTCTGGCTCCACCCACCTCCTCCCTCCATCTTCTACTGTAAGCCACTGCGGATTGGAAGGACAGGAGCAGCACCAGAGTCAACCTGCTATCTGTGGGGAGCAGTGAGTGACAACATATTATGTGTTATGATGTGCATCATTGTTCCCCTATACTTAGCTACCCCCTGGCACTATACCTGTATAATACAGCTATGGGACAGTTATATAGTGCCAGGAGCATCTATATACAGACTGTAACTATTTTAAAATCATTTGGGGGAAAAAATTTATTTTAGGTTTCGGTTTTCAGCCAAGGGCATCCTGAATTTTCGGTTTCTGTTTCGCCCCAGAATTTTCATTTCGGTGCATCCCTAATTATTATTATCACTTTTTTATTTATTTCATTTTGTAATGTTACCTTAAGAATGAGAACACATTCAGTATTTCTTCCTTTCTTTGCTTTTGTTTTTGTTTTGTCCTGTAGCCCTAAGACCCCGTTCACACTGGGGCAACCTGTCAGGCGACCTGGTCGCCTGACAGGTCGCCGTAGGTCGCCTGCCATAGAGAAGCTGTGGACCCGTTCTAATAGGAGCGACACAAGTCGTTCCGACTTAGAAAAAGGGTCCGGAGCTTCTTTGGGGTGACCTGGAGCGACCTGCATTGGCCTCAATGTTATGAAGTCCGTGTCCGGCCTGAAGAAGGAGCGGAGCTCCGCAACGCGTCGCCGTTTGATTCCCTGCTGTCTCCGGAAGTGACATCACAACCATCCGACCGGCGGTCCCACGCTGCTCCACCACCACAGAGGACCTGCACGTCTCCCGCCTCCGACATGAGGCCATCGGCTGTCCTCCCTCATCACAGCGGCACCGCCTGACTGGATGTTCCACCTCGGATGTGACCCCAGAGACCTTCCCCTCTTGGAATTTACCAATGCCTGTTTTTATGGACCTCTTGTGAGTAACGATTTTATTGTGTGTCATTAAAATTACTGCTGTGCTACACTCAGATCGGCGCTTGGCTCTCTCTCTCTCTCTCTCTCCTAAATAAGAGGAACACAGGATCCCTGTGTTCATTACTGACAGAACAGCGGTCTGCTGTGTGTACATCGGCAGACCGCTATTCCTGTCTCCGCAGGGAGTGATCGCGGGTGCCAAGGCGGAACTTGCAGCCACTGGTCCGGCCTGTAGCCAATCGGCGCGTGCCCCCACTAGCTGTCCCTCGAAATGACGTACAGGTATAAGTATGGCGGCTGATTGGCAAGTAGGTAATAACGCAAATCATGTAGGCAAAGGATACACCCCCTGTTGTGCCCCTGTTATGTGGAACAATGAAGAATGAATACACAAGAAATGACTACAGGAAGATGGAGTCATGTCTTATATGGGTTTATGATGTTATGAATGTGAAGCTTCAAAGCATAGAGAGATAATGTAACAATGAGGCTGCATTACCCATAACATAGGTCACATGCTGACATAACTATATAACCGGACCTAATATGTTGCTGTGCAGATGGTCATGCTAACTTATTATTTGTGCATATGCAGACATCCTCAATGTTTGTCATGTCTGTTTGGCAACCTAGAATTTGGCACCATAGCACCTATAATCTCATAATACCACTTCCATTTGTTTCCAAAGCCACAGTTTGTGCTGTGATTTTGTAGCAGATACAGAAGCGCGCTCATTAGCTTAGCATTTTGTGGCTAGGAGAAAAAATATTGGATGATCAAAGCACTCCCTTTTGCTTGTCTCCATGTCTGGCTTCTACATGCTAGTTATCTGCTGATGTCTGTAAGTGTTTTCTTTTTTTTTTTACCATTGGAATAAAATTTTATTGAAGTGGTTTTACGCTATGTATGTGTACTTTGGCTTGCTTTTTATATCGGTGTGCTGCAGGGAGACCAAGACACCATAACCCAGGAGTGTATGGATTTATTTATCATCCACAATCGAGCCACTTTCCCTTATGAGCATTATTTGGCCTGTTTGACCCATTTACTGTAAGGTACTTGGGCCCAAATCTTCTGGTGAGCTCTTATGCCTTTTATGTTGGTGCTGGGTTCTCTCTCACTGATGAGTTTGGATATCAGAATACTTCCCTTTGTGTTTTCCAGTATTTCCTCACCATGTCATATGAACTCTGGACTCACTTTCTGTGATAAAGAGGCACTTCTTTGATTTTTATCATTACAGTTATATGTACTTATTCTTTCATTAACCACTTAAGGACCGCCCGCCGCGGTTAAACTGTGGCAGGCAGCCCATCCTGCGCGAACCGACGTAGGTATACGTCGGTCGCGCATATTAAAAAAGAATAGCGCAACCATGCAAAAGAAATGACTATCAAATATGGAGACAATCCATAAATAAAAATGGGGATTTAGTTCCACCATATGGCCATATCGTGCTCAAGCCCACCACTGCGTCAAAGTACCCCATTGTTAGTGGGTCCTACACTATCCATAAAAAAGGGGTGAATCCAGCCTCTCTTACCCTTGGAGACAACACTCCTTGTCGGTCGCGCGCCTGCAGCTAGGGGGCGAGCGTGCACCGCCAGCGGTACACTCCCGCCCCCACTTGGCAGCGGGGTCTCAGATGCACGGCGCAGGCGGGTCCGATTGACACCCGCGATCATTCCCTGCTGAGAGAGAAGAACAGTCAGCTGTTGTAAACACAGCTGACCGTTCTTCTCTCTGGAATGATTAGAGAGTGCCTGTGATCCTTCTATATAGCGTCACAGGTCTCTGTGATCACTTCACAAGCCCCGCCCCCCCACAGTTAGAATCACTCCCCTAGGCTCACATTTAACCCCTTGATCACCCACAGTATTAACCCCTTCCCTGCCAGTGTCATTATTACAGTAACAGTGCATATTTTTAGCACTTAGTACTGTAGTAATGTCATTGGCCCCCAAAAGTGTCAAAAATGTTAGTTAGGGGTCCGATATGTCCGCTGCAATGTCGCAGTCCCGCTAAATTTGCAGATCGCTGCCACTACTAGTAAAAAAAACCAAACAAACAATAAAAACGACATAAATTTTTCCCGTAGTTAGTAGACGGAATAACTTTTGTGCAAACCAATCAGAATACACATATTGCGATTTTTTTTTTTTTTTTTACCAAAAATATGTAGCAGAAAACAAATTGGCCTAAAATGTTAAAAAAATTTGAATTTAACATTTTTTTTTGGGAATGTTATATAGCAGAATGTGAAAATTATTTTATTTTTTTTTTTTTTTCAGAATTGTCGCTCTTTTTTTGTTTATAGCGCAAAAAATTTAAATCGCATAGGTGATCAAATACCACCAAAAGAAAGCTCTATTTGTGGGGAACAAAAGGACATCAATTTTATTTGGGTACAGCGCCGCACGACTGCGCAATTATCCGTTAAAGTAACGCAGTGCTGCATCGCAAAAAATGACCTGGTCATTAAGGGGGCAAATCCTTCCGGTTCCAGAAGTGGTTAAGCGCTGCACTTTTATGTATGATTTGTGGAAAAAATTTTATGTCAATTGTAGTGCTGGTAGCTTTCAAGTTACAGGTAGCTCAGTGTATTTCCATATTTATGTAGCATCCTCCTAGTCAGGTGCTAGACAGCAGATATAATTTTGGCTTTCTCTGCTTACCAGAAAAGCAGTAGGCAAAGCATTTGTAGTCTCTGCTTACCAGGGAGTTTGATCTGCTAGTTAGGCCTGCTCCATGTATTCAATGTGTGATTCATGTGAGCCAAGGGAGTGTCCCCACTGTATCCAATGGAGAGGTACATTGGACAGTGGAGAAAACCCAGTCAATGACACACAGGCTTTGATATCTATCCCATGGGTTTGGCACAGAGAGTGGTGCATCATGGGATAGGGTATAAAAGCCAGGAGCATATGAGGCAAGGGGTCTTTGGGCGGGAAGCCAGGTCCCAGAAGGAGGGTGATGACTATCTCCTCTTCTGTAGCAGTAGATGGTGGTCACAGGTGGTCGGCCTAGTGAACCAGGGAGTGTGACTGAACGCAGAGGTCCAGGAGAAGCTGACTGGAAGAGTTGGGGCTGAAGTGACTCTGGAAAAACAGTGTCCGTGAGTACAGAGGAACTTGCCCAGGGGTCTGCCTAGGAAGGGGACAACTCTGGAGTGTAGAGTCAGTGGACAGGTGTCAGCTCCACGGGGAGAGAGAAAAGGGGTGCCAAGTTAGAACCCTGAAGATAACTGCACATAGGAACACTTTTATTACCTTCATTTCAGTGGCAAAGTGAAGCAGCGGCCTTGCCACATTCTCAAGTCAGATGTCCTCAATACTGTGAATTAGGGATAGACCGATTATCGGCAAGGCCGATATTGGCGATATTTTTGTGACGTCATTCTGCCTTCTTAGGCCGCCTCCCTCGCCTTGGACAGCCTATCTGGAGTCGGGACTAGTCTCGCGGGAGTGTATCACAGCCATACACCCACCCACAGCGGCCCGGTGCCAGCCAGCCACCCACATCCACAGGCCCTGTACCAGCCAGCCAGCCACAGGCACTGTACCAGCGAGCCAGCGAGCCAGCCAGCCACCCACAGACCCTGTACCAACCAACCAGCCAGCCACCCACCCACAGGCCCTGCACCAGCCAGCCACCCACATGCCTTGTACCAGCCAGCCACCCACAGCCCCTGTGCCAGCCATCCACAACAGGGTGCTAGCCAGCCACCCACCACAGGGTGCCAGCCAGCCAGCCACCCACCACAGGGTGCCAGACAGCCAGTCACCCACAGACAGGGTGCCAGACAGCCAGCCGCCCACAGGCACTGTACCAGCCAGCCACCCACAGGCCCTGTACCAGCTAGCCACCCACAGGCCCTGTACCAGCAAGCTGCCCACAGGCCCTGTACCAGCCAGTCGCCCACAGGCACTGTACCAGCCAGCCACCCACAGCCCCTGTGCCAGCCACCCACCTACCACAGGGTGTCAGCCAACCAGCCACCCACCACAGGGTGTCAGCGTGCCAGCCAGCCAGCCACCCACCCACCCACCACAGGGTGCCAGCCAGCCAGCCACCCACCACAGGGTGCTAGCAAGCCAGCCATTAAGCATTAAACAAAAATTAACCTGTTCAGTACCAGATTTGTGTCAAAAAATTGTCTTTATTTTTCAAAACTTTAAATGTACAAAATATCGGCCCATATCAGCCGATACCGATATGTTGTGACCAAAATATATTGGTTTCAGCCCTGAAAAAACCATATCGGTCTATCCCTACTGTGAATAGTTCCTAGTTGGAGTATCTCCCTCATCCCTTCTCCTATCCAAGTTCTAAATAAAACTACAAAACAACATCCCCTGGACTGATCATTGACTGAGCCAAGTACTTAAAGTGATACGTTTCTGCAAGCCATTGCTACGGGTAACCCAGGGGAATCCAGAAAGTGTTATATCCAGCAGTCCTCTAGGGGGCAGTGCTACATGTATTAATAAAAGATTTATGTTGCTGACATTTTAAGAGATTTGTAGTTTATTGACTGAGCCACTAATTTTCTGTAGGGTTTGGAGTTATTGGACCCGGGTTCGGCAGCTTACTCATGTTATGCAACGTACTTGCTGATGATCATGGCAAAAAGCACCGTGTAGCTGCACAGATAAGCATTGTAACCAACCGCAGCAGAAACTTTATAGCTAGCTACAAATCACCGGAGATAATAAGCAGAAACATACAGTAGATAGCTGCTACAAACTTGCTAGGGTGACGTGGCCATTACTTTTGCTGATGATGAATTGTGTCTGATCATGTGCGAACAGCCTCCATATTTTTGTTGCCATGTTGTTAAAGACTTTTCCTATGACCTATATATTCAATAAATTAAAGTTAAACTAAAGACAAAATAAAAAATCACTTATATGATGCAGTCTGTCCCTAGAATTACTACAACAGTCTTTGCTTTTCAGGGTCCTCCATGTAACACAGTTTTATGACCTTTTGAAGCAACAAAAAAGAGAAGAGCAGAGCCATCTGAATATAGTATGGCTGTATAACGATTTATTCTCACACAATTCAAAACTCACTTGGAAAGAATAGAAAGTAAACACCACTTTAGTAGAGCACTCCCGTCCTGTTTACATGCACCATGGACACTGACTTTGGCTGTGCTGGTGGCTCCCAGGACTTCCTGGCTGGTGTGGGTACACAAGACAAGCGGCTGCGACATCACCCCCGCAATGCGTAGCGGTGGGGGTGACACGCGCCCGGAGCATGCGTGCGCCTTCATCAGGACTTTCACCGTGACCTGGTGACGCATTCGTTAGGGGGGCAGGGACACCGCCCCCCTATCCATGCGTCTGGCCCCCTAATCTACATGCAGGGCGATGGATGCATGGATTCCAATGAGGGTTTTTTTTTTTTTTTTTTTTGAAGCACGTGATTAGAGCCAGAGGCTCTAATAGGCTTCAAAACAGGGTGGGCTCAGGGCGCAGAGCACTGCACCCTGAGCTCACCCAGTTGTGTGACAATAGCTGGCTGCGTGCTTAGGGTCATTTTCCTGTTGGAAGACGAACCTTCACCCCAGTCTAAGGTCAAGAGTGCTTTGTAGCAGGTTTTCATGAAGACATTCTTTGCTGCATTCATCTTTCCCTCGATCCTGACTAGTCTCCCAGTTCCTGCCGCTGAATAACATCCCCACAGCATGATGCTGTCCTCATCATGCTTCACTGTAGGGATGGTATTGGCCAGGTGGTGCCTGGTTTGCTCCAGACATGATGCTTGCCATTCAGGCCAGAGAGTTCAATCTTTGTTTCATCAGACCAAAGAACTTTGTTTCTCATGGTCTGAGAGTCCTTTAGGTGCCTTTTGGCAAACTCCAGGTGGGCTATCATGTGCCCTTTACTGAGGAGGGGCTTCCGTCTGGCCACTCTACCAC
Organism: Pelophylax lessonae; assembly: GCF_965119305.1. NCBI lineage: Eukaryota > Metazoa > Chordata > Amphibia > Anura > Ranidae > Pelophylax > Pelophylax lessonae. Next base: position 259,774,542 of record NC_138769.1, read on the forward strand.
ACAGGCCTGATTGATGGAGTGCTGCAGAGATAGTTGTTCTTCTGAAAGGTTCTCCTCTCTCCACACACTGGAGCTCTGTCAGAGTGACCATCGAGTTCTTGGTCACCTTCCTGATTAAGGCCCTTCCCCTCCAATCGCTCAGTTTGGCACCGCGGCCTGATCTAGGAAGAGTCTTGGTGGTTTCAAACTTCTTCTATTTATGGATGATTGAGTCCACAGTGCTCATTAGGTCCTTCAATGCTGCAGAAATTGTTCTGTACCCTTACCCAGATCTGTGCTTCAATACAATCCTGTCTCTGAGGTCTACAGACAATTCCTTGGACTTCATGGCTTGGTTTGTGCTCTGGCATTCACTGTTAACTGTGGGACCTATTATAGACAGGTGTGTGCTTTTCCAAATCATGTTCAATCAACTGAATTTAGAACAGGTGTACTCCAATCAAGTTTTAGAAACATCTTAAGGATGATAAGTAGAAACAGGATGCACCTGAATTTTTCAGTGTCATGGCAAAGGCTGTGAATACTTATGTACATGTGATTTCTTTATTTTTTAACAATTTGCAAACATATTTTACATTGTCATTATGGGGTATTGTTTGCAGAATTTTGAGGAAGATAATGAATTTAATCCATGTTGGAAAAAGGCTGCAACATAACAAAACGTGGCAAAAGTTAAGCGGTATGAATACTTTCCAGAAGCACTGTATATTACACGAACACTATTCCCTCCAGATAATGCTGCTATCCATGGGTGACTCCATTGCTTCTCCACACATAGAGAAGATATCCTAAAGCTTTGTATACACATATAAAAAATTTGGCCGGTTCAATTTTCGGTTTCGATCAGTATGTACCCCTCTCTGTTCAACAGAAGCTGGTTGGTAGACTGGCTTCTATTACACAGTCCTGCTGCAAAACCAGCATTTAACCACTTAAGCCCCGGAAGATTTTACCCCCTTCCTGACCAGGGCCTATTTTGCGATTCGGCACTGCGTGACTTTAACGGACAATTGCGCGGTCATGCGACGCTGTACCTAAACGAATTTGACGTCTTTTTTTCCCCCACAAACAGAGCTTTCTTTTGGTGGTATTTGATCACCTGTGCGATTTTTTGATCATGCGCTATAAACAAAAAAATGAGTGTCAATTTTGCTAAAATAACAATATTTTTCACATTTTTTTATATGAAATTCCCCAAAAATAAATGTAAAAATCTAAATTTTTTAACATTTTAGGCCAATTTGTTTTATGCTACATATGTTTGGTAAAAAAAATTGCAAAAAGCGTATTTTGATTGGTTTGTACAAAAGTTATTGCGTTTACTAACTAAGGGAAAGATTTTTGTAATTTTTGTTGTTTTTTTTTTTTAACGCGTAATGGCGGCGATCTGCGATTCAGTTGGCAAGTTAATCAGCTGCTGCAGCTCTGATCAGTGTATTCTGATGGAGGGAGTCCCTATTGTCAGAATACAATAGTGTGGCAGGGGCGATCCCTGCGACCAAATCACTTGTGTGGATGCAGGCATCTGTGAGGTTTTTTTTTTTTTATTTTTTCTCATTCAATTTTTTGGCTGAACAAAAAAAAACCTCAACCCAGCCTAAGATAGGAGATGTGTTACTGGCCAGATCACCAGATGGAAATATGGGTAAAAAACCTTAAAAAAGATGCAGCCCACAACATTTAAAAATTGGCAAGCTGTCATATAATATTTGTTTTGTAATTTGCTGAGCATGTTTCATGAAGCCACCATACCCTCCTGGATCCCAGTCACCACCTTGATGACATACTGTACTAAAGTAGGATCTCCTACATATGCACAACAATGCACTACATGCAAGAAAAAAAATGTTTAAGACCCCTTTCACACATGTACGACTTGTCCTGTGATTTGGGACTGCAAAGTCACATGACAAGTCCTACTCCATGATTTCCAATGAGTACCGTTCATATCTGTACGACTTCAAGTCGCGACGACTTCAAAGTAGTCCCTGCACTACTTTGGGATGATTTTAATGTGTTTTGAGGTCCAAAGACATAGGCATTCTTCAAGTCCAGTCAAAATCACGGTAAAATTGCGTGACTTTTAGGTCACATAAGTATGAAAGGGGCCTAAAGGTTAAAGGTTTAAAAAATATCAGAACAGTAATGCATTATATTCCAGTATGTTGTGGCTGAATTTGTTTTCTTTTTTTGTTGTCTTTTTTAGCCTTTTTTTTTTTCATTTATTTTCACCTGGTGATTCTATCAGTGATACACTTCTTGTCCTTGGATGACAGCACTCACTTACTGTACTGTATCTGTGGAGGAACACCATTATCACACTAGGACAGGACAGATTACTGAACTCTCTCCCCTTTTCTTCTGTTTTGCAGCTCACATTAAAAACTGCTAACTGATAACAATGCAGCAAAAGGGGGACTTCCGGTTCCGGCACCCATGTAGAAGGCAGCGCGGGACAACGGCTACGTGACAGGCAGCATATAAAACCGGCTTACACAGTCCATCTGAGCCATCCGACCTGGCGGTCCTGTCAGCTATATCCCTGGGACTCGGCGGCATGGATTGCTTCTTGCAGCACGGTCCTACTCCACCTCACAAAGCCACATCGCCGCCTCAGGCCTCTGCAGTGTCAGACATGGCGGACGCAGCTCTCCCGCCCGCCGCAGCTTCTAATGGTCAGTCATCCAGTCCATTCCCTGACACTCAGATCGCTACTTTTGGCCCAGGCAGTGGCTGCCCTGATGTCCCCCATGACTACAGAGGCAGTAGACAAGGCTATCTCACAGGGTATAGCTCAGCTGAGGAAAGAGATGGGGGAACATTCTCACAGGATCTCTGAACTGGAACATAGGATGTCAGATTAGAAGATGAGATGCAAGGATCCTTTTTTATGGTTCAGCAGGCACGCCAAACCCAGCGCTACCTCCTAGACAAACATGATGATCTTGAGAACCGATCCAGGAGCAATAACCTCCGGATCATTGGGCTCCCAGAGACCTATGGCACAGATACCCTGCTTGATTTCACCATGACACGGCTCCCTTCTGCCCTGGGACTTGTTGGCACTTGCACAGTGGAACGGGTTCAACATCTGGGGGCCCCCTCTAACGAACGACGCTCCCCCCGCCCTATCATAGTTCGATACCTCAATTATATGGACAGACAAAACATTCTTGAATCCTTTCGCAAATCTAAGTCTCTTCAGATTGATGGCCATAAATTGTTAATATTCGCCGACTACTCACAGGAAATGTCAAGGCGTAGAAAGGCCTTTCAACCCATTTGTCAAGCCCTGTACCACAAGGCCATCAAGTTCACCCTGACTTATCCGGCCACACTACGCCTTGTGGATCATTCTGGGGAGCAAACATCTTTCAGCCACCCTGAAGAGGCCAGTCAGTTTCTCCAGCACCACTTCAATATTCCTCTGGAAACCTCTTCTATCCCCTCACCCCAACGTCTTCAGGGCACGAGGGAACAAAGGAGTCCCAGGAAGGAATCGACCAATAAACAACACCTCTCTGGCCCCTCTTCTTGTTCTAGACCACGCTGATCCCACTGTACCCACCCGCCAGATACCGGGATCTCTCCCTATTCAAACATCCTATGTTTGCCTTGATGCCATCTCTTCTGTTCAATTTCACTTGTGACGGGCTACTTTAATAATTTTTGACAATTTCTACTGTTTAGGATATGTTCTTTAATGTTTGCTAACTTTATCTAGACTGTACTGTAGCATTCTACTGTATGATATTTAACCTGTGTTATTTTTGTTCCTCCCAGGGAGCTTTTGCTTCTGTTCCAGGACCACAGCCTTACCGTCTTTCGTAAAGTGACAGCGCTCTTACTTCCTCACTGGACAGTCAGACCCCCCAGCCGCTGGGCGCGATTTTTCGGTCCCTACTATTTCTGTCAAGGACGCCATTCTTTCTAAAAACCAGTAAAGTTGTCCCTTACGTATGTGTATCTACATGTGGAAAAAAGCGAAGTCCAGGCTTCACCTTATGTGCTACCTTTGTTTTTTCACTCTTAGCCCCCGTTGAGCTCCATCTTCCCTACGCCCAATTCTCAGACCTATCCAGCCCCTAGGCTATTTGCTGTGCTCTCATACTACCACACTGCCACCTACCAGGTTATTATATATGGTTTGTACCTCCTCTCACAAATATGACCCCCATGAGAGTTGTTTCATGGAACGTAAAAGGTCTTAGGTCACCTCACAAGCGGATGGCTGTTCTCAGACACCTTAGACGTCTGAGGTCAGACATAGCTGTTTTACAGGAGACTCACTTGGAGGAAAAGGATTTTTTTGCATGCAGAAGCTATGGGTGGGCCAGGTTTTCGGCTCTCCTGCAGTCAAAGGCAAGTCCGGTGTTCTAATTTTGATTCATAAACGCCACCCTTCCTCTTTGATATCTTTAAGCCTAGATGAAGCAGGACGCATAATTCTCCTGCACCTCACCACCGCGCACTATGACTGGGCGCTAGCCGGGGTATATGCCCCTAACACACCCTCTCCTTCCTTTCTCCAAACTCTAACCACCCTCCTGGCCCCCTGTCTTCACCTCCCCTTGCAGGTGGCAGGAGATTTTAACCTGCTCATGCACCCGGAAGAGGACAAATCCTCGGGCAGTAGCTCCTGCTGCCAACCGCCACAGTCACTCCCACCTTCTGGCCAACTTTGCAGACAGCCTTCATCTATCAGATGTTTGGCGACTGAACAACCCTGACACCAAAGAATACTCTTTCTATTCGCACCCTCACCACATTCACTAGAATTGACTATATCTTCCCTAACGATAAGATGCTACTGTATTCCGTCCAACCCCAAACCCATGACATAGCTATATCCAACCACGACCCTGTGTCTGTCGCCCTTACACTTTTTGCGGCTTCCCCCCAGCGGCATGAATGACGCTTTCCATCCTACCTGGCTAGCAGTGGCATAGCGTGGGGGATGCGGAGGGGGCCGGTGGCACCAGGCGCAAACTTTAGGGGGGCGAAATCCCGCACCGCCGTGTCACTCCCAATCCGCTATGGTGTCCCCGCGCTCCAGGCCGCCATGTCCTCTGTCAGGCTGCGCCCTGTTATTGGGCGAATAGGATCATGTGCGGCAGCAGGGGGCCTGGCCTGTCTCAGATCCCGGGTGGCACATATGCACAGGATGCTCCTGGAGTCCTGCCTCCGCCTCTGAATGTGAACCGCGAAGGTCTTCTTCTCCTCCTCTCCTCAAGCCTGGATCTCAGGTAAGTCAGCAGCCACATGGCCAGACAGAGTGAGTTAGGGGAGAGCAGTTAGGGTCACACTGTGTAGTTCAGTATAGGAATACTGTAGGTAGGACAGTGTACTGTAATGGTTAGTGTAGTGGGCAGTGTAGTGGGCAGTGTAGTGTAGTGTAGTGGTCAGTGTAGTGTAGTGGGCAGTGTAGTGCAGTGTAGTGTAGTGGGCAGTGTAGTGTAGTGGGCAATGTAGTGTGGTGGGCAGTGTAGTGTAGCGGGCAGTGTAGTGTAGTGGGCCGTGTAGTGTAGTTGGCAGTGTAGTGTAGTGGGCAGTGTAGTGTAGTGTAGTGTAGTGGGCAGTGTAGTGTAGTGGGCAGTGTAGTGTAGTGGGTAGTGTAGTGTAGTGGGCAGTGTAATGTAGTGTAGTGTAGTGGGCAGTGTAGTGCATTGTAGTGGGCAGTGTAGTCTGGTGGGCAGTGTAGTGCAGTGTAGTGGCAGTGTAGTGTAGTGGGCAGTGTAGTGTAGGTGGTAGCATAGTGGGCAGTGTAGTGTAGTGTAGTGGGCAGTGCAGTGTAGTGTAGTGGGCAGTGTAGTGTAGTTAGCAATATCATGTTGTGGGCAGTGTAGTGGGCAGTGTAATGTAGTGTAGTGAGCAGTGTAGTGCATTGTAGTGGGCAGTGTAGTCTAGTGGGCAATGAAGTGGCAGTGTAGTGTAGAGGGCAGTGTAGTGTAGTGTAGTGGGTAGTGTAGTGGGCAGTGTAGTGTAGTGGGTATTGTAGTTGGCAGTGTAGTGTAATGCAGTGTAGTGGGCAGTGTAGTGTAGTGGGCAGTGTAGTGTAGTTTAGTGGGCAGTGTAGTGTAGTGGTACTACTACACTGACACTACACTACTATACTGACCACTACACTGTCCACTACACAACACTGACCACTACACTACACTGCCCCCTACACTACAATGCCCACTACACTGCACTACACTGCCCACTACACTACGCTGCCCACTACACTGCCCACTACACTACACTGCCCACTACACTACGCTGCCCACTACGCTGACCACTACACTACACTGCCCACTACACCATGCTGCCCACTACACTACGCTGCCCACTACACTACACTGCCCACTACACTACGCTGACCACTACACTACACTGCCCACTACACTACACTGCCCACTACACTATGCTGCCCACTAGACTATACTGCCCACTACACTATGCTGCCCAATACACTACACTCCCCACTACACTGTTCAGGCTGGTCAGTGTAGTGTAGTGGACAATGTAGTGTAGTGGACAGTGTAGTGGACAGTGTAATGTAGTGGTCATCGTAGTGTAATGGATAGTGTAGTGTAGTGGACAGGTAGGTCAGTGTAGGGGTCAGTTTAGGAATCAGGTAGGTCAGTGTAGTGGACAGTGTAGAATCCGGTAGGTTAGTGAAGTGGAAAGGTAGGTCAGTGTAGGAATCAGGTAGGTTAGTAATATTGTAGTAAGGGACTTAGGGAGTGCTAAAAGTCCACAGGTTGGGGGGCGCAAATTACTTGGCTTTCCCCCGGGCGCTGACAACCCACGCTAAGCCACTGCTGACTAGGGATCCTGGAGTCTCTTCCCTCATCAAAGATGTGTGGTCTGATTTCCTTACCCACAACGCCACTCCTGACTTTCTTTCCCACTCTTCTCTGGGAGACTGGGAAAGTGGTCCTCAGAGGCCACCTCATCTCGTACGCCTCAGCTTACAAGAAATCTGTGGCCAAGGCTTTCTTGGTCGCTAGCTCCTCTTTGAGAAAGGCACAAGCTAACCTGAATCACTCCAACAACCTTAGCAAAAGAGAACAATGGCGATTAGCCAAGACAAACCTTGATGAGTGGGCCGAGATGTGGGAAAGCCTCCACAAATCCCACCAAGATTGGAAATACCATAGCTTTGGAAACAAACCCGGGAGATTGCTGGCCTCCCTTTGTGAAGGCTCTCATACACCCATTAACATCAGTGCCCTTAAAGTCTCAAATGGTACGCTGGTGGAAGACCCGAAAGACATAATACAGGTCTTTGAACGGCTTTACCAGGTTCTGTATGGTCAGGAACCAATTGATGAGGAAGCCACCTCCAGGTGGTTGTCCTCAGTCTCCCTCCCATCGATCACGGATGCTCAATTAATTTTCTTGAATGCCCCCGTTACTTTAGAAGAGGTCACTACAGCAATCAAATTGCTAGCTCCAGGGAAGTCCCCGGCCCCGACGGGTACACCCCTGAATTTTTTAAATTAGCTGCGGACTCGATCACCCCCACCTTATTATCAACTTTTAACCACATCCTAGCAGGCAATCCATACTTACCTTCGGGATTCCAAGCCCATATCAAAAAAAGGCAGGGACCCTACTGATCCTGGATCGTACAGACCTATTTCGCTACTGAATGTAGATTCCAAACTGCTCTCCAAAATCATGGCGTACAGGTTGGCTTCTATTTTACCCTTCCTCATTCCCCCCCGCCCAATCGGGCTTCACCCAGGGTAGGTCCGCCACGTCCAACATTCGCAAGGTTCTCGTTGCACTCGAAATTTCCAAAGCTAATCCCAACACAGAAGCAGCTATTATTACCCTTGACGCCGAAAAGGCTTTTGACAATGTCAGCTTCCAATGGTTAGACCGAGTTCTCCCTAAACTTGGCTTTTTGGGTCCCTTCCTACATCTAATTAGAGCGATGTATTCCTCCCCCTCGGCGCAGGTGGTGGCCGCCTCAAATTATTTTCGTTTATTCAAAAGGAAAACGGCAGGGCTGCCCCCTCTCCCCTTTGTTATTTAATATGGCTATAGACCCGCTCTCAAGAGCTCTGCTGGGACATCCTGCGCTGAGGGGTATCCAAGTGGGTTCAGAGGAACTGAGATTGTCACTATTTGCGGATGATGTCCTCATTTTTACATCTGACCCCCAACATGATCTCCCTATCATTTAATCTCTCTTTGACGAGTTTCGAAGGTGCTCGGAACTCCGTATAAACTTCTCTAAAAGCAAAATTCTCCCCCTCAACACCATGCACACACCTCTCTTGGCTTCCTCTTCTACCCTCCGTGTTACCAACACCCATATCACCTACCTAGGGATAAAGATAGGACGCTTTCCTTCCTCACTTTATCGCCTTAATTTCACCCCCATCCTGGACAAGATTATAGGTGAACTAGCTAACTGGGCAAACTTACCACTCTCTTTTTTTGGGAGATGTCATCTTTACAAAATATCCTCTTTTCCCAAATTATTATATCCCTTGCAAACGATTCCTCTCCTACTGAAGCATTCATATATTAGCAGGCTCCATAAAGCCGTCACCACCTTCCTATGGAGGGGTAAACGCCCCAGAATAGCTATGAGTAAACGACACCTTTCAAAACAGAATGTTGGGACTGACCTCCCTAACACAAGGATATATAATATTGTTTGTTTTCTTCGTGGGTGCTTGGATTGGATATATCATGAATCTAGATACACCAATTACAAACTAGAGTCTCAGATGGTCACCCCTTATGATCTAGCGGCGTATCTGCACTGTGGTCACAGAGACCTCCCCCCTCTTCTAAGGCACAACACTTTTATCAGGGATACGGTGATGGCTTGGAGGGAGGTAAGGAAGAGACTGTGCCCCTTCCAACGTCTCTCACGCTACTTGCCCATTCATCATCACCCCCTGTTCCCACAGGAGCAGCAACACCCAGCTTATCAGGATTTGCTGGCAAGGGCAGTGACGTTATTCTAGCAGCACTTTGATGACTCAAAGGGAAATCCGAAGGCTTTTACTGATCTCTCCTCTTCATACGGCATCCCCCTGGGTCATCATCTCTATTTTCTACAATGTGTGAGTTTTGTGGATTCTCTTTATACTGCTAAACCCAGGCGCTTTAACACTTCGGTCATAGACTCTTGGGGGCAACAAGGCAAACATAGGATATCCCATCTATATAAACCGCTTCATGAGGAACTTTTCAAGAACACATCCCTCTCGGTGGCTAAGCCGTGGAATAAGATACTTCACTCTGACTCTGCTCACCTGTATGTCTTGAAAGGATACCACACCACTCGTCGCTACATTCACAACGAGTTTTGAAGGGAACAACAATTTAAAATTCTCCACAGGGCATATGTTCCCCACCTGCGATGGTCCCAAGACGTACAGCATCATTATTGTACATTATGTAAAGCAAATCACCCCTCCCTTCTCCACAAGCTTTGGGATTGTCCTTTGATATCCTCCTTTTGGGATAAACTACTCTTATACATCTCTAAAATGACAGGCCTGATCCTTCCTAAAGATATTTATCTTCTGTTATTTGGGTATTTGGACTCAGTCCTGGGCTCCTTACCACGTCGGCCCAGAGCTTACCTACTTGGCTACAAGCCATGGGTGATCACATGTCTCTTGACCGCCCGGAGAGTTATACTAAGGCACTGGATGGACGCTTCCTCCCCCTCCATCACAGAACTGATTGCTGACTTGCATGCCCTCATAAGTAAGGAACAAACTGGCCTATCCCTAAACCCACAGATGGACCAACTAAAGATCCTCCGAAAATGGAACTGCTTCTTGGCAAGGTCTCCTGATCTCTGACTTCTTTTGACCTGAGTTCCACCCTCTGTCCCTTTTCACCCGACGCGCTTGTGAGACTTTGTTTTTCATACCCATAGGTGTGCGCAGCCTATTGCATTAGGGTGTGCACCCCAAAGTTTAAATACACATGCATGTGTTTGCCTACATGTATATGGCATTACTCTCCCTGCTGGCAAACTGAAATAGAAGTGTGTGGCACTTCTCTTATGGCAGAGCAGGTCTGAGGGAGATCTTTCCCATCTCCTCACTGGCAAACAGAGCGATAATGCTAATGTGCCCTAGGTGATTAGGGTGTGCCCAGGCACACCCGGCACACCCTGTGCGCACGCCTATGTTCATACCTACTGCTATACCGCATTAGCTCTGAATGATTTGTTGTGGAGGTGTCCTTTGCTTCCCTACTTACTAGGCAAACCATTGCCCAGCATTCATGATATTGACCACAGAGTATAGTGATGGTACTTCTGCTTTTCTTTGAGCTTGCATCTGTCTACCCTACGTCCCCACCCCAGCCCTTCCCCCCCTTTCCCACTCGCCCTACTACCTTATCCATCCCTCCCCCTCTTTCCCTTCCTCCCTTCTCTCCATTCTTGACCCAGTTTTGAGCTTTCCTCCCTAAAAGCATAGTGTGCAAAATTGGTGTAAACCTGAAGTTCCTCTACCTCCTGCCACATGTTACCTGGCGACTTATCTTAGATGATGTTTTATTATGCAATTCTGTACTCCTGCATACTCTTACCTGTTTGTTATGTTGTAATTTCAATAAAATCTTGTTTAAAAAAAGAAAAATCAGCACAAGAGACAAAACTTACAGTCAGTAGGATGCGCCCCTTGTGCTGATGCCTCTTCTTTTGAAATTCTCCTCCGTCCCTGTATTCTTCCAGTGGGACTGGGCTTAGTACAACTAAAAGGCTGTCACAGGCTCTCAGCAAGAGCCCGACAATGCCCACCTTTTCTGCCCAGCTTCTCTAATCATAGAAGCCGTACTACAGCTTATATCAGTGATGGCAAACCTTGGCACTCCAGATGTTTTGGAACTACATTTCCCATAATACTCATACATTCTGCAATGTAGTTGAGCATCATGGGAAATGTAGTTTCAAAACATCTGGGGTGCCAAGGTTCGCCATCACTGGCTTATATGAATGAAACATGATCTATTATTGGAGGAGACAGATGATTTAAAGGTCCGCCACTCCATTCATTGATCCTGTTTCATTCATAGAAGCTGTAGTACAGCTTCTATAAACACAGAAACTGGACTGAGAGGGTGAACATTGTCAGGCTGTCTTGATGAGCTCTTAGTTGTATTATTCCCTGCCGCACCGGAAGATTACAGCAGTATTGGTGGGGGCAAGAATTTTGGCTGCACTCAGGCTTTAAGAACATTTAAACCTAATTAAAACACACCATTGTGAATTAGCCATTCAAGGAACAGGCTCTTTCTACTAGTCCTTTGTAATTTTACTAGCCCCTGTCATAGGTGCTTTTGTTAGGTAGCAAACTTAATTTTTTAAACTTTGGTTATTCATTTATTATAGTTTTTTATATATGCTAGCAATTTACACATAGCTTTTACATGGTGTACATTCACATCAGTCCCTGCCCTCAAGGAGCTTACAATCTAAGGTCCCTACCTTACATCCATATATACACATACTCAGTGGCAGAGCTAGACTTTTAAAACAGGGGTGGCAAAGGGGTGGCTAGGTATTATTTTGGGGGGTCAATATACAAAGTGTTATTTAGTGTCAGATTCGTCCACCGCAATGTCGCAGTCCCTCTAATAATCGCTGATCGCTGCCATTACTAGTAAAGACAGGATACAGGTGGTGGTGATCAGAGGATACAGACAGGATACAGGTGGCGATCAGAGGATACAGACAGGATACAGGTTTGCCCCCAATTATTATTGCAGAGTGCCACAGCAATGCCCCCAATGATTATTGCAGAGTGCCACAGCAATGCCCCCAATGATTATTGCAGAGTGCCACAGCCTTGCCCCCAATGATTATTGCAGAGTGCCACAGCAATGCCCCCAATGATTATTGCAGAGTGCCACAGCAATGCCCCCAATGATTATTGCAGAGTGCCACAGCCTTGCCCCCAATGATTATTGCAGAGTGCCACAGCCTTGCCCCCAATGATTATTGCAGAGTGCCACAGCAATGCCCCCAATGATTATTGGAGAGTGCCACAGCCTTGCCCCCAATGATTATTGCAGAGTGCCACAGCCTTGCCCCCAATGATTATTGCAGAGTGCCCCAGCCTTGCCCCCAATGATTATTGCAGAGTGCCACAGCCTTGCCCCCAATGATTATTGCAGAGTGCCACAGCCTTGCCCCCAATGATTATTGCAGAGTGCCACAGCCTTGCCCCCAATGATTATTGCAGAGTGCCACAGCCTTGCCCCCAATGATTATTGCAGAGTGCCACAGCATTGCCCCCAATGATTATTGCAGAGTGCCACAGCCTTGCCCCCAATGATTATTGCAGAGTGCCACAGCCTTGCCCCCAATGATTATTGCAGAGTGAGACAGCAATGCCCCCAATGATTATTGCAGAGTGCCACAGCCTTGCCCCCAATGATTATTGGAGAGTGCCACAGCCTTGCCCCCAATGATTATTGCAGAGTGAGACAGCAATGCCCCCAATGATTATTGCAGAGTGCCACAGCCATGCCCCCAATGATTATTGGAGAGTGCCACAGCCTTGCCCCCAATGATTATTGCAGAGTGCCACAGCCTTGCCCCCAATGATTATTGCAAAGTGCCACAGCCTTGCCCCCAATGATTATTGCAGAGTGAGACAGCAATGCCCCCAATGATTATTGCAGAGTGCCACAGCCATGCCCCCAATGATTATTGGAGAGTGCCACAGCCTTGCCCCCAATGATTATTGCAGAGTGCCACAGCCTTGCCCCCAATGATTATTGCAGAGTGCCACAGCCTTGCCCCCAATGATTATTGCAGAGTGCCACAGCAATACCCCCAATGATTATTGCAGAATGCCACAGCCTTGCCCCCAATGATTATTGCAGAGTGCCACAGCCTTGCCCCCAATGATTATTGCAGAGTGCCACAGCCTTGCCCCCAATGATTATTGCAGAGTGCCACAGCATTGCCCCCAATGATTATTGCAGAGTGCCACAGCCTTGCCCCCAATGATTATTGCAGAGTGCCACAGCATTGCCCCCAATGATTATTGCAGAGTACCACAGCCTTGCCCCCAATGATTATTGCAGAGTGCCACAGCCTTGCCCCGCAATGATTATTGCAGAGTGAGACAGCAATGCCCCCAATGATTATTGCAGAGTGCCACAGCCTTGCCCCCAATGATTATTGGAGAGTGCCACAGCCTTGCCCCCAATGATTATTGCAGAGTGAGACAGCAATGCCCCCAATGATTATTGCAGAGTGCCACAGCCATGCCCCCAATGATTATTGGAGAGTGCCACAGCCTTGCCCCCAATGATTATTGCAGAGTGCCACAGCCTTGCCCCCAATGATTATTGGAGAGTGCCACAGCCTTGCCCCCAATGATTATTGCAGAGTGCCACAGCCACAGCCACAGCATTTGCCCGCAATCATTGCAGAGTGCCAGCGTCCCCCCCCCCCCGTGAGACCGGCTTACTTACCTCATGGACGGACGGTCATCACAGCAGCTTCTCATCGGTCCGCGGCTCCCTGCATCTTCTCAGTCCTCCCGCCGGCGCCTCCTCGACCAATGGCACGGCTCCCTGATTGGCCAGAGGAGGATCCATGTGACAATAGCGAATTTTCATTCGCTATTGTGACAATAGCGAATTTTCATTCGCTATTGTCACAGAATGGGCGGGCTCGGCCTCGGGACGCACTGCTCTGCTGCTCCCTGACCCTGGCCGCCAGCTTAGAGGGATCAGCCGGTTCTGCGAACCGGCTGATCCCACCACTGCCTGTGATTCCTCCACTGCCAGCCATGCACCTGTCCAGGATCGGGGTGGCAACAGGGGTGGCAGGGACTTTTTCTGGGGTGTCAATTGCCACCCCAGCTAACCCTCTGGCTCCGCCACTGCACATACTAGAGCCAATTTCGGCAGGAGTCAATTAATGTACCCTCATGTTTTGAGGTGTAAGAGGAAATTGGAGTATCTGGAGGAAACCCAGGCAAGCACAGAAAGAACATGCAAACTCAATGCAGGTAGTTTTGTGGTGGGTATTTAAACCAATTACCCTGGTGCTGTAAGGCAGAATTGCATTTTGAAAAACATAAAGTTCACCGCTGTTCATATTTGGATGATCTTAAGATATAAGGCTCTGTAAGTCCTGTACATATAGGCAAATACATATAACCACACTATACTGTATATCAGGGGTATTGAATTAAAATTCACAAAGGTCCAGTCAGTAAAATATTCTTCCAGCAGAGGTCCGAATCGCATGTTTGTGTGATGATCGCCCTGTATCCTCGCAACCAATCCCCTGCTTGTTAACTTTAGTAGCCCCCGCCCTCTGTCCATAGCTGTCCTGCCTCCAGCTGTTGGCTCTGTGAGAATGGCCGTGGTGATGGCTGTGGGCAGAACGACTCTAAAGGGTGGGACTACAGGGGTCCGGATGAGACATTAACTGGGTCTGGACCCAGACCGCGGTCTGCCATTTAGTGATGCCTGTTGTATATTGATGGGATCATGGAATATAAATTATTGCATTATTACATAGTTACATAGTAGGTGAGGTTGAATAAAGACAATAGTCCATCCAGTTCAACCTGTGTAGGTGTGTGTGGCTGTAATCATCTAACATAGCCCTTAATGTCCTGATCCTTGAGATGTAAGTCTAAGAGTCTTTTGAAAGCCACCATACTACCCGCAGAAACCACCTCTCGTGGTAGACAATTCCACAATCTTGTAGCCCTAACAGTAAAGAACCCTCCTCGTTGCCTGAGGTTAAAACGCTTCTCCTCTAATCGCATTGTATGTCCTTGAGTCCTCATGCAATCCCTTCGACTGAACAGCTTTTTTTCTAACCTAGATCCCCATTGAGATATTTAAAAATTGCTATCATGTCCCCCCTCAGGCGTCTCTTCTCCAGGGAAAATAAATCGAGCGATTGCAGCCGCTCTTCATAGTTAAGGTCCTCCAACCCCCTAATCAGTTTAGTTGCCCTTCTCTGGACTCTCTCCAGCTCCAACACATCCCTCCTGAGGACTGGCGACCAGAACTGGACAGAATACTCCAGATGCGGTCGGACCAGAGTTTTATAAAGTGGAAGGATTATAGTCTTATCTCTGGAATACATCCCTTTCTTTATGCATGCTAATATTCTGTTGGCTTTGGAAGCTGCCGCTTGACATTGCATGCTGTTGCCTAATCTATCATCAACCAAGACTCCCAGATATTTCCCCATTTTTGATTCCCCCAAGGGTTCCCCTCCTAACGTGTATTGTGTTTTTATGTTTTTAGACCCCAAGTGCAAAACCTTACACTTCTCCACGTTAAACCTCATTTGCCATGTCGTTGCCCACTCCGTAATTTTGTCCAGGTCATTCTGTAGGATATCTGCTTCATGCTGTGCAGTTATTGCCCTGGCCAATTTTGTGTCATCTGCAAAAACTGATAACGAACTACTGATCCCATCCTCAATGCTGTTTGTGAATAAATTGAACAAGGTTGGTCCCAGGACTGAGCCCTAGGGCACCCCGCTTACTACCTCAGACCAGTCTGAGTATGCGCTGTTTATTACCACCCTTTGGACACGGCCTTTTAGCCAGTTCCGTATCCAAGAGCAAACCCTGCTGTCGATACCTGCAGACCTTATTTTATAAATTAAGCGCTTGTGGGGAACTGTATCAAACGCCTTAGCGAAATCCAAGTACACCACATCCACTGGTCTTCCCCTATCTAGCTCACAGCTCACCTCCTCGTAGAATGCTAAGAGATTGGTTTGACAAGAAGGCCCATTTGTAAACCCGTGCTGGTTACTGCTGATGATGTTGTTGTCTTTAGCATATTCTACGATATAGTCCCTTATCATCCCCTCCAAAAGTTTACATATTATTGATGTCAAACTGACAGGCCTATAATTTCCCGGGATATGCCTCTGGCCCTTTTTGAATATCGGAATCACGTTAGCCTTCCTCCAATCCCCTGGTACATCTCCTGTCCTAATACTGTCAGCAAAGATCAGGAACAGTGGTCTAGATATAACCTTACTGAGTTCCTTGAGTACTCTCGGATGTACGCCATCCGGGCCCGGTGATTTGTTTGTGTTAAGTTTATCCAGTCTTCCCTGTTTTCACCCTCTGTTAGCCATAGTGGCAAGTCCTGTGTATTACTACTAACCATACGGTCATGGTCAGTGTACCCCTCCTTTTCCTGCGTAAAGACTGACGAGAAAAAAGCATTCAGTACGGTTGCTTTTTCAGTGTCCTCTGTAACCATCTTCCCATCGTCGTTAATTATGTGTGCAATATGCTCTGCCCTAGTTTTTTTTGCTGTTGATATATTTAAAGAATTTCTTTGGGTTTTTTTTTAACTATCCTCCGCTATTTGTCTCTCAAAGTTGATTTTAGCCATCTTGATTTCTTGTTTACTTTTCTTATTTGCCTCCTTGTATTGCTGGAAGGCCGATACTGTGCCCTCTGATTTATATTTCTTGAAGGCCAATTTTTTTCCCCTAATAAGTTTTTTAACGCTACGGTTTAGCCAGCCAGGTTTGGCTTTGTCTCTTCTAAATTTATTTCCCATAGGAATGCACTGCAAGATGCATTTGCTTAATATGTTCCTAAAGCATTCCCATTTTTCCTATGTGGTCAGTGATCCCAGGGTTTGGTCCCAGTTTACCCTTTCCATCAATGAGTACAATTTTGGAAAGTTTGCCCTTCTGAAGTTTAGGGTTCTTATGTTCCCCACTTGCCTTGTTATATTGTTATTTATACTAAATGTGATCATCCTGTGATCGCTAGAGCCCAGGTTGTCCTGGACTCCTACCTCCGAGATTATGTCTGGGTCATTAGTGATCAATAGATCCAGGACTGCGTTTTCTCTGGTAGGGGAATCCACCAACTGTGACATGTAGTTGTCCTGTAAGGTTTCCGTGAATAGACGGGCCTTCTGTGAGTGTGTAGTCCCCTCTTCCCAGTCAATGTCGGGATAATTGAAGTCCCCCAATATGATGACTGATCCCAGTTTTGCCACTTTACCCATTAGTGCTAAAAATTCCAGCTCTACCTCCTCCCCTTGGTTAGGTGGCCTATAGCAAACCCCCACAACTACTTTTCCCTTATCTTCTTCCCTATCGAGTTCAACCCACACAGATTCTAAATCCATGCTCATCCCTTCCGTAATGTCACTCCTCTCTATCACCTTTATATTGTTCTTGACATAGAGACATACCCCTCCCCCTCTTTTTCCTACCCTGTCCTTCCGGTACACCGAATACCCTTGGATATTGGCCAGCCAGTCATGTGAGGGGTCGAATCAAGTCTCTGTTATTCCCACAAGGTCTATGTCATCCTCATGTACTAACATTTCCAACTCATCCATTTTATTAGCTAGGCTCCTGGCATTAGCATATACCCCTCTTAGTTTTACGGAAGTTAAACGTGATTGGCGGTTATGTTTATTCCTGTTTGGTCTGAGGTTTTCCCGCACAGACCCGCCAATTGACGTTGTGGACCTACTGTCGCTGCTGACCCTACAACTGCCTTCAGTCCTCTGCTCCCTCCTGACTGATTCTACTTCTGAGCCCTCCCCCCCGTCTCCTAGTTTAAAAGCCCCTCCAACTTGGTGGCCATCTTTCTCCCCAAAAGAGCTGTACCGTCCCCATTAAGGTGCAGCCCATCCTTACTAAAGAGCCGGTAGCCGACTGAGAAGTCAGCCCAGTTCTCCAGGAACCCAAACCCCTCCTTCCTACACCAGTTCCACAGCCACTTGTTAAGTTCCCTAATCTCCTTCTGCCTCTCTTGTGTGGCTCGAGGTACAGGCATTATTTCAGAGAAAACCACCTTGGAGGTCCTTTTCCTCAATCTATTACCTAAGTCCCTGAAATCGTTCTTAAGGATCCTCCACCTACCTTTTACTTTGTCATTAGTGCCCACATGCACCATGACCGCTGGGTCATCCCCAGCCCCACACAACAATCTGTCTGTCAGATCTGCGATGTGCCGAACGCGGGCGCCCGGTAAACAACATACTGTTCGGTTACCGAGATCTTTCTTACAGATT